>NC_064920.1:380677977-381982977 GCF_023897955.1 Schistocerca gregaria | reverse complement strand
GACAAAGAGCGGCGTCGTCACAGCAAAGAGCGTTGTCGTCTCCATTACGGTAGCGCGTCATCGCCGGTACTCGCAGCCAGAATATTACAATAATATTACGCAGGGACATGACGGTGGCTATTACCGCCACGCCACAACTAAATTAACTTTTTCATTAGATCGCGAACGACCAAAGGCGTATGAAGTTGAACGCCTTACACCGGATAAATGCGTCTCCCGCCACAAGACGTCCATGGAATACATATTACAATCCTTAGTACTACTGTGTACATGAAGCTCGCGAATGACGAGTTGTGCGTCGACCTCGTGCGGCGCCACACTAACGATCTTTAGTTTCGATACTCTGACGGACATGTAGGGACTGTAGTGGTTGATCACGCTGGTTTTGGTTTCCAAACGCTGCGGGTTTTCTAACTCCCGTTTGAAGTACCGTCGGACTCTGTGATGGCTGCTGTGAAACGGCAACGTCGTCAGTCACGTGACTGAAACGTGGAAGACGTTCGAAACGTACCGTGTCCTCAGTGGTGTCCGTCAGATGAAAACTGAACTTCTGTAACTCGTGCCTTCCTACTTGGTTATTGCCGGTTGCAGGGCTGTCGTCATGTCCGATGGCCAGCCGCGCACTTGTTCAGGTTGTGGCCAGAAGGGCGATGTCCGTTCTGAACGCCTCCAACGTAGGCTGCTTCAGACGCCGATCGGAGACGTCACTCCTGCAGCGCCCACTATGTTCTCTCTGTCTTATGCGTCTGCGGCGGTGCTGCCTGCTACGCCCCCTGTCGGCACCTCTCGATGACGCTATGGTCGTCTCGCTTGTCTCTCCTACACCCCGCAGTCAAATGAACAACGACCGTCAGCAGGCACAAGCTGTCTGTCCCGTCCCCATGGTTGTTGATAATGGAGCTGTACCTATCTCTGCCTTTCTGCCATCTGGCCACATGTCGGGACGATAGCCGTCCGCCATCCGACACAGAACAGCATGTTAGGAAGCAATGCTCGTAGAGGGAACGGAGTAGACAACCCCTCTGATGACTGCGACCTTCGGATGTGTGCACAGGATGACGACCCTGCAACTGATGGCGCGCTGTCCTCTGACGCCCTGCCACCCGACGACGCGACGTCCTTCCCTGCCTCCATCTCAAGTCAGCGTCCACCACCGGACACCGACCTTCCCCCGCCTGCGTCTGATGCGGTTGCCTCCATTTCTGTGTCTGACGCTACCTGTAGGCGCACCTCTGATAATAATCCACTGAACCCGCCCGGTGGCACGTCTGTCTCCTGGGCGGACAATATCGATGCTGAGGATGGACATTTTGGAGGTGTACAGAACGATGGATCCCCCCTTGGCGGGGTCGGCTCCCTTCCCGTGAAAGTGATGTGCCCTTCTGTGGGGGCCTAACAGGGAGCTACCTGTGCTTTCTCCGTGTTTGAATTGCCTGTCCTCCCGGCAATGGCAGCTTTCCACACTCATCGCATAGCCACGGTCGGTTGCATACGCCACAAACTGGCTTTACTCCATGACATGCTCTATGCTGCGGAAGTTGAATGCTTCCCCTGCTGGTAGTGGGGTGGCGATCCTCTTACGTGACGGTATCCTCGCCGATGCAGTTACCTATCTCCCTGATGCCAGAGGTATGGTTCTCACGTTTAATAGCGTCAGGATCCTCAGTGTCTATGCACCATCTGGTTCAGTTCGCCACTGTGAAAGTTCCACCTTCTTCTCAGAGATAGTCACGCCTCTCTTTCTGGGTCGGTAGGATGCATTGATAATGGAAGGTGATTTCAACTGCACCCAGGCACGTCATTTTCCGTGCGCGCGCTAGCGAACTCTCCAGCACTTCAGCCTAGTTGATTCTTGGGAGCAGGTTCATGGCGACCACCTAGGGCTTACAAATTTCACTAGCCATTCTTCCAGCTGACTCGATCGTGTTTACGTCTCCCGCGATATTGTCAGTGGGAGGGGGGGGGGGGGGGGGGCACTGCGTTCTCTGACCATCACACATACATCTGCGCCAGCAATCTCTGAAGCCAAAGGGCGTGGCGCGTCTGTGGACCATGCAAACTGAACACAATCCACTTTACTTCACCCGGCTGCCGACACCTCGTCGAGGCCACGTGGGCAGCTTCTCGTCGACGCTATGATGCATATCAGTCTGCCTTGTCATGGTCGATGCTCTGTGCAAAGCCTGCCCTGTGCAAGGCCTTGATTGGTTACAGGAGGGAGGTTGCGGCGTGTCGGCGACGGACTCAGGAATTCTGTGTCACCGCTCTCCAGGAATGTACTATGAGGCTGTATTCGCCAGAGCGCCAGGAGATAGCGAATCGTGCCAAGGCACAGCTCATGTGCCTCTCTCACCGCCACCTCGAAGGAGCACACACACGATAGGTTAGTGCAAGAGCACCCATCTATGTATCATGAAATAGTGGAACGACGCCACCGTCGGAGGAATTTGATTAATGTTCTTATGACTGATGACGGGCAGGGTTTTGATACCCAAAGGGGTATTGGGTCTGTCCTCCATGAACATTATGTTATGCTGTACTCTGAACAACGTCACCACCCCACTAACATTACGGCGGTCTCCAGACTCTCCTTTGGCTTGGTTCTCATGGATGCGACGATGGATCTGATTGCTAACGTCACAGAGGATGACTCCATGACGCTATCCAGGCGGGTTCTACGAACAGGTTGCCTGGTCCTGACGGCCTCTCACTGGAGTTTTATCGTACATTTCGACCTCTTCTACCTCCAGTTTGGACGGAAATTTGTCAGGACCTTATGTCACCTTTCGCGCCGATTCCAGACGGTTTCCTCGATAGTTTGCTCATTTCCATCCACAAGCCTCGGGCTACGTCACGGATATGTGATTACTGCCTCTTGACGTTACTCAACAGTTACACAAAGATCTTTACCCGGCTGTTGGCTACGTGGCTTAAACGGACAGCTCGGTATGTGGTGTGGTTGAAATGGTTCTGAGAACTATGGGACTTAACTTCTGAGGTCATCAGTCCCATAGAACTTAGAACTACTTAAACCTAACTAACCTAAGGACATCACATACATCCATGCCCCAGGCAGGATTCGAACCTGCGACCGTAGCGGTCGCGCGGTTCCAGAGTGCAACGCCTAGAAGCGCTTGGCCACTCCGGCCGGCGGTACGTGGTTTCCCTCGATCAAACTAATTTGGGAGGTACCAATAACATCCACACTGCCCTCTGCCACTATCGGGCATAATCGGTCTTGCCCACGCACGTTGTGTGCATGGGCTTTTGGCAGCTCTTGACTTCAGCCAGGAGTTCGGTCGCGTCCATCACGACTTCTTGGAAGGGGTGCTCCGCAATATGGGCTACCCTGATACCACCTTCGACGTCGTAATGCGTCTCCTCTCGAGCTACTCGTGTACTCTGCAGTGACCGTTTTACTGCTCCCATTTCGATCTGTCGATCATTGTGTTAAGGTTGCCCGTTCTCTGCACTGTCGTATGCATTCGCCATGGAACCGTTGCTTTGCGGTCTCCGACAATGCCTCTCTGGGATGTCTCTCGGTGATCATGTATTCAACAGCACTGCATGCGCAGACGATTTCGTCATCGTTACTCGTAGCGGTGCTGAGGTCAGGGAGTCACTGGCATGGGTTACCACCTACGTTGAAGCTTCTGGTAGCTGCCTTATATCCGCAAATCGAGCGCCATGGCAATAGGTGTGGGACTTTCTGTGGTAAGTGTTGCTCCTTTGCGTGTAGCTGATAGCTCTCCGATGCTTAGGACTCGATTTCGCGAGTGATCTGCAGCGGACAATTGCCCTCAATTGCAGACGTCTACTTTCCCAACTACGATCTGGGTTCTTAGATCACCGTTTACGAGCACTCGATCTTCTGTGATGCACACAATACGTAAATGTATATTTGCGCCACGTATCCCCCACGTGGCACAGACACTTCCTATTCCGCCATCCATGAGCCACTGCATGCTAGTGGCATTTGGTTCGTTCGTTTGCCACGGCTTCATATTCAAGATAAGGAACGAAACCCTCACCCTCTCGCGGTGCAGGGGCGGTTTAGGTCTGTATCATGTGCCTGACAGAGCGGTAGCCCTTTTATTGGCTCTCACATGTCATGAAGAAGAGAAATTTGTTAACATCGAGTATCGATTTAAGTGTCAGGAAGTCGTTTCTGAAAGTATTCGTATGGAGTGTAGCTATGTATGGGAGTGAAACATGGACGATAAATAGTTTAGACAAGAAGAGAATAGATGCTTTCGAAATGTGGTGCTACAGAAGAATGCTGAAGATTAGATGGGTAGATCACATAACTAATGAGGAGGTATTGAATACAATTGGGGAGAAGAGGAATTTGTAGCACAACTTGACAAGAGAAGGGATCGGTTGGTAAAGCATGTTCTGAGGCATCAAGGGATCACAAATTTAGCGTTGGAGGGCAACGTGGAGGGTGAAAATTGTAGAGGGAGACCAAGAAATGAATACACTAAGCAGATTCAGAAGGAGTAGGTTGCAGTAAGTACTGGGAGATGAAGAAGTTTGCCCGGGATAGGGTAGCATGGAGAGCTGCATCAAACCAGTCATAGGACTGAAGACCTGAAGACAACAACAACAACAACAACAACATGCGATTGTGGCTCCGTAGTCCTACGTGCCTTACCACCCTATTGCTGGAGGCCCTTGCACCACACTCGGTCGCAGCACCTACCCAACTTTGTAAAGTCCTGCCGCCCTTCTTTTACTTCTGCCATATTTTTGTTGAATTGAGCTATGTCCGTACTGTGATACTGCTGGCGCAATTGACAGCCACGAAGGCGATTTATGGTTTCCTCCAGTAGCGCAGGTCACCAAATGTAGTTGAGCGGAAGCTTCCCCACGTCGACTGGCGTGCCGTTTGGCGATCGCTGTGCGCTCCTTATCTTGATACTGACGTCCATTCTGCGTGGTACCTTACTGTCAATGGGAAGCAAGTACGCCGATCACGCCTTCCCAGGATTCGCCGTGCAGACCCCCTGTTGTGTGTCGACTGTGATGTTATGGACACAGACGAGCACCGCCTGGTGTGCAGATCGGCGAGAGGTGTCCCGTTCTTGGTGCGACAGATGTTGTCCCTAATTACCTGTACGACTCTTCATCAGATATCTACTCAACTGCTCCTCTTTCCGGACGCGAGATACTTCTCGCAAGCAAAGACGAACTCTGTGAGGTGGATTTGTGGACACGCAGCACATTACTTGTTTACTGATGGCGAGAAATGTGTCCTCTATTTTGGCAGTTCTTTAATGAACGCCACTGTGCAGTTGTCCACAATCCAAAATACAGACATTTTTTTTCAATTTCCTCTAAAGTGTCTTCCTTAAACCACCCCAGACTTGGGGTGTTCCAGTCATGAAGAGTTGATCCCTGCCTCTTCCACACTTAGAACCGATATATTCACTGGTAATCAGAATGTTCTTCTTAGGCTGTCGTCTTGCCGTGTCTTCCTCCTCGCGTGTCGCCGGTTTCCTGATATTCTCGGTGGTATTAACGCCAAAACTAAATAAACAAATAAAAAGAACCTCTACTCCACGTTCCCTACGCTTTTCTTAGTTTCTGGGGGATGGGAACGGGGCATCGTGGCCAAGCCTCGGGTTGCGACCCCTGCCCAAAAAAAAAAAAAAAAAAGTGAGACGGCCGCTCTCTATAAGCGGGAAATCCGGCTTCGTGTCCCGGTCCGGCATTGCTGGTTGTCAATATTCGCAACTGCGAATAAATTTAACGTGAATTATAAGTATATCCGAGTCTTGCCAAGTAATATCTGATGCTTTACGTAGATTGTAATACATTCTACACTAGGCACGATTTTAACATTTTTGGACATTAGCAGCGATTTATCTACATTAAAGACGTTTTGGCCTTGTCCTTTCGTGTACTTATTAAGTTTTTCTTTCACGGCTACAACGTAGTCGTCTAGCATATCCGCCTATGAGCCTATGATGCTTTCTTCTTTATATGCATATCTGAATAGACAGCTTGCACATGTTCCATTACATTTCGTACAAAACTCAATCCCTACTCAATTCCTATTCACTTTTAGCCAACAATGCCACATAATCAGTTAATCGTATTGGGCTAATTTTCTGTCCTTCACCAAGAGCAACAGTGCTATAATTCCCTTTTCAGTAAACAGATAAACATCAGTGATGACAATAAACTTGCCTTACCTCTTTCCTGGCTTCGACTTCTTATAATTCAGTGCAGAATATTCTAATTCGCTTTGAAGAAAGAGAGTGGATTTCCGTATATCTGCCTAAAGAAAGGAAAAACATTTTATTTCATCCCAGATTATAATATGCCTTTCCATATTTTCATCGTCACAATAAGCTCCGAAATAGACCTCCTTTGCATTTTCAATGTGTTTCTCCACTCCATATGTTAGGTTCGTAGCGTTTTTGTTTTGCATGTTGTTATTTCGGTTGCTAAGGGTTTATTTATCTATTGTCATTATTTGTAGTTCTCTGTTGCTTTTTGAGTTTACATATTGTTATTTCGTCGTTTGGAGATAGTGAGTGGATCTGTGGACGTTTGGCGATAATGCCATTGTACAGAGCACGGCAAGATAATCGTTTGCTCGTTTTAAGGGGGATTGTTTTCACATTAGTCTCTCCAAATTCAGGAAGATCTAAGACCTTGGGTGTTTGATGAAGATCGCTTAAATGCATTACTCCACAATGATCCACTGGCAAATCCACTGGTGCTCATTTCACCATCGTGCAGTATTTGCATGCAATGGTGACGGTATGCTCTAAGCCAAAAATCACAAAAAATAGCATCTCTGCTTGTTCCTCATCAATTGGCTCGTGAATAACACCGATCATTCCTGTCCTCTTTCGTTGCTGGTGACGAGAAATGATGTTTTTGTGCTAACGCAAGGAAAAGAAAGGAATGGTTGAGCCCAAATAAAGCAGCAGCTCCCCATACGAAGTTCTGCGAAAGCCCATAAAAGATGTCATGTGCCTGGTGGAACAGCGACGGTATGGTGTACGACGAATTGCCACCCAGGGTGTAAAAATCGCTGCTGACATTCTTTGTCAACAGCTGAGACATGTTGCAGACGCAGTGCCGGCCTCAGTGACCGAGCGGTTCTAGGCGATACAGTCTGGAGCCGCGCGACCGCTACGGTCGCAGGTTCGAATCCTGCCTCGGGCATGGAGGTGTGTGATGTCCTTAGGTTAGTTAGGTTTAAGTAGTTTCAAGTTCTAGGTAACTGATGACCTCAGAAGTTGAGTCCCATAGTGCTCAGAGCCATTTGAGCCATTTTGCAGACGCAGTCCAGAGCAACGACCGGAAAGACTCGATGAAGTGATGTCACTCCAAGATAACGCTCGTTCCCATTCTGCTCGACTCAAGGCCGTTGCTAGGTGTTTTGCCGCCCTGGGCGAGAACTGAAAAATGACGCCCCCTCTTATCCCCCCCCCCCCCCCCCCCCTCTCCAACCACCACTGAGTAAGTAGCAACATGATCACGAGCTAGCGTAGGAGTCCTGCTCCAGCGCTCGACGTAGATAAATCATGTTGGTTTTTAGTTTTGTATTCAGTAGTGGCTGTTTTAGTTTTGAGGTAGATAGAGGCAATGTGCTTACTGTCGAAGTATTTGTTCGGTACACTATTGAAAACAATTCGGTGTTTTAATTTTTCCTCTTTTTCATTTTTTCTCCTCAATTCCACCCCCCCCCCCCCCCCCCCCCGCTTAATTTGAAGTTTTTTTGCCGCCTCTTAAATTTTGCCACCCTAGGCGGCAGCCTAATCTTGCCAAAAGGCAGAAAAGGGCTTGGGTAGACTGACAAAAAACACAGTACATGAGTTGGGTTGGGAAGTCATTCAGCACCCACTTTATTCACCTGACAGTGCACCCTGAGCTTTTCGCCTTTTCCGCTCTCTGTGGAACAACGTTCAACGAACTTCCTTCCCAGATGAAAATGCGCTCCGAAAATGGTTCGACGAGGTCTTTGCCTCAAAACCATGTCATTTATATATAGTCGCGAAATCGTAAAGTTACCGCAGCCTTGGCAGTCTGTTGTAAATAGTGAAGGAGAAGATAATATTGATAACTAAAGTCTTTGTTATGTGTATCTTTCGTGTTTATTATTTTGGGGAAACGCCACGAGCTTATGCATCAATCTAATACACAACACTCAGTTGTTTCACAGTGTGTTTACACATGTCAGCCGCTTGCAGTTAACATAAGATGGCGGCTTTTTTTGATCAAGATTTGATCAAATAAATTTGACAAGCGGCAATATTTGACAAAATCTGCCTGTTACACAACATGAAACATATTTCACAAAGTAGCTTTGCAGAAGATGTTTGACAGCATAATACCAGCTTACATCAAGGGCGTACCAAGTGACGCGCGGTTGATATGTACCACCTGTGTGCCTATTTTTATTTGTTTAGTTTTTGCTTTAATTTCTGATGTTATGTAATTCTGTTATAAATTACGTAAAAATGCTGTGTAATGCGTACATGCAATGAATATTGCATACCGACGAATTAGCAAAAATATAAAACAGAGATAAGTCTTCTCAATTTCTCATGGTCCACTGCCTAAACACGCATCCTTCCCTGCCAAAACAGACACGTATAAATCTGTGATGGGCGCTAGGCAGTGATCTCTAAAGGCCGTGGGCTAAGGCATGTTTCTGTAAGCAGCTTGAAGATATACCGGCATAAACGTTTTTGCCCCTGCCTGTTTGTTGGGCCTCCCGTCGGGTAGGCTAGTCGCCTGGTGCAGGTCTTTCGAGTTGACGCCACTACGGCGACCTGCGCGTCGATGGGGATGAAATGATGATAATTAGGGCAACACAACACCCAGTCCCTGAACGGACCCCCGACCCAGCCGAGAATCGAACCCGAGACCTTGGGATTGACAATCTGTCACGCTGACCACTCAGCTACCGGGGCCGGACGCCTGTTCGTTGATTGAATGGGAAGTATTTTTAGTTTTAACGACATGCAATTGTACGAAAGATTTTCAGCCTTGTACTTCTTCGTAACGTATGAACTTTCAGACGAAACGAGGAGAATTATCATACGGCTTTGAATACGGATGCTTTTCCTTCCTCTTTATGGCGATTCTCGTGGTCAGAGAAAACCACAGTAAACGAAGCCTGACGCACTGCCGTTGCCGCCTTCTTGTGAAATGATTTGTTTTCCAACTTGTTAGGTAAACACGAGTGTGCTTTCACTTAACAAGGTTCTACTGTCCATTTTATATGATTCTGCGTACAACTGTCGTCGTGCAGTACGACTGTATACTAAGAGCAAGAAGTTGCAATGCAAGTAACGCTTATAATACCTAGCAATTTTGCTGCAGAGTACCACTGACATCGTAAATACACCAAGATGTGATGTAACTACGGCTGTGCTTGCCGGCCGGATATTGGGTGTTGGCAGCGGCCTTGCGCGGTTTGTATGTTGGCAGTCGTAGCGCTGCCGTAGCCGGTGTGTACATTATGCTGCTGCGAATGTTTTACGTATAACATCGTGGGAACTTTGAATGAGAGGTTGAAGAGGGGCTTGTTTTCTCAGCAGGAAGCAATTTTATGTACCAGAAACTTGTAATAAGCATAGATACGTCAGTAAAATTTGTATTTACTTGTTTGTGTAATTGAAACTTGAAAAAGTACGAAAAGCTGTAACACCATCACGATGACTGTACTTTATGGCAAACAAACAGCAGTGAGAAAGAAGCCGGGTAATGAGCGGTAAGTGCTCTCACACCATGAGAAGCTGACCTCAAGTGGCAAACAGTTTGTCGCTACTTCAAAAATCATAGGAAGGTGGGTATCGTAAATTTCTTCGCCACTTTGGAGTGTTGATTTTGATTTATTTTATGGAGATGCTTTCGGAATGATTTGTAGCGTTTTGTTACTCAGCACCAGAATATCTAAGAAAATGAATGGTTTCTTTATACAGAGATCATATTATTAAAGGAACGTGAACGAAAGATTGTGAACAGAACTCTGATTTTGTTGTCATTATTCGTATGATAGTAGGTCTGGCCGAAACTTTCAAAGAGGAATAGGCCTAATGCCAGTAATAAGGATTAAAAGCGCGCAGGATATTATTTGTAATTGATGATTGTCGCAAGTATGGGATCAAGCATTGGTTGGGACTCGCACAATAAATTTTGAATGTCAAAATCAATGGAAGTTTGATTTTTTAATAATTATTTTCTGTTCGCAATTTCCTAGTACAGTGTAAAATTAGACAGTGTTGTAGTCAGCAAATCTGTGTTTTAAGATCGCTGTTTATATGCCTCCATGTGGAAAAATATTTTTGTGTGTTCCATGTATTCTGAAGATACACTGGCTGCAATTCTTGTGCTAATTAGATTACCCTTATGATAACGCTAATTCTATAGCGTAATTGACAAGTACTTAGACGAGGCTTCGAACGAATATCATTTTGTTCCCGTTTATTACAGATTTACTATTATCAGTAAATAGTTTTACTTTGAACTGTGATGGTGGTGGTGAAGATGGGCGTGGTTAGGAAAGAAGTGACGAACTGGGGATGAGCTGTCACAGGATGCTTTTGTGAACTGAAACCCTGCTGTTGTTTGCTTTTGAAATCGTGTGGAAAAGCTGCGTATAAAGACTCACTGTAGTAATTTTACTGAACAAAGTGAAATTCTACCGTTTAGGGGATTGTATTGGCGTTATAGAACTGATATCTTCCATTCTGATACAGAAATGATATCTTCTCAAGCAGTTGCAGAAAAATCTGTATTCATTGTTGTAACAACTCTTATTCAAGCTCTACCCATATCATACCAGTACAGACAAACGTGAATTCACCACCACCAATTATTGTGTTGAATAGCCTGCTAACACTTCATATTAACAGTGTTGTTTTCTGTCGCTCCATAAGCCTTCAAACCCTTCAGTTATGCAAGTGTGGTCCATTTGAATGTAATGAAATATATGCAGTAAACATTATGTATCACAAGATTTTATCTGTCATCAATTCTTATTGTACAGGTCCAGACAGTTCCAAATAATTTCTATAATGGATACAACATACAGAACATTAACCGCATTTAAAGACATTTTGGAGGAACGGAGGAAGGGAAGTGATTTTATGTTCATGTCAAAAAAATTTAATCCCTTAGTAGCCTATCAACACAAATGCAAAACAAGCCCGCAGAAGATTAAGGATGATGTCCTACGTACAGCTCAAGTACAGCGAGTCATAGATGAAGTAAGTATATAAAAACAGATCATTGGTTTGAAAGTGTGCATTGAGGATTATTAAAAGAAATTGTCAACACAGTGGCTGGAAGATATCCACAGCAAGGTGTGATGAGTGAAGTATTGGGCAGCAGGTGAATTGAAGACAAGTTTGCCGTCAGCTGTAGTGAAATGCAGAATCTGGTGGTAACAACTGAGGAGGTAGTGTATGTATTATATAGCAACAAGAACAACAGTAGTTCATTGTTGTGACAGGAGAGAATTGGGGTTGGAAACAAGAAGTTAAAAACTTCTGAGGGCATTGGAGGAAAAAGTGGTAAAGGGGTTGAGAAGGACTGGCAGGGAAAGAAGAATAGTAGAGTCTTAGATCAGGAGAAATCAGGGACATTCTCATAAATTCAGGCTAACTGGTGACAGGGTGGGGTTTGTGATCCAAATAGCATAAGTTTCAAGAAAGAAAGACACCATCAAAAGGCAAGATAAAATGAGATACAAAGAGAACACCTGCTCAGTACACATGACTTGTTTCAACTTTGTATTTCATTGCAGTTTCTGGAGCCATTTACATATTTCATAAATATATTTCCGTGTTAATGAATTAGGGGGTTTGTCTACATTCTGGCTAAGTTGTTAACTACAAATCCAAATGTCTGGACCTCATGCAGTTTGATGTGTATTTCATTTAAATTGTAGGACCTCCTAGAACTGGCTGGCAGTACCAGTTTTCAGTTTGGAGAAACACAATGGAACTGCGACTTTCGATAGGGACTTTGGTTTGGGAATATAGAAAATCCAGGATGGAATAACAATAATATGAAAAGCATCACAAACAATTTGGAAAGGATAGATTGCTACTCACCACATAAAAATGTTTTTGGGTCACAGACAAGCTCAATGAAAGAGAACACTAGATGTATTCAGCTATTGGACTAAGACATTCATCAGACTTACACATACGAGTTTTCTGCATCTGATGGAGGACGTAGTCCGATAGCTGAGTATGTTTAGCATTCTTTTTCATTGTGTTAGTCTGTGACTCAATGCCTCCTATATATAGTGAGTAGCAATCTATCCTTTCCATATTGTTGTTATTCCATCCTTGATTTTCCTTTGTTAAACATTTTACTGTTGTTGTTATAGCTTTAGTTTAGATGTCACTAATAATATCCTTTGTGTGTGGCAGTGATGTACAGTCTTTAATATCATTGCCTCTCCTGTTCACTGGTATGTATCTGTTGTCTTTTATGCGATTCTTGTTTTTCTTGTGTTTGTTAATTGTGTGTTCTGTACATAATTTCTGAGAATTCTATGAAATTATGCAAAATGAATCAGTGAGTTAAACTATTTGTAATTATCACATGTTGTGATGAATTGCTGTGTAGGCGTGTCATCTTCACAGTTTGATATGAAAGCTAGTTTGGTTGGCAAATTCCTACAGAACCTAAAACTTATCATTTTATTATTATTATTATTATTATTATTATTATTATCATTTCTTTCTTATCTCAGACGTTATGTCTGGTCTAAAGTAGAAAGTGACGCGGACCTTGATCAAGCGTGACTTCCTTTTAACTGTACGGTATATGTTATGTTGCATGTAGGAACTTTCGGGTAATTGAACATGTATCAATAATTATGGATTTCTGTAGTTGGATATATATAAGTTTGGATGTAGCTGTATTGCATTGATGTACTGGTGGATATTCTGTGGTATGACTCCTGTAGTTGATAGTGTAATTGGTATAATGTCAACTTTATCCTGATGCCACATATCCTTGACTTCCTCAGCCACTTGGATGTATTTTTCAATTTTTTCTCTTGTTTTCTTTTGTATATTTGTTGTATTGGGTATGGATATTTCGATTAGTTGTGTTAATTTCTTCTTTTTATTGGTGAGTATGACGTCAGGTTTGTTATGTGGTGTTGTTTTATCTGTTATAATGGTTCTGTCCCAGTATAATTTGTATTCATCATTCTCCAGTACATTTTGTGGTGCATACTTGTATGTGGTAACGTGTTGTTTTATAAGTTTATGTTGTAAGGCAAGCTGTTGATGTATTATTTTTGATACATTGTCATGTCTTCTGGGGTATTCTGTATTTGCTAGTATTGTACACCCACTTGTAATGTGATCTACTGTTTCTATTTGTTGTTTGCAAAGTCTGCATTTATCTGTTGTGGTATTGGGATCTTTAATAATATGCTTGCTGTAATATCTGGTGTTTATTGTTTGATCCTGTATTGCAATCACGAATCCTTCCGTGTCACTGTATATATTGCCTTTTCTTAGCCATGTGTTGGATGCGTCTTGATCGATGTGTGGCTGTGTTAGATGATACGGGTGTTTACCATGTAGTGTTTTCTTTTTCCAATTTACTTTCTTCGTATCTATTGATGTTATGTGGTCTAAAGGGTTGTAGAAGTGGTTATGAAATTGCAGTGGTGTAGCCAATGTATTTATATGAGCGATTGCTTTGTGTATTTTGCTAGTTTCTGCTCGTTCTAGAAAGAATTTTCTTAAATTGTCTACCTGTCCATAATGTAGGTTTTTTATGTCGATAAATCCCCTTCCTCCTTCCTTTCTGCTTAATGTGAATCTTTCAGTTGCTGAATGTATGTGATGTATTCTATATTTGTGGCATTGTGATCGTATAAGTGTATTGAGTGCTTCTAGGCCTGTGTTACTCCATTTCACTACTCCAAATGAGTAGGTCAATATTGGTATAGCATAAGTATTTATAGCTTTTGTTTTGTTTCTCGCTGTCAATCTTGTTTTCAGTATTTTTGTTAGTCTTTGTCTATATTTTTCTTTTAGTTCTTCTTTAATATTTGTATTATCTATTCCTATTTTTTGTCAGTATCCTACATATTTATAGGTATCTGTTTTTTCCATCGTTTCTATGCAGTCGCTGTGGTTATCCAATATGTAATCTTCTTGTTTAGTGTGTTTTCCATTGACTATGCTATTTTTCTTACATTTGTCTGTTCCAAAAGCCATATTTATATCATTGCTGAACACTTCTGTTATCTTTAGTAATTGGTTGAGTTGTTGATTTGTTGCTGCCAGTAGTTTTAGATCATCCATGTATAGTAAATATGTGATTTTGTGTGGGTATGTTCCAGTAACATTGTATCCATAATTTGTTTTATTTAGTATGTTGGATAGTGGGTTCAGAGTAAGGCAGAACCAGAAAGGACTTAATGAGTCTCCTTGGTATATTCCACGCTTAATCTGTATTGGCTGTGATGTGATATTATTTGAATTTGTTTGGATATTAAGTGTGGTTTTCCAATTTTTCATTACTATGTTTAGGAACTGTATCAATTTAGGATCTACTTTGTATATTTCCAATATTTGTAGTAACAATGAGTGGGGTACACTATCGAAAGCTTTTTGGTAATCAATGTATGCATAGTGTAGCGACCTTTGTTTAGTTTTAGCTTGATATGTTACCTCTGCATTTATTATCAGTTGCTCTTTACATTCTCGTGCTCCGTGGCAACAGCCTTTTTGTTCTTCGTTTATAATTTTGTTCTGTGTTGTATATGTCATTAATTTCTGTGCAATGACTGAAGTTAATATTTTGTATATTGTTGGTAGGCATGTTATGGGGCGGTATTTAGCTGGGTTTGCTGTGTCTGCTTGATCTTTAGGTTTCATATAAGTTATTCCGTGTGTAAGTGTATCAGGGAATGTGTATGGGTCTGCAATGTAACTGTTAAATAATTTAGTTAGATGTGAATGTGTTGAGGTGAACTTCTTTAGCCAGAAATTTGCTATTTTATCTTTTCCAGGGGCTTTCCAATTGTGAGTAGAATTAATTGCTTTGGTGACTTCATGTCCGCTCAGTCGTCTGATGTCCATCGCCGCGGGCAAGAGGGCCGCACAGGAGGGCCCCGTCAACAACGCCAGGCACTACACGCGTCTTCCGGCTTCTCCACTGCGCACCATCTCTCATCCCTCTGCCTGGATCTCCATACGCAACAGTTGTCATCTTAGTAGGTCGTCATAAATGCTAAAATAGGCGTTATGATTGAATTCGCTTTGCTCGTTGAGGATTAAATCCGGATCTTTATTTTTGTGCGTGTATATTTCAATTTCTTCCAAAATGTTAAGAAACCGTCCCTTATGAGCTCTATGCAGGATGTCTAAATTGTGTTCAATGTTAGTGACTGAGTGCTTTGTCGCAGCCATATGCGCCCCAAAAGCTGTTTTGTTTTGAGAGTAGGTGTGCTCCCTGAATCTGGTTTCAAAGTTCCTACCAGTCTGCCCTATATATTGTTTACAGCAGTCATTACATTTGATCTTATATACACCTGAATCCTGAAATTTATTCCTACTATTACATATTCTATGCCGGAGCTTCAATTTTAACGTATTATTTGTTCGGAACTCTATTTTAACGTCGGATTTATGAAAGCACCTTTCAATTTTTTCTGTAATTCTTCCATTGTAAGTGAGAGCTACATATTTTTTCTTGTTGTTCCTCTTAACTGCTACTTGACTTCCTTTTATTTGTTCCATTTGCCTTTTCTTTATCTTCCTATAAATATTGATCACCTGCTTACACGTATATCCGTACGCTACAGCCACTTGTTTTAAAACACTTAACTCCTTTTCTATTTCCTGTTGGCTTAGTGGCAATCTTAGTAGCCTGTATACCATCGAAGTAAAATATGCCCATTTGTATTGTGGTGGGTGACAAGAGCGCTCATTGATAACTAGATCTGTACACATAGGTTTTCTGAATATGCTAAATTCATGCTTGCCATCTTTCTTTATTAGTGTTAAATCTAAGTAATCTCTATGGCTGTTTTCTTCAAATTCCATGGTGAATATAATTTTCGGGTGTTGAGAGCTCATTTTTTGTGCTAAGTTTTCGATATCATTTTTATCTCCTTTGTATAATAAAATGGAGTCGTCAACATATCTCCTGTAATATACAATTTTATCAGCGATATTAGGATTTTCATCAAAGAATTTGTTTTTTAAGTGATTTACAAATATGTCAGCCAGCGTCCCAGCTAAACTGTTCCCCATTGCCAGCCCGTCTTTCTGTTAATAAATTTTACCATTGAAAGAAAAGTAATTGAACGACAAGACTTGTTCCAACATTCCCACTAGTTCAATCACTTCCCCCAGTGCCAGTGAGTGAGGAGATTGTCCTTAATGATCTCAATTGTTTCTTTTACGGGAATGTGTGTGTACAGATTGGTAATATCCAATAAAGCTAATGATGCATTCTGAGGTATAAGTACGTCTTTAATTTGCTCGGCAAATTCGTAACTGTTGCTAATGTTGAAAGTCCGACGATATGTATACGCTGCCTTCAATCTGTTGTTTAGCTCTTTATTTAATTTATAACTTGGGCTGCTGGTGTTATTAACGATTGGGCGAATCGATTTTTCAACTTTATGGAGCTTTATTTGTGACCGTAATTCGGGGATTTGAGGATTCATTACTTTCAGTTTAAACTTTTCCTCCTCTGTGACTAGAAACACACTGTTATCTATTTGTTTCCTTATTTCTGTTTGAAATAAATGGAATAGTAGAAGTCAAGAAAGATCCACCCAAGAAATTTCAAACAGGGATGAGAGATGGTGCGCGGTGGAGAAGCCAGAAGACGCGTGCAGTGCCTGGCATCGTTGACGGGGCCCTCCTGTGCGGCCCTCTTGCCCGCAGCGATGGACATCAAACGACTGAGTGGACCGCGGCACAACACCAAAATGGCGGGAACTACGGAAGCAGACCGTAGAGGAAAACCAGTTCACACCATCACCATAGATATATAAATCGCCCTATGTTTTTTAGATCGTATATAAATGATAATTTTACTGTTTTTTTAATGCTGACAAGTACAGCTTTTAACATTGACATCTACATATTTTAACTAAGTATTTTTAATTTAAAAAAAAGATCTACTGAATACAGTATGTGCAAATGGAATGTAGCAAATGTACCATACGCCACCTGTCAGAAATAGTGTTATAATTAATATAAATGACGTGCTCTCTGCCAACCAATTTTATGTGACGTAGCATGTGAAAATTGCTGGATTTGGACGGGTTACTCCTGTAACTGAAATATCAGGTACGCTCTGGTACATTTGATGTTGATTAGATAGGATGAAAAAGATTTGCTCCCGTGAAATAGTAAACTACACTCCTGGAAATTGAAATAAGAACACCGTGAATTCATTGTCCTAGGAAGGGGAAACTTTATTGACACTTTCTTGGGGTCAGATACATAACATGATCACACTGACAGAACCACAGGCACATAGACACAGACAACAGAGCATGCACAATGTCGGCACTAGTACAGTGTATATCCACCTTTCGCAGCAATGCAGGCTGCTATTCTCCCATGGAGACGATCGTAGAGATGCTGGATGTAGTCCTGTGGAACGGCTTGCCATGCCATTTCCACCTGGCGCCTCAGTTGGACCAGCGTTCATGCTGGACGTGCAGACCGCGTGAGACGACGCTTCATCCAGTCCCAAACATGCTCAATGGGGGACAGATCCGGAGATCTTGCTGGCCAGGGTAGTTGACTTACACCTTCTAGAGCACGTTGGGTGGCACGGGATACTTGTACATGCGGACGTGCATTGTCCTGTTGGAACAGCAAGTTCCCTTGCCGGTCTAGGAATGGTAGAACGATGGGTTCGATGATGGTTTGGATGTACCGTGCACTATTCAGTGTCCCCTCGACGATCACCGGAGGTGTATGGCCAGTGTAGGAGATCGCTCCCCACACCATGATGCCGGGTGTTGGTCCTGTGTCCCTCGGTCGTATGCAGTCCTGATTGTGGCGTTCACTTGCACAGCGCCAAACACGCATACGACCATCATTGGCACCAAGGCAGAAGCGACTCTCATCGCTGAAGATGACACGTCTCCATTCGTCCCTCCATTCACACCTGTCATGACACCACTGGAGGCGGGCTGCACGATGTTGGGGCGTGAGCGGAAGACGGCCTAACGGTGTGCGGGACCATAGCCCAGCTTCATGGAGACGGTTGCGAATGGTCCTTGCCGTTACCCCAGGAGCAACAGTGTCCCAAATTTGCTGGGAAGTGGTGGTGCGGTCCCCTACGGCACTGCATAGGATCCTACGGTCTTGGCGTGCATCCGTGCGTCGCTGCAGTCCGGTCCCAGGTCGACGGGCACGTGCACCTTCCGCCGACCACTGGCGACAACATCGATGTACTGTGGAGACCTCACGCCCCACGTGTTGAGCAATTCGGCGGTACGTCCACCCGGCCTCTCGCATGCCCACTATACGCCCTCGCTCAAAGTCCGTCAACTGCACATACGGTTCACGTCCACGCTGTCGCGGCATGCTACCAGTGTTAAAGACTGCAATGGAGCTCCGTATGCCACGGCGAACTGGCTGACACTGACGGCGGCGGTGCACAAATGCTGCGCAGCTAGCGCCATTCGACGGCCAACACCGCGGTTCCTGGTGTGTCCGCTGTGCCATGCGTGTGATCATTGCTTGTACAGCCCTCTCGCGGTGTCTGGAGCAAGTATGGTGGGTCTGACACACCGGTGTCAATGTGTTCTTTTTTCCATTTCCAGGAGTGTATTATGCACCTCATGCATATGAGATTTTCAGTCGCGCTTCTGTAGATAGTTAGTGAGAAGCGTTGCACTCCATGAAGAATATTTTCTACTTAGTAAGAAGGTCAACAAATGCAATTTATTATGTAACAAGGTCAATGGGAAGAGAGAACATTCACATGGTGACAAATCCCATTGAAATGTTGTTCTCAGGAAAAGGGGGGGGGGGGACAATATTAGTCATTCAGGGTATTGTTGCTGACATTGTGAAACAGGAGCCCTCACATTTCCATTGCAATGGTCGTTGCCATGCACACATTGGCAAAACCTGCATATAAATATTGCATCACGGCATGGAGTGCAGACTACCCTTAAGTATTTGCTACAGACTTTCAAACTCGGTGATGTAGGAGTGGAAAACCACCTCTCTTTGTCCTTTCCTGTAAATAATTTGCTCTTATGTATGCAAGCGATGTGCATGTTGAGATGATCAATGTGAGAGATATTGTGAGCTAAATAGCTTTGTCCTGGAACCTGTTGAGTGTTTTTGGTAAGCAATTATCTTTCCTTATACCAGTGTTTATTTTTCAGCCAGCATTTTTTGTTCTCATACATTCCTCACAAACCTAAGGAAAGTTTGTCAGATATGTTTCTTATATTGCTACTCCATGAATGGAATCACATTGTATTCAAGAAATGAGTAGTTTTTTGTTCCAAGAGAATGGAAAGAAGTTTGCTTCTACTTCCTCAGGTGCTACGTGATAGATATATTTGTACACTCAAAAAATTTGTATTGTTGTCTACATATAAGGGGCAGATGGTGTACACCAGAAATATCATTTTAGATGAATGGTGAAAAGAAAAGCCTCATTAAAAAAGATATTTTTTTTATGTTGTACAGGTTGCAAATGAACAGAATACAACCAAAGAGGAATTGTATAAGACTGTCAACAACATCCTAAATGAAATTGGCTATGAGAAGAGTATGCCTGTCATTCGTTGGCTTGGTGTGCTGCTGCTGAGAATTCTAAAACAGAGTTATTCTGCATTGCTCGTGAATGAAAGCAGTATAGAGAAAGTAATTACAACACGATTTTCTTGTGGTTCCTATATGTCCATTTGTGTTGTTATATATTGTATGTTATTTGCAATTTCAGTACTGAAATGAATTTTTGTGTTTAAAAGGTGAAGTCTGTGATGGGAAATAATCCAGTTATTTTTGCTCCCAGTCATCGCAGCTATGCTGATTTTATTTTGATGTCATATCTGTGCTTTCACTATGACATAGATATCCCAGTAATAGCAGCAGGAATGGGTAAGTGATTTTACATCCTCAGTTACCTAATATTGAAAGAAAACTTTTAAAAGATTCTTGTATGTGTGCTTTTGAAATGTTCTTGGAATTTACCTTTATTTTATATTTATTGACTTCACAAATTTGCTACCATGTTTTTGAATTTTTTTATCATTTATTTATTTTATTTATTTTTTATTGTTCTCACTCATGGTGGGGCTCAGTGGCTTAGTGGTAAAGTGCTAGACTACAGATCAGAAGGTCCTGTGTTTCATCCCCTGTCAATCCTGGGATTTTTCTGTGTCACCTACTGGTTTTTTCAGTGGAAAAGGTGTAGAATTGCAGCATGGTTTTGGGATCTTTGTTAAACAGAGCATCTCTGTCTGGCTGGGCAAAGTCAATTCGAAGATTGGAGGAAGGCATTAGCACACTACCTCCAATACTAGGAACATGCGTAGTAAAGTACTGCAGTGTTCAAACTGGCTTTCTGGTTGAAATTTCCTGGCACATTAAAACTGTGTGCCACGCCAAGACTCAAACTCAGGACCTTTACCTTTAGAGGGGAAGTCTTGCAAGTTTAACAGGAAAACTTCTATGAAGTTTTGTAGGTAGGATATCAGGTACTGGCGGAAGTAAAGCTGTGAGGACATGGCGTGAGTCGTGCTTGGGTAGCTCAGTCAGTAGAACACTTGTATGGGGAAAACAATGGTCCTCAGTTCAAGTCTCAGTCCACACACAGTTTTAATCTGCCAGGAAGTTTCATATCAGTGCACACTCCGCTGCAGAGTGGAAATGTCATTACGCAAACTTTCAGGTTGATGAGCACTACTTAGTATTAACTGAGAAATATTGTTAAAAGACTAAACATGATGTTGTGGATTGAGGCAGTTTCTGTTTGATGAATTCAGTTTTTTTAAACACATTGTACAGTGTAAAAGATAACTATAATCTCAAACTAACTTTGACAAAATGATAACAGTACACTACCTTGACAAACAAAATAAAGACTTCTAAAGAACTGTTTGTTCTGACTTATTATTGTGTGGCTGTTATTTGATCTTTGGATGTGTCCTTGAAGTGTGACAAGTTGTATATTCCCCACAAAGAAATGAAGAATAATAATTTCAGATGCAGTCAATTTATTTTCTTTTAGAGACTTGAAAGGTCTGGTGCTGGATCCATATCCTGTTTTTTGTAAATAATTTACCTTTAAATATTGATGTGCATTAACTCTCTCTCTCTCTCTCTCTCTCTCTCTCTCTCTCTCTCTCACACACACACACACACACACACACACACACACACACACACACACACACAGAGAGAGAGAGATGACTTTCTCTTAGTTTGAAATTAAGACTCGAAAAATTCCAAACAGCATACTAAATAATGTAGAAGACTGTACAACATGGTTTCATACAGAAATGTAATAGAGACTCAAACTGAACAATTTAAATTTAAACCATACTGTAATAAATGAAAAATATATTAATAAGCAAATTATCTAAACCTAAATTTAATTTGCAAGTCACATACAGATTTGTAGAATGTCTAGTAGTGGAGTGGAGTTGACTTGACATTGGAATAAGACCATGGCCTTTCCAATACTAAGACAAAGGCCAGTATCAATTGCACATTATTAAATGGTTTTGGTATGGTTTTGTAGGGTTTTGCATAACATTATCCTACATATTACGAGGCATGTTTTTTAAGTAATTACCATTTTGTCATGCTGCGGCCGCAGCGCTGTGGTCGGCGTTCTGCGCATGCGCACTGGGTACCTACATCTGTTGTCTACACACTGATGCCATTACAGTCAATTCTTCCTTGTTTATGTTGTGTACTGAGTGTTTAAGATGCCTCTGATAATCGTGAGTCCCGCTGACTGTGAAGTACGGGCTGTTATAAGATGTCTTAGTGCTAAAGGCCTAAAAACGATCATATTCATTGTGAGATCTGTGCAGTTTATGGAGAAAACATTATGAGTGATGAAATGGTAAAAAATGGGTGAGAGCATTTAAAGATAGTCACACAAATGTGCATGATGAACAACGGAGTGGGCGTCCTTTGGTTGTTAATGAAAGTTTGGTACAGGAAGTGGACAATAAGGTGAGAGAAAACAGACACTTTACGATTTCGCCCTTGCGGGATGACTTTCCTAATGTGTGTCGTAGTGTTTTGTTTGACATTGTGACCGAGCACTTGAATTACTGAAAGTTATGTGTACATTGGTTACCGAAAGTGTTGACGGATGTGCTCAAAATCAAACGTTTAAACAGTGCATTAACTTTCCTTGAGCGGTACCACGACGGCGGTGATGATTTCTTAAGCCAAATTGTTACGGGCGATGAAACATGGGTAGCCTATGTCACACCAGAATCAAAGCAACAGTCCATGGAATGGTGGCATTTAGATTCGCCCAGAAAAGTGAAGTTTAAGCAAACAATTTCTGACCGGAAAATCATGTGCAGTTTTTTGGGGCAGAAAAGGAGTATTGCTTGTGGAATTTCTGCTTCGTAATGAGACAATCAGTGCAGCAGCTTACTGTAAGACATTGTAAAATCTGCGCTGTTCAATTCAGAACAAAAGATGTGGCAAGTTGAGCAAGAGCATCGTTTTGCTGCAAGACAATGCCCATTCGCATGTGGCGAATCAAACCAAAGATCTCCTCACATCTTTTCGATGGGAAACTGTAGATCATCCTCCGAACAGCCCCGATCTTTTGCTCAGTGACTACCATCTGTTCCTGCACTTGAAAAAACACCTGGGCGGCCAGCATCTTCAAGAGGATGACTGAGAAGTTGCAGCATTAGAAAATTGTAGCGAAATGCAGGAAGATCTGCAGCGGATAGGCACTTGATGCAGGGAGTGGCAACTGATGCAGGGAGTGGCAACTGACCCTTAACATAGACAAATGTAATGTGTTGCGAATACATAGAAAGAAGGATCCTTTATTGTATGATTACATGATAGCAGAACAAACACTGGTAGCAGTTACTTCTGTTAAATATCTGGGAGTATGCGTGCGGAATGATTTGAAGTGGAATGATCATATAAAATTAATTGTTGGTAAGGCGGGTACCAGGTTGAGATTCATTGGGAGAGTCCTTAGAAAATGTAGGCCACCAACAAAGGAGGTGGCTTACAAAAACTCGTTCGACATATACTTGAGTATTGCTCATCAGTGTGGGATCTGTACCAGATCAGGTTGACGGAGGAGATAGAGAAGAACCAAAGAAAAGTGGCGCATTTTGTCACAGGGTTATTAGGTAACCGTGATAGCGTTACGGAGATGTTTAGCAAACTCAAGTGGCAGACTCTGCAAGAGAGGTGCTCTGCATCGCGGTGTAGCTTGCTCGCAAGGTTTCGAGAGGGTGCGTTTCTTGGTGAGGTATCGAATATACTGCTTCCCCCTACTTATACCTCCCGAGGAGATCACGAATGTAAAATTAGAGAGATTCGAGCATGCACGGAGGCTTTCAGACAGTCGTTCTTCCCGCGAACTGTACGCGACTGGAACAGAAAAGGGAGGTTATGACAGTGGCACGTAAAGTGCCCTCCACCACACACCGTTGAGTGGCTTGCGGAGTATAAATGTAGAATGTAGATGTAGAAGTCAAAACAGTGGTGATGCAGTGGTTAACAAGTCAGGCGGCAGACTTCTATGAGGAGGAGGGTATTCAAAAACTGGTACAGCGTTATGACAAGTGCCTCGATATTGATGCAAATTATGTAGAAAAGTAGATTAAGGTACAGGCTTTCTTGTAAAAATAAAATTATTGAGATATCTTAGCATATCTTTCTTTTTTTTTAATTTCAAAATGGTACTCACTTTAAAAAAAAAAAAAAAAACCTCGTATTTCTCAAGTCAACATACCTTTTTCTCAACTTACACTAATTGTACAGGGATGATTGAGGTATTGTCACAAATGTTTGTTAACTGGCTTTTGACATTGTGTACTGATTGTGCACTAAGGCTTGCTATTTGAGTAAAATTTTAACAAAAGAGAAACTTGTAACTATCAGGAGATGAAAGGGCATCATGGATGCCCAGCTTTGTACCTAATTTTATAAAGCTGTCATCTTAATTCCAAATAAGAGACTCCCTTTTCACATACTATTGTTACAAATACCATTTTATTAGCCTTAAAGTACTTACTAACTGTATAATTTGTACATAGCAGTGTCATAAAAAGTATCTGTGATTACTGTGTTATTCCATTATTTCTACCCCTATCCCTTAAAGAAAATGAAAAACAAAAAGTATGTGAAGGTTACATATTACGACAAAAGTCATAATGCTCTGTAAAGAATTTTGTTCAAATTTATATGAATGGATGTACAAGGATGTATCATAAATTCATGATTGTTATTTCACACTGTTCTGTTAATTTTTAAAGATGTTTTCTTTTCATTTCCACAATTACCCTTATCCTGACTGGACCTACTCCAAATGTTGTCATTTAATTAATGGAGCTCAATAATTATAGATGTTATTGTCTTGGATTGGTGTGTATTCTGCCGGTGTTAAATAATCTGTATCGGTCTGTATTCTGTTTCAACACCATTTGGACTGCAGTGATTCATTGATTAGTAGCGAGATTGAGTGTGTCATTTGTTTTTAATTTATTCCAAGAGGTAACTGATCAGTTAGTGCATTATTGTTGGCAAAACAGCCTACATGAATGCAGGGTTCCCTTTTTTTAGATAAACAAAAACAAAATTATTGAAGAAATTAATCAAAGTTAACAAAAAATTGTACAGACCTTGTGAAGACAGTTCAGAAGGCAATTCATTGGGATCAACCACCTAGGAAATGGAACACCTGATAAGGCCACTGAATATTGACTCCAGGCCTGGAAGAAGTTTAGTAGTAGCAGAACAGCAGAGACCTGGTGGGGTTTCTCAAATTCCAGAAACAGTCCTTGAAAATGTTACAAGAGTGAAAAGGACACATGACAAAAGAAGACTAAATGAATTTTCAGGGAATATATAAACAGTTATCAGCCTCCAAATATCTGTTTCAAAAGAACAGATGGATCTCTTTAAACAAATACTAAAGAATACTACAAAATTCTTAAAAAAACTATTCTGATACATTCCTGATGAAAAATTACAATTCATGAAAATGGTACCCGACCCAGGTTCGAAACCACCTGCAATAACAGAGGTAAAAGAGATAATAAAACAACTAAAAAACAACAGAGACCCGGGAGAAGACAGCATTATCTCTGAGATTTGGAAATTCAGAGACCAAAACAACACAAAGGAACTCCATAAAATTTTCACAGAAATATGGAATACAGAGAAAATTCACAGGAATGGAAATGTATGTTGATTCATCTGCTTCACAGAAAGATGTGACTAGACAGACTCTAATAACTAGAGAGGTAACCTATGAAATTCTTTCCAAGACATTAGTCAACATACCAGTACCACAAGCTAACACAAAGACAAGAGAATATCAAGGAGGCTTCAGGAAAGGAAGGCCCTGTATTGAACAGATTTGGAACCTGTGAATGCTCCTGAAGATCGGACAACACCACCGTAGTCATATCTGTGGACTTGAAGAACACTCAGACAACAATCTTGTACAGACACCATATCCAAAATAAAATTTATGGGAGAGATCTCAGACCCATTTGAGATATGTACAGGGGTCCGACAAGAAAATGGTCTCTCACCACTTTTCTTGAACATCAGCTTGGACAAATTTATCAAACCGTGGGAAGAAAAAGTAAAAGGAATTCAGTTAGGAAGAACATGTGCAAACAAGACCATCATCATAAATGTGTGATATTTGCAAATGACCTGGCAGTATGCAACAACAAAAGACAAGAATTACTGGAATATGTACTTGAAGTCTGTGCCAAAAATAGGTCTACAGATACCACACGAAAAAACACAATACACGGAAAGAAAGAACAACTACCACCAAGTCACGTACACAAACTACAGAAAGGTCAACAGAGTGGAAAAATTAAACTATCTTGGATAATATATACAATTAAGAGGATCAAACAAGGCATCCAATGTAGAAATAACAGAAAAACTTCAGGAAGTGCACAAACTGACGTTGGTACACTACAGTAAAAAGAAAGAAAAGATATTTTGAGACAGGTCAGACTTAGGTGCTACAATGCAGTTGTACTACCAGAAGCACTCTATTCATCAGAAATGACCACATTGCAGAGAGAAAAAAAACCCTCAGAAAAAATTTATGGAGCTATACATAGAGGTGGCATATGGATGAAGAGACCAACCAAAAAATTATGTGAATGTGGAGACAGACTGAGACATGATCAGGAAATGTCGACTAAAAGTAGAAGAGTTAATACAAGCAGGGATCAGTACTGAAATGATAAATGAAAGTACAGAAACAAACATATGAACACAAAATTTGAAGTAAAAAAAGGAAGAAAAGAGGAAAATACGGACAAAGCAAAGGAAACAGAAACACGGCCAAAGAGTTAAGAGCCTCTGAAAACAGAAAAAGAAGAAGAAATAAGAAACATATGATTAATCGTGCAACATTCAAATTAATCACTGTCCTCAAAGCAAACGTGTTTAATAATTAATAATAATAATAATAATAATAATAATAATATACATCATTTTGAGGTTGCTACATATTTAATGTTTGTTAAAATGCTTGTGACTCAGCAATAAGCAGCTATACTACAAATCCAAAGGTTTGACCCACAGTCGGTACTAGGAATTTTATCTGCAAGTTATCACTTATTTCAACTATGGCTTTGTTCATTAATGTGAAAAAAGTAGAGTTGCAACATGATTTGGATTTCACTTGAAGCTATAGGCCCCCTTGTAACTAGGTGGGTCAGTCAGTTCAGAGGTTGGAGTAAGGCAAGGGCATAGCCACTACATTGTGGCCATGGGTATGGTGTTCAAACCAACATTACCTTAAGGACAGTATTATAGTAATTTTTTTCTTCCCATAGTAGATTATGTAACATTACAAAAATGGAATATTTACTAACATAAATTTTCTGTTCATTTCAACAGTATTAAGAAAAGGATAAAGTGCTATTCACCATGAAGATGATACATTGTGTTGCAGATAGGCACAACAAAAAAGACTGTTACACAGTTAGCTTTTGGCCTAAGTGGCCTAAGCCTTCTTCAACCCTCTCTCGCTCTCGCTCTCGCTCTCTCTCTCTCGACTGCCATCTCTGGCAGCTTAGACCACAAGTCATTTTGGATGAAAACAAAGAACTCTTTCAGTATCTGTCCTTGGGGTTAGCTAACCATGTTCATGGCATATATGCTTTGTTAACTAACGGACAAAGGAATGTGTAAACATGTCCTGCCTGAAGTAGTTGTGTATTATGATTCTTATGAGTTGTCCAGTTTTCACCATTTTAGGGTTCCGTATCTCAGTTGGTAAAAATGTAACCCTTATAGGGTCTCTCTTTTTGTCCACCCGCCTGTCTGTATGTCTGTCTGTTGAAAACCCATTTTTACAGAAATGGGTTGATGTATCAAGTTGAAATGTAAGTCACATACTAAGATCTATTGTCCCTTGGCAGCATAAAAAATTGAAGCTTGTAAGTCAGTGCAATCAAAAGATATGACTATTTTTGTCACATATTGTGATACTTGCAAACTGACTCGTTGAAGCATATAGCATACTTCCTGTTCACTTAGAATCATGAAATTTGCAAGAAGCAAGGTTTCACAGTACAAGTAAAGAAAAAATCTGAATAGTGTAATCTTGTAGGTATATCAAACGAAAAAAATATTCTAAACAAAGATTCCAAGACTTACCAAGCGGGAAAGTGCCGGTAGATAGGCACAATGAATAAAACACACACACAGAATTTTGAGCTTTCGCAACCGGCGGCTGCTTCGTCAGGAAAGAGGGAAGGAAAAGGAAAGATGAAAGGATGGGGGTTTTAAGGGAGAGGGTAAGGAGTCATTCCAATCCCGGGAGCGGAAAGACTTACCTTAGGGAGAAAAGGATAGGATTATACTCGCGCACACACACATACACGCATATCCATCCACACATACACAAACACAAGCAGACATATTTAAAGGCAAAGCGTATGGGCAGAGATGTAAGTCATGGTGGAAGTGTGGAGGCAAAGATGATGTTGAATGACAGGCGAGGGATGAGTGGCGGCAACTTGAAATTAGCGGAGATTGAGGCCTGGTGGATAACGAGAAGAGAGGATATATTGAAGGGCAAGTTCCCATCTCCGGAGTTCGGATAGGTTGGTGTTGGTGGGAAGTATCCAGATAACTCGGACGGTGTAACACTGTGCCAAGATGTACTGGCCGTGCACCAGGGCATGTTTAGCCACAGGGTGATCCTCATTACCAACAAACACTGCCTGCCTGTGTCCATTCATGCGAATGGACAGTTTGTTGCTGGCCATTCCCACATAGAAAGCTTCACAGTGTAGGCAGGTCAGTTGGTAAATCACGTGGGTGCTTTCACACGTGGCTCTGCCTTTGATCGTGTACACCTTCCGGTTACAGGACTGGAGTAGGTGGTGGTGGGAGGGTGCATAGGACAGGTTTTACACCGGGGGCGGTTACAAGGGTAGGAGCCAGAGGGTAGGGAAGATGGTTTGGGGATTTCATAGGGATGAACCAAGAGGTTACGAAGGTTAGGTGGACGCTGGAAAGACACTCTTGGTGGAGTGGGGAGGATTTCATGAAGGATGGATCTCATTTCGGGGCAGGATTTTAGGAAGTCGTATCCCTGCTGGAGAGTCTGATCCAGTCCCGGGAAGTATCCTGTCACAAGTGGGGCACTTTTGGGGTTCTTCTGTCAGAGGTTCTGGGTTTGAGGGGATGAGGAAGTGGCTCTGGTTATCTGCTTCTGTACCAGGTCGGGAGGGTAGTTGCGGGATGCGAAAGCTGTTTTCAGGTTGTTGGTGTAATGGTCCAGGGATTCAGGACTGGAGCAGATTCGTTTGCCATGAAGACCTAGGCTGTAGGGAAGGGACCGTTTGATGTGGAATGGGTGGCAGCTGTCATAATGGAGGTACTGTTGCTTGTTGGTAGGTTTGATGTGGACGTATGTGTGAAGCTGGCCATTGGACAGATGGAGGTCAACGTCAAGGAAAGTGGCATGGGATTTGGAGTAGGACGAGGTGAATCTGATGGAACCGAAGGAGTTGAGGTTCGAGAGGAAATTCTGAAGTTCTTCTTCACTGTGAGTCCAGATCATGAAGATGTCATCAATAAATCTGTACCAAACTTTGGGTTGGCAGGCTTGGGTAACCAAGAAGGCTTCCTCTAAGCGACCCATAAATAGGTTGGCATACGAGGGGGCCCATTCTGGTACCCATGGTTGTTCCCTTTAATTGTTGGTATGTCTGGCCTTCAAAAGTGAAGAAATTGTGGGTCAGGATGAAGCTGGCTAAGGTGACGAGGAAAGAGGTTTTAGGTAGGGTGGCAGGTGATCGGCGTGAAAGGAAGTGCTCCATTGCAGCGAGGCCCTGGACGTGCGGGATATTTGTGTATAGGGAAGTGGCATCAATGGTTACAAGGATGGTTTCCAGAGGTAACAGACTGGGTACGGATTCCAGGCGTTCGAGAAAGTGGTTGGTGTCTTTGATGAAGGATGGGAGACTGCATGTAATGGGTTGAAGGTGTTGATCTACGTAGGCAGAGATACGTTCTGTCTTTCCGCTCCCGGGATTGGAATGACTCCTTACCCTCTCCCTTAAAACCCACATCCTTTCATCTTTCCTTTTCCTTCCCTCTTTCCTGACGAAGCAGCCGCCGGTTGCGAAAGCTCGAAATTCTGTGTGTGTGTATTTGTTTGTTTTATTCATTGTGCCTATCTACCGCCGCATTCCCGCTTGTAAGTCTTGGAATATTTGTTTTTAATATATTTTTCCCATGTGAAAAAAATATTGTTTGTTATTTGTTCTCAGACTTAGTCTGTCTGTCTGTGAAGACCCCTTTTTCTCATGAATGTCTCGATGTATTAAGTAAAATTTTATGTTGTCCACTGAGATCTGTGGACCTTTGATGGTGTAGAATATTGAAGTTTCTAAGTCAAAGCAATCGTAAGATACATCCATTTATGTCACATAATTTGATACATTCAAACTCGCTCTTTACAACCTGTAGGGTACTTCCCATTGACCTAGAACCATCAAATGTGTCAAAAAGTAGGGCTTCACAGAACAAGTAATGGAGAAAATCTGAATATTGTGAAGGATGAGCTGTGTATGTGTGGAACTGTCAATGCATGAGCTCTATTCGCTTGAGGCCAATTTTTATATATGATGTAATTTTTTGTGTTGTTGTGTCCTGTTGCTCGTAGACAACTTTATCAAGTCATAGGCAGTTCCTGTAATCCATATCCATATACTGCAGACCACTGTGAAGTGTACAGGAGGGGTTATTTACCACCATACCAAGTATGTATTAGGGATTTTCCCCATTGCATTTGTGTATGGAATGCTGCAAAATGACTCCTTAAAGGCGTCTTTGTTGCTAGTAATGAGACTAATTTTTTGTTGGGGGTCTCTACGGGAGAGGCAGTTGTGAGGCTGAAGTATATTCCTAGATTTCTCATTTAATATTGATCCCTGACACTTCGTAAGGATACTTTGAAGGATAGTTGGCATCTGTGTTGAAGTGTCTGCCTGTTTGGGTATTTTGTCATTTTTGTCAGTGAAACAAGCCTCTCACCATTTGTTCTTCCCTGAAGTGTATGCGCTCAGTATTACTTGTTAGACCTGTCTGACACACTTGATCCTCAGGATCCATAGCTTGTCAAGTAATATGATGATCAGTGAAAAATGCTCCTGTTGGAACACAAGGAAGATGAATATGTTCCTCTTCAAAAGACTTTGACAGAAAAGTTGTGAACCAGCTGCCTCATTCCACATTCCTCACCATAAATTTTGGCATTCACACTCTTTTAACACAGAACATTCTAAATGCTTTTACTCAGTCTCTCTTTGTAGCTAAACCTTCATACTCGGAACCTCTGTCCCACTGCCACTGTCTGTATATGTTGATCTCACACTGATTTCTCCTTTTCCTCACATTGAGTTAGAGTATACCTCACTGCCATTGTCTCTTCTCTCACTTTCAGTGTCTTATTTTTTCTTTCATTCCCACTGCCACTGTCTCCATGATACTTGTTGTTGTTGTTGTGGTCTTCATTCCTGAGACTGGTTTGATGCAGCTCTCCATGCTACTCTATCCTGTGCAAGCTTCTTCATCTCCCAGTACCTACTGCAACCTACATCCTTCTGAATCTGCTTAGTGTACTCATCTCTCGGTCTCCCTCTACGATTTTTACCCTCCACGCTGCCCTCCAATGCTAAATTTGTGATCCCTTGATGCCTCAAAACATGTCCTACCAACCGATCCCTTCTTCTAGTCAAGTTGTGCCACAAACTTCTCTTCTCCCCAATCCTATTCAATACCTCCTCATTAGTTACGTGATCTATCCACCTTATCTTCAGTATTCTTCTGTAGCACCACATTTCGAAAGCTTCTATTCTCTTCTTGACCAAACTAGTTATCGTCCATGTTTCACTTCCATACATGGCTACACTCCAAACAAATATTTTCAGAAATGACTTCCTGACACTTAAATCTATATTCGATGTTAACAAATTTCTCTTCTTCAGAAACGCTTTCCTTGCCATTGCCAGTCTACATTTTATATCCTCTCTACTTCGACCATCATCAGTTATTTTACTTCCTAAATAGCAAAACTCCTTTACTACTTTAAGTGTCTCATTTCCTAATCTAATTCCCTCAGCATCACCCGATTTAATTGGACTACATTCCATTATCCTCGTTTTGCTTTTCTTGATGTTCATCTTATATCCTCCTTTCAAGACACTGTCCATTCCGTTCAACTGCTCTTCCAAGTCCTTTGCCGTCTCTGACAGAATTACAATGTCATCGGCGAACCTCAAAGTTTTTACTTCGTCTCCATGAATTTTAATACCTACTCCAAATTTTTCTTTTGTTTCCTTTACTGCTTGCTCAATATACAGATTGAATAACATCGTGGAGAGGCTACAACCCTGTCTCACTCCTTTCCCAACCACTGCTTCCCTTTCATGCCCCTCGACTCTTATGACTGCCATCTGGTTTCTGTACAAATTGTAAATAGCCTTTCGCTCCCTGTATTTTACCCCTGCCACCTTTAGAATTTGAAAAAGAGTATTCCAGTCAACTTTGTCAAAAGCTTTCTCTAAGTCTACAAATGCTAGGAACGTAGGTTTGCCTTTTCTTAATCTAGCTTCTAAGATAACTCGTAAGGTCAGTATTGCCTCACGTGTTCCAACATTTCGACGGAATCCAAACTGATCCTCCCCGAGGTCTGCATATAGATAGTTCGGTAATTTTCACATCTGTCAACACCTGCTTTCTTTGGGATTGGAATTATTATATTCTTCTTGAAGTCTGAGGGTATTTCGCCTGTCTCATACATCTTGCTCACCAGCTGGTAGAGTTTTGTCAGGACTGGCTCTCCCAAGGCCGTCAGTAGTTCTAATGGAATGTTGTCTACTCCGGGGGCCTTGTTTCGACTCAGGTCTTTCAGTACTCTGTCAAACTCTTCACGCAGTATCGTATCACCCATTTCGTCTTCATCTACATCCTCTTCCATTTCCATAATATTGTCCTCAAGTACATCACCCTTGTATAAAGCTTCTATATACTCCTGCCACCTTTCTGCCTTCCCTTCTTTGCTTAGAACTGGGTTGCCATCTGAGCTCTTGATATTCATACACGTGGTTCTCTTCTCTCCAAAGGTCTCTTTAATTTTCCTGTAGGCAGTATCTATCTTACCCCTAGTGAGATAAGCCTCTACATCCTTACATTTGTCCTCTAGCCATCCCTGTTTAGCCATTTTGCACTTCCTGTCGATCTCATTTTTGAGACGTTTGTATTCCTTTTTGCCTGCTTCATTTACTGCATTTTTATATTTTCTCCTTTCATCAATTAAATTCAATATTTCTTCTGTTACCCAAGGATTTCTAGCAGCCCTCGTCTTTTTACCTACTTTATCATCTGCTGCCTTCACTACTTCATCCCTCAGAGCTACCCATTCTTCTTCTACTGTATTTCTTTCCCCTATTCCTGTCAATTGTTCCCTTATGCTCTCCCTGAAACTCTGTACAACCTCTGGTTCTTTCAGTTTATCCAGGTCCCATCTCCTTAATTTCCCACATTTTTGCATTTTCTTCAGTTTTAATCTACAGGTCATAACCAATAGATTGTGGTCAGAGTCCACATCTGCCCCTGGAAATGTCTTACAACTTAAAACCTGGTTCCTAAATCTCTGTCTTACCATTATATAATCTATCTGATACCTTTTAGTATCTCCAGGGTTCTTCCACGTATACAACCTTCTTTCATGATTCTTAAACCAAGTGTTACCTATGACTAAGTTGTGCTCTGTACAAAATTCTACTAGGCGGCTTCCTCTTTCATTTCTTAGCCCCAATCCATATTCACCAATTATGTTTCCTTCTCTTCCTTTTCCTACACTCGAATTCCAGTCACCCATTACTATTAAATTTTCGTCTCCCTTCACTATCTGAATAATTTCTTTTATTTCATCGTACATTTCTTCAATTTCTTCGTCATCTGCAGAGCTAGTTGGCATATAAACTTGTACTACTGTAGTAGGTGTGGGCTTCGTATCTATCTTGGCCACAATAATGCGTTCACTATGCTGTTTGTAGTAGCTTACCCGCATTCCTATTTTCCTATTCATCATTAAACCTACTCCTGCATTACCCCTATTTGATTTTGTGTTTATAACCCTGTAATCACCTGACCAGAAGTCTTGTTCCTCCTGCCACCGAACTTCACTAATTCCCACTATATCTAACTTTAACCTATCCATTTCCCTTTTTAAATTTTCTAACCTACCTGCCCGATTAAGGGATCTGACATTCCACGCTCCGATCCGTAGAACGCCAGTTTTCTTTCTCCTGATAACGACATCCTCCTGAGTAGTCCCCGCCCGGAGATCCGAATGGGGGACTATTTTACCTCCGGAATATTTTACCCAAGAGGATGCCATAATCGTACAGTAAAGCTGCATGTCCTCGGGAAAAATTACGGCTGTAGTTTCCCCTTGCTTTCAGCCGTTCGCAGTACCAGCACAGCAAGGCCGTTTTGGTTAATGTTGCAAGGCCAGATCAGTCAATCATCCAGACTGTTGCCCCTGCAACTACTGAAAAGGCTGCTGCCCCTCTTCAGGAACCACACGTTTGTCTGGCCTCTCAACAGATACCCCTCCGTTGTGGTTGCACCTACGGTACGGCCATCTGTATCGCTGAGGCACGCAAGCCTCCCCACCAACGGCAAGGTCCATGGTTCATGGGGGGCCATGATACTTGGTAGCTCAAAAATTATAGATGCGCCTACTTATTTTTTCCCGTATACTCACATGTTTAAAATTTTAGTGTAAACTGCAGCCATCCCCATACCTACATGTTAAAGTTTGCTGGTCTGGGAAAGTCCAGACTCTCCAAGCCTATGTATAGTCTCTGCTCATACGTATTTTTCATTTCCACTGTCTACACTATCTTTTTTCTCCCACTGCTTCTGTCTCCATCCACCTCTCTTTCTATTTTACTGCCACTTTGACTACCTCTCCATCTCTGCATCCTCTTTTTTTCTTTCCCACTGGCACTGTTTCAATTCTCGTACACCGCTACTGTTTCTCTGCTACTCTCTTTCAGCACAAGAAAGTGCGAATATGTTTACATGCGAAAATGTTTGGTAATGAAGATGGAATGAGGATTGAGGCAACTGACTCTCCCCCTTTTCCTGTCAGAGTCTTTAAGAGGAACATATTTATCTTTTTCTGTGCTGCAACACCAGTTTCCTTCTTTTTCCCTTTTACAGCAGGATATGCTGCATATATAAAATTAATTCTGTAGGTCAGTAATGTTTTGACAGTTTATCTACTTTGACACTCTTATGTACTTTGACACTTATGAACAACAAATAAGTACGCATAATGTAAGGTTAACACAGAATCATATGCTTTATATTTTGGCTGAATAGTTTTCTCATTGATCACAATTCTTTAAAAATGCCCAGCTTATGATTTGTATATTAAGAGTAGAAATGTTATTAGATATATTCTATTGAGTTTGCACTCCACCCAGGTCTGCATCATTTGTGGTAGTCATTTTAAGTTCTTTTCAGAAATGTTAAGAACTTTGTCACTGCAATACTGCTTTGGGCATATTTGTCTAGGTATCAAGTGCCCATTATACAGAGGCAGCATGTCAAAATTTTATTTCTGGAAAAATTGCTGACTAAAAGCACAGTTTGATGACCTCAGAACTCTTGCGATGACCCTAGGACCCTTGCCGTGTGTTCACATGTGCCTTGCCTATGGCTCCACACACTATTTTCATTTCTTAACTTATTACTTTGTTTGACTTGGAAGAAAGGTGCTTCAGATCAGAATCTCATTGAAACAACTTCCACTATATGCTTTTCAGACAAAAACAAAACTAAATTAAAAATTCCTTGAGTCAAGCATACAACTTGTGCCGTATGTTATAAATGATCTTTCTTGTTGTCATAATAAAACGTAGTGTGACAGTCTGCAAAGTATTTCAAGCTGATCTCATATTGATTATTCAGTGTAAGTTAGTTGCTAGCTGTGTAAAGCGTAAAACTGCTGATCTTTTTTTTTTCTGTTTGTTTAAATTGCCTTATCAGAATTCATCTGCAGCTATACATGTGATATAAGATTTTACTTTCAGACTTCCACTCAATGTGGCTTATGGGTCGTTTACTTCGAGAAAGTTGTGCGTTTTTCATGCGGCGTTCATTTGGAAAGGATAAACTTTACTGGACTGTCTTCAGTGAGTATGTTCAGAAATTAGTTACTGATGGTGATGCAGCGATAGAATTCTTCATAGAAGGGACTAGAAGTAGAACTGCAAAGTCACTGCCACCAAAATTTGGTAAGCAACATTTTGGGAAGAATATGTACACTAATTATTAAATCATTAAAATGAGTGCTTTGCATGGACTTATATCACTTTTAACTTCCAGGTTTCCTGACAATGGCACTAGCACCATACTTTGACGGGCGTGTTCCTGACATCAGTATTGTTCCTGTTAACATAAGCTATGATAGAACTTTAGAGGAGTCACTGTTTGCATACGAACTGCTTGGAATTCCCAAACCAAAGGAGTCTACATCGGTATTAAGGATATATATTTGTTATATCTGATATTGTTTCTGTTCAGTGACCTAATATTAGTTTTTCCATTACTAATTAAAAATTTTGATCATAAGTTTGAAATAGAAACAGTTTCTATGAACAGAAATATAACTTTAATAAGTCTGAAGGATTGTAGAGAAACAGAAAAAATAAATGAAATTAGTAGGGAAGACAAAGAAAAGGGAGAACAAAAGGACAAGACTAAAAAAATTGCTATAATTTTAGGTTTTGAAAAATAGCACATTTAGAGTAAGTTCTCATTCGTAAAGTTTTGGGGAACAGGAAAAACTAGGTGACTAGTCCACATGACACATTTACTGAAACAGGAACCAAGGTCACAAACATTGTATCACAGAGCTGTTGCTCGTGTTCTCTCTGTCTATGGCTGGTTACAATATCAATATCGACATCAAGGTAGAGGTTGTACATAAATAGGTGTGCAACAGGAGTTGTTTCACAAGGAGCTCTTTTGTTAACAGAATAGATCTTAATAGTACTCAGTGGTTAGCACTCTGGACTCGCATTCAGGAGGATGATGGTTCAAACTTGCGTCCGGCCATTCTGATTTCCCTATATCACCTCAGGCAAATACCGGGATGGTTTCTTTGGAAAGGCACGACCGATTTCCTTCCCTAATCTGATGGGACCAATGACCTCCTAAGGACAACCTATATGTGAGCATTGTTCCTGTGGCAGTACTCTGCAAGTTTCTGTTGGTCACAAGCATGCTTATTTGGGTTTGTGTCAACAGGATACTATAAGCCATTCCATTTGGTTGATTCTTTCCTCCTGTAGGTAGATGCTAATGAGGTGGATGTGATATACTTGGGCAATATTAGCTTGAAAGGTGAAGTGCTGCCAAAATATTGACTGAACTGGACAGTAGGTCACTGAAGGATCTTGTCCAAATACTGCACAGCCTCTAAATTACATAAATGGGAGACATTCAATGTCTGTACATGATACCGGCCCAGAAGAATAAGTGATGACTACTACTATGTTGAGCTTGGGTGCATGCATGATAACTAGTCACCTCCACCCTCTTATCAAGAGTGACACAAATCTTGCAGTTCTTGATGAAGAGATCCCAGTGTCAATTATCCAGATTCCATTCCACGTTTCCCCATGTGTATCTGTGAGCACCCCAAGATGCTGGGGTTTTGTAATGTTGTTGTTATTATTTGATGCCTGGGGGGGGGGGGGGGGGGGGGAGAGATTTATAGTGTGGATATTCTTGTGTACTGTCTGGCGTGGCACAGCCCTCCCAGTTGCCTCCAGAAAGACAGCAGGCCATTCTGTTGTATTTTCCTGGATGTACCTGCAAGTCATAATTTGAAGATAGTGGCCATCAGTGTAACAGATCTCTAATGTTTTTATGTTTCATGATAGTGTTTGAATCTTCAAATGTGGTGTATGCTAATTTGGAGGGATACCACCACTGCTGATGATCCTTGGTGATAATGTATGTATGATTTACTGTTGCGATGGCTCTTAGAGGCCCACTGACAGATTGAACTGTGTACGCTGAAGTGTGATGTTAATGATTGGTGACATACTGTACTTTACCTCTGAACTGTGCTGAGAATGCAGATTTACTTTTACCTCAGTCACACGTGTAGCTATATGCAGCAATTTCTCACAGTCAAAAGGATATCGAGATAGAGGTTTGTGACCAAGAAGCACAAACTATGTGTATCGTGAGGGTGGTACACACTATTTTTATTTAAATGGTGTGAGTGGAACAATACATATTTAAAGTACTGGACACAATTATCAACATAGCATAAAGAAGAAACAAACTATGAACTGTGTTTATTAAAAAATTCTAAACAAATCTGAAGTAGTAGGTTAATTAAAGAGAGCAAAAATTCCAGAAATGACTAAAGTTATCAGCACATCTGACACATTTACACTAAGATGGCTGATGTATTCACATCTCCTCAAACACTGCAATTATCCTGTTAACTAACTCCATGGAGGACTCCATTGAGGTTTAAGAAATCACACTGTTGAAAAGTGATGTCAAGTCAGGTGATGCAGTTCAGCAGTCAATAAATTTGTCATCGCATTTTCAGTGCTTTATAGCAGGCTTGGACAGCCTTTGGTGACTTGCAGGCCTCATTCATATGCTTAAGCTCGTGGGCCATCTAGACATGCGAGGTGACAGCAGTGCTCATAGCACATGAAGTCAGAATTGTAGCAGTCATGCTATTAATGCTTATGGGATAATGCACCAATACGAATGGCACCCCTTTCCCAACACCTTTCACCAGCAAATTGAACCCCCTGACGTGCGTTTGTGAGAGTACATTCATTTAATGTTCACCTTATGTTCAGATCCTTACCATTCTTTTATGTTTCATGAATTTTGTTTCTTTACTTGCAACATTTTCCAGTAGCTGTCTTAAAAACTTACATGGTATAATTATTTAATGCCTTATTCTCTTTTTCAAGAATATTTTTCTGTGAGCCGAATTCAAACACACCATGGGCCAGATCAAGCATGCTGGCCACTGGTTGCCCACTCCTGCTTTATAGCAGTGTTTCTTGAGAAATCTGCACAAGTTCCTATCCTCAAGGTGTTCCTACAATCATCCTATGCATTAAACAGAAGTTTTTGTTGTCATTTTGAAACTCTCGTATGTAATAACAGATATGTTACTTGAATTAAAGATATTTAATTATTACAAATGATTAATTAAACATAAGTTCACTGATTCATTAGTCCCATTCATTAAAGGTTATTACATGTACTATTCATATTAACATAATGTTTGCAGGCATAATGGGTACATCTATTTTTTGCTCCATGTATCTTTTATTTGTTTTGATTAAGTCAATACTTACTGTTAAAATAATTGAATTATGTGCAGGGTTTTGTGAAGGCACTAAAGCTGGTGAATGAGCACTATGGAAACATTTATGTCGAATTTGGAGAACCAATATCTGTGAAATCCTTCTGCCAAGAAAATGGGCACTCTGATCCTCGCCTCTGGCGTCAGGCTGTACCGAGAGAGGTGCCAGCTGCCGTGGATTTGGAAGCAGCAACTGTTCAGGAGTTGGCCTATAAAGTTGTACATGCTCAAATGGCTTCGACTGTGTTGACACCCTTTAACGTACTGGCTATAGCTCTGAGTGGCAGCCTCATGTGGAAGGCAGATGCTGCACCTTCTCTGACCCACATTGCGAGGGAGGTTACATGGCTGTGCTCTGTGCTTGAAACACTAGGTGCTCTGGTAGACTGCAAAGGTACAGTAACTTTGATGCTTAACTGGTATACTTTGAATGCTTGATTGATGGAATTCTTATTGAGTTGAGACCAACAGACTTGCCACAACATTCTGTATATTTGATAAAAGTATTGTAATTTGACTAGTGTGCATAAATGTGCAATGCAGTAACCAACACATTACTTTGTAATTAATAAATGATGTAGTATAAAACCATTACAAAAAGAAGTAGCATAGACAAGGAAAGGTTATACTTTTTAATAACTTTGTTAGTTGTGATTTGGTTTGGAGCAGACTTCAGTTGTTCAAATTCTTTGTTTGAAAATTTGTTGCAGTTTATTGCCCTCTGCCATTATCACAACTGTGCAATTTAATAGTTTGATCCTCTCCTTTTTTTTCTCTTTTGAGTCAATGTTTTAACATGAACTAGCCTTCTCTCTCATGTTGCTGCACATTGTCGCAATCCAAGACCCTTTTAGTAGTCATTTCCTTGTATTTCGTACGATATTTTGATTTTTTGTTCTTATATCCCCAAATAAAAGAAATATGTTATTAATTTACATTTTTTGTTCCTCTCTCTCTAAATCCGAACAGTTCATTATGTTTGTGAGAAATTGTAGTGTGTGAGTGAACAATGATATGTAATCCTTAAATATTGTTCTTGTTAAGAAGAACAGGATATTTCTACTTAAATGTTGTAAGTAAACATAATAACAAACATTAATGCTGCTACTGTGAAAGAAAATGGTGGCATTGCTGTCATCCAACATCTCATGAAGTTAGATCTAAAAACAAAGTTGATGTGACTTACCACACAAAAGCGCTGGCAGGTCGATAGATACACAAACATACACACCAAATTCAACCTGTCGCAACCAACGGTTGCTTCTTCAGGAAAGAGGGAAGGAGAGGGAAAGACGAAAGGATGTGGGTTTTAAGGGAGAGGGTAAGGAGTCATTCCAATCCCGGGAGTGGAAAGACTTACCTTAATGGGAGAAAAGGACAGGTATACACTCGCACGCACGCACAAACACACACACACACACACACACACACACACACACACACACAAACACACACAAACACACACACACACACACACACACACAGACATTTGTGAAGGCAAAGAGTTTGGGCAGAGATGTCAGTTGAGGCGGAAGTACAGAGGCAAAGAAGTTGTTGAAAGACAGGTGAGGTATGAGCGGCGGCAACTTGAAATTAGCGGAGGTTGAGGCCTGACGGATAACACGGATAACGAGAAGATAGGATATACTGAAGGGCAAGTTCCCATCTCCGGAGTTCTGACAGGTTGGTGTTAGTGGGAAGTATCCAGATAACCCGGACGGTGTAACACTGTACCAAGATGTGCTGGCCATGCACCAAGGCATGTTTAGCCACAGGGTGATCCTCATTACCAACAAACACTGTCTGCCTGTGTCCATTCATGCGAATGGACAGTTTGTTGCTGGTCATTCCCACATAGAAAGCTTCACAGTGTAGGCAGGTCAGTTGGTAAATCACGTGGGTGCTTTCACACGTGGCTCTGCTTTTGATCGTGTACACCTTACGGATTACAGGACTGGAGTAGATGGTGGTGGGAGGGTACATGGGACAAGTTTTACACCGGGGGCGGTTACAAGGGTAGGAGCCAGAGGGTAGGGAAGGTGGTTTGGGGATTTCATAGGGATGAACTAAGAGGTTACAGCGGTTAGGTGGACGGTGGAAAGACACTCTTGGTGGAGTGGGGAGGATTTCATGAAGGATGGATCTCATTTCAGGGCAGGATTTGAGGAAGTCGTACCCCTGCTGGAGAGCCACATTCAGAGTCTGATCCAGTCCCGGAAAGTATCCTGTCACAAGTAGGGCACTTTTGTGGTTCTTCTGTGGGAGGTTCTGGGTTTGAGGGGATGAGGAAGTGGCTCTGGTTATCTGCTTTTGTACCAGGTCGGGAGGGTAGTTGCGGGATGCGAAAGCTGTTTTCAGGTTGTTGGTTTAATTGTTCAGGGATTCCTGACTGGAGCAGATTCGTTTGCCACGAAGACCTAGGCTGTAGGGAAGGGACCGTTTGATGTGGAATGGGTGGCAGCTGTCATAATGGAGGTACTGTTGCTTGTTGGTGGGTTTGATGTGGACGGACGAGTGAAGCTGGCCATTGGACAGATGGAGGTCAACGTCAAGGAAAGTGGCATGGGATTTGGAGTAGGACCAGGTGAATCTGATGGAACCAAAGGAGTTGAGGTTGGAAGTTATTTGTTTATGGCAGTTACACCATATTTATAATGTGAGAAAGCAGAATGGGTGCCTTGTGATCATTTATTCAATGTGTTTTGTAAATATCATGATTAAGCAGATCCTTCAGGGAAGTGAATTGAGTCAGTTATACATTAGCAGGCAAAAGCATCCACTGCAGGTTGCTAGCATACAATACACTAACATTGTGCGATATAGTTTGATAAAAAAAAAAAAAAATACTTACTGAGTGGCAGCAGGAGCAGAAACACATAAAAGTTAAGGAAATGTACAGACTTTTTGAGGCAGTAGCCCATTTATGGGCAGAAGGATAGAAGGGGAAGGAAGAGGGAAGAAGAAATAGAACTGGCGAGGTGTAAGAGATGGAGAGAACAATGGCAAAGTCACCATGAACCCCTGATCAGGAGAGACTTACAGGATGGGATCCTTCTCTTCCCCCATCTGGTAAAGGAGAGATCTGGGGTTTCGGGTGACTTTTCCATAATTCTCTCCATCGCCTAATCCCACCAGTCCTTTTGCTACATCCCTCTTCCTTCTCCTTCAGTCCTTCTGCCAGAAGAAGGACTTGCATTCAGGAGGGCGACAGTTCAAGCCCGCATCCGGCCATCCTTATTTAGGTTTTCCGAGATTTCCCTAAATAACTCTGGCGGATGCCGGGATGGTTCCTGTGAAAGGGTATGGCCGATTTTCTATCCCATCCTTCCATAATCCGAGCCTGTGCTCCATCTCTAATGACCTCATTGTCGACGGGATGGTAAATACTAACTCCTCCTGCTACAGAAGATGGCTCCAAAATTTGTGCATTTTCTTAACTTTTGTATGGGTTTGATTGTGCTGCTGCTCGGTGAGTAGGAGATTTTTTTTTTTTAATTGTCCAATTACATTATATTTTCAGACATTGATTATTTTAATTGATATAGCAACATTATGGTTAGTGCTTACACTGATAAGTGCTACAACTCCTCTTCTGCTACTCAGTTGCTACTATGGACATTTTGTTAATCAAAATTTATGTCTCATATTCCAGATATTCTGATAAATTGAAGAAATATCTAATAGGTAATCTTTTACTTTGTTTTTGAACATTTGGTGCCAATTTCCTGTCTGGTATCTATCATTAAGTAGTTACACATTAATTCTGAGTCCTAGACAGGGACGTATAATCTAAATGGAAATAATCTTTTTTTCCTGATATTTTAGTTCTTACTTTCACAGATCATCCTAAATTCACTCAGATGTGAATAATAGGATTATTATTAACAACATGATCAATGATGTTTGCTTATCAGCTTAGATAAGAATGTATCTCTCATTTGACTATATAATGTTCGCTGTTGCAAAACTTCTGATGTGTTAAAAATGTCACCCGGACTGGGACTTGAACCCAGAACCTAGACTTTCATGGCAGTGGCCTTTACTATCTGAGCTATAAAGGTGTGACTCACAGTCCACCCTCATGTGCCTCAGTTCTGCCAGTACCTCTTTCTTACTTGCTTAACTGAATAGCTCCCAGATTTCTCCTGGAAGAAGACAGATGGCTTAGCCACAGCCTAAGGATTGTTTGTTTCTAGACTGAATCTTTTAGTCTGCAGTAGAACGAGTACTACTTTGAAATTTTTTTATAGACAAAACTGCATGCTGTACTGGAACTCGAACAGGAACTTTGCCTGCAGTGGACAATACTCTGAATTTTTTGAGCAATGTATAAGGGGCAGTCAAATCTAAATGACACACACTATATGATGAGCATGGTGGGGCCTTTGGTAACACAAGTAGGTATGTTTGGAGGGTGCCCTCTTGTGGGAATTGGGAAGGAACTGTGCGAATGTTCACCATTGTGCCATTTATCTATTAGATGTGTTCTGTGTTAGGTCAGCGAGTTGTGTGTGCATCTCACTTTACTATTGAAGCTGAGAAAGAAGAATAGTGACATGTTACATGGTTTTTGACTTCAAAAGGAGTGTCTGGAAATGAAATTCATGCCAAAATATCTGCTGTTTATGGTGAACACAGTATGCCATGTGCACGTGTGTTTGCATGGAATAAATGTTTTCAAGTAGGTCTTGTGTGAGGAGTCTGCAGGACAGGCTCATTGTGTCATTACCTTTTCTGTAATTGCTGTGGTGGGTGCTGCCTTCAGAAGTGACCAATGACGTGTGATGGGAGACATTCATCTCATGTTGGGCACCACTCATAGTACTGGTCATGCTGTTAGGACAGAGCTTCCAAAGTTCCAGAAAATGTGTGTGCAGTGCATTCTCCACAACGTGATGGAGGAGGAGAAATTGAACAAAGTGTTGACATCAATGCAGCATTAGAAAAAAATATAACAAAGAAGAATATCATTTCCTGTCCCATATTACCATGGAAGATGGTGTTATAATTTTGAGCCGTAGTAAAAGTGTCAGAGCCAACTATGCAATGGAAGTAGGTGGATTCACCCTCTCTCTCTCTCTCTCTCTCTCTCTCTCTCTCTCTCTCTCTCTCTCTCTTCTCCCCCTCTGAACACAGAGCCACAATTAATGACTGACACTTTGCAGAACTAGAAGTTCTCCATCAGGTCCAAACGGCCAGGAATCTTGATGGGTGACATCATTCTGTTGCAGGATAATTCACTCCCACATGTCGTCAAGGTTGTAGAAGTTTTGTTGGGAAGGCCTTACACATCCTTCATAGACTCTTGATCTCTTCCTATGCAATTTCCATATTTTTGTAGCCCTGCTCTGGGCAAAGAGGTGCATGCCTCTACTAAGTCTTATTAATATTCTCTCTCTAACTGCTCAGTGAGCATTGTTGGCAGTGTATCCTTCGTCCTCAGTTGCATAGTTCAGGTTATGGCCCAAACTGTTACCACTTCCTCCAGTAATGACTATATGATCTTTTTTGCCAAGAATTTTTCTCAGTGAGCCTTAATCACAGGTAATGTCATGGAGTTATGCACTTGGCTTAAAAGTACTAGTTGTATAGATCCTCCCACTCTATAGCCATGGTGCAGCAACTGTGATATATTTTCAGTGGAAAAAATAGTCAAGGTTGCAATGACTGCAGAAGCTTTATTGATGCATTTTGCATTTTCGGGCCATCTTCAGAAATTATTCAGAAATTGTGGCTACTTAAACTAATGTGTTACCCGCAGTTCTGAAAAAAAATTCTGGAGGTGCCTCAAAGAGGCGAAATGTGTCAGTAAAACTTCTGCTGTCATTGCAGCCAAGATTGTTTCTTTTTCTTACTGAAAATTTTAGTTACTTGGTAATTACTACTCTGGGAGTTTTGTACTGAGTTGGGCATTGGCTACCTATGACTGTTCCCTAATTGAATGACTCTCTTGGTCAGTGTAACCTTCTGATTACTATTTGCTTTGACATGCACTTTTCTCCCTCTTTTGTCCGGCTGTTCCTTAGCTCCATGGGTTGCCTGTACAGTTTTGTGCACAGTCTTCAGAGCAAAGAGTTTTTTTGGAACACCAAGCGTGAAGGGAGTGGACTTGAAGCACATCTTGAGTGTCTTGCACGATGAAATGGTGAAGGTGACACTGCCACATTATTACGTGGTGTGAGTGAGAAGGATTCAGTGAAAGTGAAAAATGAAAAGTAATAATAGCCTAATAGCCCCTCTAAGCCAGTAATAGTCTCTTTCAAAAGAATTGTTGCATATGGGCTATAGTTTGTAGACAAAAGTGAGAAAAATATTTGTACTACAGCATTAGAATGAACCAGTGCATGCTTGTTGCTTCTTACATTGTTTCTAAATTTTCAGTACAACTGACTACATTTGACCACACTCCAACATTTGGTTGTAAAATACATGGTTGTTGCTCCAGGGAGACACTTTACTCCACTGAACTGTTCATAGATGCACTTACACTCATTGATGGGAAACTATATGTACTCATTGTTAACATGGTGGATGAATTTACTGTTTATATTTTTTGTGCAATATGAGGGATTTGCAGGCACACAATCCAGATATTTGGACAATACTTTTTCTGGGGCACTTGAATTTGTTGAGATTTGCTGTGTCACTCTTTACACACATGGGTAAATTATTTCCCTCTTTCTTTTACTGTTGCATGTAATGACAGGTGCAGAAAATATCAACAAATTCATCTTCATGTTGCAGAAACTCTGTCTCAATTTTTCAGAGTATAAAGTCTGAGAGTAAATTATTTTATATTGTATCTTCTGATTATGTACGCCACACTCAGTCATCACCAAGAGGTGTATGACACGGGTTATTTCATTTAAAGATTTCTTATTGTTCCATTCACAGATAGCACACAGCAAGAACAACACTTTTACACCTTCATGTGAGCTGTTATTTTCCTAACGTGTGTGAACTCTGTGAGATAGGCACACAAAAGACTGAGGAATATTCAAAACTACTGACTTCAAAGATGATACTTGCAGTTTTCCAAACAGGTCCTTGCAACATGTAAAGCTCGTTTCTTAGTGTGCCTGCCAGATATTTTTTAACATTTTTATTACAATCTCTTGCCACTAAAACAACTGTAGGATCATTCAAGGACAGTTGTTGCATTCCCTGAAAGTTTAATGTTACAGAAAAAAGAATAACATTTTTACTTGCAACTCAAAGCATTTAAAAGTATTTCCAGTTGGCAATCAGATTGAAACTCAAGTTCTTTATTCATTCAGTAAATCTTTACAGATTGCTGGATGCCATTTGCACATGTACACCCATGCACTGTCCTCCACCCCTCTCCCCCTCCCGCCCCCTCCTTCCCCCCCGAGCATGGGTGCGCTCTCTCTCTCTCTCTCTCTCTCTCTCTCTCTCTCTCTCTCTCTCTCTCTGTATAACATCAAAATATATTGCAATAGTGCAATAAATTAATTCTATTAGATTATGCATTTGGAACAGCAGCAGTTTTTCCATGTTCTTGCTTCAAGTCTGCTGCACTTAACATGGTCTAAAAATTCTGCTTCTGAATGTAAGGAGTTATCTAATAAGGATGTCATTAAGGATTTATAAAATGGTGTAAATTAGGAAATAACTTCTATGTGACAGATATTTGTGCATTTGTGTAGCACTATTTATAGTGGGTGTTTTACAGGCTGATGTCCTTCCTGACTGGAGATGGAGTTTGTCGTTTTACCTGGTATCGTGTTCATGCAAATAAAATTTTGATTCCTATCCTTTTAAATTCTTTCTCGCTTATTTACATATTTCTAGAATAAAAATGTAGGGGAGTGGGTGGATTGAAGACTTCTGCTATAGGGCGTGCAGGAATCTGTCTGCCATGCATGGTGCATTGCTCTTTTTTTTGGGTCAAGATGATGACTGAGATAATGGTTGTGTTACACCAAAATACTGTCTGATACTGAATAATGCTGTGGAATTAGACAAAGTATGCAAGTCAGACAGAGTGGAAGCTTGCTCTGTATGCAAGTAAACTTAGGCTGTAGGATAATTTCTTCAGTGTCTTATTTGTTTTTGTTTGTGTGTCAGCCATTTAAAATCGTGTTGAAGCCATATGCTGAGCAATTTTGTTTCCTTTGAGGATGTAATTCTGCTGAAGTTTGTCACAGAGAGTTGGACTCACAACCCCCCCCCCCCCCCCCCCCCACCCTTTAAACAAAAGTTCGGAAAAGTTGTTTTGGATGTATTTATTATTAGCTCATTTCCTGCAAACAAGGCATTCAGCTGCTCTTTAGCTTTATTTACGGCTTTTTGTAGTTGTCTTGGGATTTTCTCTATAACAAGGATACTAGTGTCATCTGCAAACAAGGTATTTAATTGTGATTTAGTGCTTAGGTTGGGTTGTTTATGTACAGAAGGAAAAACATAGGCGCAACAATAAATCATTGAGGGACTCCACTTTTTATTACACCTGCATATAAGCAATATAACCTAGTGCTATTATTTAGTTCTTGTGTAAGTATTGCTTCCTACTACCAAATTGTTAAGTATGAGGAAAACCTTTTTAATGCAGTGCCTCTAATGCCACACTTTTGAAGTTTTACGAACTCTATTTTGAGGTCCAAGATGTCAAAAGCTTTGCTTAGATGTAAGAAAATACCAACAGCATTTTGTTTCTAGTCCATTGCTTCTAGAACGTTTCATAAAAAATTATACATTATGCTAATCATGGACTTATTTTTCCGGAAACCAAGCTGGACATTAGTGAGGATTTTGTACCTGTCCAGGAATTTCATAAATTTTTTATACACTACTGGGCATTAAAATTGCTACGCCACGAAGATGATGTGCTACAGATGTGAAATTTAACCAACAGGAAGAAGATGCTGTGATATGCAAATGATTAGCTTTTCAGAGCATTCACACAAGGTTGGCACCAGTGGCGACACCTACAACGTGCTGACATGTGGAAAGTTTCCAACCGATTTCTCATACACAAACAGCAGTTGACCGGTGTTGCTTAGTGAAACATTGTTGTTGCATCGTGTAAGGAGGAGAAATGTGCACCATCACGTTTCCGACTTTGATAAAGGTCGGATTGTAGCCTGTCGCGATTGCGGTTTATCGTATCGCGACATTGCTGCTCGCGTTGGTCGAGATCCAATGACCGTTTGCAGAATATGGAACCAGTGGGTTCAGGAGGGTAATACAGAACGCTGAGTGGAATCCCAACGGCCTTGTATCACTAGTAGTCGAGATGACAGGAATCGTATCCGTATGGCTGTAGCAGATCGTGCAGCCACATGTTGATCCCTGAGTCATCCGGTGGGGATGTTTGCAAGACAACAACCATCTGCACGAACAGTTAGACGACGTTCGCAGCAGCATGGACTATTAGCTTGGAGACCATGGCTGCGGTTCCTCTTGACGCTGCATCACATACAGGAGCGCCTGCGATGGTGTACTCAACGACGAACCTGGGTGCACATATGGCAAAATGTAATTTTTTCGGATGAATCCAGGTTCTGTTTACAGCATCATGATGGTTCCATTAATGTTTGGCGACATCGCGGTGAACGCACATTGGAAGTGTGTATTCGTCATCGCCGTACTGATGTATCACCCGGGGTGATGATATGGGGTGCCATTGGTTACATGTCTGTCACCTCTTGTTCGCATTGGCGGCACTTTGAACAGTGGACGTTACATTTCAGATGTGTTAAGACCTGTGGCTCTACCCTTCATTTGATCCCTGCGAAATCCTACATTTCAGCAGAATAATGCACAACCGTAGGTCCAGGTCCTGTAGAGGCCTTTCTGGATACAGAAAATGTTGGACTGCTGCCCTGGCCAGCACATTCTCCAGATCTCTCACTGACTGAAATCGTCTGGTCAATGGTGGCCGAGCAATTGGCTCGTCACAATACGCCAGTCACTACTCTTGATGAACTGTGGTATTGTGTTGAAGCTGCATGGGCAGCTGTACCTGTACAAGCCATCCAAGCTCTGTTTGACTCAATGCCCAGGCGTATCAAGGCCGTTATTATGGCCAGAAGTGGTTGTTGTGGGTACTGATTTCTCAGGATCTATGCACCCAAATTTCGTGAAAATGTAATCACATGTCAGTTCCAGTATAATATATTTGTCCAATGAATACCCGTTTATCATCTGCATTTCTTCTTGGTGTAGCAATTGTAATGGCCAGTAGAGTGTACATGATTCTTTCTGTGATTTTGGCAAAGCCTGATAATAAAGAGACTGGTCTACAGTTTTCTAAGTTTGCTTTGCCACAATTTTTATGAGTAGGGATCATTTGGCAATTTTAAGACAGCCAGGAAAGGTTCTTGTCAAAAAGGCTGGGCTGATTATCTCTGCAAGATGTGTTACAGTATTTATAATTCATTCCTTTATGATGATTCCTTTACGTTGCTCAGGTGATTGTTTGATCTGCCTCTCTTATTACTGATTATTAGATTTTTGTATTGTCTGTTTAATACTGCCTGAAGATATTCACAACATATTGTGGGCCAGTAACTCTCTTGTTGTCATAGTTCAGGCTGATATTTTCCTTTCTGCATTCTTTGGTAAATTAATGAATGTGTTCCTCCATTTCCGTATGTTGTCTTTTTGGAATTGTTTTATAAGTTAAAGTGTTTGGTATGTGGTATCTTAAGCTGCTGCACATATTGCTTGACCATGTCCAGTGTTTCTCAGGCCCTTGATTAGTGCTCATAAACTAACATCACAATTCTAAAAGAGAAATGTTTTATGTGGATATTTACACTTTTCAGCCAGAACATTATGAGGTACTTCCTGTGGTGAGAACAAGTATGTTTTAGTCATATGCAAGTCAATGGCAGGGTACAAAAGGTCCATTCATTTGATTTCATGTGAAAAGCAGCTAATATATTTGAAGTTAACAAATTGCACAGTATAGTGATCAGTTGCTGAAGGAAATGTATCATTGTAATAATGAGACTTGATGGAAATTCTTGTGCTGCCAGTAGCAGCAGTATTTATTAAAGTGGATGAATCACGTGTAGTGTAGTTAAAACATTATCAATTCCTGTTTTACAGGTCCAGCAAGTACAGAGGAGGTCCTTAGAGAGTCGCTTTCAGTTCATAAATCCCTGATAACATTAACCCCATATGATGATCTGGTTTTAACAGATATAAGAATTTCTCCTCGTGAAATTAATACTGCTAATTTGAAAGGTAATGTGTGTAATCATTTTTTATCAGGTTAAATTTAATTTTTTGAAAAAATGGTTTATTACCAATTGTTGCTATTGTATATCATTATTTTGAACAGCACATTCACTATCATACAAAACTATGGGAATAGCAGTGCCATTGATAATGCTTCAGCATTATGTCAATCCTGTGATGCACTACATTATTGGTCCAGCTGTGGTTACAGTTGCTATGCAAGCTATGCCTGAAGCAGAGATACACAAAGGTGAGTTCTTTTTATGAAACCAATTAATTACTTTCTGGTGTCCTGCTTATTCAGTAAAACTACAGACAGTTGAGATGTGTAACACAAAGTAAAAATGTGAAAATCTAAATTGTGTTAAATGTGGACACAAGTGAGAGGAGCAACAGATTCTGTCTGGGTCAACTGCAATGTGAAATACTGAGTTCTAAGTATTTAATACTTACGCTCAGACTAACAAAAAACAAAATCAGAATATATCAGAAAATGAATAAAGCAGTGTAAAATGACAACTTGAATCTTGTAACACACACATTTTTTCGTGTTGTTTCTGGCCCAACTGTAACCTAATCTGTTGGTGAATGTAGACTTTTCCCAATCAGAAATTATAGGCATACAGATTTGGCATTCAGGTATGCTAGTCCCCTTTGCTAAACAAGAGTACAAGCCAGTAAAGAATGACATTAATTTTTTATTATCTTGTGCATCATACAAAAGACATTAACATTTTGTTGAGGAGAAGTGTTCATGCACTGTGAGCAACTGCCTGCACAGATCTGATCGAGGCCAAATAACAGTACAATGAGGTAAACGGTCATCTACAAAAAAATGGAGTTGAATCAATTGTAATTTTACTCCATCTCTTGAAATATACTGCGGATACTTGATAATGTTACAACAGGCATATGAGAAAGATGGTGTCACACAATTGACCATATTTTAGTGAGCCAAACACATTAAAAATACTTTGGCTTCTGTTCAAAATAGGGCGTTCCAATAGCCTTGACTCCTGTGAAAATGTTTGTGAACAACATGGCTGCCAATATTATTAAGGGAGAAGGATTTAATGTTTCCTTGGGTAGTGCATCCACGTTATTATGCATGATTGCTTTCACATATTTGCTGCTGCATGCAATAGGTGTCAAGACTGCTAACAGCTGAACTAAAAGCAAATGTGAAAGGAAGCTACTTTGCAGGGAGCTTCAGCTACTATGGCATACCCTAGCACAACCTGGGGAGGACTGTCACAATTCTGTCTCTTGTTTCTAATTGAACTTAATTGCATCATTGTTCTGAAAAATTGATTTGTAAGTAGTCTTTAAGTTACTAAATTCATCAACATTAAAAAGTACAAAGACGGTTCAGTATGTTAAAAAGTTTGAAGTGAATTCCTTCTTTGATGGACCCTCTTACATATAAGTTTTGGTGATCATGGTTGAACACAATAGATCATTGGGAAAAGGTGCACTGACATCCAGAGGTACAATAACTGTGAATTACATCCAGCTTGCTGCCTGTGACTCACATTGAAAATTTGTTGACAGCTCTCATATGTGGCATGATTCAAGAAATAGTGTTCCAGCATTTTGCCTGAAAATAGTCAATGATTGATTCATAGGAAAAACCTCAAGAATCACATTTACTCGTGTCACATGAGAATTCCCTGAATTGCATGCATACCCTTGGTGCATAAGACTACGTAACCACGTACTGTCAATAATTTTACTCGTTATTGGACAAAACGTAATGCTGACTGTCAGCTATATCCCCGTAAGATGACTCTGGCCCTGTGTGATTTTTTTCGTTTGCCTTATTTAAAATTATTGTTCTATGTATAATTTGTTTTACAAATAAACACCTGCAATTCTGAAAGTAGTGACAGGCCAGTTAAACTGATTGTCCATAACTGATTGGTATGAAATCTCAATAAAGTCCAACTGTAAAGGGTGGGGGAGGGAGAAACCAGAATGACTGTGTTCACATGTGCACAGCGGTTTTTACACTGACCAGAAACAGGTTATGAACACTTTATTATATAGTGAATGCATGTACAGGTTTTGGTCCCTTGATCTTCGACAAGTGGTACCTAAGGCCTCCAACAAAATAGAACAAACAAAATAAACAGCAGTATCAAAATGTTGTTGTTGTTGTGGTCTTCAGTCCTGATAATGGTTTGATGCAGGTCTCCATGCTACTCTATCCTGTGCAAGCTTCTTCATCTCCCAGTACCTACTGCAACCTACATCCTTCTGAATCTGCTTGGTATATTAATCTCTTGGTCTCCCTCTACGATTTCTACCCTCCACGCTGCCGTCCAGTACTAAATTGGTGATCCCTTGATGCCTCAGAACATCTCCTACCAACTGAGCCCTTCTTCTAGTCAATTGTGCCACAAACTTCTCATCTCCCCAATCCTATTCAGTACTTCCTCATTAGTTATGTGATCTACATATCTAATCTTCTGCCTTCTCCTGTAGCACCACATTTCTAAAGCTTCTATTCTCTTATTGTCCAAACTATTTATCGTCCATGTTTCACTTCCATATATGGCTACACTCCATACAAATACTTTCAGAAATGATTTCCTGACACTTAAATCTATACTCGATGTTAACAAATTTCTCTTCTTCAGAAATGCTTTCCTTGCCATTGCCAGTTTACATTTTATGCCCTCTCTACTTCAATCGTCATCAGTTGTTTTGCTCCCCAAATAGCAAAACTCCTCTACTACTTTAAGTGTCTCATTTCCTAATCTAATTCCCTCAGCATCACCTGACTTAATTCGACTACATTCCATTATCCTTGGTTTGCTTTTGTTGATGTTCATCTTATATCCTCATTTCAAGACACTATCCATTCCGTTCAACTGCTCTTCCAAGTCCTTTGCTGTCTCTGACAGAATTACAATGTCATCGGCTAACCTCAAAGCTTTTATTTCTTCTCCATGGAATTTAATACCTACTCCGAATTTTTCTTTTGTTTCCTTCACTGCTTGCTCAATACAGAGATTGAATAACATCGGGGAGAGGCTACAACAGTCAACATTATCAAAAGCTTTCTTCAAGTCTACAAATGCTAGAAACGTAGGTCTGCCTTTCCTTAATCTAGCTTCTAAGATAAGTCGTAGGGTCAGTATTGCCTCACGTGTTCCGATATTTCTACAGCATCCAAACTGATCTTCCCTGAGGTTGGCTTCTACTAGTTTTTCCATTTGTCTGTAAAGAATTCGCGTTAGTATTTTGCAGCCGTGGCTTATTAAACTGACTGTTCGGTAATTTTCACATCTGTCAACACCTGCTTCCTTTGGGAATAGAATTATTATATTATTCTTGAAGTCTGAGGGTATTTCGCCTGTCTCATACATCTTGCTCACCAGATGGTAGAGTTTTGTCGGGATTGGCTCTCCCAAGACTGTCAGTAGTTCTAATGGAATGTTGTTTACTCCCGTGTCCTTGTTTCGACTCAGGTCTTTCAGTGCTCTGTCAAACTCTTCACGCAGTATCATATCTCCCATTTCATCTTCATCTACATCTTCTTCCATTTCCATAATATTGTCCTCAAGTACATCGCCCTTGTATAGACCCTCTATATACTCCTTCCACCTTTCTGCTTTCCCTTCTTTGCTTAGAACTGGGTTTCCATCTGAGCTTTTGGTATTCATACAAGTGGCTCTCTTATCTCCAAAGGTCTCTTTAATTTTCCTGTAGGCAGTACCTACCTTACCCCTAGTGAGATAAGCCTCTACATCCACACATTTGTCCTCTAGCCATCCCTCCACTTCCTGTCGATCTCATTTTTGAGACGTTTGTATTCCTTTTTGCCTGCTTCATTCACTGCATTTTTATATTTTCTCCTTTCATCAATTAAATTCAATATTTGTTCTGTTACCCAAGGATTTCTACTAGCCCTCGTCTTTTTACCTACTTGATCCTCTGCTGCCTTCACTACTTCATCCCTCAAAGCTATCCATTCTTGTTCTACTGTGTTTCTTTCCCCCATTCCTGTCAATTTTTCCCCTTATGCTCTCCCTGAAACTCTGTACAACCTCTGGTTTAGTCAGTTTACCAAGGTCCCATCTCCTTGTACTACCACCTTACTGTAGTTTCTTCAGTTTTAATCTACAGATCATAACCAATAGAGTGTGGTCAGAGTCCACATCTGTCCCTGGAAATGTCTTACAATTTAAAACCTGGTTCCTAAATCTCTGTCTTATCATTATATAATCTATCTGAAACCTGTCAGTATCTCCAGGTTTCTACCATGTATACAACCTTCTTTTATGATTCTTCAACCAAGTGTTAGCTATGATCAAGTTGTGCTCTGTGCAAAATTCTACCAGGCGGCTTCCTCTTTCATTTCTTAGCCCCAATCCATATTCACCTACTATGTTTCCTTGTCTCCCTTTTCACACTGACGAATTCCAGTCACCCATGACTATTAAATTTTCATCATACGTTTCTTCAATTTCTTCGTCATCTGCAGATCTAGCTGGCATATAAACTTGTACTACTATGGTAGGGGTGGGCTTCGTGTCTATCTTGGCCACAATAATGCGTTCACTATGCTGTTTGTAGTAGCTTACCCGCACTCCTATTTTTTTTACTCATTATTAAACCTACTCCTGCATTACCCCTACTTGATTTTGTATTTGTAAACCTGTATTCACCTGACCAAAAGTCTTGTTCCTCCTGCCACCAATCTTCACTAATTCCCACTATATCTAACTTTAACACATTTCCCTTTTTAAATTTTCTAACCTACGTGCCCGATAAGGGATCTGACATTCCACACTCCGATCCGTAGAACGCCAGTTTTCTTTCTTCTGATAACGACATCCTCTTGAGTAGTCTCCGCTCGGAGATCTGAATGGGGGACTATTTTACCCAAGAGGATGCCATCGTCATTTAACCATACCGTAAAACTGCATGCCCTCGGGAAAAATTACGGCTGTAGTTTCCCCTTGCTTGCAGCCGTTTGCAGTACCAGCACAGCAAGGCCGTTTTGGTTAGTGTTGCAAGGCCAGATCAGTCAATAATCCAAACTGTTGCCCCTGCAACTACTGAAAAGGCTGCTGCCCCCTCTTCAGGAACCACACGTTTGTCTGGCCTCTCAACAGATGCCCCACCATTGTGGTTGCACCTACGGCACGGCTATCTGTATCGCTGAGGCACGCAAGCCTCCCCACCAACAGCAAGGTCCATTGTTCATTGGGGGGTTATCAAAATGTATTATAAAATTAATTAATTTGATAGATCACCAAGCAACAGCAGAACACACACATAAGACTGTTGTAAATGGCAAGCTTTTGGAGCCAGTGGTTCCTTCTTCAGGCAGAAGGCTTGAAGGGGGAGGAAGAAGGGCAAAGGAAAAGGACTGGAGAGGTCTAGGAAAAGGGATATATTTAGGAAAAGTCACCCAAACCTTGGGTCAGGGGAGACTTAACATGTGGGATGAGAAGAAAAGACTGATTGTTAGTGACTGCATCAGATGAGATTTGACAACATGAGAGCTTAAAGGTGGAAGACAGGATAATATGCAAGACAGAGATTACTACTAAAACATCATGCATGAGTTAATAAGAGTGAAAAGCTAAATGCATTGTACGTAACAGAGGTGGGGGGTGGGGGGCAGTGAGAAACAGACAGGAAAGACAATGAAAGGTGTAGAAAACTAAAATGGAGTGACACAAAGAGTAGTTACAGTAAGGCTCATATAATGTCACAGTGTGAAAATGTATTCTTTACATTTTGCTCTTTTGTTCAACCAAATTATCTTGTTTGGAGAAAGAGGCAGTCACACTAAGTTTGTTGCACCAGAGGTTCCCAGTGTCAGTTAACATTGAAATGGAAAAATGAAAGAGTACCAGATGTCAAGAATATAATAAAATGAATGAATGAAAAAAAGTTAACTTTATACTTGTATTCAGTTTGACTATGCTTTTGGAATGTAATAAGGCAGGGAGTTTTAGTTTCCTTTTTTTTTTTTTTTTTTTTTTTTTTTCCTGTGCTAATAAAGCTAATAAATTTTTCAAATGAGAACATTGTCATCAAATATGTCTGAATAAGTTTATAACCACTGTGGAAACCCACTGCTCTAATTTAGTCTCACTATATTATCATGCAATTAAAGGTAGCTAGTGGAAAGTGTGTTAAATCCACAGATAAATCTGATATGGAATGCAGCTTACCTGTGTTGGGTAAAGTGGTTAAATAAGCATACAGTGTGGAAAGGACTGTGCAGTTTATGTTGAAGAGTTGGGAATTCAAAAGTCCAAAATTAACAGTGTATATCGATCTAGAAATAAACTATCCACCTCACAAGAAATAAGAGTTACTGAAAAGGAGAGAGATGTTGGATGCTTTTAAATCAGTGCATCAGTCACCTTTTGTATGACCCTTTTGAGCAGCATTAAGATATATCTGTTACGATTCTGTGTATAAAATCTTCTCGGTTTTCAAGCCACATCACTTCAAATAAAATTCTCGAGCTGATGACAGCTAACTCTGCCATCGTCGTCAGTAGTATAACTATTGACTACCGGGGCTGGTACGATTTTCCTCTTATATACCCATCATAACAACTACTGACACCAATCAGAGGGGCCAAAAGAATGTGAGCACGAAGGTGAGTCAGGCAACTCATAGCAGCTTCAGCCCACTGCGTTACTGAGCAACGTCAGATGGCACAAGGGGCCAGCGCCATGTTAGAAACTGCCGCTCCTGCCTCCCTACAAGTGTTGAGCATCCTTTGTGACATCCTTTCAACATCCAAAGCCTGCCCCATGGTGTACTCAATGTGTACCCCTGGTTTTTTTAAAAATTGTTGCTGTTCATTCTAATCTCAGCTACCTCTTTTATATCGGAATCCCAGTATGTTGATTTATGAGTCAAGACTCTAGTGTTCTAAGACTGTATTTTGTGTCCATTTACCAGAAAGCACTCAGTTAAAGCCAATTTGTCGAGTTCCTTTTGTTTGATATATCTCTTGTGCTCTGGACGATGTTCTACAACTGTCTGGCCCTCATGATGAAATGCGTTAACAATTTTGAAGCATGACGATCTTATTAACCCATAATCAGTGACAACACAAAAGAACTTCGATCTGAAGGGCTATGTCTGCTCCATATGACCTACAGCCAAATAACTATAAAATCAATATCCATAAGTTTATTGTCTTTAGATTCCATTACATGTGGAAGCCACATTAGTCTATGATCGAAAGTGATGTCCAGATAATATAAACAATTATTTTTAATATCAGAACCGTGTGCCACATTACAAGTTCAATCAGTTTAAGAATTTGATAAGAATGTTAATGTCCACCCACTCCTCCAACATCTTAATAGTGAGCTACAACTGTTGAGTAGTGGTCACAGAGCTAGAAGTGAAACAGAAAATAGCAAAATCTGTCCATAAATAGTACACACTGTATAGGACCCCTTGCTGTGGAGATTATCCCATTAATTGCTATTGCAGGCACTGTGGCGTTTAAATTGGAGCCGTAAAATGTGCCCTCAGAGCCTTTCATGGTGGCATGTCTATATAAAATCCTCTTGGTTTTCAAACCCCATCAATTCGAATAAAATTCTCGAGCTTTCGATGGTTACCTCCTCATCATCGTCAGGAGTAAAACTACTGTCTGCCAGGGCTGGCATGATTTTCTTCTTTTTACCCATGATTACAATAACGCGCACCAATCAGAGAGGGCCAAAACAATGCATGCGCGGAAGGTGAGATGGGCAGCTCATAGCAGCTCCGGTGTGCTGCGTCACAGAGTGACGTCAGGTGGCGTAAGGGACTGGTGCCATGGTTGAAACTGTCACTTCTGCCTTCCTGTAGTGTTAAGCATCCTTTGTTGCTTCCTTTCAGTATCTAAAGCTTGCTCCCAGGTCCTACTCAGTGTGTACCCGTGGTCCCTATTAAAATTGTTAATGTTCCATTTAAACCCAGCCGCCTCTTTTATACTGGAATCCCAGTATGTTGATGCACAAACCAAGACTCTCATGTTCTCTAACTGTATTTTATGCCCATTTTCCAGGCAATGCTCAGCTATGGCTGACTTGTTGAGCTCTCTCTGTTTAATGTGTCTCTTGTGCTCGGTACAATGTTCTGCAACTGTACAAATTGTCTGGCCGATATAGATGCTGCCGCACTCACAAGAGACATCTTATGCAGCAGGCACATGAAGAGCTAAGTCGTCTTTAACAGGGCACAGCATATCTCGTATCTTGTGAGTGGGCTAGAACACTGGTCTCAATCCATGTCTCTGCAGTACACATCTTAACTTGCTGCTTGTTGTCCCATAGTATGGCAGGAAAGCTGCCGGCTTGACGTCTTCAGCCAGTATACAAGGCATCCTTCTTCAGTGACACCTGAGGCAATGTCTCTTTTGCTATAACCATGGGAATTCAGGAAAATGAGACTAATTATGAAGTAGCCAAGGACACCATGTGCCATCCCCCTACATACTGTGAACTTGTTGTTAAGCAATAGGGCCACATGTCACTGAGAGTTACAGAGGCTCTCCCAGTATGGCACAGAAATATTTGTACACCTTATTTTAACTGAAAATTTATTTCATTATGACAAGAGTGCAACAACTGGTTCACCACCTGATCTTCCCTATATTTTGGGTTGTGGTGAAACAAGTGTACGTATTTTAAACTTTTGTAATATGTTCAGCTTTCTGCCTAATGTGTTACACAGGAGATTTTAGTGTATACTCATGATAGCATGCTCATCCATTTGTTTGGTGATCAGCCAGCCACAGTATAGTGACTTATTGTTTGGTATGCCTAACTATATCATTATTTTAAAACAGGAACACACAATTTTATGTTTTGGATGAAAGAGGGTGAATGTATGAGAGAGAGAATAGAAAGCAATTTTGATTTATAGTTTCAGTTTTAGTTTTAAAGATTGTAATGAAATTTGTCTTCAGAAGTTGCAGTAAGGATGCTAGTTGTTGTGTTCGCAGAAGAGCCAACACCGTGTTACTAGTGGAGGTCGAAATGCACGCGTTTTAGCTCACGCAGGCTGGTGTGAGGAGGGAAGAACTATACTGGCGTGAGGTCTGGAACATGACAAGGAATTAGAATTCAGAAAGCAGGTGTAATTAGTTTGATACTTAACTGTAATCCATTAATGATGAATGTCGCTCTTGATGGTACATGATTCACAATACAGGGTGATTCAAAAAGAATACCATAACTTTAGGAATTTAAAACTCTGCAACGACAAAAGGCAGAGCTAAGCACTATCTGTCGGCAAATTAAGGGAGCTATAAAGTTTCATTTAGTTGTACATTTGTTCACTTGAGGCGCTGTTGACTAGGCGTCAGCGTCAGTTGATGCTAAGATGGCGACCGCTCAACAGAAAGCTTTTTGTGTTATTGAGTACGGCAGAAGTGAATCGACGGCAGTTGTTCAGCGTGCATTTCGAACGAAGTATGGTGTTAAACCTCCTGATAGGTGGTGTATTAAACATTGGTATAAACAGTTTACAGAGAATGGGTGTTTGTGCAAAGGGAAAAGTCCTGGACGGCCGAGAACGAGTGATGAAAATGTAGCATGTATCCAGCAAGCATTTGTTCGCAGCCCAGGAAAATCGACTCGCAGAGCTAGCAGAGAGCTGCAAATTCCACAATCAACTGTATGGAGAGTCCTACGAGAAAGGTTAGTTATGAAACCTTATCGTCTGGTTCAAGCACTGTCTGCAGCTGACAAGATTAAAAGAATCAATTTCTGTGATTTTATCCTTGCTCAAATGGAAACAGATGAATCTTTTGTTTCAAAGATTGTGTTTAGTGATGAAGCAACTTTCCACACTAACGGGAAAGTCAACCGTCACAATGTCTGTATATGGGGCGCTGATAATCTGCGGGAAACAACTCAGTATGAACGTGACTCGCCTAAGGTCAACGTTTTCTGTGCCATTTCAGCCAATAAAGTTTTTGGTCCCTTTTTCTTCGTAGGTGCGACTGTAACTGGGCTACAGTATCTGGAGATGTTAGAGAATTGGCTGTTCCCTCAGCTTGAACAAGAAGCACAACAATTCATATTTCAGCAGGATGGAGCGCCACCACATTGGCACTTATCTGTCCGTAACTACCTGAACGTCAACTACCCGAGGCGATGGATCAGCCGCCAGGCAGCCCGCGACAGAGCACTTCATCACTGGCCTCCAAGAAGCCCTGATCTTACCCCCTAAGACTTTTTGTTATGGGGGTATTTTAAGGATATGGTGTTTCGGCCACCTCTCCCAGCCACCATTGATGATTTGAAACGAGAAATAACAGCAGCTATACAAACTGTTACGCCTAATATGCTTCAGAGAGTGTGGAACGAGTTGGAGTATCGGGTTGATATTGCTCGAGTGTCTGGTGGGGGCCATATTGAACATCTCTGAACTTGTTTTTGAGTGAAAAAAAACCTTTTTAAATACTCTTTGTAATGATGTATAACAGAAGGTTATATTATGTTTCTTTCATTAAATACACATTTTTAAAGTTGTGGTATTCTTTTTGAATCACCCTGTATTATCAGTTCAGAATACATTCTTGAAGAATATGGCGCCTTGCTAGGTCGTAGCAAATGACGTAGCCGAAGGCTATGCTGAACTGTCGTCTCTGCAAATGAGAGCATATGTAGTCAGTGAACCATCGGTAGCAAAGTCGGCTGTACAACTGGGGCGAGTGCTAGGGAGTCTCTCTAGACTAGACCTGCCGTGTGGCGGCGCTCGGTCTGCAATCACTGATAGTGGCAACACATGGGTCCGATGTATACTAACAGACCGCGGCCGATTTAAAGGCTACTACCTAGCAAGCGTGGTGTCTGGCGGTGACACCACACTAGTAACTGAAAAGTTGAGAGATCTTAACCTGCAGTCATATTCACAGTAACCACCAACACCACAAGTAAATTACACATGATGTTTCACTGCCAAGTAACATAGATCAATGAAATGTGAGCTGTACATAGAAAGAACTGCCACAGAATAGTATAGAATAAAAGAAACATGTAATGAGATGAACAGAAATGCCACTTTCATTCAGAGACAATAATTACATTGAAGTCACTGCAGTCATGATGGGCCCCTGGACTTTAACAAAAGGGGGATCATGGTTGTTAATAGGGGGTGTGATCACCATGGTGGCAAGTCATGTTCTGCAATGTGCTCCCATGCTGGTCACAAAATGGGTAAAGAGTTCTTGTGATAGGACATTTCACTCCTCCACCAGCACGGCTGACAACTGCTGAACGGTCATTGATGCATATGGACATATGCAGAACGTCTCTCCAGCACATCATGCACATGCTCAATGGTATTTAGGTTTGATGTTGGGGGGGGCAGCCCTGTGAATTTGCCGAATATCCTCTCATATGAAGAGATCCACCATCTGTTCTCTTCAACGAGATCACACATTAGCTTCCACAAAAATGAAGGAAGGCCGAAGACACATCTGAAAAGATGCCCATGGGGAAGGAGTAGGGGCACAAGGGTGTTAACTGATGATTGCATCTTGTTCAAAGATTTGAAGGTCCTTCCACCCCTGCAACATTATGTGTTGCCATGATTGTTTGGTGGTCCAGGTATTATGGTGTGTGCAGACATAGTATTGCATGGGCATACTGCCCTCCAAATATTTGAACATGGTACACTCACCAGTTAATGCCCTTGTGACACTTCTCGTTGCTCATGTGCACTGTCTCGGGGGTGAATTTTGTCCTGACTTCATTATTATGGATTACAAAGTGCAGATGTATCGAACGGAGCTAGTGGAGGAGCTCTTTGAATGAAAAGATATTCAGTGAATAGACTGCCCTGCCTATTCCTCCCAGCTTAAATACCATTGAGCACATGGAAGATGTGTTTCGGAGATGTATTGATGCACATCACCAGTGACTGTTGAGCAGTTGTCAACTGTGCTGGTGGAGCTATGGGACACACTACCTCAAAAAATGCTTACGAACCAGCATGGGGCATGTTGTAGAACATGAATTGCCATTTGTGGTGATCGCGTACATTATTAAAAACCGTGTCTTGCAATTTGTAATGTCTGGGGTCCCCTTCAATGTAATTATTGTCTTTGAATAAAAGTGTCATTTCTGTTTACCTCAGTGCATTTCTTACTTACCTGTTTTACTCTGCTGCAGCACTTCTTTCTTTGTATGGTTCAAATTCCATCAAGTTGTGTTGCTTGGCAGTGACAATGATACAAAAGTTATTTTCTTCTTTAAGCTTTTTACATCACTGTAGGTGAAGCACAGAGAAAACCATGCAAAACTCACACTAAGTATGGTTGAGGGTCTGCTGATTCGTCACAAAACCAGTTGCTTCAAATTTCATAAGATGAATTGGCCCTACCAAATTGGAATGCAGAATGCAAGGAACTTCTAGCAATTATGGGCCATCTGTTCAAAACCCAGTAGTGTAATGCTTGGATCCATAAATATGTTTAGGTTTCTCAAAGCATCATCAGATGTGGGATAGAGAATATTCAGTATTCATGGAAGAGAAGAAAGTAGAAAGGGCTAAGGCTTTGTTTATAGTAGCACCGACAACAGCCATCAGCTGCAGTTGCCAGAGATCGCCCAACAGCATTGTCCAATGACAGCTTGGTCATGGTGCATCAGATCTCATTCATCAGTTTTTGGCAGGATTGAGCTGGTTAGGTTAGACTTAAACCTCCAAGGGTAGGATCTATTAAAAAGGTGCCGAATCAGTCATAACTGTCTCAAAGAGAAAGTTTCGGCTACTGTACACTGTCTTCCGTTATCGGAATTAAGAGACAAGTTTTACAAAATACCCATGTATTATGAAAATATGTAGTTTCAATGATACAACACTCTAAGAATCTCTCCAAAACACATAATTCAAAGTATGGTTTATTATGCTATAGTGGCGACTTCAGAGTATGAAGCCTGTGCTAATGAGGTCATGCGCACATAATGATTAATTCACATGGTAAAAAGTAGATGTTTCTATTATATGCTGAATGGGTAAAATTTGTGGGTGGGTAAGCAAGCATTATTCAATTAATGAAAAGTAGATTTGTGGTGTCACACCCAGTTCACTTTCTTCTAAAAACGATGTAAATTCATGCCGTACTGGCAGTAGGTATATTCAGATAATCTAATTCTAGCACTGGAAACTTCACTGCTTTTCGACCACTTGCCCATTGGATTTGAGAAGGGACATAACAAGATTTCTGGTGGCAGTATTATTTCAGATTCAATGTAGTTTGTAATAAAGAGAGTCAGCTGTATTACATTGTCTTAGGACACTTGCATGAAGCATAGCTCCAAAATTTGATATAGAATAAATTTAAAACTTCGCAAAATTTGGGGGTGCAGGAGTGAAATTATTAGCTTTTAAATTAGTATTTAGGGCATGGCAAATAACATCCAAAATATCACACAAAAACTTTGAAACTGTACTTTTCAGAATGTAGCAGAAGCCCAATCATTGGAAAGATGTAATCACCATGTCAAATATCAGAGTGTCACTTCTTGTTTTACTTGAGCCAGAATTGCATCTTTAATGTGAGTATTGGATGTTTTAATATAGCTCAAATCACAGCTCTAAGCAAGCACTAGAAATCTGTTTTCTTTAATTTATTTGAAGTGGTGTAGACAATGACGGGCATTCAGCATACATGTGAAAGACAAGCACGAAGTTTGGAATAAGAAACCCTGAACACCTAAAGCACTGTAAAGTGGAAAAACTTGTGTACCACATTTGCAAACTATTTCATGAAACAGAATAACCAGGCTACTGGCATAAAAATGCCAGTAAGCAATAACAAAAGTTTGTAGACAGCTAATGTCCACCTATCACAACCCAAAAAGTTCACTACAGTAACTTTAATCATAAAATACACCATCCTTGTCACTTAAATTATTTTTCAAGGTTATAATCTACACCAAAATTCCCGACAAAGATTTTGTCTACTTTTGGTTTCCAATAAACCTGCGATTACAGTTCATAGATCCTGAGCTGCATCTTGATTTGATATTTTTCATCCTCAGTTCACCCCAAACTACTCCTTGAGTAAACTTATCAGTTTCCCACAGAGCACGTTGTGTGTCATGTCAGCCATTATGACCGAAAAAAACAAACTGATTTGAATTTCGCTGATTGTTGTCCAAAGTCTGTACGTTCTGGTGAAGAAATTGGCTACATTGTGATCGTGCATGGAGTGACATACTGATTTGAAAAGATCGGTCATGTTCGGACGGTGTTGGTCATTGGTGGAATCCTTCGATATCAGTGGCACTTTGAATGCAGTCTGAGAGTTGTTATACACGTTTCATGTGGTGATGCAGAAGTTGTATGAAGCAGTACAGTCTCAGACTTTTACTCCACAATTTGCATCAGCTATAAAGAAACAAGTACCCAAAGTGAAATCTGCAACATAGACTCAGTCAGAAGAAACAGCACAAGTCCTAGCATTTGCAAGTGCAAAAATAGAATGCCATTTAATGTTACTCCACTTGTTACTTACATTCCTGTCAAGGCACTTGCTAAACAACAAGTAACAGAATCAATAGTGAAATTGCGAACTAGAAAAGTATCTGCATCCATGATCACTGTCATATAGAGCAAAATGAACAAAGAAATAAAAATTCTTAAAAAAATGCCATCAAACCCATCAGGTCTGGTTCAGGGCAGATGGATTTGGAAGTGTTCTTTAGGGAACTGTGTAGCCCCTTTACCTAGTTCACAATGTTTCCCTTAACTGCCCCATCCCACTCTAGCAGTTTCTGCAGTAGTGCATGTGCTATGTATGCTCACAGTGTTCCTAATAGTTGCCCCTCCTCTCACCCCCTCCTCCCTCCTCTTCCAATGAAAACTTAATGTCAAGGTTACCTTGCTTATGCTAATACTGAAATTACATACCAGTTTACACTGATGGGTCCCAGATGGGGTCACTATTGGCTACTTTGCAGCTTGCCCCAGTTCTGTACTAAGGAGCTGAGGGGCAAGTAATCTTTACGTTAATGAAGCTGGTCACTTGTACTCAGGCTACAAAATTCCTCACAGTCAGAGTGTCCTCGCATACGCATAATCCAACTGTTGCATTTACGCAGCAGAAGAACCAGCCCAAACATATAACCTCTATGTTGGGATAGGTTATTCTTCTTGGTATCAAGTCATGTGACAATTATGGACAACAAACTGGCAGTGACAGCAACAACAAACTGGCAGAAACAGCAGCAGTGAAAGTATGCAACATCCCCACGGGGTCACAATGTAAAGCAATCTGCAGGCAGTAAACCTCATCCTCATACAGTGCTATAGGAGGTGGGAGGGAGGGGTACTGGAAGGCATGAACAAGTTACAGCTAGTTAAACTAGCTGCTTGGCTGTGACAAGTCTTCTAATGAGAGTGCAGCGCAAGGTTTGAATGGCCTTCTGTTTTTGAATTTTGACTTTGAAATGTTAAGCAGCTGTAGAACATTTTCTTCTCTTGCAAGTTCCTCCCAAAAGCTTTTTGAAATAACACTTGGGTGCAAATAGTAGCTAAGTTTTAAAATATGTGAAACAGCTATTTGTGCACTCAACCATTTGAATATGTTACCCCTGTATTATTATTGTGCTATTTCGATTAGTTTATTGTTTTATATAATTTATTTTCTTCAGTATGCTCTTCAGTGGCCAGGCTGTTGTGCATACTTAAATGGAATTGTGAAAAATTGGTTTAAATCTAAATGATCAATAAATTGAGGATAATCCAGTATTCACAAAGCATGATGTATTCTGATAGTTTGGATCATCCATGTAAACATCAGCTTATGCCTGGTTCCAGTGAAAAGACACTTTTAACAAAGAAAACCCGGAGAAAAATAAGCAGATCTGTTTTGTATATGTGGAACCACTGATGGTCATCTTACTGACAATTCTGAAGAAATCCCATATTCAAACTGAGTTTACTCACGTGACAAAGGGGGATGATGTAATCAGCTCAGTGAAGCAGACTCTGTTATTGATTACTTAATTTTTATCCAGCTGGACGTTTGTAGCGGTGATACAATTGTTAGAATGCCATAATATAGACTTGAGTTATTGAAAGAAAGCAGTAAGGGTCAATAAACAATTTGAAGCCAGAATGAACACTGTAACAATAACACACACCTACAATGACCATTTTTAAAAGTCCCAATAGTGGGAAATGAAACGGGGAGGTGTTGAAGCTGGCATGTGAGTGGAAAAACAATCCAGGCATTCACTTGTAACATGTCTTCCTGCAGAGGTTGCAAGCCACAAATGAGAGATATTCACCAGCCAGCATTAAAATGTTGTGCCCCTATCAATCATATTGTTGCAGTGGCAATGACTGTAAGCTATTGAGATGAGAAAGTGACCATGTGGGTTGACAAAAGAGTGCTGAAAGATAGTGCTGGACATAACATTTTCATCTAATTGCAAAACATTATCAAAGCTGTCAACACTAATAACCGAGCATTATGTTACTTTGTATTCAATATGTGACTCTCAGATATTTTGTGTGAAGTGAATATAATTGAAAGCACACGAGTGCAGTTATCAAAGGAAGTAACCATTTTCGTGATCTCTCTCTCTTTTGGGAAAAAGCCATCAGTAATCTTGTGGAGCAGGAGTTTTGTCATGTTCTTCATATACTTCTTGGTAAACCATTTCAAACTCATGGTTTGCCTTGACTAAATAACACCCTACTGTAATTTCCTGTAATAACTTTATTTAGGTGATGGAAATTGTCTGCTGCTTTCCCTGGTTACCATAAGGCAGTGATGGGTAGGTGACTGCTTAAGAGACAATATCCATAGGAAATTTTTTCATGTGGCTCTAAATATGATTGGCATTTCATATCATGCCCATTGACTTATTCACGGAACACACACTTTTTGGATGGTTATCTGACTGGAATTGTTTGATGTTTGTTGAAAAACACCGATCCAAAAGCAGTTCTTCTGGACCATGTTTTTACAGTATAAAGTATAACTAATGCAAGGAAATGGTAACTCAGAGGCGTGCCCTTATGCTTTGCTATCAGTAGTCAACAAAATTCTGAGGATGAAACTGTTTGCAAGTAAAGTGCATCCAGTACATTCTGCCAATTTAAAATCTAAACTAATTGCACTTTGTGTCTATATGAATAAAAGTGACACAAGTCTCTGATGGCACTGGGTTCAAGTGAAATAACTGCTTCTATAACCTAAGCTTTTTTATCCCCAGCACAACTGATGAATAACATGTTGAAAAGAGAAGAAATAACACAATAGGTCATCAGCGTGTGAAATTGTCCCCATTTACGTTAATGGGAAAGCTCTTAAATATAACACCAGTTTCTCTTTTCCTTTCATCTTGGAGGGGCGGAGGGAGAGGGAGAAGGAGAGGGAGAGGGAGGACAAGAGAGAGAGGGGAGGGAGGCTATTAACATTACTGGGGTTAAAGGTTTTCAGAAATAACTACAACCACTCGTCTTTTGTGATGGCTCAATTTTTATTTTACAATGACTTGTTTCAAGATGCCTTTATACTGCCTGATGATGAGCTCTAGGTTACTTGATGCTGATCATAGTAAAAAAGGCAAAAGGTTGCAGTTATTTCTGAAAACCTGTATCAATCTGTCACAGTGTTCTACTGTCATAATGCATAAAAGTCTTGTTGCCATAGTTCTCAGTATTTCTGTTGTTTCGAAGCAAGATGCCTCTCGGACTCAAATGATGCTAGATATTGTTAGCTTGAACTAAGAATTCTGTTACTACTGGTATGTACTTCCCAGCCATATGCATAGGAATTTATTTGCATGACCTTTGATCCTATATAGAAGTTTTCATTTATCTGTGTACCAATGAAAATGAAGTTAACTTTAATAAAACGGTAATTGACGGGTACATGTATCAAGAGCACTGAAATTGTCAAGGTATGCTTAATAATTCCAAGTATTCGACAATTAAGAAAATTTTATCTGTAAACTACAGAAAGCATTTTTGTTGAATAGTATTATAGGGCAATGTGTAATAATAATAATAGGAACAACAACAACAACAACAACACTCTTAGTTTTTCCGTCTGAATTTCGACACTAAACTTTTTGTGTTACCATGCAGACTATGTGATTGCTATAGTATCCTTGGTGTTTTCTATTTCACCATGAAGAGAGCAGTTGTTTTGAGTTATGTGTATAAATGTACATAAATCTCTTGCAATTTAATATTAAGAACTATTTTCAGGTGTGATTATAACATTTGTCTTCAATAGCCTGCAGAATGCACATTTGTTTGTTTTTTATTCTTCAGATAAACTATTTAGGAAGTACCACTTCATACGGTTACTTCTGTCACATGACTTTGTCTTTAATGGTGCATGGGAAGTAAAGGTATGTTGGAATTTTCACTTGACTGCTTCTTGAAAGTTTTGCTGTATATTTTAGAACAAAGAACTTAGCACTGTAGAATTTGTTCAGCCTGCTAATTGAGTGCATGCTACTTGTACAGTAGTAGTAGTAGTAGTAGTAGTTTTGATAAGTGGTAACTAAATCGAACAATAGCTAACATGTAAATGGATGGAAATTTACAATCTGTACATAGTGTCACAGATTATTAATAAATTTGTCAAGTTATTGGTAATGCGACTGTAGGAGCATTATACACAATTCTAAGAACATAATTGTCAAAATAACTTTTTATAATCTGAACCTCATATCCATGAATTAGAAATTGTTGGCAGTAATTTTTGTAGATGCTTGCTATATTTGGTAGCAGACCAATTTCTGGTTAAGGTAAATAAAGTTCTGTATTGCAGCATCATTTTTGTGAAACTGTCCTGCAGATAGAGTACTTATGTTGGGGGAGGGGGGGAGGAGGGAGAGACTTTGGCCAAGCTTATAGGAGCAAATATTTATCTGATGTGGATAACTACTTCTAAATGTTTGAGCTTTCAGGACATTGCCCTGACTGAATGTAGATGAGAAATAGGTGCAAAAAAAAAGATGATTGTTAGATATTTAAAGACAGCATTTAATTAACCACATCTTTCACATTAAAAACCACCTCCTGTGTAATGTATTCACTAAAATTATAACCTACTAAATAGAAAAAAACCTTTGCTTTTTAAGCATGCAAAGTAATGAGCTGGCTTTCAAAGGGGATGTGGCACAGTGTACTATTTGCATGTTGCTAACAAAATTATAGTGTAAAGCAATGAGTGTGAATTACCATTTTGTCTGCACTAGTATTCAGAAACAAGATATCGATTGAACCATTGTTACTATATTATAAAATAAATTCATCAGTGCTACAGTGTACTTTAAACTTGATCAAGATAGTAAGAAATGTACAATTGAAAGAGGAGTCAGGGAGGAGGGTATTTTGTGTAACCAAGGCTTTTCTCTGCAACACTAGAGAACCCTTAAGACAGGAAAACAGAAGGAACGTGTATTAATGGAACTTTCTTGAACCATCCAATAGAGTAAGTGTGGAGGCAGGCCTGAAAAGTAGTTACAATAAGGCTAAAATAATGCGCAGAAACATACAGAAAAGAAAATATTAAAGTTGACCCTGAACCAGTAGAGTTTATTTATTTATGGTTATTTGGAACAAAAGTTGGATGGGCAGAATAAGACAGAGTAAAACTGGCCTGGCGTGGTTTTGGTAAACTAATTAGGGGCCCTAAAGCAAGTTTCTGTTATCACTAACAAGGGAAGTTTACAGTCAGAGTGAAGTAGCAGTTTTGACTTAAGGTTGCTAATGTGGACTTACAATGCGAAAACCATATAAATGTTGGGAGTTGTTTACTGATCACTGAGAGATGTTTATCGGGAATTTTTGAGAGAACAAAACAAAGAAATTTATCTGGAAACAGTCTGGAATGGAAGGTGCAATTATGGCTCTCATGACAATCAAATGAAAGTGAGTTCAACTTACTGCCCAGTGAACACCTGGTAGGTGGACAGAGGAGATTGTTTGCTGGACTGAAAGAGATAAGACAGAACTGAGATGAACTATTTGTTAAGGCCATTACAAAACATACAGTAGGTACGTGAATGCATATAGCTGAAGCCAATAGGGTATGGAGAAGTCTGGAGGAGGCCTTTATCATGCAGTTAATGTAAAATTGTTGCTGCTGCTGATGATGATGCTAATGATCATATATCAGTTAATAACAGAATAAATATGTTGTATGGGCTATCATCTACACAATCGGAAGAAAAGGATGTGATAAGTGTATTTTCTTACTGTTCCTATATGATTGTGGCTTTGAAGCAGATGTCATACAGAGAAAAAGTGTTTTTCACAGTTGGATCTAAGATAAGAGTAAATAATCTAAATTTACTTTGGAACAATCAACACAATTGATTTCTGTACCATTCTTAAAATTGACAAAAATATATGATGTTAAAATGTTTAAATCTTTGAACTGGCATGCTGACATCTCTCTCTCTCTCTCTCTCTCTCTCTCTCTCTCTCTCTCTCTCTTTCTTTCTTTCTCTCATATGTGTGACACATGAAGTTTAGCTGTTATGAGATGTTCTGCCAGTTAAGTACATCTTGGGATTTGACACTAAATAAGTACAATATTGGTATGTCTCACTTTTCTTGAGAAATTGAAAAGAAAATGTTAAAAACATACTGATATTCAATTTTGCTTGCAGATCTGTTAAGTAGTTACACAGGGATGCATAGAATTCTTTACCATGTGTTTATAAACAGATTTAGGTCCCGAGTTCGAGTCTCGGTCGGGCACACAGTTTTAATCTGCCAGGAAGTTTCAGATTTAGAGAAGATCAATAATTGTAAATTTGAGGTCTCTTTAATCTACATTGTGAATGATTGGTGATAACACTGCTGCCACTCATACTATCATATTATTAAAAAAAATTATGCTGTTAGAGAAATGCTTGTGCAGAATAAAGACCAATCTGAATGGGAAATTGTAGTTGAATGTTAAATCTACACACTTGTCAAGCGCACACATAACTCATTATGTACAAAGTGCAAGTAAGACTGTACTGGGCAGTTTCTTGTTACAGGTTTTTTCCCCAGATAATACGGTGTTTCTGTTGCATTGCGTAATTAACAACTTTTGTTTTTTTTCATACTGTTTACCTGCCTCCTTTGCTTTGGGAAAGAAAGTATTTTTGTCAGCTTTAATGTTAATCTAGTGCTAAGACTAACTCATGGTCATATTCTGTGATGTATTGTTTCTTTTTTAAGACTACAGAAAGATGTTCATAATTCCATTAATATACTCATTTGCTTGCCTGATTCCAGGGTTGTGGAATCTCCTTATTTTTCCCTGTGTTACAGAAAATTATATATAGTGTATTAATATTACAAATTCATCAATGAGCAATGAAACAAATGTAATTTTATGTCAACTTTTCTGATGCATGTTACTGACACTAATCAGGTGATCTGCTTAATAATAAACCTGTACAGTATAGCCTGTGAAGTATGACTAAGTGCAGTATACACCTAGTAATGAGTGTGTGTGTGTGTGTGTGTGTGTGTGTGTGTGTGTGTGTGTGTGTGTGTATACAGTGGGAGAAAAGATATTAGGGTGGTATGCAGAAATGGAATTTATAGACAGCAAAAGAAAAAACTTTGTTGACACACAGCTTGGAGAATTGAAGTTGAATAAATAGAGACATGTTGCACATAAGCCAAAAGATAAATATATTGCTCTCATTTTGGTTTTGCCTTTGGTCACTAGTTCCTTGCTTTCCTTTGAGTTTATTAAAAAAAATTGAGCAGACCCAGCTTAGTAAAATACAGATTGCTATTTAGAAATGCTGTCTCTACATATTAGTGCCCAGTTGGAAATCACAGAGGGCTGTGGCAACATTATAAATGGTCAAAATGATGTCAATCCCCCCTGCAGACTAGACCTTTGCTCATGGTGTGTGAGTGAATGAGTGAGTGAGTCAGTGAGTGAGTGAGTTTGTTAGTTACATATTCGATGGATCATATTGCATGACAGATCGTAATGATGCAGAATGAGTCATTTTACATTCACGTTGCAAATTAATTTCTGTAGATGGTTACATTCTGACTATTACAAGTGATGTGATCTGGTATAGGTTTTTGTTGTTGTAATTTGAAACATTTTGCTTGAGTTGGGCATTGTTAATCTGGCTCCTGTATGACTACTTATCTGGTATGGTTGAACCTGTCCCGTATAGCCTACTGTGTGCTCAGAGCACACAAGCCTCAACTCACATCAAAGTCACATGCTCGCAGAAAGTTTCTTATCTTACTTATATGTTGTTTTAATTTTTGATTATTTTGTTTTATATTTTTTAATCTTTTTTTGTTTTTTAATTGTTTCTATTTTGTAGGTACACACATTTTATTTGTATACACGTGAGACTGTACATGTAAACATCTGAAAAATAACCATATGTACTTGACACAGTGCAAATCAAATATTAAATATCATGCAAAGTTTATGATAATCATTTACGTAAATAGTTTCTGTTGTGTAGATAAACTTAAGACCAGCTTACTTAGATAAACTTACTTTAAAGCTTACTAATCAGGTGCTCAATGATTCACACAACAATTAATAAACTACTGAAAGTGTACATTTTGTTATTATCTCTCATCTTAAAATTGTCACTTTTTATCTATAGTACGCAATAACAAAAATCAAAATTAAGAGACCACCACTAGATAAACTCAGGTGAATAATTTTGGCATGAAACATCGCACTAACCAATTTAAATTAAGTATGAGTATGATTGGCTGAAGTAAGTAGAAGAATTGTGAAAAAACGTATGCATGACAAAATACTATCAGCATTTCAGCCCTGTACAAAAATTGACAAACTTAAGCTTGTCTTGTCTGAAAAGGTAACAAAGTAGTTTTTGAAGAAAATGTAGTAAATTTTCTATTGTTAGAAATAAGGTTATATTTTTTTGCAATCTGTACCACTTTAAACTGCCTCAGCCCATGTGATTTGCATAAAACTAGATTTTACATGCATTTTATGTGCAAATGTAGACAGCTATATCATGGCAAAGGATAAAACTTACACAAAACAACAGGATGACCATTAATTACATGTGTTTGCCTACCTTCTTAGAAAATTTGAACTGATTCACCCAAGTTCACAACACATAAGTCGCATATATATAAATAAAATAGAAAGAAACTTCCACATGGGAAAAATATATTAAAAACAAAGATTCCAAGACTTACCAAGCCGGAAAGCTCCGGCAGACAGGCACAATGTACAAAACACACAAACACACACACAGAATTACTAGCTTTCGCAACCGATGGTTGCTTCTTCAGGAAAGAGGGAAGGCACTCGCGCGCGCCCAAACACACACACACACACACACACACACACACACACACACACACACACACACATCCATCTGCACATACACAGACACAAGCAGACATATTTAAAGGCAAAGAGACAAGAAGGTAAGTAGAAGTGATCCACTAAACTGATGTCCATTATCCTTGATATCGATTTCTTATAGAATGTTAGAACATATTCTGAGCTCAAACATAATGAGGTATCTTGAACAGAATGACCTCCTCTATGCCAACCAGCTTGGATTCCAGAAACATTGATTACGTGAAACCCAGTGTGCACTTTTCTCACGTTACATACTGAAAGCTGTGCATCAAGGCAGGCAGGTTGATGGGGTATTCTTTATTTCTAAAAATCTGTGCTTCTTGTCAAAAGTATGATCATATATGGGGTATCAAGTGAAATTTGTGATTGGATTGAGGACTTTTGGTAGAGAGGATGCATATTATCTTGGATGTAGAGTCGTTGTCAGATGTAGAAGTAACTTCAGGTGTGCCCCAGGGAAGTGTGCTGGGACCTTTGTTGTTCATGTTGTATATTAATGACCTTGCAGACAATATTAATAGTAAAATAAGGCTTTTTTTGCAGATGATGCAGTTATCTTTAATGAAGTATGTCTGAAATAAACTGCATACATTTTGTAAGATTTTGATGAGACTTCAAAGTGGTGCAAAGATTGGCAGTTTGCCTTAAATGTTCAGAAATGTAAAATTGTGCACTTCACAAAAAGAAAAAAAATAGTATCCTATGACTATAATATCATTGAGTTGCTGTTGGAATCAGCCAACTCTTATCTCTGTGTCACACTTTCTAGGGATGGGACATGGAATGTTCACATAGGCTCAGTTGTGTATAAAGCAGGTGACAGACTTCAGCTTATTGGTAAAATACTGGGGAAGTGTAATCAGTCTACAAAGGAGATTGTTTACGAATCACTTGGGCGACTGGTTCTAAAATATTGCTCAAGTGTGTGGAACCCGTAACAGATAGGACTAACAGGGGATATTGAACGTATGCAGATAAGGGCGCACAAATGGTCACAGATTTGTTTAATCCATGGGAGAGAGTGACTGAGATACTGAAGGAACTGAATTGGAAGACTCTTGAAGAATGATGTAAACTATTCTGAGAAAGTCTTTTAACAAAATTTGAAGAACCGGCTTTAAATGACCACTCAAGGAATATACTACAACCTGTACATATTGCTCACGTAGGGATCATGAGGATAAGATTAGAATGACAACTGGATGCACAGAGGCATTCAAACAAATCATTCTTCCTGCACTGCATATGTGAATGGAATGGAAAGGAAAGAAACGCTAATAATACCCATTGCCATGCACTTCATGGTGGTTTCCAGAATGTTGTTGTTGTGGTCTTCAGTCCAGAGACTGGTTTGCTGCAGCTCTCCATGCTACTCTATTCTGTGCAAGCCTCTTCATCTCTGAATAACTATTGCAACTTACATCCTTCTGAATCTGCTTAGCGTATTCATCTCTTGGTCTGCCTCTGCTATTTTTACCATGCACACTTCTCTCCAGTACTAAATTGGTGGTCCCTTGATGCCTCAGAATGTGTCCTACCAACCGATTCCTTCTTCTAGTCAAGCTGTACCACAAGTTCCTCTTCTCCCCAGTTTTGTTCAGTACCTTCTCATCTAATCTTCATCATTATTCTGTAGCACCACATGTCGAAAGCTTCTTTTATCTTCTTGTATAAACTGTTTATCTTCCATGTTTCACTTACATACACACCCTACAAATATTTTCAGAAAAGTGTTCGCGACACTTAAATCTATACCCAATGTTAATAAATTTCTCTTCTTCAGAAACGCTTTCCTTGCCATAGCCAGTCCACATTTTATATCCTCTCTACTTCAACCATAATCAGTTATTTTGCTGCCCAAATAACAAAACTCATTTACTACTTTAAGTGTCTCATTTCCTATTCTAATAACTTCAGCTTTAGTTAATTTAATTCGACTGCATTCCATATCCTCATTTCACTTTTGTTGATTTACATCTTCTATCCTGTATTTTACCCTTCCACCTTCAGAATTTGAAAGAGAATATTCCAGTCAACATTGTCAAAGGCTTCCTCTATGTCTGCAAATGCTAGAAACATAGGTTTGCCTTTCTTTAACCTATCTTCTAGGATAAGTTGTAGGGTCAGTAAGACCTCGTGTGGTTCAACATTTCTACAGAATCCAAACTGATCTTCCCTGAGGTCGACATCTACCAGTTTTTCCATTCATCTGTAAATAATTTATGTTAAACTGATACTTTGGTAATTTTCACTCATGTGAACACCTGCTTTCTTTGGGATTGGAATTATTATATTCTTGAAGTCTGGCAGTATTTCGCCTGTCTCATACATCTTGCTCACCAGATGGAAGAGTTTTGTCATGGCTGTCTGTCCCATGGGTATCTATAGTGCTAATGGAATGTTGTCTACTCCTGGGGCATTGTTTCGATTTGGGTCTTTCAGTGCCCTGTCAAATTCTTCACTCAGTATCATATCTCCTATTTCATCTTCATCCACATTCTCTTCCATTTCCATAATATTGTCCTCAAGTACATCACCCTTGTATAAACTCTCTGTATGCTCCTTCCGCCTTTCTTCTTTCCCTTCTTTCCTTAGGATGGGTTTTCCATCTGAGCTCTTAATATACATACACATGGTTCTCTTTTCTCCATAGGTCTCTTTAATTTTCCTGTAGGCAGTATCTATATTAACCCCTAGTGATATATGTGTCTACATCCTTACATTCATCCTCTAGCCATCCCTGTTTTGCTATTTTGCACTTCCTGCCGATCTCATTTTTTTAGACATTTATATTGCTTTCAACTGCTTCATTACTGCACTTTTATATTTTCTCCTTTCATCAGTTAAATTCAATGTCTCTTCTGTTACCCAAGGGTTTCTACCAGTCTTGTTTTTACTTGAGTGATCCTTTGCTGCCTTCACTATTTCATCTCTCAAAGCTACCTATTCTTCTTCTGTTGTATTTCCTTCTCCTGTTCTTGTCAGTCATTCCCTAATGCCCTCTCTAAAATACTCTACAATCTCTGGTCATTTCAGTGTATCCAGGTCCCATCTCCTTAAATTCCTATGCAGTTTCTTCAGTTTTAATCTACAGTTCAGAATATAGATGTAGATGTAGAAATAATACTGTGTTCACATTTGAGGTTAGAAATCCAGGCCAATAACTCTGAACTGGTAATAATCCACATATATGTGTGCTCACGTGCGCGCGTGCACGCACACACACACACACACTTTGATAAAGATAAGTGTTAGACTCAAAGAAAACCATCAAATTCAAATGGAAAAGAAAATGAGGAAGTGGGAAGAAAATGAAGAAATAGAAAGAAAGAATGAAAATAAATTATTGAATGTGTAGAAAGGCAGTGGCAGTGAACAGAGGATGTAAATGAGAAAAGAGGGAAGGGATGGAATGGAGGATAATGGGAAATAAAGGCAGTTGTATAAGTTGTATGTTGTCAGGTTCGTTTCTATTTCTGAAGAAACTCGTGGCTCCAAATATGAGGGATGGGGATGAGAATGATGCTAACAACACTAGCTTTTATTTAGGCTACAAAACCAATGGTCTGTTGTAAACAATTTCTCCGTTGCCATTCGTTTTCATCAAAAGCTTGGTGTGACTCATACCAATTTAAAATGCTGGAGAAAGTTAGCAGTTTAGTTGATAGACCTACACTTTCACTAATGGCAAGGTAGGAGCAGTCTGTGGAATTGGACAGATTTTACCGTTGGTGTGCTCATGTGGAGTTGTACATGTGTAAGGAGACATGTTTAAGGACATTATTGAATGTTCTATTTCTGAGTACACTATGCATTGTAGTTGTTGAATTATACACTTGCATATCAAAATAACGTTGACAAAAAAATGCTATTTAGAAATATTCATTTGACTATATTTAATGTGTTCCTGCACTATGCAGAAGCACGCTACACAAAGGCGTATAGCACAGAACATCTAGCATAGGTACCTAAGAGTATGTATAACAGGCAAAGAGATCTGTACACAAGAAGTCACTGCCAACATAAGAAATATTTCGTTCACCAAAGCCCAAGACCTCCCCTTGAACTAATATTTTCAAGTGCTCACAAGAACCTTGTTACCACTTTTTGGAATTTGTCTTTACTGAGAGAGTTGGCCAGTAAATTAGAAAGCCTTTTTCTCCGTACTCAAATAGTTTGTAGTAATATCTTCTGTTGTAGGTAGTACCTAATAAAATGGCACCTAATATCAATTTTCTTGGATCACACTTATTATTTGGTTCTGAGCTAACTTGATTGCTCTTATGTTGTCACAGAACTTGTTGGTCAGCTCAGTAATTGTATGTGGCTCAGTTTCACCTATGACAGTCCTTAACCAGAGCACTTCCTGTATGGTGAAAGACAATGCCATACAACTTGAAACAGCTACCTGTAATAGGATATCTGTTACACAGTTCATTTCACTGGTCTACGTCCACAGCCCATGGTGTAGGGGCTAGTGTTGCTGCCTGCAGATCACAGTGTCCCGGGTTCGATTCCTGGCCGGGTTGCAGATTTTCTCTGCCGGGGACTGGGTGTTTGTGTTGTACTCATCATTTCATCATCATCCTCCTCCTCCTCCTCCTCCTCCTCCTCATCATCATCATCATCATTTGTGATAGTGGCTTGATTTGATTGTGTAAAACTTGGTCTGTTTAAAAACTGGGACTTTGCATGGGCGCTGATGATCCCACAGTTGAGCGCCCCACGAACCAATCATCATCATCACCGGTCTGCATCAATATAACATACCAGATTACAGTTTCCTGTCTTGTTGTTTTGGTGGTGGTGGTCTTCAGTCCTGAGACTGGTTTGATGCGGCTCTCCATGCTACTCTATCCTGTGCAAGCTTCTTCATCTTCCAGTACCTACTGCAGCCTACATCCTTCTGAATCTGCTTAGTGTATTCATCTCTTGGCCTTCCTCTACGATTTTTACCCTCCACGCTGCCCTCCAATACTAAATTGGTGATCCCTCGATGTCTCAGAACATGTCCTACCAACTGATCCCTTCTTCTAGTCAAGTTGTACCACAAGGTCCTCTTCTCCCCAATTCTATTCAATACCTCCGCATTAGTTATGTGGTCTACACATCTAATCTTCAGCATTCTTCTGTAGCACCACATTTCAAAAGCTTCTATTCTCTTCTTGTCTTAGCTATTTATCGTCCACGTTTCACACCATACAAATACTTTCAGAAACGACTTCCTGACATTTAAATCTATACTCAATGTTAACAAATTATTCTTTTTCAGAAACGTTTTCCTTGCCATTGCCAGTCTACATTTTATGCCCTCTCTACTTCGACCATCGTCAGTTATTTTGCTCCCCAAATAGCAAAACTCCTCTGCTACTTTAAGTGTATCATTTTGTAGTCTAATTCCCTCAGCATCACCCGACTTAATTCGACTACATTCCATTATACTTGTTTTGCTTTTGTTGGGTTCATCTTATACACTCCTTTCCAGACAATGTCCATTCTGTTCAGCTGCTCTTCCAAGTCCTTTGCTGTCTCTGACAGAATTACAATGTCATAGGCAAACCTCAAAGTTTTTATTTCTTCTCCATGGATTTTACTACCTACTCCGAATTTTTCTTTTGTTTCCTTTACTGCTTGCTCAATATACAGATTGAATAACATCGGGGAGAGGCTACAACCCTGTCTCACTTCCTTCCCAACCACTACTTCCCTTTGATGTCCCTCGTCTCTTATAACTGCCATCTGGTTTCTGTACAAATTGTAAATAGCCTTTCGCTCTCTTTATTTTACCCCTGCCACCTTCAGAATTTAAAAGATAGTATTCCAGTCAGCATTGTCAAAATCTTTCTCTAAGTCTACAAATGCTAGAAACGTAAGTTTGCCTTCCCTTAATCTTTCTTCTAAGATAAGTCATAGGGTCAGTATTGCCTCACGTGTTTCAACATTTCTAGGGAATCCAAACTGATCTTCCCCGAGGTCAGCTTCTATCAGTTTTTCCATTCGTCTGTAAAGAATTCACATTAGTATTTTGCAACTGTGACTTATTAAACTGATAGTTCGGTAATTTTCACATATGTCAACACCTGCTTTCTTTGGGATTGGGATTATTATATTCTTCTTTATGTCTGAGGGTATTTCACCTATCTCATACATTTTGCTCACCAGATGGTAGAGTTTTGTCAGGACTGGCTCTCCCAAGGCTGTCAGTAGTTCTAATGGAATGTTGTCTACTTCGGGGGCCTTGTTTCGACTCAGGTCTTTCAGTGCTCTGTGAAACTCTTCATGCAATATCATATCTCCCATTTCATCTACATCCTCTTCCATTTCCATAATATTGTCCTCAAGTACATCGCCCTTGTATAGACCCTCTATATACTCCTTCCATCTTTCTGCTTTCCCTTCTTTGCTTAGAACTGGGTTTCCATCAAAGCTCTTGATATTCATGCAAGTGGTTCTCTTTTCTCCAAAGGTCTCTTTAATTTTCCTGTAGGCAGTATCTATCTTACCCTTAGTGAGATAAGCCTCTACATCCTTACATTTGTCCTCTAGCCATCCCTGCTTAGCCATTTTTCACTTCCTGTCGATATCATTTTTGAGACATTTGTATTCCTTTTTCCCTGCTTCATTTACTGCATTTTTATATTTTCTCCTTTCATCAATTAAATACAATATTTTTTTCTGTTATCCAAGGGTTTCTACTAGCCCTTGTCTTTTTACCTATTTGATCCTCTGCTGCCTTCACTATTTCATCCCTCAAAGCTACCCATTCTTCTTCTACTGTATTTCTTTCCCCATTTCTGTCAATTGTTCCCTTACGCTGTCCCTGAAACTCTGCAAAACCTCTGCTTCTTTCAATTTATCCAGGTCCCATCTCCTTAAATTCCCACCTTTTAGCAGTTTCTTCAGTTTTAATCTACAGTTCATAACCAATCTCTGTCTTACCATTATATAATTTATCTAATACCTTTTAGTATCTCCAGGGTTCTTCCATGTATACAACCTTCTTTCATGATTCTTAAACCAAGTGTTAGCTATGATTAAGTTATGCTCTGTGCAAAATTCTACCAGGTGGCTTCCTCCATTATTTCTTACCCCCCAGTCCATATTCACCTACTATGTTTCCTTCTCTCCCTTTTCCCACTGACGAATTCCAGTCACCCATGACTATTAAATTTTCATCATACGTTTCTTCAATTTCTTCGTCATCTGCAGATCTAGTTGGTATATAAACTTGTACTACTGTGGTAGGGGTCTATCTCGGCCACAGTAATGCGTTCACTATGCTGTTTGTCGTAGCTTACCCGTACTCCTATTTTTTGATTCATTATTAAACCTAATCCTGCATTACCCCTATTTGATTTTGTATTTATAACCCTGTATTCACCTGACCAAAAGTCTTGTTCCTCCTGCCACCGAACTTCACTAATTCCCACTATATCTAACTTCAACCTAGCCATTTCCCTTTTAAAATTTTCTATCCTACCTGCCCGATTAAGGGATCTGACATTCCACGCTCCAATCCGTAGAACGCCAGTTTTATTTCTCCTGAAAATGACCTCCTCTTGAGTAGTCCCCGCCCGGAGATGCATATGGGGGACTATTTTGCCTCCGGAATATTTTTCCCAAGAGGACGCCATCATCATTTAACCATACAGTAAAACTGCATGCCCTCGGGAAAAATTACGGCTGTAGTTTCCCCTTGCTTTCAGCTGTTCGCAGTACCAGCACAGCAAGGCCGTTTTGGTTAGTGTTGCAAGGCCAGATCAGTCAATCAGCCAGACTGTTGCCCCTGCAACTACAGAAAAGACTGTCTGTGATATGTATCACGATCAGCTGTTGACTGATTCATATTCATCCTTGTTAATGCTTTGTGCAAGCACTGATTCCAACAGTATCCACTCTAATTAAGGTCAAACATGCTCCTTTTCAGAAGCCATGTTTTATTATTTTCTTGGTGAGTTTTCTTGGCTTCCTCTGGCAGAATCATAAAAATTTCTTCCTCCACGTGATGGTTTAATACCCTTTGTTTTCCCCCCAGCAAAGGGCAGGGGATATCTTTATAAAAGCATATTTCACGCAGGTGAGAATATTTGTTTTTAGTCTTTGCCCTCTGTCTGAAAGCATCCTTTAACTACCAAATGAGCTTTAAAATTTGGTTTTGCATCTTCTGGGTTTTTAACACTAAAGACCTACCTCACTTGTAATGGTATCCATCCTTGTAGTGCATCAACTCATTCATAAGTATAAGTTTTAGAAAAAAGGCTGTAATTTATTTTCTATACCTTTCTTTCATTTGTCTGCATTGAGGCTGGTCAAGGCTTCTTCAACTGTAAGAAGTTAATTGTTGAATCTTTGAGCAACCATATATATTTCATAATATGGACAAATCTTAAGTTTTATTGTATGCTATGAACACCATCAATGTACATCCCCCATTGCTGGAGTTCCCGGAGTCTCATTCTACATTTCATCTTCAATGAACTTATCTGATTGCTCTTTAACAACTTCTGCAGGTCCTTTGGTTTCTAAATTTACTGGTGCTTTTGCATGTTCCTGAACATTTTCATCGGGATTAATATCTACATATCCTCTTTAATCATTTGTTTCATTTGCACCAGATTTTAAAAATATTGACTAGTTATTACTCTTTTGTTTTTAGGATTTATGGATCTGTAACCTTTGGAATCTTCACAGTACCAATATAAATATATTTTTTTAAATTCGGGGTCACATTTTCTTCTAAATTGTTGGGAACCTGTACCATGGTCTTACATCCAAAAATTCTTAGATGACCAAGCTCAGGTTTCTTTCCAGTCTAAACTTCAAATGAAGTATTTTTGGTACAGCTTTATCTAGGTGTATGTAGATAACACTGCAGTTGATGCTGCGTCTGCCCGGTAATATTTTGGTATCCTGCACCCTTTAACATGCTCCTTGCTTTCCCTACAATTGTTCTGTTAGCCTGTTCTACTATAGTGAATTGTAGTTAGATGTTGGATTCCAAATTCATTCAGTTATCACCTAAACTGTTTGTCATATTTGATACTATTGTCTAATCTTATAACTTTTATCTTCTTACCAGTCTGTCTTTCAACCATGGTGCGAATACTGGCAAATATTTTTTTCACTTTGTCCTTGGCTCTAATGGTAAAAATATGGGTAAATCTTGAAAAAATCATCAAACAAAGTAAGGAAATAACAACTGCCTCCTATAGATTCTTCTTCCATAGACCCACACATGTCTGTATGTATCAACTGCAAAAGCTCAGGTGGTCTATTTTTATTTGTTGTAAATGGTAATCTGGCTTGCTTTCCTTATATACAAATTTTGGAAGGTAAGTTACAGTTATTATTTCCTTCGCCCCTGTTGCCATATCTTTTAACAAGGCCATACTTTTCCTATTAAGATGTCGGAGTCTTCAAAGTCATAATTTTATTTTTATTTTATTTTATTTTTTTGCAGCATATACTGGATAACTATTTCCAACTTGTAGGACATCTAATTTATAAATATCCTTTCTTTTCTTACATTGGCTGCACCATTTAAGTGAATAATTACCTTGTTAACCTTATTCACTATTTCACTCACTGAAAGCAAATTGATAGCAACGGTCTTCATATAGTGTACAGTAAAGTTCATCTTTCCAACTAGTTCAAATTTTAATTGAGAACCATCCATTGTTGAAACACCAATGTTTGTGGAGACACATTATATAAAACTGATCAATCTTTAGTAATATGTATAGAAGCTCCAGAATCCAGGAACCAATCTGTGCTTACCATGAGAATAACATGCAGTAAGTGCTTTATTCTTATTGCATGGATTACCTGCCTTCCTTTCTGGAAGATCTGAAACTTGACTATTTTTGTGTACTTAGTTTTCCAGTGTACTGCAATGCAAAATGTCCTATTCCTTGGCATTTATGTATTTGAACATGTTTATTCTTTTTGTATTTGGAATATAAAGCCATTTCCTTGTCCTGGACAGGATATTTTTGTACTTTCTTAACATCTTGTAATATCTTGACTTTTATGGTATCACTTCTATTGGGTGTCCCTGGGCTCTCCAAGTCTGTTATCATGGGGGAATACTTATTGGGCAGTCCAACTAGTAAATAGACACCCATCAATTTTTCAGCAACTGTTGATTCTGATATTTCTTAGATGATTCGAGCTGGAGGTGATTTTGTTTACATACTCAATATTTTTACATTAATCTAAATGTGTGGCACTAAGCTCTCTTAACAAACCCAGTTCCCTAGTTAAACCTCCATCTTCAAAAGCTCCTCTTAGATTGTCCCATACTTCCTTTGCCATGTTGGCCTTTGCTATATGTACATAATTTATAATGGACTAAAAAAATTACATTGGTTTTTCCCTCACATTCATTGTTGTGGAAATATGAATCTACGGACTTAAAGGTTTCATGAGTGACATATCCAAAGGTTGTCCAAATGTAGATAATCTTCTGCAGTAAATGTCCTCACCGCATAATTCTCTTGACCCTTGAGTTTCTCAGTTTGTGGTGTTGGGACAGAGGCCATTTACCTAATGACATTATAATGAATTATAAACCACTTACAAACAGCATTAAGTTTTCCATCATTCAGTACTCAGGACTTATTCAGTTCAATCTTCGTGGACCGATAACCTGTTGGATTACAGTGTATATACTGCCAGAAAAAAAGGAAAAAATAGAACACCTAGAAAGATGATGTCAATCATGATCCACTGATGGCATATGCCACCAGTGGGGCTAGTAGATGTACTGATAGAGGTTTCAGCATTGCCCACCAACAGATAGTTAGTGAACAGCTACCAGCTCACAGCCAGGAGCTCAGTGTGGTGCAGACATGTGAACAGGATCGCCACAGGGCCTGGAAATCGGAATTTCTAACATGTTAGAGAAAAGTCAGGGAAATTTGTAAAAAAACAAAACACTGGAAAAATCTCATTTTTTGTCTCAGTAGATGAAACGGTTTCTTTACTGAGGTGTCGTGCATTGTCGTTGGCTGTGTGCAGCTGAGCGCATATGCTGCTTCCCTACTCTCTCATTAATACTGCTTCTCCCCATCCTACCACTTACTTCAGCTTTCAGTCAGTACTGGCACCAATTCTTGCCGCTAGCCTAGCAGCTGCCGACGAGAGATTAGGCAGGCATGAGGAGTGGTTTGTTTCGATCTGATTCTCAGAGACTTTAAACGTAGTGGCCAGAGGCAGTGGTCATGTGTGCATAGGCTGTGTCTGAGTGATTATGTGAATGTGATTGTGTGTGTGTGTGTGTGTGTGTGTGTGTGTGTGTGTGTGTGTGTGTGCGTGCGCGCGCGCGTGCGTGCGTGCGCTCTCGTTTTCTGACAAAAGCTATGGGTGAATATTTAGTTGTCAAAGTGTGGTTGTCTTTTCTAAGTGCCTGTCTGCGGCTCAGCAATCATCATTGGGGTGGGTTGCTACCTATCCTCATTATTATTGATTCTCAGAGTATTTGAACAAGTTATCTTTTGCATGGGTTGATCACCATGGTTTCATTTCATCAACGTGTTATCTGTTGCTCATGAATAACTGGCCCAGTGGATTTCCACAACAGGCCAAAACCACAGACCATTTCTGTGGGTATCTGCCAATCTGAAGCCATATGGTTCCCACTAATGTGTAGGCCCTGCCCATCACATCTAGTCCCACCTATCTGCCTGCAGGCCGGGTCTTTGTGTGTCATAATGCAGTGGAATTTCATGGTTTATCCATGGACCCAGGACTGTGGTGTTCCTTAGCAGGCCAGAGGCCATGGGTGATTTCAGGAATTGCTACTGCCTCACCGCAAGAACGTTGTACAGTGTGATGTTTTACAGACATTTTATTTGTTCTAGTGTATTTTGGCACATAAACAGTACTTTATATGTTAGATAGTATGGACGATATGGAGGAGAAAATTGTGTCAGTGTGTCACTATGCACTCATATATATTTCAAAGAAAAATCACAAAATACCTGTAAAACAATAGATATAACACTGTAGGTAATAACCAACAATAACGAACATAGAACCAACATTTTATTGGCAGTCACCTGAAGTGTTGGTTTAGACAATTCTTCCCCGCCTTATACACATCTTTCAAGACGCCTACTTCCTTCTGAGGTTATTTCTGAATTCAGTGAAGGTATTTTAAATCTGTCATGTGACTCCAAGGAAATGTATATTTTTATCACCAAATGTGTTTCGTGTTATTGAAATAAAATATCAGTGTTTTTAATGAAACACACTTACCATTTGAGGTGCCTTCTCCATCTAAAAATGGTTCATTACAAAGGATGTTGATATTAGTACTTAAGATGTTTGCTCACATCAGGAAACACCTTCCACTTGCAAGTTTTTTTAGATATTTGTTTGCACTATTGTTTTTTGTACTGTAGCAACAATGACAGATTGTCAACGTACGTCATAATTTACACTTGAGATCCCTAAATTTGTCAGGGTAAAATGCTAAAACTTGTCTTGAAATTAGGGTAATATCAATGAATTTCACTTGGGGAATCCTGTGGCAACCCTGGACTGAAGCAAGCAGACAACCATAGCACAGACATGCAGCTGGGCTTCCTACAGCCAGCTTAACTAGTTTAAAAGGAATCAAACAGTGGCCTTTGAAGTGGCGACATGGTCCTTTTGGAGAACTGCCACACAAGGTGGAGGTGCTGTGTCAGTTGTGCAATATTACTGATGTCAGTGGGTATGTGAACATTCTCCCACCAGTAGGTGAGTTTCTGGATGTCCACAGAAGCGTGCCAGGATCGGGGTATTAGAAGGGTAGCAGTGGCAGATGGGACAGCTGCCAAAGCACAGATAAGAGAGCTTATGAGCCTGGACATGTTAACACAAATTGTTGCTAACCAGTTATTAGCAATGGGACAACAGGCACACACAGCTCTAGTGTTCTTCCACACAAGCCAGTGCATTGATGTGCACATCTTGACTGGTATGGTCAGAGGGTCACTTGAAAGCACTGTTGTCTTCAGCGATTGAAGCAGATTCAGCTTACATGCAATTGATGGTTGTTTGTACATGCGATGTAGAGCTGGCGAGTGCTGTCTCTCAGAGTGTATTAATCCAAGACACACTGACTCCATCCCTGGCCTTATGGCCTTGGATGTGATGAGCTACAACTCTTGTTCACCTTTGGTGTGTCTGGGTGGCTCATTAACCAACACTCAATGAGTGTGGAATGTTGTTAGACCTGTTCTTTTGGTGTTCTTGCAACAGGAAGGTGATGTGTTGTTCCAACAGGATAATACTCATCCACACACTGTCTGTGAAACTCCCATATGCTTTGTGAGACCTACATAAACTTCACTGGCCAGCATGATCTCTGGACTTGTCTTCAGTCAAGCAAGTGAGAGATATAATATGATGAGAAGTGACTTGTGTGGCTTGTCAGCCGACAATTGTTACAGAATTACATGAACAGGTCAAGCAGGCATGGCACAACATATCCCAGGACAGTACTCACTATCTGTACAATCAACTGGCTGCCAGAGTCATTGCCTGCATCTGCCCAAGGAAGCTACACCCTATTCTAATATGTATGTTTCAGCATGGGTCGTTGTGTGGTACCTCAGAAACACTTGTGCTGTTGATGTAATTGTTTCACATTTTCCATATGCACTGTTGAAACAATAAATCTTGTGTGAACTGCAAACCTCTAAAAGAGTGTACTAATTTTTTCTTCTGACAATGTATTTTCACAGTAAAAGAATTTTGATGGAGAAACATTATCATATTTAGGAACATAAATTTTACTATGTTTAATATGTTCCCAGCAGTATACAAAGGCATACACAAAGGCACATATAACAGAGAAGAAATCTGCACACATAAACACGCTGCCAACATAACAGATATTTTGTTTTAGAAGCTTGATCTAGTTCGAGAACACATACCAGATCTCCAAACAGATAATGATTGGCACTTCAACTTTCTTTTGCTACCCATCTAATTTTCATTTGTGGTAGTTTCTTGTCCAATTTTTCATCTTTATTTATTCTTCCACAACCTTCATTATTTCTCTACTTCATTTAAAAATCTCTCCCCCACCCCATCTCCCCCACCCCATCTCCCCCACCCCATCTCCCCCACCCCATCTCCCCCACCCCATCTCCCCCACCCCATCTCCCCCACCCCATCTCCCCCACCCCATCTCCCCCACCCCATCTCCCCACCCCATCTCCCCCACCCCATCTCCCCCTCCCCACATCCCCCTCCCCATCTCCCCCCACCTCCCTCCCCATCTCCCCCTCCCCATCTCCCCCACCCCATCCCCCTCACAACCCCCCTCCCCATCTCCCCCTCCCCATCTCCCCCTCCCCATCTCCCCCTCCCCATCACCCCCTCCCCATCACCCCCTCCCCATCACCCCCCTCCCCATCTCCCCCTCCCCCCTCCTCAACCTCCTCCCTCACTTCCCATATCCCCCTCCCTCATCATCTCACCTACCCTCCCCATCTCAACCTCCCTCCCCCTCATCATCTCACCTACCCTCCCCATCTCCCCCTCCCCATCCCCCACACCATAACCCACCCCATCCCCAACCCCATCTCCCCCTCCCCATCACCCCCCTCCCCATCACCCCCCTGCCCATCTCCCCCTCCTTAACCTCCTCCCTCACTTCCCATATCCCCCTCCCTCATCATCTCACCTACCCTCCCCATCTCAACCTCCCTCCCCCTCATCATCTCACCTACCCTCCCCATCTCCCCCTCACGCCCCCTCCTCATCTCCCCCTCACGCCCCCTCCTCATCTCCCCCTCACGCCCCTTCCTCATCTCCCCCTCACACCCCCTCCCGCCCCCCACCCCATCTCCCCCTCCTGCCCCCTCCTCATCTCCCCTCACACCCCCTCTCCATCTCCCCCTCACACTCCCTCCCCATCTCCCCCTCACACCGCCTCCCCATCTCCCCCCTCACACCCCCCTCCCCATCTCCCCCTCACACCCCCATCCCCATCTCAACCTCACTCCCCATCACCCCCTCACTCCCCTCCCCATCTCCCTCCCTCTCCCCTCCCCATCCCCATCTCACCCCATCCCCATCTTCCTCTCCCCTCCCCATCCCCATCACACCCCATCCCCATCTCACCCCATCCCTCCCCATCTCCCCCTCCATCTCCCTCCCTATCTCCCCCTCCCCCGTCCTCTACCCCTCCCTCCCTATCTCCCGTCTCTCTCCCCCTCCCTCCCTATCTCCCCCTCCCCCGTCATCTCCCCCTCCATCTCCCTCCCTATCTCCCCCTCCATCTCCCTCCCTATCTCCCCCTCCCCTGTCCTCTCCCCCTCCCTCCCTATCTCCCCTCCCCCGTCCTCTCCCCCTCCCTCCCTATCTCCCCTCCCCCGTCCTCTCCCCCTCCCTCCCTATCTCCCCTCCCCCGTCGTCTCCCCCTCCCCCGTCCTCTCCCCTGCCCCCGTCCTCTCCCCCGCAGTCTCACCCTCTCTCTCTCTCTCTCTCTCTCTCTCTCTCTCTCTCTCTCTCTCTCTCTCTCTCTCTCTCTCTCCGTCCACTGACGTCCTTGTCCCTTCTTATAATTTTCCTGTCGTTTCTCTCTGTTTCTGTCTCTCGTCTCCCTGCTGCGCTACTCCTTTTTCCCCAGTTTACATGTTAAGTTTTAGCACTGATTACAGGCAGCTCGTTGTTGAAATTCTGTTGGAAAGAAAAGTTAAGTTTATAGCCTGTTGGTATTATAACCATTAAAGACTGAGCACTTTCTTGGGTGGGCAAGGATGGAAAGAAAATAGGTGGTGATTTAGGTAACCAAGCAAAAACTAAATCAGGATGGCCATATAGAGATTGGCATTTTCCGCCTCTCAAAATTGGTACCACACTGAGTTCTGAATTTTGAATCTCAGTGATGACTTTTGTCATTTCTCAAACATATACACATTTTACCTGTTGCTTTGATCAAGTAGATATCTGCCTCTGTGTCTTTTCAGCAAATTGTAACTCATTAGTGAGAGCCCAAGAATATATCTTTCATGTTCCTAAAGCCGTTGAAAAACAGAGATTGCACCTAACAGTAAAAGAGGGAGTCTGTCAATAATTATTAGCACCACAGACATATTAAAATTAAAAAACCATATGAAACCCTTCCTATGTAGTCAGTCCTTAACTACTGTTTTTTGTGGTCATTGTTGAATATATACAGGCTGTCCCAGGAATAATTGTCAGTGTTCAGGGATATGGCAGGAGATAGTTTTCACACTTTTCTTGCACACTGACAGTGAATCAGAATTATATTCTGATACCACATACTTGATACTGTACATATTAATAATTTTCATTGGATTTTGGCCTGTTTTTGATTCATATAGAGTTATTTGAAACATTAACAGACTTTCAGTGGTTGGTCACTGTTCTCTCAGTAATGCAAAATGCACAGTTGCTTCTTCTAACGATCTCATATCTGTATATGCTCATTGTAAAGACAATTTAAAGGACCATATACTGTTACTGTAAAAAGTAGGTCATGCATATTCTATATTAACTTAGCTTGTAAACAAAGTTGCCATAGACTAGTGTTCTACATGATATTCAGTATTACATGTATCTGTTAAGACTTTAGAGTGATATAGCCTCCTGTGTAGATAATTTCAACAGATTTTTCTTTGTTACACTAGATCGCGTGTTACTCAACAGTGAAACTTCTCAAAAGAAAGAGTACCAAAAATTGGGTTTAAATGTTGGAAAGAAAAATAGTAGTACAAGTGCTGAGTCATCACCAGGCACTGAGTCATCACCAGGCACACAAAAAAAAGTACTGGAAACTTTCCTAGGTTTTGGACCAGTCCTTTAATAAACTAGCGTGCTCAAACATATGTGCACCTACGTTGTGCTGGCAGCTGAACTGGGGCTGGGGTTGTCATGTGTGTGGGTAGAGGAAGTGGGAGGAGGGGTGGGAACAGGTGGCTGATGATCTGGAAGGAGGCAGCAGGTGTGCGTGTTAGAAATGCAGCACACTGGCACCAAAGCTGGTGGAGTTTGTGTGGCACAAGCTGCTGATGACTTGTTGGATAGGATTCTGAGGAGGTAACAGGACAGAGGAAGAGGAGACTTGGGTAGAGGGTGCAGTTACTTAGCAAAGATTAAAGTCAGCAGGTCCACAGGAATGAAGGATGTTTTGCAAAGATAACTATCATCTATGTAGGTTAGAAAAACTGTTGCTGAAGGCAGACCTAGCTGGCATGGGTGGTGATGCAGCTGTTGAACTCAAGCATGTTGTGCTGATCAACACATTGCACCACTGGATGGTCAACTCTAACCCCCCCCCCCCCCCCCCCCCCCCCAATCCACTCATCCATAGCATCATCATTGTGCACTGTATGAACTCCTTGGCTCTTGTGCCACATTCCTATCTGTTGCACCTGTTCTCTCTCCGTCACATGTTTCTATCTCAGGTACCTGCTGTCCCCCACTGAGCCACCAGCTACCCTTCCCTCTGTGCTCTGTGTGTGAGTGTGTGTGTGTGGGGGGGGGGGGGGGGGCGGGTTCACTTGTGGGGACCAGGGAGGAGGGGTGGCACCCTGTCGATGACTCAATACTTCTGCTATTCGGTAAGTTGTCTCCCTTACTATTAAATTATTGACATTCAGTCAGGACTTTCCTTACCATTTGATTTAAATGCCTGTTTTTCAGGAATTTGAAGAAGCATTGAAACAACTAGATCTTCTGAATATTATTGAGACATCAGCATTAGGAAACTTGGCACTGGGTAATCATCGTAAACTGAGAGAGATCTTCTGCAATTTACTGCAACCTTTCCTTGAAGGGTATTTTGTATTTTTTCATGTTGTGCGAAAGGTTAGTTCACTGAGTGTTTTTAATCTTTCATTATTTCTATCTATTTTGAAAAAAGAAAAGTATTTTTCTAGTTCTGTCTCTAAATATATGATGTATTTAGACTTTTGAATATATGTGTTTTAGAATTTATTCATAGTGTGACTATGCTGCAAATATTTGCCTGTTAATGATAATTAGTGAATATTTTGATAAGTAAACTTTTCAGTTGTGAGGCTTTGTGTTTTTACTAGAAGTAGTAGTGGTGTTAAATTCCCATGAGATAAAATTGTCAGACAATTACAGTCAGTAAAAATTTCAGCCTAAAAGCTAAAGAAATGTTCCTCTAAAATATAAGGAAGGCAATTCAATGTTTGTGATATTTGATCAGATGGATACTTAGGTGTGTGATATGTACTTTCAGTTTTTAGTAAATTTTTATCTATGGTTGTGCTTTACCATACAGTGTCACTGTCTGTGATTAATAGATGTACTCCTGTTTTCAAGCATGCTGCAGTTCCCTGCACAGAGAAAGTGCTGTTACAACAAGCTCAGAAGGAACTGGAGGAACTTCTACTCAGAGGAGAAATTAGCCATCCTTATTCTCTCTCATTAGATATGCTGGCTTCAGCACTGAAATCACTGGTATTACTTCAGGCAGTGACAAAACTAAAGAGGTTTGTGTGATCCAAACCTACGCAACATTTACCTTGTTTACACGTGTAAAACCACTAACCTACGTTTCTTTTTCATTTGTTTTAGCAGCGAAGAAATAAAGTATCAGAAGAATGAAAGTACATTGTCAAGTATTATACATGAGTTAGGTAAGCACTTTCAATAGTCAATCTATTGTGTAAAAAGACCTATCGAACATTTAAATTAATAAGGTAAATGCTAGAATCACAATTGGTAGATTCTGCAACAATTAGTCTCAAAAAATTGTTTAAAAATTGTCACTTTATAATGTAGTAGGAAAAACATGGTCATTAATTTAAGATGAAATTGATTTGTGCTAAATACAGCTCCTCATTATTGCTACCACCACCTAAATGATTTTGTTGTGCTGGGACATGGCTGTAATTCTACAAGTCGCAGTGTGTACCTGTCATCTACCTATCCCTCATTGTTGTTCTTAGTCATCTGCTTGCATAGTTTTATGTTATCAGTTGCACATCAATGGTAAATGAATATCATAATCATAAGACTAATAATATAAACAACACAATAGTCCACGATGTTGCACTCAGTTATGTGAAACATGCTTATTGATTTTGTTCAAAAATTCAACTTCAGTTGCTAGCTTCCAATTACTGAAGGGCAGTGGAATCTCCATCTTCATCTGATCATTCAGATTAAGTTTTATATTGTTTTCTTAAATGCTGAGTGATGTCTGTGAAACAAATATGGCCTATGTCCTACCATATCCTACCCTAATCTGATTGTGCTCAGTCTCTACTAGCTGTGCTCAGTCTCTAATAGCTACATCACTATGGCACCTTCAGTCTTATCTTACTTTTTCTCCAGTTACTGAAGTACATACTTCAATAATATTTAGCACCTGCAGCAACACCAATATAAAGTAATAAAGAAAAGTAATATAGGAAATTATAGGTATTAGCACTTCTGTACAAAAATTATTAACACTTATTGTCACTCAAAATATATTTTTCTTCAAAAGTTTCTACTATTCTTGCAAATTGAAAATGGGTACGGACTTAATTTTTTTTTAAAAATCTTGATTTTCTCCTTTGATGCCAGTGCCCATCTTTTACTCCCCTCCCCCTCTTTCTCTATGGCTCACAACTCATTTATGGGTACTTATGAGGTGAGCTTGGGGCCCCAAGTCAATGCAGCATTTCTTTTCTGACTATTTCCCTTTGGTTTAACCTCCAGGGGATGCCCTTTTTCATGTTAACTCAGTCATTCTTTTGATTTCCACTTTGTTACGCAGTTGTACTGTTTCTGTTAAATCCTACACTCCTTTTGGTTTATCCACTTTATCTTCAAAAATTTTCAACGGTAATGACTGCAGGGTAGGTCATAAAGTTCCCAACATCATAGCCAGTCCATTTTGGAGGGGGGACGGGGGGGGGGGGGGGGGGCTAGACAAAGTAGACACTGAAGCATTTGTGGGTCACTTTACTTGATAAAGTTGAGATTATGGTTTACAGTTGTGATGGAAAACTCTGTGTGCCACCTGCCATGAAATGTTTAAAGTGTGTGAAATATGGCCATCTTGTCTAGGTGTAGACATGAATCCACCTGTGGATATTACCAACAACCATTGCACACAGGTATTCCTGTGTACAAGTGCATTACTGCACCAGTTGCAGAGAGGATCACTCCGATTTCTCGTACAAAAAAAGCAGTTAACAGGCGTTGCCTGGTGAAACGTTTTTGTGATACCTCATGTAAGGAGGAGAAATGCGTACCATCACGTTTCCGGCGTTCGATAAAGGTCGGATTGTAGCCTATCGTGATTGCAGTTTATCGTATCGCGACATTGCTGCTCGCGTTGGTCGAGATCCAATGACTGTTAGTGAAATATGGAATCAGTGGGTTCAGGAGGGTAATACGGAAAGCTGCACTGGATCCCAACAGCCTCGTATCACTAGCAGTCGAGATGACAGGCATCTTATCTGCATCGATATAACAGATCGTACAGCCATGTCTTGATCCCTGAGTAAACAGGTGGGGACGTTTGCAAGGCAACAACCATCTGCACGACCAGTTAGATGACGTTTGCAACAGCATGGACTATCAGTTCGGAGACCATGGCTGCGGTTGCCCTTGAAGCTGAATCACAGACAGGAGCGCCTGCTATGATGTACTCAACGACGAACCTGGGTGCACGAATGGCGAAACGTCATTTTTTCGAATGAATCCAGGTTCTGTTTATAGCATCATGATGGTTGCATTAGTGTTCGGCGACATCGCAGTGAACGCACATTGGAAGCGTGTATTCGTCATCACCATACTGGTGTATCACCAGGCGTGGTGGTATGGAGTGTCATTGGTTACATGTCTCGGTCACCTCTTGTTCGCATTGACGGCACTTTCAACAGTGGACGTTACATTTCAGATGTGTTAAAACCCATGGCTCTACCCTCCATTCGATCCCTGCAAAACCTTACATTTCAGCAGGATAATGCACGAACGCATGTTGCAGGTCCTGTACGGGCCTTTCTGGATACATAAAATGTTTGACTGCTGCCCTGGCCAGCACATTCTCCAGACCTCTCACCAATTGAAAAAGTCTGGTCAGTGGTGGCCGAGCAACTGGCTCATCACAGTATGCAAGTCACTACTCTTGATGAACTGTGGTATCGTGTTGAAGCTGCATGGGCAGCTGTACCTGTACACACCATCCAAGCTCTGTTTGACTCAATGCCCAGGCATATCAAGGCTGTTATTATTGCTGGAGGTGGTTGTTCTGGGTACTGATTTCTCAGGATCTATGCACCCAAATTACGTGAAAATGTAATCGCATGTCAGTTCTACTATAATATATTTGTCCAATGAATACCTGTTTATCATCTGCATTTCTTCTTAGTGTAGCAATTTTAAAGGCCAGTAGTGTACTTATGTGGTTGGCTCAAGAATTGAAGACCGGACAGGTTATGCATTTATGTACAACAGGAGCAGTGACACTCCTAGTCTAGTGCATGCACTATTTTACAGTGGAATTGGTGGCCAGCATGCATGCTCTTCATTACATCCACACCCAATCACAAATTTTTCCTAATCAGCATGACTCCATGAGCAGCTTATAGGCCTTCACTATTTCTGACGTCTATTGATAACACACATATAAAATCTCCTCCTAGAACCTCATGGCAGTGAGAAGAAGGTAGTATTCCACTGTTCCCCAGTCATGTTGGGGTACTGGAAAATGAAATCGTGGATCTTTTCCCCCGAAGAGGCTACTGGGAATGATGCTCTTGGAAATAAAGATACTGGAGTCTGACAGGCAGGCGACATTACATCACTGATCCTTAGCAGCATGGAAAAGAGGCTGGAGTGTTACAGCCCCAGCCAGTAGGTTACCGACTGTAAAAGAATCTAAGACTGTGAGGCAGTTATTTCTTCGACTGTCTCATAATGAATCCACAGTCCTATTGCTCACATCAATTATCACATGGATGCTTCCTATCACAAACTGCCCCGCCGATAGTTGGTTTGGCACACTCTGATGGTCACCCAAATCTGTGATGAATCAAGTTATAAATTTTATCAATCACAGTGAATTTTATACTTTATCTGCAACAGTGCCAGTTAAGCGATAAAGTCAAAAAGTAAGAAATATGTATAACATTGCTTATTATGAAAGGATATTGTCACTGAAAATACAAACATGAACAGCTTGGTAATATCATTTTTCATTGAAAAATTATTAGTAAAATAAGTCAGACATGATGAAAACGTTGCTAAACTTTTAGCTTTTGAACACACACACACACACACACACACACACACACACACACACACACACACACACACACACACACACACACGGCTACTGGCTACAGCCACTCAGGCCCAACTGCAGGCTGCACCTGTCTGAGTAGGGCAACAGTGTTCAGGCAGTGAGAGTAAGGTGTCGGCATGGGGTGGGAAACAGGAGGGACAGCAGGGTAGGTGTGTGGAAGATGAAGTGCTGCAGTGTGAGTGAGCAGGGATGTGGTGGGGACAGGGTAGAGCAGCTAGGTACAGAGTCAGCTCACTGTGCTGGGAGAGTGGGGAAGGGAGAGGGCTGGGTTAGAGAGAGAGAGAGAGAGAGAGAGAGAGAGAGAGAGAGAGAGAAGACAAGGGGAAACACCTAGTAGTAGGTGTGCTAATGGAATAGAAGGCTTGTGTTGGGCTGAAGTGGGAGCAGGAAAGGCGAAAGGTGATTGGACAGTGACTAGCAAAGACTGAGACCACGGGGATTATGAGAACGAAGGATACATTGTAGAGAGAGTTCGCATCTGTGCAATTCAGAAAAGTTGGTGTTGGTAGGAAGGATTCAGATGGTGCAGGCTGTGAAGCAGTCACTTTAGGAAGCACATCTTGTCGGGCAGCATGTTCATCATCTGGGTGATCCAGCTGTCACTTGGCCAGTTTGGTGGTGGCCATTCATATGGACAGACAGCTTGTTAGTTGTCATGTTGACTTAGAAAGTAGCACAATGGTTGCAGCATAGTTTGTGGATTACTTGATTGCTTTCACAGGTAGCATTGCCGTTGATGGGATAGGAGATGCCTGTGACGGGGCTACAGTAGATAGTAGTAGGAGGATGTGTGTGATAGGTGTCCATCTACGTCTACATGTACAACTACATGGATACTCCGCAAATCATGTTTAAGTGCCTGGAAGAGGATTCATCAAACCATCTTCTCAATATTTCTCTTTATTCTAATCTTGTACAGTGTACAGAGAAAATGAACAACTGGATATTTTGGTGCGAGCTCTGATTTCCCTTATTTTATTACGGTTATCATTTCTCTACGGTGATCTAGGTTGGCATCAACAAAATATTCTCGCATTCAGAGGAGAAAGTTGATGACCGCAATTTCTTGAGAAGAGTCCGGTGCAACAAAAAAGCCTTTGTTTTAATAATATTTTGCATCTAGGTCAGTTTTTAGGGATATGAGCCCTGAACCAAGGGACTGGGAGCAGGGACAAAGTAGGGATGGACAAAGATATTGTGTAGGTTTGGTGGGTGGCGGAATACCACTGTGGGAGAGGTAGGGAGGATAGTGGATAAGATATTCATTATTTCAGGGCATGATGAGAGTTAGTAGAATGGAAAATGTAATTCAATTGTTCCTGCCCCAGGTTGCGTAAGATTTCACTGAGGCCTTTGCAGACTGAAATTATCCTGCCCCTTGTCTCTCCAGTCACTTACCATTTCCCACATGCCCACTGTCTGGTCACAAAGGAGCACTCCTCTCATGACTCAGTACCACCCAGTGCAGGAGCAATTGAATCACATTCTGTGCCAGGGTTTCAATTACCTCTCTTCGTGCCCTGAAATGAGTAATATCCTACCCACTACCCTCACCACCCCTCTCACAGTAGTATTCTGCCACACACCAAACCAGTACAATATCCCTGTCCATCCATACTCCTCCCCTGCTCCCAACTCCTTCTCTCATTACTAATACCTCTGCAACAGACCTAGATGTACGACCTATCCTGTACATTCGTGCACTACCACTTACTCCAGTCCTGTCACAGGCATCTCCCATCCCATCAAAGGCAGAGCTTCCTGTGAAAGTGGCTGTGTTATCTACAAACTAAGTTGCAACCACTATGTTGCTTTCTATGTGGGCATGATAACTAACAAGCTGTCTGTCCATATGAATAGCCTCTGCCAGATTTCCCAAGAGAATTCTGGACCATCCAGTTGCTGAATGTACTGCACAACACAATTTGCTTCATTTTAATGACTGCTCCACAGCATGTGCTATCAGTATCCTTCCTACTAACACCAGCTTTCCTGAATTTGCAAGTGGGAATTCTCCCCGCAACATATCCTTCATTCTCATAACCTCCTCGACTTTAGGCTTTGCTGGTTTCTGCCCTCTACCACCTTCCATCCTCTCACTCCAGTCCTATGTGCACCTTCTATTCCACCAGTGTACCTATAGTACTCTGATGAAAATTACTTTGTAATTTAGATTTCAGCGAGTCCAGTGCTAAGGGCCAGCCATTATCCAATCCTTTCTGAAATTCATTGTGCTTGTGTGCTGCCTATTTTGTAGGTATGTTCAGCATCTCTTGAAGCTTGGCTGGCTGTATGCTGGCAATACTGTTGCCCACCACTGCAATCTGTAAGTCACAAACTAATTTCCATCAGAGTATAGTCTTTTCCCCTTCTCTACATCTCTCTCCCCCTTTCCACCCTCCCCCCAGCACAGCCTTCCAGCTCTGCACCTATCAGCCCTATCGTATCTCCACCACATGCCTGCTTGCCCCCACTGCAACACCACATCATCCTCCAACCCTACCCTGTATCTTCCCCTCTTCTCGTCTGTTGCCACCTCCTTACTTCCACCTCCCACCCCGAATTGCTGCTCATGTCAGACCCAGACTCAAGCAGCCATGTGTGCGTGCATGTGTGCGTGCGTGCGCTCCTCCTCCTCCTCCTCCTCCTCCTCCTCCTCCTCCTCCTCCTCGTCCTCCTACTGCTACTCCTAGCAGAAGAGTTCAAGGGGAAGAAAGAGGGTTGAAGCAAAAGGACTGGAGAGGTTCAGTGAAAGGGGTATGGTTCAGAAAAGTCACACAGAAACCAGGTCAGGTGAGACTTACCAGACAGGATGAGAAGGAAAGAAAGAATCAGTCTTTCCTTCTCATCCCATGTGGTAAGTCTCCCATGACCCAGGGTTCTGGGTGACTTTTCTGAACTGTACCTCTTTCCGTAAATCTCTGCAGTCCTTTTCCTTCACCCATCTTGCTTCCCTTTCAACTCTTCTGCCACTGGCTCCAAAAGCTTGTAGAAGTTTAAGTCTTTTGTGTGTGTGTTCCCCTGCTGCCCCTGGTGAGTAAATTTTTTATCTATCCATTTACTTTGTGTTACCAATAATTGATTATTTTTGTTGAAAACTCTTGAAAGCCATACAATGACAATTGATGATATAAAAGGACTGAAAATATGAAATATTTTGAAGAATTCTAGACATTGTTTTGTGTGTGTAGTTTGAGCAGGACAGGAGAAAAGGATCTCTGTTGAGTGGACCAGTCATTTAAAAAAAGGCACAGATTCTGTATGAAAAATTATGTGAAAATGGAAAGTTCACAGTGAGTGAAAAAAATGACACAGCATTCAAAATGTAATTATTTTGGGTGAGAAGCTGTGTGCTGATGAAACAGCTACCAGTGAATTTATTCTGAAATTTGAAAGCTTAGTCAAAAAGCTTCACCTGATGCCTGATCAGGCAAATCAAATTGATCAGTCTCTTAAACTACAAAATGCTCTGTACAGGAATTCTTGCAATGCAGAGTCAGTCTAAAACAGGTACAAAACTTGCCAAAGATAGAATTACTATTGTTGTCTGTAGTACAGCTAACGGTAGACAGAAGATGGCCAATGTTTGCGGGAATCCAATCTCTTTAACAAATGGTTTCATGACCAATTAGTCGCTGCCATTCAAAATACCTAAGAGGGGGGGGGGGGGGGGGGGGGAATCTCTAAACGTGCCATATTGATACTCGACAATGTGACATCTCATCCATCTGAAGAAGAACTTCAAAAGGTGAAATAAAAGCTGTATTTCTTCCGCCCGACATAACATGTCTAATCCAGCCCATGGACCAGGAGCTCATTGAGTGGCTGAAGCGATATTGTCGAAAATACTCTGATCAGTTTTGGAGAGGACACAAGAAGGCAACACCTTGCTTCAACTTATGAAACAAATAACTGTAAAAAATGTTATTTATACAATTGCCAAAGTTTGGGATGAAATGTCTGCATAAATGCTTGAAAATTCTTGATACAAACTGTGGCCAGAAATGAATGAGACTAAAGATGAAACCTCAAAACAAACAGGTGGCGGGAATCAAGATGAAACAGACCACGCAACAAGTGATGAAAGTGAAGATACAGACACTTCAGCAGTTTTGAGGCATTTGTAAACCTTACAAACGTACACTGAGCCCGGTGACATGAGTAAGTGGATCAGTGTGGCTAACATCGACTGCACAATAGAAGAAGAATTAACTGATGATCAAATTGTTAATGTTGTAAGGGAAGGAACTGATAGAATGAGAAACGTGATGATGAGCAACAAAGACAATGTACCTGCAGCTCAAGTAGCACACGTACAGGATGTACATAAAGTCAAGGAACACTTTCAAGTATTTGTTACACAAGAACTAAACACTGTACAGATGTCAATGCATATTGCATTTTGAAGAGAAACTCTGAAAGATTCTTTTACAAACATTCGATATGCTAACCACGAGTGACTGAGCAGACGTCAATGCAGTAATTGAATTCTTGCCATACCTGTCCCATTATAGCATCTTTGACTGTGCAGTCGCTTCCCATATTCTCCCCCAGAGCTCTGCTACATCACATGGTATAGGTGGTACATACATCAGATCTTTAATGTGTCACATAGAAAAAAGTCATCTGGTGATCAAGGAGGCCATTTCATGAAACAGCAGTCCCCTTCTGAAGCACGACTGATCCATCGATGCAGCAGCTCCGTGTTCAGGTACCCACGAACTTCACGATGAAAATTGGGTGGAGCCTATCCCGCTGAAAGATGAATGGAGAGTCATTGGAGCCATTTTGAGTTCACATGATGCACCAATTTCTTTGGACTCCTTATGAATGTCTCTCGTACGTGCTCCACATTCACTTCACTAACACTGAGAAGTCTGCTTCCCTTTGCTGGGCACAAGCAACCCATTGTAATGAATTTGTTGTGTCATGGTAAATGGCTTTCCTTGTTGTTGGCTTCTTACCATACTTGGTTCTAAACATCCGTTGAACAGATGAAGTTCGACAAAAACAAGTATTCTACAACACACAGAAAGCTCACTCCGCACCTGAACTCGCCACGTTTGCGACTAGCACTGACTATCGGCAAATTACCAAACTACGCTGTGGTAGTATACATGGGGAAAAAAAACTTTCAGGATTTCTCTTCAAAATGACATATGTATGACGTCTGTACAATGTTTGGTTCTTGTGCAATAAATAATTGAAAGTGTTCCCAGACTTTATGTACACCATGTAAATGGAGAAAATGCATTTCATATAGCCGTTTAATACATAGAACAAAGTTTTGTGTCTACCCAGAAAGACATTTTGTGGATAGATAATGGCAGTACATAATGGCAAAATCAAAGTGGTTAGCTGCTGGGCAAAATCTCTATACAGATTTTCTCACCCTCCTTAAGAACAAAACATTTTTTTACTGTGTGATCTCATGTTTTAAACAGTTAATTGCAAATCAGTTATGTGGCACTGCAATACTGCAATACAGCTGACCTACACATACATATACACCTACATAGATACTCTGTAATAAACCACGTGGTGCATGGCAGAGGGTACCCCCATACCAGTACTAGTCATTTCCTTTCCTGTTCCACTCACAAAAAAGAGCGAGGGAAAAATGACTGTCTATATGACTCCGTATGAGCCCTAATTACTCGTATCTTATCTTTGTGGTCTGTATGCACAATATCTGTTGGAGGCGGCAGCAGAATCATTCTACAGTCAGCTTCAAATGTCAGTTCCCTAAATTTTCTCAATAGGGTTTCTGGAAAATAATGTTGCCTTCCCTACAGGGATTCCCATTTTAGTTCCCGAAGCAACTCCATAACACTTGTGTGTTGTTCGAATCTACCAGAAACAAATCTAGCAGCCTGCCTCGGAATTGCTTTGATGTCTTCCTTTAATCTGACCTGGTATGGATTCCGATCACTTGAGCAGTTGTCAAGAATAAGTTGCAGTAGCATAAACTGAAGTCTATTATCCATCTTCCCTACCACAATCCTCAGATGTCTGTTCCATTTCATATCACTTTGCAATGTTATGCCCAGATATTTAAATGACATGACAGGGTCAAGCAGGACACTACTAATGTTGTATCGGAACATTATGGCTTTGTTTTTCCTACTCACCCCCATTAACTTACATTTTTCTACATTTAGAGCATTACTCCAACTAGAAATTTTGTCTAAGTCATCTCGTATCCTCCTAAAGTCACTCAACTTCAACACCTTACTATAAACCACAGCATCATCAGCAAAAAATCGCAAATTGCTACCCACTCTGCCCGCCATATCATTTACGTGTATAGAGAATGACAACAGTCCTGGGTTCTATAACTTAAAAAGTCTGCAAACCAGTCACATATCTGTGACACATATTCTATATGCTCGAACCTTCTTTAACAGCATGCAATGGGACACCGTGTCAAATGCCTTCCGGAAGCCTAGAAATATGGAATTTGTTTGTCTGCCTTTCATCCATAGTTCACAGTATATCTTGTGAGAGAAGAGAAAACCGAGTTTTGTATGAGCAAAACTTTCTAAAACTATGCTCATTTGTGGACATTAAGCATCTTGATCTCAAGAAAATTTATTAGATTTGAACTGAGAATATGTTCAGGAATTCTGCTGGGCAAGAGATTCACAATAAATGCGAGCTAAGTTAGGGGCCAATGCTGTAGAGTACTTTCTGTAAAATCAAATTGGGATTCTATCCGGACATGGTGACTTATTTGTTTTCAATTGTTTCAGGTGTTTCTCTATGCCAGGGGTGCTTATTGCTATGTCTTCCACATGAGAGTCTGTGTGATTGTTGAACAAATATATGTTTGTGTGATTCTTTTGTGTGAATGATTTTTTTGAATGGGAAATTTAAAACTTTGGCTTTTGTTTTGCCTTCTTCAACTGCCACTTCAGATTAGTCAACAATTGACAGGATGGAAGCCTTAGAAACACTTAGGGATTTTACATAGAAGCAGAATTTCCTCTGCTTCTTTGCCAGATCTTTTGATAAGGCATGGTGGTGGCAGTGGTTCTATGCTTCACACATAGATCTTTCTATAGACACACAGGTCTCAGTTGATCTTTGCTTGTTGTCATTTGCTCTTTCTCTTTTGAACTGAGAATGCAATAATCTCCCTTCCACAGCATTTTCTGAATCTTGTTATTAAACCACGGTAGTCTTTCCTGTCCTTAATCCACTTTACTAGGCACATACTTCTCAGGACTATGATTTACAATCTGCTTAAACTTTGACCTAATTTCTCTTTGTCTACCTTACTGAAACTAAGTGATGTCAATTCACTGTCTATGTGAGATGCTAGTAACTGCTTATCTGCTCTTTCCATCAGAAACATTCTCATACTGTTCTTAATTGGTTTATTAAGTTTCATAACCATAGCTGCTATAATGACATCATTAGTGCTAACCCCATTTCTATAATTACGTTGTTAATAAGGTCTGGCCTATTTGTGGCTATAAGGTCACACAGGTTTGTTTGATCCATGGGAGAGTGTGACAGAGATACTGAATGAACTGAACTGGAAGACTGTCCTGAGAAAGTCTATTAATGAAGTTCCAAGACCCAGCTTTAAATTATGTCTCTAGGAATATACTACAACTCCCTACATATCACTCACATAGGGATCATGAGGATAATATTCGAATAGTCACTTCATATGCAAATGGAATGGGAATAAACCCTAATAACTGATAGAATAGGACATACCTCTGCCATGCACTTCACAGTAGTTTGCAGAGTTTAGATGTAGATGAAGAGCTATGAAACATTGTGCACTATTTCTATAAAGGCTGTCAATATTACATTCCAGAAGTAACAGCTGTGGTGTATTCTTCATGCGGTTGAGATTATTGCCCAGTGACTTGGAATGGTGATGAACACAAGTGATAAAGAAATTTGAAGGGACACCAACATCTTATAATTTACAGAGTTGTCAATGAAACTAAGTCTTAGACCAAAAAAAGTAGTACCATTTGAGGCAGTGAAAACAAGTAAAGTTGCTTTCATATACAGCAAAAATTGTTGTAGGTTGATTTGGAATTTAGAATTTGAAAAACCTGGAAATTTCAGGCAAATCTTCAGTGGAACAAAGTCACCATCCTGGTGTTACATAGTAATTTCAACTGAATTCAAATAAATACTGCACCGTTATTTATCACTGTGTGTGCCCTATTGGTATACATGAGGAATCCTGTTTTCTTATGCATATGATGTAAATATGCATGACACGAGGATTCTCTCCTCTCAACAGTTGGTGCCCTTCTTCATGAGCTGTTACTTGAAAATGGCACAACAGCCAAAAATAAGATCATAAATAAATTAATTTAATAATACCCCATTTGGCACATGTCTTACTAAGGAGGATTGTGGATGCAAGGAAACGGAACATAATTAAATTACAAAGAGTTTTTTATAAAGTAAACGGATATTTCAGAATAAAATGGAAATAGAACTCAGATTACACTAAATCTTTAACCAAGTGTCCTTTTATTACAAGACTTCTGCATGCTTGTGGAAATTTTGGACCTGTGTATGTTTTGACAACTAATGAAATTCAAGGTTTCCTGCTAATCTTGTACCACTCAGTCTGCCGTGTTGAGCCTCTTCTGGCTTTTCAGGTAATTCAGATAGAAACCATTGTAACCAAATTAATTACTTGTGTCCTTCGCAAGTTGAAATTATTACTACACCAGTCGAAGTGGCTGCAAAATGAGCATCACTGAAAATTCACAAATATTTCAGGTACTAGAATACGCATTTCTCTGGATTCAAATAACCAGTAGTTCATTTTTCCACAGCTCAAGCAGATTTATTCACAATGGAAGATACATAAGACATCCAGTTGCCTTACTTTAGTGGACAGAAGGTGAAACTGTTTTATTTTGATCGTTCTTTTGATGCTCAATGATAGTTGAGGTCACACAGGATTTATCTATTAAGAAATCACTCCAATATTTCTTTCATGTCTCAACTTATCATGACAACTCCATCTTCATAACACTTTATTACCTATTGTTATTGTCAAACTCAAGTTGTAAAGTACTCTGATAAAGAGTAGTTTCATCCTTGTCACTGCCAACAATCAAATATGGCTATATCAACTATATTTTAATTGTGTTTAGGTCTGGAACACTGTTTTGCACAGTTGCCTTATTTATGACTTAATTAGAACATTTGTTCCAACAGTGCAGTACTTTCTTGAGCCCATAAAGATTCAATTTTAAGAGACACAGTCAATCTGTATTGTCTGCAGGACATCCTAGTTGTTCCAGATGTACTCTTGCTTCACATATTCGATTCAAGAAAACTGTCTTCACATAAAATTATTTTGCCATCATCGTATGGTGAGCAGTTGCAGTTAACAAAGACTGGATGTTACCATAACTTGCAGCAGGACTACATGATATTTGTAATCAATTCTTGCTTCCAAAATATGACCTTTTGCAACCAATCATGTTTTAAAACAAGAGTTTTGATTGACTGCTTATGTGTTTATGCAGTATTTTAGCATTCTTAGAACACTCATCGGATATGCACGTATCCTCTTTAGCAATTGAGTTACTTCTCCAATAGCAGGCATCCATTTTCCTTTTCAGTGGCTCCAATACTTAAGAAACAATTTGGCCCTTTTTGTATTGCTCTTGGGTGTTCACCTGCGAGCAGCCATTGATGAAAACAAGAGTCATTCAACCTTAGGCAAACAGCAGAAAGAGCTGCCATTTGGGAAGAACAGAACAATCCTGAAATAGTCATTTTGCCTGTGTAAAACTGGAATTGTACTGTACTATTTCCACCATCAGAGTAAAATTAAAAAATCTTAAAGATCTTACTCAGTAATACAGAGTACAGGAAAATAAAAGAATCGACCAACAGGGTAAAAAGGAAGACCATTGAGTTTTTGTGCCAGCTCTTGCTGAAGGAAACCGAGGCTCTATGGCTTACCTAAAGTATATAAAGAAAATGTTCCTTGATGGCCTATTGTAAGCAACATAGGCACACCTGCATACCAGCTGGCCAAATACCTCATGGCAGTATGAAGTCCCTTCATCGGTAAGTGTCAGTGCTTCATCAGAAACCCACTACATTTCATTCAAAGACTGCATCCTTTCTCTTCAGTGGCAATTATTATTAACAAACATACGGCATCGCCAAGGGGTACCCTCTCTCACCCATACTGATTAACTTATTTATAGAGGACTTCGATGAGAAAGATATGGAAAAAGCTCCGTTGAAGACGACATGCTTCTTCAGATATGTTGATGACATATTTCTTGTGGGGCCACATGGGCATGAAAGGCTTTAGTGGCTCCCCCAATACATGAACTCTGCACTCCACCAATAATTAACCAAGGAGTGTGGTCAAACTCCCCTTTCTGAATCTCCTGGTTGAGCACAAAGCAGACAGCATTGTGGTATGTACAGGAAAGCCACCCATGCTGATTTTTACCTACATGCTTTCAGCTGCTCTCATCCCTCACACTATGAGGGCAATGGACTCAAGCCCCCTGCAATATCTAACAGAAAAAGTCAACCAATGGATCTCAACAACAAAACAGATAAACAGATACAGTGAGAGACAAATCCAACTTATTCATGCAGATATTAACAGGCTCAGCAAACAGAATACAATGGTGGCAGACCAGCAGTGTAAGGTGAATCTTCAACAGTGCCAGTGACTTGTGCTGGCAAAATGGCAGAAAAATCAGCAAACAAGTGTCGACCAAAGGCCCTGAGATGAAAACCTTTTTGTTCAGGGGTATAGGATGGAGGAATTAGTAAGTCTGTTGCATTACCTATGAGCAATTAATAGACTATCTAGTATTAAAATTCTATGCCTCTGGTTGGTTAATGACATTGTTTTGAGAGTCAATTAAATTTTATTTAATGCATCACATACTTCAAATTTAATAAGAAAATTCTATGAAATTTTTAGAAACCATCTTGATGATACGTACCTTCATGCATCTCCAGACTACTCCGTCCAAACCACTCTGTGCTCACTGGTCCATTGATATCTGCATTGATTGATCTGTAGAGTGATTTACTCATTATCTGAATGATGTTATAAGTGTTTTTCCCATTACATAGCTGTCACAAAATTAAACCTTGCAACACTCTTTATTGATCGCAAGTATTGTTGATTTGGAATGGAATACTTTGTAACACTGGTGTGTCAGTAACATTTATTTGTGTCAGAGCCCACACTTTTTCGCTATAAATTAATATACTCTATTGCCCAGTAACCTACTTATTTCGATTTATTACAAGGAAAGTTTTCTTTGTACATTCATTTGAGATCTGTAATTGACTTTCCCTATTATATGTGTCAGATGTTACAAATGTTCTTTCCCTTGTTTTCCACACATTGCAATAGTACAGTGTTTTACAGTAAGTAAATTCAAACTCTAACAATGTAAACTCCATATCGGTATATCAACAATATTAGGAAAAGGACAGAGTGCTACTCGCCGTAAAGATTACTCATTGCAATGCAGACAGGCCTAATGAAGAGACTGTTACAAATTATAGCTTTCAGCCGAAGCCTTTTTCCCCCAAAGAAAACACAGCTCGTGCACACATGACTGCTACCATGGGCAGCTCCATCTACAACTCAAAGGGCAATCTTTTCAGTGAGTAGCACTCTTATCATTTTCCCAGTATTGTTAAATTCAGACTCTGATTTTCTCATGGTATTTGTTCCAACAATCTTCAAAATTATCACATCTTTCTGATTATGGACAAAATTTGACCAATTCCTATTTTTTTCAGAGAACTTTTTCTCTTTAGTTTCACTAAACCCTCATTTAGGTTTATAAAAAAACTTCTGCAGCCTAGCCACATGTGTGCTAATGTCATTTTGTCATACCACCGAGCCGTGATATTACTGCACTTGACCACCCGTGGCTGTGATTGGAAACAAGTGCATTGGTGACTAAGGAAAGCATGTCACACAGTGAATGATTTCAAGATAGTTGTTCATATACTAACAATTGGTTCCACATGTTCTTGTGAAATATGATGATAAAATTTCACAATAAGCCAACCAAAGTGCCCTCACTCCAAGGTATAATAATATTGAGGTTGACTGATACTTGACTTGAAAAAAGTTCTCAGTTACCATGTTTCAAAATTATATGTTGTTGTGATCAGATCAGTCACATAATTTTCCTCATATTTCTTCAACATTATTGAATGTCAAAAAGATTAATCAGTTGGTTTATTTGGCGCACTTGCTGTCTTCACATCATCATTTTGCTATTCAGCATGCCTTGTTGTTTGTTCATTGTTTGGTTCTTGTGGCAACACATTCTAAATTTCCATACATACTCTAAAAATCACTGTGAAGTGCATGGCAGATAGTACTATCCTCTGTACCAGTTGCTAGAACTACTTCCTGTTCAATTCACATAGGCAGTGCTGCAAGAATGATTCCTTAAAGGCCTGTGTGCACATTGTAGTTACTCTAATCTTGTTTCGACAAGTCCTGCAGGAGCGATGTATTTGTTGTTTTAGTGTATTACTAGATTTCCCATTTAAAGCTGGAAGTCTACCACCTGCTGTATCTATGAATGAGACTATCTGATCATTCCATTTCATACCCCTTTATTTATGAGCTGACTGCTTCCAGTTGTGACTCATAAATTTTGTAGTCATAGGACACTATGTGTTTATTCGGTTTCGAAGTATAGAATTTTTCATTTTTGAATATTTAAAGACAACTGTAAGATCTCTCACTGTCTACTGAAAGTCTGAGGTTACTACTAATGCTGTGTGCCAAGTTATTAATATACTATGTGATCAGGAAAAGTCTGAATACACTTTCGTGGAGAAGCCTGAAGTTGCTTCCCCATCTATAAATGAATCTAAATCAAGGATAACATCCACCCTACCAAGAAACCAGTCCTGTCACAAATTTCATTTGATACCCCATGTTTCTTTAATAAGTGTTGTTGTGACTTTTAATCAAATGCTTTTTGGAGGTCAAGAAATACTACACCTTGATCCATGACTTCCATTATGTCAAGTGAGAAAAGTGTGAATTGGCATTCACATTACCAGTGTTTTTGGAATCTATGTTGATGCCAACAGGGGAGATCATTCTGTTCGAGATATCTCATTATGTTTGAGTTCAAAGTATGCTCTCAGATTCCCCAAAAAGTTGATGTGTAGGATACTGAATCATAGTTTTGCAGATCACTTCAGCTATTCTTTGTGCAAATAGACATGTACTGTGTTTTCTTTTTTGTTTGAGGGAACTACAGTATATTATAGTTAAATGAAGATCTAAATCAAGTGCAAATCCTGTATAGACTCTAATATGTATTCCAATAAGATCTGGAGCTTTATTAAATTTTAGTGATTTCAGCTGTCTCTTAACGACACTAATATCCATGCAACTCATTGTTGTGGTGGCATAACAATTAAACTTCCACAGAACTCCTGGATTTTCTTTTGTAAACGGAATTCAGCATTTGTGCATTTGCACTGCTGCCCTCAGTTTCAGTTCCTATGTCATCCATGAGTGTCTGGACATGCCGATTCTCAGAAGTGAACATCCAGAAGATCAAGAACTTTGGAGTGAGTGGGCATCAGCATTAGACAAGGACACATAATGGTGCTTGCAAGGGAAAGGAGGGGGTGGGGGTGCCTAATGCTATCTTGGAAAATGGATGATTAGAGTAATACACCAACACTTAAAAGAACTTAACATTCATAAGAGATAAATAGTATTTTAAGTGTGAGGCAAAACTGTTGTTGTTGTGGTCTTCAGTCCTGAGACTGGTTTGATGCAGCTCTCCATGCTACCCTGTCCTGTGCAAGCTTCATCATCTCCCAGTACTTACTGCAACCTACATCCTTCTGAATCTGTTTAGTGTATTCATCTCTTCTTCAGAAACGCTTTCCTTGCCATTGCCAATCTACATTTTATACCTTCTCTACAAGAAAACAAAAACTGTAAAACAGCCAGTAGTGAACAGTAGTATCGAAAGTAGGCAGTGTGCGATGATGGCAATCCTGTGATTGGTGGGCACTTCTTAAAAATTGCTTACCTAGCATAATGTGCCACCTACCCATGATTCTCTTTATTTCCAACACAGACATAAAGCTCACTTCCCAGAAGACATGATGAAGTTCATGTGTGGCCGAGACTTGGTAGCATTTCCTTCTCATTGAGTGTTATTTTGAGACTAACAAGAGTTTCAAAAGGGACAATAATTTCAAAGGATAATGTATTGAAGTTAATGATTCTGGGTTTTATAATGTCAGTGATAATGTTTTCCATGGACACAGTAACAACATATCAACTTACAACAACTGCTGATTGCAACATGCTTGAACAAATAACTGTGTCAGACGTGTTTGGTACTTTGCACATACCTGTCTGAATAATGAACTTGAGACACAGTTCATAACAGAAAGATCTATAGTAAGTCTTGTTCTACAATGCAAAAACAATCTAGTCAACTAGCTGATCTATCAGTTGGTCCCACATTGCACATTCATGCCCGCAGAAGATAGTTACATGGATCAGTTCTAAGACAAGTGCAGGGGCTTAAATATGCCGCCACTGCCTGCTGACTGTCTTCATGAGCAATGCCGGCTGCCTACTTTAGTGTACCCTAATACTTATGACTGATTTCAGGAAAGAATAGACAGTCTCAGTTGCAAAATGGTTTTTCATTTATTTAATAGGTGACACGGAAAGTTCCACAAGTACCAACAATGGAACATCATGCAATAAAATTAGTTCTTTTTGATGATTTTGTGTGCTGTCCTACATGTATATGTTTAGCATATCTGTACCCATTGTTGATAATGCCTCAGTTCTACTTTGTAATACCGAGCGAGGTGACGCAGTGGGTTAGCACACTGGACTCACATTGGAGAGGACGACGGTTCAATCCTGCGTCCGACCATCAGGATTTAGGTTTTCCGTGATTTCCCTAAATCGCTCCAGGCAAATGCTGGGATGATTACTTTGAAAGGGCATGGCCAACTTCCTTCCCTGCCTACTTTATAATCATCAAATCATCATTCTTAATCCCCCCCCCCCCCCTCTCTCTCTCTCTCTTTCTCTCTCTCTCTCTCTCTCTCTCTCTCTCTCTCTCTCTCTCTCTCTCTCTCTCTCCTGTGTGTAAATGGATGAGGAAGGGAGAAAATCACTTGGAGAACATTTTATTACAGTCAAACTTAACTGGTAAACTATTCATAATATAGTACTCGCATTCAATTTACAATATTGTGAGAAGGAAAGTTGCCACTCACCATATAGCGGAGATGCTGAGTTGGAGATATGCACAACAAAAGATTTCCACACTTAAAACTTTTGGCCAATGGTCTTTGTCAACAATAGACGCACATGCACACGCGCACACAAATGCATCTCACACACACTGTATGGTGAGTAGCAACTTTCCGTCTCATAATATTGTTACATTCCATCCTGATTTTCCATTGTCAGATCCAGTTAAGATTGTTTTGCATGTGGATATGGTGTTTGACTAGTTAAGATATTAATGCGTAATTGCAAAAATGAAAAGTATGATTAACTTCAAACTTGTGAGATGTCGCATGAGCTAGGATAAATTATTTTATATTTGTTGGTATTTTTAATATAATTATGTGTATATCAGTCTCAGGTCACACGATTGGTCTCATTACCAGTTTAACTTATTAACAAATTAATTACGAGTGCCTCTCCAAGCCCGTCCAGTTGATGAGTTACTATGTAATGTATTCCCATCATCTGATGATGACTTGATAAGTTGAAACTGGTAATGATAGCAGATGTGTGACCTTAGGCTGAAATGTATAATTAAAAAAATGACAATATGATTGCTGTTTTCTCAGAAGAAAGTATGAGTAATCAAAATAAATTATTTTAGCTGATCAGTAATTTTCTGCTCAAGAACCCATCATTTCTGCAACAATGTCTCTAGGTGACATTTATTGATAAATTTGCAAATTACTTCGTAGTACTGTTATATTCTAATTTTTTTAGCCACTGGAAATGTTGGATAACAAAATATATTATATTTGCTGTTGTCTTTTTTCAGGTCAACTTGTCTCACCAAACCCAGTGAAAAATCGTATGAGTGTTTTTAGTACCGAGTTGCTACGAGCAAAATTGTGAGTATCTCACACTTGTTGTTACTTTTCCTCTGTCTGAAGAAATCACAAGGGGAAATTAGTAGATTTTTACAAATTACCTTTGCAACTGCACCTCATAGAATACACTTACATACCAGTGGAAATGCATATGATTTCAAAAGTGTATTGTGTTTGTAAAGAAAAAGTGTTTCATAGGCTTATGGTACTCACTTTTGAAAACACAGCTAAATCTTGCCTCTTCTCCCTCAGACTTTAACTAATTCAAGAACAACAATGTCGCATGTACAGACAGGACAACAAAAGCTTGCAAAACAAAAAGTAATGCAACAAACCTGTTAAGATGCAGTGTTGTAAACATCAATACAGAATTCTCTCTTTAAAGAAGTTATTGGTTGGTTGATTTGGGGGGGGGGGGGGGGGCAAACAGTGATGTCATCAGTCCCATTGTGTTAGGGAAGGAAGTCGGCCGTGTCCTTGCAAAGGAGCCATCTTGGCATTTGCCTGAAGTGATTTCCTTAAATCGCAGAAAACCTAAATCAGGATGGCCAGACGCTGGTTTGAACCTTCATCCTCCCAAATGTGAGTCCAAAGAAGTTGTTCCGGTTCCATTATTAATGAAGATTTCAGTTTGTACTTCAGGCGATTTCTTATTGAGATAAGGCTAAATCAGTTGTAACTCATTTGAATTTAATTTTATTCTTGTGGCATAAGTGTGGGTTTCAGTTTTCAGTTATAGAGATAAGAGACAACACTTGTGAGAGACTATCATTATAATATACATTTTAGCTTCCCAAGTAACATTTTAAGGTGTACTTAATTTAAACTCTTGGCAAGTTCACAAAATGCCAGTAGAATAAGACTTGACTTCATTCCTTTACTGCTGAGTGGCCTGAACAGAATATAAACAGGAGACCATTAATAAGTTACAGATTTAAAAGTATATCTGTGTTTCACCGAAAGCTACTTTAACAGCTATCATGGGAGGAAGGGAGATGGTCTTCAGCATTTTTCATGAAATTCAACCATCACAGTCATTTTGGAAAGGAAATAAGATGTATTTATGATAGATATCCATTAATATGGAACTAAATCAAAACTTGTCTAACTTATAGATAATGATCTGCAGTTTCTTATGAGTTCCCCCAAAATCACGCCTCTCCCTCCCTCCATATAATTCAGAAGTAAATCCACCTGAATTGATATGTGGCATAATATTAAGAAACATAAACATAAAAAAGTAAACCCTCACACAAATGCTCTATGTAGCTGCAATGTGAATTTCCTGACAACAGAATGCAATGACAAATTCACCAAAGTTTACTTGGTGACATTTATCATAGATAATGAGACCATAGTTGCTTAATACTGGAGGTGGTTTGTTCTGCCAAGTGGGTCCATGTAAGATTTGGACTCCTCCAGTAGTGTCTATGAGAGATGGGTCCACTAGTTAGAATCATTTCTAGTGCTGCCAAAATTCTGTGAAATGGAAATCATTGACAATGAAAATTATTTGGTTTGACTTTTGTCTGCTGCACGAGGGGTGTAATTGTTTAAGAAGCCATTCATGAAGCTGATGAGCTAGAGAGACCATGGGATAACAAATCAGTATGTGTATAGTGAAAGATGTGTAAGACCAGCCTCATAATGTTTAATCCCTCACAGTAATTAACTATCAGTTTATGGAAAAGAATACACAGAAGATGTAACAGATGTAGCACAGGATGGCCATGGACCACCCAGGCCCAGATCTATGGGGGGTGGGGTGGCGGGGGGGGGGGGGGGGGGGGCAACAAACTGGGATATATGACCCGGGCAGCAATTTCATGGGGCACCAGATTCACATTCTTGAAGGAAAAAACCTTGTTTCACAAATTGCCTAGCATCTAGTGCACATTGGTCTAATGATTATTCATATGATTTTGAAATGCATCCATGTTGATTTTTGAACACATTCTAAGTTGATTTCTGAATGAATCATAAGTTGATTTTTGAATGTGTACATGATGTCTCTGACAGGGGAATCCCCATTGCATCTAGAAATACAAAACTTTTCTGCAGACAAAAGGGGATGGGGCTACACAAGCTGGTCAAAATAAACCTGAACAGGTGAACGCCAATCACTGTTTGTGTGGTCGACTGGGTGTGCCTAACTGGAGAATAAACATGGGATAACTAAACTAAAGTGGTGATTCTGGCAGGGTTAGTGAAGTAATAAGTTTCGACAATACAGGAATAGTTACAGAATTGGTTCATTAGAATGAAGAAAGAGAAGAAACGTGGACATCACACAAATTATATGGAAGAATATGACGATTCCAAATTTGTGTAAAAACTACTACTTTCAGATCTCATGCTTGAAAATCTGAAGCATATTAATAAAATCTGAAACTACACTCCTGGAAATGGAAAAAAGAACACATTGACACCGGTGTGTCAGACCCACCATACTTGCTCCTGACACTGCGAGAGGGCTGTACAAGCAAAGATCACACGCATGGCACAGCGGACACACCAGGAACCGCGGTGTTGGGCGTCGAATGGCGCTAGCTGCGCAGCATTTGTGTACCGCCGCCGTCAGTGTCAGCCAGTTTGCCATGGCATACGGAGCTCCATCGCAGTCTTTAACACCGGTAGCATGCTGCGACAGCGTGGACGTGAACCGTATGTGCAGTTGACGGACTTTGAGCGAGGGCGTATAGTGGGCATGCGGGAGGCCGGGTGGTCGTACCGCCGAATTGCTCAACACGTGGGACGTGAGGTCTCCACAGTACATCGATGTTGTCGCCAGTGGTCGGCGGAAGGTGCACGTGCCCGTCGACCTGGGACCGGACCGCAGCGACGCACGGATGCACGCCAAGACCGTAGGATCCTACGCAGTGCCGTAGGGGACCGCACCGCCACTTCCCAGCAAATTAGGGACACTGTTGCTCCTGGGGTATCGGCGAGGACCATTCGCAACCGTCTCCATGAAGCTGGGCTACGGTCCCGCACACCGTTAGGCCGTCTTCCGCTCACGCCCCAACATCGTGCAGCCGGCCTCCAGTGGTGTCGCGGCAGGCGTGAATGGAGGGACGAATGGAGACGTGTCGTCTTCAGCGATGAGAGTCGCTTCTGCCTTGGTGCCAATGATGGTCGTATGCGTGTTTGGCGCCGTGCAGGTGAGCGCCACAATCAGGACTGCATACGACCGAGGCACACAGGGCCAACACCCGGCATAATGGTGTGGGGAGCGATCTCCTACACTGGCCGTACACCTCTGGTGATCGTCGAGGGGACACTGAATAGTGCACGGTACATCCAAACCGTCATCGAACCCATCGTTCTACCATTACTAGACCGGCAAGGGAACTTGCTGTTCCAACAGGACAATGCACGTCCGCATGTATCCCGTGGCACCCAACGTGCTCTAGAAGGTGTAAGTCAACTACCCTGGCCAGCAAGATCTCCGGATCTGTCCCCCATTGAGCATGTTTGGGACTGGATGAAGCGTCGTCTCACGCGGTCTGCACGTCCAGCACGAACGCTGGTCCAACTGAGGCGCCAGGTGGAAATGGCATGGCAAGCCGTTCCACAGGACTACATCCAGGATCTCTACGATCGTCTCCATGGGAGAATAGCAGCCTGCATTGCTGCGAAAGGTGGATATACACTGTACTAGTGCCGACATTGTGCATGCTCTGTTGCCTGTGTCTATGTGCCTGTGGTTCTGTCAGTGTGATCATGTGATGTATCTGACCCCAGGAATGTGTCAATAAAGTTTCCCCTTCCTGGGACAATGAATTCACGGTGTTCTTATTTCAATTTCCAGGAGTGTATTTCCTAACAAAAAATGTTTTTCTTGTTGTAGGCCTAATAAGCATTTCATATTAGTACTTGATGAATTATACTCTCTCATTTTACTTATGTAAATGAGGTAGGTAAAAATAACCATTTGTGGCAAAACAGTCTTGCTTATTTGGCGTATGTTACAATTGCTACAATATCAGAAAGGCCTATTTTGTTTTATCTAGCAGACAGTGATGAAATAGACATAATCAAATCGAGAAACCACACCAGTCTTGGATACTACACGTTAACAGGATTTTCAGTATTAGACAACAACATTTTGATTTTACATGTAGCTAAACGTTTGACAAGCTTTGATGAGGTAATAGATTCTTTCACAGAAAAGAAAGCACGCCATATAAAGCTGTAGCAAGATTAGAGTAAAAAGAAATGCTGGAACCTAAGAATTGAAAAAATGTGTACTGTCTTACTTCTCTCTTGTCTTTACTGGTTTTATGTTTCCTACATTTAATTTTATGTCACACAAAAGAGAAAGATATTAGTTAACAGGCAATAAATAATCCCAAGCAGCATTAATTGTGGATTTATTTTAAGGGGGGTAGGGTGTTGAACCTATTGACTGGGAGCAGGAGAGGACATATTTAATTTCCACTGTCCTGGATATAGGTTTGATTGCTTCCATTACAAAATACACATTTGAATTCTACAGAGCAAAGTACAGTGATGTGTGATAGAAGAATGCTGCGGGAAGAGACCAAATAACATGTCTTACAGTTCCTCAAACATGTTTTATATGTCAAACTCTTAAGAAAAACATGCACTACAAAATAAACATATTTTTGAAAAAATGATTTTTAAAATTTTTTTAGGTCCTATCTCAAATGCTTGATTTGGGGGGGGGGGGGGGGGGCACTATGAAGTTTTTGGCCCAATTAGGAAATATCGTAGATCCAGGGCTGATTACTTGGAGAGGGGTTTGATAAAGCGGTTAAAGAACTATTACTTTAAACAGCCTCTTGGGCATGATGAAATAACTGGAGAAATTTTCAAAGCATTAGGTGATAAAACAATAGTATTTATGAGTGATATCAAAACATTAATAAAGGAAGTTGAGACAAATTTGAATTTTGTGTCATTTTGTCATGTGACAGTTTGCAGCCGTGGTTTTTTCATGTTTGTTACCTGCGATTCTTTCCCCTTAGTAGCTGATAGCTTTTGTGTCGTAAGCATTGTTGTTTGATCTTTATTTTCATCATGGAGCAGATGACAACTTAGCAGTGTATCCAAGTTAAAAAGGTTATTAAAAAAAAAAAAAAAAACAGTGAGGGACCCATGGAAAGCATTCGTGAATTGTGTGTGACACTCGGAGGTAATGCTGCTCCAACCAAATCATCAGTTCGGAAGTTGATTCATAAGTTTGAGACCACAGGTTCTGTTTCAAATGTTAAGAAAACAGTATGACCTCTTTCTACTCGAACACAAGAAAACATTGCTGTTGTGCATGACAATGTGACTGTAAGCCCCAGAAAATCGGTTCTCTGATGAGTTCAACAATTAAATTTATCACCTAGTTCACTACATGACATCCTTTCAAAAGATCTGAAAATGCATGCGCACATGATTCAACTGACATAAGAGGTGAAGCCTGCAGATCTTGGAAAGAGACATCGATTTGCTCAATGGGTCTTGGATTGACAAGTGGAGAATGAGAACTTCAAAAAAAGAATAATTTTCTCAGATGAGGTGTTCCACCTCAGTGGGAATGTCAGTAAACAGAACTGCAGAATTTGGGGTAGCAAAAATCTGCCAAGTGATTGTGGAAGATGAGATGCATTCACAGTGCATGACTTTGTGGTATGTGTTTTGGGCAGGAGTAGTGATCGGCCCATACCTTTTTAAAAATGATGAGGTAGCTGCTGTTACTGAGAACAGCGACCATTACTGAAATATACTCTATGATCAGTTTTTCCCTCTTATGGATGAAAATTATGATTTTTGGCTTCAACAAGATGGTGCAGCATGTCACACATCCCGTGAAAGAATTGCTTCAAAAACTTCTCTCTTTACGTGTGAACCAGGAATGGTGTGCCCGATCATGCAATCTTATGCCTAGAATTTTTTTGGGGATTTGTGAAATCAATAGTGTATGTGAACAAACCACAAACAATACATTAATTAAAGGATGAAATTAAGAGGGGTTATTCACGGCAACCCACCAGATATTTGTGAGTGCGATATTGAGAACTTCAATGAACGCATTGTTAGTTCCCGCATGGCCGTGGGTGATCATATGGAGGATATAATTTTTCATACATAAAAGTTACTAAATGTGTTTGTAAAAAAATACATTTTCAATAAATTTTGTACATTCTATAGCATTTTAATATTCATCCCTATTTCCCGAGTACCCTCTATTTATCTATGATGTCATAAGTGACGTGTGTGGCAAAGGATAAATCTCCAACATTTTCCAAAAGAATAACCCTCATACCAACATCTAGACTCTAGAGAGATCGCAATAGACAAATGGGAAGACTATTGTACATGAACTGTTTACTGACCATTGCCTCCAAGATTCTGTGAAAAGTCATAAGCAACAGAATCCACCAAAATTAATCAAAACCTCATGGAAGAACAATTTGGAATTAGGAAGGATAGAAAAACTAGTGAAACACTTAGTAGTGTAATGATACTATGTAAAAAATACTCAGAATTAATAAAAAATATATTAGGTAAAGGCTTTTTACATTGTAGACTGACCCTAAATGGTAGAAATTCTTGGGTACATTAAGTTAGATCAGCAAGACAGGATAACAATTCACGAACTTTACAGGGAGCAGATAGCAGTTGCCAAAAACAGCATTGAGGGAAAACTTAAGAGTGAATAAAAATATTCAGCAAGATAGCAGCCCCTTTTCCCTTACTCTTCAATATTTGCATTGAAGATGCAATAAACAATAGTAAAGATACATATATTGAGGGAATATTTATACAAAGGAAAGAAAATTAAAAAAAAACAATGCTTTAGATTTACAAATGATCCACCAGTTCAGATGAACCTGAACACACCCTTCAAAAGGCTACAGAAATAAACTACAAACTCTTTCAGAAACATGTAATTTGGGAGTAAATAAGCAATAGGGAAGTGCAAATAATAATCTTAATTTAAATCTGATGAAAAGGATAGTTGCCACTCACTATATAGCAGAGACGCTTAGTTGCAGACAGGCACAATAAAAAGACTGTCAGAAAGTGAGCTTTCAGCCGACAAGGCTTTCATTGGAAATAGACAACACCCACACACAAACTCACACAAACACCATTCACACACACACACAAAAACAGTCTCTGGCTCCTGAGGCTAGAATGCAAGCAGCAGCACATTATGGGAAAAGCAGCCATGTGGACATGGTAAGGAGGAGGCTGGGAAGGGGCTAGATGAGTAAGGACAATGGCTAACAGAGATTGAAGGTAGGAGGGTTATGGGGATGTAGATATATTTCAGAGAGAGTTCCCACCTCCACAATTCAGAAAAGCTGCTGATGGTGGGAAAGATTCAGATGGCACAGGCTCTGAAGCAGTCATTGAAATGGGGAATGTTGTTTCGGGCAGCGTGCTTAACAGTGGGGTGGTCCAGCTGTTTCTTGGCCACAAATTGTCGGTGACCATTCATGTGCACAGACACCTTGTTGGTTATCATGCCCACGTAGAATGCAGTGCAATGGTTGCAGCTTAGCTTGTAGATCAGATGAGTGGTTTCATAGGTAGCCTTGCCTTTGATGGGGTAGGTGGTGCTTGTGACCGGGCTGGATTAGGTGGTGTTGAGAGGATGTATTGGACGGGTCTTGCATCTAGGTCTATTACAGGGATGTGAACCATGGTGAGGCAACGGGTTGGGAGAAGGGTTGTGTAGGGATGGATGAGGATTTGTGTGGGTTCAGTGGGTGGCGAAATACCATTGTGGGAGAGGTAGGAAGGATAGTGTGAAGGACATTCCTCATTTCAGGGCATGGCAAGAGGTAGTCGAAACCCTGGCGGAGAATGTGATTCAGTTGCTCCAGTCCCGTGTGGCACTCAGTCACGAGGGAAATGCTCCTCTGTGGCTAGACAGAGGGACACCAGTCACCCACCACCTCCCAAAGTCCCTATCAGGAGGAGATGTTGATGCTTTGGCACCATCCTTCAAGTTCATACAGCCCACCATTTCATTTGTTTGATGTAATTCTTCTCGAGTCACCACTTATAGTGAACAAGAAGTATCCTGCAAATGCTACCCGTCTGCTTATTTTACTGCTCTCAAGTTACTGCTGTAATATGGGATCCAACACTACATCCTAAAGCTAGCTACCGCACACTGATCTCTGGGGACAGCCTTTCATTAGGGCGTTTGTTATTACCTTTCCTAGGCATATTGAAGATGGGTATCTCCTGTGGTAAAAGTCTCTCTGTTAGTTGTATGGTGACTCTGAACACTTTGACTCCTAAGATGTCCAAAGAGAGATATAGGTTATTGAAAGTGGCAGTAATATCGATTGTAATTGGTAGAGCATACATAGAATGAATTTCTGCCACTAGTGAAATCACATTATTTATAGCTCCTTCAGTTGATGTGTCTCCTCTAAATCCATACTGGTGAAGATTCAGCCCATATAGCAGTCTATGATAAAATTAATAAAATACTGAGCATAAAAGAGAAATGCTGAAAAAATGTTGCTGCTACGAGCCATGTTGTGTGTGAATATGAAGACTGTCAATAATTTGTTGGCTGAAAACACCATAGAGAGTGAATGTTACAGTTGCAAGTAACATCAAACAAAATCAGACCCAATAAACAAAGTCAGAATTGTTTTGAAGACCATGTGATCAGTAGAGTTCAAAATCAAAGTCGAGATCCAGTAACATGTGGAGGTAACAATTGTATTCGTGAGTTAGCATAATATGAAGTCTTCAGTGACAGGATACAAATTGCCAATTCACCCTTTGGGCCCAGTATTTATTTCCTGTTGTAGGCCAGTGGCCTTCACCATATGACGTGTTTGCCACAACCTCTGGTCATAGCCACTGAAGTGAAGCTATCTGCAACACAAATAATATCACCACCACTCTCTGAGTTCGTCTCCATATTACTTAAAGAGAGATGATGTTAAATCTCTTCCCCCTGTTAACTGGATTATGGGGTTGGTATTGGCTTTGGCGGATAGTTTGTGATAGTTTTGTTCCTAGAAGACCAGAATTTCCAGTTTAAACTGTTCTCTGTTGCTTGACTGAGTTGTTTGTCAGATACACAAAAACACTTATAGGTCTTGTCAGCTGGATTTTAATTGAAGTTCAAGAAACTCTATTAGTCATGGGTACAGCAAAGCAGGCAGTGTGTCACAAAACTTGCTAGTTAAATGTGCCAAAAAGGCACTCAACAGCACTACACAGAGCTGTCATGGGTAAAATATTTTGATTATGCCATATGCCAAATGCCTTTGGAGATTATCCTCAAAATTAAATGAATTAGTGCTGGATATTTAACACCCATATTTAATAATATTTCTCACTGTGTAATGCATGCCATTAATTTTGTTTCAGGTAACATGTATACAGCATATCGAACACCAAATGGAATCTGTGGCATATTAAGGTTCCGAATGTAGAAGGCTTTCTGGGTCTACTGAATGTGAAACATTATTGTTGCAATAGGAATTGAAGGTTGAATATTTTTCTTGCCTTGAAATATAGTCCTGAGAATTTTAAAGAAGGGAGTAAGGATATTGTACTCAGATAATAATCAAGATAGTGTTAGTCCTCCATTTTTTGTTCTTTACCTAATGTGAAGACTTAGGTAATACATTTGCTTTATAAAATGTGTGCTTGAATTTTAGAACATTATTTCTTTGTGATATGTAGTATATGTTGAATGTATTGGTTTGAATGTATTGGAATAGCTGCCTTGTGATACATGAAAAGAAACTTGTTTTGATGTAGGGAACAACTTTTTTGCTGATTCATCTTAATATTGTCTGAATAATTTGAGGATACAAAACGTAGTTACCTGAGTGTCATTGTATAATTCATAACATTATGTTTCCTTGTATATAATTTGTCAATAGTGTAAAAGACATTTTGTAGCATATTTTTTGTGAATACAGCTTTATGAGACTAGCTTTAATTAAGTTGTATACCTAGTGTGTTTGAATAGTTCATTTAATTAGCTAATGTGTGCCTGTGCATCTGTGTAACTTTAGGTTAATAGAATTGCTGTTCAATTTCTTTTGAATGTGTCACAGCTTGAGTTGTTTAAACATTACAAAATTCATAGAAGTGTTTTGACAGTATTTATTAGTTGTAAAATTGTGTCCATAAACCGTATTTTGTAACGAGTTACTTTCATATATGTGTAATGGTTGTGTTTACTACCTCCAGTGTGCTGCTTTGCCCTTTAGTCAACAGCTGAATGTGCTATAATGTATGAAGCTATTGTTTATTTAAATAATGAGAAAAAAAGCTTCTGGATTTAAATTCAGTGTGTTAATTGATTAATTTGATGTTTCCTTTATCTTACATTTGAGTCTCTTCCATTCCACAAACATGTCCAGTTACATTCCCCTAGGTCCAACGTGCAGAATATTAATAGTGTTTTTGATGCTACCAACTTTCTGTTCTGTACTTTGTATATGTTGACCAGATGCCACTATACCATTCTGCTTGATATGTTCTTTATATTACAGCCTCTTTTGACCAGCATAAAAATGATTGCATTATCCACACTGGTGTCTGTATGCACTAGTTGCTGCATATTTTAAGTTTTTTTTCAGTGCTTTACAATTTTGTGTCCAAGCTTAAATCTTGATTGGCATGCTGTCAGAAATATTAGAACAAGTCGTTTTTTAGATATGTCCAAAATACTTCAATGTAATGAATTTCTCGTTGTTGTGGGAGCTGTGTGTGACAGGGGAATGCAACTACGACATAAAGGAAAAAAACAATGAATTCAATACTAGTTTATCATTTCACTAATGTCACATTGGAATTCCATAAATATTATTTTAACTTTGTTGTAATTGAAACTACACTAAGCTGTGTTGTGAAATACCAAATTACAAAAGGTTGTAGGCACAGTCCAGTCTGTGATCAGAGTCTAAACACTGCATGATGCCATGTGACTGTTGTAGCTGGAAACTAGGTGAAAAGCTTTCTTATCCTTCCATGGCTGTACACAAGATAGAAATCGATTATCTGCTCAAGAAACAATAGCACGTGTGTTTGTAATCAGTGATGGAAAGTATCAAGCAACCACTTAACAAAGTGTGTTCTGGAAACAAGTCTCTTGACATGGTGGTAGAAAAGGGAAAAATAATACATAATTCTTACTTTTTTACACACTCTCAAATTATATTAAAGTGTAAAGAAAGAACTTTAAAAATATACAAGAAAAAGAAACGATATCTAAAGAACTGCGTGCTAGTCATGTGCTGAAATGGCAAGTAAAAATCTGTACCAAGGCCAGGAATCAAATCTGGCTCTCCTGCTTACTGAGCAGGGGCTTTAGCCTAGCCACTTGGGCACAGCGTTTCACACAACTGCACGGAGTACCCTGGCATGCCTCCCTCCTCAGTTCTCACTGGCACCCCAGTCTGCTTTAGGTTCCCCCTTACACACAAAAGAATTGCCGAGGCTCTACATGTTCTGGAGTAGCACCTCAGCATTAAATGTAAGTGGGGGATCTAGCCTGAAACCCAGGTGCAGGTACTTATACAAATGAAATGACACAGTTTAAGAGACTTCACAAGTCTCATACAGATATGATTTTGTGTGTGTTTTGGTATAGATTTTCACTCACTGCTTCAGTCATGAAAGAGGATGTTCTCGTTCTAAATTTGGTTTTGAAAAGTAATGGAGGTAGCTTATTGGTGTCACAGGTATGAGATTTTAAGATCAAACTGAGGCTACATACAAATTTTCGTCTTTCTCAGTCTAATATTTCGCGCCTTAATTTTTTGTAAAAATGCCAATGGCCAAAATACTGCTGTGATGAAGTTGAGACTTGTAATTTTTAATTGTGACATACATTTGCATATTCTGAACAGCTTTTAGCAGTCTGGTTTCATTATTTAGCACCACTTATTTTTTCTTCTTAAAAAATATATTTAGTGAAAGATATTTATTTGATCATTCTGAGACGTAACAATATTAACATTAATGTACTGAAGCATACACTGACAAGATTTGGAAAAGTTATTTTAATTCCGCTCTTAGATTATGTTGCAATTCTTTGTATGTTAAGTAAAGGTGCATTATAATGCCGTGGCACTAGTAATAGTGAACTCAAGTAAGTTCCAGCACAGTCACTGTCCTATGTATCTCTCACAATAACACTGCGTTGTTTCACCTGATATTGTTCTGGAATTGTGATCGTGCCTGTAGCAGTTTGCCAAAGAACTATACAAAGTATTACAGTACTCACATGGTGAACATATTTTCCTCAATAAACTACATTTTGTGTGGTGCGTGTAACTGTCAGAGTGTGAAGTGTGGTCCTTCTCAAAGCAGACAGTTCAGGAATTCTATCCATCACAGAGTAATGATCACTATAGATGCTACCATTGCAAGAGAAGATTACTGAATAGCACAATACACTAGCAAATGTTCTTGTGCTCATCATTTTGCACGATCACTTGGACATCTGACAGGTCTGCATACACTGACTGCAGAGTTTTGTAGTGCCTGAAAGAAGCAAGTGTATTTGCTATTGGTTTTGATAGTTGGTTTCATCACTATGTTGTTCTGATTCAGTAACAGAAATGGCTTACTGTCTGATTCCCCTTACATTTTCTTGGTGATTGACAATACAGCAATAGCATAAGAAATTATATGTGTATTGTCTCACTCTGAAGCATAATATATGAGCCATTTGTCAAGACAGAGTAAATCTGCTATTGTGGAGGATTTCTGTTGCACCTGTCACATACGTTAGCTACAGGATGATTTGTAGAGAGGCTACAGGACATTATTTTTATGAACATGCTGCTGTTCAGAAAGCTGAACATGAGAATAACTGTTTAACCTCACATAATATTTATGACATGAATTAAAGCTGTCATTGGTCTGTGGAGCAGTGAAAGGTGGTGATGTGCCACTTTACTTTATATGGATGGGTTTTGTGGATGTGGGGGATACCTTACACGTGTTGTTTGTCTTAGTATTGTGGCAACAGTGAAATTCAACAGTGCTGGTGGCCTAGGGCAATCTTTTTGGGTTTAGTGCTAGACAGTTTATTTTGTTTGATGGTGAAATGATTACTGGTATTTATGAAAACATATTAGATAAAATTGTACTACCACACTTTGAGAACTGCTTGGAGCTTGACTTATCAGTATCTCCATCATAATGCTTATGTCAACAAAACAAGGACTGTTGCATTGTGTTTAATAGAAACTGAGGCAAATTTGGTGTAGTGGCCAGCTCGAGTATGTGATCAGAATCCTATCAAATTATTCTGGGATGAATTGATGTTGGTTGCAAGCTACATAAATTAGTCCATAGCATTTTTGTTCCAGGAAGACTGTTTAGAAATTGCACTGTAAGTGCACTGGTAGTTATTGTTAAGTCTTCCCCAAAGAGTAGTGTCATAATAGTAGCAAAAGCAGGTCCTGCATGCCATTAGGTATGTGAAGGGTGTCTATGGAATGAACAGTAACAAACATACTGAGATATTTGAGGCACTTAAAAATTATTGCATTAATGGTACATACGTGTTTACATTGTAAATCGACATATCATCATTTGTAAGCCTGAGACAATGCATGCCATGTTTTATTTACAAAGGTCTGGCAACAATAGTGACCACCAACATCATCCCTTGCAGAATGTGTGAAACAAGATTCTTCTTCAGCCTCCCAAATACACATTGTGAGTATGAAAACGCCAAAAGAGTGCAACCCTAGCAACACATTGTGAGTATGAAAACGCCAAAAGAGTGCAACCCTAGCAACTAAACACACATCTACTAGGTAGGTTCTTATAAACAAGTTGTAAGTATCCTTACTGAAAGTGATCTGGAAGTTTGAGGTTAGATGCCTTGGCAGAAAGTAGATCAGGTTCATCTATTACAGTCCAGTCCAGCACCAGCAACACAGATGTTGCAGGCATCCATACCTGAAGCACATTTTCTCCAAGATGATCAAGAACAAGATGATCAAGGGTACATTCAACAGCAACATTCAGTGACAAATAAGAGGAACTTCAAATGTACATAAAGTTAACGGAGAAAGACAACATAAGTATAATATGCCCAAGGAAGGCTGAACACCTAGCTAATAATTTGGAAAACAGATTGATGCAAGTCCTTTAGGAATATACTCATGATGTAATTGAGAAGGGAATAAAATCTGGCATGAAATAGAGACTGCTGCAGAGGAAGTGATTGGTATGGAACAACAGACAAGAAGAAACTAATGGTGTGAAGAGTGTGAGGAGGTAACAGCGATGAACAAATCATACTAAAATAATGTAATTGGATAGATAAAAATCTACTCACCAAGCGGCAGCAGGAAAATGCACACATAAAAGCATGTGTAATATCGTCTGTATGTGTGTTTTCATGCCCTCACTTGGTATCTATCCAGTTACATTATGTTTACAAAAATTGGTTATTTTCATTGAATCATACAAAAAGATGAAGATGAGAAAAATAAGAATGCTGGTGGGTGACTATGAGGAAAGAAGAGTGCAAGAAATTGAGTTCTGAAGACAAAGAAGAGAAGCTTTTTAAAAAGGCAGTTGAAGGAAACTGAATAACACTAATGAAAGCAGAAAATGCTATAGGAGTGCCAAAAACCTTAGAAGAGACTTAGAACTGAAACAACACAACATAAAGGGAAAAGTCATGAACTAATAGCATCACTGGGGGGAATATTACATTGCCGGGCAGAGTGCTTTAAGGAATTGGTATACTCAGAAAACACTTAATCGTGGAAACTAACTGAAAACCAGCAGGTGGAAGAAGAGGAGAATGGGATGCCCTCGATGCGAGCTCCAGCTGCTGCCTCTGAAACACCAGGAGAGTAGTAAATAGCTTATTTAACTTTATCTGTGTTTCTGTACTTTAATTCTTATATTTCTTGCATGTATTTGTATTAAAGAGATGTAGTCTCACATTTCACTAACTAAAAGTGCAGATTCGTGCAGTTCGCAGTGCAGCTGTCATTTCTTTTGGATGGTCAGCTACACAGCTCAGTAAGCAGTCTAGAGTCTGTTGCTGGTACATGAGGAGAGCAGCAAGTTATGTATTTTGCTTTCTCTGTGTTCTTTTATAGTTAATACTTAAGTTAGTAGTTCTAGGATGTGTGGATGCAGGAGCAGCTGGCCCTGTTCATTAATAGCTGAAGACACTTTTGGTCATGTTCAGCCATCACACTGTTTTTGAAATCATGACATGAGTTTGTTAGTGAGTGTAATTTCTAAAAAAAAGTTTGTTACAATGTATCTTTTGTCCCAGGCTTTTCTTTCATTATTTATGTAAACCAATTCCTTAGAATTTGTAGCTTCAGATCTTAAAGGGAACTGGTAATACTTTCAACATAATAGGTCTTAAAATTATAACAATATTAGCAAGACTAATGAAGTTCAGATAAACCAGTAAGAATGCAGACATACTGTACAGCTGTACTTGGACAATTGACTTAATTACTGTTCAGAAGCTGGAAATAATTCTGACTGCTGTAATTTGAAGCAGCTTTGAATCGAAGACTTGGGCAAGTGGTGAGAGATGTGTACTAGAGATACCAAAGGTATCTCAAGTGCTATCCTCGCCAATGGCTACTTTTCCTCTGCAGCAAGTGCAGAACTGTCACCACTCGTGAACTTGACTAAGAGGGGCGTGCGAAAGTTTGAGATGCTGTCTTCCACTGACACTGAAATTGAAGTGTTCAGACACATGCCGTCTGTTTTGAAGCCTGCCAAGTCATCTGTCAAGAATAGGGAAATACAAAAGTGTAGGAGGCTGTTAATGATGGGAAAAACAAACATAGGGTGAATAATAGTACCCTCAGGGAAATGGCAGCAAGGGAGGGGGCTAGAAGTCCAGTTGTGCTTACAAATTTTCAATGATGCTCATAATCTGCAGCAGTGTCCTCATAACTTATCTGTAAGTGGTAGTTGTGAGGTGATTCGAAAGCACGATACAGATACTTCGAATGGTTTGTGACAACAGGGCTATGACTTCTTGAAATTGCGCTATTGGACTGAGAATTGTAGAAACTCCCTAAATGGGTCAGAGGTGCACTACATGTCAGAGGGTGCTACTTGGGTGGCTGAATACATGTGGAATTCACACAATGGCTATTTAGCTTAGGTGACTCCATCCACTCCAGATAATGATAGCTGTAGTAGATCCCAAAGTACGGTTAATAGAAATTACCCCCACAGGTGAAATGATTAAAATCCTAGTGATCAGCTGCAAAAGCATTCACAAAAAAGTCCCAGAGTTTGAAGCAGTCCAAAAAAATAGTGGAGTTCATGTAATAACTAGTACAGGTTGACTCAAAACCAAGACCGAGCAATGTGGCGCAGTGGTTAGCACACTGGACTCGCATTCGGGAGGACGACGGTTCAATCCTGTCTCTGGCCATCCTGATTTAGGTTTTCCGTGATTTCCCTAAATCGCTTCAGGCAAATGCCGGGATGGTTCCTTTGAAAGGGCACGGCCGATTTCCTTCCCCATCCTTCCCTCACCCGAGCTTGCGCTCTGTCTCTAATGACCTCGTTGTAGACGGGACGTTAAACACTAATATCCTCCTCCTTCTCAAAACCAAGATAATCAGCAGTGAGATTTTTGGGGTGTATATTACAAGGAGAAGCTAATGAGAAGCAGTGGTGGTGTATTTGTCGCAGTAGATATGACATTGAAATCCTTTGTGTTATAAATTGATGATATATGTGATAATGTTTGGGCAAGACTCAATATCAAAGGGTGAGCACAGACTTTGAATGCATCTTTCTATCTAGAACCAGAATTGAGAGAACCTCATTTCACCTGTACGTATGTCTCCTTATTATTGGAGGAGATTTTAATATTCTAACAATCAACTGGGAAAATTACAGTTTAATAAGTGGAGGGCTTGGCAAGACATCCCATGAAACATTACTAAATGCCTTCTCTTTTGAAGAAGAGTGGGAATGTGTGAGTGGTGGTGACGGGCTATGGATCCCAGGGCATACACAGTTGACAGTTAAAATTGACATTTATTCACTTCATTATATGAGCTAGAGACAGGCATGCATCTCCTCATTGTCTCTTTCTAGGGCTGACGAACAGGTAGCAACTTCTGTCCGGAACTGCTGAACCAGCTTTGTGTGCTGCTGAGACTGTCAGCCTTTTGGGCCCATGGCTACTGGCTTTAGTGGCACTAAATTTCATGCTGTTGTGGTGTTCCACTCGGGAAATGGGTCCCCGTGCAGCTGTGGTGGCGGCGTGTGGAGCCTGCTGTGCACAGGGTTCAAACCGCTGCCCACAGAGAGCAGTTGAACTGTGGCAGCTGCTGTGGCTCAAGGTCCCTCTAGGAACTCGGCAAGTGGTATGAGGCACTGATAGCAGGTCATTGGGGCTGTGGCACCAAGTGCAGAAGGTAGGTGCAGCCCAGTCTTGAACACAAGTGCTGCTGGCAGTGCCCAGCTGTTTCACTGCCCGGCATCGCACTGGAATTATCGCGGTGCTGATTTGTTTCTGGCGATGAGAACTGATATCTGCATTAAAATCCAGACTTATTTATTTGCGTCTGGTGCTTATTTGTTTTACTAGAACCTGGCAACTAGTCACGTTGCAGTAACAAGAGACTCAAACTAGTGTCGTGACACCACCCCACCTGCAACATGGTTACTGCTGTGTAGTATCATTTACGGCTCAGTTCAGCTAGCTGTGCTTCGCAGTTCTCTGGCGCATCTGTTACTGTGATCCATGTTGCCACACTGATGGCTAATGACCTGCCGCTGTTAGTGCAACACTACGGTGGCTTCTATGCTACCACTCCTTACTTTTGCTAAAGACGAATAATTTCCTGGGTAAAGCCTGGGTAGTTTGAAAGCCCAGTCATGATGGAAATATACTAGACTTAATAATAAGAAGGAGACCTGATCTCTTTGAGGATGTCCATAATGGAACTGGTATGAATGACCATGAGGCAGCTCTAGCAACATTTAATAAAGTACAAAGGACAGCTTACATACTTAGTAAGTCAGATAAAAAACAGTCCTGTCACAGCTCAAAGAACAACTCAAAACTTTTACCTCTGGGCAGAAGCAAGTAGAACAACTTGGCTAAAGCTTAAAAGAATAGTTGGCCATATACTGAATAGATACGTATGTAGTAGAACACTTGTGATTGAAGGGGCATTACTGTAGAGAAACTTATAAACAGCGACATCTGCACCATAGATGTAAAACAAAGCAGAGCTGTAGATAGAGAAAAGTGAATGAAACACCATCAAGAGGGCAATGGGTGAACTTTTCAGTGACCAGCGTAGCAGAATCTAATTGAAAGATGTCTCACAATACCGAAAAAAATTCTGGTCAGTGCAGTGGCAACAAAGTTAGCATCCAGACACTTTTGGATGACATAGGAACTGAAACTGATTGTTGTTGTTGTTGTTGTCTTCAGTCCTGAGACTGGTTTGATGCAGCTCTCCATGCTACTCTATCCTGTGCAAGCTCCTTCATCTCCCAGTACCTACTGCAACCTACATCCTTCTGAATCTGCTTAGTGTACTCATCTCTCAGTCTCCCTCTACGATTTTTACCCTCCACGCTGCCCTCCAATGCTAAATTTGTGATCCCTTGATGCCTCAAAACATGTCCTACCAACCGATCCCTTCTTCTAGTCAAGTTGTGCCACAAACTTCTCTTCTCCCCAACCCTATTCAATACCTCCTCATTAGTTACGTGATCTATCCACCTTATCTTCAGTATTCTTCTGTAGCACCACATTTCGAAAGCTTCTATTCTCTTCTTGTCCAAACTAGTTATCGTCCATGTTTCACTTCCATACATGGCTACACTCCAAACAAATACTTTCAGAAACGACTTCCTGATACATAAATCTATATTTGATGTTAACAAATTTCTCTTCTTCAGAAACGCTTTCCTTGCCATTGCCAGTCTACATTTTATATCCTCTCTACTTCGACCATCATCAGTTATTTTACTTCCTAAATAGCAAAACTCCTTTACTACTTTAAGTGTCTCATTTCCTAATCTAATTCCCTCAGCATCACCCGATTTAATTTGACTACATTCCATTATCCTCGTTTTGCTTTTGTTAATGTTAATCTTATATCCTCCTTTCAAGACACTGTCCATTCCGTTCAACTGCTCTTCCAAGTCCTTTGCCGTCTCTGACAGAATTACAATGTCATCGGCGAACCTCAAAGTTTTTACTTCGTCTCCATGAATTTTAATACCTACTCCAAATTTTTCTTTTGTTTCCTTTACTGCTTGCTCAGAAAAACTGAGTGTAAAAAAAAAAAAAAAAAAAAAAAAAAAAAAAAAAAAAAAAAAAAAATACTGAACTCCATCTTCAAATGTTCGTTCACAAGGAAGATACAGATGTGTTGCTTCAGTTTACTTCTCATGCCATTACAAGGGTCAGTGATGTAGGTGTTAGCTTCAGTGGCGCAGAGAAACAGCCTAAATTGCTGAAATTAAATAAAGTTACAGAGCCTGATGGGACCAATGTCAGATTCTATACAGAACTTGCAGCTGAGTTGGCTTCTGTCTTAACCAAAATATATTGCACATTCTTTGAAAAAACCCTAGCTGAAAACCATTCACAAAAAGTGTAACAGAAGTGATAGTTAAAAGTAGGGGAGGAATGCGACATTATTTAAATTATTCAGTCTCATTCATTTCCAATAGACTCTACAACAAAGTTGATGATAGATAATCGACAGCATAGTTCACTTCAACAATGATTTATGAAGTGTGCTGTAAGTTGGTGCAAATGTCCCAGACCTCCCCATACTTGAGAGAGGAATGGGACAGAACAAGGGGGATGTGGGATGATATCATACAGTGCTAGTTTGTCAAGATTCTGTTGAACATATAACTATTATTGGTCTACAGCACTACTGTACATTATAGGGCTGGTAACTTCATAAAAATGTCCATTTTTTCCACAAAACACAAGTCTTTTTCAACTGGAAAACAGAATTTGGAAACTCCACTTTTTTTCCACATGAATGTAATTTCGACTTCATCGGTTGGATCACACTTAATTATTCTGCCAACATAATAAATCACAGGCTTTTTTGTAGAAAATTTTGTGAGAACTAAGTCTTCTTCCTTAATCTTCATCGGATTGCCTTCCCAGTCTATTTCTTCCATTTCATCTTCCTCAGAGCTCAGGAACATGTCAAGATCATCATCAGTGTCTTCATGCTTGACATCCTCTGATGATTCAGAATTGTCATCAAGTGCTTATTTTTTTTGAAAGATTTCTTACAACTTTAGCCACTTTAGGCCTAGGCCTACTTGATTTTTCTGATTTCTTCGTTTTCCTTTCTCGTGCTAATCCTTCTGCCTCTGCCTTTTCCGGGGTGCTAGTTAAAGTCTGACTTTTACCTCCCATCCTTTCTCTTTTAGCTTCTTTTCGTGGTTTGCTTTCGGGAAAGGACAAACCTGTTCAAGGCTTACTGCTTGCCCACTGTGCATTCTTTTTACAAAGCAGGAGCTTGTGAAGAAACACTCGATTGAATTGATTCTTTAGATGTAGTAGGCTCTTGTCCTTGCCATTTAAGGGAAACTCACATAAATGGAAGAGGGTGATCAGTGAAGGGCTCACTGTTATATGGATATATGCCAAATTTCCTAAAGCCAGAAAGAATAGTGGAAATAGTTTTCCTGGGTGATTTAGTAACCAGTCATTACAAATTCTGTTGTAATGGCTTTTAAATGGAGCAAACACTGACACATCAAGAGGTTGAAGTTGATGACTACAATGTGGTGGAGAGGTTAACAAAATAACTCCATTTTCCTTTGCTGTAATGATAATATCTACTGCTACAAGGCTCTCGTGATTATCCAAAATTAGCAGTATAGGTTGGCTCTTGCTGCACTTGGTACCGTATGGTCAATTATGTGCTCTAAACACTGCTTGAAAAGTACACTGGACATCAAACCTGGCCTGCTAGTTAATGCAAGACTTCCTGAAGGAGCACCCTTTAAAAAGAAATCTTTATACCTAATTCTCAGAAAAATAAAAGCTGGAGACTGTAGTGTTTCGGGATATTTGTAAACATCCCAAAATACCATTGGAAAGCCGTCAATAAGAGATGCTCGTGAATAAATTGAATAAGGATAAATGTAGTGGGAAAGGGAAACTGTGTGTTTTCCTTTCTTGTAGGCAATGAGTGTGGAGCAGTGGTGGAACTGGCGAGAAGAGGACCAGTAAAAATTGTACTACAACTACCGGTCGTCCAGGAGTCATTTGCGCCATGGTGCAGCGTAATGAACAACTGAACAGCGGTAGCTGTTTATCGATGTTGATATACATTTACAGACGTTTTGAATGTACTCGAGAGTACAGTATTAGCGTGGCAACAGTTACTCGTGTTGTAAAAAGTAACAGTAAAAATGTTGGGTGTGAAATATACCCCTGTTTGTGAGAAATGTGACTATTTATTTAGTAGCGCAGTAGAGAGAACTTGCGGAAGCATTCCAGGAATCTGCACCGCAGTTTGATCGACAGGGAGGTGGCACGGAAGGATCCGAACCACCAAAATAACTACTCTGAGAAGAGAAGCTAAAGGTATACTACTTTCATCTGGCGGTGTATTAGGGTCGGCAAAATATTGCCCTGTCATATCGACTACGGACGCAACTTCCCGCTAGTACTGGTGAAGGCCCACCACAAATCTTACAAAATAAACGACAGCAGGTAAAGAAGGAAAAATACACCCCAATGGAATTTACAGTGTATAATGCCGTAATTTGCTCCCTCTTTCTGCAGACGTTACCTGGCCTACTTGTTTTTTCACCACGCTTTGCAACAACCCTAGGTGGTATATTGACTGTAGATATTCCTGTTTCATCGCAACCGAATATGCGACCTGGTGTAAGTTCATATTTTTCATAAATAGACTTGAGGTTATTTAAAAAGAGATAAACATTTGATTTTTTTAAACTGGTTGCTCGCCCTAAACTTGTTACTTCTGGGGCCCTCATCGATAATTTCCTGTGTCGTCCCATAAAGCCTTTGAACCAATCATGTCCTGCCATTTTGCTGCTTCCCAAGATTTAGGAATTTTTCAGTGTAAAGCACAAGCATATTGGTAGCCAAGAATTCTCACCTGAATTGGAGTCAACCCGTAATGCATTCTGCTGGCAGTCAAAAGATACTCCACTTTTTCTGACTCCTGACCTTTAGAAAATACCAGGCCACATACCAAATTACATTGAAAGACAATGCTCTCCTTATCGTCTGCTTGGGAATAATTCTGAAGATGACGCTGAAATGATGACCTTGAGAGCCCAAATGGTTTTGCCACTTGTCTTATGCTATGGCCCTTGTTAACTTCCATTACAGCCTCCAAAATGAGACACTTAGCTGGAGCCATCCACTTATGGAGCATTATGTCCTGTAAGTGTCACGCAGTCAGTGTATAAGAACAGTAACTCTCATAATGATTATAGTGGGAGGAATGGGACACTATCCCACTCCTCTCAGACAGGGTGTCTCAGTCCTCACCTAGGAGCACTTCCATACATAAGTCAAAAACATAACTGACAAAGTTACGAAATTTTATTTGCTGATTCAGGAACATAACCAACGACCCCACATTCGAATTCACATTTTCAAGTCACTCTAAATAATAGATATTAAAAAAACAGTTGAGTTGTTTTCTGTGATGAATACTTACATTTTAAGAGCGAAAAACGATTATGTTCTCTCCTCAGCTAACAACATGAGCTTCGTTGACCCAGATGGAACAGGAGCTGCATCAGACCAATACCATCTGGTGAGGAGGTATTGAACTAACAATTCAAACAAAATAGGTGGGAAATTTGAACCGACTAAATCCTCCCATTGTACCACTCCTCCCCTGCCATTCAATTTCATTGACATCCACCTGCTGTAGAATCTTCTAACACAGTCTGCATTCAAAGATGATGAGGTGTCTCGAACAGAATGACTTCCGTGGTAGCATGCATGAGTTCCAAAAAAATCGGTGCTATCCAACTGATCTCGTGGATTTCTCACATCATATCCTAAAAGGAATGGATCAAGGCGGTCAGGTAAATGCACTATTCCTGAGTTCCGAAAAGCATTTGAGTCTGTACTATAGCTACAAAAGTATAATGTAGGGGAGTGCTGAGTGAAATTTGTGGCTGGATTAAGGACTTAACAGTAGGGAGGACACAACATGTTATCTTGGTTCAGATGGGTCTGAGCACTATGGGACTTAACTTCTGAGGCCATCAGTCCCCTAGAAATTAGAACTACTTAAACCTAACTAACCTAAGGACATCACTCACATCCATACCTGAGGCAGGATTCGAACCTGGGACCGTAGCGGTCGCGCGGTTCCAGACTGTAGCGTCTAGAACCGCTCGGTCATCCGGCCGGCCTGTTAGCTTGGTTGGAGATATTTCACAATAGAACATTGTTCTTGTAGTAAAACATGAAAACATGATACAGCGCCATTACCTAAGTGAGCCATCTTTATGCACAGAAACTTAATAGGATAAGTCGATCGCTAGCCATCTTCCAGTTAAGTAATTCTTTTAATGTCGGGAGTCTCCGAAGAGATGTTCGGCTCGCCTTCGAGAGCAGCTCCTTTCATTTCAGCAGACAGATTGCGTCTTCAAGGGAATTGGGATGTGACAGAAAAGAAAAGAATTTCGAAGGAATGTCTGTGTCCTATAATAAGAGACCAATCGCGGCATTTACCTGAATTGTAAATGGGAAACCACAAAAAATCCTGTTAACTGGTGAATTCGAACCACCTCGCCTTCCGAATCCAGGGATTGCTAGCTCAGCACCTCAAGGCTCAGAGCTACCCCGATCGGCGAAGAATGTGAAAAAAAACTGGTTGTTTTGCATTATTTTCAAAGAAATTAAAATGCATAACAACAAAATGTCCATTTTTATATTACTTTTTTTCTTCTGATTGTGCCTGTTTCATCATATGATAATGCATGGAAGCATGCATTTTAAGATTTTAATGTGCAACCAATACATGGTTTCAGTTATTACAGCATTACAACAACGTAAATAGATTTTGAACGAAAGAGAGAGAGAGAGAGAGAGAGAGAGGAGGGGGGGGGGGGGGAGGGAGGTTGCAGGGTGCTGTCAGATCGGACGAAATCAAGCAACCCGCTGAAAAAAATCTTTTAGAAACGAAAGAACTATACAATGCGTTCTCATCATATACGCCTTCATCTCTCCTCAAACCCTTCCCTATAGTTCCGTATCGGAACCGGTTTTAATATTGAGCCCTGTCTGCATGACCAGATTTGGGGTGTTAATGACACAATTTTCAGTAAAATTGTAAAGGAATTCAAGCATCACCATTTGGGCGATATTTTTGTTGATCAACGAAATTTCTGGGCTACACAGGCAAACTCAGACGTTTTGTATACACTTATTTTAGTTTAATGTTATTTGAAATGACGTTCACTACTCCGATGCCTTATGAAATACTGAAATATTTGAGTTCTACCAGTCTCCAAATAACCATTCCGTTGTTAACATTAGTCTGCTGCAGATCGGTAATTAAGCTATTATATTAGTGTCAACTTATCTTAACCCTTTCGGTGATGAATTACTTTTTTTCATAAACAAATCATGGCTTTGCTGTCCACCTCTTCGAAATAAACTATGATTTTTCAGAGCATAAAATATTCCGAAGTGGCCCCCAAGGGATGATACACGTTCCCAAATGAGGACATTGTGTTCAGTGGGTGCAATATAAGTCGAAAAGTCGAAGTATTTTATTTGATTTTATTTCACCAGAATACATAAATTACACAAATCTTACTTAATCATTGTATACATAAACTGTGGTTTTACACTTGTGAAGACTGATAATCAAAGAAAAAAAAATATTTTCTATTCAGACATAAGTGAATGTTGCATTTTACACGATAAAATTTGGTTTTGCCTTTGCAATCCGGTTTCCTGGACCTATCAAAATGATTTTTTGTCACTGAACGTTGGAAGATGCCCAACGTTGTCCAAACGAACATCAGCTTCTGAACGAACTTCCGCTTTGGATCGTTTTGAAGTACTTGGAGATGGTATTGGACTCTCACTAGTGGGATGCCCCCTTCTCCTGGCAGCTCACTTATCTATTTTTGTCAGTACTTTGGCCACACATGCCCTAAAGGAAGAAAATCAAGGGTCTTATTTTTAGGAACACCTCATTCTGTTGCGTTTTTCTTGTACTCAATCCATGCAGTTACACATGCAATATCAATTGCATAAGCAAACATGCGAAGCGTCCACTGATACATGTGCGACAAATTGTGATCAGGAAATCCATCTTGTCGATTCCTCCCATATGTTGACTGTAAACTTGAATAACTTCTGGCCGGTCGATTTCAACATAATTCTCCAGAATCTATAATAAAAAGTGCTATTACAAAAAGAAAAACTCATAGAAAGGTCAATCTGCGTAATCCAGATGAAAAAGCCGCTAAATTCATTTTATTTCGATTTTGAGGTGGGCACACGACCGTGTAGATTTATTCAGCGCTCACATGATGGAAATGTTTCAGGTTGCAAAACCGGCTATAAACCGTCTAAAATTGCTGTCGAAAATCGTGTTGTTTCAAAAGGAGATAACTGCTGTCTTCGGGTGCAAATCCTGCTAAATGCCATGTCCGGATGAATAGCACGTGAACAGAAATCAGACTTACCAATCGGGACATTCAAAGCTACCTTTCAGTCAGTTACGATTAGAATGGATATTTTTGTTATTCAGCTTTAGGTTGGCTGCGCTGTAACAAATTGTACGCAACAATAATATTCTCCATGCCAAAGCATTGTCGTTTGGATGGGACGAGTGTTCCGTGATTATCGAAGTGTCACTTATGATGTGTCTATAACTTCTTCTTCTGTAAGTGGACTCGGGGAACTGTGAAATCACCGTAAGATGACTAAAAAGACAGCGAAATAATGTCCTAAATTTCTATGCTATTACGAGCTTTCAGTCACAATGTTCTCATTTGGAGACATCTACAAAGTTATAAATATGTCACTTACCCTTCGTTCTCAAAGGCACCTTTAGTTTTCACCTTCAAGAATGCACCTTTCTACGCAAAAATATTTTTTTTTTACCTAAACTCAGAATATTTTAACCGGCTGATGGGAGTTAATGGGAGGCGCCCATCTGAATGTGCACATTCAGTTTTGTTTTGTGGAAGCACAGATTGACAGGTGTCGATACTGTTCTCAAATAAACTCTCTGCTTGTGACAATACGAAGACAACAATCACAAATGACAAAATTTAACGAATTTTAATATACTAAGCATTTATTTAGTATATCCTTACATGAGGACGCCATGACCTATCATAACGCTAGTGGACGAATCAAAATCGGATTTTCTTCTTTTACAAACGTATCCGTAATTAGTAGAGACCAAATTATATGCATATACATTTGCATACTCGGTTCCTTTTCACCGGTTATTGCATATTTTAACTAGAAACTAGTGACGATGCATATTTTCGCACTATGTTTACAATTTTTTAAAAATTTAGACTGGTTGTCTCTAGCTCGATCTAGTTTTGATGTCTCACAGATTGAGCGCGACCTAGAACTGCGTGCAATCGCTAAACGAGAGGCCACTGCCTAGCGAAATCATTACAGAAGAGGAACAGGAACGGGTAGAGTCATTGCTCCTGTGCCCACGCACCCAGTTAATCCCCTCCGCTGTCATTCCGTACGTGTCGGCAACAAATTAAACTATGCAATCTTTTACTCGCGCGTCCATTGTTTCAGTTTAGCTTTCTGTTTAGTTGTACACAGGTGAACGTGTTTACGGCGTGTAGTGTGTAACGTGTTGTGTGTCATGCCGTCCGAAAAAAGGAACGTCGTTTTGTGGCTAACTGACCATCCTGGAACAGTTACATACGATGGAATTGTTTTATACTATCGAGCTTGCAAGAAAAACGTTTCGCGCATAAAAAGAAGGAAACACCAGTGTGTCTAGACAAGTCTTCATATCTCAGGAATGCAGAAGAAAGGACCAGAACAACAACTTCTGACAATAGCAAGATGCAGTAGTAGGGATTTCTCCAAAGATAACGAAAAAAGTCGGTTTAACATGGATGTATGTCAAGTATTCATCGCAAGCAATATTCTTCTTCAGAAACTTATAAACTCTATCCTCAAAGCCTTCTTGGCAAATGTTACTTACTTAAATCAAAATATACAAGATGAATCAAATTGCGTAAAAATTACATACCGACAATTTACGTAAATGTTCTGGAAGAAATACGGAACAAACTCAAGGACAGCACTATCTGAATTTCACTTGACGAAACTGCAGACACTTGTGATCGTTACACTGCAAATTTAATTGTTGGTGCTTTAAAAGAAGAGCCTTCTTCTTCCTATTTAGCGGCCTGCGAAGAACTTGCAAAAGTAAATCATTCTACCATCGGCAGATTTGTGAATGAGGGTATTAGAAAAATATTTCCAGACTCTTCTGCAGATGAAAGTGTATTTGTGTTTATTTCAGATGCTGCTCCCTATACGATCAAAGCGGGATAAGAAACTAAAACTAAACTCCTCCTGAACAGGCCATGAAGGCCCAACGGTAGCGACAAAGCAGGAAAAACCCTCCGAGTATTTTATCCCAATTTGATTCATGTGACGTGCTTTGCTCATGGAGTACATCGCCTTGCTGAAGAGGTACGTTCCACGTTTGTGAATGTACATAAACTGATTTCATCCACAAAGAAAGTGTTTCTAAAGGCTTCTGTTCGCAGCAAGACCTACAAAGAAAAACTACCAAATGTTCCTTTACCTCCCGAACCAGTGAAAACTCGTTGGGGTATGTGGGTCGAAGCTCGTCGTTTTACAAAGAACATTTCGAGGTCATTAGAGGGGTAATAAACGACTTCGATAGTGCAGAGGCTTTGACAGTTTGCCAGTAGAGGGGAGCGTTTAATGATTCCGGTATTAAAAAAGATTAGCACTCATTTTTCCCACATACCTGCAAGTATTAAAAAGCTTGAAACTCAAGGTTTGGCGTTGAATGAATCTATTCAGTTAACGAATAAAATTATTCTAGTGTACTCCTCATTGCCGGAGTTACTCCCAAGTAAACTCAAAGAAAAGTTTGAAAAAATTTTAAACAATAACCCAGGCTTTGAAGCCTTGTGCCAAATTGATAGTTTTATTAATGGGACAGGTGAACTTTTACCAGGAACAATAAGTGCCAACATAGCACCCAAATTCAGATACAGCCCTATTACCTCAACTGATATAGAACGGTCCTTTTCTGCTTATAAAAATGTTTTGACTGATCGAAGACAGAATCTTACTATTGAACATTTGGAACAGTACTTGGTTGTTAATATTTACAACAGTAGAAAAATGTAAAACAAATTGTAAATGGTGCTTTGATCCAATAGTATTAATTAAAAGTTAATGTTGTTCAAAAAATTCATAATTCTAAGTTTTTTTTAAATAAAATATTACGTCGTTTTTAAGTGTGCCCCTCTACATGCGATATATCTCGAAGTTGGTCCTGTACACATCCGTTGTTTCGCTGCAACTTACTCGCATCGATCCGATTGTTACCGACGACAATAGCAAAGAAGGAACAATTCTTGAAACACAGTACCCCTACGCGGTTAGCAAATTTTTAGAAAATAATCACAGTAAGGGCGCCTTCCTAGCGGCTACCAGAAAACATTCAGAAAATGGTATCAATATTCTAATGTACCGATTTTCTTTCGCTATCTTCGAAATTGATATGCACAGGTTCGATTTTGAGATATAATGCACGCAGTAACTACCATGTTTTTTATTATTTGATCTTGCATATTTCGTCACTTTTCATGCATTTTAAGCATTTTTCTTGCATATTTTAAGGATCTTATTATGCGTATAATCCGGTCTCTAGTAATTAGAAATTAACAGAACAGTGAGGAGCAAGATAATAAACGGCAGGACTTCCATTACGGTGTGGCCTAGCGGTTCTAGCCGCTTCAGTCTGGAACCGCGCGTCCGCTACGATCGCAGGTTCGAATCCTGCCTCGGGCATGGATGTGTGTGATATCCTTAGGTTAGTTAGGTTTAAGTAGTTCTCACTACTACACCCCCCCCCCCCCCCCCTCATGAACCGTGGACCTTACCGTTGGTGGGGAGGCTTGCGTGCCTCAACGATACAGATGCCAGACAAACGTGTGGTTCCTGAAGAGGGGCAGCAGCCTTTTCAGTAGTTGCAGGCGCAACAGACTGGATGATTGACTGATCTGGCCTTGTAACACTAACCAAAACGCCCTTGCTGTGCTGGTACTGCGAACGGCTGAAAGCAAGGGGAAACTACAGCCGCAATTTTTTCCCCAGGGCATGCAGCTTTACTGTATGATTAAATGATGATGGCATCCTCTTGGGTAAAATATTCCGGAGGTAAAATAGTCCCCCACTCGGATCGCCGGGCGGGGACTACTCAAGAGGATGTCGTTATCAGGAGAAAGAAATCTGGCTTTCTACGGATCGGAGCATGGAATGTCAGATCCCTTAATCGGGCAGGTAGGTTAGAAAAATTATAAAAAAGGGAAATGGACAGGTTAAAATTAGATATAGCGGGAATTAGTGAAGTTCGGTGGCAGGAGGAACAAGACTTCTGGTCAGGTGAATACAGGGTTATAAACACAAAATCAAATAGGGGTAATGCAGGAGTAGGTTTAATAATGAATAGGAAAATAGGAATGCGGGTAAGCTACTACAAACAGCATAGTGAACGCATTACTGTGGCCAAGATAGATACGAAGCCCACACCTACTACAGTAGTACAAGTTTATATGCCAACTAGCTCTGCAGATGACGAAGAAATTGAAGAAATGTTTGATCAAATAAAAGAAATTATTCAGATAATGAAGGGACATGAAAATTTAATAGTCATGGGTGACTGGAATTCGGTAGTAGGAAAAGGGAGAGAAAGAAACGTAGTAGGTGAATATGGACTGGGGCAAAGAAATGAAAGAGTAAGCCGCCTAGTGGAATTTTGCACAGAGCAGAACTTAATCATAGCTAACGCTTTGACAGGTTTCAGATAGATTATATAATGGTAAGACAGAGATTTAGGAACCAGGTTTTAAATTGTAAGACATTTCCAGGGGCAGATGTGGACTCTGACCACAATCTATTGGTTATGAACTGTAGATTAAAACTGAAGAAACTACGAAAAATGGTAATTTAAGGAGATGGGACCTGGATAAACTGACTAAACCAGAGAATGTACAGAGTTTCAGGGAGAGCATAAGGGAACAATTGACAGGAATGGGGGAAAGAAATACAGTAGAAGAAGAATGGGTAGCTCTGAGGGATGAAGTAGTGAAGGCAGCAGAGCGTCAAGTAGGTAAAACGACGAGGGCTAGTAGAAATCCTCGGGTAACAGAAGATATATTGAATTTAATTGATTAAAGGTGAAAATATAAAAATGCAGTAAATGAAGCAGGGAAAAAGGAATACAAACGTCTCAAAAATGAGATCGACAGGAAGTGCAAAATTGCTAAGCAGGGATGGCTAGAGGACAAATGTATGGATGTAGAGGCTTATCTCACTAGGGGTAAGACAGATACTGCCTACAGGAAAATTAAAGAGACCTTTGGAGAAAAGAGAACCACTTGTATGAATATCAAGAGCTCAGATGGAAACCCAGTTCTAAGCAAAGAAGGGAAAGCCGAAAGGTGGAAGGAGTATATAGAGGGTCTATACAAGGGCGATGTACTTGAGGACAATATTATGGATGTAGATGAAGATGAAATGGGAGATACAATACTGCGTAAAGAGTTTTACAGAGCACTGAAAGACCTGAGACGAAACAAGGCCCCCAGAGTAGACAACATTCCATTAGAACTACTGACGGCCTTGGGAGAGCCAGTCCTGATAAAACTCTACCATCTGGTGAGCAAGATGTATTAGACAGGCGAAATACCCTCAGTCTTCAAGAAGACTATAATAATTCCAATCCCAAAGAATGCAGGTGTTGACAGATGTGAAAATTACCGAACAATCAGTTTAATAAGCCATAGCTGCAAAATACTAACACGAATTCTTTACAGACGAATGGAAAAACTAGTAGAAGCCGACCTCGGGGAAGATCAGTTTGGATTCCGTAGAAATACTGGAACACGTGAGGCAATACTGACGTTACGACTTATCTTAGAAGAAAGATTAAGGAAGGGCAAACCTACGTTTCTAGCATTTGTAGACTTAGAGAAAGCTTTTGACAATGTTGACTGGAATACTCCCTTTCAAATTCTGAAGGTGGCAGGGGTAAAATACAGGGAGCGAAAGGCTATTTACAATTTGTACAGAAACGAGATGGCAGTTATAAGAGTCGAGGAACATGAAAGGGAAGCAGTGGTTGGGAAGGGAGTGAGACAGGGTTGTAGTCTCTCCCCGATGTTATTCAATCTGTATATTGAGCAAGCAGTAAAGGAAACAAAAGAAAAATTTGGAGTAGGTAGTAAAATCCATGGAGACGAAATAAAAACTTTGAGGTTCGCCGATGACATCGTAATTCTGTCAGAGACAGCAAAGGACTTGGAAGAGCAGTTGAACGGAATGGATAGTGTCTTGAAATGAGGATATAAGATGAACATCAACAAAAGCAAAACGAGGATAATGGAATGTGGTCGAAGGGAATTAGATTAGGAAATGAGACACTTAAAGTAGTAGAGGAGTTTTGCTATTTGGGGAGCAAAATAACTGATGACGATCGAAGTAGAGAGGGCATAAAATGTAGACCGGGAATGGCAAGGAAAGCGTTTCTGAAGAAGAGAAATTTGTTAACATCGAGTATAGACTTAAGTGTCAGGAAATCATTTCTGAAAGTATTTGTATGGAGTGTAGCCATGTATGGAAGTGAAGCATGGACGATAAATAGTTTGGACAAGAAGAGAATAGAAGCTTTTGAAATGTGGTGCTACAGAAGAATGCTCAAGATTAGATGGGTAGATCACATAACTAATGAGGAAGTATTGAATAGGATTGGGGAGAAGAGAAGTTTGTGGCACAACTTGACTAGAAGAAGGGATCGGTTGGTAGGACATGTTCTGAGGCATCAAGGGATCATCAATTTAGTAATGGACGGCAGCGTGGAGGGTAAAAATCATAGAGGGAGACCAAGAGATGAATACACTAATCAGATTCAGAAGGATGTAGATTGCGGTAGGTACTGGGAGATGAAGAAGCTTGCACAGTATAGAGTAGCACGGAGAGCTGCATCAAACCAGTCTCAGGACTGAAGACCACAACAACAAACAAAGTTCTAGGGGACTGATGACCTCAGATGTTAAGTCCCATAGTGCGCAGATCCATTTGAACCTTTTTTTTAGGACCTCAACTGATTAAGAAAACAAAAACTGAACTCAAGGAAGGCCAACAATGTAGAACAGTTGATCTTGGCTAAAGTAGGGAGAGGCAAGAGCTCAAGAGCTATTTATATATCGATAGTTTATATCTGAAAGTCTTGATGCGTATCGATAGTGTGTTTTCTTTTTCCATCGTCTAATTGAAAATCAAAATATAAAGGGCGATAAAAAAAAAAGTTTCCGTTCGAAGGCCGTACAGTCCATAATCGCTACGCCACTCAGGCAAAATCGCCTTGGCCATTGAGGAATCATCCCACCGACGCACCAGGTTGAAGATATTTGGTAAAACGTCGAGTCCTGGTGCGTGAATAAGTCTGTCACTGCCTGCTGCACACCCTCGTCCGTCAGGAATCGCCGACCCTTCAAGGCTCTTTTTATGGGAACGAAGGAATGCCTGATAACCGCATGAGGAGAGATCAGGACTATAGGGCGCGTCCTCGAGCGTCTCCCACTTGCGAAATGGTGGCGTAATCATGATGCAGCAGCACCCGTTGTCGCACCAGTCTACAACGGTGCTTTTCGACGGACGTGCTGCCTCATACAAATACATTACTGACCATTGAAACTGCTACTCCACTAAGATGACGTGCTACAGACGCGAAATTTAACCGACAAGAAGAAGATGCTGTGATATGCAAATGATTAGCTTTTCAGAGCATTCACACAAGGTTGGCGACACCTACAACGTGCTGACACGAGGTAAGTTACCAACTGACTTCTCATACCGAAACAGTAGTTGACCGGCGTTGCCTGGTGAAACGTTGTTGTGATGCCTCGTGTAAGGAGGCGAAATGCGTACCATCACGTTAACGACTTTGATAAAGTGGTATTGTAGCCTATCGCGACTGCTGCTCGCGTTGGTCGAGATCCAATGACTGTTAGCAGAATATGGAATCGGTGGGTTCAGGAGGGTAATACGGAACGCCATTCTGGATCCCAACGGCCTCAAATCACTAGCAGTCGAGATGACAGGCATCTTATTCGCATAGCTGTAACGGATCGTGCAGCCACTTCTCGATACCTGAGTCAACAGATGGGGACGTTTGCAAGACAACAACCATCTGCACGAGCAGTTCGACGATGTTTGCAGCAGCATGGACTATCAACTCGGAGACCATGGCTGCGGTTACCCTTGACGCTGCATCACAAACAGGAGCGCATGCGATGGTGTACTCAAATGACGAACCTGGGTGCACGAATGGCAAAACGTCATTTTTTCGGATGAATCCAGGTTCTGTTTACAGCATCATGATGGTCTCATCCGTGTTGGGCGACATCGCAGTTAACGCACATTGTAAGCGTGTATTCGTCATCGCCATACTGGCGTATCACCCGGCGTGATGGTATGGGGTGCCATTGGTTACAAGTCTCAGTCACCTCTTGTTCACACTGACGGCACTTAGAACAGTGGAAGTTACATTTCAGATGTGTTACGACCCGTGGCTGCGAAACCCTACATTTCAGCGGGATAATGCACGACCGCATGTTGCAGGTCCTGTACGGGCCTGTCTGGATACAGAAAATGTTCGACTGCTGCCCTGGCCACCACATTCTCCATATCTCTCACCAATTGAAAACGTCTGGTCAATGGCGGCCGAGCAGCTGGCTTGTCACTACTCTTGATGAACTGCTGTATCGCGGCCGGCCGCGGTGGTCTCGCGGTTAAGGCGCTCAGTCCGGAACCGCGTGACTGCTACGGTCGCAGGCTCGAATCCTGCCACGGGCATGGATGTGTGTGATGTCCTTAGGTTAGTTAGGTTTAAGTAGTTGTAAGTTCTAGCGTACTTATGACCACAGCTGTTGAGTCCCATAGTGCTCAGAGCCATTTGAACCTTTTTTTTCCCTTTTTTTTGTTGTATCGCGTTGAAGTTGCATGGGCAGCTATACCTGTACACGCCATCCAAGCTCTGTTTGAGTCAATGCCAAGGCGTATGAAGGCCGTTATTACGGCCAGAGGTGGTTGTTCTGGGTACTGGTCTCTCATGATCTATGCACCCAAATTGATTGAAAGTGTAATCACATGTCCGTTCTAGTATAATATATTTGTCCAATGAATACCCGTTTATCATCTGCATTTCTTCTTGGTGTAGCAACAATTTTAATGGCCAATAGTGTACTTCATTCTCCGATGGTTGTCTACCAGTATCTGTCCTCCAGCAGCCAAGAAAAGAATAACAGCACGTTGGCCGTGTTTGGATGCATTTGATAATAACGTCGCAATAGTTCAAGGTTTTACACCATGCACATAGAAAAGACACGAATGCCAGGCTAATCCATTGGCGACATGTCGGTGCTTATACACCCTAATCGGAGCCGCACTACGTTGCATACGCTGTAGCAACTTTCTCAAACCGAAACCTCGTATCTTCCAATTTCATTACGCGGCAGCCAGGTCATGTGTAACGGGGCTGGAACACCTGCACGGAGTGACATTTGCACCGAGTGACACCTGGCACGAAGCCTTGGGCTCTTGTCGGGCTAACCGGCTTTTCACAGCTACAGGCGCACTAATAAGTCTAGCAGTTTAGTACAGCTGCTCGTGCGAGCTGGCTGACGCTCACACCACAGCGTGTTGCACATCAGGGTGGCTCATTAACGCGTTTCGTCGCAAAAATTATTTTTAGCATTATTGTATTAATGAGAACTGACAGTGAAATTCAACATCTCTTTTATTATTTTGATGATGCAAAGAACGGGGAACAGGTACGTGAGAAACCGGTATTTCTTACGACTGTTGCAGTCTCAGGGCCAAATTTATATTTTGTTGCCATTTTAATTAAACGTTAAACATAAAAACACAGAACGTCGATGAATGTTACTTCTTTTGCTTTTGACTAAAGGATCAGTGGCTGGTACCACTTTTCGTGTAATTGGAGGACAAACTCTTAAGTTGAAGTCTGCCAGAAAACTTGTGTGGGTGGATCTCGTTCCGTTAGTTGCGTAAAAATGCAGCAGGTAACTGTAAGACTAAACAGCGGCTTAATCGCAGCTTCAGACTTTGTAAAGTCGTGAAAATTTACGTTCAGGAAACAGAAGTCTACGAGACTAATTTTTCTGTAAAACTGATCACGCAGAGACGGTCACACAGTCGGTGTATAAGTTCTAACTGTAGCCGAGTTTGCACACTGTCAACATAACCCGAAAGTCTGTGAAACTTCGCAACCTTTTGCAAGATGATAGCTTGTATGCGTTAATATTGTCGAAGACGTAATTTGTTTACTTCATCATCACATTTATGTGCCGATCATTAAAGAAAATTTAAGGCTGAAATGTTAAGTAAACACTGAAAACAAATTACTAAATTTCTCATAAAATAAATGCATAGAACCGTTGAACTACGCCTTGTAACTGTACACACAAAACGTGGCATGTGAAATTTGTGGTGTGAGTACCAAACGTTGGTTTTCGAGAATACCATTAAAATCATATTAAAAATTCAGAACTCGAAAACCAAAGAGGTTACGGACTTCAACACTTCGGAACTGCAACATCTTTACATAAAAGCCCCGATTTTAAAATTTGTTTGCTATCGGCAAAGTAGAAGAAGAGTTAAATGTTTGGGTGGAATGTTCCCTTAAGCACTGAGACGTCAGTACTGTATGTCTACGCCGAACTTAACTCGCAACTCTTCTGAAGGCGGTACATTGTACTTGTGCGCTAGCAGTCGGCCGTGCTGCTCGTAACGACTTCTGAGCGTCCCATTTTCCGCGAGCGCTCAATCCAGGCGGCGGACGAGCGTGAGCGCTTTTACTCGCCTAGCCGCTTCCTCAGCAGGCCTGCCTACAGGTATTGTTAGAAATAAGTTTTAACGTATGTTGAAAGGTTGCGAAACTGCGACCCCTAACGGAGGGAGACTGTACGGATTTAAATGCATGTCATTTGTCTGCGTTTCGGCTGCAAAGATTTTATATTCGGTGCCTGCCCATACATTTTTGATTCTAAAAGCCTCTAGAGGCAAGTGCTGCAAATATACCCTTGAAAAGGTTTGGCCTTTGAGATAGTCTTCTCACTCTTCATTGGGGAATATTTTACAAATTTCAAGGAAAATTTAGCTGAATTTGAGTCATTTCCAGGTAACAGCACGAGAAAGAAGTCTCTTTCAGTCCCCCATAAGATTTATTTACAATCCAGTTTCACGTCAGTTAAGTTTTATTGTCAGACGCTCATTTTGCTATGGGAAGTAATTTTAAGAAATTTTTAACTAATGACTGTGCATGCTGCAATTTAATCATCACATTGGCGACACTGTTTTAATATGTGCTCTAGCTATAGTGCCCTCTGCTGGCATTAGTGTCTTGTATAAATGCCAGACGCAGTCTGAGTATTACCAGCACGTACCATATACTCACATGATTAACTTGACGATGACTTACATAAGAATATTTTAGTTGTATGTATGGCTGCTATACATGGTTATTAACATTTTATAATTTTATATTTTATGTATCACTAAGACTCGTTAGATTTAGCGTTAAGTTATTGAACCTGTCGCTTACACAATACTTAACTTTGTAACAGATCTGAGGATGGCAGTATGCCGAAACCGGTAATAAAGTGTAAGAAATCTGTCTGATCAAGACGGACTTGTGAAAATAAAGTATATATGGGAAAAGCAGCCAGTCAGTAAGGGACCCCGGAGAATTAAAAAAAAAAAAAATGTTACGAGAGTTAAAACAAAAATGCTACAGTGCAAGAGATAGCGGAAATATAGAAGAGATGTTCAGTCGACATATTCGATAGTGTATTATTTCATTCGTGATGAGACCATAATTCTTCATTCCTGTTGTAAAGTTTCTGGATTGGATTGGATTGTTTGGGGGAAGAGACCAAACAGCGAGGTCATTGGTCTCATCGGATTAGGGAAGGACGGGGAAGGAATTCGGCCGTGCCCTTTCAAAGGAACCATCCCGGCATTTGCCTGGAGCGATTTAAGGAACTCACGGAAAACCTAAATCAGAAAGGTCGGACGCGGTATTGAACCGTCGTCCTCCCGAAGGCGAGTCCAGAGTGCTAACCACTGCGCCACCTCGCTCGGTAAAGTTTCTGGACAGCGCATGTTTCATGATTACGATAACTTCATTGTCTAACAGTGAACAATAGGTGACGCTCGAGAATGTGATTAATAATAATAATAATACTTCAGCAATGTCTTGCATGCAATGCATCCCGCAAATAGTTTAACTCAGTTTACAGCTTGAACATGTAGCTATTTTCCGACATAATCACCATTTCTGTCGATGCATTTTTGTAGACGCTGTGGCAGTTTTTGTATGCGCATGTCATACCAGCCCGCCGCCATGCTGTCCAGAAAGTTATGAACCTCTTCTTTCACCTCATCGTCGGAGCTGAATTACTGTGACCACAGTTAACGCTGACAGGTACTGTGAGACTCTGAAAAAACTCAAACGGGCAATTTAGGACCGGAGAAGAGGAATGTTGAGCAAGGGCGTACACATTCCCCCTATTGGCAGCGCTCGCCCACACATCGCACGGCAAACCGTTGCTCTCCTGCAACAGTTTCATTATCATCCACCCACCATATAGTCCTCACTTGACACCCAGTGACTATCACCTGTTCCTTAGGTTAAAAGAACATTTGGCCGGAAAGCCATTCAGCTCCGAAGGTGAAAGAAAAGGTTCATAACTTTCTGAACAGCATGGCGGCGAGTTGGTATGACATGGGCATACAAAAACTGCCACAGCAGCTATAAAAATGCATCGACAGAAATGGTGATTATGTCGTAAAATAGCTGCATGTTCAAGCTGTAAACTGATGTAAAAAAATGGTTCAAATGGCTCTGAGCACTATGGAACTCAATATCTGAGGTCATCAGTCCCCTAGAACTTAGAACTACTTAAACCTAACTAACCTTAGGACTTCACACACATCCATGCCCGAGGCAGGATTCGATCCTGCGACCGTAGCAGTCACGCGGTTCCGGACTGAAGTGCTTAGAACAGCACGGCCACCGCGGCCGGCAAACTGAGATAAACCATTGTAGAAATAAACTTGTCTATGTACTTACCAAAAAAAACAATACGAGATTTTAATTTTGGGATTACCCTCGTAGGACTTTATAGTGCATGATAATGCAGGCACCGCCTATGCAAGCACCCTGAGGCTAATACCATATTAGCAGCTGGTAACATCTGAACTCTAAACTTGTGTGTGCTGTCACTGTGGGGAAGAACTGAGATCCACCTAAAAGTCTGGCGGTTGTAGAAACTGAGCAATAGGGCAATGGGCAAAGACGAAGAAGATAGTCGAGCGTGACGTTCGCATCAAACTGAAGTGTTTTAAGGAATATATAACAGTAAAACAGGAACCGTCGGTCGGTCTCTGCCAGGTTCTACTCCCTCTCTCACAGTCTTCATGCATTACATGAAAACTGTTCGCAGTTGCTAATATGGACTACCAACAGCTGTATAATGAAATGAAGACTATGAAAATTTGGGTCGGACTGGGACTCGAACCCCGGTCCGGTATCAAATTTTCATTTTGTCTTCATTCCATTGTACAGCTGTTCGTAGTTCATATTCGCAACTACGAATAAATTTCATGACGGCAGTAGTCGGCGCAGGGCATGCATGTCTGAAGGAACTTTGCATCATAATTCGGAATGACAAAGGCACTGCAACATCCTTTATGTATTACATTATACGAAGAAGTTAGAGTCATGCCTATTAAAATTTACTATCTACAAAAGACTTACTGCGCTATGTTATACAGTAAGAGAGTAAAATAAGGAAATCTCAGCCTAATAACCATAAACTTTCATTTCGTGTGAGACGACTCGCAACTCTACAGGTAAGTAATAAAGTGCCACATATCGTTTTACATGAAAAGGAAATGACGCTATAGCTAGATGAGTGACAAATGACTTGTTTTGCCGCTGCAGAGATGATAGGAGACGAAGCGGGGGCCCGCACGCGCGCCCAGCGCCGCTTCCTCATTACGGCGGCCCTCCCACGCCGTGGCCGCTGGAGGGGCGGGGCGAGGACGACCGCCACTCCAGACAGCGTGCCTTGCCAAAGGGAACTCTCACAAACAGTCTCTCCGGCAGTCCTTCGAACGTGCGTTCCATCACTAAGAGAATCATTATTGTTTGAAATATGAGTAATGGCGAAAAATTGTACTCATATGAAATGGAATTATACACAGGCTTAGTCGCAGGTAAAGCAGACGACTGACATCGATTCATTGGTAGGATACTAGGGAAAATGCTTACAAAACGCTCGTGTGACGCATACTAGAACACTGCTCAAGTGTGTGGTATCGGTATCAAATAGCACTTACGGGGGGTATTAAATGTATACAAAGAAGAGCAGATGGAATGGTCGCACGTTTGTCAGAGCAGTGGGAGGACGTCGTGCATGCGCACGAAAATCTAAACAGGCACGCGCTAGGAGACAAACCTCAACAGTTCGACGGAAGCTAACTCATCCTCCCGTCGCTTCTCGCTAGGACAACTTAGTAATAATAAATGAAAATCACAAAATTGTGGATATTCTACAGTATGGAATAGAACACAGAAATTTTCGTGCTTTTAGTGTATAATTATTCAACGAAAACTTACTTCCAGATCTCTTAAAAGACATCATAGTCGCCGTTGACTGTATAAAATATTTATTATTACAATTGCAATTTCGGCCTTATGGCCGTTTTCAAGTAACACAGCAAATGTTACATTCTGTCAGAATATAAAACTATCTGATATGAGTACATATTCTGACAGAATGTAACTTTTGCAGTGTTACTTGAAAATGGCAATAATGCCAAAATTGCAATAGTAATAATAAATATTTTATACAGTCAACGGCGACTATGATGTATTTTAAGAAATATTATGTGACTGTGAATCCCAAACATGAGAAGTTAATCTTACTTCCAGAGTTTCAGGAATAGCAATGGGGCCGTGCCAACTCGTCATGCCTGATGTCGTCAAAATTTAAGTTATATGCAGGACGTGGCCGGAAATGAAAGAACAAGGCGTGGGATCTCCAGATAGCCAAGCGTTTAGAAAAAAAATTCATTTTTGTCTTGAGTCGGGCGAGGCGCTAACCTTTTTGGTTAGCGTAGTTTCCAGGCAGCGGTTGGCGCAGCTGAAAGAGTAGAGAACGGCAATCGGAGGTTCGTTGGGTCGATCCCTATGTGGAAAAGTTTTCGTTTTGTTTTAATTCTCTACGTTATCTACTCCACAAATGAAAGGAAGTAATGCTAAATAAAAATGTCGTACTTAGTAACATTTTCACAAAACATACGAAAGGAAAGACAAAGAAAACCTTGGTGGGTGAGTATGGGGCAAATTATAGGAATGTGGTCATTACTTCAACACAATCTCATAGAAATTTTTTTTGACAGATTTAGTGAAGCTTTAAATGCAGGAGAACAAAATAACAGTTATTGACACATATGCTTGAAATGACATGGGATTTTATTACAAAAAAAATTACAAAAGTTCAAAAGATGTCCGACAGCTGGCACTTAATCTGATCAGAATAGCAATAATTAGCATAACAAAGTAAGACAAAGCAAAGATGATGTTATCTACAGGAAATGCTCAATATGTCCACCATCATTCCTTAACAACAGCTGTAGTCGAGGAATAATGTTGTGAACAGCACTGTAAAGCATGTCCGGAGTTATGGTGAGGCATTGGCGTCGGATGTTGTCTTTCAGCATCCCTAGAGATGTCAGCCGATCACGATACACTTGCGAATTCAGGTAACCCCCAAGCCAATAATCGCACGGACTGAGGACTGGGAGGCCAAGCATGACGGTCACATGATGATCACCAAACGACGCGAACAAGAAATCTTTCACGCGTCTAGCAATATTGATTGGTTCTAATAAAACCCCATGTCATTCCAAGCATGTGTGTCAATTTTTACCACTCTATCTATATTATTTCGTGGTTTATTAAGTTTTAACATTTATACTGACTTTTTGATCACCCGGTGTATATATTAATTAATTAATAACAGAATTAATAAATTCATAATTATATACCTAGATTTTTTAAAGAAGGATTGGATAGCTCAGTAGCAAAGTGAATTCCCCTCTCCACCTTCCCCCAGTTGCACACTCTAGTGCAACCCTGCGACGTGTGTTTTTATCGTCAGGTAAAGAATTTGATCAAAGAACTCCAAAATTGCTCTTATCTCATTGGGAGAGAAAAAGAAATCGCATGCTGAAATACATTTCCTTCGTACATTACAAACTATCCTCGCCAATGTTTGGCGAAGTGACACGTTATGAGTGGTTTACGGCCAAATTGTACGATCAGAGGGAACCGTTTATCCATGTAAACCAAGTTTGTTTCTCTACAGAAATTAAGAAAAAGGTGTGCAATTGTAAAAATGCGGTGTTTATAAAGTGTCCAAGATGCAAAACAAAAAAAAGACAAAAAATTACTGCTTCCCCTGTTTTTACGATAAATGTCATCCTAGCCCGCGTAAATCGTCAACTAAATCGTCAACTGTAAAATAACAATAGTATTAAATTCTATTTACGTAGTTCTCGTGTGCAGCCAACAACCCCTAACTGAAAATTTATTTTCAATCCCAAATTTTTGTTGACCTTTCCTTTTGTATATCGGTTTACGAAAGTATCAAAAATGCAATATATTGAGCACTATTCCGATTTATTTACATTGAAAGTAATGCAAAAATTGGATGAAAAGAAAAAAAAATGTTTTCAAGTATAGATTCGATCCCAGAACGCTCGGATTCCGATTCTCCACGTTTCCGCTGTGTTGCTCCCTGTCTGGAAACTACACTAACGTAAGTGGCTCATGCCTCGCCCGAACCGCGCCAAAACGATATATTTTTTTAAACTCTTTGCCATACGAAGCTTCCATTTCTATCAGTTCAGTTTCTGCCCAAGCCCTGAATATACAGTAAACTGGATGGCATCGGTGATGAGGAGTAGGCGCTCTCCCCATGCACCCGTATGTGAGGAATCTGCGAATACACGACAGTCTCCCGATGGTCGCTCTCATAGGGACCCCGAAGACGAGACTAAATACAACGCTCACTCAGGCATCTTTGCGCGAGTGGGATGGGAGGGAAATGATAGTACAGCGGAGAATACTCTCTACCATGCCTTTCACGGAGGTTTGCAGAGTAAGGCTGTAGAAGTGGCAAACGGGATGAGAGTTCATCGTGAAAATATATGACATTTACGTTATTGTTACATAATTACAAACAAAAATTAAATTCTCATTTTATAAAATATTCTTGATTTAATTTCAAGGTGCGGTTCACGTATAATGTGCGTTACATTCGCCAGCCGGTGTGGCCGAGCGTTTCTAGGCGCTTCAGTTGGAACCGCGCGACCGCCACGATCGCAGGTTCGAATTCTGCCTCGGGCATGGATGTGTGTGATGTCCTTAGTTAGGTTAGGTTTAAGTAGTTCTAAGTTCTAGGGGACTGATGACCTCAAATGTTGTCCCATAGTGCTCAGAGCCATTTGAACCATTTTTTTTGCGATACATTCGCATATTTGTTAAAGCAATAAAAACGTTGTAAAAGAAGTAGACATCAGTATACGGAGTCTGTTAAAAAAATTCCGGGACATTCGCAATTTAGCGCCAATGATGTGTTCGAGCGAAATGCGGTTGGCATTCCTGCACACGTCCGTGTTTAATGTGTAACTGCCGGAAGTTTCATTGTTGTAGCTCTGTTAGTGTTCAGTACTTTATTAAGCAGAACATTGTGTTGCACAGTTTGCGAATTTCGATGTGACAAAGTTAGAGGAGCAACGCATCTGCATTAAATTTTTCGTGAAACTGAAGAAAACCTTTACAGAGACAACAAATGAAAAGAAACCTACGGTGATGAATGCTTAAGCCGTACTCGGTGTTTGAAATGGTTCACACGCTCTAAAAATGGCTGGACGGAAGTTAAAGATAACCCTCGTTGAGGACGCACTTCGACGTTACCGACGGCGCTCATGTCGGGAACGTCAACGAATGCGTGCCAATCGAAGACTGACTGTCCGCGAGATTGCACAGGAATGTAACATTTCAGTTGGATCATGTCGTGAAATCCTGACACAACATCTTGGAATGCATCGTGTTGCCGCCAAGTCCGTCCCACACCTTATGAGTCACGACTGGAAATACCTTCGCCTCGAAATCTGGGAACGGCTTTTGGATCGCACAAATGAGAACGAGATGTTCCTTAAGAGAATCATAACTGGTGATGAGAAGTAATTCTTCACAGTCGCTTGGGAAATGTTCTCCGACACCAAAAAAGAAACCTCGTCAAGTCAGGTCAAATGCCAAAGCAATGCTGATAGGTTTCTTTGACCACGCACGATAAGTGTTAAATTTGTTAGCCACTGGTGCTAATGCATATACTGAGGATATCTGAGTTGCGAGTACGTCTTTGACACAGTTGTGTTCAGATCATCTAACTTTGATCGCTTTTGTGTTGACATCATCTAGCGTTACCGGAATGTGTGACGAATTATTTTTCTATTGGTTGTTTACACAACATGTATTTTTGTTTGTATTATTCAAATACCTGATTACATTAATTAGGTTACAGGGTGATTATTAAAGTTTCAAACCGCTGTAGAACTAAACTCCACTGGTCAGAACGACGTCAAACTGCAACGGAATATTATCAGAGAAGGGGGAAAACGTACGGCAGAAGAAAAATAAATAGTTACAAAATGTAGCAATAGATGGCGCTGCAAGCATCATAACTTAACAGTGATCGACTACAAATGAGGAATGACTCATACAACAATGTATAAGGTGTACATTTGACGTTAAACAAACTGTACTATTGAGTGTGCATGGGTGTACTGGTGTGATACTGTTAGTTACGTAAGCCCATCTACCACAGCAAGGTAATATCACATTGTTGTTGTTGTTGTTGTTGTCTTCAGTCCTGAGACTGGTTTGATGCAGCTCTCCATGCTACTCTATCCTGTGCAAACTTCTTCATCTCCCAGTACCTACTGCAACCTACATCCTTCTGAATCTGCTTAGTGTATTCATCTCTTGGTCTCCCTCTACGATTTTTACCCTCCACGCTGCCCTCCCATGCTAAATTTGTGATCCCTTGATGCCACAAAACATGTCCTACTAACCGATCCCTTCTTCTAGTCAAATTCTGCCACAAACTTCTCTTCTCCCCAATCCTGTTCAATACCTCCTCATTAGTTACATGATCTATCCACCTTATCTTCAGCATTCTTCTGTAGCACCACATTTCGAAAGCTTCTATTCTCTTCTTGTCCAAACTAGTTATCGTCCATGTTTCACTTCCATACATGGCTACACTCTAAACAAATACTTTCAGAAACGAATCTATATTCGATGTTAACAAATTTCTCTTCTTCAGAAACGCTTTCCTGGCCATTGCCAGTCTACATTTTATATCCTCTCTACTTCGACCATCATCAGTTATTTTACTTCCTAAATAGCAAAACTCCTTTACTACTTTAAGTGTCTCATTTCCTAATCTAATTCCCTCAGCATCACACGATTTAATTTGACTACATTCCATTATCCTCGTTTTGCTTTTGTTGATGTTCATCTTATATCCTCCTTTCAAGACACTGTCCATTCCGTTCAACTGCTCTTCCAAGTCCTTTGCCGTCTCTGACAGAATTACAATGTCATCGGCGAACCTCAAAGTTTTTACTTCTTCTCCATGAATTTTAATACCTACTCCAAATTTTTCTTTTGTTTCCTTTACTGCTTGCTCAATATACAGATTGAATAACATCGGGGAGAGGCTACAACCCCGTCTCACTCCTTTCCCAACCACTGCTTCCCTTTCATGCCCCTCGACTCTAATAACTGCCATCTGGTTTCTGTACAAATTGTAAATAGCCTTTCGCTCTCTGTATTTTACCCCTGCCACTTTCAGAATTTGAAAGAGAGTATTCCAGTCAACATATCACATATCATAGAATATCACATAGGATGCGAAAAATCGGTTTTTAATTGTCTTGAGGCCAGAAATCGCACAAAAAGCACCACTCACATCGGATTTTAATTGTCCTGAGGCCAAAAACCGCATAAAAAGCACCAATAAAAATCAAATCGGATTATTAATTTCCTTGTGACTGGCGCAAAACATGTTCAATATGCTGTCCATCGTTTTTTGCAACAAGCTGAAACCGAGAAACAGCATGTTCCACAACTGATCGAAATGTTTCCGGGGTCACGTTCAGAATGTGTTGCGCAATGCGTCTCTTCAATGCAGCTAACTTTGCAATCGGAACACTGAACATAACATCTTTCAGATAGCCCAAAAGCCAGAAGTCACATGGATTAAGATCAGGTGATCGGGACGGCCAGGCTGAAGGGAAATGGCGGCTAATAATTCTAGCATTTCCGAAATGGCACTTCAGCAGCTGCTTAACTGGATTTGCAATGTACGGAGGTACGCCATCTTGCATAAAAATGACCCCATCCACACATCCACGATGTTCAAGAGCGGGAATGATGTGGTTGCGCAAAAGACACTCATAGCGCTTAGCAGTGACGGTACAGGTAACAGGACTGGAAGCACCTGTCTCTTCGAAAAAAAATGGCCCTATGATAAATGATGCCGATAAACCCACACTACACAATGACCTTTTCAGGATGAAATACTGGTTGATTTGTGTGTGGATTTTCTGTTGCCCATATTCGACAATTCTGTGTATTGACATATCCTGTGAGATGGAAGTGGGCTTCATCTGTTCATAGAATCTTCCACAGCCAATCATAGTCCACTTCCATGCGAGCAACAAATTCTAAAGCAAAGGTCTCTTTTGCTGGCTGGTCAACAGGAAGATACTCGTGCACATGGGTAATTTTGAAAGGACAGCAAAGAAGGATGTTTCGTAGGATTTTGGGGGTATGTCCAATCTTCGGGCAGTTCTCCGTGCACTGCACGTTTGCACACCACCACTCGTCTCCTCCTACATTGCTGTGGCCACTGCTTCCACCGACGTCTAATCAATTCTTTTCATCCCTCTATCTGGTTGTACACCAAAAGAACCAGTCTTTTCGAATTTCCGAATCATTTTCTCGAGACCTACGGCAGTCATCGGAACAACGCATTTTTTTTTCTTCTCTAGTCCTTTAGTGTCCGGAACTTCTGTAGAGCGACGTATACCCAGTCATCATTCTTGTACTACAGCTTTACAAGCATAGCGCGATCTTGCATTGAGACAGTCATGGCGAAGGTAGCAGACGCGAAAGGAGGAAAAACCGTGTACCCGGCGTGTTTATACCAACTTCAATGGGTCGTGCGTATGACAGATGTTTCCATTTACGTATTCTACCACATACAGCGCAATCTATTGATTAATTTTCACACTATTTTTTTCTTCTACCATACGTTTTCCCGCTTCTCCGATAATATTCCGTTGCAGTTTCACGTCATTTTGACCAGTGGAGCTATTTGTACAGCGTTTGGATGTTTAAATTTAATTATAATGACCCTGTACTTCCCGTTTCAATTGATCCATAGTGAGGAGATCCTCAAGGATATAAAACATGCCAGACAAACAAGAATACACAATTAATATTTACAATACGCTAATCTACCTTCCACAGACCCCAAGTGCAATGGACGTCATGGATGTGTAGTAAGTAAAATTTTTTTTAAATATATTGTCATTTATGGGATAAAAAATGAAATGAGCGTATGGCATCGGTGGCCGGGAGGCCCCTATTCGGGGAAGTTCGGCTGCCATGTGCAAGTCTCATTTCATTCGACGCCACATTGGGCGATTTGCGTGCCGGTGATTTATGAGATAATAAACACTGAAAAGAAGAATTATTTTACAATACTTACTTACAATGATTGCATTACTGCTCTGAGTTCGTACGGAAGTCAGATTGTACTAATTTTCGCATTACTTTAAATTACTGGTAAAACACACACACACACACACACACATACGCATACTGTAAGTAGGCTGTGTAGGTTTTTTGATTGGTAACGCCACGTAGCGCTCTGTATGAAAAACGTAACACTAGGCTCCAAAGTAAACTGAGAAATAATAGTGACGACGAGCGTACCTTATCAGCACCACTGTGCAATGAATTAACAGACATTCAAAGAAGTAATTTGGTAATTGTGCACCTATCTGCGAACTTATTCCAACAGCCTGCAATGGCGCACTGTGTCAAATGCTTTCCGAAAATCTAGAAATATGGAATCTGCTTGATGTCCTTCATCCATAGTTCACAGTACATCATGTTAGAAAGGGCAAGCTGAGCTTGGCACGAGCAATGCTTTCTAGAGCCACGCTAACTCATGGCCATAAACTTCTCAGTGTCAAAAAAGTTTATTATATTCGGACGGAAACATGTTCAAAGAGTTTGCAGCAAACAGGAGTTAGGGATATTGGTTTGTAATTGTGCGGATGCGTTCTTTTACACTTCTTACATACTAGAGACACCTGCGCCTTTTTCCAGTCGCTTGGGGTTTTGTGCTGAGCCAGAAATTCGCAATAAATGCAAGCTAGGCAAGGCCGCAGACCACTCTGTCTACCACTGGGATTCCATCCAGACCTGGTCACGTATTTACTTTCAAATCTTTCAGTTGTTTCTCTACGCCATACGGCAGTCCGTTCGATGGTCAAACGACAGTATGTTTGTACTATTCCCCTGTGTGAACGATTTCTTGAAAGTGTAATTTAAAACTTCGGCTTTCATTTTGCTATTTTGAACTGCCACACCAGACTGGTCGACAAGAGACCGAATGGAAGCCTTAGAAACGCTTAGCGATTTCGTAATACCAGAATTTCCTCGGCTTCTCTGCCAAATCTTTTACTAAGGAGTGACGGTGGTGGAAGTTGTATGCTTCGCGCATAGATCTTTTCGCAGACGCACGAATCTCTACTAACATTTGTTTGTCGTCATTTGTGTGTTCCGTTTCGAACCGAGAGTGCAGTAGCCTCTGCTTCCTCAGCATTCTCTGAATTTCGTTATTAAACCATGGTGGGCCTTTTCCATCCTTTTTCCACTTACTAGGCAAGTAACACTCCAGACCACGATTTACAGTTAGCTTAAATTTTACCCATAATTCCACTACATACATCTTACTGGAACTAAACGATGGTGATGCTAATAACTGCTTATCTGTTCTATCTAGTAGAAACACTCTCCTAGCCTTCTTGACTGATTTATTAACTTTCGTAATCATAGTTGCTATAATGATACCATGATCGCTAATCCCCGTTCCTATACTGACATTGTTGATAAGGTCCGGTACATTTTGAGCTACAAGGTCTGAGATATTTCTGCTGCGTGTGGTCTGCCGAGCTAGTTGCTCAAGACAGTTTTTAGAATATGTGTTCAAAAGTGTTTTGCACGATTGTCTATCTGTACCCCCCCCCCCCCCTCCCCCCGCGATGAATCTACAGACATCCTAGTCTATACTCGGTAGGGTGAAGTCGCCTCCAACTAGTATTGCATGATCTGCGTATTTACGCACTGTTGGCCGAAGACTTTCTTTGAATGACTCTAGAACTGCCACAGCAGAATTGAGTGGCCGGTTAAAAAAAAAAAAAAAAAAAAAACAACAACAATTAACTTAGTTTCACCTACATCTGTTACACGCTACCAGATAATTTCACTGTCACACTCAACTTCGACTTCAGTGGAGACAATATTTTTGTCAACTCCTATGAACGCTCCAACCTCCTATGGCAGAATCTGTTTTTCCAGCATATGTTCCACCACTCCTAAAGTATCTCAGAGCTTTACACTTCAGGTTTCAACCAGCTTTCTGTCCCATGTATAATTTCAGCGGGAGAACTTTCCTGGAGAGCAATAAATTCGGAAACTTTATTACGAATACACTATGTGATCAAAAGTATCCGGACACCTGGCTGAAAATGACTTATAAGTTCGTGGCGTCCTCCATCGGTAATGCTGGAATTCAATATGGTGTTGGCCCATCTTTAGCCTTGATGACAGCTTCCACTCGGGTTTCTTTCCAACCCTGAACTTTATCTGCCTAAGGGACTCCTTAACGCTACTAAATTTTTCCTTGTCTTCCTTTTCCTACTATCGAGTTTCAGTCCCTTATCACAATTAAATTTTGGTCTCCCTTAACTGTACGAATAATTTCTTTAACATACATTTCTTCAATATCTTCATCATCTGCAGAGATACTTGGCATATAAACTTGTACTACTGTGGTGGCTGTTGGCTTTGTGTCTGTCTTGTCTATAATAATGCGTTCACTACGCTGTTCATACTAGCTTACCCGTGTTCCTATTTTCTTATTCATTATTAAACCTGCATTACACATATTTTTCTTTAATATACACTCCTGGAAATTGAAATAAGAACACCGTGAATTCATTGTCCCAGGAAGGGGAAACTTTATTGACACATTCCTGGGGTCAGATAAATCACATGATCACACTGACAGAACCACAGGCACATAGACACAGACAACAGAGCATGCACAATGTCGGCACTAGTATAGTGTATATCCACCTTTCTCAGCAATGCAGGCTGCTATTCTCCCATGGAGACGATCGTAGAGATGCTGGATATAGTCCTGTGGAACTGCTTGCCATGCAATTTCTACCTGGCGCCTCAGTTGGACCAGCGTTCGTGCTGGACGTGCAGACCGCGTGAGACGACGCTTCATCCAGTCCCAAACATGCTCAATGGGGGACGGATCCGGAGATCTTGCTGGCCAGGGTAGTTGACTTACACCTTCTAGAGCACGTTGGGTGGCACGGGATACATGCGGACGTGCATTGTCCTGTTGGAACAGCAAGTTCCCTTGCCGGTCTAGGAATGGTAGAACGATGGGTTCGATGACGGTTTGGATGTACCGTGCACTATTCAGTGTCTCCTCGACGATCACCAGAGGTGTCGGCCAGTGTAGGAGATCGCTCCCCACACCATGATGCCAGGTGTTGGCCCTGTGTGCCTCGGTTGTATGTAGTCCTGATTGTGGCGCTCAACTGCACGGCGCCAAACACGCATACGACCATCATTGGCACCAAGGCAGAAGCGACTCTCATCGCTGAAGACGACACGTCTCCATTCGTCCCTCCATTCACGCCTGTCGCGACACCTCTGGAGGCGGGCTGCACGATGTTGGGGCTTGAGCGGAAGACGGCCTAACGGTGTGCGGGACCGTAGCCCAGCATCATGGAGACGGTTGCGAATGGTCCTCACCGATACCCCAGGAGCAACAGTGTCCCTAATTTGCTGGGAAGTGGCGGTGCGGTCCCCTACGGCACTGCGTAGGATCCTACGGTCTTGGCGTGCATCCGTGCGTCGCTGCGGTGCGGTCCCAGGTCGACGGGCACGTGCACCTTCCGCCGACCACTGGCCACAACATCGATGTACTGTGGAGACCTCACGCCCCACGTGTTGAGCAATTCGGCGGTACGTCCACCCGGACCCCCGCATGCCCACTATAAGCCCTCGCTCAAAGTCCGTCAACTGCACATACGGTTCACGTCCACGCTGTCGCGGCATGCTACCAGTGTTAAAGACTGCGATGGAGCTCCGTATGCCACGGCGAACTGGCTGACACTGACGGCGGCGGTGCACAAATGCTGCGCAGCTAGCGCCATTCGACGGCCAACACCGCGGTTCCTGGTGTGTCCGCTGTGCCGTGCGTTTGATCATTGCTTGTACAGCCTTCTCGCAGTGTCCGGAGCAAGTATGGTGGGTCTGACACACCGGTGTCAATGTGTTCTTTTTTCTATTTCCAGGAGTGTATATAATTATGTGTTTACTTTGAGGTGATGTTCACTATTTTATTTACCGTTCTTGTGCTCCCGCTCGTTAATTACAAAGTACAGTACAACAAAAGCCAATCATATTGCGTCACAAGTAAATAAGTATAGCCTTCCAAATTGTATCGCTACCAGTAAATTATCTAGATGTTCTTTACTAAATAAAGTCTGTAAACAAAAGAAACTAAGGGTCACAAGGAAAGAAATACGAAATGAGAACCACTTTTGCTTGATTACAGCGAGGACATTAATTTTGTAAGTTCTATGTTTACAAAGGATTGTTACAAACGCTGTTTCAAAACAGAGTAGCTAAGCGGAACGATGTGTAGCACTGCTCCTACCGACGAGGGTTGCATCGACAGCCTCAACCGCTGCACGTGCGGCGAGGTACGTCATCTGGTGATGTCACATGTTCCACATTTGTAAGCCACATTTGGGGTATTTCCTGACATTTGCGACTGCATGTGGCACATATTAAATTACTTGTTACAACGTCATCTACTTCGCTTTAGGGTTTTTTAAACGTTGATAAGAATCACCCTGTATATAAAATCTATACAACTACATAAAGATGCCTCCCCCCATGAACCATGGATCTTGCCGTTGGCGGGGAGGCTTGCGTGCCTCAGCGATACAGATAGCCGTACCATAGGTTCAACCACAACGGAGGGGTATCTGTTGAGAGGCCAGACAAACGTGTGGCTCCTGAAGAGGGGCAGCAGCCTTTTCAGTAGTTGCAGGGGCAACAGTCTGGATTATTGACTGATCTGGCCTTGTAACAATAACCAAAACGGCCTTGCTGTGCTGGTACTGTGAACAGCTGAAAGCAAGGGGAAACTACGGCCGTAATTTTCCCGAGGGCATGCAGCTTTATTCTATGATTAAGTGTTGATGGCGTCCTCTTGGGTAAAATATTCCGGAGGTAAAATAGTCCTCCATTCGGATCGCCGGGCGGGAACTACTCAAGAGGATGTCGTTATCAGGGGAAAGAAAACTGGCGTTCTACGGATCGGAGCGTGGAATGTCAGATCCCTTAATTGGGCAGGTAGGTTAGGAAATTTAAAAAGGGAAATGGATAGGTTGAAGTTAGATATAGCGGGAATTAGTGAAGTTCGGTGGCAGGAGGAACAAGACTTCTGGTCAGGTGACTACAGGGTTATAAACACAAAATCAAATAGGGGTAATGCAGGAGTAGGTTTAATAATGAATAGGAAAATAGGAATGCGGGTAAGCTACTACAAACAGCATAGTGAACGCATTATTGTGGCCAAGATAGATACGAAGCCCACACCTACTACAGTAGTACAAGTTTATATGCCAACTAGCTCTGCAGATGACGAAGAAATTGAAGAAATGTTTGATCAAATGAAAGAAATTATTCAGATAATGAAGGGAGATGAAAATTTAATAGTCATGGGTGACTGGAATTCGGTAGTAGGAAAAGGGAGAGAAAGAAACGTAGTAGGTGAATATGGACTGGGGCAAAGAAATGAAAGAGGAAGCCGCCTGGTGAAATTTTGCACAGAGCACAACTTAATCATAGCTAACGCTTGGTTCAAGAATCATAAAAGAAGGCTGTATACATGGAAGAAGCCTGGAGATACTAGAAGGTATCAGATAGATTATATAATGGTAAGACAAAGATTTAGGAACCAGGTTTTAATTGTAAGACATTCCCAGGGGCAGATGTGGACTCTGACCACTATCTATTGGTTATGAACTGTAGATTAAAACTGAAGAAACTGCAAAAAAGTGGGAATTTAAGGAAATGGGAAATGGATAAACTAAAAGAACCAGAGGTTGTACAGAGTTTCAGGGTGGGCATAAGGGAGCAATTGAGAGGAATGGGGGAAAGAAATACAGTAGAAGAAGAATGGGTAGCTCTGAGGGATGAAGTAGTGAAGGTAGCAGAGGATCAAGGCCAACTCAAAAGGTCTACTGCCATCTCTGCATAAGGGTTACTGTTCACTAAAGTGAGGTGTCGCAGGATGTGGGTACTGCGATGTTTGCGTACGTCTGGCTAAGGTTAGCCATTAATATGCGCTCATCTGGAGATAGATTGGGTCGAAGTCGAACGAACTGTAGTGGTTTGAAGGGCAGAGGAAAAAAAGAGCCAAGGGGAAAAAACATCTGCGATAGTTACGTCGGGTGATAAGAGCAGTAGCGGGTATCTTGCTGCCTGCGATAGGTCGTGCATGGGTAGGCTTTGTTAGTAGTGGGTATCATACATGTCGATACCTTTGACGTTGTGTAGTGCTGTTGTTCGGCAACTGCCGCTGGGTATCGGTGTTGAACTTACGATCAACCTCAGCAACCTGCGACAGTTAGGTTTATCATCGTTTTTGTGTCCGATAGGTCATATATCGAATGCACAGTATAGGGTGACGTTGGCGAATTGTTTGTCCGTCAGTGGGCGAACTCGTCGGTGTCCCTGCTGTGACCTGTTGGTCAGCTCTAATAGCAGCTGGTAATTTGCAGTCAGTGTTGCTGATATGCAGGGGCTTGCCGACGTTTGTCGCTTGTTGCTGTATCTTAGCTTGCCATAGGTGGCTGTGCCCTAGGTAGTAGTGTCTTTGACCGCTTGTGCTTCCACCTATGGCTGATGGTGGTTGGAACAACCCTCTGACATGTACATAAGTGTGAATTGCAAAGTAGTCGCGTAGATGTAGCATAAATTTATTTGAAGGGAAAGTCTTCAATTATGTTGCCTTATAATTGACCCCAGATTTCACCCACACCATGCGCTACGTTGAGCAATGTGGCAGGTGTATGGTGGGCACAGGGACACTTTGTTTCTGTTGTGAGGCGAGGTGTAACGGGCTAGTAGCGTCTAAGACGGACAGATCAAGCATAGCCTGTACCTCGGCCGCTAAGGTCACCTGACCCCAACCCTCCGGATTTCTCTTTCCGAGGTCATATCAAAATCGAAGTGCACAGCACTTCTGCTGATACGGTTGAAGAACTCGAACAGCAAATTGTACATCCTCGTCCACATATACCAGCAGTACTGCATCCAAATGTGAGAACAACGCGTTCAACACCTACTTTGAAAGGTACCGACGTACAGTAAACTGTAATGTGTCACGTGCTGTAGCAGTATTGTGTTTCAAGTTAAGGTACACCTTGCGTGAAATTTGAGCCATATACATTTCTATTAACTAGGACGACATATGAAACTGAAGTCAGTGGCAGCTCGTAATCACAAATTCGCAGTTAACTCGCAAACGTCCAGACTGTGGAGCCATGTTCATTGTATCGTTTTTGTGTCTGCTGCCATACACTTTCAAGAGTGTCGGTTTTCTCTACTAATTATGGTACAATCCGCATACAAATTTTTCGCTTTGCCACCTTCGGTGCCCCTCTCAGCTTGGCGCCCCAAGAAGCCGCTTATGTGGGTTGGACCTTAAACCGGACTGATCAACCGCGTATCAGTATTTTCTATTTGCTTTTAGTCGTTCAAGCAGTGATACTTCTCGTATTAGAGACCTCTCTCATAGTGTTCACCTGCGGGTGACTATTGTTCCTATACTTCACATGCTATCACTTACAAGGGGACTGCGCCTACTCTTCATCACCGATTTGGGCCAAATTTATGACACATGCAGGGACTGGCCAGAAATAAAAGTGGCAGAACTGGGCGCTCCAGATGGCAACGCGTTTAGAAAAAAAATAGCACTTTTGGAGCGGCTCAGGTGACGTATGAGGTATTTACATTAGCGTAAATTCTAAGCAGAGGATGCCGCAGTGGAAAGAGTACAGAACGTAATGGAAAGGTGCTGGGTTCGTGTCCCTACGTGGAGCATTTTTTTCCAATTTTTGCGTGACTTACACTTCAAAGAAACCGAAATAATGTTCAGTATATTATATTTATTATTATTGTCGAAAAGGCATTAAAAGGGAAGTCAAAGAAAAATTGGAGACTGCAAATAAATTCCAAGGAAGGGATTATTACGCGTACAGGAACACTTCGTGTGTAAAATTAGATACTTTTATCATTTTACAGCTGATTATTTACACATGCTGGGGTAATTTTCATTGTAAAAACAGACAAAGCAGAAATTTTCTCAGCACATGTTAAAACGGCCGCATTTTTCAGTTACACTGCCATTTTAAAATTCGTGTGCAAAAACAAACTTTGTTTACATTCATAAACGGTTCCCTCTAATCTCACAGATTGGCAGTTAAGTCACACGTAACGCACCATTTCCCCAAATATTGGCGAGGATAGGTTTTGATAAACAAGGAAATGTATTTTGATGTAGTCTTCTCTGGACGTGATTTCTTTTCTGTCTCGACGAGATAAGAATAACTTTGAAGCTTTTCGATCAAATTCTTCAGCTGACGATAAAAATAGACATCACAGGGTTGCACTAGATGTGTTCATTTGGGGAGAATCACTTTAATTCTGCACGATGGCAATCCTTCTTCGTCTTGAAAAATCTCGTCGTATAATTGTCGATTTGTTTGTCCACCCCACGAGCCATTTAAAAGAATAAATTTATTCTCGTGCACATAAGGTTTCATCACATCAAAGACAATTTATTTAGCATTATCTCGGTTTATTTTCAATGAAAGTAACGTAAAAATTCAAAGTAAGAACATTCTCTAAACGGACTCGATCCTTTGTCGCTGCAGTACCGTTTCATACTCTTCCCGCCGCACTAGCTATTGCCTGGCATGTACCTTAACTTAAGAAGCTCGTGCCTTTCCCGACCCGCGCCAAAAATGCTATTTTTTTTTTCTAAATGCTTGGCCACCTCGAGCTCCCACGTCTGCATACACCGTAAATTGAGACCGAATCAGTGATGACGAATAGTACGAGGTTACGAAATACAATCTTCATGGGCAATACAGCTAAGTTCAGAAAATATTTATTCCACAAGAGCCCATGCAGTAATATAAAGTTGATAACCGAATATATCGCTGAAACCTCACTGTTTCACGTGTATTCTATTCGCATTTAAGCCACTTCACCTGCCTGACCCACACACTGCAACTTATCACCGGAGAAGTGCGTGGCAGCTACCCAGGATTCCTACACCAAGAAAGTGTTTATTAAAGATCCTTAACGTTTCTGCCCCCCCCCCCCCCCCTGAACCATGGACCTTGCCGTTGGTGGGGAGGCTTGCGTGCCTCAGTGATACAGATGGCCGTACCGTAGGTACAACCACAACGAAGGGGTATCTGTTGAGAGGCCAGACAAACGTGTGGTTCCTGAAGAGGGGCAGCAGCCTTTTCAGTAGTTGCAAGGGCAACAGTCTGGATGATTGACTGATCTGGCCTTGTAACAATAACCAAAACGGCCTTGCTGTGCTGGTACTGCGAACGGCTGAAAGCAAGGGGAAACTACGGCCGTAATTTTTCCCGAGGGCATGCAACTTTACTGTATGATTAAATGGTGATGGCGTCCTCTTGGGTAAAATATTCCGGAGGTAAAATAGTCCCCCATTCGGATCGCCGGGCGGGGACTACTCAAGAGGATGTCGTTATCAGGAGAAAGAAATCTGGCGTTCTACGGATCGGAGCGTGGAATGTCAGATCCCATAATCGGGCAGGTAGGTTAGAAAATTTAAAAAGGGAAATGGACAGGTTAAAGTTAGATATAGTGGGAATTAGTGAAGTTCAGTGGCAGGAGGAACAAGACTTCTGGTCAGGTGAATACAGGGTTATAAACACAAAATCAAATAGGGGTAATGCAGGAGTAGGTTTAATAATGAATAGGAAAATAGGAATGCGGGTAAGCTACTACAAACAGCATAGTGAACGCATTATTGTGGCCAAGATAGATACGAATCCCACACCTACTACAGTAGTACAAGTTTATATGTCAACTAGCTCTGTGGATGACGAAGAAATTGAAGAAATGTATGATCAAATAAAAGAAATTATTCAGATAGTGAAGGGAGATGAAAATTTAATAGTCATGGAATTCGAGTGTAGGAAAAGGGAGAGTAGGAAACGTAGTAGGTGGATATGGATTGGGGCTAAGAAATGAAAGAGGAAGCCGCCTGGTAGAATTTTGCACAGAGCACAACTTAGTCATAGCTAAAACTTGGTTTAAGAATCATGAAAGAAGGTTGTATACATGGAAGAAGCCTGGAGATACTAGAAGGTATCAGATAGATTATATAATGGTAAGACAGAGATTTAGGAACCAGGTTTTCAATTGTAAGACATTTCCAGGGGCATATGTGGACTCTGAGCACAATCTATTGGTTATGACCTGTAGGTTAAAACTGAAGATACTGCAAAAAGGTGGAAATTTAAGGAGATGGGACCTGGATAAGCTGAAAGAACCAGAGGTTGTATAGAGTTTCAGGGAGAGCATAAGGGAACAATTGTTAGGAAGGGGGGAAATGAATACAGTAGAAGAAGAATGGGTAGCTTTGAGGGATGAGGTAGTGAAGGCAGGAGAGGATCAAGTAAGTAAAAAGACGAGGGCTAGTAGAAATCCTTGGGTAACAGAAGAAATACTGAATTTAATTGATGAAAGGAGAAAATATAAAAATGCAATAAATGAAGCAGGCAAAAAGGAATACAAACGTCTCAAAAATGAGATCGACAGGAAGTGCAAAATGTCTAAGCAGGGATGGCTAGAGGACAAATGTAAGGATGTAGAGGCTTATCTCACTAGGGATAAGATAGATACTGCCTACAGGAAAATTAAAGAAACCTTTGGAGACAAGAGAACCACTTGTATGAACATCAAGAGCTCAGATGGGAACCCAGTTCTAAGCAAAGAAGGGAAAGCAGAAAGGTGGAAGGAGCTTATAGAGAAAGGTGTGAGAGAGAGCTGACTTCAGAGATGTGAAAGCCTTCTCATACGCCCTGACCCAAAGCCAGTGCGACCCTTGTGCAGTAACCCAGTCAGAGGCACCGAAATCTCGGCGGCCTGGGTTATAAAACGCCGAGTTGATTTGACTGAGGACGGATTGCAGTTGCTTGAAGTTGGTGGGAGAAGGTAGGTTTTGAATCACCTCGACGTACTCTTTAGAGCCGTGTAGGCCACAGGCATCAATCGTGAACCCGAGATATATGACGTCTCACGCTAGAAAGTCACACTTTTCTTTCCGACAACGCAGGTTAGCCACGGAAACGACCTGAAACAGCCGATCCAGCTTGTCCGCTAGGTCCACCGCGGACGAGCCACCGACGGCAACATCGTCCAGATAACTGGCCGCCTCGGACACCTGGCTTGTGAGGCGTTCCAAGTAGCGTTGGAAAATAGCGGGGCACTGGCAATGCCAAACGAGAGGTGGTTGTACCGAAAAAGGCCACATGGGGTGTTGATGACGAGGATCTTCCTCGATTCCTCGTCCAACGGCTGCTGCAAATAAGCATCGCGCAAATCAGTTTTGACGAAAACGGTCGATCCCGCAAGATGTGTCAGTATATCATCCACCGAAGGGAAAGAATAGGCATCGATGACGGACTGAGAATTGACCGTGACCTTAAAATCGACAAAGATGCGTAAAGCACCCTTCGGCTTCTCGACTATCACGATAGGCGTCGCCCAGCGACTGTGCTGTCCTGTAAGTGACAAAGTTCCACCTGGAGCCTGTCTCGAAGGGCAAAGGGGACCGGGCGGGCCTTAAAAAAACGAGGAACAGCAGAGGGAAGAAGCTGAACATGCGCGGTGAAACCCTTCACCCCTGGTGTGGAGGGTGAGAACAACGTTTCGTATTTGCGGAGCAACAGAGCTAGGAGGGTATCCGATGAGGAGATCGACACCGTCTGTACCGCGTCCTGCACTGATAAACCCAGACGACCAAAAATGTCCACAACCAGAAGGTTTGTAGCGCCGGGGGATCCGACCACCAAAAACCGAGCGGTGAAGGAACGACCATTGTAAGAGATTTGTGTGGAAAATGCCTGATATAGAGTGATTACTAAAACTGCGCAAGGCGCGAGTGTATGGGGACAAAGCCAGCTAGCCCAAGCGTTGGTAGTGGCACCATTCATGTCGATTTCGAACACCACCGGAATATGCGGGACCTCCAAGGTAAGGAGAAAACGGGCACCCGAATGGGGAATGATGGAGAATACTTGGCCGTCAATGGAATGTGAGGCTTCCAGGTCCTGAGGTGACGATTCGCGACGAGCCTGTGCGTCAGCCGGAAGCGTGGCATCTACACGATGTTTCTACGAAGCCTGACACACCACGTCGATATGGCCCACTCGTCTGCAACCCGTGCATCTTGCTCGCCGGCGGTGGCACTCTGACCATTGGTGAGTCCGGAAACTGTCCGGACAGGATGGAAGTCGGGTGAAAGACTTCCTGTCCCGGAGTGGAGCAACGGATCGACGAGGCTCCCGCATGGCGCTGGGTAACTGGCGACCCGCGAAAACAGTTGGATCAAGACGCAGAGGTTGTAGCCGGTGAGGCTGTTCAAACTCACGAATGATCGGCAGACAGATATCGAGGGAAGGGTATCAGCCCGAAGTGAAACATCACCATATCGCAAATCAGCGAAGGGGCATAAGACTGCTCGCAGGCAACACTGGCGCACCGGAATTTACAATCGCGGGGGAGACCCCGGAGCGTCGTAATCCATTCCCAATAAATCTGACCTGGGAACTTTCGACAAGAAAAGAAAGTCTTACGGGTGGAGGTGACGTGTATCTGAGCGTGAAAGTACTCAAAAAGGCAGCCCTTAATGTGAGTAAATGGAGATCGCGAGGGGACTGCTCGGGATTCGAGTGTTGAATTAAACGATACACAGAAAAGACCGACTTCGATTCTCGTCGTGGATCTCATGTGTCAGTAAATGTTGTTCCAACCGTTCGGCGTAATTTGACCATGGTTCAACAGACCTATCGAAATCTGGAAACGTCGGTGGAGCCATATGCAAAGTGTTCAATTTACCTGCGATTGAATCAGCTCTATGAGATACCTCTTGGAACAGTGGCGAGTGAGAGTGAATTTAGGAACGCGTGGGCGGTGCCTGAATCTGCTGTAGAGCTTCCACCAGGGAAAAGGAAAGAACTGACTGTCAATTTGAATACACTTTATTATAATTAAAGAAAAACGCCTTCTTGTCATACAATAAGTTTTAAACGCAATAACAAACAGAAAACCCCACAACTCCTCTGTGGCAAACCAGATAAGGAAACAAGATAATGGAAGAAACTACTGACCAAAATCTACTCTACAAAATACCAAATACAATGTGCTACTACAATGCTGTGGCGAATGAAAACAATGCTAGAGCCAGCGTAAGTAGCGGCCGGAGCTGTTCCTAGCGGTTGGTAAACACTACTTTCTAAATAAGGGGCCGCTACGACAAGCGACCGACATGGATTTCAAAGAATTTACATCGGGCGAATTTGGTCGCTGAGACGTCAAGATCGGTTGACAATAGTGCTCCCCAAACCACTGCAACACGGTTAGGCTCCGATATAACTGAATACTCCGATACAACTGAAAAATGACATCGCCGTGTGGGCAGACATAAGGCGTGAAGGGATGCAGGTGGTTTGCAGCTGTCACCGTGACTTCGATTTCCACCACAGGTCCCAAGAAAGCGCACGAGAATGTATCCTAAGGCATAACACTGCTCCAACCGGCCTGCGTCCATGGCGTGCTGTACATTTCCAACCGCCGTTCACCTTGATTGCGGAGGCGACCGTCGACCTATTGTAGCAAAAATGTGCTTCACACAAAGAACCGACACGTTTCAATCGATCAACGGTCGAATCCCGATTGTCTCTTGTCCAGTATAATCGTAATTGTCGATGTCGTTGGGTCAAGATGTGAACACGTAGGGGTGGACTGCTGCGGAGCCCAGTGTTCAACAATGTACGATGAACGGTGTGCTCCGGAACACTTGTACACCAGCTTTGTGCTCTTTCGGCAGAGAGGTCGCAAATCATCATCTGTCTTACTCTGCAGAGCGAAAAGCCTCCTAAACCCACGTTCTGTGAACAGTCGTGGAGGTCCAACCAGTTAGCACCTAGTGGTAGTTTCATTGTCCTACCTCTTTCCACAGATGCTCACGACAGTAGCTCGAGAACGTTCGACCAGCTTCACCGTTTTCGAGATACTCGTTCACAGGCCCTGCGTAAACAATAATCTTCTTTTTGTCAAAGTTGCTACTCACATCTTCGCTAGGGTATCCCCCCTCCCCCCCTCCGTGTCTACTCCACTTATATGCTTTTGTAATGGAGCCCGTTAGGAACATGGCTGCCAAGGAAGCCAGTGTTCAATCCGTGTGCATACCGGGGAAAGTCATTCTGGATGTGGAAAGGGTGTTTCCAGATTCCATGAAGAGTACAGGATGCACCCGACGGCCGGTTGTGGCTCATGTCGGTACCAATGACGTGTGTCTTTTAGGATCGGAGGAGGTTTTCTCCGGCTTCGGGCGGCCAGCGGAAATGGTAAAGACTGCCAGTCTTGCTTCCAGAGTAAGGCGGAGCTCACCATCTGCAGCATCGTCGATAGAACCGACTGTGGTCCTTTGGAGCAGGGCCGAGTGGGGGATCTGAATCAGAGGCCCAGGCGGGTCTGTGACCGTGTAGGCTGCAGATTCCTGGACTTGCGCCATCGAGCGGTGGGTTTCCAGGTTTCGCTTAATAGGTCAGAAGTCCACTACACACAGGAAGCGACTACGCGGGTAGCGGGGGCTGTGTGGAAGAGACTGGGCAGATTTTTAGGTTAGAGGGTCTCAGGAAACCACAGAAAGGGCGTCCGTCTAAAACGGGACAGGTATAACACAGTAAAGTAGTTGTAGAAACGATCGGTATTGTAGTTGTAAATTGTCGTAGCTGTGTTGGGAAACAACCAGAGCTCCAAGCCCTAATAGAAAGCACTGAAGCTCAAACAGTTACAGGTACGGAAAGCTAGCTAAAGCCGGAAATAAGATCAACCGAAATTTTTTCAAACGACCTAACACTGTTCGTAAAGGATAATTAAATACAGTTGGTGGTGAAGTAATTATTGCGGTCAGAAGTAGTTTACCTCGTAGTGAAATTGAAGTAGGTAATTCCTGCGAGATAGTACGGGTAGCGGTTATACCTGACAATCGGACTAAACTTTTAATTGGATCGTTTTACCGAACCCCGACTCAAAAGATATAATTGCTAAACAGTTGGAAGAAAACTTGAGTCTCATTTCGAATAGGTACCCACTCATATAATTATAGTCGGTGGTGACTTCAATCTGCCCTTGATATGCTGAAAAAATTATACTTTTATAGCCGGCGGCAGACATAAAACGTCGTCCGAAATTGTACTGAATGCTTTCTCAGGAAATTATTTTGAAGAATTAGTTCATGAGCCCAGACGAAGCGTAAATGGCTTCGAAAGCTTTCTTTGCCTCTTAGCAACAAATAATCCTGGACAAATAGGGAGTATCGTGACGAATACAGGGAACAGCGACGACAAGGCATTTGCTGCTAGACTGAATACCGTAACACCCACAACCATCAAAAAGAAACGCAAAGTACATTTATTTGAAAAAGCCGATAAACTGCTCTTAACGCTTTTTTAAGAGACAGTCTCAACTCCTTCAGATCTGAGCATGTAAGCGTAGAAAAGGTGTGGACTGATTTCAGAGAGATAGTATCGACGTTAATTGAGAAATATATACCACATAAATTAATGTGATGGTACTGACTTCCCATGGTACCCAAAACGGGTCAGATTGCTGTTGCAGAAGCAACGAAAAGAGCATGCACCAGTTTAAAAGAACGCAAAATTTCCAAGATTGGCAAAACTTTTCAGAAGTTCGAAATGTACCTCGTACTTCAATGCGAGATGCTGTTAATAATTTCCACAACGAAACCCTGTCTCGCAATCCGGCAGAAAACCCAAAGAGATTCTGGTCATACATAAAGCACACCAGTGGCAAGATGCAGCCAATACCTTCACTGCTCGATAATAACGGCGAAGTCACTGATGACAGCGCCTCTAAAGAAGAGTTATTAAACACGGTTTTCCGAAGCTCCTTCACCAAAGAAGACCAAGTAAATATTCCTGATTCCAGTCAAGAACAACTGCCAAGATGAGAAATATAGAAGTAGATATCCTCCGTGTAGCAAAGCAGCTTTAATTAATTAATAAAGGCGAGGCCTCCGGGCCAGATTGTGTACCCGTCAGGTTCCTTTCAGAGTATGCTGAAACAATAGCTTCATATTTAGCAGTTATGTACAACCGCTCGCTCATAGAAAGATCCGTACCTAAAGACTGGAAAATTGCTCAAGTCACACCAGTACCCAAAAGGGAAATAGGAGTAAGCAGCTGAATTAAGGCCCATATCACTAGCGTCGATTTGCAGTAGGATTTTGGAACATATACTATGTTCGAACATTATGAATTACCTCGAAGAAAACGATTTACTGACACATAGTCGGCAAGGATTCAAAAAATATCGTTCTTGTGAAACACAACTAGCTTTTTATACTCACGAAGTAATAAGTGCTATCGACAGGGGATGTCAAATTGATTCCATATTTTTAGATTTCTAGAAGGCTTTCAATTTTGTTCCTCGCAAGCGTCTTCTAATCAAACTGCGTGCCTATGCAATATCGCCTGAGTTGTGCGACTGGATTCGTGGGCAACAGTTCGTAGTATTAGACGGAACGACATCGAGTAAAACAGAAGAAACATCCGGCGTTCCCCAAGGAAGTGTTATAGTCCCTCTATTGTTCCTGATCTATATTAATGACATAGAGACAATCTGAGAAGCCATCGTAGATTGTTTGCAGATGAAGCTGTTTTTTACCGTCTCGTAAAGTCTTCAGATGACCAAAACGAGAGATGGATATAGAGAGGGGGAAGGAAGAGATGGACAAAGGGAGGGCGAGGAAGAAGTGAAGAGAGGTAGGCGGTGTAGGAGATGGACTGAGAGAAGGGGGAGAAAGAGATTACGATACATACGTATGTCCAATTTCGATACATGTTTAGCAATTCGAAACATTGCCGGGTGTGCTAGTATTGTTACAAAATACGACAGAGTGTGGGAGCGCGGGCTGCAAGAATTCTTGACCTGTGCCGAATGCAGCAGTTTGGGGACCACTGATCTACATTATCGTCCGAACAGCAGGAAAATCAACCACGGAAGTCGGTTACATCGAAATAACAGACGAGGCAACTAATCCTGTACAATCTCCACATAAATGCTTCACAAGCCAATATACATTACGTGGTGGAGCGAATATCTTACCAGTATTTCAAATTTTCTTTCCTATCTTTTGCTTATTAACATCATAGTCTGCAAGCCTCCTAATGGTGTGTGGCGGAGGGTATTTTCGGTACCACTATCTGATCCCTCCAACCCTGTTCCACTCGCAAATAGTGCGTGGGAAGAATGATTGTCGGTAAGCCTCTGTATTGGCTCCAATTTCTCGAATTTTCTCCTCCTGTTCAATACGCGAGATGTATGTGGGGGGAAGTAATAAATTGTCTGACTCCTCTTGAAAAGTGCTGTCCCGAAATTTCAGTAGTAAATCTTTCCGTGATGCTCAACGTCTCTGTTGTAACGTTTCCCAGTAGAATTTCGTTTAGCATCTCCGTAACGCTCTCTCGTCAGCTACACGACCCGTGATGAATCGCGCCGCTCTTCTATGGATCTTCAATGCGGGGAAAATTTCCGTGTACATGCCTCTGCACGCGCCCTACTATCTTTTGTCTTTTTTTAATGGTACCGACCCAAGATGGCAACGGCATTGCCACAGTTAATACACCGGTTCCCGTGCGATCACCGAAGTTAAGCGCTGTCGGGCGATGGGTGACCATCCAGGCCCCCATGCGCTGTTGCCATTTTTCGGGGTGCACTCAGCCTCGTGATGCCAATTGAGGAGCTACTCGACCGAATAGTAGCGGCTCCGGTCAAAGAAAACCATTATAATGGCCGGGAGAGCGGTGTGCTCACCTCACGCCCCTCCTATCCGCATCCTCAATGAGGATGACATGGCGGTCGGATGGTCCCGATGGGAAACTTGTGGCCAGAAGACGGAGTACCGACCCAAGATATACGCTGGCAGGATCATAACAGCCTCGCAGTCTTCTTGAAGTACGGGTTCTCCAAACTTACGCAACTGGGCTTCGTGAGAGCTACATCGTCTATTTTCCAAGGATTCCGATTTATTTTCCCCGAGCCCCTGAGCATTCCCGATACACTTTCGTACGGCTATACTGAACTGTTACGATCCGGTCAGCACTCGTTCGATGTGTTTTTGTCATGTCTGCTTCATAAGCAGCTCAAACACTGGAACAACGTTCTAGCCCTTAACTCGAGAGGTGTGGTCTCTCTAAATTTTCGAACTCGCTCTCCAAGATCAGCTGTGGCGGAATGCTTCAGTACTCCCCCAATCTTCCTTGATTTGCCAACCCTCCAGTATTTTGTAGTCAGTTACATCATCGTCTGCTTTGATTGTTGCTGTCGCGTGCTATTGACAGATGTTAAGGTATCCTACATTGTGCCTCGTGAACTACGTATCTATTTTCTTCAGTACGGTATCATAAATTACAAATGTGTTAACTTATTACGAGTTTTATAAAACTGTTAGACGGTGTATGAAGGGAGGGGTCAGTGATATAGATCAAGAGCTAGACAAAAAAAGACGACGATTTTACAAAAGCCAGTGCTTACAGTTCTGCTATCGAAGAATAGAATCATTCAGAGGAAGAAGTTCAAGGCAGTAGTGATGGGGAGCTGTCTGTTTCTCCAGTAAGACACTTAAAGTGTTCGTTAAAATCAAATATGTTCTGAGTGGTGATAAAAGAAATGTAGACCCTAGCAATAATGACAATTTTGCCAACTTTCCTTCCGTACCAATCGAGTGGAACTTCTTTCTGCAAATTTAAAGCCTGGAATTAGTTTTATGTGGAAACGTACTTGCTACAGAGAGGGTATAATTTTTCAGAATAGAAAACTTAGTTCTCTAAGAGTCCATTTTTGTCTGCTATTTAAAAATTCATATAAAAGTATGCGATTTTGTGTGATACTCGTAAATAGTAAAATGCTGCAGGTTTTATTTAGTGCAACAAAATAAACAAGGAAAATTTAAACACCACTTAAATGGTTCAAATGGCTCTGAGAACTATGGGACTTAACTTCTGAGGTCATCAATCCCCTAGAACTTAGAACTACTTAAACCTAACTAACCTAAGGACATCACACACATCCATGCCCGAGGCAGGATTCGAACCTGCGACCGTAGTGGTCGCGCGGTTCCAGACTGTAACGCCTAACACTTAAATAATTGTAAAGAGAAATGTTATATATAAGTTAAAAATTTCAACTGCTTTGTACATTAAATTTCGGTTGAAACATAGAGGTCCCTAGAGACCTGACCTCGTTGTTACAGAAAAACCACCTCGTGAGTTAAAATCTAGAAATGGTCTCTCCAGCGTCCTATGCGAGGTATTGTTTTACAGATGCACTGCACGTTCCAGAACGTTTCCAACAAATCTAAGCCTCCATTCGCCTTCTTTAATGCTGATTCTGCTTTGATCGCCCTCGTTTTGTATAGCTTCGTAGCATTACCCCTAAAATACTTGCACGACGTAACGTGCTCAAACTGTTCAGCACAAATCGTGTAATCTGATCTTGTCGGGTTCTTTCTCTTTGGTACAGACTTTATCTTGCAATTATGCACATGTCACCAAGTGGGAATTTTGTCCAGGTCTTTCTGAAATTCATTACGATCGTCTATTTTCGTTGAATATCGTGTAGCGCTGCTGAACCGGTCTGATAAGACGTTTGCGTATATTTAAAACAATAGAGGTCCTATTACGGTCCCTCGAGGCACACCCGATATTGCTTTAGTCTCTGTGGAACATTCGCCATCCATTGTTACGTAGTGGACTGTTGTTGTTGTTGTTGTCTTCAGTCCTGAGACTGGTTTGATGCAGCTCTCCATGCTACTCTATCCTGTGCAAGCTGCTTCATCTCCCAATACCTACTGCAACCTACATCCTTCTGAATCTGCTTAGTGTACTCATCTCTCGGTCTCCCTCTACGATTTTTACCCTCCACGCTGCCCTCCAATGCTAAATTTGTGATCCCTTGATGCCTCAAAACATGTCCTACCAACCGAACCCTTCTTCTAGTCAAGTTGTGCCACAAACTTCTCTTCTCCCCAATCCTATTCAATACCTCCTCATTAGTTACGTGATCTATCCACCTTATCTTCAGTATTCTTCTGTAGCACCACATTTCGAAAGCTTCTATTCTCTTCTTGTCCAAACTAGTTATCGTCCATGTTTCACTTCCATACATGGCTACACTCCAAACAAATACTTTCAGAAACGACTTCCTGATCCATAAATCTATATTCGATCTTAACAAATTTCTCTTCTTCAGAAACGCTTTCCTTGCCATTGCCAGTCTACATTTTATATCCTCTCTACTTCGACCATCATCAGTTATTTTACTTCCTAAATAGCAAAACTCCTTTACTACTTTAAGTGTCTCATTTTCTAATCTAATTCCCTCAGCATCACCCGATTTAATTTGACTACATTCCATTATCCTCATTTTGCTTTTGTTAATGTTCATCTTATATCCTCCTTTCAAGACACTGTCCATTCCGTTCAACTGCTCTTCCAAGTCCTTTGCCGTCTCTGACAGAATTACAATGTCATCGGCGAACCTCAAAGTTTTTACTTCGTCTCCATGAATTTTAATACCTATCCCGAATTTTTCTTTTGTTTCCTTTACTGCTTGCTCAATATACAGATTGAATAACATCGGGGAGAGGCTACAACCCTGTCTCACTCCTTTCCCAACCACTGCTTCCCTTTCATGCCCCTCGACTCTTATGACTGCCATCTGGTTTCTGTACAAATTATAAATAGCCTTTCGCTCCCTGTATTTTACCCCTGCCACCTTTAGAATTTGAAAAAGAGTATTCCAGTCAACATTGTCAAAAGCTTTCTCTAAGTCTACAAATGCTAGAAACGTAGGTTTGCCCTTCCTTAATCTTTCTTCTAAGATAAGTCGTAAGGTCAGTATTGCCTCACGTGTTCCAACATTTCGACGGAATCCAAACTGATCCTCCCCGAGGTCTGCATCTACCAGTTTTTCCATTCGTCTGTAAAGAATTCGCGTTAGTGTTTTGCAGCCGTGGCTTATTAAACTGATAGTTCGGTAATTTTCACATCTGTCAACACCTGCTTTCTTTGGGATTGGAATTATTATATTCTTCTTGCAGTCTGAGGGTATTTCGCCTGTCTCATACATCTTGCTCACCAGCTGGTAGAGTTTTGTCAGGGCTGGTTGTCCCAAGGCCGTCAGTAGTTCTAATGGAATGTTGTCTACTCTGGGGGCCTTGTTTCGACTCCGGTCTTTCAGTGCTCTGTCAAACTCTTCACGCAGTATCGCATCTCCCATTTCGTCTTCATCTACATCCTCTTCCATTTCCATAATATTGTCCTCAAGTACATCGCCCTTGTATAAACCTTCTATATACTCCTTCCACCTTTCTGCCTTCCCTTCTTTGCTTAGAACTGGGTTGCCATCTGAGCTCTTGATATTCATACACGTGGTTCTCTTCTCTCCGAAGGTCTCTTTAATTTTCCTGTAGGCAGTATCTATCTTACCCCTAGTGAGATAAGCTTCTACATCCTTACATTTGTCCTCTAGCCATCCCTGTTTAGCCATTTTGCACTTCCTGTCGATCTCATTTTTTAGACGTTTGTATTCCTTTTTGCCTGCTTCATTTACTGCATTTTTATATTTTCTCCTTTCATCAATTAAATTCAATATTTCTTCTGTTACCCAAGGATTTCTAGCAGCCCGCGTCTTAGTACCTACTTTATCCTCTGCTGCCTTCACTACTACATCCCTCAGAGCTACCCATTCTTCTTCTACTGTATTTCTTTCCCCTGTTCCTGTCAATTGTTCCCTTATGCTCTCCCTGAAACTCTGTACAACCTCTGGTTCTTTCAGTTTATCCAGGTCCCATCTCCTTAATTTCCCACATTTTTGCAGTTTCTTCAGTTTTAATCTACAGGTCATAACCAATAGATTGTGGTCAGAGTCCACATCTGCCCCTGGAAATGTCTTACAACTTAGAACCTGGTTCCTAAATCTCTGTCTTACCATTATATAATCTATCTGATACCTTTTAGTATCTCCAGGGTTCTTCCACGTATACAACCTTCTTTCATGATTCTTAAACCAAGTGTTAGCTATGATTAAGTTGTGCTCTGTGCAAAATTCTACTAGGCGGCTTCCTCTTTCATTTCTTAGCCCCAATCCATATTCACCTACTATGTTTCCTTCTCTCCCTTTTCCTACACTCGAATTCCAGTCACCCATTACTATTAAATTTTCGTCTCCCTTCACTATCTGAATAATTTCTTTTATTTCATCGTACATTTCTTCAATTTCTTCATCATCTGCAGAGCTAGTTGGCATATAAACTTGTACTACTGTAGTAGGTGTGGGCTTCGTATCTATCTTGGCCACAATAATGCGTTCACTATGCTGTTTGTAGTAGCTTACCCGCATTCCTATTTTCCTATTCATTATTAAACCTACTCCTGCATTACCCCTATTTGATTTTGTGTTTATAACCCTGTAGTCACCTGACCAGAAGTCTTGTTCCTCCTGCCACCGAACTTCACTAATTCCCACTATATCTAACTTTAACCTATCCATTTCCCTTTTTAAATTTTCTAACCTACCTGCCCGATTAAGGGATCTGACATTCCACGCTCCGATCCGTAGAACTCCAGTTTTCTTTCTCCTGATAACGACATCCTCCTGAGTAGTCCCCGCTCGGAGATCCGAATGGGGGACTATTTTACCTCCGGAATATTTTACCCAAGAGGATGCCATCATCATTTAATCATACAGTAAAGCTGCATGTCCTCGGGAAAAATTACGGCTGTAGTTTCCCCTTGCTTTCAGCCGTTCGCAGTACCAGCACAGCAAGGCCGTTTTGGTTAATGTTGCAAGGCCAGATCAGTCAATCATCCAGACTGTTGCCCCTGCAACTACTGAAAAGGCTGCTGCCCCTCTTCAGGAACCACACGTTTGTCTGTCCTCTCAACAGATACCCCTCCGTTGTGGTTGCACCTACGGTACGGCCATCTGTATCGCTGAGGCACGCAAGCCTCCCCACCAACGGCAATGTCCATGGTTCATGGGGGGCCATGATACTTGGTAGCTCAAAAACGGCAAGGTCCATGGTTCATGGCGGGGGGTAGTGGACTGTGTCAGTGAAATATTCTTCGAGTTCAACACATACACTCTAAGACAGGAAAAAGAAAGACAAACGACGCACCACAAAGGAATTATCCGAATGGGACGGAAATCAGGAGGTACGATGTAAATTTACAGACAAATAAATGATTACAGTTTCAGAGAAATATTGTATGATGCATTCAAGAGAAAGAACTTCACAAACTGAGCAAGTCAGTAACGCCTTGGTTCAACTCTGCCCCTTTTGGAAGCAGTTATTCGGCTCGGCATTGATTGAGAGAGTTGTTGGATGCCCTCCTGATGGATGTCGTGCCAATATCTGTCCAACTCGCACGTTAGATCGTCAAAATCCCGATCTGGTTGGAGGGCCCTGCCCGTGATGCTCCAAACGTTCTCAACTGGGGAGAGATCCGGCGACCTTGTTGGCCAAAGTAGAATTTGGAAAGCACGAAGACGAGCAGTAGAAACCCTGACCCGCGTGTGTGCGGACATTACCTTGCTGAATGTAAGCCCAGGATGATTTGCCGTGCAGGGCAACAAAATGGGACGTAAAACATCATCGACGTGCCGCTGTGCTGTAAGGGTACCGCGGATGCCAGCCAGATGGGTCCTGCTATGAAAAGATATAGCATTCCAGACCATCACTCCTGGTCGTCGGGCAGGTATGGCTGACGACAGTCGGGATGGTACCCCACCATTGTCTGGGGTTTCTCCAGACACGTCTTCGGCCTGGAAACTCATCGACTGAAGTATAATTGTCTTCAGTGTTGAGTCCCACTTCGAAATGAGTTCCGATGACCATCGAAGACGCGTCTGGAGACGCCCCAGACAGCAGTAGGATACCAATATGGGATACCAACCTCACTGCCCCCCACCATACGGCTCGGAAACCAGGAGTGGTGTGGTCTGGTGTACCATATCTTTTCATACCATATCTTTTCATATTTCGTCGTCTCTGTGGCACCCTTACAACGCAGCAGTACGTCGACGATATTCTACGTTCCGTTTATTACCATTCATCGCAGACCATCCTGGGCTTGCATTTCAGCAAGATAATGCCCGCCCGCACACGGCGAGAGCTTCCGCTGCTTGTCTTCATGCTTGCGAAACCCTACCTTGGCCAGCAAGCTCGCCGGATCTATCTCCAACTGAGAATGTTTGGAGCGTTATGGGCGGGCCCCTCGAACCAGCCAGGAATTTTGACGATCTAATGGGCTAGTTAGACAGAATTTGGCACGGTGTTCTTCAGGAGGGCACCCAACGACTCTGTCAACGAATGCAGAGCAGAATAACTGCTTGCACAACAGCCGGAGGTTTCTGTTGAATAAATCATCCAACTTTTTCTGAAATTGTAATCATTAGTTGTTTGTGTATGTACAACACATCTACCGATTTCCGTTCCATTCGGACAATTCCTTCGTGGTTAGTCGTTTTACTGTTTTGTTTTAGATGGTACTTGCGAAGACACTCCGTAGGATCGTATGTAGGTTAATAGTTACGGACATGGCAGAGTGCCTAGCGCCTTACGGAAATCTAGTCAGAGGGCATCTACCTGCTCACTTGCAACTGTGTTTGCAGGGTGTCGTGTATGAGTAAAGCAAGCTATGTTTCACTCTATAGGTGGAGCAAGTGACAGGTTTCAGTATATCAAATAGCGTACGTTCAGTGCGGCTCGCTTATTGACAGCGTATTTTAATTCTTTTTTTGGAGTTTCACTTTCCTCTTGTCTTCTCTTCCATACTCTCGATCATGTACAAGGGCTCCGACTGCTCAGTTATAGACTGTAGATGCTTCTTATGCCATAATGCTGCTAAACATGCACATCAGAGCCATAACATGGAACGATTCTGGTGCCTGCAAATGAGCCTTGGAACAATGCTATCAACTCTAACGAGCGCCTTACTAGTAGAAGCTGATGAAACTCCCCAGTATGTACGACGTCAGTACGTGGGGACAACATTTGTTTGCCACAAGATCAGCAGTCCAGTAGTGCATAAATCACACTCCTACGTGAAATCAGTCTTCTGCTCATAGGGTCTGTATCGGGCATGCGGAACCTCTCCTCTCTACTAGTGGCATCATTAGACTCGATGCGTACCGTCGGCCGGTGGATTCAAGCAGATAGCTCCATAGTCTCATTTGGAATTCCATTCCGAATAAGATGGAAAAATTCATAATTAATGTTACTGGCCGGCCGGGGTGGCCGAGCGGTTCTAGGCGCTACATCCTGGAAGCGCGCGACCGCTACGGTCGCAGGTACGAATCCTGCTTCGGGCATGGATGTTTGTGATGTCCTTAGGTTAGTTAGGTTTAAGTAGTTCTAAGTTCTAGGGGACTGATGACCTCAGAAGTTAAGTCCCATAGTGCTCAGAGCCATTTGATTTGAAATGTTGCTGTTTTTATGAAACTTTGTCTTGGCACAATCATTTCGAGTTTCAATGTTTTCGTTTATCTTTATTGGTCGCACTTTGTTCATATGTATACTGATGGCTCTGGGTGTGAGCAAATTTCAGCAGGATGATGTGCATTTCTTGTCCCCAACTTGAAACATCTTAAACAATTCGTCTGTCCCCATATTGCTAAATTTTTATCACGGAAGCGATAGTGATTCGAGAGGCTCTCAAATTTGATGGTGATGCGGGGCTCCAGGACCTACTGATATTATCAGACTAAATCTGTTCTGTTGCAGCCTACTGAAAAGCAAAAATGGAACAGTAAAATGAATATTCAAATGCTGGAAAGTAAACGAAGACGTACAGAAACTCCTTTCTGTTAGCCCCAGCACACGTAGGATTAGTTTACAATGTAAAAGGTCGAGCAGTTGACGAAAGAGGTCAGTGGTTCTGGCCGTGTAAGGAACGTCAGTCTACCATTCTCGATTTCAAACTATGGGTGCGGAAGCTGGCAGAGAATTAGTGCCATTCAACCTACAACAAAGATCGACGCTACACTGTCATCCAACCAGTAATGAGAAGTTCCTCCTAGTTTCGAAAATTTTAGGCGGGCAGGAAGCTGGTAACTACCTTGCTATGAATGCGTACTAACTATTATACAGTTTAATTCCCTCTCACTTACATCGGATAGTCGTCAGTGGGGTAATCCTTTCTGCGACTGTCAGAATAAACAGGAGGAAGATGTAAACCGCTTACTGTTTTCCTGATGTTTCTTCGAATCACAGCAAAACAATTTACTGCAAAATCTTGGTGAAACTCAAAGTGACCCTTCCAACACTTTTCCCTGTGTTTTTGTGTCACGAACCTCCTCAAGTATACTATCAAGTAAGCCTTTTTAGGGTTCCGTACCTCAGCTGATAAAAACGGAACACTTGTAGGAGCACTTTGTTGTTCGTCCGTCCAACTATCTGCCTGTCCGACTGTTAAAAACACTTTATCTCAGGAATGGACAGATTTATTATGTTGAAATTTATGTCATGTATTAAGGTCTGTGGTCCCTCGACCGTTTAAAAAATTGAAGCTTCAAAGTCAGTGCACCCAAAAGACACGGCCGTTTACGCCAAATATTTTGGCACTCGCGAACTCACTCATCAAAACCTAAAGGGTATTTCCCGTTGGCGTAGAATCATGAAATTCGGCAAGAAGCGAACTTTTACGGTAAAAGTAACGGAACAAAGTCCGAAAACTGTTAATTTGTCCCTTGGCGTTATAAAAAAAGTTAAACTTCTAAGTCAATGCAGTACTGCTATTTATGTCACATATTTTGATACTCGCAAAACTCACTCATTAAAACCTAAATGGTCCCGTTGATTTAGAAACATGAAATTTAGAAGAAACCAAGTTTCACAGTACAAGTAAAGGAAGAAATCAAAAAATATTAATTTATAATTATCTCACACGAAAAAATTTCTTTTCTCGTATGTTATCCAACTTCAAACTTAAAAATAAAACATTCTCGAAAGTCTCGGAATTCCCAAGACCAATATACACTGAAACGCCAAAGAAACTGGTATAGGCATGCGAATTCAAGTACAGAAATATGTAAGCAGGCAGAAGACGGCACTGAAGTCGACATCGCCTATATAAGACAACAAGTGTCTGGCGCAGTTGTTAGATGGGTCACTGCTGCTGCAATGGTAGGTTATCAAGATTTAATTGAGTTTGAGCGTGGTGTTATAGTCGGCGCACGAACGATGGGACACGGCAACTTCGAGGTGGGGATGAAGTGGGGATTTTCCCGAACGACCATTTCACGAGTGTGCCGTGAATATTAGGAAAATGTCAAATCTCCGAAATGGCTGCGGCCGGAAAAAGATGCTGCAAGAAGGGGACCAACGCCGACTGAAGAGAATCGTTCAACGTGACGGAAGTACAACACTTCCTCAATTGCTGCGGATTTCAATGTTGGGCCATCAACAAGTGTCAGCGTGCGAACTATTCAACGAAACATCATCGATATTGGCTTTCGGATCCGAAGGCCCACACGGGTACTTTTGATGACTGCACGACACAGAACCTTACGCCCCGTCTGGACACTTCACTACCGACATTGGACTGTTGATGAGTGGAATCATGTTGCCTGGTCGGACGAGTCTCGTTTGAAATTGTAGCGAGCGGATGTACTTGTACGGGTATGGAGATAACCTCATGATTCTATGGACCCTGCATGTCGGCAGGGGACTGTTCAGGCTGGTGGAGGGTCTGTCATGGTATGGGGAGTGTGCAGTTGGAGTGATATGGTACCCCTGATACGTCTATATACGAGTCTGACAGGTGACACGAGCGTAAGCATCCTGTCTGACCACCTGCATCCATACATGTCCATGAGCATTCCGACGGACTTGGGCAGTTCCAGCAGGACAATGCGACATCCCACATATCCAGAATTGCTACAGAGTGGATCCAGGAACACTCTTCTGAGTTTAAACGCTTTCGCTGGCCACCAGACTCGGCAGACATGAACATTGTTGAGGACGTGTGGGATGCCTTGCGACTTGCTGTTCAGAAGAGATCTCCACCCTTTCTTGTTCTTATGGATTCATGGACAGCGCTGCAGGATTCATGGAGTCATTTCCCTCCAGGACTACTTCAGACATTAGTTGAGTCCATGCGACCTCGTGTTGCGACACTTCTGTGTGCTCACGAGGCCCTACACGACATTAGCCAGGTGTATCAGTTTCTTTGGCTCTTCAGTGTGCAGGCAAAAGTCGTTGAGATTCTCGACTCCCGCGATGGGTGAAATGTCTCTATACATTATTAAATATGTAAAGAAGCCTCCTGCCGCCCGGGGTAGCCGCGCGGTCTCTGGCGCCTTGTCACGGTTCGCGCGGCTCCCCTTGTCGGAGGTTCGAGTACTCCCTCGGACATGGGTGTGTGTGTTGTTCTTAGCGTAAGTTAGTTTCGGTTCGATTAAGCGGTGTGTAAGCCTAGGCACCGCTGACGTCAGCAGTTTGGACCCATAGTCCTTACCACAAATATCAAATTTCATTTCAAAGAAGCCTCAGAGTTCGAATTCTACTCGCACCTGACCAATCTGATTTTGTTTTATTCGAGATAGTAACGTGTGTGCAGCGAATTTGATGTGCTATGTATGGTTATACGAACACAATTTCCAGATGTATACTTTCTAGCATCTCTTGAGCTCTTCACTTATATTCTATTTTCTCTATAGTTGATATGTCAATATTCTTTCGCTGCAAGTATTGTACCTGAGTGGATGCTATAAAATAATTCCAAACTATTGTTCAGACTATGTATATTGTGATTTCTCGGTAGTTATGATTTATGTTTGTAACAAGCAGTTAGCTATAAATACAGGTCAATAAAAGCAACCCAGACCTGAAGAAAACTCTCCCATATAAATGAAACATAGAAAAAATTTTGAAACGATGCAGCTGTTCCGGAAAAGTCCCCAAATACAGGCTGTCATGGCTTACCTGACAAGGACGCACACGTGACGCCAGCACGCAGACCAGGCCCGCTACTGAGGCCGAAGGCTGCAGGCCGCCGGTCGCTCACACTTACCGTGGCGCGCCTGCCGGCCAGCGTTATACACGCTGTCCACTGCGTCGCGCTTCTCCACTAACGTTTCGGGAATTGTGGCGCCGATGGTGAGTCACTTTGCTGTCCCGTCTAGGTTATTCGGTGATTCATGTCATTGCTGAAGTGTTTATACGCGTTTCGTACATCGCTACCTACTCGTCAGTGAGAGATATGCAATTCGACGCTCTCGTCTGTTCAAGAAATTATTTCCTTAGAACGAATCTCGTCATTTTCTATAATTGTTTTACCCGTCTTCTCGTGGAAACACTCCATATGTTATAGATCTGTTGATGTCGTCGTTTTCTGCACCAAGTTTGTAAATGTTCGTTTTACAACGTAATATTTCCTCTTATACCGTGTGATCAAAAAGTCAGTATAAATTTGAAAACTTAATAAACCACGGAATAATGTAGATAGAGAGGTAAAAATTGACACACATGCTTGAAACGACATGGGGGTTTACTAGAAGCAAAAGAAAAAGTATTGCTAGACGCGTGAAAGATCTCTTGCGCGCGTCGTTTGGTGATGATCGTGTGCTCAGCCGCCACTTTCGTCATGCTTGGCCTCCCAGGTCCACAGACTTCAGTCTGTGCGATTATTGGCTTTGGAGTTACCTGAAGTCGCAAGTCTATCGTGATCGACCGACATCTCTAGGGATGCTGAAAGGCAACATCCGACGCCAATGCCTCACCAGAACTCCGTACATGTTTTACAGTGCTGTTCACAACATTATTCCTCGACTACAGCTATTGACGGCCGGAGTGGCCGTGCGGTTCTAGGCGCTACAGTCTGGAGTCGAGCGACCACTACGGTCGCAGGTTCGAATCCTGCCTCGGGCATGGATGTGTATGATGTCCTTAGGTTAGTTAGGTTTAATTAGTTCTAAGTTCTAGGCGACTGATGACCTCGGAAGTTAAGTCGCATATTGCTCAGAGCCATTTGAACCAACTACAGCTATTGTTGAGGAATGATGGTGGACATATTGAGCATTTCCTGTAAACAACGATCTTTGCTTTGTGTTCCTTTGTTATGCTAATTATTGCTATTTCGATCAGATATGCCGAAGATTAGATGGGTAGTTCGCATAACTAATGAGGAAGTATTGAATAGGTTTGGGGAGAAGAGAAGTTTGTGGCACAACTTGACCATAAGAAGGGATCGGTTGGTAGGAGATGTTCTGAGGTATCAAGGGATCACCGGTTTGGTATTGGAGGGCAACGTGGAGGGTAAAAACCGTAGGGGGAGACCAAGAGATGACTACACTAAGCAGATTCAGAAGGATGTAGGTTGCAGTAGGTACTGGGAGATGAAGAAGTTTGCACAGGATAGAGTAGCATGGAGTTCTGCATCAAACCAGTCTCAGGACTGAAGACCACAACAACAACCTGATCAGATGAAGCGCCATCTGTCGGAAATTTTTGGAAAGTTTGTATTTTTTTGGTTCTAATAAAACCCCATGTCATTCCAAGCATGTGTGTCAATTTTTACCTCTCTATCTACATTGTTCCGTGATTTCTTCAGTTTTCAAATTTATACTGACTTTCTGATCACCCGGTATATTAAAGGCATCCTCAGTGGATTTTTTCTGAAATAATGTGATTTCGGTTTTACCTATACCTTTAGACTAGATACAGTTCACACCATAATTGTTACACCAGCGAAATGTTAACTTATAGTTGCTCGTCTATCCCGCCAAAACCTTCTTTTCCTTCATCTGTTCATGGTTTAGACGGCGCACTTTGAGTACATTAAAGAAAGATCCACACATATTCACGTCAACATATTTTGATTTTGTCGTCGTGAATTGTTTCACATCATTTAGTTAAAGGAAAATGATGTGTTAATATTACAAAACGGGAACCTCTTGATATGAATATGTGCCGATTTTTCTTTCATTGTGGTGAAGGTGCGTCCAGTAACCTACAGCGAGATGAAAGGAAACAGATTTTGGAGGGTTCGACGAATGACTAAGCGTAATATTTTATTAATGTAAAAATTCTGTTGTGAACTGTACCGAATTTACAAGCACACATAAAAACAAAATTGTATCAAAATGGTTCAAATGTCTCTGAGCACTATGGGACTTAACATATGTGGTCATCAGTCCCCTAGAACTTAGAACTACTTAAACCTAACTAACCTAAGTACATCACACACATCCATGCCCGAGGGAGGATTCGAGCCTGCGACCGTAGCGGTCGCGCGGTTCCAGGCTGAGGCGCCTAGAACCGCACGGCCACACCGGGCGGCAAAACTGTATCTTTACAGAAAAATCCACTAAAAGTGTCTTTATTCTAAGAAGTGAAAAGAAACGTAATAAACGAAATAAATACATGTACAGAAAACAAATCACAAAACAAAGCAGGAGTGGTGTGACATAAACGAAAGTTGGTAGGCGAGTTTCTACAGCTGAAGGTGATGTGTATTCAAATTTCACGCCACTCGTATAAGCGTGGCGCTGGTAGCGGCACTATGAAGATGCAGATGAGGTTTGCGTTAAACACACTCTGTAGCGGTCGTGAGCGTTGGTTGCCTTTGAGACTGGACATGGTGAGTTGATGATAGTCAAGAATTCCTTTAAGGCGACAAGACGCCATTATCAACACCTCACTGAGTTTGTACGAAGTATACTAACAGTGCTACGAGAACCTGGATGTTCTTTCTGCGACATTGCAGAAGACTTGGCACAAACATAGCTAATGTACGTCATTGCATGTAGCGGTGGCCAAGGGAAGGTACGGTCGCAAGAAGACCGGACTCCAGAGGGTCACGTGGAACTGCCGAGCGGGAAGGCCATCGTGTTCGTCGTATGGCTCTGGTGCATCATGCTGCATCTGCAGCAGCTTGAACAGCAGCTGGCAGCGAAGTGACACAACGAAGTGTTACAAATCGGAGGTCTGTTGTGTTTCCTGATAAAGGCTCGTTCTGGCTCGGTGCCAGTGATGGCCGTGTGTTGGTTAGAAGGAAGGCCCGCAACCAACTTCCAATAATACAATACCAACAACCGTTATTTTGATTTTATTTTTAGGCAACCAGTTTCGATAGCACATTATGTCATCTTCAGGCCTGCATATAACAAGTAAACCTGGTGTTAAAAACCAATGCAGCACTGTCAACTGGTCTCGTGAAGATTTTTTCCCACAGGCGTGTGCGCTCCTTGGACAGCTGTCAGCAGGCCTGAAGGTGACATAATGTGATGTCGAAACTGGTTGCTTAAAAATAAAACCAAAATAATGGCTGTTGGTATTGTATTATTGGATATCGACCAATCAAAGTCCCACACTCCAGACATAGGATGGAGTTACATTTATGCAACCAACTTGTCTGCTTGCTAGAAACAATGGACCTGTACCTGGAGTATGGTTTGTTGTAACCCAACATGCTATACCTAATGTCTACATCGTGCATCTTCCTCCTCGATCACCAGATCTGTCTCCAGTCGAGTACATATAGGCATCATCGCATGGCAACTCCAGCGTCATACACGATCAGCATTAATTATGCCTGTATTGATCGATCACGTGCAACAGGGCTGGAACTCCATCCCACAAACTCACACCCGGCACCTGTACAACACAATGCATGCACGTTTTCATGCTTGCCCTCAACATTCTGGTGGTTACACCGGTTATCAATGTACCAGAACCTCACATTTTCTACGGCTTATCTCAGTCTTACCTGTTATTTACAATCGTTATTACTTAAATATGTTATCTAGAGAAATGTATTCCCGAAATTTCATTGCTCTACATTAATTGTTGGTGTTGCGATATTTTTCGTCAGTGTATTAAATTGCAGGAATGAACAAGCGTTTGAAGCTGTGAAACGAAAACTCTATATGCTTATTTTATTGTCTGGTGCAATACATACTCCTCCGTTTCAAAAAAAGTTTTATGATGTTATATGTTTTTAGCTGTTTCAGTCATAAAGTGTCATGCTACTCTTTATTGTAGAAGATATGAAAAAAAATCAACAGGTGACATTCAGTTTCTCAGCTTTTGTGTGGTATGGTTGCTTTAAAGATTTTTCTGTCTCTTTCGGTGGAGCTGCGTGCGGGTAGGAATAGACCGTTGCTTACAGCGGTTCAAAGATTTCTGTAATTATTTTGTTAGCATTTAATAATTTTCTTGGAGTAACTCTTTTAACAACGTGAGTAAAAACTTATCAAGGAATGTGGTGTAGTTAGCGGTTAGCCTTTTATAAGTAAAGTCCGGATTTTTATTTAATGTCAATACGAAAAATATGTACATATTTATGTAATGGAAATGGATAACATACATAGGAAGATCTGTGCTATCTCGAAAACATTGCTTTCTACGTTTAGCATCAAATAATGGTTTCAACTAAAATAAACTTCGAAATTACACCACAGCACTTTAACGTACCAGAAACACGAAAACTACGAGTAGAAGGTACATTTTACATTGCTTAATTTTTTATTTTGAAAGTATATACTGTGCTAGTCAAGGAAAATTGTCTTCGGCCACATATCTTTGTTAAAATGTCTACATATATTTATACATTTACATCACACTACACTGTAGTAGGACATCCATGTTCGTTCCCATGGTATACCAAAATCCTTTGCAACCGCGGGACTAACGGACGTAAATTGACACCAAACAAATCAAACACAAGAACTGTCGCATTAGCACGAATGTGACTGCCCTACTCACTAGATGTATATGAATACTTAGGTTCAATAAAAGACATCATAGCCCACAGAAATTATTAAGCTACCCTTACCTTACATTTCCTTTCTGAAGCGCAATTAACAGCATGGTACAGCAGTTTTCCCATTTCTCTGCAGTCATAGAATGTCGCCAATAGAAAGAATATTTTTGTAGCACAAAATCATATCTCCACATCACAGGACGTTGATGGTGCAAATTTTAGGAGATAAAATATGCATGGACGTAAAATGCGTGTAGGCGGGGTGTCCAACTAAAACAATGCACCTAAAACTAACTAACTAAAACAATGCACCTAACTAAAACAATGCACCGTATATATTACAATTCGTTAAAGTTGCTGGCAAGGAAGCCTAAATTGCTATGGAAGCATGACAGACCAGATTCGATTTTAATGTTAGTGAAAATTTTTGTGTCTCTCGTTCTGAAATTTAACAATCTCTCGTGAATGAGTCAATTACAAATTTTACAACTTGAAACTATTCATTATAAAAACCATGAGCTTCAGCCCGTACACCCACTAAGTTGGAACAGAGTCAGACCGCTTGGCTAGATCGGCAGCAGTTCCCTATAGAGCGACAAACGTTAAGGATCTTTAATAAACACTTTCTTGGTGTAGGAATCCTGGGTAGCTGCCGTGCACTTCTCCGGTGACAGGTTGCAGTGCGTGGGTCAGGCAGGCGAAGTGGCTTAAATGCGGATAGAATACACGTAGAGCAGTAAGTTGCTGCATGGGCTATTGTGGAATAAATATTTTCTGAACTTAGCTGTATTGCCCATGAAGATTGTATTTCGTAACCTCGTACTATTCGTCATCACTGATTCGGTCTAAATTTACGGTGTATGCAGACGTGGGAGCTCGAGGTGGCCAAGCATTTAGAAAAAAAATAGCATTTTTGGCGCTGGTCGGGAAAGGCACGAGCTTCTTAAGTTAAGGTACATGTCAGGCAATAGCTAGTGCAGCGGGAAGAGTATGAAACGGTACTGCAGCGACAAAGGATCGAGTCCGTTTAGAGAATGTTCTTACTTTGAATTTTTACGTTACTTTATTTGAAAAAAAAACCACCTAGGTAATGTTAAATAAATGATCTTTGAAGGGATGAAACCTTATGTGCACGAGAATAAATTTATTCTCTTAATTGGCTCGTGGGGTGGACATACAAATCCACAATTATACAACGAGATTTTTCAAGATGAAGAAGGATTGCCATCGTGCAGTATTAAAGAGATTGTCCCCAAATAAACACATCTAGTGCAATCCTGTGATGTCTATTTTTATCGTCAGCTGAAGAATTTGATCGAAAAGCTTCAAAGTTACTCTTATCTCGTCGAGACAGAAAAGAAATCACGTCCAGAGAAGACTACATCAAAATACATTTCCTTGTTTATCAAAACCTGTCCTCGCCAATATTTGGGGAAATGGTGCGTTACGTGTGACTTAACTGTCAATCTGTGAGATTAGAGGGAACCGTTTATGAATGTAAACAAAGTTTGTTTTTGCACACGAATTTTAAAATGGCAGTGTAACTGAAAAATGCGGCCTTTTTAACATGTGCTAAGAAAATTTCTGCTTTGTTTGTTTTTACAATGAAAATTACCCCAGCATGTGTAAATAATCAGCTGTAAAATGATAAAAGTATCTAATTTTACACACGAAGTGTTCCTGTATGCGTAATAATCCCTTCCTTGAAATTTATTTGCAATCTCAAATTTTTCTTTGCCTTCCCTTTTAATGCCTTTTACGACAATAATAATAAATATAATATACTGAAAATTATTTCGGTTTCTTTGAAGTATAAGTCACGCAAAAATTGGAAAACGTGCTCCACGTAGGGTCACGAACCCAGCACCTTTCCATTACGTTCTGTACTCTTTCCACTGCGGCATCCTCTGCTTAGAATTTACGCTAATGTAAATATCTCATACGTCACCCGAGCCGCTCCAAAAGTGCTATTTTTTTTCTAAACGCGTTGCCATCTGTAGCGCCCAGTTCTGCCACTTTTATTTCTGGCCAGGCCCTGCATGTGTCATAAATTTGGCCCAAATCGGTGATGAAGAGTAGGCACAGTCCCCTTGTAAGTGATAGCATGTGAAGTATAAGAACAATAGTCACCCGCAGGTGAACACTATGAGAGAGGTCTCTAATACGAGAAGTATCACTGCTTGAACGACTAAAAGCAAATAGAAAATACTGATTCGCGGTTGATCAGTGTCGGTTTAAGGTCCAACCCACATAAGCGGCTTCTTGGGGCGCCAAGCTGAGAGGGGCACCGAAGGTGGCAAAGCGAAAAATTTGTATGCGGATTGTACCGTAATTAGTAGAGAAAACCGTCACTCATGAAAGTATATGGCAGCAGACACCAAAACGTTACAATGAACATGGCTCCACAGTGTGGCCGTTTGCGAGATAACTGCGAATTTGTGATTACGAGCTGCCACTGACTTCAGTTTCATATGTCGTCCTAGTTAATAGAAATGTATATGGCTCAAATTTCACGCAAGGTGTATCTTAACTTGAAACACAATACTGCTACAGCACTGGACACATTACAGTTTACTGTACGTCGGTACCTTTCAAAGTAGGTGTTGAACGCGTTGTTCTCACATTTGGATGCAGTACTGCTGGTATACGTGGACGAGGATGTACAATTTGCTGTTCGAGTTCTTCAACCGTATCAGCAGAAGTGCTGTGCACTTCGATTTTGATATGACCTCGGAAAGAGAAATCCGGAGGGTTGGGGTCAGGTGACCTTAGCGGCCGAGGTACAGGCTATGCTTGATCTGTCCGTCTTAGACGCTACTAGCCCGTTACACCTCGCCTCACAACAGAAACAAAGTGTCCCTGTGCCCATCATACACCTGCCACATTCCTCAACGTAGCGCAAGGTGTGGGTGAAATCTGGGGTCAATTATAAGGCAACATAATTGAAAACTTTCCACTTCAGATAAATTTATGCTACATCTACGCGACTACTTTGCAATTCACACTGAAGTACATGTCAGAGGGTTATTCCAACCACCATCAGCCATAGGTGGAAGCACAAGCGGTCAAAGACACTACTACCTAGGGCACAGCCACCTATGGCAAGCTAAGATGCAGCAACAAGCGACAAACGTCGGCAAGCCCCAGCATATCAGCAACACTGACTGCAAATTACCAGCTGCTATTAGAGCTGACCAACAGGTCACAGCAGGGACACCGACGAGTTCGCCCACTGACGGACAAACAATTCGCCAACGTCACCCTATACTGTGCATTCGATATATGACCTATCGGACACAAAAACGATGATAAACCTAACTGTCGCAGGTTGCTGAGGTTGATTGCCAGTTCAACACCGATACCCAGCGGCAGTTGCCGAACAACAGCACTACACAACGTCAAAGGTATCGACATGTATGATACCCACTACTAACAAAGCCTACCCATGCACGACCTATCGCAGGCAGCAAGATACCCGCTACTGCTCTTATCACCCGACGTAACTATCGCAGATGTTTTTTCCCCTTGGCTCTTTTTTTCCTCTGCCCTTCAAACCACTACAATTCGTTCGACTTCGACCCAATCTATCTCCAGATGAGCGCGTATTAATGGCTAACCTTAGCCAGACGTACGCAAACATCGCAGTACCCACATCCTGCGACACCTCACTTTAGTGAACATTAACCATTATGTAGAGATGGCAGTAGACCTTTTGAGTTGGCCATCATGCCGGTGAGGACGTGGAGGGACTCCACCTCTATTTAAGAAACCATCAGATATTTTCTCTAACGTTCCACTCTCCAACGGCGCGTGGGAAAAAATGAAGGTTTAAATTTTTCTGTAGGAGTTCTGATTTCTCTTATTTTATTATCATGGTCACTGGCGCCAAAAAAATATTTTCACGTTCAGAGGAGAAAGTTGGTTATTGAAATTTTCTGAGAAGATCTCACGAAAAACGCTTTTGCTTTAGTGATTGCCATCTCAATTCGCTTATCATATCTGACGCTCTTTCCCTTATTTTGCGATAACGCAAAACGAGCTGCCCTTCATTGAACTTTCTGATGCCTTCCTTCACTCCTGTCTGGCAAGGATTCCACACAGCACAGCAATACTCTAGCAGAGGACGGACAAGCTTAGTGTAGGCAGTCTCTTTAATAGACCTGTCGCTTCTTCTAACAACTGTTCCGTCAGTAAAACTTAGTCTTTGGCTTACCTTCCCTACAGAGTTATCTACTTGATCGTTCCGACTTGAGATTTTGGTAACTGTAATTCCAACGTATTATTCGAATTGACAGCTTTTATTTTTGTGTGATTTATTGTATAATCGAAATTTAACAGTTTTCTTGTTGTACTCGTGTGTATGACCTCACATTTTATCTTATTGAGAGACAATTTCAACTTTTGGCACCATTGAAAACCATTATATGAATGGGTGGTGTCTCCAATAGAACAAGTCCGCAGCTCGTCGTCTCACAGTCGCGTTCTCGCTTTCCGGACACGGGGTCCCGGGTTCGATTACCGGCGAGGTCAGGGGTTTTCACCTGCCTCGACATGACTGTGTGTTTGTGTTGTCATCATTTCATCCCCATTCATGCGCGTGGCGAGTTTGGACTGAGCAAAGGTTGGAAATTTGTACGGGCGCTGAAAACCGTGCAGTGGAGCCCCCCACAAACCAATCATCATCATCATCATCATCATCATCATCATCATCATCATCATCATCATCATCCAAAAGAACAGAATCCGCAGTTGTGATACATGTTATGTAAATTGAAGGCGGAGGGTGGGGAAAGGAAAGCAACTATTGATGTCAGCTGCATAGGGTCTTTTTCGGAACGAGCGGTGATGCGTGAAAATGTGTGCCAGACCGGGATTCGAACCTGGGATCGCCTGCTTACTTGGCAGCTGCGTTAATCACCGTGCCAACCGGACACAGTGTTTATCGCAATCGCGCGGATCATCTCGGCGCGCCTCCCTGTCGACAGACATTGCCACCTAGCGCCAGCTATCCGTAGTCCACCTCTGTTTCCCCTATGCTTGCTACTTTGAGATTCTCGCAGGAGGTCAAACGTATCTGACATTCGCACTGAAGGTGGTGGATTCATTACCCATCGAGGCGAATCAGCTGTATGAATGTGGGTGTCTGTTCTTTCGGACACGTCGCGATGCAGCTGACATCAATAGCTCCTTTCCTTTCTCCCCTCTGCACCTTCAATTTACGCATACGAGGTTTGTCCGGAAAATACGTATAAAAGTTGAATAATGTCTTTATGTTACAGGTTGCACTCACCGCCAGGTGGGACTATTGCTGTAATCAATCCCATCAAAGCTCAGTTAGAGCCAGAGCAGTATGCGTGAAGGTGGGAGTGTGCGGCAGCTTGTTGACAGTTACCCTTTTTCACCTGCCGTCGGCATGCAGTTCTCTCTGATTGAGGAACAGCGCGTCAACATCAAGCTTCTTGCAAACCTAGGCAAGAATGGCCGTGAGATTTCTGAGTGTTTTTACGGAGACAATTCTCTGAAGGAACCAACCGTGAACAAGTGGTTAAAAAGGTTCCGGGATGGCCGAGAAGAAGTGAATAACGACCCTCGCCCAGGACGCCCGTCGACATCGAGTTCCGATGCAAATGTTGAACGAATTCGAGCTTGTGTTCTTAAAGACCGTAGATTGACAGTCAGAATGATTGCTGACGAGCTGTCAATCCCCAAAACAATCGTTCACGAAATCTTGACACAAAAGCTTGAAACGAAGAAATTGTGTGCGAAAATCGTACCGAAGCACTTGACGCCAGAACAGAAAGCAAAGAGTGCTGTGAGGATTGGTTGGAAGCAGAGGAACGAGGGGACTTTCTCAACCGAGTCATCACTGGAGACGAGTCCTGGTTTTACGAATTCGATGTGGAGCTCAAATCTCAAAGCAAGGAACGGAAACTAGCAGGAGAACCGAGAACAAAAAAGTCGAGAAAATCAAGGTCCAATGTGAAGACAATGTTGATTGTCTTCTTTGATTCTAGGGGCATTGTTCACAAGGAATTTGTCCCTCCCGGCCAGAGAGTGAACCGAAATTTTTACGTTGAAGTTCTGACATTTATCAGAGCTCGTGTGGCCCGAGTTCGACCGGAGTTGGCAAAAGGGGGCAGGTGGATCCTTCATCACGACAATGCGCGCCCTCACACGTCGCTCGTTGTGCGCGAGTTTTTTGCCCGAAGCTCAACCACCGTGACAGACCACCCGCCTTATTCACCCGATTTAGCCCCGTGTGACTTCTTCATGTTCCCGAAATGCAAAGTGGTGCTTCGGGGGCGGCACTTGGGAGATGTGGAAGCCATCAAGGCGGAAACGACTCGGCAACTGAACAACATCACAACTGAAGACATCAGCAATGTTATCAACAGTGGAAACGGCGTTGGCAGAAGTGTATCGCGTCTCAGGGCGATTACGTTGAAGGAGACCATATTGCAATACCTGAATAATTGGAAAATTAAGTTATTATTCAACTTTTATACGTATTTTCCGGAAAACCTCATACATAATATGTATGACAGCTGGGGATTGCTCGTGGTGTCTGTTCTTTCGGACGTGTCGATAGAACAGACACCACATATTCACATAACTGATGCGACTCGATAGTCAATAAATCCACCACCTCCAGCGCGGATGCACAATTACTTTCGGTCCCGTGAGGGAATTTCGAAAGTAGCGAGCATGGAGGACGTGGTAGGGTGCTGGGGGTAGGTGGGGGTAGGAGGGGGTAGGTGGGAATATGGGTCGGATACTCCTCGCAATTGTGATAAACATTGTGGCCGGGTGGCTCAGTGGTTAACGCAGCTGCGTAGTAAGCAGGAGACCCCGGTTCCAATTCTGGTCCAGCATACAGTTTTCGCATAAAGTCCCGATGCAGCTGACATCAATAGTCCCTTCGCTTTCCTTTCTGCAACTCCACCATCACTTTACATAATTAAGGTATATGTCTACGTCGTTGTACAATGGGTTTTATCTTCTGATGACTTTAATGGACTATAAATAACAGCATCATCTGCAAACAACCTAAGAATGCTAATAAGACTATCTCCTAAATCGTTTATGTACGTTATAAACAGCAGAGGGCCTATGACGCTTGGGAAACATCGAATATCGCTTCTGTTTTACTCGATCATTTTCTGACGAGGACAATACTTCATACTTACGTCAGTGACGGCTCGTAACCACACATTTGCTTTTATTTCAGAAACGGCTCGTTTGGTGAGCCATGTTATGCTGACCAGAATATTTTTACCTCTGTTATCACATACTTTCACCCGCGTCAGTTTTCGCTGATAATTGTGATCCACCTTGTATATAGAAAGAGAATTATATTTCACTAAAAGCTTTTGCGGATATTAGGAATTCTCTTAAATAAAAATGAATTGCTGCCTCTCTACATATTTAGCTCTGCCATAAGGGTTAGAAATTTATTTTCGTTACAGAGATATGTTTCGTTTGGTACCCTAGGAATTCACCCCCCCACCTCCCTCCCACCCACACACATACAGAGAGAGGTGTTTTTGTAGTAGTTATATTAAAAGGCAAAACTAGCTTCCACTGTCGCTAGATTTAGATTTATTTTTAAAGATTTTATCGAGAGTGCAAGGAGATGCCACTTACGTCTGAGGGACTCGGAAAGGAGAACGAGGGGGGGGGGGGGGAGGGGCGACACCAAATGATACGTCGCATCTGGGGAAAAATGTTCTCGAACTGGCCCTGCGTTGTCTCTGTCACAAGTCTGCAAAACGCTGCATTTGCGCACAATCGATGTTTGAATGTCAACGAAAAACAGCTCGCCGTATAACAGACAGTTACGGCCAACAGATTCCTCTCCATCCATCCCTAACGAGAGCCATCAGTGCTTCCCTGCGTGACAGAGACATCGCGAAAATATTCTAGCATTAGACACCTTCTGCAAGAGTAACGGACCTAGAGAGGACGCATAAGAATCGACTGACTTAAGTTTAGGCTCTGGTGTAATGTGCTTGCCTCATAGTTCTGATGGTGCGAAAATTAACATGGAATAGGAAACGAGAGTAGCTGTATCCAGTTCGATCCCGAGATTTTTTGTTGTATAGTAAACAAGTCCATCCATTTCACTATACAACGTACTGTTCTCAATAGAACCCTTACCTTTTTCGGATGATTTGGTCTGTGAAAGTTGTCAAGCTTTGATTATTTAAATATGTTAAAATATAAAATAATGTAGAATAAGCTGTGGCCAATCAGATAGACGGCTTCAGGAAAGGGAACAGTCCTAGTCAGTTCAGCGAAGATATTCGGTGCGCGGAAAACGCTGTCGGGGACGGGCAGAGGGATTTCTGGTCTAGACACCGAAGTTCGGCTGGAGACACCAAAGGGGACAGTTCCGATTGAGACGCGAAAGCGGACAGTCGGTCTTTGGGCAGCTAGGAAGTGAAACAGAAAATTTCGCGTTGTGTGGTATCGCGGGACTTAGTCTCTGAGCGGAGAGCAGCCGTGCGCCTGGAGTGAACTCTAACTTTTCGCGTAGACAACTTGTATTTCGCGATGAGATTGTGAATGCTCGAACTGTGTCAAATGGATATACACTCGAGTGTAACAGTAACTCTAAATACGACCACTTTCGCTATTAGTTTGCTTTATGAACAAACATTTTTTCTAACCAAATCGCAACTGCGTGGCCTACATCATTTATGGGGTATTAATTTAGTTCTCGATATTATTATTACTGTTATTGTATGTTATGTTAACTTCGTATTTCGCAAACTTGCCATCAGCCAGACAATTTAACCAAAGGGTCACAAGTGTATAATTTAGGGCGTGTAATGCGACACATGCGGTTCAACGCCTAGACGAGTTTGAGCCAAGACATTTCGACGAAGAGGAACCGCATGTGAGCCCGAACATTTTTTGGATGTTAGCTCGCATCTGCTAGTTTTGGCTTCTCATTTTCTAATCTAATTCCCTCAACATCGCTTTATTTAATTCCACTGCATCCCATTACCTTTGTTTTACTTTTGTTGATGTTCATCTTACAACTTATTTTCAAGATACATTCCATCTCGTTCAACTGCTCTTCCAAGTCCTTTTCTGTCTCTGAGAGAGTCGCAATGTCACGGACAGCGCACCGCAGTGACGTAGCAGTAGCCGCGCCGCTCAGTTGCAGCTGTGTGTAGCTAAGCAATCGAGCCTTCGCGCAGCAACTGAAATACCGATCAGTGCTCTTTAATTAAATCATGGGAGAAGGGAGGGGGATAAATTTGTTAATAATGATAATACAATGTCACATCTCCAATTAATCTAAATTCTTCTGTTGTATCATCTCCTTTCGTCCAAAGAAATACAGTTTATGCTGGATCCACTCTTCTCCTATTGCATGGAGACAACGTTAAAGACATATCATTAGTTTAACACGATTTTCCAAAATCGTTATTACCAAACTCTGACATATGAAATGTTTTATACACTACAACATATCTCTCGTTAAAACACTCAAGTCCAGCTAAGGCAGCAAATACACATCTCACCACAGTCACAGTAATCCATTCATTATGATCACCAAATGTTCCAGCACCATAAACTGAAAAAGGCATCCTGCAAGAAACAGTAACACAAGGACCAGAAAGGAGAGTGGTTTGGGGTGTTTCTTTGAGAGCTTTATTGTTTATCCTCGAAGAGCAAGACGTCAGAGAGAAATTTTTGATGAGCTTCTTCTCCCTGAGCTTTAACTCCTTTTCCTATTAGCACTCTAATAATGCAATACTTTTCTTACAAGATTTAAGTTCCCTGGTGTATTAACGCGCACAATTGATTTTTTCAAACATCATGAAGACTTCCGTTCGCAGGATCCATGTGATATCGTTAATGTAGTCAAAAACACGAGTATAAATTGGATCTCACCACGATCAAACTGGTATATTTCCAGGAAGTCCTAGGATTTTACTGAGTGTAATTTTCCTTCAGCACGAAGTACGACGAGCATAGTTCTACAAATAGAAGAGCACTGCTGTGTCAAGTGCATTACAATCTCTATTTTTCTGACTCCATAATAAACGGGGCCGTGATTGGGAGACACACAGCTGGACATCAGATACACTATGTGATCAAAAATATCCGGACATTTGGCTGAAAATGACTTACAACTTCGCGGCATCCTCCATCGGTAATGCTGGAATTCAATATGATGTTGGCCCAACCTTAGCCTTGATGACAGCTTCCACTCTCGAAGGCATACGTTCAATCAGGTGCTGGAAGGTTTCTTGGGAAATGGTAGCCCATTCTTCACGGAGGGCTGCACTGAGGAGAGGTATCGATGTCGGTTGGTGAAGCCTGGCACGAAGTCCGTGTTCCAAAACATCCCATAGGCTTTCTATAGGATTCAGGTCAGGACTCTTTGCAGGCCAGTCCATTACAGGGATGTTATTGTCGTGTAACCACTCCGCCACAGGCCGTGCATTATGAACATGTGCTCGATCGTGTTGAAAGATGCAATCGCCATCCTCGAATTGCTCTTCAACAGTGGGAAGCAAGAAGGTGCTTAAAACATCAATGTAGACCTGTGCTGAAATAGTGTCACGCAAAACAACAATGGGTGCAAGCCCCCTCCATGAAAAACACGACCACACCATAACACCACCGCCGCCGAATTTTACTGTAGGCACTACACACGCTGGCAGATGACGTTCACCGGGCATTGTCTTGTCCCTGCAATCGAATCGCCACAATGTGTACCGTGATTCGTCACTCCACACAACGTTTTTCCACTGCTCAATCGTCCAGTGTTTGCGCTCCTTACACCAAGCGAGGCGTCGTTTGGCACTTACCGGCGTGATGTGTGGCTTATGAGCAGCCGCACGACCATCAAATCCAAGTTTTCTCACCTCCCGCCTAACTGCCATAGTACTTGCAGTGGATCCTGAAGCAGTTTGGAATTCCTGTGTGACGGTCTTAATAGATATCTGCTTATTACACATTATGACCCCTTTCAACTGTCGGCAGTCTCTGTCAGTCAACAGACTAGGTCGGCCTGTACGCTTTAGTGCTGCACGTGTCCCTTCACGTTTCCACTTCACTATCACATCGGAAACACTATGAAAGCGTGAACACTGCTAGATACACTTAGGAGTGTGGAAATCTCTCGTATAGACGTATGACACTCGTGACTCCCAATCATCTGACCACGTTCGAAGTACATGAGTTCCCCGTAGCGCCCCATTCTGCTTTCTCACGATGTCTAATGACTGAGGTCGCTGATATAGAGTACCTGGCTGTACGTAGCAGCACAATGCACCTAATATGAAAAACGTATGTTTCTGGGGGTGTCCGGATACTTTTGATCACATCGTGTACACAGACCAACTGCGCACACTAGAACTCGTAGAGCAATTGTAAGCTCTGCAGACATTGACGTGTAGATATTAATGGCTTTCGTAGTAAGGCCAGATATTGGTCCAGATGAGGAGTGGTTACTCTTGACTGAGCTTACATTGAACTACAACCAGCATTTTTTTGTTCGGAAGCATCTGTTTAAGTCTTAAGGCATATTCAGTAGTAGTGATTCTGTAAAGTGTATCTGAGCTACTGCAAGACACCGGAGAATTGTACTGTGAAAATGTGGTTCAGTTGACATCTTTTTTGGGTCAGTACTTTTCAAATTTAGTAAAGGAACTCTATGTTCACTATGAAAGCGTGAACACTGCTAGATACACTCTAAGACAAAGAAAAAAGAAAATAAAGAGACCCAACACGAAGGAATTGTCCCCAGTGGAACGGAAATCGATAGATGAGTTTTACATATACAGATAAAGAAACGATTACAGTTTCAGAAAAAATGCATGATTTATTCAAGAGAAAGGGCTTCACAAATTGAGGAAGCCAGTGACGCGTTGGTGCACCTCTGCCCCGTTGTTGTTGTGGTCTTCAGTCCTGAGACTGGTTTGATGCAGCTCTCCATGCTACTCTATCCTGTGCAAGTTGCTTCATCTCCCAGTACCTACTGCAACCTACATCCTTCTGAATCTGCTTAGTGTATTCATCTCTTGGTCTCCCTCTACGATTTTTACCCTCCACGCTGCCCTCCAATACTAAATTGGTGATCCCTCGATGCCTCAGAACATGTCCTACCAACCGATCCCTTCTTCTTGTCATGTTGTGCCACAAACTTCTCTTCTCCCCAATCCTATTCAATACTTCTTCATTAGTTATGTGATCTACCCATCTGATCTTCAGCATTCTTCTGTAGCATCACATTTCGAAAGCTTCTATTCTCTTCTTGTCCAAACTATTTATCGTCCATGTTTCACTTCCATACATGGCTACACTCCATACAAATACTTTCAGAAATGACTTCCTGACACTTAAATCTATACTCGATGTTAACAAATTTCTCTTCTTCAGAAACGCTTTCCTTGTCATTGCCAGTCTCCATTTTATATCCTCTCTACTTCGACCATCATCAGTTATTTTGCTCCCCAAATAGCAAAACTCCTTTACTACTTCAAGTGTCTCATTTCCTAATCTAATTCCCTCAGCATCACCCGACTTAATTCGACTACATTTCATTATTCTCGTTTTTCTTTTGTTGATGTTCATCTTATATACTCCTCTCAAGACACCGTCCATTCCGCTCAACTGCTCTTCCAAGTCCTTTGCTGTCTCTGACAGAATTACAATGTCATCGGCGAACCTCAAAGTTTTTATTTCTTCTCCATGAATTTTAATACCTACTCCGAATTTTTCTTTTGTTTCCTTTACTGCTTGCTCAATATACAGATTGAATAACATCGGGGAGAGGCTGCAACCCTGTCTTACTCCCCTGCCAACCACTGCTTCCCTTTCATGTCCCTCGACTCTTATAACTGCCATCTGGTTTCTGTACAAATTGTAAATAGCCTTTCACTCCCTGTAGTTTACCCCTGCCACCTTTAGAATTTCAAAGAGAGTATTCCAGTCAACATTGTCAAATGCTTTCTCTAAGTCTACAAATGCTAGAAACGTAGGTTTGCCTTTCCTTAATCTTTCTTCTAAGATAAGTCGTAAAGTCAGTATTGCCTCACGTGTTCCAGTATTTCTACGGAATCCAAACTGATCTTTCCCGAGGTCGGCTTCTACTAGTTTTCCCATTCGTCTGTAAAGAATTCGAGTTAGTATTTTGCAGCTGTGGCTTATTAAACTGATTGTTCGGTAATTTTCACATCTGTCAACACCTGCTTTCTTTGGGATTGGAATTATTATATTCTTCTTGAAGTCTGAGGGTATTTCGCCTGTTTCATACATCAGATGGTGTACAGTTTTGTCAGGACTGGCTCTCCGAAGGCTGTCAGTAGTTCCAATGGAATGTTGTCTACTCTGGGGGCCTCGTTTCGACTCTGGACTTTCAGTGCTCTGTCAAACTCTTCACGCAGTATCATATCTCCCATTTCATCTTCATCTACATCCTCTTCCATTTCCATAATATTGTCCTCAAGTACATCGCTCTCGTATAGACGCTCTATATACTCCTTCCATCTTTCTGCTTTCCCTTCTTTGCTTAGAACTGGGTTTCCATCAAAGCTCTTGATATTCATGCAAGTGGTTCTCTTTTCTCCAAAGGTCTCTTTAATTTTCCTGTAGGCAGTATCTATCTTACCCTTAGTGAGATAAGCCTCTACATCCTTACATTTGTCCTCTAGCCATCCCTGCTTAGCCATTTTGCACTTTCTGTCGATCTCATTTTTGAGACGTTTGTATACCTTTTTGCCTGCTTCATTTACTGCATTTTTATATTTTCTCCTTTCATCTGCCCCGTAGGCAAGTTGTTATTCTACTCGGCATTGATTGATAGAGTTGTTGGATGTCCTACTGAGGGATACCATGCCAAATTCTGTCCTTTGGTTCGTTAGATCGTCAAAATCTCTAGCTGGTTCGAGGACCCTGCGCATAATACTCCAAACATTGACAACTAGAGAGAAATCCGAAGACTTTTGCTGGCCAAGTTAGGGTTTAGCAAGCATGAAAACAACCAGTAGAAGCTCTCGCCGTTAGCGAGCGGCCATTATCTTGCAGAAATGTAAGCCCAGGATGGCTTGCCATGAAGGGCAACAAAATGGGCGTAGAATATCGTTGACATACTGCTGTGCTGTAGGAGGTCCTGCTATGAAATGAAATGGTACCTCCAGACCATTGCTCCAGGTCGTCGGGCCGTATGGAGGGCGACATTCAGGTTTGTACCCCACCACTGTCCGGGGCTTCTCTGGACACTCCTTCGCTGGTCGTCGTGGCTGATCACTGGATACAATTCTATTCCAGTCAATGAGATTCCAGGCCCAATGTGTCAGACACCACTGCAAACGAGCGTTTTGGTACGGAGGTCTATGGTAGTGGGCGTAAGGGGCGCTGTCAGCTCAGCTCCCGTTCTATGAGGCGCCTTTTAATGTTCCTTGTGGTCACTGAAGGAACAGCTGCACACCGATCAATGATAATCATGATTCGGGACTTTGAGTGCCTCTCTGACGATTGCTCGATCCTCGCGTTCTGCTATGTCGCAAGGTCGACTGCTTCCTTCTTGACACTTGCGTTCAGCCATGGTTCACCCATTCCAGCCAACATCGTCGAAAAATGGCATCGGTCCTATTCAAATGTCGAGCGATCCGCCGATTACTCCGCGGGCTTCACTGAGCCCAAATATACATCCTCTTTGTAATGCTCATACCTGCATATATTGTTCACGCGCCTATCTGCAAGGCACAGTTACTGTCCAACTCAGTACACGAAATAATATTCGTAAAGAATTTATGGACATGTCACATGTTTGCTGTCCCTACCAGCTGGGCGGCGAAACTGCGCTTCAGCGTTACACATTCATCCATCTCCCACCTTAGTTTATAATTTTGCATTTTCAGTCGATATCTATATGAATATCAATTTGAGACCAATTTGCATAACTCCTTCGTATTTGCTCGTTTTTATTTTGTTTTAGGGTGTATTATGAGTGTATTCTAGTGCTTTTCGTTGCCGCTGAATCACCTGCGTAATCGAAGGAGGGAGTACTACTTCCCTGTAAAGATGTCAATTCCGATTTGAGAAAATATACTGAAGCTGTTTTACAGTGACTGCTTGTGTTTGTTCTTCTGTTTTCCGCCATTGCACTCCACTTTGAAAACTAGTGTCTTCAATCGTGCGAGCTGCCGCATTGGTAAGACTTTCCGGGAGTATGGCGGTTCATATCTGTCACACAGAATTAGGTTTTCGTGACTAACTAGCTGAAGGCGAATACCGGGGTGGTTCCTTTGAAAGGTCGCGGCCGATTTGCTTGCCCACTCATCCCTAATCCGTCACCAATGACCTCGACGTTGAAGGGAGGTTAAACCTTAATCTTACTTTTTTCTTCCACTAAGGCAGCGCATCGTGAGGTGCGAGCAGTCACAGCACTGCCTATGCAATTACTAGTGTTGCTCAAAGTAAAGTGCACAAAGTGTGATTCCTGGTGTGGTTTGTGCACGCTTAAAAATGAGCTGTCATATCACGGGGCAGGTACTCCTCATCGTTACTAGCCACCACAGCAGTCTCCGGCGGCAGCTGTCGGCTACATTTTTCAACGTGAATCAAATGGTTCAAATGGCTCTGACCACTAAGGGACTTACCATCGGAGCTCATCAGTCCCCTAGAACTTAGAACTACTTAAACCTAACTAACATAAGGACATCACACACATCCATGCCCGAGGCAGGATTCCAACCGACCGTAGCAGCCGCGTGGTTCCCTACTGAAGCGCCTAAAACCGCTCGGCCACAACTGCCGGCTCAACGTTAATCACGTTACACGTTTTTAAAAATTTGCTTTCAGTTGCTTCGGAGTCATTAACACCGGCATATAGCATTTTACTTTATCAGATACACGTAAAACCGCCTTTATTGTGGTGATTGTTAATCATACAAATACTGCTTCTCTTTCACTGTTCACTGCGTCTGCTAAAATGCACATTTGTCTTCCTATGCTGCCGTCGTTATCCTGTCCGTGGAGTAGACTGCACTGCTTTGTGTGGGAATCTGCCACATAGTAATCTTGCAATTCACTGTCCATGTATTCTGGCGCGATCACAAAATTGAACAAACTCACTCCTGAATGACGAGCGCCGTTCTTTGTACATTACATCGAATACTGCAGAACATATTGCTACTGAATTAAAACAATAGCGCGAGAATCTTCCAGAAAACATTTAACTACAGCAAATCGTACTAAAAGACCCTTTTTATCCAGTCTTCAGTGTACTCTTTCCACAAAACGGCGCTATAAAAACCGTAAAAAGGTGTGTTTTTGATTTTTTTCAATGCAAGTCTACTTTCGCCTTGAAACGGCATATATTCTCAGCGCTCACGTTACGACAAGGCACCAAATGCCAAAAAACCTTTAACCATCGACATGTCGCTCCCTACCGTTTTGTTATAAGAAATCGTACCAAAAACTAGGTGTTTCCGAAAGATTCTCAATATGTCGATGCTTTGAAACATCGTATACACGGCCTGAAAATAACGCGAAACACGTAGAAAGAAAGAGGGAAACGAAATTAAAGTTCACGGGCTGAGAGGGTATCTGATTTTATTTCAGAGACGACCAAATCGGCTCAGTTTTATAAAGAACTTGGCAGTATGATGTTGCACACCCTGTGGCCTGGACGCATGCACTGAAGGTTATCGTAAAGCCGCTGGATCCTCTCCTGAGGCAAACTGGCCACAACTGTTGATATACTGGCGCTGGAACGGAGGTGACGTCTGGGGTGATCCCACATATGTTCTATCGGGGAAGACCTGGGGATTTTGGTGGCCGCGGTAGTACCTCAATATCACGCAGATAGTTCATATAGACATGAGCCATAAGTAGACGAGCGATATCCTGTTGAATAATGGGACGATGACACTGACATGAGAGGTAAGACATGAGGGTGCATTATAGCTGTGACGTTCCGTTGTGCCGTCACAGCTCCCTCAATCACTACCAGCCGTGGGATGAAGTCTTACCGGATAGGTTCTCACATGACACAGGAGTAGCTCTCCAAAACACTGGAAGAATGGGACCTCTCCCCAGGTCGCCGCCGTGCTCGCCGGCGATAGTACAGAACCGCGGCTCATCGCTGAACGAAAGGCAGCGCTACTGATCAGCAGTCAACGGTTCCCGATCACGGCACCCTCCAAACACAGCCGTTTGTGCTGTGGTGTCAACAGCAGCCTGAGTGTAGGACGGAAATTCCTTAGTCTAGCAGCTGCTACTCTCCGACCGATGGTGCTCGACAACACAGAATGTTACTGGAAGTCCGGTACTTGTTCACAGATGGTGGGCGCAGATTCTAAGGGGCTGCGATGTGCTCGGTACACAGTGTGGCGATCCTCCAATTTGGTGGTCAACCTTGGTCGGCCGGAACCTCGACCAGCAGTGCCTGTCCCATCCGAATGCCACCCAAATCTGTATACAGCACGATTCGAGCAGCGGGGCTAATGGAGGCCCTCTTGCAAACTCTGTCAGATGCTGATAACGCTGTCTCAAGTAGTAAGCGACGTTTGTGTCCTCCATATGGATAACTCAGTACCTGACGCTGTTCGCGCCACTTATAGAGGGTGATCAGCCGCGCGGTCTGGGGCGTCTTGTCAAGGTTCGCGCGCCTCCCCCCATCGGAGATTCGAGTCCTCCCTAGTGCACGGATGTGTGTGTTGTCCTTAGCGTAAGTTAGGTTAAGTTAGATTATTAGTGTGGAAGCCTAGGGATCGATGACCTCAGTAGTTTGGCCCCATAGTCCTTACCACAAATTTCCAAATTTCCAGGATAATCAGACTGCGCCTGCGATTCGTTTTACGTAGCGCGCGCTGTGTCTGTGTCAGGAATGGTATCTGGACAGGCTAAAGCCACGTAATCGATGTAAGTTCCCTCTCAGAACCCTAGGCGACTGTTAGCAAACGGAATCATGCAGTAGTAAAAAATACAAGTGAGGATCGGCCATTAGTTACACGGTATTTTTAGACCAAGGTATACGTTACTTTTGCCATACTTATCCAAATGTCTCCAATCTTTCTTTGTGTAGTCATACAGTAAGTTCATTCCGTTTGTACGTGGGCAAGTAAAAAATTATCTACACTTTCCATTCTACCGTTTATTAACATGAAGCTAGGGATAGACAATACACACAATTTTTCTACGTTATCTCCCTCCTTCTCAATACACTTGGCCCAACGGACAACGAGCTTACGCATACCTTCCAAATAAAACGTTTTCGATTGGTCGTGAAGCCACTTTTGCACTGCATTTCGCACGTCCACATCTGAGGCAAATCGGCGACCACGCAAAGCATCCTTGAGTGGCTCAAACAAGTGAAAGTTACTTGGAGCAAGGTATGGACTGTAAGGAGGGTGTTCCAATACCTCAAATTGCATCTTGTTGACGGTTTCGTAGTGTGACGGGTCATGTGAGACCGTGCATTGTCATGCAAGAACGACACCTTCTTCAACAGCAAATCTCGGAGTTTCGTGCGAATTGATGCCTCAGCTTCTTTTTCAACAATTCACTGTACCCCGCTCTGTTGATCCTCGTTCCCATTTCCATCAACTCTGCCAAGTATGGCCTCCTGTGAGTCCCAAAATACGGTTATCATAATCTTTGCTGCGGATGGCCCCGTCTTTAATTTTTTCCTCGTCGGCTTTCCAGTGTGTTTCCGCTGCATAGTCTGGGGCTTTGACTCAGGCTCGTAGTGATGCACCCATGTTTCATTTCAGGTGACAGTTCTTTTCAAAAATGCATCACCTTCGTTGTTGAAGCGATTGAATAAGCGTTGACAGACCTTAACATGGGTGAGCTTATGGTCGTCGGCAAGCTTTCTTGGTACCCGTCGTGCACAGACCTTATGGAAACCGAGCTCGTCGTGGATGATGTGATGGGCGGAGCCACGGCTGATGTTCGAAGCGGGTGCTACCTCATCGATAGTGTCGCCTATTCGCCGGAACCATCTCTCGAGCTTGCTGAGTGTTGTCGTCTGTAATGGAGGTTGATGGCCGTCCCGCTCCTTCTTCATGCGTTACACTTGTTCGACCACTTTTAAACTTCTCTATCCACAAAAACACAGTGATAGTGCACTTCTCCCGTATTGCGATGATAGTCTGCGACGAATATCTGCTCCTTTGACACCCTCCGACCAGAGTAATCGGATCATCGCCAGTTGTTCCTCTTTAGTGCACACTTGTAATGGAGCTGCCGTGCTATACCTGCAACAGAAGGAAGAACAATGGCGGAAATAAGATCAAACTGTCACAGGGTTACCACAACAGTACAACAATTGCATGTGCGAGGACAGAAGACAATGTGCGCAATGTAACAAATGCTGTTGCAAAAGTGTTGATATTTTTTGATTTGCTCTCGTATTACTTAATCTTTCGTAAATGGTTCAGAAATTATATGCCAGAAAGTTACTTTCACGCTTTCCATTTCGATATCTCCTGTTATTTCTTGTTTCCGATAGTGAAACACACTTTATAAGGCAACGTTTGTGTACCATTTACGAAAGATTAAGTACTATAAACGGAATAAACTTACAGAGATATCCACATCGTTAATTACACGAAGAAAGGCTGAAGACATTTGGGTAAGTATGACAGAAATAACGTACATCTTAGTCAAAAAATTCTGTGCAACTTATGGCCAATCCTCACTTGTATTTTTCACAGTATGATTCCGTTTGCTAACAGTCACCCAAAGCTCTGAGAGGAAACTTGATTACGCGACTGTTGCCTGTCAGTATACCGTTCCTGATACAGACGTAGTGTAGGTTACATAAAACGTGTCGGTAGGGGCTGCCGAATCACCCCGTGTCCGCCGCCGTAGACGAGTGGACAGCGCGCCGGCTTGTCCTGAAGGGGGGCCCGGGTTCGATTCCCGGCAGGATCGGAGATTTTCTCCGCTCAGGGACTGGGTGTTTGTGTTGTCTTCATCATCGTCATTTCATTCTCATCGACGTGCAAGTCGCCGAAGTTGCGTCACCTCAAAAGACTTGCACCAGGCGATCGGGTCTACCCGCCGGGAGGCCCTCGCCACGCGACGCTTCATTTCAATCACCCCGTACGTCCTAATAACACTGCTCACGACGCTGAACGCGAATAACAATAATGCACGCTGGTGACCGTCCTATTACGCACAGAGAATTATGAATCTAACTGCCGATGGTGAGTACATGTTCGAAACTACACCGACATCTGTCGGTATTTTCTGCCTGCTTCAATTTTTTTGTAAGGCGGTGTATTCATGACACATGGAAATGGAAATGACAGATGCGGGAGACCTGCACCGCCATACTAGGCAAGGTCTTAATGGAGGTGGTTTGCCGTTGCCTTCCTCCGACCGTAATGGGGATGAACGATGATGAAGACTACACAACAATACCCAGTCATCTCGGGTCAGGTGAAAATCCTTGACCCCGCCGGGAATCGAATCCGGGACCCCGTGGTCGGGAAGCGAGAACACTACCGCGAGACCACGAGCTGCGGACTCAGAGCACATAAATTATAAAATAAAAGCAACTAGTAACGGCCTTTAACTGAAACGACATAATCCAATATGGCGTCTCCTAAGTCCCGCTTGTGAAGTATAATAATAGTGGAATGTGACGAGGGCCTCCCGTCGGGTGGACCGCTCGCCTGGTTCAAGTCTTTCGATTTGACGCCACTTCGGCGACTTGCGCGTCGATGGGGATGAAATGATGATGATTAGGACAACACAACATCCAGTCCCTGAGCGGAGAAAATCTCCGACCTAGCCGGGAATCGAAACTGGTCCCTTAGGATTGACAGTCCGTCGCGCTGACCACTTTTTTAAATTTTTTATTTGTTATCTCATTTTGTTCGTTTTCGTTCGTTTCATCTGCTCGGTGCAGACGTCGCAAGACACCTGTTTCAGTTCGTCGTTGATCCATTAACTCTAGTCTTTTTTTAATTACGGAGGGCAGCTAACCCTCTGACCGAACGCGCTGAGTTACTGTGCCGGCGTCCACTCAGCTACCAGGGGCAGACGCTTGTGAAGTAGAAGACGGTCTTGTATCTCATTGGGCATCTTCCTCTACACGCTGCAAAAATCTGACATGTCTGATTGGGAATGTTCGGCGACATGAAAGGTCACGTTGTGATGTGACAAAACTCGTCCAGCTCGGCGACATGAAACGTCACGTTGTGGCGGCAGCTCACGCTTACAGCTGTAGAGCGCTGAAGCCGACTGCGGCCCCGTCTTGTGACGCGCCTGTGTAGCAGCCCCCTGTCTCAGAGCGGCGTTTCTCGCTCGGTTCCCGGCGCCGCGCCGGCTACCAGGTCACGGTGCGGCTGTCGGCTGCACTCAGGCCACCTGCAACACACACAAACATCAAAACTGGCGGAATGTGTTGTTATAACATGATCAGAATTTCACAAGAGAAGAGGTATTGTGATCGTGGTACTGGGTTACATATTGTAACGTGTCAGTACACCGCAGAGCTCTCTATAATTACTCGGTTGAGATTCATTCACGGCAGCTTCTCTTCTCATATCTGTATGGACTAAAACTACACAACTGCCCATTAAAATTGCTGCACCAAGAAGAAATGCAGATGATAAACGGGTATTCACTGGACAAATATATTATACCAGAACTCATATGTGATTACATTTTCACGCAATTTGGGTGCACAGATCCTGAGAAATCAGTACCCAGAACAACCACCTCTAACCGTAATAACGGCCTTGATACGCCTGGGCATTGAGTCAAACACAGTTTGGATGGCGTGTACAGGTACAGCTGCCCATGCAGCTTCAACAATATATCACAGTTCATCGAGAGTAGTGACTGGCGTGTTGTGGCGAGCCAGTTGCTCCGCCACCATTGACCAGACGTTTTCAATTGGTGAGAGATCTGGAGAATGTGCTGGAAAGAGCAGCAGTCGAACATTTTCTGTATTCAGAAAGGCCTGTGCAGGACCTGCAACATGCGGTCGTGGTTCAAAAATGGTTCAAATGGCTCTGAGCACTATGGGACTTAACATCTATGGTCATCAGTCCCCTAGAACTTAGAACTACATACGCCTAACTAACCTAAGGACACCACACAACACCCAGCCATCACGCATGCGCTCGTGCATTATCCTGTTGAGATGTAGGGTTTCGCAGGAATCGAATGAAGGGTAGAGCCACGGGTCGTAACACATCTGAAATGTAACGTCCACTGTTGAAAGTGCCGTCAATGCGAACAAGAGGTGACTGAGACGTGTAACCAATGGCACCCCATACCATCACGCCAGGTGATACGCCAGTATGGCGATGACGAATACACACTTCCAATGTGCGTTCATCGCGATGTCGCCAAACACGGATGCGACCATCATGATGCTGTAAACAGAACCTGGATTCATCCGAAAAAATGACGTTTTGCCATTCGTGCACCCAGGTTCGTCGTTGAGTACACCATCGCAGGCGCTCCTGTCTGTGATGCAGCGTACGGAGTAACCGCAGCCATGGTCTCTGAGCTGATAGTCCATGCTGCTGCAAACGTCGCCGAACTGTTCGTGCAGATGGTTGTTGTCTTGCAAACGTCTCCGTCTGTTGACTCAGGGATCGAGAGGTGGCTGCACGAACCGTTACAGCCATGCGGATAAGATGCCTGTCATCTCGACTGCTAGTGATACGAGGCCGTTGGGATCCAGCACGGTGTTCCGTATTACCCTCCTGAATCCACCGATTCAGTATTCTGCCAACAGTCATTGGATCTCGACCAACGCGAGCAGCAATGTCGCGATACGATAAACCGCAATCGTGATAGGCTACAATGCGACCTTTATCACTGTCGGAAACGTGATGGTACGCATTTCTCCTCCTTACACGAGGCATCACAACAACGTTTCACCAGGCAACGCCGGCCAACTGATGTTTGTCTATGAGAAATCGGTTGGAAACTTTCCTGATGTCAGCACGTTGTAGGTGTCGCCACCAGCGCCAACCTTGTGTGAATGCTCTGAAATGCTAATCATTTGCATATCACAGCATCTTCTTGCTGTCGGTTAAATTTCGCGTCTGCAGCACGTCATCTTCGTGGTGTAGCAATTTTAATGGCCAGTAATGTATAAAATTCACACACTTGTCATTGTAATAATTCAGACGTTGCAGATATTAATCGTTATTCTGCGATTGTCCTAAGTTCCAGCAACATAGCGAAAAAATCCTCCCACAACTGAGGAAGCTCAGTTACCATACACCACAAGCGTTGCTGGTCGTTAACTAAAAATGATAAGACAGTTCTAAGATGTCTGTTAAGATGTATTTCAGTTAGGAACTTTGAAATCTGACAGCATACTTAATGGAAAGATGCGATCATTATTTCTAGTGGTCTATTGAAAAACTGTTTGTATCTAAAAGAGCAGTGACAATACGAAACTGTTTGGAAGAATGTTTTGGAAGGAAAAATTCAATTATCACTTCCGTGGAACTTCGTGGCTCATTAAAACTATGTGCCAGGCCGTGGCTCGAACTTGGGACGTTTGGCTTTGGCGAAGTTCTGTACCGAGTCAGCTGCCCAACCACGACTCAAAACCCTTTCTCACAGTTTTACTTCCTCCAGGACCTCATCTCCTACCTTCAAAATTTGAGGAAGGATCGTGAGTCGTGCTTGGGTAGTTCACGAGTAAAACATGGCAAGTGCCGTAACGCGATTTCCCAGAAACTTCGCCTAGTGCAAGAGGGGTCGAAATAAGCGAACACGTGTCTCGGCACATCCCTAGATACTCGACCGTTTCTGAGAACACGACGGTCAAACTTCAGTTCAACGATGTCAATGTTCGAGCGCATGCAGTGGCCTTTACGTCAACACTATATATTCAAGATGTGTACCCACCGTCCAAACATTTTCACCGGTCTCCTCATTGATGAACTGGCTCCTCTGTCCTGCATGCCCCTGTTGCACTCGCTCACATGGCGCGTGCGCTCTCCCACATCAAAACTTCCTCCGTCGATCATGGCTATGTGCTCACGAATCTCCCCCGTGCCAGTGCACATTTGGCGCATGATGTCTACGGCCTGTCGACGAAGACTCATCCTCAGAATGTCCGCGCCGATAGCCGAGTGATCAGCGTGACGGATTCCCGCGTGGGTCGGGGATTTTCTCCGCTCAGTTACAAGGTGTTGTGTCGTTTTCATCATCATTTCATCCCCATCCGGCGCGCAGGTCGCCCAGTGTGGCGTCGAAAGTAATAAGACCTGCAACAAGGTGGCCGGACGTGCACCGTAAGGGGCCTCCCGGCCAATTACGCCAAACGCTCATTTCCATTTATCCTCAGAATGTGGTTGAAAGACGCCACCCAGGAGTAGCATGGCCTTCGGTGTGACTAGCGATTCACCAAAAGTATTTTTGCGAGGGAGATCCGAGCCACCTGGTGTCTCGAGGTCAACGAAAAGTTTCCAACACAATGTAGACTGCACAAGGTTGCGCTAGCTGACTCCCCAATGTGCATGCGGTGCCGTGCGACTGACACGGATGAACATCGCCTGGAATGCAAACCTTCAGCAGATGTGTGGCTTCCAGTCCATAAGATGCTTGCCTTCTGACTCCGAGTGCCGGTCCACGCTATCGAACCCGGAATGCTCCTTCGCCTGGTTAAGACCTACTTTTCCCAATCAAAGGCGCATGTAATTAACTGGATCAAAAGCGGTCTCAAGAATGTGCTTGAATTTTAGGAACGACGTGATCAATTGCAGTGCAATACCAGATATTGTCACACTTTTGGTAATTACTTCCACAGTGTATTCAAGGATCTCCCCACACACGCCCCAACGCCCCCTCCCCACCCCACCCCCTGCACCATAGCTGGGTTGTACCGGGTAAGAGAAGATGATTCTGGTGAATGCGAATTTGAATCTCGAAATGGACCATTGAACAAGACTGTATTCCGAGACAACGTATCTAGGTCCCCGCAGCGGAAATTTGGGTCCGGATAACTTTTATTTTCTGATGTTTTCTAGTGGTCGTCGTTCTTATGTTGTGCTACAAGAAAGATGTCCTCATTTTGGTTGTATTCTGTTTTATATTGTGTACTAAAAAATACAACTTGGTCACGCAGATTTCATTTCGTATTGTATTATTATGTGCACTATTGGTTAGGACCATGAGCATCCACTATCTTATTTGAAAAAACAAATAAATAAAAAATTTAAAAAAAGATATTAGTGTCTTAAGAGCGAAAATAGTGAAATTTTTCTTGTTCAAATTGTGCGGCACATTTCAGCCCTGTCATTACTGTAGAAAAAAATGTATTTGTGACGGATTAGAAGAAAAACAAAGTGGTGGCACTGTGGCTAACGTTGTGGCTGCACACTTTTGCGCCTCGTGTTCGAAACACGACCGTTTTTATTTTTTTAAATTTGTTCATTTATCTAAATATGTCCATAGAATGCTTCTTATCAACTTAGGGGATACAAGGGCATTATAACAATTGTAAAATTACAACTTTGTTTCACAATAAATGGCTCAAATTGCTCTGAGCACTAAGGGACTTAACATCTGAGGTCATCAGTCCCCTAGAACTTAGAACTACTTAAACCTAACTAACCTAAGGGCATCACACACATCTATGCCCGAGGCAGGATTCGAACCTACGACCGTAGCGGTCGCGCCGTTCCAGACTGTAGCACCTAGAACCGCTCGGCCACTCTGGCCGGCTAATTTTCGCACATGGTTTAGGACATTCACAGCAGTGTATTGTGTGTGTGTGTGTGTGTGTGTGTGTGTGTGTGTGTGTGTGTGTGTGTGTGTGTCGGGGGGGGGGGGGGGGGGGGGGCAAGCTAAGTACGTCCTGCTTCAGGAAAGGAATCTCAGTTTTGTTGACTAGAAGTGGACATAGGCCGAATAAGATTTTATTTTAAAATTTTATTAGGTCAAACCTATGTCGAGCCACATGTCCATATTCAGCGACGCAGCATAAGTATCATTACGTCATTTTAACAGGCATAGCCGACATCTACAAGTGGACGTCAATTAGTGGTTTGTCCACCCTTCGCCCTAATGGTGGCTTGAACTCCGCTGGAAACATTTTAATGAAGTTTTGTGCCATAACCTTTCAGCTTAGCAGCTTTAACCCATGGCTAAGCAAACAGGAAGCTGTCACCGAGTTCTGATGCTAGAAGCTGTAGAGACGCTGCACTGACACGACGGAAATCTCCGCCTTGGCGCTAGGACGAGAATCGCTACGACACGTCCAACCCCTATTTCTGCTCCTAGGGTGGAACACTGTTGACACAGCACAGTAGGAGATCCAGCCTGTCGCAGCGGTGAGGGGGATTACACGACGTTCGAGTCTGACTTTGCGATCAGAGATGAGATCCTGTCACACCAGAGAGGAGTCAAAAGGCCATAAATACTGCCTGTCTCGGCTATGCAATATGTGTCATCGCCTACAGTCATCTCCAAGACGTATTCCACGGCAGTCGTAATATGTGTCATCGCCTACAGTCATCTCCAAGACGTATTCCTCGACAGTCGTGGACTTGATGGGATCATCCAGCCTACTACTTCTAGACGCCGCCTCTGCTAGTTGCTGAATGCACCTAGGCCTGTTGCTGCCGGGAGCTGAATGGGTACCTTCCGGCTGGGGACCATCTACTGGCTGACTTGGATCGATACAGGGCACCTACCTATGCGGCCATGGTTCGCACCTACACGGGATTTGCTGATGAGCCGCCGCCCGCCCTGCATGCACACACTCTACTACCGCACACTTGCGTCTATGGGCCACTGGCGCTGATTCCTTCGCTGGGGTGCTTATTTCGCCTCTGCGCTCTGTGTTCCTTGTACTAAGTTCGCCCCAGGCCGTTAGCTGATGATGCGAATGCAACAACCGACATGACCAACTTAGTATGGAACCAGTTATCACTGCGTGACTGGGCTGACGATGGCCTACAGTCACCGAGCTGCTGACATCGTTTGTCACCACTGGCGCCTGGTCGGCTTGGCGAGTCCTCGAGCCGACCGCCTCCCGTGGCCACGTGCTGAACTGACCCCACACACCAGCAGCTAGGGTCAGCCAGCATTGCCAGGCGCCGGTCGCAGCAAGTCGCCGTTACGACTGCTCTACTGCTTGTAATGAATAAACAGAATATTGTTTTCTCACTGATTCTATTGCTTTTCTATGGTTGTCCACCTGTCTCTAAGTCTCTGCAGCGGCGCCAAACATCCTGCGGTTGCAGAAGTGTCAAAATGTTTATGGAGGAATGGTAGCCCATTTTACCTGAAGAGCCGAAACCGCTAAAGCTATAATGTTGGATGCTGGGGTCTGAAGCGAAGTCAAGGATCTCACTCATCCCAAACGTGTCCCATTGTGTTCTGATCGTGACTAGGCAGCCCAGTCCACAACCCATTGCCTAACAAGTGATGTTTTATGATAACGTCATACCGTCATTGTGTCTGAACCGCTACAGTCGCAGGTTCGAATCCTGCCTCGGGCATGTATGTGTGATATGTCCTTAAGTTAGTTAGGTTTAAGTAGTTCTAAGTTCTAGGGGACTGATGACCTCAGCAATTAAGTCCCATAGAGCTCAGAGCCGTGTGAACCTTTTTTTTTTGTTAAATCTTATGAGACTTAACTGCTAAGGTCATCAGTCCCTAAGCTTACACACTACTTAACCTAAATTTTCCTAAGGACAAACACACACACCCATGCCCCAGGGAGGACTCGAACCTCCGCCGGGACCAGCCGCACAGTCCACGACTCGGCTAATCCCGCGCGGTGAACCATTTTTTTTGTTCCTGTACCGTACACAGTACTCAGTGCTGTAAAACGTATTGTATCTTTCTGCATTTAGCGTTTTCTAAACCCCTAATCACGAAAAACACGTCTTTTCCATAATGGAGCCTCTTTCCTATTTCACTTTTGGCACTACACTTGACGGCAGGTAGAGATTTCCGGGATTTTGCCAAACTCAAACTTTTCCATCGGATTGCCACAGGATATAGCGTAATTCATCACTCCAAATCACTTACTTCCAGTCTTCAGTGTCCAGTGTGGTTGCTTTTTACACCTCCGAAGCGTTGCTTAACACCGACTACAAAAATGCGTGGCATATGAGGAGCTGTTTGACCATTATCCTCCTTTCTTTTAACTACTCACAGTCATTGTGTTAGCTGGATTGCTGGGACTATTTTCAAACTAACGAATCATTCCTTCTGCTAACTTAATGCGATTTTTTTACAACCAGTTTCCACAATGCTCGGTGGTCCTTGCCCATCAATAGATGAGATCTTACGCCTTGGTTTGGCTGTGGTTGCTTCTTCGCGTTTGCGCTTCACACTGACGTTACTAGTAGTCGATTTTGGCATCTTAAGAAGGTTTGAAATGTCCCTGACGGATCTGTTACTCAGATGACTTCCAATGACTGCTTCACTTTCGAATCTACTGAGCTCTCCTGTCAGACCCATGCAAGTGTTGCTCTACTGAAATCGCAGTACTCCCACCTCGTTTTAGACTGGCGGGTCCCTGTGGCACATAAATGGTCAGTTTCGCATTACAAAACGGTGTCATAATCCTTTTAAACAGATAATGTATATCATTCTGTTTGCATAATCCACATGAGCCACAAATTTCGATAGATAAAGCGTTAGTAGTATAACCACAGCGCAAAACAATCATTGTTCAGTGTTCTATTACTTGTAAAATGCAGAGTGTCGACAACTTGAGCCGTTGCTAAAATGTAAGGAGAATCCAGGAAGCGTGGGGAACCGTGTAAGTAGATGGTAACCAAGACATCGACTGCTGGTGCCATATTTTAAAAGGAAAGAGGTAAGGACCGTTTAGGATTCCGTCGACGGCGAATTCATTTGAGACTGAGCGGTAAGGACGGGAAATAAAATCGGATCGATGATTTCCAAAGAAACCGCAATGCTATTTGACTCATGTGACTTAGGGAAACCGCGAACATTCTACATGTAGACGCCGGACGGGGATTTGAACCGTCGTCCTCTCGAATATGAGTCCAATGTCTTATCACTGCAACGCCAAAGTTGATAAAAATGCGCTCCAATTTCCAGTGAACGCTATCTTCTTTCACCCTTGATGGAGAACGATGAGTTTGTTTTGAGCAGACTAGCTGTCGCGTCTGCCTCTCTTGCTGGGAGGTCAGCGTGTCCAGCTGCCATGCGGAGGGCGCGGGTTCAATTCCTGGTACTTCCAGGGACTTTTGCTTGGTGGGAAGACTGGAACGATGATGCCGATTCGGGAACTGTTTAAATGAGAAATAGCGGCTCCAGGGTCTGAAAGCCGACAACGATCGGGAGAGCGGTGTGCTAAGTACATGCCCCTCCTCACTGCATCTACATGACGCTACAAAGCAGAGGATGACGCGGCTGTCGCGACGACATCGCATCGTCTTGAGAACCTCATTGCAGGTTTAGTTTTTCTTTAGTTTTTGTGGATCGGTGATCTTGAGAATAGGCACAGAAATTTCAGTACTCTGTCTCGATCTCGCCCGGAGTATAAGCTGTCTCACAGGTTCGCGAGGAAGTTGACACTGCAATGTTGTCTTCCTTACTGACCATGAGCGCCTCTCTGTATCCGTCAGAAAAACCGACATCAGGTATCTCAAGCCAAGTGTGAAGCAAACCAAGCGCTGTATCATGTGTGAGATACAGAGGCGAGCGAGTGCGCCGGTTCTTACCCTAGTTCACTGCTAGTAGCGCCACGTCACCTTGACGCGTCTGCATGTAGCGCACAAGTATTGCACCACAATTTAGTATGAAATTAAAAAATCAAAATTTATGTTTAAAGCTTTGTTAAATTATAGTTTAGTGTAATAATGTTCCAAATACGAAGTCTTGATGTTCTAAACTTAATAGTTTACAGAAAAATGCCGTTTTAAGAGAAAAATCAGAGGCGCTAAATAATGACGCTGGGAAGCCAGAATTTGGTCAGAAGGTGCTGGTAGAATTTATAAATAAGTGATGCTGGTTTCCAAAACCATAAAACAAAAATTAACTCCAGAATCCACGTTTTTCGGAAAAATCAGAGTCACCAAATAATGGACTTAGAAACTTGAAAATTTGTTTTCTGCTTCAGTAAACCCCAAAAATAATAACAGAGAGTCCTCGTTAATCTACCTCTTATAGTTTGTGAGTATTTAAATAAAGACTAATTTTGTAACTAAAATGTACCTAAGTGTTGCTGATTAAGTACTTGAAATTTTAATGATAGATGATTTTGGTTAAACGAAATGATCAAATATATGTCTTAGCAAAGGTATGGTTCAGAGGTAACAATCTACTGTTAGTTCCACTAAATAAATTTTATTAAGCAAGGTTTTCATTCTAGCGAGTTGAAACTTTCTATGTGCTTTCAAACTGCTTATCTGATACCAACAAAAATTAAGAAGTTTCTGAAGTAATTGGTAACTATATTACTAAAGATTATGTGCCCGAGATACCGGACGTTTGTAGACTGCCGCCATATGCAAATGGACAGAGACAACAGATGTTGTCTCGGCAATCCGCATCGACGCCTTATAAATACAGTCCCTGAAGCAGTAGGAAGATTCACTTCGCTCCTAGACACTGTGAAGTCCACGCTAGTTAAACGTCTGGTCGCGCTCTGCCTCGGATGCCGTCAGAGGCGAGCTGTGACAAGCTCGTATTTGGCAGTAAAAACGGATAGTGAACTCGCGAGGACTGTACACCGTCCTGGATCGTTTAGAATTCGGTAAAATAACTGTTAGTGTGCCGTCCGTGTGAAATTCAATTCCGCGTGGCAAGTGGTGAATTTATTTCCACTTTTATGACGAGCATTAATTTTTGAACATTTATTGCGAACTTTCAGTTGAGTGATGTTAGTCAGGGCGAAAAACAATCTGGTAGGAAGTTACCGTAGGGGTCGCCTCTGAACTGCTAAAGGTGCTGTTAGATTAGAAAGACTTGTTTTCAATTGAACATAACGCAATTTTAAGTGTTGTTTGTAAGAACCTTTCACTAAATTAAATCTTGACTGGAACTTTAAACTTTTACTGAAGTCACAGTCGTGATCCCGCAAAGAAATGGGAAACAGACACTTTTCTTTCTGTGGGCTGGACCGGAATGTGGCCGTGCAGACTGGAAACCAAGGTCAGTATGCTTCCCTTCGCTTTCTGACTGACCACCAAATTAGTTGCCAGGCTCACGTGATTACAGACGGCATCAAAACTTTAAACCAGTGAAGTAACTTACTCGCCGCCCCACAAGTGGCTCATGAGACTTCCCTGAGCACTTCTACCAACGTGCTCGCGAGTGGATCGTGGGCCGTTCGGCTCCCCGTGTAGACGCACCGTTACGCTGTACCTCCCCTGCGCCAGTCGACGGCAGTAACCAGCGTCACGTGGCCACCGGGCCATCTCCGGCTACTCCGGACAGACATTCTCGCCTCTGTGGCGCGTCCATTTGGACGTCAGTGTTAACTCGCGTCACGTCCCAAGTAATCACCGCTTAACAGTCGCTTAACAGTGGCCGAGCGGAAAGCCTGTTACGTTTTCCGTCCACACTGCCCGATGTACTGTCCGGGGTTTTCCACGTGTCGAACGTGTGTGGAATTTTCTATTAGGACTCCTCACACGTAGAATTTCCAGACTGAATATAGAAGTGGATTTTAAATGAATAAATGTGATTGAAAGAACAATACAAATGTTCACTGTTTATAACTTGGTTTTTATAGCGTGTTTTTCAGTTCTCCTTACTGTAGGATCACTGAGCACCATTTCATAAAGTTACATTTTTATTTCTTGGTAATTATGTCTTTACAGGTTCTCAGCGTAGTGACTGCGTCTCTACGTTGGTGGCTTCTTACAGTTCCATCTAACACTCCATCCTTGTTCAGCTGACGACCGATTCTAGCAACGGCTGTAGAAAATATTTCCAGAGATGTTATGTTATCTTACGAGAATACAGCAAGGTAACAATCTTGACAAACGCCAATGTTTCCTCAAATCAAATTGCTCTGACCACTATGGGACTTAACATTTGAGGTCATCAGTCCCCTAGAACTTAGAACTACTTAACCCTAACTAACCTAAGGACATCACACACATCCATGCCCGAGGCAGGATTCGAACCTGCGACCGTAGCGGTCACGCGGTTCCAGACTGAAGCGCCTAGAACCGCTCGGCCACTCCGGCCGGCAATATTTCCTCAGGTGAACACCTTGTTATTTAAAAGGCTCGAATAGAACGATAGGTCGGTGTCGATGATACCTATACCCTCATCGGACGCGGCTGTATCAAACGCAAGCCAAATCCAACGTATGTAGGAAAACAAGACACATCGAAACGAACTAGTGCTCCACTCAGCCAAAAATAAGCAACGCCAGTCGTAATTAAGGGACTGTCAATTAACAACGGGTGAATAAGTAATGCTAACTTTACTTAATGTTTCGCTGTCGATAACATATGACAGTTACCTCAGGCTCTGCTGACGATAGTTGTTTAGGGCGGGTGTTTTCTTTCTCCATACGTATTTTGGTTCCTAGTTGACGTAGCTCTGACCAAAGGCATTTTAAGATGTTGGTTGGTTTATTCGCTGTTTAAAGGGACTAAACTATTAAGGTCATCAGTCCCAGTTTAAACCGTCACGCGCATCTAAGTGCCAAGAAAACTGACGAGATGTCCAGCTGTGAAATAGTGTAGTTGCTCTGGTTGTTCAAACTCTAGAAATAAGTCGAAGTCTGGTGGACTCACGTCAGGACTGTAGGGTGCACGGTGTATCATTTCTTATAGCTTTATCCAAAATTCTTGGTGGTGGTGGTGGTGGTTAGTGTTTAACGTCCCGTCGACAACGAGGTCATTAGAGACGGAGCGCAAGCTCATGTTAGGGAAGGATTGGGAAGGGAATCGGCCGTGCCCTTCCAAAGGAACCATCCCGGCATTTGCCTGAAACGATTTAGGGAAATCACGGAAAACCTAAATCAGGATGGCTGGAGAAGGGATTGAACCGTCGTCCTCCCGAATGCGAGTCCAGTGTGCTAACCACTGCGCCACCTCGCTCGGTCAAAATTCTTGAAAAAGTAATGATTTCAGGAGTAGCTTCACATATCTGAAAATATAAAGCACTAAAAAAGCGTTAACTTGGTTTACAGAAAGGCATTTTAACAGAAAATACTACACATGCTTTCACTGAACAAATATTAAAAGCTTTGAATAACAGAACATCAACCACTTGGATTTTTTGTGATCTCTCACAGACTTTTGATTGTATAAATCTGGAATGCTTCTAGATTACTTTAAGTGTTATGGTACGAGTGGGACAAGGCACAAATGGTGTAATTCACATTTAAATGGAAGAGCGCAAAAGGTAGAAATAAACGGTTAGCAAAACGCACAAAAATCAGCAGATTCCTGAAACTGGGGAGATGTCAAGAGTAGGGTTCTTGCGCGTTCAGTTTTGTGTCCCTTATTATTTTTAATATATATTAGTGACTTGTCACTCCACATTCACAAGTATGCAAAGCTAGTTGTTTCTGCTCATGACACAAGTATAATAATCACACCTAAAAAACAACAATTATCTGAAGAAATTGTAAAAAAATGTCTTTCAGAAGATTATTACGTAGTTCTCTGCAAATTGACTCTCACTATATTTTGATAAAACACAATACATACAGTTCTGTACAGTAAGTGGCACAACACCCCTAACAAATAGAGAGTTTGAACAGAAGTCTGTAGCTAAGAGAGAATATTCCAGATTTTTGAGTGTGTGTATTGATGAGATATTGAATTGGAAGAAACACATTAATAATCGGCTGAAACGTTTAATTTCAGCTAATTATGCGCTTAGGGTTATTGCAAATTTTGGAGGTAAACATATCAGTAAATTGGCTCAAGACGTCTATTTTCAGTCACTGCCTTCGAATGAGATAATGATTTTGAGTAATTCATCATTTAGGAAAAACATATTCATTGCACAACCGCATGTAATCAGAATAATAGCTAGAGCGCGCCCAAGATCATCGAGCAGAAATTTATTTAGGCAACTAGGGATATTTACAGTTGCCTCACAATATAGACACACTTACGAAATATGTTGTTAATAACCATCGCATTTCAAAATCACTAACTATGTGCATACTTACAACACTAGGAGAAAGACACTGATCTTCACTATTCTAGGTTAAATCTAAAATTGGCGCAGAAAGGAATGAATTATGCCTCCACAAAGTCTTTGGTCACTTACTAAGTAGCATAAAAACCCTGGAAGACAGCCAAACAACATTAAAAAACAAATTAAAAGAATTTCTGATTGGTAACTTGTTCTACTCCATAAACAAAATTTTAGATGTAAATCAGTAATTTAAAATTACGAAAAAATGGAATTATGTCATGTAAAGAAACATTTTGTTAAACTGACACGTTCCCCACCATTACAAAGTGTCGCATTGATGATCTACCGAAAAAGTATCAATCTAATCTAATCTAAGCTAGCGTTCCAACCACATTCGCGCAGATTTCCAGTTACATAGGCGGTTCGTGGGCGAGCGTGGCTGTGGAGAACGGGCGGCCCATCCTTGTTCATTTTTCTGTTTAGTTATTGAATCAGTTCATCATAATACACTTTTGTGACACACTGCCCACGTTTAACTTTGTCCGTACTAATAAATCCATAGCAACCGAGAGAAAACCTCACTTGTTTGACCTCTGACTGAACTGTACAAAATTTTTTTGGTCGTGATGAAGATTGACATCTGCAATTGTTCGACTGCAATTCGATCTGTGGCGGAAAGTCTCTAACGCACGTTTCGTCAATGACGGAGACTCGGAGCAAGAAGACTTCCCTTGCGCGATATCAAATCTTTGTTTCTGGAAGGCTGCAGTGCCAAGTCGTCTGGCCTTCTTACCAGCACTCGGTTGGTCACCCAACACGAGGAATTTTTCTCTCGTCCAGCTCATTTGCCAAAATAGGGAGAGAGATGTTGATGGAATCCATGTAGCTTCCAGAATTTCCTCATGTACTGTACGACGATCTTTTTCAAGATCGTATGTACATGTTTCACAGACTTCATTCATTTGTTGATGTTTTTTTGCCTTCTTGGTCTTGATCGTCGTCCAAGTTCACATGAACTTCACGAAAACAGTTTGTCCAACTAGAAACAGTACTGTTAACTTAACACAAACTTTATTTAAAGCAATGCAGACATCGGTCACGATTTTGCCTGTACAGTTTCAATCTTAATGTACAGCCTTTGATTCTCAACATTCACAGTATCCGAGACCAGTAAGGACACCATTTCTAACTTCCTTTATCACACACAGTCACCCTTTACAAACATAGCCATTACGGCTGAAAATAATTTGTTTTGTTGTTTTTCAGTACGTTTGCTATCGCATTTAGTAGGAATACCCAAACGCTTCTCGTGCGTTGCTGGTCTCTACAGCTATATTTGGTATCTCGAATACCAAAAACGTGATAAAAATTGAGGGAAACCGCCTCAAGGTTTTTTATTTGTAACGTAAGAGAGCTATCCAAATTTTCTTCATTTAGTTTGTTCAAATGGTTCAAATGGCTCTGAGCACTATGGGACTTACCATCTGAGGTCATCAGTTCCCTAGAACTTAGAACTACTTAAACCTAACCCACCTAAGGACATCACATACATCCATGCCCGAAGCAGGATTCGAACCTGCGGCCGTAGCAGTCGCGTCGTTCCGGACTGAAGCGCTTAGAACCGCTCGGCCACCGCGGCCTGCATTTAGTTTGTCGATAACCATTTTACTGCCGGCCGGGGCGGCCGAGCGCTTCTAGGCGCTACAGTCTGGCATCGCGCGACCGCTACGGTCGCAGGTTCGAATCCTGCTTCGGGCATGGATGTGTGTGATGTCCTTAGGTGGGTTAGGTTTAAGTAGTTCTAAGTTCTAGGGAACTGATGACCTCAGATGGTAAGTCCCATAGTGCTCAGAGCCATTTGAACCATTTTACTTCAGTGCAAAAGGAGAAAACATCATATGCCATCGGAGATTTCGAATCCCTTTGTTTGGCAACTGGAACTGTGAGGTGTATCTCTTCCGTTACGAATCTTATTTCGCAAATGACAATTTATTTTACAAACACATTTTTCCGTTTTTCGCTTGATTTTCCTTCCTTATTTTCTTTCTCTTTTGAAGTAATTTGATTTTAACGTCAATAACGATCGCTCATTAATAAGCTAACAACATTCATCGATTTTAGACTGCTTTTTGAATATTTAATTACGCGCGTATCGTTAGACGTACTTTTCATTTTGAAGAACAACGATGTGCAATCGTTGTGCTGCCTACATTATTATTTGCTTGTCATGTTTCCTACCTATCTGTGTTATATCAGCTGCAGAAGAGGTGTAGTTGTCGGCTATGTCTGACGTAGACGTATTTTCTCAGAAACGCGCCGTGGCTGCTTATCTAGAGGTAAACGCAGCTGCGCATTGCGTCCTCATTAGGGTCGCTCCGTGACTTTCTCCCTGTTGGCTCTGTCATGCTTGTTAACGCACCAAGTTCTCACTTGTTTTCAAAATAAGCTGCTTGTAATTACGTTACTGAAACTAATTCATCTGTGTAGTACGTTTGACAAACAACAGAGGGAATTTAACATGAGATCCAAACACAAAGTTGCTGCAAAACAGCTACAGTATGTTCTCCACACGCTACTTTCTACACATGGGGGAAAACAAGTTCATACACTGAGAGTCTTTTGATTGAGCACTATTTGTTCTAAAGCAAAATATGTGCGTTCTAATTGGTATTGGCAGCGATATATTCAACAAGTAGATGCAAACGAGAAATGAAAACTGGTTGCTGATTGGTTATGATTACTGATTGGTTAAGACCATAGTTTTTTGATGGAATATATTGTCTAGAACAGCAATACTCAAAAGTGTGCTTCGTGGAGCCCTGTGGCTCCGCGAGGCCGCTATGAAGCGTCCACCAAAAGAGTGTCAACCTAAAGACCAAACTACGTCAGCTCTTGTCACACACAGAGAAAAACAGTTCTTATAAATATCATATCAATGTTGGTTTTATAAATGTTAATTTTTCTCTCAATGCGTAATAGCCGAAAATGAGGTCAAGCAGCATAATAAATCTACAATAACGCTGTTGTTGTTGTTACGGTCTTCAGTCCTGAGACTGGTTTGATGCAGCTCTCCATGCCACTCTATCCTGTGCAAGCCTCTTCATCTGCCAGTACCTACTGCAACCTACATCCTTTTGAATCTGCTTAGTGTATTCATCTCTTGGCCTTCCTCTACGATTTTTACCCTCCACGCTGCCCTCCAATACTAAATTGGTGATCCCTTGATGCCTCAGAACATGTCCTACCAACCGATCCCTTCTTCTCGTCAAGTTGTGTCACAAACTTCTCTTCTCCCCAATCCTATTCAGTACCTCCTCTTTAGTTATGTGCTCTACCCATCTAATCTTCAGCATTCTTCTGTAGCACCATATTTCGAAAGCTTGATCACGAAATTCAAACAAAAGAAATTATGTTGTATTAATGTATTAATAGGTGTGTGGTGACTATACTTGTCATTAAACATGCACACAGTGATCACGCTAAAGTTTTCTCCCCCGTCCCCTCCACCCCCCCCCCTCTCCCCCCACTGTGTTATGTCTCATCTACACAAGTCACGAACATGACACTACGCTCTCTCCATCTCACTCTCATCCACAAACAGCTCGAACTGCCTCGAAGGATTTCGTGGTTTCGCGTTTCTGTGATTCGCAGCCCGGGCTGTATAAATCCACGCTGTGCAACACCTACTCGAGTTTGCGAAAGCAACAATCCGCAGACTGCTTTCGAACTACATTATGATCTGCTCGTGTTTGTTATTGACTACAGTAGTAAATTTCAGTACCTTGTGGAGATGTTACTCCTTGTGTGTCATATTCTAAAATGAATTGCTGATTGCAAAAGCTAGAACGAAGTGTTGATGTCATATTCTAAAATTAAACGTTGACTGAAAAAGCTAAACGAAGCGTTGGTTTAAAGGTTTGCCATCGTGCATAGAAATTTCAAAGGGTGTTCGCCCGGAAGATGTGACATCAACCTCAAAGATTTCTGCTCAAAGCCATAAGATTGAAGTGACGTAACGGCTTCAAAGTCTATGTTTTCAAGCAGTAATGTAGTTTACGAAGACTGAAGGTGACGAAAAGAAAGTATGACGAATCTTGCATTAATCTCAGATTTGTTTATTCTAAGGGCTCACCTCTCTGCATGGTGATATAGTTCCATGGTACCTTCTAATACGCGCCGACTTTTACGAACTATACACCCCAATTGCAGAGACAAGAATGAAAAAGTCCTTATGCGTAATAATGAACAACTATGAAGTAAGTGACCCAAACTGTGAACGAAAAAGCCACGGAGGCATTATCTTTGGTCGGTTATCGCATTGTACAGGCGGATGAAGCACACACTATCACTGAGAATTTTAATAAAACCATGTATGGCAGACATAACGCAATGTATGCTCGATTAAAAATCCGCAAAGCTACAAAGCTACAGTGCCACTTTCGAACGACACTGTTTCGCTTTGAAATAATGATCTTACAGGCTATATCAAACAAGAACTAACTGGTCACCTTCAACACAATAAATTCGCCTTGCAAATGGACGATTCGACTAATGTTGCTAGAGTGGTCAGTTCGATGATATCCGTATGATATCCCAATAAACACGCACTCGAAGAAGACTTGCTTATGTGAGCACCACTGCCAACTACAGCTACTGGAAAAGAAGTCTTTAACACGAATAACATTTTTAAATAATCCATCTCATATGGAACGACTGTACAGATGGAGCCAAGACAATGACTGGTAAAACAGCAGGAGCGGTAGTAAAAAGTAAAGCGCTGAATTGTAGTTCCAGCCATTGTATTGTGCATAGACAAGGACTCGCGGTAAGGAAGATGCCTCTCTGTCTCCGTCTGAATAGGCCTGTGAAGACCCTACGTTAGCAACCGGCCGCTGTTTCATCCTCAACCGATCAGCCGCACTGGATATGGATGGGCATGTGGTCAGCACACCGCTCTCCTGGTCGTCGTCAGTTTTCGTGACCGGAGCCGCTATTTGTCAGTCAAGTAGCTCCTCAATTGGCCTCACAAGAGCTGAGTGCAGCCCCTTTGCCAACTGCGTTCGTCAGGCTCGGACGGTGACCCACCCAAGTGCTAACCAAGCCTGACAACGCTTAACTTCGGCATCAAACGGGAACCGGTGTTACCATTGCGGCAACGCTGTTGGCCGAAGATGTTGTTGTTGTTGTGGTCTTCAGTCCTGAGACTGGTTTGACGCAGCTCTCCATGCTACTCCATCCTGTGCAAACTTCTTCATCTCCCAGTACCTACTGCAACCTACATCCTTCTGAATCTGCTTAGTGTACTCATCTCTCGGTCTCCCTCTACGATTTTTACCCTCCACACTGCCCTCCAATGCTAAATTTGTGATCCCTTGATGCCTCAAAACATGTCCTACTAACCGGTCCCTTCTTTTTGACAAGTTGTGCCACAAACTTCTCTTCTCCCCAATTCTATTCAATACTTCTTCATTAGTTATGTGATCTACCCATCTGATCTTCAGCATTCTTCTGTAGCATCACATTTCGAAAGCTTCTATTCTCTTCTTGTCCAAACTATTTATCGTCCATGTTTCACTTCCATACATGGCTACACTCCATACAAATACTTTCAGAAATGACTTCCTGACACTCAAATCTATACTCGATGTTAACAAATTTCTCTTCTTCAGAAACGCTTTCCTTGTCATTGCCAGTCTCCATTTTATATCCTCTCTACTTCGACCATCATCAGTTATTTTGCTCCCCAAATAGCAAAACTCCTTTACTACTTTAAGTGTCTCATTTCCTAATCTAATTCCCTCAGCATCACCCGATTTAATTGGACTACATTCCATTATCCTCGTTTTGCTTTTGTTGATGTTCATCTTATATCCTCCTTTCAAGACACTGTCCATTCCGTTCAACTGCTCTTCCAAGTCCTTTGCCGTCTCTGACAGAATTACAATGTCATCGGCGAACCTTAAAGTTTTTATTTCTTCTCCATGGATTTTAATACCTACTCCAAATTTTTCTTTTGTTTCCTTTACTGCTTGCTCAATATACAGATTGAATAACATCGGGGAGAGGCTACAACCCTGTCTCACTCCTTTCCCAACCACTGCTTCCCTTTCGTGCCCCTCGACTCTTATGACTGCCATCTGGTTTCTGTACAAATTGTAAATAGCCTTTCGCTCCCTGTATTTTACCCCTGCCACCTTTAGAATTTGAAAAAGAGTATTCCAGTCAACATTGTCAAAAGCTTTCTCTAAGTCTACAAATGCTAGAAACGTAGGTTTGCCTTTTCTTAATCTTTCTTCTAAGATAAGTCGTAAAGTCAGTATTGCCTCACGTGTTCCAACATTTCGACGGAATCCAAACTGATCCTCCCCGAGGTCCGCATCTACCAGTTTTTCCATTCGTCTGTAAAGAATTCGCGTTAGTATTTTGCAGCTGTGACTTATTAAACTGATAGTTCGGTAATTTTCACATCTGTCAGCACCTGCTTTCTTTGGGATTGGAATTATTATATTCATCTTGAAGTCTGAGGGTATTTCGCCTGTCTCATACATCTTGCTCACCAGCTGGTAGAGTTTTGTCATGACTGGCTCTCCCAAGGCCGTCAGTAGTTCTAATCGAATGTTGTCTACTCCGGGGGCCTTGTTTCGACTCAGGTCTTTCAGTGCTCTGTCAAACTCTTCACGCAGTATCGTATCACCCATTTCGTCTTCATCTACATCCTCTTCCATTTCCATAATATTGTCCTCAAGTACATCACCCTTGTATAAACCTTCTATATACTCCTTCCATCTTTCTGCCTTCCCTTCTTTGCTTAGAACTGGGTTGCCATCTGAGCTCTTGATATTCATACAAGTGGCCCTCTTTTCTCCAAAGGTCTCTTTAATTTTCCTGTAGGCAGTATCTATCTTACCCCTAATGAGATAAGCCTCTACATCCTTACATTTGTCCTCTAGCCATCCCTGTTTAGCCATTTTGCACTTCCTGTCGATCTCATTTTTGAGACGTTTGTATTCCTTTTTGCCTGATTCATTTACTGCATTTTTATATTTTCTCCTTTCATCAATTAAATTCAAGATCTCTTCTGTTACCCAAGGATTTCTAGCAGCCCTCGTCTTTTTACCTACTTGATCCTCTGCTGCCTTCACTACTTCATCCCTCAGAGCTACCCATTCTTCTTCTACTGTATTTCTTTCCCCTATTCCTGTCAATTGTTCCCTTATGCTCTCCCTGAAACTCTGTACAACCTCTGGTTCTTTCAGTTTATCCAGGTCCCATCTCCTTAATTTCCCACATTTTTGCAGTTTCTTCAGTTTTAATCTACAGGTCATAACCAATAGATTGTGGTCAGAGTCCACATCTGCCCCTGGAAATGTCTTACAACTTAAAACCTGGTTCCTAAATCTCTGTCTTACCATTATATAATCTATCTGATACCTTTTAGCATCTCCAGGGTTCTTCCACGTATACAACCTTCTTTCATGATTCTTAAACCAAGTGTTACCTATGACTATGTTGTGCTCTGTACAAAATTCTACTAGGCGGCTTCCTCTTTCATTTCTTAGCCCCAATCCATATTCACCTACTATGTTTCCTTCTCTCCCTTTTCCTACACTCGAATTCCAGTCACCCATTACTATCAAATTTTCGTCTCCCTTCACTATCTGAATAATTTCTTTTATTTCATCGTACATTTCTTCAATTTCTTCGTCATCTGCAGAGCTAGTTGGCATATAAACTTGTACTACTGTAGTAGGTGTGGGCTTCGTATCTATCTTGGCCACAATAATGCGTTCACTATGCTGTTTGTAGTAGCTTACCCGCATTCCTATTTTCCTATTCATTATTAAACCTACTCCTGCATTACCCCTATTTGATTTTGTGTTTATAACCCTGTAATCACCTGACCAGAAGTCTTGTTCCTCCTGCCACCGAACTTCACTAATCCCACTATATCTAACTTTAACCTATCCATTTCCCTTTTTAAATTTTCTAACCTACCTGCCCGATTAAGGGATCTGACATTCCACGCTCCGATCCGTAGAACACCAGTTTTCTTTCTCCTTGATAACGACATCCTCCTGAGTAGTCCCCGCCCGGAGATCCGAATGGGGGACTATTTTACCTCCGGAATATTTTACCCAAGAGGATGCCATCATTTAATCATACAGTAAAGCTGCATGTCCTCGGGAAAAATTACGGCTGTAGTTTCCCCTTGCTTTCAGCCGTTCGCAGTACCAGCACAGCAACGCCGTTTTGGTTAATGTTGCAAGGCCAGATCAGTCAGTCATCCAGACTGTTGCCCCTGCAACTACTGAAAAGGCTGCTGCCCCTCTTCAGGAACCACACGTTTGTCTGGCCTCTCAACAGATACCCCTCCGTTGTGGTTGCACCTACGGTACGGCCATCTGTATCGCTGAGGCACGCAAGCCTCCCCACCAACGGCAAGGTCCATGGTTCATGGGGGGGGGGGGGGGGGGGGGGGGGGGGGCGAAGATGATGACACCAAATCTAAAATTGATTCTTGAAGAAGCAGTAAAAATAATCAATTATGTTAAACCGGACCCTCTTCAGTGCCAGCTGTTTTCAGTATTGTGTGAAGGTTACGGGAGCAGAAACTACGCTCCACACCGAGATTAGATGGTTATTTCGGGATAAGACTGTAACAAGATTATTCGAACTAAGAGCTGAATTACAAACATTTATAACTGATATTTCTTTGAATTATAAGATCATCTGAGCGATGTGATTCGGTTGTTCAAACTAGCTTTTTTGGCAGATGTATTTGGAAAAATTAATGAATTAAATGTATTTTTGCAAGGAAAACAGACAACATTTTTCAATATAACAAAATAGCTCCATTAAAAAATTAGATTTTTGTGTTTGTATTGGAAGGAGAGAAACAGAAAGTTTATAACACTGAATGTGTTCGTTGGTGAGACAGCAGAATTATCAAAGGCAATATCTGAAGAATTGATCGAATTTCTCTATGAGATGCACGTATCTTTTGGAATGTATTTTCCTGAAGAGCCAAATTCAAAACTGAAAAGTAATTCATGGTTTCAGAATCCATTCTTACACAGTATACAGAAGCCATTACGTAAGATGGCAAGAACTATGCCCCTTACATGAAGTCATTAAAGATCACCTAATTCACTTTGAGCGAACAGTAGAGCTGAACCAAAATGACTGGCAAGGCACAATGCATCTTGTAGAGGGTATAGTATGGACTTATTGGAATAATTAATGTTGGGTGATGGTATTAAAGTAATTCACGCGACATGAAAACTTTGAGGAAACTCATCGATTTACTGGAGGCTAGTTTATCCCAGAGAAGTATTCAGAGTTGACCTCGGCCGGGCTGGGGTACGGCGAAGGGAAGCGACGCATGATTAACGCGACTGGCGCTGCAATTGGCGTAAGTGATTTTGCTGGAGGGAAAACCGAGGCGAAGAGCGGACTGGCAGGAGTCTCCGTAGAGGTTGTCCGTTGCCCACTTGCCTAGAGTGCGGACGTGGCGTTCTTTACTCAGCTTGCCTGAGAGAGAGTGAGCATCTCTGCAGTTTAGGACTTAGCAAACAGAACGATTGAGCTTGGAGAGCAAGATAGCTAGGAGTGAATAGATGACCGCAGCCTTGCAGCGCCACGAGGCCGGCCGACGCCCTCACAACGACGCCGCCCCGCCACGCTGAATTCGGTGATATTGCGCCCGCTCCGGCCACTGATTAATTTGTTGGATCACGTCGGCAAAGTTTCCACGAGGGTTTCATGGGCCGTGTATTGTAGAATTCTTCTCGCACTTCGCATTGCACCTGGGTCAGTCGATAGGAATTAATTTTGATTTATCGCGCTTTACTCCACGTAAACGCCTGCCTGTTAGGAGAGTCATGTAATGTGATGATTGAAGGTCGTGAGTTAAAATAAATTTGTGCTAATCGACTGCATCTGTTCTCAATGAAGTAGTTGAAATCCCAAGTCACTTTCTTAATTAATTTTATGTTCAACATTTGCATCTGGTGTTCAATAGCTGAATATAACATCAATGTGCACCCCTTTTTAATTAAAAGGGAACAATTCTGAATCAATTGATGTCAACACTGCTACCGCAGTTCAATCAGGAGTCACAGGGCCTTATTACTTTCTTTGCGTTATCCGATATTGAGGCTGCTCTTGCACTCTCTGTTGATCTGTTAGTCAATTAGCTGGGGTGAACACACGCAAAAACCAGATAACTGACGGGTGGGGTGTTACAATAAGATACATGTCAAACGAAACCTATGAATCCTTCTTGTAAATGACATCAGGTTCAAGTATGGAATAATTTTTTTGTGTGTGTGTGCTGAGTTCGTATCTAACATCCACAACTTGCCACACAGGCTCTGAGTAACATACATGTGTGAAAGGGGATTCTCAGCATACGCAGCTATAAAGGCAAAATATCGCAGCAGACTGCTTGCTATGTTCGTATGATTTTCATTGGATGATAATAATTAAAAAATAAACATAAAACCATGTTTTGCTTATTTTAGGGCTCTTTAAAATATTTAGTATTTCAGAAGAGATCTGGCCCCCCCAAAAATTGAGAATCGCCATTGTAGGTGGCGGTGTACCTCTGTAACTGAGGCATATGAGGTTCACTAATTCGAAGAATTTTTATTTTGTTTTTAAGAATGCATAATTTCAGTTTTCATCATGTCAACCACTGTTTTCCAGAAAGAAATTTTCTGTTTCCCAGGAAAAAAAGCGTTAGAAAGCGGGAAGCTCAGGTCTTTGGGCCTACATTTACGAGCAGAAAAAATTGGCGCGTGTAAGTATGGGATAAGGGGGTGCAAGGAAGCCAAAAATTAAAAATGTATGTCGGCAAGTACCAGATTAAGCATGTGAAGGTTCAAGTGTTCAGCCCCCATGCGGTGCCAGGATTTCTTTTCTCAATTGTCGCTTTTTTAAATTCTAGGGACGATTTGATGATATAAAAATGCCAAGTTGCAGTGTAGGTCGCTCTGAAACAGGCAGGTTACATTAGTTCAGTGACTGGAGAAAGGCAGCGGAGTACGACCGAAGAAAAAAGAAAAGGATGGTACTTCTATAGCTTTCGAACTGGAGACAGCTTTATTTCTAATCAAATTAGGTAAGATATTGTGCTATTATCCGGAAATCGCTGTGCCATACAGAAGTCGGCAACGCAAATCAATATCACAGATATTAGTGAGCGCTCGCTGCAATCCGCAACAACCAATGGGAAGCACTCCAGCAGTCCACGCTGCCTCTCAGCAAAACAGCGACCTCACACGGAGGTCAATATAGTTAAGAGTGTGCAAGAGCTCAGCCCAGTTCGAGACTTCTGCCACAGCAGACGTCATCATCATGTAGGACAGTGACAGTTAAAGTTTCTCATGCAATGCACTTTCGCATATGTTGCATTTTGTACCAGAAGGTCACAATTATTAAACTGCCGATCAAGTCAGTCTTTCATGGTCAATGACAGTTGTAAATTATATAGTACTACTGTGGCAAAGAAGTGTGTGAAAGTTTATTAAATCTTTTATTCATTTACGTAATAAAGTGAACTAATATTTCAGGTGTTCTAGTTTGATGAGCCTTCTTCCAGAACAATCAAAGAACCCACTGTTATGGTCAGACGTAATGATTTCGTTTGGATACAACCGACATGACAGGGAAATAAGAGATAGCTAATCCACATACGATGCGCCTAGTGCCACTATTTGGATGCTAGGCTGTGTTAAATACATTTAAATTTAGATTTTGAAGGTGCTACGAAGGATAGTCGTAAAGTCTTATCACCTTGAAAACATCATTCCAGCACCAAGAAAGTTGGTGACGGTATTAGTCTTTCCTAAGCATTCATCTTTAAATGCGACACATTTTTCCCAACGATGATGAACAAGGCGGAGAATTTGATTTTAGAAGTGTCCATTCTCGCTGTTTAGGAGAAGTTGTTGTTGTTGTGGTCTTCAGTCCTGAGACTGGTTTGATGCAGCTCTCCATGCTACCCTATCCTGTTCAAGCTGTTTCATCTCCCAGTACTTACTGCAACCCACATCCTTCTGAATCTGCTGGGTGTAGTCATCTCTTGGTCTCCCTCTACGGTTTTTACCCTCCACACTGCCCTGCAATGCTAAATTTGTGGTCTCTTGATGCCTCAGAACATGTCCTACTAACCGGTCCCTTCTTTTTGACAAGTTGTGCCACAAACTTCTCTTCTCCCCAATTCTATTCAATACTTCATCATTAGTTATGTGATCTACCCGTCTAATCTTCATTATTCTTCTGTAGCACCACATAATCCATGTTTCACTTCCATACATGGCTACACTTCATATAAATACTTTCAGGAACGACTTCCTGACACTTAAATCTATACTCGATGTTAGCAAATCTCTCTTCTTCAGAAACGCTTTCCTTCCCATTTTATATCTTCTCTACTTCGACCATCATCAGTTATTTTGCTCCCCAAATAGCAAAGCTCCTTTACTAATTCGACTACATTCCATTAACCTCGTTTTGCTTTTGTTGATGTTCATCTTATATCCTCCTTTCAAGACACTATCCATTCCGTTCAACTGCTCTTGCAAGTCCTTTGCTGTCTCTGACAGAATTACAATGTCATCGGGGAACCTCAAAGTTTTTATTTCTTCTCCATGGATTTTAATACGTACTCCGAATTTTTCTTTTGTTTCCTTTACTGCTTGCTCAATATACAGATTGAATAACATCGGGGAGAGGCTACAACCCTGTCTCACTCCCTTCCCAACCACTGCTTCCCTTTCATGTCCCTCGACTCTTATAACTGCCATCTGGTTTCTGTTCAAATTGTAAACAGCCTTTCGCTCCCTGTATTTTACGCCTGCCACCTTCAGAATTTGAAAGAGTATTCTAGTCAACATTGTCAAAAGCTTTCTCTAAGTCTGCAAATGCCAGAAACGTAGGTTTGCCTTTCCTTAATCTTTCTTCTAAGATAAGTCGTAAGGTCAGTATTGCCTCACGTGTTCCAACACTTCTACGGAATTCAAAGTGATCTTCCCCGAGGTCGGCTTCTACCAGTTATTCCATTCGTCTGTAAAGAATTCGCGTTAGTATTTTGCAGCTGTGACTTATTAAACTGATTGTTCGGTAATTTTCACATCTGTCAACACTTGCTTTCTTTGGGATTGGAATTATTATATTGTCTTTGAAGTCTGAGGATATTTCGCCTTTCTCATACATCTTGCTCACCAGATGGTAGAGTTTTGTCAGGACTGGCTCTCCCAAGGCCATCAGTAGTTGTAATGGAATGTTGTCCACTCCCGGGGCCTTGTTTCGACTCAGATCTTTCAGTGCTCTGTCAAACTCTTCACGCAGTATCGTATCTCCCATTTCATCTTCATCTCCATCCTCTTCCATTTCCATGATATTGTCCTCAAGTACACCGCCCTTGTATAGACCCTCTATATACTCCTTCCACCTTTCTGCTTTCCCTTCTTTCCTTAGAACTGGGTTCCCATCTGAGCTCTTGATATTCATACAAGTGGCCCTCTTTTCTCCAAAGGTCTCTTTAATTTTCCTGTAGGCAGTGTCTATCTTACCCCTAGTGAGATAAGCCTCTACATCCTTATATTTGGCCTCTAGCCATCCCTGCCTAGCCATTTTGCACTTCATGTCGATCTCATTTTTGAGACGTCTGTATTACTTTTTGCCTGCTTCATTTACTGGATTTTTATATTTTCTCCTTTCTTCTATTAAGTTCAATATTTCTTCTGTTGCCCAAGGAGTTCTACTGGCCCTCGTCTTTTTACCTACTTGATCCTCTGCTGCTTTCATTACTTCATCCCTCAAAGCTACCCATTCTTCTTCTACTGTATTTCTTTCCCCCATTCCTGTCAATTGTTCACTTATGCTCTCCCTGAAACTCTGTGCAACCTCTGGTTTAGTCAGTTTATCCAGGTCCCATCTTCTTAAATTGGCATCTTTTTGCAGTTTCTTCAGTTTTAATCTACAATTCATAACCAACAGATTGTGGTCAGAGTCCACATCTGCCCCTGGAAATGTCTTACAATTTAAAACATGGTTCTTAGATCTCTGTCTTACCATTATATAATCTATCTGATACCTTCTAGTATCTCCAGGATTCTTCCATGTATACAACTTCTTTCATGATTCTTGAACCAAGTGTGAGCTATGATTAAGTTATACTCTGTGCAAAACTCTACCAGGCGGGTTCCTCTTTCATTTCTTTCCCCCAATCCATATTCACCTACTATGTTTCCTTCTCTCCCTTTTCCTACTCTCTAATTCCAGTCACCCATGACTATTAAATTTTCGTCCCCCTTCACTAACTGAATAATTTCTTTTATCTCATCATACATTTCTTCAATTTCTTCATCATCTGCAGAGCTAGTTGGCATATAAACGTGTACTACAGTGGTAGGTGTGGGCTTCGTGTCTATCTTGGCCACAACAATGCGTTCACTATTCTGTTTGTAGTAGCTTACCCGCACTCCTATATTTTTATTCATTATTAAACGTACTCCTGCATTACCCCTATTTGATTTTGTGTTTATAACGCTGTATTCACCCGACCAAAAGTCTTGTTCTTTCTGCCACCGAACTTCACTAATTCCGACTATATCTAACTTTAACCTATCCATTTCCCTTTTTAAATTTTCTAATCTACCTGCACGGTTAAGGAATCTGACATTCCACGCTCTGATCCGTAGAATGCCAGTTTTCTTTCTCCTGATAACGACGTCCTCTTGAGTACTCTCCGCCCGGAGATCCGAATGGGGGACTATTTTACCTTTGGAATATTTTACCCAAGAGGACGCCATCATTTTCCATACAGTAAAGCTGCATGTCACAGTCTGAATAATCACCTCGTCATCTTATTGCAAACACCTGACCAGCAATGGTTTTTTCACCCCAGGAAAGAGAAGCACTTTACTGGATGTCTTTTCAGGAAAATACGGGAGCTGAGGGAAAATTTAATAGCCCAAAAAGAAAGCGTCACTGCGTCCTGTGTAGAATGAGCTGTGGTATTGGTGTCGAACAAAAACACCTCCTTGAACAGCTTTTTATGATACTTGGTCTGGTGGCGGTTTACCCCTTATGGGCATTGTCTGTTGGGACAACATCATGGCATTCTAAAAAAATACTCAACATCACCATGGCCGTTCGAGGTTGAGTGTTCAGGTTTTGCGCTGTGATGAATCCACATCTTGCTCTTTTGTTTCGAAATAATAGTGGTACACCCAGCACTTGTCCATGGCGATTAGGCAAGAAGTCGTCTGCACTTGGGTTTCACAGCTGCAACATTTCCGCTGCCGCCTCGGTTCGGCGGATTTTTGTGTGGACGAAACCAGCACGGAACGCATCCGACGACGACCTTTGTTATCAATATGGCTTGCGAGATCTTGGCCATAAACTTCGCCGACGAACTGACTGTACTATTCTCGGGTGTCCAGCTGGATGCAGTCGTCTTGCTAACATGACATTTCAAGAGTGTACGCTGCCGTCATCTCCAGGCGATACCTATAGAATGAGCGTCTTCGCCACATCCCGCCTCTATGCTGTGGTCTCTGCCCACCACTTCCACCACTACACGGTCGCGCGACGCGTCGGGTGGAAATGGCCGGCGGACGACATTGCCCGAGACTGGATGCGAACCCCGTCCCTCAGTGTTCCTGTAGCCCAGTCGGGCGCGGAAGTGGCTGTTCAAATGGCTCTGAGCACTATGGGACTTAACATATGAGGTCATCAGTCCCCTAGAACTTAGAACTACTTAAACCTAACTAACCTAAGGACATCACACACCTCCATGCCCGAGGCAGGAGTCGAACCTGCAACCGTATTAGTCACGCGGTTCCGGATTGAAGCGCCTAGAACCGCTCGGGCACAGCGGCCGGCGAAGTGGCTGTCGGCCGACACTGTGATTTTAGCTGGCTGGGTGCTGGGTTCCAAGCTTTGCGTAGGGTGTAGCAACTGACTCTGTTGATCAGCCCGTCGGCCACACTAATTTCGATAGACTCCTTCAGGACACAGTCCCAAAACCACAAAATTTGTCCTAGCACTCCTGTTTCTTCACACTTTAATAAGTCCGTTGTAGCCACGCAGTGTTCTGCGACCGCAGATTTTGTCGTTGCTTAAGTTAAGTGTATCTTCTGTGTTCCTCGCATCTTTCTTCGACTGTCCGCACAGGCTGTCCGAAGTACGCCTTACCGTATTTACATGGAAAACAGAGAACACCCAGTTTACGGGGCCCAAAGTAGCTTTTCAACGTAGCTATCAGTGCACGCGTTTTTGGAGCTTCACAGGAAACGCATTTAACGTTACGTCGAGCCAGGATTCTGCCGATTTCGATACTTTACCGGCGTACGGTAGATACGCCATATGTGGTGTCACCGCCAGACACCACACTTGCTAGGTGGTAGCCTTTAAATCGGCCGCAGTCCGGTAGTATAAGTCGGACCCGCGTGTCGCCACTATCAATGATTGCAGACCGAGCGCCGCCACACGGCAGGTCTAGAGAGACTTCCTAGCACTCGCCCCAGTTGTACAGCCGACTTTGCTAGCCATGGTTCACTGACTTCTACGCTCTCATTTGCCGAGACGATAGTTAGCATAGCCTTCAGCTACGTTATTTGCTACGACCTAGCAAGGCGCCAGTATCCGTACTATTGATATTGTGAATCATGTACCATAAAGAGCGACGTTCGTCATTAATGGATTAAAGTTAAGTATTCCACCAGCTACGTCCGTTTTTCTCAATTCTAATTCTCTTGTTATGTTCCAGACCTCACGCCAGCCTGCGTGAGCTAAAACGCGTGCATTTCGGCCTCCTTTAGGAACACGGTTGGCTCTCCTGCCAACCACAACACCATTGTCACACCCTCGTCGTCGTGTTCTGTTTGCTGGATCTGAACCTTCTGCATGAAGGCATGCCGTATGCTTGTTCTTGAATACGTCCTTAAGGTGCTTGAGCTCCCCTGGTAGGCTTTCTTAGTCCGATGTTGCACGGTCTCTATATACCAGTGTACGCTGTGAAGCATGACGGCAGCTGCCAGCGTGGAGATACAAATCAGTATTGGTGGCTTTCCCGTACACGCTGTGTCCCATACTGCAGTCCTTTTTGGGTCCAAAAAATTTTCCACTTTCGCCTTGACTGTGATCATCAGGTGTTCCAGTACTAAGGCCTCCACCTCTCCTGGAATTCCTAGTTCTTCACAGAGAGATGGTCTGCCGCTTGGTTCTTAGTCGTTCAGACTTTTGTCACACTGGAAGCGTCTCTGCCCCCTATCGACTTTGTCATATAACCCCTTTCAGAACTAAGAAAAAATTTTTCTTTATGCGGAAATGTTCTTAGGTGATTTTTTAAATGATTTTAGATGCAAAGTTTATACAAAAATGTGTACTCGTTTTCAAAATATATTTTGTACACTTTGCTTCGTATTACTGACTACAATAAAGATGAAATTATTCTCTGTTGCAATAAATTAAATGATCATTCCACAGTTACCATGCAAAATAACAATAACAATATTCGATTGTACAATGGAATACAATGAACCAACTACAATAGTGTGTTCTGGTGGTAATGAGCTGGTGCACACAGCTACATTGATTTGCTGATATTTTCATAATGACGCCGAACAGTTGGCAGAATTTGCGCATGATGAGAATGTTAAATAATGACAAATGTTAACTCAGATTACAATTGGGGAAAAAGATTTCTATTGTAGCTAAGTCACAGTAAGAGTTAATGTACCACTTGTAGCCAATGTGTCTGAAAGGGGTAAAGGTACATTGTGGTCGTACACTTCCGCCAAATTAGCACGAACAGCAAATTGTCGAGTATCATTTCGTTTTATTAGTGAGCTGTACCATTTAATTTTGGTTTCTTTGGTGGTGTGCTACGTTACTGCGGTGAGGAGGTTAGAGTGCGTGTCAGGTCTGCAGACGCGTACCTGCAAAAAAACAAAAAAATAGTCTTTGTTGTGGCCTTCAGTCTGAAGACCGGTTAGATGCGGTGTTCAGAGAGATGCAGGCATAGTGATTTGCTGACACCGGAGATTCCTGGACACACATGGTTCACGGAAGGATTTCCCTGGTCCGAAGGAATGGGTACCGTGTTACGTCTGCTGATCCTATAATTTTATCCCCAACACTTCCCTCCATTAATAAACTTAAGATTATTTGATGCCTTAGGATCTGTCCAATCAACCGACGCCTTCTCTTTGTCAAAGTACGTCAAAAATTTCTTTTCTTCTCAGTTCTATCTAGTACCTCGTCATTACTTGCTCGAGTCATCCATTTAACTTCAACATACTACAAATTTCCTTCAGGGGATCTTACAGGTTCTTCGCCGCTTGTGTTACAATTACAATAAATTCCCTCTGACCTTGAATTACCTTTGCAAATTTCTACTTCGTTTCTTTTATTGCTTGTTCCATTTACAAATAGAATAATATCTGGGATAGGTTATAATTGTGCCTCACTCCCTTCTCACCTACTGTTTCCCTGTCCTGTCGTTCGACTCTTATAACTTCAGCCTCGTACCTATAGAAGTCGTGTTTTATTCCTGCTGCCTTCAAAAATTTAAAACAGTGTATTCCAGTTAACAATTCAAATCTCAATGGATCGGAGGAAATGTTCAATACTCCATGGGTCTTATTCCGACTTAGGTCTTTCAGTGCTAGGTCGAATTACTCTCACAGTACCGTATCTTTCATCTCGCCTTCACCTGTTCCCTGTCCTCTATCTATAAAATTTTCTTCCTCTTCCTCGTATAGACCACGTATGTTCCTCACAGCTTTCAGCTTTCCCTTCTTTGCCTAATACTGGTTTGTCATCTGAACTCTAGACATTTATGCAACTACTTCTCTTTCCTGCCAAGGTCTCTCCTATGTTTCTATAGGCAGAAACTATCTTTCCCCCAGTCATGCGTGCTTCTCGAGCCTCTAGCTGTTTCTGCTTCACGATTTAGCACATTCTGTTGATATCACTTTCTTCATATTTATATTTCCCATTACCTGCTTCATTTGCTACATATTAGTATTTTTTCTTTTCATAATTTAGATTCAGTATCTCTTGTGTTATTCAAGAATTTGTACTGTGCCTTGTCTTTTTTCCTACTCGATTGCTTCTTATTTTCTCTTTCGAAGCTACCGATTCGTCTTCTGTTGTATTCCTTTCACTTTTTTTATCAGTCGTCGCCTAAAATTCCCTTTGGAACTGTTGATAACCTTTGGTTCTTTTATCCAGGTCCCAGCTGCTTAATTTTCTGCCTCATTGCAGTTTCTTCCGTTTTAATCTGCAGTTCAAAAGCTATAAATTATGCCCCTGTCTCAGAAATTACTTTTCGGTTTAAAAAACTGCTTCCTAAATATCTGTCTTTCCGTTATAAATTTTATACGAAGCTTTATGGTTTCTCCATGTCTCTTCCATTTGTACAATAGTAGTTCCTGATTATTAAAGCAAGTATTACCAATTATTAAACTAAGCTCTGTGCAAAATTTCCCTATCATTCCTTTCTCCCTGACCCTATTCTTTTAGTATTTTTCCTTCTATTCACTTTTTTCTATCAAATTTCAGTCTCCACTCCCAATTACATTTTCGTTTCTCTTAACTATCTGAATAATTTCGTTTATCCAGTCAGACTTTGTTTCAAGCTTTTAGTCGTCTGTGAGTTTAGTAAACTTATAAAACTTTCTGCTGTAATGAGTGTTGACTTTGCATCTGTCTTGGCTACGATAATGCGTTCATTTTGTGGTTCATAACAACTTATCCGCATTTGTATTTCCTTATTCATTATTTAAGCTCCTTATGATGAGTTTGTGTTGATGATTCGGTGTCCCACGATAAACTGTAAGTTCCCCTGCAGCCAGCTGCATAAGTCAGCTGAAAGGTCGGAGGAAGGCAACCAATTACTACTTCCAACAGGATCATGCATAACAAATAGCTGTGGTGTTCAAAACCAATCTTCAGGGTGATCGCAATTTCACGTTTAACTCTGTACTCACCTGACCCGAAGTCCTGTTCTTTCTGTCATAGATCTTCACTTCTTCTCGCTATATCTAACCTGTCGATATCTCTTTTTAAAATCTTCAACATACCTGATTGCTTCAGGAACCTAACATTACGCGCTCAGACTAGCAGAACGCCATTTTTGTTTCTCCTAATGACAAATTCCAGAGATTCTAATCGCGAACCATGTTACCTTTGGAATATTTTACCTGAATAGTATGCAAATATCATTAAGACATTTGCTGGAATACTTCGGGAAATATAACGACTGTAGTTTCCTTGCTTTCAACAGCTCGCAGTGTCACTATAGCAAGGCCATGTTGGCTTGCGTTATCTGGACGGATCAGTCAATCATCCATCATAGAAGCATGCAAGCTACCCGATATCGGCAAGATCCATGGTCATGTATCTTTATTTTTTCGAGCCAGTTATTAAAATCTTACGACGAGTTTTCGTATACAAACATGACAAAACGCTGCCTTCTTTAGGCGAGGACTTTTGTGATTGTGGGGAGGAATGATAAACCCGCTCTATTACATTTCATATTCTCCACAGTGCACTGTAGGACATCTAGTTAAGGCAACACCAAATGGTCGTGGTCTTTTTAGTGGAGCCACAAAGGTGTGATGGGCGCAGATAGTTGTATTATTTTGTCTTTTGGAACAATCTGATGTGCTTAAATAGATTATTCTTCTTTCCTCGAAACTGAATATTGGTGTTCAAGTCCTATGCTTATAACATTAGAACTTGAAGAAAAGGCTGCAGCTATCATTTCACACGGCCGCGGTGGTCTCGCGGTTCTAGGCGCTCAGTCCGGAACCGCGCGACTGCTACGGTCGCAGGTTCAAATCCTGCCTCGGGCATGGGTGTGTGTGATGTCCTTAGGTTAGTTAGGTTTAATTAGTTCTAAGTTCTAGGCGACTGATGACCACAGATGTTAAGTCGCATAGTGCTCAGAGCCATTTGAACCTATCATTTCGCATTCCTCAGAGGAGGTGATGTATGTCAGAAAGAAACTTTCCTGGCGGAAAGATCGCTGTTCGTAGAAATTGACGGGAAGACATCGACTAAAACAGAAGTGATATCTGGCGTTCTCTAAGAAAATGTAATAGGCCCTCTGCTGTTCCTAATTTGCATAAATGATTTAGGAGACAATATGGTAGCCATTTTGGAATGGTTGCACATGTCATTTACCGCCTAATAAAGTCATCAAAAGATAAAAACCAATTGCAAAGTGATTTAGAGAGCTTATCTGTATGATGCGAAAAGTGGCAAATGATCCTAAATGATGAAAAGTGTGAGGTCATCCACATGAGTAATAAAAAGAATCTGTTAAATTTCCGTTATCACTTAAATCACAAAAATGTAAAGCCTGTCAGTTCAACTAAATACCTAGGAATTGCAATTACGAACAACTTAAATGGAACGATCACGTAATGTTGTGGTGAAGGCAAACCAAAGACTGCCTTTATTGCCAGAACACTTAGAAGAGGCAGCGGGTCTGCTAAAGAGACTGCCTAAACTACGCGTGTCTGCCTTAGCTAGAGTGTTATTGTGCTGTGTAGGATCCTTACCAGATGAGATTGCGAAGAACAGAGAAAAAGCTGAAACAGGGGCAGATCATCTTGCATTATCGTCTAACAGGGTGGAGACTGCCACTGATATGATACGCGAGTTGGGGTGGCAATAATTAAGACAAAGGTGGTTTTCGTTGTAGCGAGATTTTTTCACGAATCTTCAGTCTCTATCGTTGTTCTCCGAATGCAAAAATGTTTTGATTAAAATTTCTCTTGTTGAGAAATGAGAAGGAGGATCTGTTTTACTTGGTGAAAAACTTTTCATAGCCAAGATCGTATAAATACTTGTTTGTTTTCGACAACCAGTTTCGATAGGCTTTGCTGTCATCTTCTAGTCTTCAAAAATGTTTTTTACAAAACGTGTTCATTGTGAGTTGGCACCTCCTGATGGGAAAGTTGTCTTATTACTTGGTAATATGTCTCATGTTATGCAAAGGTTTGTCAGAAATAAAACGATTAAAATCAAAAAGCACCTTGTGCACATAGATTTTTGATTGTAAACGTTTAATTTCTGACAGACATTTGCATAATGCTCTACTTTTTGCCAACCAATAAGACAACTTGACATGAGGTTCCAAAACACAATGTACACGTTTTGTAACAAACATTTTTGAAGACCACAAGATGACAGCAAAGCCTGTCAAAGCTGGTTGTCGAAAATAAACAAGAATTTATGCGATCTTGGCTATAAAAAGTTTTTTTTACCACGAAAATATTTTGTTGACACACATCTATATAGGGAGAAATGATCGCTGTTAGGGAGTGGAACGGTAGAGTAGTGTGAAGGTGGTTCTATGAACCGCCTGTCGGGCACTTAAGTGGGAATTGCAGAGTGTTCATATAGATGTAAATAAGAGATATGATCTTTGCACCAAACTTTACCACTTAGGTTGAAGTGGGTGAGCGCTTACCAATTTTTCTCGTTTTTGCGGACGTCGGAAAGGTATTAGCTGAATGAGTGATCGAGAGCACTGGCTCTCCACGACACCAACACATAATACAGTATGAAGACGGATTGCCAGCCTACAGACTAAAGTTTTCCTGATACTAACACTTCCGATGATACTACCCCAAATGCATTAGTCTAATGTGATTTACGAAGATCAAGGGTAATCATAATCAAGTAGGGAAGATGAGAATATAACTCCGAATGAGGATGAAGACAGATTTGAAGTTTCAAGCCCTATCAAAGTTTAGAGACCGTGAAGGGAATCGCCCATATCCATATCGAAAGATGAGGATCTTAACAGCTCTAGGAAAATCACGCAAAACTTAATGTGAATGGCTAGAGTGATTATGAACCGCTGTACTGCTCACTGGGATTCAAGTGTCTTAACCACTGTAGCACATAGAAATTAAAGTTCAGAGTTTTATCACTGATCCGCATTTTCCCGTGGTCATCCAGTAGAAGAAGACTGGGTTCGCAGCTCGTGGTCGTGCGGTAGCGTTCTCGCTTCCCGCGCCCGAGTTCCCGGGTTCGATTCCCGGCGGGTCAGGGATTTTCTCTGCCTCGTGATGACTGGGTGTTGTGTGCTGTCCTTAGGTTAGTTAAGTTCTAGGGGACTGATGACCATAGATGTTAAGTCCCATAGTGCTCAGAGCCATTTTTGAACCGAAGACTGGTTTTATGCAACTCTCCACGCTACTCTATCCCTTACAAGCCTCTTCATATGCGAATAACTACTGCAACCTAAGTCGTTTTGAACCTGCTTACTGCATTCATCTCTTGGTCTCCCTCCACAATGTTTACCCCAGAAACCCCCTACTTCCCTGCAATACCATACTGATGTGTCTCATTAACCGACCCATTCTTTTAATGAACTTAGGCCACAAATATCTTTTCTTGCCAATTAAATTCAGTGCTTCCTCATTGGTTACATGGTCTGACCATCAAATCTTCAGGTTACTTCTGTGGCACAACATTTCAAAAGTTTCTATTCTATTTTTGTCTGAACTTGTTAGCCTAGTATGGTCGTGAAACGTGAATTCTACATTCCTGACCAATACCTCCAGAAAATACTTCCTAAGAGTTAAATCTATATTCGATGTTAACAAACTTATGTTTCTCAGAAATGCTTTACTTTCTATTGCCAGTCTTCATTATCCTCTGTGTCATCTTTTATTTCATTGCCCAAATAGCAAAACTCCTCTAACACTTTTAGTGTCTCGTTTGCTAGGCTAATTCCCTCAGCATCGCCTGATTTAATTGCACTGCGTCCCATTGCCCTTGTTTTGCTTATGTTCATGTTAATGCCTTCCTTTCCGTCCAGCTGCTCTTCCGAGTCCTTTGATGTCTCGGCAAATCTCAAAGTAATTATTTCTGCTCCCTGAGCTTCAATTCCTTCTCCAAATTTTTCTTTGTTTCCTTTACTACTTGCTGGATATACAGTCAGTAACGTGGGGTAAAGACTGCAACTTTCAGTCCCTTCTCAACAGCTGCTTCCCTTTCGTGTCCCTCGAATCTTGGTATGCCGAATGGTTTGAGTACAAGCTGCGTATAACCTTTCGCTCCCTGTATCATGTGTTAGGTGAACCGGTTGTCCACAGTTGATGCCTTTTTCCTTTACATACGAAAGGCATTCTACACTCTTTTGTACTTCGTTCAGAACAAAAGACGAGCCTGCCTAGTGTCTGGCCAGATTTGTGACTGGATTCAGGGCGCCCTCAACACTTTAATCCTAACGAAACGAAATCGACAGAGGTAAACGTAATATCGGGAGTACCTTAACGGAGTATTATAGGGCTCTTACTGTTTACAACACATACAAGGTGGTCAGAAACAGGATGAGGAGCGTGTGAGGGTGTTACAGTATTGGTTGTGCTGAGAAATAATTGTTAAGAAAAAAAAATCGTACGTTGCGCCGTTTCCGATTTAGCTGGCACTGAAGTTAGCCAGTCAGCTTGTCCCGCTAGCAGATTCGGGCTGCCTGTCAGGCGGTGTCGCCAAACGCGTTCTTCGTTTCGTTTCCTCACACCAAACAAACGTAGCTTTTGCTCACCTAGCTGAAATTTATCACATCTTAAAAAGGTACATTTTGACTGGTAATGAGCATTTGAACTTCTGATAACTCACGGACCCACAGATGTCTGTGCGTTACCGCATTTTGCCGCGCGGGATTAGCCGAGCGGTCTGTGGCGCTGCAGTCATGGACTGTGCGGCTGGTCCCGGCGGAGGTTCGAGTTCTCCTTCGGGCATGGATGTGTGTGTTTGTCCTTAGGATAATTTAGGTTAAGTAGTGTGTAAGTTTAGGGACTGATGACCTTAGCAGTTAAGTCCTATAAGATTTCACACACATTTGAACTTTTTTTTTTGTTACCGCATTTTCGATTTTTTGCGCACTCGGCGAACCTGATTGGCTAACGCCAATACTAATTAAATGGGAAACGGCTCAACGTACGGAATTTTTTCCTTAACAATTATTTTGGGCAACATTTTTGAAAGCTTTTCAGACTGTTTCTGACCACTCTGTGTAAATGACCTGGTGGATAACGTTGTAAGCTCCATGTGGCTGTTCGCATACGGTGCTATGCCCTATAGGAAGATTGCAATATAAAAGATTGTAGTGAAATACAGGAAGATCTGCGGAGAACCGATGAGTGGCCCAGGACCGGTAATTGACCTCGACCGTAAACAAATGGAACGTATCGCTTGTAAATAAGCGGAAAGACCCATCATTGAATAATAACAAGCGGAGCGACCTGAATTGGAATTATCACTTAGAACTCAATGTAGGAAAGGCGAATTCCAGGCTGAAATTCACTGGAAGAATTTTAAGAAATGTAATTCATTCTTGAGAAAAGTGGCCTAGGAAACACTTGTTCGATTGATTCGTAAGTATTGGTAATGTCTGGCTTGCTTGTCTGATGGGGTTGTTAGGAGAGATAGAGATAGAGATAATACAAATAAGAGCGGCACTTTGCGTCACGGAGATGCTCAAAACACTCCAGTGGTAGACAGTGCAAGACCGTCGCTGTTCATCGCAGAGTATAGGTGTAGATGTAGAGTGATTGTGATTAGCTGGAATAGGTCGCCTCTGACAGTCTGGACGTCTGCGTTCCAGCGCGCTGTACACCCCTGTCACGAAGTAGCTTCTGAGTTGGGAAATCCATTCTGTGGGTGGCCGCTGCCCTGAAACTGACGGCAGGCGGTCTGAATCTAGCGGTACCCGGTCCAAAGGTCACAACCTCACCTCTGCGCCAGGCGACTCAGCCTCAAAAATTCTGCCTGCAAGCTTTCTCGGCTATGGTCCAAATACATATTCGCCTTTCGCTTATACCACATCGCACTATTATAAAGGCACTAACCGTAGAACGATTGAAATTTCGAAAACTGTTTGTTTATTTGACAAAGGAATTCTTAGCGGAAAGTTGTTTTGGAGATATTTTTGTAAACGAGCATAATTGTTCTATTTTATGTGTTCTGAAAGTTTAGTTGCCCGATTTAAAACTGTTTTATCTCTACAGTAAGTAACCTGTATCACGCAGATGTATAGGGCGATTCTGTTACGATGTCAAGAACTTTCAACTTGAGACAAGAGACCCTGATCTGGAAACGACAGAGTCGAAAGTTTGAGCTAAAATGGTCTGATTCCTCTGACAGCGAAATACATTTACCGGTATTTTTGTTGCTAAGATTGTGGGGTGGGCGACTTTCAGATGTAGTACGGACGAAAACAAGAAAAGCTTGTCAATAAACAGGATTCGAGTGTAGCGCAGACCCCACGAAGCCATGGATATAGGTTGTCAATAAGGCACTGTGCAAGCTGGTGACGGGTCCTTAATGGTGTAGGCTGTGTTTACATGGAATAGACTCTGGTCCTCTGGTCCAATTTTAAACCGAGAATTGACTGGAAATCGTTATGTTCGGCTACTTAGAGACCATTTGCAGCCATTAATGGGTGTCATGTTCCCAAACAACTTTGGAATTTTTATAGATGACAATTGAGACGTAACAGTCCATTGAAACCCATTTAAAACACACATTTTTCGATCCAATTCGAAATAAACAGGGATCACTGATGTAAACAAAAGGTAGTGGTATAGGTAAAGCTATACTTATAAAATTGTTACAATGAAACTGATTACAAAATTATACTTGTATTGAAGTATAGAGTCCGGTAATTGGTAGGAATATTTAGTATAAACGTAATTAGGTGAAATCTGGAACAAATGATGGTGTGCAATGGTCGAAGTCTTTTCTTTGAAACTGAGATGGATTTGTGTTAAAACAATATCTAAATTAAAGTCTGTGGTACTTAAAGGAAGAACCAAATGAATCATAATTGATTAGAGAATTAAAATGTAATTAGCAAAATGTTATAAGTGGCGTGTAAACATAGGCAGTTCTTTAGGTGTTTTGCCAATAATAAATAAAAGACCTATTTTGCCACATTCAGTGGGAGACTTGGAAACATATGCGTTGGTAGGAACATTTTCCGAACCATATATCTTTTGTATTTAATAAAAATAGTAAAAATACATCATATTTTGAGCATTTGTACTCTCTTAAAATGTTATACGCTTCAAAATTCATGTATTTATTTGCTCTATGAGAGCTAGTGCAACTGTTGAAATGAGTAGTTAATTTTGAGGTAACAGTTTTAATTGTAATTTTGTTAAAAATACCTTTATAGCAATACTGAGGATTGTTTGGAATTGTATATAAAAGAGGCAGCCATGTTGGCACAAAATAGGTCAGTACTTTATGATCATTCGATGGAGTAAAGTGTACGTCAGTGTCTTATGAGATTTTGTGCAAGAAGCATGTAATTGCTTACGTGAGTACTTTATGTAAATTCGTGCAGTAATCATGTCAGACTTGCCAAATTTTATGGAATATGTAAGAAGACTGATCTATCATTACACCAGTGTACATAAAAAGTTTAAAAACTAGGTGATATAATAAAAAGAAGTTCAGAAACAATGTTCGCTTTAGTCATTCTTGGCATAAAACACCAAGTTACAGTGGACATACAGTAACTCAGTGACTGTTGCAGCAGCGATTTCACAAAAAGGAACGGATGAGTACATCCCATAAAATTACATGAATTTTAATATTTAATTTTGCAGCCAGGCCACAACTGTTCGAGATTGGTTTGAAGAACATTCTCGACAATTAGAGCGAATGATATGACCCCTAAGATTACCCGACACGAAACCCATCGAACATTTATGGGACTTAATAGAGAGGTCAGTTCGCGCACGAAGTCCTGCAGTACCAACACTTTCGCCATCGGGACGGCTACAGAGGCAGCATCGAGCAATACTTCTGCATGTGACTTCTAACAGCTTGTTGAGTCCATTATATGAATGCGGAGTGTCTGTTCTTTTGGAAATGTCCGAACGAAACAGACACCAAGCGGAATCCGCAGCTGTGGTATACAGGGTGGTCCACTGATCGTGACCGGGCCAAATATCTCACGAAATAAGCATGAAACGAAAAAACTACAAAGAACGAAACTTGTCTAGCCTGAAGGGGGATACCAGATGGCGCTATGGTTGGCCCGCTAGATGGCGTTGCCGTAGGTTAAACGGATATCAACTGCGTTTTTTAAATAGGAACCCCCATTTTTATTACATATTCGTGTAGTACGTAAAGAAATATGAATGTTTTAGTTGGACCACTTTTTTCGCTTTGTGATAGGTGGCGCTGTAATAGTAACAAACAAATGGCTCACACGAACAGTTGGTAACAGGTAGATTTTTTAAATTAAAGTACGGAACGTTGGTACGTTTGAACATTTTATTTGGGTTGTTCCAATGTGATACATGTACCTTTGTGAACGTATCATTTTGAGAACGCATGCTGTTACAGCGTGATTACCTGCAAATACCACATTAATGCAATGAATGCTCAAAATGATGTCCGTCAAACTCAATGCACTTGGCAATACGTGTAACGACGTTCCTCTCGACAGCGAGTAGTTCGCCTTCCGTAATGTTCGCACATCCATTGACAATCCGCTGACGCATGTTGTCAGGCGTTGTCGGTGGACCACGATAGCAAATATCCTTCCACTTTCCCCACAGAAAGAAATCCGGGGACGTCAGATCCGGTGAACGTGCGAGCCATGGTATGGTGCTTCGACGACCAATCCACCTCTCATGAAATATGCTATTCAATACGGCTTCTACCGCACGCGAGACATCCATCATGTTGGAAGTACATAATCTGCCAATTATCCTTCCTCCCATAATGCCGCACCATACATTAACCCGCCAAGGTCACTGATGTTCCACTTGTCGCAGCCATCGTGGATTTTTAGTTGCTCAATAGTGCATATTTGCCGGTTTACTTTACCGCTGTTAGTGAATGACGCTTCGTCGATAAATAGAACGTGCGCAAAAAGTCTGTCATCGTCCAGTAATTTCTCTTGTGCCCAGTGGCAGAACTGTACACGACGTTCAAAGTCGTCGCCATGCAATTCCTGGTGTACAGAAATATGGTACGGGTGCAACCGATGTTGATGTAGCATTCTCAACACCTACGTTTTTGAGGTTCAGATTCTCGCGCAATTTGTCTGCTACTGATGTGCAGATTAGCCGCGACAGCAGCTACTTTGGCATCATCATTTGTTGCAGGTTGTGGTTGACGTTTCGCATGTGGCGGAACACTTCCTGTTTATTTAAATAACGTAACTATCCGGCAAACGTTCCGGACACTTGGATGATGTCGTCCAGGATACCGAGCAGCATACATAGCACAGACCCGTTGCGCATTTTGATCACAATAGCCATACATCAACACGGTATGGACCTTTTCCGCAATTGGTAAACGGTCCATTTTAACACGGGTAATGTATCACGAAGCAAATACCGTCCGCACTGGCGGTATGTTACGTGATACCATGTACTTATACGTTTGTGACTATTACAGCGCCATCTACCACAAAGCGAAAAAAGTGGTCCAACTGAAACGTTCATATTTCTTTACGTACTACACGAATATGTAATAAAAAAATGGGGGTTCCTATTTATAAAAAAACGCAATTGATATCCGTTTGACCTATGGCAGCGCCATCTAGTGGGCCAACCATAGCGCCATCTGGTTTCCCCCTTCAAGCTAGACAAGTTTCGTTCTTTGTAGTTTTTTAGTTTGACGCTAATTTCGTGAGATATTTGGCCCGGTCACTATCAATGGACTAGCCTGTATATTGTGTAAATTGAAAGTGGAATGAGGAGAAAGAAAACGGGAGGGTCTATTGATGTCAGCTCTTTCAGTGGGGATGCACAATTACGTGCGACATCCTGCGCGGATACCAAAGTAGCGAGCATGGAAGGCATGCACAGGGACTGCGGGTGGGTGGCGCTAGCTGGGAGTGTGGTTCGGCCTAGAAGAGTGCCGATATAGTCCGCGGGGAGCGGCGATAAACACGTGGTGCGGGTCAGCTGCGCAGTCAGCAGGAGATCTCGAATTCGAATCCCCGTCCGGCACACATTTTCATTCGCCGCTGCTCATTCTGTATGAAGTCCCAATGCAGCTGACGTCAACAGTCCCTTCTGTTTCCTTTCCCTAATCCTCCTTCAATTTACGTAATTGTTGAGCCCATGCTACAAGTTGCCGCACTATGACGTACAAAAGGAGGCCCGGCACGTTATTAGGAGTTATCCCATGACTTTTGCCACCTCAGCGTATTTCTGTTATAGTGGTCATTGTCAGACTGCTGATCATCTACAATCACTGCAGACTGGGGACCATTCCTGCAAGAGAGTGCAAGAATTCAAATACCTAGGGGCACTTTTCATTGAGAACTCGTCTGTGAAGCAGAGATCAATGCCAGAATACAGGCAGGAAACCGATCTTACCACAGCCTAGCACAACTGCTTCAGTCCAGATATCTCTCCAGACAGTGAAAGGTGGCTACACTGAGTCACAGCGCCACAGATTGCGCCGAAGAGTATTATTCAGCCGCCTCCACTGGCAGTTGCAGCTGAGAAGTTGCTGTGGGCAGTTGTAGTTCTGAGGTAGGCGTGATCTGTGCTTGTTGAGACGTCGATAGAGTACTAGTTGTTCTGTTGGGCAAGACACCATATGTTATTCTATTGGGGATGTTGTAATGATCTAAGTGTATTTTTCGTCAATATATATATATATATATATATATATATATATATATATATATATATATATATATATATATATATATATATATTAGACGTCCTAAATAACAATGCCTCTTGGTCACAGGTTCAGTCAACAAAGCATCTGGCTCGTGTTCTTGTATTTGACTGTAATTCTGATTTCTATGTGCAAACATAGTATTTCTGTTTTTTTTAATTACTTCATTGTAAATGGCGTTTAAAGCATCTTGTATTGAGGAAGAACCGTGCCAGATGTGTACGTTGAATCACACTTCCACACACAGAACAGTTATACTTGTGCTTTGTTGTTTCGTAGCTTTTATAGTTGCTGGGGACTTAATTAATTAATTGTGCTAACACGAAGTTCCTTTCATTCTTTGTTGTTATTCTATGCAGTCAGATTGCGGAGCAATACTAATACTAGTCAGGGCCAACCGGTTACGAGACTGAGTAACCGGACGAACAGCGAGTAAAAATTAAAATTATTAGCATTTTATTTAATTAAGCCCCCATGCAACAATTCAAGATCCGACTGTACAGAACCCTGATCCAGCCTGTTGTTCTATATGGCTGTGAGACAAGGAGTATCCGGAAACAGGACTTCCATAATCTCCTTGCTTTTGAGAGAAAAGTGCTTCGGAAGATCTTCGGTCCGGTTCTGGATGCAGACACAGGGGAATGGAGGATCAGATACGACCAAGAGCTTGGGGAACTATACCAGCAGCCCAACATAGCACGAACTGTCAAGGCCAAACGAATGCAGTGGACCGGCCATGTGGCCCGGATGGAGGATCACAGATGGCCTTGGAAGCTCCTGGATTTCACACCTACAGGAAAGAGACCGCCAGGGAGACCGAAGAAGCGTTGGAGGGATGGACTCCATGAAGATTTAAGATTTAAACCAAGTGTCAATAGATGTGAATGGATGGTGGATAGCAAATTGATCAAATGGCTCTGAGCTATATGCGACTTAACTTCTGAGGTCATCAGTCGCCTAGAACTTAGAACTAATTAAACCTAACTAACGTAAGGACATCACACACATCCATGCCCGAGGCAGGATTCGAACCTGCGACCGTAGCGGTCGCTCGGCTCCAGACTGTAACACCTAGAACCGCACGGCCACTCCGGCCGGCGGTGAATAGCAGCAAAGGACAGAATACAGTGGAGGAGGAAACTTGTAAATGCGTGCGGTCCACTGGGCCTGATCACGTAGTAGTAGTAGTAGTAGTGCATTAGAAAAAAAAATTGACTCGGAAGACAAAAGCATACCGATTCATGCGTGGTTACTTACGGCTTGATTTCCTGAAATTGTCAAGAGTGCTGGACTAAACTTCGAACTCAGATGTACTTCTTCGAGAAACGTGTGGTTTTCGTACAGGTAGAACAAGCAACAAGGGGCACGTTTACCCTGCCACATCATTTCCTCAGACGCCTGAAACTTTCCTGTCAGTCACATCAGGTGGCTCTTTCACTTGCACCACGATTTCAGCCTCTGCTACCAACTGGAAGCCAGCAAAGTGAAGATTAGCGACTCGAAGAAGGTTTTCGTTTGAGAATAGGCCTCTACTGATATGTGGCTGTTGTGAGGAGCTGCGACACGAAGACGAGATACTGAAGGAACATTTGTTTGCAGAAAACCTAGATATGAACAGGAATACACATATTATAAGAAGTATAGTAGTATAATTCTAAGTGCTGCACTTGGACAAGAGACAGTAGGTTCCTAAAGATGTCGACGAATTTTACCATCTAGGAATTAGTGTAGCTCATGCAAGAGGGAATTTTTCTGTAATTTTTTTAGCACATGCAGAAACTAGGAAGGGCTGCAACATCCAAAAGACGATTATAGAACAGGCGAAGGCCGATGCAAGTCGAACGATGTAGCAAGGACTGCAAAAGGCAAAAGCGCTCTCTATTAAATGAAATCTGTATACCAAAGAAAGCTATGGCTGAAGCTCAGATTTGTATGGATGTAAAACGTGGACAATGAAACGATAAGGCGCATATGAAATGTTGTATTAAACGAGGGTAGCAAGTATGCCAGTCGGCCGGAGTGGCCATGCGCTTCTAGGCGCTACAGTCTGGAACCGCGTAACCGCTACGGTCACAGGTTCGAATCCTGCCTCGGGCATGGATATGTGTGATGTCCTTAGGTTAGTTATGTTTAACTAGTTCTAAGTTCTAGGGGACTGATGACCACAGCAAAGTCCCATAGTGCTCAGAACCATTTGAACCAAGAATGCCAAAAAGAACGTTATGAACCGAAGAGAGAGATGGCTGAGGACGTATTCCGACATGGGCATTGCTGAAAAAGATAGTTGAATGGCTAGTATTAGGTCTACAACTTTGTTCGCGCCATTTTCTTTCGAAGTTCGAGGCTTTGTTGTGAAAAACTTACAAAAAATTTGCGATCGCAGTATTGGGTATCGGTGGCCACTGTTTTCTCCCATCTTTCGGGCAACATACGAATCCCATAGCGAAAGAACTGGACGTCTTTGAGGATATCCAGGAATCGTTCCAATTTTGCACCTATTCGTATGACCAGAGGTGCTGGTTAGTCACGACGTTTGCCATTGATCAAAAAGTGGTAGTCAGAGGGGCAATGTCTAGAGAAAATGGCGGAAGGGTAGTACTTCCCATTTCAACATTTCTAAGTATGTTCTGATGAATCTTGCGACGTGGGTCGAGCATTATCATTCTGCTAACTCATCCTTTTATGTATATCGCTGCATTGTGACCGTTTGTCTCTTCGTGCCCGGCTCAAACGCATCAGTTGCTTTTGATAACAGCCTCCGTAATTGTTTGCGTCGGTTTCAGTAGTTTCGAAAACTTTCACTCTTCCACCGCCGCCCTTGGACGTCAGAGTCGCCATTATTGAAGCACCTAAACCATCCTCTGCGCATCCTTTCACTAACAGGTGCCTCACAATAGGCCTTACCCAGCATTTTATGAGCCTCAGCCGCAGATTTCTTCATGTTAAAGCAGAAAATTAAAACCTCTCGCAAATGACGAAAACTGTGCTCGCAAGTTGTCATGTTTAATCGAGAATAACCTTATGATGCAATCACAAGTCGACTAATATTTTGATGGCGTTACGTTTACAAATGCCTGGGCTTATTGCGCGACGCTTGTGACCTGCAACCTCAGCCACCATTTGGCGTCACTGCTGTAAAGGCGGAAGCAAAGTTGTAAACCTAACGGAAGTGATTTTCCAGGGACAATTCTGGACATGAGTACATAACGCAGATTGTTGATTTATGAAGTACCAGTTATGCTGACATGAGAATATGTGGCAAACGACTATATTGGAGAACTACCTCAACCAATCTATGCACGACTGTCAAATACTTCTTTACTGAATTTTTTTCACTATGAGCCATTTTAACCCTCTATGGACAGAATTATGAAGCAATGAAGACAAAAAATTCTAAATGCTATATTTGTGTTACTCAAGGGTCACGGTAAATAAATGCTGATATAAATTAGATTCAGTTATTTTTACATACTGTACTATGTTTTTATCATTACATATTTGTCACGTTAGGCATTTAAGGATACGGATAAATTAAATTTTGTCTTGTGAATAATGACATATACACTTTCATGATATATGGAAATATTTAAAAATTTGAAACTTTTATTCTTTATGAAAGTCAAAGAACAGTTCCTTTTCTCCTCGGTGCACAAATTAACATTAAACATCTGACAGATCATTCATGGACTTCGTTTGCAGATTGGCATCTTGCATCTACCTCTCTTCGCAAACACAATTAGCCTGTGTCCAACATTGTCCTGACGAACAGTCTTTTGAGGAAGTGGCTTTGATTCATTCCGAATTTTCTATTTCTTTGCATATTCAGTTTTTACACTTGAAGAAGGTCTCCCCCTCGTTCTCCAATTACGTCCTCCTTCATTTTGCACAGGGCATCGGCTACTACAGCTTTGATCTGTAAAAGCGGCCTCTGCTTGTTTTTGGATGCACCAAGAGAGTCACAGTCCCTCCTGTGTAACAGCCATTGATTTACTGTTTTTCATATCAAGGAAATGAAAAAAATAGATGGTGATAGTGCTTCCTCCGTCTGATTTAGATTCTGTAAAAGGCAATTACTGAATCTAAAAGATCCACTCCTTCCATAAAATCGTTGTAGAGAAGAATCATTGATGGAGAGTCAACTTCAAGCCTTTCTTGTCCTTCTTAGTGGTATCGCTAGAGGAGGCATTCATGATACATTTTCAAAAAAAAAAAAGAAAAAAAAATCAAGGAATAATGACTGGCTGAAATACGACCTTTCATCTCAGAAGTTTTCTCAGCGCAGGTATAATTCCTTAAGAAAGTCCGAGGTAAGAGAAAAATAATGCTATTTATATGGCTGCTACGTTTTCAGAGAAATAACTTCTGAAAACACTTTTTGGACTGACTGGAATCAGGCATGAAATGACTCTGTAGCGTCACACCGAGCGCCAAGCCCTCAAAAGTGGAAAAACAGCTCACTTTTGGCAATGTTTAGTCAAGGAATCTGTCACTATTTTTCGGAAGGAACTATTCTTGTTTTCGGACGGAAGAAACATGAAAAGAATACAGAATTGTGACATTCACACTACCATGTCGAGCTCATCTGTTTACTGATATCTCGATTCTATTATAAGAGAAAGAATATACTGTTGTGTAGACAAAGGCGAAATAAAAAATAAAAGATTGTGGGGAGTAACAAAAAATCAGAATCATGACGAGAAAATAAACGAAACGGAAAACATTACAGTAAGATATGAAGGAATTCCACTGCTAATGAAACGAGTTGGCAAGAGGTGTCTAAGCTGGTATATATTTTTTGTGAGTCATCTTACGGTACATGGAGGAGGACATTACTTTTGTTATTTTTCTCTCCATTCGTGAGCGAGAACAATACAATAACTTGTATTCTGTCTCGAATTATGGTAAAGCTAATTCAAAAGATTTTCACAAGAATTCCACTTCTATGAAAACCTGTGTTTAGCTTCCGTATGAACTAAACCGCCCTAAGAACCCACTTCTAAGTGACCTGCATTTTTTGTTCAGGTTGAATAAACGAGCTTGCAATGACATTTTTCAAATAGTTTGATGTCTGGCAGGTGAGTTTAATCTCTACTGCTCCTAAGTGCTTCGTAACAAACAGGAACTGAACGATTGAACGTATTATCCCTACAGTCCTCGGCGTCCCTCTCCCGAACAGTTTGTTAGCATCTAATTGTACGTCGTGTTGCACTGAATAACTTAATTGTTACCTGGCCACACTGATAATGTTAACTATTATGGAAGAGTCGTGCATTATCGGCCGGCTTAAGTTCTTTTGACTGTACTGTGCAACTATGGTGGTTAATCGGGCTATTAGTACATCACTCTCTTACCCCAAAACATGTTCTATGAATAGCAGAGTGTAATGATTTTTATTTTCGTTTATAGAACTTAATTAATGAAAAGTAAAAGAGCTGCAGTTCCAAATCAAGTAGAAAGTTTCTTGCAGCATCAGAAATTGTCTTTTCTGTGAAATATCGGTTGTTAATGATACTCTGTACTGATATTATTGAATAATAATGGAAGGCATAAGCATGGGAATTTATTGTTACTATATCAGCTCAGTTCACCGATGTTTAGCTCACTGTCTTACAGAGAACGTGTTCAGCCTCTACACTTGATACACAGCAATCATTTTTCTTCAAATGACTTCAGACACTTAATGCACTTTTCAGTCTCTTCTGTTGACCCACAATTTTCGACAAATTCCAATTTTTTTCGCCATTGTGTAATTGGCTTTCCATACCCACACGTTGCTTGTTTATTTTATTTTGGAACATCCGATTTAAGTTCAGCTTTCTTCAACTCCTTTTCAGACTTTATTTTTTCTGATTTTAATCTCGTCTCTTAAGTGGCCATCTTTTTCTTTTCAACGATTGTTGAAAACGCTTTAGCTTCCTTCCACCCGGTCATTTCGTCAGACATAACCCTGCTTACCGCCATTTTCATACGCTCTTCATTCTGTTTTTCTCTTACTTGTTTCTCATTTTCCGCCAATCCAATCTGAGAAGAATTAAGAAGAATGAAATTTAATTTAAATGGTTCAAATGGCTCTGAATACTATGCGACTTAACTTCTGAGGTCATCAGTCGCCTAGAACTTAGAAGTAATTAAACCTAACTAACCTAAGGACATCACACACACCCATGCCCGAGGCAGGATTCGAACCTGCGAGCGTAGCGGTCGCTCGGGTCCAGACTTTAGCGCCTAGAGCCGCACGGCCACTCCGGCCGGCTTGAATTTAAAAATTGAAATTATTTCTGGCCGATAGTGAAAGACAATCGGATGGCTGGTACTGGATGAAAAACATGCAGTAGGATCTAGTAATATTGTACATTCTTTTGTAGAAATTATGGTGAAATGTGTGTTAGGTGTTATTCCTTGCATAACATAACCGAAATATAGCAATGAGATTAAAAAATTTAATAATTTACCTTGAAAAGAATACAACAGGCCTCAAAATATCTTCCGTGCTTCAGTGACACCATTGAGCACTCAGGGCAGACAAAGCAATGAAGAGAGGAAGAAGATATCCGACTGTACTGGATACACAAGCCTACTTCAGCTTACTATACACTTCTGCCATCCAGTCGGAAAGGAAAATCACAGTAGCTGGCCGATGTTGCACGACCCTCTTCTAGTATTACAACAGGTTTCGTTACGTAGCTCTTATATACTTCTTATTTTGACGATGATTGTTTGATGTTCCACGTTTGAAAAAAAGAACGTGTGTGTTGTCTCGGTTTGAACGAAAATCATCAGTGCATTACAAATGGAAGTATTGAGTAAACGCGTGGTGTGTGTGTGTGTGTGTGTGTGTGTGTGTGTGTGTATGCGCGCGACTGAATGAGAGAAAGAATGAAGGACGGAGATGGAGGAAGGTCAGACACACTTACGTCGTTAACTCGGGGCCTTGCCATTAGTGATGCGCCACTTGCAGCCACTTAGCTTTTCCACCCGAAGAGTTGGAAGATGTGGAAGCTCTACGCTAATGGTGTACACAGCAGCAGCAGCAGCCCGTGTAGCTGAAGACGGCGCCGGAGAAACACAACGCAGCTGCCTCGTCCACGCGGGCGTCACTTTGACTGCAGGGACCGCCACGGCGTACCGACCACACGCACGTAGATGCCGTGTTTCTTGACTTCCGCATGGCGTTCGATACAGTTCCCCACAGTCGTTTAATGAACAAAGTAAGAGAATATGGACTATCAGACCAATTGTGTGATTGGATTGAAGAGTTCCTAGATAACAGAAGGCAGCATGTCATTCTCAATGGAGAGAAGTCTTCCGGAGTAAGAGTGATTTCAGGTGTGCCGCAGGGGAGTGTCGTAGGACCGTTGCTATTCACAATATACATAAATGGCCTTGTGGATGACATCGGAAGTTCACTGAGGGTTTTTGCGGATGATGCTGTGGTATATCGAGAGGTTGTACTGAAGTGCAGGAGGATCTGCAGCGAATTGACGCATGGTGCAGGGAATGGCAATTGAATCTCAATGTAGGCAAGTGTAATGTGCTGCGAATACATAGAAAGAAAGATCCCTTATCATTTAGCTTTAGCTACAATATAGCAGGTCAGCAACTGGAAGCAGTTAATTCCATAAATTATCTGGGAGTACCCATTACGAGTGATTTAAAATGGAATGATCATATGAAGTTGATCGTCGGTAAGGCAGATGCCAGACTGAGATTCATTGGAAGAATCCTAAGGAAATGCAATCCGAAAACAAAGGAAGTAGGTTACAGTACGCTTGTTCGCCCACTGTTTGAATACTGCTCAGCAGTGTGGGATCCGTACCAGATAGGGTTGATAGAAGAGATAGAGAAGATCCGACGGAGAGCAGCGCGCTTCGTTACAGGATCATTTAGTAATCGCGAAAGCGTTACGGAGATGATAGATAAACTCCAGTGGAAGACTCTGCAGGAGAGACGCTCAGTAGCTCAATACGGGCTTTTGTTGAAGTTTCGAGAACATACCTTCACCGAGGAGTCAAGCAGTATATTGCTCCCTCCTACGTACATCTCGCGAAGAGGCCATGGGGATAAAATCAGAGAGATTAGAGCCTACACAGAGGCATACCGACAATCCTTCTTTCCACGAACAATACGAGACTGGAATAGAAGGGAGAACCGATGGAGGTACTCCAGGTACCCTCCGCCACACACCTTCAGGTGGCTTCCGGAGTATGGATATAGATGTAGATGTAGCAAAGTGCTTCCTGGCGTAGCTGCACATGCGCCAGAATTATTGCGCGTATTCTCTCATATCTTTTACACGACAAACACCTCACTGACGGCTTTTCTAGCTGGGGTCACTCACGCAAGCTTGTGCTGTGGCGCTCCACTCTGAAGCAGTGGGTTCGAATCCACGTAGTGGAAGAAATTTTCACTATCGATCAGTATTTGGCCGGCAGGGGAAGGAGAGGCGATGCCATAAAGTTACTGATGATCTGATGCGCACCAATATCTTGAATTAAATTTCAAATACATCCGCGCTGACTCATGATGTGAGGGTGTGTGACAGTTTTGGTGATGATACATACTTCAGATGGGAACATTATTTCCGGCGGTTCCTTTCATGTTATTCAAGAGGATTAGGCTATGTTATTGCTATGGATATCACCCTCGCTGTTCTCTCATAATCGTGCAGCACAAACATAACACAAAACTATACGTACGCTCAATACAGTCACCTACACACTTGTGTCGCAACTCTCGCACGCCGCGTGGAAATGTGCCAGTATGTGCAGCGGAAGAAAACCATTTGCAATTAGGTGCTTCTTAGACAATTATTTTTTTTTCTAGTCCCGTTATATTCGTTCAGCGGGCAACACATACTTAACTCGTTGCGTTCGTGTGACTTACAAGGGAATCTTACGGTCTCGGAAATTCAATTCGGGACGAGGCTTTGCAGGTTAGTAGTATAGTATACCTCAAGGATATCAACCCATAAAAGTTGTGAAGCGCACTAGAAAGAAGATTCAGAGAAAAAAGGGCTCTAGAGTTTTGCGAGCAGCTCATATAGCGGTAATTTAAAAGCTGCCCAGCACAGCGAAATGGCTGCGTTTGTAGCAGACTCGTTTACCAAGCGGGCGATCCAGGTTTGAGCCTGCCTTTGGGTAACGTTTATTTTGTATCCTTTTTAAATTATTTTAAAACTTATAACAAGCTAAGGCAGGACTGTGTATTGGCATTCATATTCGTTGTTTTAAGTCTTATGTGGGAAAAGAACAATTTCTATTTATTTTTTATTGACTCTTGGGGAACGAGAAAAGCCTCAGTTACACGGTGAAATCTTTCAGGATGATGAGAAATCTCCGACATTTAAAATGAAAGTAATTTCTCCAAAATGTACCAGTTCAACTTTGTGACTTCTATTTTTATAGATAGGTAAAAATCTAATAAACCGCATACAAAAGTGCTCTTACCTGATTGAAAATAATAGAGAAATAAATTTCCATGAAGACTATAATAATACAATCCATGGTGCGCAATCAACCCTCATCCCCAAATTTTTAATGAAATAATCCAGTACGCTTTCTACGTATCCGAGCTTTTTGATGAAAGAGAAGTTTTTGTGAATGTTAACGGAGTATGTTTTCCAACAGATCATTTAAAGAAAGAGATAAATTATGCAATATGTCAAAATATATTTTGGTTTCGATGTTTTTATGATAATTATCGTTCTCATGCTTATATCTAGAATACGAAAATGATTTAAAAAGGCAATATTATAAAAAAATTACATAAATAAAGCCCTACACGATATTTCGTTACAGTGGTAATTAAACCTTTAATTTACCACCTTTACACATGCGTTTTAAATTATTCAACTTTTTAAAACGAAAATATTAACTGTTATTCACATTTTATGTTAATTAGCTGTAACAGTCATTTCGTAAATAACATATGATTCGTTATGATTTAATCGATAATATTTTAGGTAATTAACTTTATTTAAAAGTTTTTATAATTTTAAAACGATTACAAAGAAACAAAATAAAAAGTTACCTGAGGGTAGGATCGAACATGGATCGCCCGCGTTGCAAGTGAGTCCGCTGCAAGCACAGCCCTTTCTCTACGCTGCCGTAGTGTATAGTCTGATAGGTATATGAGCTGCGCGCAAACTTTAGAGCCAGTTTTCTCTGTATTTTCTGACTACAACGTTTATGGGTGGACGCCCTTGAGATGTTCTGCTAACCTGCGAAGTCTCATCTCTTACTGTATTTCCGGGACCAGAATGTCCTCTTGTTACTGAAATTAGTGTTCACTGGACAAACCATTGTGAAGGAAATCAGTTGGCGTGACCACAAGTTCGAAAACACAATTCTCCATTACATTTCCCGCTGATAATATGGGTTTCTGTTTTTACGTACCTTTCTTAAACAATACACTTTCACCTTAGCAAACTTGTTTCTATTTAGCTCTATCCTCGTAGTTGTGGAACCACGTTTTGCCTACAATCACATAAAGTCACTAAAAGTCTTTCAGATTACGCTTCAATTTTCCAAACACGATTTTCGATATCTTTCCTGCAGCTTTTTTTTTTTTTTTTTTTTTGCGTGGAGTAACCAGGCTTGTAGCCAGGTTGTTCTTACCCAGGAGTTCGTTCAAGATTTCACCTGCCCGTACCTTGAAATACCTACCATACTACCTGTCCGAGTACCTTAAAGTGATGATTTTCTGTACCGCGAATTTCATCGACGTTCTTCAGGAAACATTTCAAACTGACGCTTACTTCGCTTCTGATTTGCAGTACTCATACGTCCAGATTTACATTCAGTTACCCAGCAATAAACCATATCTAATGCTTGAACAGAAATATTTCTGTATCCCTCTCAACTCACTTTCTATCAAGCGTCCAAAAAAGGATATTTTATTACTAAAAAATATTCTCTATGTTCACTTTGGAAAAAGTGTGACTGGGCATTACAGATGTTTTAAATCGTTATTTTTTTCCGCTTTCCGTTGTTCCTTAGTCGCTTCAAAATTCATGGATGGATGTTCCGTCTATGCAGCTAAATGAAAAGCATTTTGTTGCCACAGGCGTTTAGGTTATTTTATTTATGAAGCATCTTCAGTGGCCTGTAATACATATGCGTTTACATATCTATATAATAAATGTATTATGTAGATGTTACAAATATGATACTTTGTTACGTTTTCTCACTCTTTCTCTTGTTTTTCAGATTAGAAACAACTTTTGTACCACAAAATTTTTTAGGTTAAAGTATCGTTTCGTGTTACTTACGATTTCCAACGTTTTTTCACCCACATATACTGTGGTACATCACTTGCACTTTTCATTGTGTGATCAACATGTGTGTGTTTACAGCGCATAGTGTTGCTAACTGTCGCTGCGTGTTTATCTTTTGTTTGTCTTTGTGTGTGTGTGTGTGTGTGAAAGAGAGAGAGAGAGAGAGAGAGAGAGAGAGAGAGAGAGAGAGAGAGGGAGGAGTGGAAGATTAATTAATTATTTATTTATTCTTACGTTTCACATTTCTGTTTGTTATTGTTTTAGTGGCTAACAAGACCAGTGAGTTACTGCTTGTACTGATTTGGTCATTAATCACTTCCTTTTTCAATGTAAGGGCTCTTTGTATATGACAGTTTTCCTCTAATGTCAGACATTTTAGTCTTAAATTACTCACTCTAATAATTATCATGTCTCGCTGCACGTCGGATGATTCATGTCCACGTTCCATCAGGTTTTAAGCAAAGGTAGAATAGCTAATTTCATACTTTCAGCTTCTTATATGTTCATTATACCAGGTATTTAAATTCCTACCTGTCATCCTTAGATATACTGATAGACATTTACAAACAACAACCAGTTAGAATGCCAAGAATGTGAATCAGTATATCTGAGGATAGGGAGGAATTTCAAAACCGGCCGTAATGAACATATAAGAAGCTGGAAGAACACCTGACAAAACATGGGCGTGAACAAGACATGAAAATTATTAAACTGTACAATTATGACAAAAAAGCTCTGACACTACAGGAAAACTGTCACATACAAAGGGCCCTTGCAGTGAAAGTCATTAATGACGAAATTAGTATAAGCAGTAACTTCCTGATGACGTTAGCCAATAATAGAATAACAAACAGCAATGAGAAACATAATGTTGTTGTTGTTGTTGTTGTTGCTGTTGCTACTGTGGTTACTGGGTTGATGCAGCTCTCCACGCTACTCTATCCTGTGCAAGTCTTTCCCCTCCGAGTAACTACTGCAACCCACATCCTTCTGAATCTGCTTAGTGTAGTCATCTCTTGGTCTCCCTCTACGATTTTTACCCTCCACGCTTCCCTCCAATACCAAATTGGTGATCCATTGATGCTTCAGAAATTGCCTTACCAACGGGTCCCTTCTTCTAGTCAAGTTGTGCCACAAATTTCTCTTCTCCCCAATTCTATTCAATACTTCCTCATTAGTTATGTGATCTACCCATCTAATCTTCAGCATTCTTCTGTAGCACCACATTTCAAAATCTTCTATTCTCTTCTTGCTAAACTGTTTATCATCCATGATTCACTTCCATACATGGCTACAGTCCATACAAATACTTTCAGAAAGGAGTTCCTGACACTCAAATCTATACTCGATGTTAACAAATTTCGCTTCTTCAGAAACTCTTTTCTTGGCACTGCCAGTCTACATTTTGTATCCTCCCTACTTCGACCATCATCTCATATTTTGCTTCCCATGTAGCAAAACTCATCTACTACTCTGAGTGTCTCATTTCCTAATCTAATTCCCTCATTATCATCCGATCAAATTCGACTGCATTCCATTATCCTTGTATTGCTTTTGTTGATGTTCATCTTACGTCCTCGTTTCAAGACACTGTGCATTCTGTTCAACTGCTCCTCCAACAGAATTGCAATGCTATTGGCAAACAACAATTTTTTTATTTATTCTCCTTGGACTTTAATTCCTACTTCAAATTTTTCCTTTGTTTCCTTTACTACTTGTTCAGTATGCAGATTGAGTAACATCAGGGATATGTTGCAGACCTGTCTCACTCCATTCTCAACCACTGCTTCCATTTCGTGCCCCTCGACTCTTACAACTGCCGTCTGGTTTCTGTACAAATTGTAAATAGCCTTTCGCACCCTGTATTTTATCCCTGCCACCTTTAGAATCTGAAAGAGAATATTCCAGTCAGCAGTATCAACAGCTTTCTCTAAGTCTACAAACCTATCTTCTAGGAGAACTTGTAGGGTCAGTATTGCCTCGCGTGTACCTACATTTCTCCAGAAATCAAACTGCTCTTCCCCGGGGTCGGCTTCTACTAGTTTTTCCATTCTTCTGTAAAGGATTCATGTTAATGTTTTGCAGGTGGCCGAGTGGTTCTAGGCGCTTCAGTCCTTAACCGCGCGGCTGCTACGGTCGCAGGTTCGAATCCTGCTTCGGGCATGGATGTGTGTGATGTCCTTAGGTTAGTTAGGTTTAAGAAGTTCTAAGATCTAGGGGGCTGATGACCTCAGATGTTAAGTCCCATTGTGCTCAGAGCCATTTTTGAGTATTTTGCAACCGTGACTTGTTGAACTGACACTTCGGTAATATTTACACCTGTCAGCACTTGTTTTCTTAGAAATTGATATTATTATATTCTTCTTGAAGCTCGAGGGTATTTCGCGTGTCTCGTACGTCTTGCTCACCACATGGAAGAGTTTCGTCACGGCTGGCAATCCCAAACATAACCAGAATAAATAGTAGATGAAACTTCCCCTGCCCAACCAAATCCCTCTATTCCCCCCTTTCCCTCCCTTTCTCTCTCTCTCTCTCTCTCTCTCTCTCTCTCTCTCTCTCTCACACACACACACACACACACACACACATACACACACAAAACCAAAGAAAAATATCAAACCCCACGCACAACACAAACAAAAGACGAAAAATGAAAACACAACGACAGTTGGCAACACTGCACTCTGTGAACACATACATGTTAATCAAACAATGGAAAGTGCAAGTGATGTGCCACAATAAATGTGGGTGGAAAAACGCGAGAAATCCGCCAGCTGGTGTATGGGGACCGGATGAACACGCAGATGGCAAGCAAAATTGAAAATCGTAACAATAAACGATAGTTTAAGCTCACGGAAGCTGTGCTACAAAAATTGTTTCTAATCTGAAAAACAAGAGAAATGCATGAGCAAATGCAACATCATAACATATTAATAATTACTACATTAATATGTTTATTATATACACAAAAATAAATACGTATTACAGGCCTCTGAAGGTGCTTAATAAATAAAAGAAACGAAACGCGTTTGGCAACAAACAAATTGCCTTTCATTTAATTGCGAAGACGGAACATACCTCGATGGACATGTTTGGAAATATGAATAAAAGCTTTAGAATCGTTTCCTTGAGAGCAGCCATGTAGCACAAGAAATTTTTCCTGTATTCCGCAGACCATTCCACTGTCAGTCGATCTACGTAGTGTTTCTATACAGAGGTTTTCATGGCGCTATTGTGGCTGTGCATACTCGTCCGGCTGGCCGGCAGGGTGGGGCTCTGTTCTCTGCGAGGAAGTGTGGGGAGAGGAGGGGTGACGGGTCATTGCGTCGAGTCGCGCCAGAGAGGGGGGGGGGGGGGGTTGCTCCTGCAATTTACAGTAACAGGCAGTGGGAGCAGGAGGTAGCGTCTGGGTTGAAACTGGCAGCCCGTACTGGCAGAAAAAGGCGAGGGGCGTGGCGGTCTCCCCTTCGCTATTCTCGCAGAAGTTGTTCGCAAACTTCCATATTCTCTCAATTTTCATTCTTCTCTTCTGTGCCGGAAACTTTATCCGTTCTCCCAAATTATAATATTAGGTACTAGCGAATCTCGCAGTGCTTCGCAACTGCTAAATGTCTACGGGAATCGGATATAACACCCTAATCCTCTTCCCCTCCGCCCCACCCCCGTGCATCTCCTCCTCTCTGTCTCTTTGTCGATCTTCTCCTGCTCCTCTTATGTCCATTCCCCCTCATGTCAAGCTCCTCCCCAGACCTCTCTGTGCATTTCCCCATTCCCCCTTTCTCTGACCTTGAGTCTTGTTACTACAAACAAAACCTTTACTGGTAATTCAAGTCGCTTAAAATTAGTATGTAAATCGGTAAGGATCACTAGTTTACAGGTTGCGAGGGAGACCTCTCCAGCTCTTGGATCTGCGACTATAGTGGGTTCAATGACAGTATTTCGCAAAGTTTTAATCTACGAGGTGTAGTTGAAAGCTTTTTTCGAAGATATATCATTATTAAAGAACTACTAAAATACTAAACTACTTAAGTACTGAACTACTAAAGTATTGAAATTGAGCCCCTAAGGAGGAGAAAAAGTGGATGAGATATTTTATAAAAATATTTTATTATGAAAACATTTTTAAAACTAAATCTATGAAAATTTGAATTTGGATTCTCAGTCAGAAATTAAAAAAAAGTGTTTCACTTTTTTTGGAAATTGAACCCCTATGTGGGTGAAACGGGGGATGAAAGTTTGTCTGGAAATCACGAAAATTTGTATTTCGCTTCTCTGTTAGAAAGACAACATTCGCATGTCACTGTATTTAGAAATTGAACCCTAAGGGTGTCAAACAGGGGGTGAAAGGCTTTTTGAAAGTACGTCGCTGTTAAGGGAATTTTAAAGCTACAACTACGAAAACTGGTATTTGGTTTCCCAGTCAGAAAATAAAAAAAAACACGTGTTTCGGTTTTTCAACCACTAAGATGATAAAATAGTGGGTGGAAGTTTGCTTGAAAATAAATAATTACAAAAGACCTACTAAAGCATTTTTAAGGCTACATCTTTGACAACTGGTTTTGGCTTCTAGGTTAGAAATGGGAAAAAAGCGTGTTTCAGTCTTTTTGGAAATTCAACCCATACGAGAGTGAAATAGGGGATGAATATTTTTAAGAAAATATTTCGTTAATTAAACAAATTTTAAAGGAAAATTTATGAAAATTGGTATTTTATTTCTCGGTTACATATAAGGAAATATTTGTTAGAAGATGAAAGTTGCTATGGAGATATCTCCACAAGAACGCAGAAGGCATGATTAACAAAAGCTTTGGATTCCAGCTAGCGGAATCGTTGTTTGGTCAGAAGTACATTCGGAAAAGACCATACTTATGTAGCCCTTAATTAGCATGAAAAGCTTTGAAGGCGTTCCAGCTTGATAAACATTACGGCGACTCTGCATTTTCGATTAGAACAGCTTATAAGTGGTTTCAAAATTTTCGGAGTAGCCATATGGGCACAAGTGATGCTGAACTTTCTGGACGCGCTGTGGAGGTTACGACTCCAGAAATCATTGATAAAATCCATGATATGGTGATGGATGACAGAAGAGTTAAGGTGCGTGAGATTGCTACTCCTTTGGGCATCTCTAATGAATGGGTACGTAATATTTTGCATAAACATTTGGGCATGAGAAAGCTATCCGCAAGATGGGGTCCGCGATTGCTTACGCTTGACCAGAAACACGACCGTGTGGAGTGTTGCAAGGATGGTTTTCAGCCGTTCAGGAAGAATCCACAGAACTTTAAGCGTCATTTCGACACTGTGGATGAAACATGGATACATTACTATACTCCTGAGACCAAACGACAATCTAAACAATGGGTTACCGAGGGAGAATCTGCACCAAAAAAGGCGAAGACCATTCCTTCGGCCGGAATGGTTATGGAGACTGTCTTTTGATATTCGCAAAGGATAATCCTCATTGACTATCTGGAAAATGGTAAAAGTATTACAGGTGAATATTATTCATCGTTATTGGACCGTTTTAAAACCGAGCTGCAAGAAAACTGCCGACGATTGGATCGCAAAATAGTCCTTTTTTCCATCACGACAATGCACCAGCACAAACCTCAGCAGTTGTGGTCGCAAAATTAATGGAAACGGGATTCCAACTCGTTTCACATCCCCCCTATTCTCCAGATTCGGCTCCTTCGGACTATTATTTGTTCCCCAATTCTAAGAAATGGCTGGCGGCGCAAAAATTTTATCCAAACGTGGAGGTGATTGCAGCAACTAATAACTATTTTGCAGACTTGGACAATTCCTATTATTCGGAAGGGATCAACGAATTAGAACAGCGTTGGACGAAGTGTATAAGTCTAAAAGGAAAAATAAACGAAAAATAAAAAAGGTTTACCCGAAACACGTAAGTAGTTTTTATTTTTGCACGGACTTTTCAAATGCCTCTCGTACGAACGGATGTAGGTGGCAGTAAAGATCCAGATATGGAAAGACATGGACAGGATAAATAACGCAGAGAGCTGCTTCGAACCGGTGTTCGGACTGATAACTATTACCGCAACGATTACGCTGCATGGTTGTGTGAAGTCATGTCTGAAGCGAGAAGCTAGATGTTAAATGCCCAGTACATGAAGCTGTGCATGATTTCTAACTGTAAACGGAATAATACTCTTAATAGTACTGTAATGGAAATATTGTGAAGAAATCCATACTTTCTATAAAAATGTATGTATGTGTGTGCGTATGTTTGTTCCTCTTTTCCTCTTAAACCACTGCACCGCTTTCAACCAAACTTGGTACACATATACCTTACTGCCAGGCAAAATCGCTGTCGGGGTAAGAAGCACGTACCTAACAAAGGGGTGGGGGTGAAAGAGAAGCATAGCACTTCGACGCGTGAATTCCCAGACTTTATTCGCCCAATGTTTGCTAATAAGATCATTCAACGGCCAACAACTTTCTGATATTCACTGATTTTCATCTCGCTGCCAACTTCTGAAAAAAACATGAAAGGAAAAACGTTTATCTATTACTAATTTATCGCAGTTCACGCAGTTAAGATACCCCATGAGGGATAACGCTATAATTTATTATTCCTTTAGTACTAACTGTCGCCACACATTTTACAGACAATATGCACGTATAGCACTGAAAGTAACTTCAAAATTATATCAGTGTGTGATACGTAGCTGAGGAGACGTGACGTCATAAACAATGATATGCGTGAAAGACTGCCACATTATGCACAACGTTTATATTATTACTTCCTTGCTACTGACTATATTCGCAATAAATATCGCAGACAGTCTCCATATATGTCGCTGAACGTACCTATGATTTTATATTATCATACGACAAATAGTTTAGGAAATATGACGTCATAAACAGTGAAATGCGTGAAAAACTGCCGCATCGTGCATGACGTTTAAATTTATTACTTCGCTGCTACTAACTTCATTCGTAACACATTTTGCAGACAATGTCCGTATATGCCGTTGAATGTGCTCACAACGTTATATCGTTGTACGACGCATATTTCAGGAGATATGACATCATAAATATTAAGCATAAGGCCAGACGCTGTGTGGTACGGGGGTGGACGCTCAGCTATAAATAAATTCCTAGGCAACGCTAGTGAGAAAATCAATAAAGCTGTCATTCCAGATAAATGACCTGCGAAATTTAATTAATGTTGGAATCATCCCAACCATTATAACACTCTCAGGAATCACTCACAACGGCGATCAGACAACCTCTGACTGGTACCAAGAAAATGCTGAGCAACTGTAGGACTCATCGGAAATGTTCGCTATAGAGCTGTGCAATACCGTGCCAGTGTTACTTCACGTATTGTCTTCATACAATAAATGTTTTTGTTATTGACATTTTATTTTTGTCTGTATCATTCGTAGTGTTTTTGTGTGTCTTCTTCATAAATATGGTGTTTGTAAAACACAGTGGTTCCTGTATCCATAATTTCTCTGTCAAACAGGTCCTGAAATTAGCTTTACAGCTGTCTGAAAATACAGTTATCGTACTTTATTCACCACCAGATGCTTTACCATATGCCTAAATGCGGCGACTGTTGTAATTTCGACACGCACAACAACTTCAATTTTCTGATTGCCGTATTGTTTTCTGACGAAGGTGTGATACGTTAGTAGCCAAGAAACTCTCTTTCTCCTGTTGCTATGAAGGACGGGAAGCTATGAAAAACCGACAGGGAATCCAAATATACTGACCAACTGGCAAACTGCATATTTGACGTCTTGAATTAAAATAACAAAATGGATTCCGTGCTTTTTCACTATAGTAAACTTTTCCAGCCAGTAACACGCCGTCACCTACTGACGAAAATGGTCGTATGGTATATCTAGGCAGGTTACCGATTCTGCCAAATACGAGGGTTGGAACTTAAATAGTGGTAACTGTTTACTCACAATCCATGCCAAAAGAGTTACATGTTTGCACCTGTCACTGTCCTTCAAAGTAGTCACCAGCGTTGTGTAGAGCCCGTTGCCAGCGATGCGGAAGGCATAATATACCGTTAGCAGAGCCTGTTCTGTTGATGGTGCGAACTGAGCGGTCTACTGCCTGTAGAATCTCTGGAACAGTTCTGAAGTGAATGCACGAAGTCGTTCCTTCATTTTCGGAATCAAATCAAAGTCACAAGGACTTAAGTCCTGGGAGTATGGTGGATGGTACAGTACTTCCCAGTCCCATCGACCGATCAGAGCACCCATAGCTTGCGGTGTATGCGCCCGCGCATTGTCGAGCAAAATGCTGGGTGGGTTGCGCAGAAAGTGTCGCCGCCTCTTTCGCAAAGCTGGTCGCAGGTGATGCTCCAAAAGCGAACAGTAATACTGTGTGCGTTGACGGTCTTCCGTGGAGGAACGTAATGCTTTAGGATAACACCGTCACACTCGTACACGAGATTCACCGTAACTTTAGACCGCTCCATTCGCACCATCAACAGAACACACTCCGCTAACGGTACACTACGCCTTCCACATCGCTGGCAACGAGTTCTACACAACGCTGGTGACTACTTTGTAGGACAGCAACGGGTGCAAACATGTAACTCTTTTGTATCGTTGCTGAATATATAGTTGCCACTATTTAAGTTTCAACCCTCGTAGTTGTTGCCCGACAGATAGCAGCTCCTTATCTTATATGGAATGTGTTCCACAGACAGAAGTAATTGCATATATGCTCCACTGAAGGCTTTGGTGAACTTACTTCTTCCCCAGCAATCTGCACGGCAATATGTCAACGCTATATATCGGATGCTTATAGTTAAAGTATAGCTGATCACGGAGGTCCAGTGTGAGCTGTAATATTGAATGCCAGCGAAACTTGATAGATATGCTAACGCGTTAATGCGGAACTGATACACACAGGAAAAAACAAAAAAACAAAAAAAAACTAGTTCCATTTTGCCACCATGCGCAAATCTGGCGCTGTACAGCGTTCGTCGATGTTGAACAAATTGTGTAAGCGGCGGCTAATAATAAAATTAACATGATGCCTTTCTCACTTGTTTGGCCTTGTCTGCCAACGTCCCGTTCCTAGTCCTTTACGCGTGGAAACATTTTCATATGACTCTCTTGCATTCACAGCGCCAAATTTGCACTTGATGGCCAAAACTGGAACTAATTTTTGTCCAGTGTAAATCAGACCCGCATTAACGCATTACAATGTCTACCACGTTTCGTTGCCTTACGATAATTACAGCCCTCGCAGGACCTCTGTGAGTAGTTGGACTTGAATTATAACCACTCGGTAAGTGTTTCTCGGAACGAATAACCGGACAAAACTGATGAGTCCGATCAGAGCACGAAGTCAGAGGCAACAACAGTGTCCAGTCCCTAGATAATTACGTAGAAGTTACACTGTTCAGATCCATTAATAGGTTGTTACGTGCAGTGAAAAAGTGAGCGTAGCAATAATCTCATCGTTGCTCTGTAAGATCAAATAAATTAACAGTATGGAAGAACGCTAGAGTTTGCTATACCAACCAATAGCCAGTTATCACTGACAGCTAATGTACAGGAATGCAGCCGAGTGACTTCTTTGACAACCATCGATATTTCGACAGGTGCACACTATCATTTTTAAGCCACAAAGGCAACGAGAGAGGAATTTAAAACGACGGTATACGGGGCTCAGCCATAACACGGCATATGCGGCAAGAGGATCAACGTCAGATATTATCGATGGCGAATATTAATTACCAACGGGTGAGCAACTAGCATAGCTCTGTGCCGCTGTTGTTTGAGCAGGGATAGAGCCGGATTCCAACCAGGATTTAAGCAAAAAATTTCCACGTCTACTTATAAGTTCACCAGCTAATTCATTCTCAACTGCTTCCTTAATAACACTATCCCAATAGCTGGAAGTGCACGCCAGAAAATCTATGTTCTTCTGTTCCTTAGGATGATCCGATGCCAAAGCAATGTTCTACAATAGCAGACTCCTTCAGCGGGCGTCGGCATGTGTGACACTCATGATCGCCGCTCGGGATTAGCCAAGCGGTCTTAGGCGCTGCAGTCATTGACTGTGTGGCTGATCCCGGCGGAGGTTCGAGTCCTCCCTCGGGCATGGGTGTGTGTGTTTGTCCTTAGAATAATTTAGGTTAAGTAGTGTGTAAGCAAAACGACTGATGACCTTAACAGTTAAGTCCCATAAGATTTCATACACATTTGAACATTTTTGACACCCATGGTGAATACGCCGGTCCTCCAGGGCCCTTATGGCCTGACCAATGTATGACATGCCACAACTGGAAGCGATACGGTAGACACACGCTTTACGCAAACCACATCATTTTTATATATATTAAGGTGGTATCTCTTTTTTCGGATATGCCCGAAAGAGCAGATACCATCTTCACACACACACACACACACACACACACATATATATATATATATATATATATATATATATATATATATATATATATATATATATATATATATATATAAGGCTCACCGGCCATTTGACCATCTTCTTGCTTGCGGGTGCACAACAGTGGCGGAACTCTTACGAGAATCGGCAATAAATCCACGAGTAATGAGTATAATGGGCAGGGGCACATGAATATAGTTGCGAATGTGGGTCTCTGGCGTGCCAGAGATACGTCTTTGCAGTCGCACTAACCTCTGTGTCCTCGGTGGCTCAGAAGGATAAAAAAAAACAACAACGATCAACTTGTACGGATGTCTTGTGACGTCCGCCCAGACGAAACGCAGTGAACTATATCGAAAAAAAAGACGGATAGAGCGTCTGCCATGAAAGCAGGAGATCCCGTGTTCGAGTCCCGGTCAGGGCACACACTGTCAACTGCTCCCGTTGACGTATATCAACGCCTGTATGCAGCTAGGGGTGTTCATTTTATTGTAAATTCAAATCATTTTTTACAGGCCATAAAAGGGCCGTAATCTCAGATGGATTGAGAAACACACTTCACTCCACGCTTCCGCAGAATACAATCAATTCAATCTGAAGTGCTATATGCGTAAGCCACTACAGCTTTGGAAATGATATATTACAGATTGCGTTGTGGCTATAGTGAAATTCGTGGGAGTGCTTAATGATCTGGACGTATTTTTCGTGGTTTCAGTTCGGGTCATGTGTTGGGACAGGCTGACCTCGTGGTCTACCGGGGCCACTGTGCACATACAGTGGAACGGGGGCGCCTCCCTTACGAGCAGCCTGCTGGGCCCTTCTTTTGCCCACGTCCATATGCCCACCGCTGCCGGTGGTTCACATCACGTCCCACCTGGCGCACATTTCTTAACTCATCGTCGACGTCAGTTGCGCTCACACTCACTCACCGAGCGCGCACCATCCTCGAACAAAAGATTTCTACACCCGGGGGCTTACAGCACAACATCAGTCATGCACTACGCGCTGTGATGGGAATATGTCCGATAGATATAACCATCAGATACCGTGCGGCAATGCACTGGCTTAAAACTGGGAGACTAGACTAGGTTTGGCAGATAACTGGAATACTGTATGAGACAACACGCCAACTCAAAGCATGGCGAGTGGGTACCAGGCAGAGCGAGTGGGACAATAGCGATAACCGCGGCCGAGTCTACAACTTCTTCCCTGATATCAGGGAATGACTAAAACTGAAGCATATCGATCCCAGTCGCGGTATGGTACACTTCCTCACAGGCCATGGCCCTTATCTCACGCACCTGAGCCGCGTGAGTCTTCCACAGACTACTAGATGCACATGAGGGGAAGACGGTTACCCAGAACACATTGTACTTTTCTGCGGGCAGCGCACAAACACAAGACACACATTACACGTCAACCACCTTAACATTAAAAAAGAACTGTACGCCGCACTACTAGACCAGGAGCAGTGGACTGAACTCAACACACCGACGTAACCTCCAAGATCCTGCATACAGAATACCCACATAACAGACCCTACAGAAGGCAAGTCAGTGTACATAGACAGCAGAGTGCTCATGGGGTGGACAACAGCACTGACACCTCTAGTCAAGAAGATACTGACATCGACCTTGGCAACGACACAGATGTTGAGGCATCTCACACTGATGACCCATAATGGCAACCTGCGTGACTGTACAAATGGTCCAGAAAAACCAATAGTAGGTTCATATGATCAAACACAAAAAATGGTTCAAACGACTCTGAGCACTATGGGACTTAACATCTGAGGTCATCAGTCCCCTAGAACTTAGAACTACTTAAACCTCACTAACCTAAGGACATCACTCACATCCATGCCCAAGGCAGGATTTGAACTTGCGACCGTACCAGTCGCGCGGTTCCGGACTGAAGCGCCTAGAACCGCAAGGCCACCACGGCTGGCGATCAAACACATTTAAACAAAACAACCAGCACCACAACTGTACATATGTATATATTAAGCAGCACCTCCATGTCCAACGAGAGGTCAACAGCAGTAGTCAGGCTAGGAGACCGTGAGTCCATATTGTTAGTGCGGGTCGCCTCCATCAGGGGCAGGTATGCACTCAGAGGAAAACCTATTGTTCTCCTTTGATTGACAGGTACTTAACCTATTGTTCTGCTAAATAGTTTTCCACTGATGTAGGCAACCCACACTAACAAAATGGACTGACACTCTCCTAGCCCCACTTCTAACAACAATCAAGAAGGAGCTTAAAGTTAGGTAACTGTTCAAGGGACCTATGCTTCCTGGTGATGCATGGCCTGGACAGAAGGATCTTAATTGTGGTCCCTCTTAGCTGAGACCAACCTGACTGATACTTGAATGTAGATTGGGGAAAACCACTGCCCAGGCTGGGTTGTTTGCATAGCCAGGAGGTGCTAATCGCCAGACTGCTGACCAGAAGGAGCTATGTAGGCTAGACATGAAGTGCCCATCTTTCGTTTTTTTTTCAAATTTTTGTACTCATGTTAGTTTAAGAATGGTCGATATAGAGAAGGAATAGTGAGTGGCGGCCAGCGACTTGAAGTTCATTCCAAGACCCTGACCGCCACCCACAACCGGATGGGGGGAACTTCTCATACTATACCCTTTCCTATCTTCTTTTTAAATTCTTCTTAATTACCATTTTTTTATATTTCGTCTTCCCACTTGTATTACATTAGTTGGTTGGTTTGGGAGATTAAAGGGACCAGACTGCTACGGTCATCGGTCCGCACATTAGTTATAAAGTTCATTAAAATGCTGCACATGAACAACTGTACAGATATCAAAACAAATAGAGCCTGCCCCCACGTGGTGGGACACGGGCAACAGTGTGAGTGGGGACTGGAGTCGGGGTGGTGTTACTCTCAGTCACACCGGACCCTGAACCCAGTCACAACGGCCAAGTGGCATATACAGACCCACCGTAAGAAATTAGAGGGTGGGTCATGAAAAACAAGCAGCAAATGAAAAAAAAAAAAAAAAAAACACACTACCTCCTTGCACATCTCGCAACAACGTTGAACAGAAAAAGCCATCACCGTGGTAGCACGTGGTTTGGCGTCATGTCCACCACCTTTTCCTTCCCTCCAACGTCCGAGCAACATGGTACCATGTCACATGTGAAAGACAAAAAAAGTCTTCACGCAACCGCATTTTTGGAAACCCCACTTTGTTCAATTTGAAACATCGTGGACGACGATGATACCCATCATCTGACTTATGCTTCCTCCATTGACATGTGAAAACTGTGTCGATTGTTTGTTTCCTGTTACCTTGGTGTTGCCGAAAGGTCGCGTGATCGAACGCCGGTCAGATCAGTGATTTTTCTGTCTGCCTTTAACTTGGCCTTCACTTTTAAGTGCTGTGGAGATTCGCGAGGAACGACACGCGGTTCGATTTCCACGTTAAATTGTACAGTAGATCCCCTTTCCTCGGTAGAATTGCTAAGATAGGTTAGGGACACCCAAGTCGCAATTAAAAAAGACATGTACTCGAACAATGTTGGCTCGAGAACTTTTTTTCTCACAAGTGAGATGCCATTTGGCGGAATCCCCCTTGCCTTGCTCCCTCACATTTTAGTTGCCGTTCCTTGAGTTCTTCGTAAGACCTTTAAAAATAACTTTAAATCCAGTGAGGGTGGAAATCGGCTGATTTCGCACTAATCATGCTAGACGCTGTGTACAAATTTTGCTCTCAGTATTACGCACCAGTCGGCCGCTTGTGTTGCTTAGAATTTAAACCGATCCTGCATCCGAAATTACTGTTATTAATAGTTACCACAGATGACAAAATCAAAGCAGTTACCAGGTGTAGAAGTATGAAAGCGGAACTTCCCTATAGATGGTGCTACCCGTCAGTGTAGAGCCCGTAAGACTGCATCTGCAGCGCCATCTGCTTCCTGTAACGGCTGCCGACGAATGTCAACACACAGCAACCCAAGTTCCGCACATTGGTGTGTGTTTCAAACCCGTAAACATGCCGAGTTTTGTGCCTACGAATTACAATTTGCGGACAGCATTGCTTTTCTGTTATCATTTGAAGTAAACTGTTGCAGAATCGCATAAAATTCTTGTCGAAGCTTTCGGCGAACATGCTCTTGGGAAAACACAGTGTTTCGAGTGGTTCAAAAAATTCAAAATTGGTGATTTTCACATGAGAAACGAGAGCGCGGGAAACCACCGAGAAGTTCGAAGACAACGAATTGCAGGCCTTATTGGATGAAGATGCTACTAAATCTCAACAGGTACTCACAGAACAGTTGAAAATGACGCAGCATGTCGTTTCTCTTCGGTTCAGAGCTATGGGAAAGGTGCAGAAAGTGCGATAATGGTTTCCATGCGAAATGAATGAAAGACAGCACACAAATCGAAGGACCAATTGTGAAATGCTGCTCGGCAGGTACTAAAGAAAGTCGTTTCTCCGTCGAATAATGAAAAACGGTTGTATTTTGAGAATCCTGAGACACTTAAAGTAGTAGAGGAGTTTTGCTATTTGGGGAGCAAAATAACTGATTATGGTCGAAGTAGAGAGGATATAAAATGTAGATTGGCAATGGCAAGGAAAGCGTTTCCGAAGAAGAGAAATTTGTTAACATCGAGTATAGATTTAAGTGTCAGGAAGACATTTCTGAAAGTATTTGTATGGAGTGTAGCCATGTATGGAAGTGAAACGTGGACGATAAATAGTTTGGACAAGAAGAGAATAGAAGCTTTCGAAATGTGGTGCTACAGAAGAATGCTGAAGGTTAGATGGGTAGATCACATAACTAATGAGGAAGTATTGAATAGGATTGGGGAGAAGAGAAGTTTGTGGCACAACTTGACCAGAAGAAGGGATCGGTTGGTAGGACATGTTCTGAGGCATCAAGGGATCACCAATTTGGTATTGGAGGGCAGCGTGTAGGGTAAAAATCGTAGAGGGAGACCAAGAGATGAATACACTAAGCAGATTCAGAAGGATGTAGGTTGCAGTAGGTACTGGGAGATGAAGAAGCTTGCACAGGATAGAGTAGCATGGAGAGCTGCATCAAACCAGTCTCAGGACTGAAGACCGCAACAACAACAACAACAAGCGTCGTAAATCATGGGTGAACCCAGGCAAACTAACGACATCCACTGCAAGACCAAATCGCTTTGGAAAGAAGAGAATGCTCCGTGTTTGGTGCGATCAGAAGGGCGTCATCTATTATGAGCAGCTAAAACCTGTCGAAAACGTTCACAGCCGCGCGGGATTAGCTGAGCGGTCTTGAGCGCTGCAGTCCTGGACTGTGCGGCTGGTCCTGGCGGAGGTTCGAGTCCTCCCTCGGGCATGGGTGTGTGTGTTTGTCCTTAGAATAATTTAGGTTACTAGTGTGTAAGCTTAGGGACTGATGATCTTAGCTGTTTTCACACACATATTTTTGAAACCGTTAACAATGATCGCTACCAACAGCAAATGATCGATGTAAACCGAGCATTACGTGAAAAACGACCGGAATATGGAAGAAGGAAACATAAATTCATATTGGTCCACGATAACATGCCCTCACAAACAGCAAAACGGGTCAGAGAAACGCTCGAGGCGTTCTGTCTGGAAATACCAGTGTATGTGGCTTATTCTCCAGACTTAACTCCATCCGATTATCATCTGTTTGCATCAGTGGGACACACTCTCGCTGAATAGCGCTCCAATTCATATAAAAATATACGAAGATGGCTCACTGACTGGTTCGCTTCAAAAGAAGGGCATTTATAGCCTGCCGGAGAGGTGAGAAATGTATAGGCGTATAGGACAGCAATGTCATCTGTCCCCTACAACTTAGAACTACTTAAACCAAACTATCCAAGGACATCACACAACACCCAGCCATCACGAGGCAGAGAAAATCCCTGACCCCGCCGGGAATCGAACCCGGGAACCCGGGCGTGGGAAGCGAGAACGCTAAATGGAGATGATTTTGAAGAAAATATTGTTTGTCAGTTTCAGACAACAGACGTGTAATTATTGCAATGAAATTCCGGTTTCATACTTTTACATCTCGTATTTATGAAAGCAGATATTTACGGAAACATTTACCCATTTGCACGCGATTGCAGCATGTTTATTAAATACCTGATACTACTACTGTCGAAAACACAAGGAACATTACATTGTATTCGAAAAAATCACCAGTCTTTGCTGGCGTGTCTTACTCAAAACACCCACCTGAACCCATCGCGTGTCTCTGGGATAGACTAGAGATAAGTTTTTCTCAAATACATGGTGACAAATATTCTCCATATTTCAAGAATGGTGGGAATGGTGGAAACTAATTGGATCTTCAGTGCAATAAAACTTAATGGATACGTTTTCCTGTTAATTAAGAGATGCAGCAACAGCAGAAGAATATGCTGACAGACAGCTGCTGCCTTTGCCAAGGCGAGAGACGAATGTCAAGGCGAAAGGAATGTTTCCTCGTCGTTGGCTCTGAGCACTATGGCACTTAACATCTGAGGTCACCAGTCCCCTATAACTTACAACTACTTAAACCTAACTAACCTAAGGACATCACACACATCAATGCCCGAGGCAGGATTCGAACCTGCGACCGTAGCGCCTCGTCGTTGGTGATATTCCTAAAAGCATGAACAGTTCCCTCCTCAAGTTTGAGTTTGCGTGTTGCATTGCCTCTTAAAACTTGTACTTTCATTGCACAGGAGCAGAGAGGATGAAACAAGCAGCCAATACAAGTAGACAGCAGTGACCTCAACAGCTGACGGCGGTAAGTAGGACGCGGTTTGCAGAGATCTCGTGCACACAGGAGAGGCCGCATGCGTGACCCGCGTGCCGCAGCAGCGTGCTGTGTCCACATCAGGCTGGCCGGCGTGGCACGTCAGAATGGCGGCGCGCACCTCTGTCAACTCCAGCCAGACAATCACAAATTAAACGCGCACTTTTGGGCTTCTGTGGCATTTAGTTGCTGCACGAACCGGTTACGGCATAACAGCTGACTGTCGGCTTCAGAGATGTGTTTAAGGACACTTTACAAAGTATATACTTGGTACAAACAGCAAACAGTGAGATGAGGGAATAAACATGTAATTATTTACACGCAGCCATGTTGTAAAAGTTGTTTAGTAAGAAAACAAGGGGGTGGTCAAATAACTGCCACCACGCTATGTGCACTAATTGTTTGTGTGTATGTGCACATTTGGTGAATCAAAGGCGGAACCATCATCAGTATTTTTTTATATGTTTCTATGCATTATCGATTATCGGATCGCTGGGAATAGACTTATAATCCAGTGTTGGCAAGTGCGGGACCGTTAATTGCTTGCGATCTTCTTCTTTTTTTGCGCTATGGGACTTAACATCTGAGGTCATCAGTCGCCTAGACTTCGAACTACTTAAACCTAACTAACCTAAGGACATCACACACATTCATGCCCGAGGCAGGATTCGAACTTGCGACCGTAGCAGCAGCCCCTAGAACCGCACGGCCACCGCGGTCGGCGCTTGCGACTTTTTGATACATTCGGTCTGGCCATCCTCGGGAGTATTTCGGGCCGAGAGACATGTATTCATCGTTAAGAACATGTATTCCTATTTAGACAGTCTGATTCACACATTGGTGCTAATATCCTAGATTAAATTTTCCGCGTGTTAACTAAATGATATCACCAAGGTGCTGCAATTTTATCTTCACAGCGCTCCTGTTGTCTTCTTATATCTGACTTATCTGTATGAACTTGTATTTATATTCAACACTTAGCTCAAGTAAAACAGTGACAAATACAATGAGGTAAAAATAAAACAATAAAGAAAGAAATACAGCATAAGACGTGGGAAACTTTTCAGGACACTAAATTAAAACGTCAACTGTATCAAGATTAGTTTCTTACATCATTCACTGTGATTCCATGGATGCTATGTCTAAAGTTATTAATCGGGATGGCCAGATTGGTTATGAAACCGACTTACACCCACCGTTCGTCTGTATATATCTGACTAAATGAAATCAAGTTAATTGGCGCAACGGTTGACACATCTCGATTTCCAGAGTAGTGCGGTTTATATTTCAGTCCCGTCATCCATATTTGGATTTTATGTGGTTCCCCGAAACCTTAACATGACGCTATTTTATTGATAAAACTAATGTAATTTGCATATTTTATATTCACGTTTCCTAATTTAGGACCACACCGTACGAAAAGAGGGAAGATTTGAATTTAATAGCCTGTCGACGTCGAGGTACTTAAGACGTGGACAACCAACTGCGCTGAACAGGAGTTGGAAAGGAAATGAGCCCTGATATATTCCAATGTGCTATCAACCCTGACAACATTACAATAAAAAGGAAAAAGAAAAAATGGGCACAATAGTTTAAGCAGACACTGTTTAGTTCTGGCAAAGAATCTCGTTTCCTTCACCATATGTTGCACCAACATATTGACAAAGAGTTGTCACAGACCCCTTTTCCCAACTAAACACAGCGTTGTTACAAAATGGTTTTCGTTGCTTGCTCATTTACGTTCCACACATCATACAGATTTACAAGTGAGTGAAAAAGCTATTTTAACATACAAGCAATAGATACATATTCGATTGCAAAGAGTACCTAATATAATTTTGGCTCAATTAATTCTGCAGCTAGTGAAAATGCGAAATTATTCTGAGTACACAAATGGCGTTCTACGTAACCCTACCATCTACAAGATCCCACCAAAAAATCAGTAGAATGACATATTCTAAAAAAAAAAAAAAAAAAAAAAAAAAAAAAAAAAAACATCGGTCAGTAGCGTTTTTTTTTAAAAAAATGGAACTGTCGTATCTTTTGTGGCAGAAAAATAGACCTGTATAAGACAAATCCAGTACTATAAAGACTTCATTAATAGCAGTGTAAACATCTCTTTCCTCGGCATGGTGCAGTTTCCCGTCAGGACGGTGCAACCTTCCGAGCGGTGCTCCCTTCAAACGCACGCAACAGCAGCTCGAAAATGTCCGTATTTAGTGTACCTTGTAATTTAATCTAAAATAGAGCTCCAGTGCTAAATTTGTCTCATATAGATCTGTTTTTATATTATACAATAGACCCACTTGAAAAAGTTAGTGACAATTGTGTTTTTCAAGAAAATGCCATTCAGTCGATTTTCGGTAACTTGAACGGATAGTGCTTTAGGAACCAAACAAGTCTTATATGAATCATTTTGTTGCTGTCTCAAAATTATCACAATTTAAATTTTTTTGGATACGTTAACTAATTATATTTCTTCACACGACAGCTCAACAGCTTCCCTGGTTGTCTTCATCTGGTTTCCTCGGTGTTTGGAATTCAAACAGCGAGCAACAATAATTGAGCAAGACTCGTAGGGAAGATGCTAATACCGTGTATGTAATATGACAAGTTGACTGCGAACGCAAAAAGTTCTACGCCATCAAAGTCGCCGATCAGAAATTTAACAAGCTTCCTTCAGATGCCAGAGTTTTTAGAGTGCCTTGTGGTGATGGAGCGGAATGGCGCGGGGGGTGGGGGGGGGGGGCGGTTGCGGAGAGGTTGAGCGACGACTGCCGCAGGGGCGAGCAACGAGGGGGAAAAATTTTCGCCATCTTGCTTAGTGCTGACAAAACATCTTGCGTCTTACTGATCAGCTACTATATTTGGTGGAAAAGTGACACACACAGCTAATAAAGTAGAGTACAGTAAATTAGGACACACACACACACACACACACACAAACGCACTAAATTTCAGAATCAAATCAAACTTTGACAATAAATGCAAAATAAGTAATTGGCCATTTTTCAAATTTAGATTCTGATGAGAGAACATCTACATGTTCCAGCAGGAAGCATGTTGTTGTTCACCTTTAGCCAGAGCTCACAGTCTGTCTAGATTGAGCTCAACTTAACCCATAGCTCTTCTTCAACACTAAGTCTGTTTCTGTGCTCCTTTTTAATGTACAACAAGTGAGAAAAATCGACTTTCACACATGTAAATCGCAACATAAGGCACCAAAAATCAGACTGCTTGTTTGGAAAGAGAAGGGCATTCCGTTTCTGTTCCCAACCAAAAAGAAAGCAGAGTTTTCTCTTTGACAGTATCTTCCATTTAACTGTAATCATGTCAACGGATATTTAATTCACGATTACTCCATCCGATTATTTTCCTGGAAATGGATTTCTTATCCATTCATGTTTTGTGAAAGTACTTTTTAAAACATTTTTTGATGGACCTCTACATGTGTAGAGGTAAATCATCCATGGGAACTGGTTCACTGTTGTTAAAAAATGATATAAGAGGCGAAAATGCGAGAACGCTATTATTCAGTACTTGTGGAATAAAAATGGTGAAATTTCTTTTGAAAGACGATATTCTGTTATCTGCTAAGAAAATTGTTGTGCCTCGTACTTGAGTTACGCGTTCAAAACGTGAAGCCTGTCGAGAATATCACCTAAATAGGCCAATCTTGATGTATTCTGATCGTCAGCGAAACGATACTTCATGTTATTGTTTCTGTTGTTGAGAAACATAAAAACCACAGCTCAAATGTTCTGTTTAAAATCTTGCCGTGAGAGGACTATCGTACGTCAGTATAGACAAGCAAGAGTTTCGCGCATATCCCCAGTAACGAGTGCTTCTTGGTGTATTGGACAAGATATGCTTCTTCGATGAAGTCCAACTATCTTTCCTTTTTGCTCCCAACTCTGTTAAGTGATCATATGTTGATATGCCTTAGTCCCGTTTGTACAAACACCAGCCGGCCGCGGTGGCCGAGAGGTTCCAGGCGCCTCAGTCCGGAACCGCGCGACTGCTACGGTCGCAGGTTCGGATCCTGCCTCGGGCATGGATGTGTGTGATGTCCACAGGTTAGTTACGTTTAAGTAGTTCTAAGTTCTAGGGGACTGATGACCTCAGATGTCAAGTCCCATAGTGCTCAGAGCCATTTGAACCATACAAACACGAACACATTTTTGGCAAGGAATACCTACTATTAACAAATAATGGTGAATCATTTTGGAAATGTTTTGTGCTGTAGCATTTCACTCAAGTAGTTCGCAAAATAAAAACTCTTCTGCTATGTCTTCGTACTAGTGAAAACGCACAAAAATGTGTAACTGCGCCATATTTGTGACATCTATACTCTCGTCTATTTGAAAAGAGAAATAAGTGCACTCTTTTAGTTGAAACAACAACATTTCTTCAGTATTGGAAGATATGTCTTCTCTTTTCCTTTTTAATGTATGTCGGATCGTTTTGTATTTCTTTGGCCGCTTTTTCCCCAAAAAGTTCTTTGACCACGTCTTTATCCGCTGGCAGTAACCCCGTGACGTTTTCCTTTCTTTGCACTTCTAAAACTAGTCATGTATGAGGCTTTTATCTAGTTAGTATCAATGTTAACAAAATTTGCCATGCATTTGGATTCTTTTTTTTACAAAACGCGGATACCGCTTGAAAAGGAAGATTGTTGCAGTGCCACAGATTGGTACACCGCATAAGTTGGCAGCGGTAGCAATGCGGCACGAAAACTTCGGAAAAACCACCCACAAGATTCGATCAAAATAACGCCGTCGAAAAGGGATGAGTCATTCTCGGCCAGTACAGAGACGGCTAATGAATGGAAGGGAGGGGAGGGGAGGGGAGGGGAGGGGAGGGGAGGGGAGGGAAGGGAACAATGTGACCTTCCTGTGTCCTGCGAGCAGTAAGAGACAAACATTATGCGGCAAATCCCTTTTCTTTAGCACTATACAGATGCTACTTTTATGTCACAGTTTTCTCATTATCATTGCGCTACAAAATAAAGTAACGTAACACAATAATTTTACTCATATCAGTACATATTTTGATTACTTTAACGCGTACCACCCGAACTATCCTTGCATACCATCAAGGGCTACTCGTACCACCGTGTGGGACCACTGCATTAGAACATTGAGGTCACATATCTTTGGAAATTGGAAATTTGTGGTAAGGTCTTATGGGACCAAACTGCTGAGGTCATTGGTCCCTAAGCTTACACTCTACTTAATCTGACTTACGCTAAGGACGACACACACGCATGCCCCAGGGAGGACTCGAACCTCCGACGGAGGGAGCCGCGCGGATCGTGGCAAGACGTCTCAGACCACGCGTCTACCCTGCGCGGCACATATCTTTCATTATGTTTTCGAAAGTAAAGGTATTATACTGAACACATCCCTCTGTGACTGAGACACAAATCTTACTGCTAATATTACTACTACAAATATTAATAATATTAATGATAATAATATAATAATAACCATTTTTAAAAAGATTCCTGTACTACCAGAAATACTACTGCATTATTATTAAAGTGAATGCTTCGGAGATTATGGCTGACAGTAAACGGGGCCTAACAATCAGTTAACGGAAAGAGAACGCGGGACATTCAACAAAATTTCAGGCAACAGATGAATTGACACACACATACAATTTAGATCTGACGAAGAACTGTACACCAAGATAGGACCGCCAAAATAATCGACTCGAACACAAGGTTTCTGCTAGACTGGCTCACTTTCAGAAGGACTGATGTCCCATTGACTAAGATTTGGGTACTTCATAATCACAAACAGAACGGAATAAAAAGAGTCAAATACTAAGAGCATGGTCACAGAAAATTTGATATTCGGCGAAGCCTAGTGACATAGAATATTGTAAACAGTGGACAACGTTATCGACGTATCTTCATAATAGAACCAGAATACGAAGACGGAGAGGGATTTGTCGGTAAGTAAACATTTTCAAAAAGCGACATTTACGTAACTCATGAATTTACGTAACTCATGAATGACCAGGAGCTGTAAGTTGCCAAATCTTCATTCCCTGATCGGCTAAATTTCAAAGAGGAAAATTTTTTCCAATGCTGAGACATGAGACCTCTCCTCTACCTTCCTGTAGAACAAAAGCGCGCCGTATGGAAGGAATATAATGCGATACAGCCCGCGTAAATAATAGGCTTAGCCCTCCTTTAGGAAAGCAAAGAGTCAGGCTCTGTTTTCCAGTGAAGTAGTGAATCAGATGGCGAACGGTGCATTTGAACAATGTCGGGCTACTTTCAGGCCATATTACAAGTCTCTGTAAAATTGATTAGTAACTCCTGAGATGCTGAGCGATAACGGAAAGGTGTCAGTTCTCATTCGAGTGTCTGGAGAGTAGTTGCAGCAGGTGAAATACGTCGCTTAAAGTTTATGAAGCAGCCGGTTTTTTGCAATATCCGCAACCTTTTTCAAATTATAAGACTACACCCTATTATTATGCAACCACATTTCATACGACTGACGCATCGTTGCCCTGTTGATAAAAGAATCTAACACTTGTAAGACTGGTTCTGATATATCTCCCTAACACAGTTGCGCGAGGACGCTCTGTAAGCGTTTTCGGAATTTGGCGTTGAAGCTACGGCCTGCAAGGTAGGAAGATACCATCTCACACATGCAGAGTTCAGAAGAGTGCAGCATTATGGGCAGTGTCGTAATCAGACAATGATCTCAATGTCGGTTCCACTACACTCCCAGTAACGTAAACGTTATCACTAACAGAAATTAGTGTGCCGGTTCAAGCGTAACTACATGATATCAAACATGAAAATCTTAGATTTTCGTTATCGAGAGCTATTTTTGCTACAAATATGACCTCATCACATAGCAATGGTAACAAAATTACATACAGGATGGTAAAATATTGATACTACGTGTTCACAACCGTGAAGCGAAATTCCTAACTATTATAAGGTTCATGACATGAAGTGTTGAGTGCTATTGACAAGGGATTTCAGATCGATTCCGTATTTCTGGATTTCCGGAAGGCTTTTGATGCTGTACCACACAAGGGGCTCGTAGTGAAATTGCGTGCTTATGGAATATCGTCTCAGTTATGTGACTGGATTTGTGATTTCCTGTCAGAGGGGTCACAGTTAGTAGTAATTGACGTAAAGTCATCGAGTAGAATATCAGTGATTTTAGGCGTTCCCCAAGGTAGTGTTATAGGCCCTTTGCTGTTCCTTATATATGCTAATGATTTTGGACACAATCTGAGCAGCTGTGTTCGGTTGTTTGCAGATGACGCTGTCCTTTATCGACTAATAAAGTCATCAGAAGACCAAAACAAACTGCAAAATGATGTAGAAAAGATATCTGAATGTCCGCAGCTCGTGGTCGTGCGGTATCGTTCTCGCTTCCCACGCCCGGGTTCCCGGGTTCGATTCCCGGCGGGGTCAGGGATTTTCTCTACCTCGTGATGACTGGGTGTTGTTTGATGTCCTTAGGTTAGTTAGGTTTAAGTAGTTCTAAGTTCTAGGGGACTGATGACCATAGATATTAAGTCCCATAGTGCTCAGAGCCATTTGAGCCAAGATATCTGAATGGTGCGAAAAGTGGCAGTTGAACCTAAATGACGAAAAGTGTGAGATCATCCACATGAGAGCTAAAAGAAACTCATTAAACTTCGGTTACACGATAACTCAGTCTAATCTAAAAGCCGTAAATTCAACTAAATACCTAGGCATTACAATTACAAACAACTTAAATTGGAAGGAACACATAGAAAATGTTGTGGGGAAGGTTTATTCCCAGGACTCTTAGAAAATGTAACAGATCTACTAAGGAGACTGCCTACACTACGTTTGTCCGTCCTCTTTTAGAATACTGCTGCACTGTGTGGGACCCTTACCAGTTAGGGCTGACGGAGTACATCGAAAAAGTTCAAAGAAAGGCAGCACGTTTTGTATTATTGTGAAATATGAGAGAGCGTGTCACAGAAATGATACAGGATTTGGGCTAGACATCATTAAAAGAAAGGCGTTTTTCGTTGCGACGGAATCTTCTCACGAAATTCCAGTGGCCAACTTTCTCCTCCGAATGCGAAAATATTTTGTTGACACCGACCTACATAGGGAGGAACGATCGCCACCATAAAATAAGGGAAATCAGAGTTCGTACGGAAAGATATAGGTGTGCATTCTTTCCGCGCGCTATACGAGATTGGAAAAATAGAGAACTGTGAAGGTGGTTCGATGAAGCCTCTGCCAGGCACTTAAATGTGATTTGCAGAGTATCCATGTAGATGTAGATGTTCAATGGTAATATGGTTTATGATCATGTCAGGGAGCCGATAAAGATACAGACAAATTAAATACAACTGCGGCCAGAATATCAATTACGCTAAAATGCACAATGAAAATACCCAAAATTGAATGGGAGTCGGTAAAGAGCAATCAACAGGAAATACACAATGAAAACAACTGATAACTCTACAGTGGCTGGTCAGTCCTTTTCGTTAGATAGGACATCTTGCTTCTCTGGTTCAATTAAACCCGACAGTCGTTAATATGTTTAACTACAGACCATGGCTGAAAGTACGAAAATTAGGAGAGACGGAGACGACCGCAGTTCTCAGTGTCAGTTGAACATAATTTGCTAGCGTAGTGCGAGCGCGCGCGTTTACGTTGGGTCGGCGGCGGCAGTGGCGGCTGTCGCCGTGAGTTGTGAACCTGAGAATCTATTCTAAATCCCTCTCGACTTTTAAACACCAGTCTGATGAATTTCCTACGTCTCCAGTGAAGCCGAGACTCCTAGTTCTTCCCTAGCTAAGTTAACTGACGTGATACACGCTATTCGGCTGCAATACGACCTATTCTTGAGTACTGCTCGAGCGTTTGGGATCCCTGTCAGGTCGGATTGAGGGAGGACATAGAAGCAATTCAGAGGCGGTCTGCTAGATTTGTTATTGGTAGGTTTGATCATCACACGAGTGTTACGGAAATGCTTCAGGAACTCGGGTGGGAGTCTCTGGAGGAAAGGAGGTGTTCTTTTCGTGAATCGCAACTGAGGAAATTTAGAGAACCAGCATTTGAGGCTGACTGCAGTACAATTTTACTGCCGCCAACTTATATTTCGTGGAAAGATCACAAAGATAAGATAAGAGAGATTAGGGCTCTCACAGAGGCATATAGGCAGTCATTTTTAGCTCGTTCTGTTTGGGAGTGGAACAGGGAGAGAAGATGCTAGTTGAGGTACGACGTACCCTCCACCACGCACCGTATGGTGGATTGCGGAGTATGTATGTAGATGTAGATGAATAGCGCGTACATCGTTGCCCTCAAATAGCTCACAAGCGTTAAGTGTGAGTGCTCGGTGCAATTCCCCGTATTAGGAAACTTTGCAGTTTAAGACCTTATGAGTTAAGACGAGCCCGTGAACAAGTGTTCACGTAATTACTCTCGCAATCGCCTCAGCGTGGCGCGAGTCACTTTGCTCAAACACTCGACGATTTCTGCAAGAGAAGAAACCAATTACTCTGTCTGCCATTTGGACCACGAGTTTTGTTTTTGGCCAATCAGAGCGTTCACTACTTGCTATAATTCCACCCACTATAGTTTTCGTAGCCTATCACAGGCGTCGTTTCTTTCGTAGGGCAGAGTTTAACTTCTGCTGCGTAATACTGAGATAAACAGCGTTTTCTTTCAGGCGATTCTTAACTCAGGTGGTTACAGCGAGTGACCAAAGTTTTGAAGTGGGTTCCTCCGTACGTTTATCTTCCATCTTCGGCCGTGTTGCCGTACAAAGGCTTTCCGAAGGGTCGTCGTGAAAAGCAGGCACGAGGGGCTGCTTTTGCGGCGCCAAACGCAGTGGTTCCAGCGTCTGATTGTGACCGTTATAAGCCGCTCTGGGAAGCTCCAGCAGCGCGAGCGGCCGAGCCGTCTTAAAATCCTCCTAATCGTCCTACCCTCAGAACTGCGTCCATGCCCGAGGGAGGACTCCAACCTCAGACGGAGGGAGCCGCTCGGACCGTGACAAGACGCCCAAGACCGCGCGGCCACCCCGCGCGGCTCTTGGTTTATTGGGTCAAATGGTTCAAATGGCTCTGAGGACTATGGGACTTAACATCTATGGTCATCAGTCCCCTAGAACCTACAACTACTTAAACCTAACTAACCTAAGGACAACACACAACACCCAGCCATCACGAGGCAGAGAAAATCCCTGACCCCGCCGGGAATCGAACCCGGCAACCCGGGCGCGGGAAGCGAGAACGCTACCGCACGGCCACGAGATGCGGGCTGTTGGTTTATTTATTAGATCTGTATATTAATAAAATTTGTACAGTTTCGCGTAACTATGTCGTGTGACATATCGAGTTAGCCGGAATTGTTTCAAGAATGCAATTAAGGCGTGTTACTTGTCTGGCACCTTACAAGAACTGCGTCATGAAGGCGGTTGTGTAATTTTTCACTGAAGGAAGGTTGATAGCCGGCTATCTATGGATTTCTAAAAGCCGGCCTGGAGCTGGTTTACGATACATTAGTAAATATTTTTGTTTTTTTGCAGACTAGAAGTTTATTAGTAGTGTCTTGTCACTTAGTATTTCATGATCAGCAGTAGAAATTCGTATTGCGTAGATCTTAGGCACTCTGACCTGGGGAAGTGACCGGTGTACATACACTTGCACAAAATAAGCGAATAGGTGCCTAGAGACAAATCGTACGGCCGCGCGGAGTGGCAGTGCGGTTTGAGGGGCCATGTACGGATTGCCCCCCCACCCCCCACCGGAGGTTCCAGTCCTCCATCGGGGATGGGTGTGTGTGTGGTTCTTAGCATAAGTTAGTCTAAGTGGTGTGTAAGACTAGGGACCGATGACCTCAGCAGTTTGGTCCGTTAGGAATTCCCACACATTTGAACGAATCGCAGGTAACTGGACAATAATCATAGACACTTCTGCAGACTTCAGTACCATCGAGTTACTGTGGACGGCTTCCATTTCCCCAGAATCAATCACGTACAGTTGTAAATCACAGTTTATTTATGCAAAATCGTCGTTACTGATTGATTATCGGCAAGAAAATATAGGGCATAGTTTTCGTGAGAAAATACCGCGCAGTTCGACCAGATGATCAAATGGAGACTCACAACAAGGCTTCTTTCAGACTCCGTCTGTTGTTGATGGCTTTGTCTCACTTGAGCGTGTGGCACTTCCGCGTTCTTCACAGTAATCAGTCAACATCTTTTGCTGCTCACGCTCCTTATATATGCTACAAGGCCTGGAAACAACTCTGAACAGGATTAACACCACGGCAATACTGTCACATACCGCTGTGTGATATCAGTTCCTTTTTCACCCACAATTTACAGTCAGGCCAACGGGCTTGCCGCAGTGGTAACACCGGTTCCCGCCAGATCACCGAAGTTAAGCGCTGTCGGGCTCGACTAGCACTTGGATGGGTGACCATACGGTCTGCCGAGCGTTGTTGGCAAGCGGGGTGCACTCAGCGCTTGTGAGGTAAACTGAGACTTGATTGAAAAGTAGCGGCTCCGATCACGTAAACTGACATACGGCGCGGAGAGCAGTGTACTGACCACATGCCCCTCCATATCCGCATCCAGAGACGCCACTGGGCTGAGGATAACACGGCTGCCGGTCGGTATCATCGGGCTTTCGAAGAACTGTTCGGACGGAGATTTACAGCCGCACTTGTGGAACAATGGAAATGTGTACTTGGAGAGGAAACTTCATAGCTCTCCTAGCGGTATAGGCTGGCCTTGGAACAGTCTCGGACCTCCTTCGTTGGCAGAGGACAGACTCGGAATCTCATTAGATCAAGCACCCCGAGCCCCTGGGGAGTTGAGCAACTTTCGCGGAAGCCAGGCTGTGGCATAGTCGTCCGCTATTGTGAGAACACAGCAGGAGCCAGTCTGCGTGCTGGACAGTCAACGCTCCGTCCGCCTTGACACCCGTTGAAAATAATGAGCGCGACATTTTTCCTTTTCCATAACTTCAAAGGCCCAGACACTGCGGTGCGCTCGGCTAGTGTGGGAACTTCGGTAGGCTTCAAATGGCTCTGAGCACTATGGGACTCAACTGCTGAGTTCATCAGTCGCTAGACTTAAAACTACTTAACCCTAACTAACGTAAGGACATCAGACACATACATGCCCGAGGCAGGATTCGAACCTGCGACCGTAGCGGTCGTGCGGTTCCAGACTGTAGCGCCTGGAACCACTTGGCCACCCCGGCCGGCGAACTTCGGTAGGATTTCGCTTCAAAAATGTGGTTTATCAAATGGCACTGTGTCGCCCCACCTAGCGCATACTGCGCACAGGCCAACCCATAAAATTAAAACTGCTTCAAACCAGAGCCGACCTCACGGAGGTAAAATATGGGTCTTGTACGCAAAAGATGGGAAGTTTGTTGTCCTTTACCCAACTTTTCGTAAATTTTGTTACGTTTCTCATCCGACAATTAGCAGTAGTTTGGAGCCGTCGCCTTCACGTTGGGTTTTTGATGGGTTGGAAGTTCAGCAAGGAACTTTATTTGGGCATTTGGAGAGGAAAGTGCGGAGGAGTTGGGAGAGATTCGGGGACAGAGTGTTAGAGGAGACGGAAGGTGGGGGTCATTTGAGGCTGCTTCGCACAATCTACTGATCATGAGGAGATGTAAGTTTTCACTACGCGGAGTAGCGCAATCTATAAAATGAAAAGTTTGCTTCTCTATGTTCCTGGTACGGAACTTGTGTTGCTGATTTATTTCAAATTTTATTTTGTTTCGATAATTTCGTACTGCGAGCTGCACAGGTAAGGATACTTTTGTGCTTTATTATCCATGCAGTCTGTCTTTTATCTGATACCGCCCATACTGTCACCGCAATTCATAATTCAATTAATTTTGTTTCTTTGATGACTTCTGATTAATCTTTGTGGGCTTAAGACTAAATAAAATTCTTTTAAAGGCAAACTTGACTTCTATTTTAAGATCTCAACTTGCCCCGCAACGTCCATGGTTAGGCGACCTATTTAATAAATAAATATAACTGAGTATACTACCAAGCCGTGCTTTTTCTGTGTCAGCGTTGTCCCTGCATGCAGTGGCTATATGCAAGTATATTTTATCTATTCTTTTGAGAAAGAAACGAGTGTTGCACAAGCTCGCTTTATGTAGCACGACGCTGTTCAATAACACTTACGTGACTAAGAAGCTTTCAGTGCCAATGCTCCTGCTAAAAGTAATGCGCTCTGGTGGTCATTCTATCTATCACAGAGGGTTGCAACTCTAAGTCATTTACACACGGGGCGATGGTGTGTACGCTTACGAAGTTACTTTGACATCCGACCATGTCTTCTGGGTGCTTCATTTTTTTTTTTTTTTTTTTTTTTTTTGTCAGGTTGTGTAATTCGACTACTGATCTAGCTGTCCTCTTCAAATATTACTAGTACTGGTCACGTATATGCCTCCCCCTGCCTATGTTAGAGTCAGATAGTGTAGCGCCGTGTGACGTAGATTTCGATTCCCAGTGCCCGGATTGCCCTTTCATACGCACTATTTTTGCGCACCCGTGCTGGAAAAAATTTGGAAATTTTTGGTAAGTTCTATGGGACCAAACTGCTGAGGTCATCGGTCCGTAGGCTTACCTCACATATGCTAACTTACGCTAACGACAAAACACACACACACACACACACACAAATACACAAGGGAGGACTCGAACCTCCGGCAGGGGCAGCCGTGCGAATCGTAGCAAGGCGCCCTAGACTTCACGGCTACCCACACCAGAGCTGTCATTCTGGGAAAAGCACGTCTCCTTGTTTAATGATTCGGGCAAATGGGAGGGTCAAAGGTATGAACTAACGAACTAAACGCTGAATCTAAAATCTTACTTAAATTCAAAGCTCCGCATCTCTTTACAAGCTTATCGTAAAGTCCTTATCTCGACAGAAATTTAATTACGCTATCCTGAAAACAGCACCTGCACCGCGATGTTAGCATAGTATTACATCATTTCAAAATTATATACGAAGACAATACTCGGCTGCAATCCGACTCGCTTGGCTGTTTCAGTCGGGTAAGTGACTGATGTTCCTCATATCTACCCTTCACTCCTCGAATTGTTTGTCAAATATATCAGATAACATCGTAGCACGAAATGTGTTTTATTCTAACATTTGGAGGCCTAGATCGTATTTACCATATTGTACACAATAACGGCATCATCAGCTTACCTACAAACTGGAAAGCACACAGTAAATCGTACTTACTAAAATATTCTAGCCATTACGCCGTACTCGGATGAATTTCGTGTTGAATCCCAGCGTTTCGTCCCCGTTTGCGGAGGACACTTTGAAGGGAGGTTGCAGCTTATTCGGAGGTCTGGTGCACACACTGTCTCGCTACTAACAAGGGACATTTCGTTCCCCGCGCTCCCGCACAGAGGCGTGACGTGACGTGTTTTGAGTTCTCCAGCGAAATCGGCCGTTGCCAGTTACTGTCGTTCACTGTTGATATCGTCCCATTAGAAGACTGGTACACGAAAAGTATGACGTCACCCCTCTGAGCGAGAGCACTTGGAAACAGAATTTTACTTCAGTCAGTAGCGAGCCAGGATGTGCATCGGACCACCGAGGAATCTACGGTTCCCCTTGAAGATATCCTCTGCAGGCAGGGAGGACACTGAAATTCGACAAGAAATTCGTCCGACGACTGCATAATAGTCCGGAATATTTAAGTAACTTTAACATTTCCGATTGCGAAACTTTGCATTCTGCGCACCGCTGTTCACACCATTAACTTGAGATAAAAGTCCACATGGTTTATTATGGGCACAATTCAAAAATGGTTCAAATGGCTCTGACCACTATGGGACTTAACAGCTGTGGTCATCAGTCCCCTAGAACTTAGAACTACTTAAACCTAACTAGCCTAAGGACATCACACACATCCATGCCCGAGGCAGGATTCGAACCTGCGACCGTAGGACACAATTCCACTTATGCTTCACGGTTGCACTTCTCAGTTGCACGTGTGTGCACGTTTTATTTCTGCGAATATGAGATTAACATCAGTTCCATGTATTTCGTGCAATTATAAGAAAACTGTCATTACTAATCTAATTTATCTAATCGTTTTAAAATAAAACAGAATTCGGCGACCGTGTGACCACTTACTGATTTATGTGCAGGCGCGCATTAACGGGACTCTTGTTCTAACAATCGCCTGTCAGATTTTGTTCTGGGTATTTCTAATATTGCACACCGATCCAACCACACAACTCAAAGTGAATCATATGTCACCGATATCTGCATCTACATTTATACTCCGCAAGGCACCTTATCTACATCTACATGTACATCTATACTCCGCAAACCACCTTACGGCGTTTGGCCGAGCGATTCTAGGCGCTACAGTCTGGAACCTGGCGATAGCTACGGTCCCAGGTTCGAATACTGCCTCAGGCATGGATGTGTGTGATGTCCTTAGGTTAGTTAGGTTTAATTAGTTATAAGTTCTAGGGGACTGATGAGCTGAGAAGTTAAGTTCCATAGAGCTCAGAGCCATTTGAACCATTTTGAATCTATTCCAGTCATGAATCGTCCAAGGGAAGAACGATTGCTGACAAGCGTCCGTGTGCGGTCGAATCACTCTGATTTTACCTTCATAGTTTTTGGTTCAAATGGCTCTGAGCATTATGGCATTTAACATCTGAGGTTATCAGTACCCTAGAACTTAGAACTACTTAAACCTAACTAATCTAAGGATATCACACAGAACCATGCCCGAGACAGGATTCGAACCTACGACCGCAGCAGCTGCGCGGTTCCGGACTGAAGCACCTAGAACCGCTCGGCCACAGCGGCCGGCTTCATAGTTTTTCTGTGAGATATATGTAGGAGGAGGTAATATATTGATTGGTTTTTCCAGGAACGTACGCTCTCGTAATTTTAACAGTAAACCACAGCCAGAGTTACAAAACGCCTCTTGCAAATTCTGACACTGGAGCTGGTTGAGCGTCTCCGAGACGCTTTGAACGTCTGTCAAATGAACCTGCGGTGAAAAGTGCCCTGCGACGAAACATACTCCTCTTCTTTCGATCTTCTCTGTTTCCTCTATCAATCCTACCTGGAACTGATTCCAGATTGACGAACAATGCTCAAGTACTGGCCGAATGAGGATTTTGTAACTGTTTCCTTTGTGGGCGGAAGTGTACACTTTCTGAGGAATCTTCCAACGAGTCTCATGGGATCTGCCTTACCTGTTTTGTAGTGGTGGTATTCCGCTTTAGATGGCTCCGTACGGTTATGCCCAGATATTTAGTGGTTGTGACTGCTTCCAGCAACTGTTATGCACTCTTATAGTCATACAACCGTAGGTCTTTCAGCCTAGTTTTGTACAATATGCTACAATTTGTTTATATTGAGGATCAACTGCGAATACATGCAGCAAGCTTCGATCGTTTGCCGATCTTCCTGCACCTCATAGAACCTTAGGAAATGACGATTGCTTCGCGGGGAACATTTCTCCCTGGAATATTTCAGTGCTAGACGGACGGTGAGGGACGAACTTCAAAGACACATACTCGACGCACAAAAACGTAATGACTATTTTTCACGAAGAAGTTTAAGTTAAGCGACGGAATTTTTTTTTTTTTTTTTTTTGGTGCGGAAACTTAGCGCATGAAACATATGACATCAGCAAGTAGCCAAGAACAAAGATTTTAACGAGGCGTTAAATTTAAAAAATGAGACTGTCTGTAAAGGCATTATATGTTATCAATATTGGCGATTGAATTACTGGTGATACCAAATCATGTGGCGCAGTACAGGGCGTTTATAATTAAACTTTCGCTATTTGAAGGCACCCATGAAAAATGAGTGACCGTAGGACAATGAAACTTTGTGGAAACATTTGTAAGGACGTACAGAATAGAAGTAACAAATGAACAGTTAGAAGGAACACATTTTAATTTCCACACGTGTCTTGAATGGAGGATATAAGATGAACGTCAACAAAAGCAAAACGAGGATAGTGGAATGTAGTCGAATCAAGTCGGGTGATGCTGAGGGAATTAGACTACGAAATGAGACACTTAAAGTAGTAAAGAGTTTTGCTATTTGGGGAGCAAAATAACTGACGATGGTCGAAGTAGAGAGGATATAAAATGTAGAATGGCAATGGCAAGGAAAGCGTTTCTGAAGAGGAGAAATTTGTTAACATCAAGTATAGATTTAAGTGTCAGGAAGTCATTTCTGAAAGTATTTGTATGGAGTGTAGCCATGTATGGAAGTGAAACGTGGACGATAAATAGTTTGGACAAGAAGAGAATAGAAGCTTTCGAAATGTGGTGCTACAGAAAAATGCTGAAGATTAGATGGGTAGATCACATAACTGAAGAGGAGGTATTGAATAGGATTGGGGAGAAGAGGAATTTGTGGCACAACTTGTCTAGAAGAAGGGATCGATTGGTAGGACATGTTCTGAGGCATCAAGGGATCACCAATTTAGTATTGGAGGGCAGCGTGGAGGGTAAAAATCGTAGAGGGAGACCAAGAGATTAATACACTAAGAAGATTCACAAGGATGTAGGTTGCAGTACGTACTAGGAGATAAAGAAGCTTGCACAGGATAGAGTAGCATAAAGAGCTGCATCAAACCAGTCTCAGGACTGAAGACCACAGCAACAACAACAACAGCATTATTTATTAATTGCTTACCACGTCTGCGTTCCAGGTTATAAACTTTACTCCTTGCGAGCACCACCTGCACCCACGACAGCCTGGCACCGCACTAAGAGGTTCTGTTTTACAACTGTTCGCAGCACTTACCGACGGTGGGCTGTGGAATGTTCAGCTGTCGTAACACGTCTCCTGCACTGCTCGAAAATCGCGTATTGCGTTCAGAATTCTCAGCCATGGTAACAGTAACTTCGTCGACCATATGTAGCGCAATTGGTCGCCGACCTCTGCCAGGAACAGTTCTGAAATTGTCAATAAATTCGAACTTCCGAGTCATGTTCTTCAACCAGATGCGGAAAGAGGGTCTCTCCGTATTCCTTTACTCGTCGTTACTCGACAAGAGCAGTAGCAAGATTGCTGTTGTTAAGATAAAATAGGTTTACGAGTAAAGCCCTGCTCACCATGTTCACACCCATGTTGACTGTTTGCACATTGCTGCTTGTGTTTCAGCCCTACGTCACCGTAACCAGTACCGGCGCCTAACAAACAAACAAAAACAAAACACAGTCCGAACAGGCCCTGAAGGCCGAACGGTACCGACCGGCCGCCGTGTCACATTCACCCCTTTGGCGTCACCGCGTGTGGATACGGAGGGGCATGTGGTGAGCACACCGCTCTCCCTCCAGCTCTCAGTTTTCGTGACCGATGCCGCTGCCCCTTAATCTACTAGCTCCTCAGTTTTCCTCACAAGGGCTGAGTGCGCACTGCTTTGCCGACAGCCGTCGGCAGACCCGCGCAGTGCCCTACACACTGACCCAAGTGCTGGCCAAGCCTGACAGCGCTTAACATCGGTGCCCTTACGGGAGCCGGTGTTACTACATCGGCAACGCCGTTGGCGCCGGCGTACGACAGCAAGTCGTAACACTGCTGACAACGTGAATCCTGCGGCGCACACTCTGATCGTCTATCCTGTGACGTTTTCCGTCTACACTGGCTCAAGTAACGAAAGTTTAATTATAACCATCCTGTACAGTACAAGAGCAACGCCAGACGCTCGCAGCGATTCAAATTTCATAAAATGTGAATGATTTATTTGAATAAATCCTCCGTATTTGGCAGTTTTGTTGTCTGTTTATTACTTGCTAAATGATTATACAGGGTGTTTCAAAAATGACCGGTATATTTGAAACGGCAATACAAACTAAACGAGCAGCGATAGAAATACACCGTTTCTTGCAATATGCTTGGGACAACAGTATATTTTCAGGCAGACAAACTTTCGAAATTACAGTAGTTACAAGTGTCAACAACGGATGGCGCTGCCGTCTGGGAAACTCTATAGTACGATATTTTCCACATATCCACCATGCGTAGCAATAATATGGCGTAGTCTCTGAATGAAATTACCCGAAACCTTTGACGACGTGTCTGGCGGAATGGCTTCACATGCAGATGAGATGTACTGCTTCAGCTGTTCAATTGTTTCTGGATTCTGGCGGTACACCTGGTCTTTCCAGTGTCCCCACAGAAAGAAGTCACAGGGGTTCATGTCTGGCGAATAGGGAGGCCAATCCACGCCGCCTCCTGTATGTTTCGGATAGCCCAAAGCAATCACACGATCATCGAAATATTCATTCAGGAAATTAAAGACGTCGGCCGTGCGATGTGGCAGGGCACCATCTTGCATAAACCACGAGGTGTTCGCAGTGTCGTCTAAGGCAATTTGTACCGCCACAAATTCACGAAGAATGTCCAGATAGCGTGATGCAGTAATCGTTTCGGATCTGAAAAATGGGCCAATGATTCCTTTGGAAGAAATGGCGGCCCAGACCAGTACTTTTTGAGGATGCAGGGCCGATGGGACTGCAACATGGGGCTTTTCGGTGCGCCAGTTCTGTTTATTGACGAAGCCGTCCAGGTAAAAACAAGCTTCGTCAGGAAACCAAATGCTGCCCACATGCATATCGCCGTCATCAATTCTGTGCACTATATCGTTAGCGAATGTCTCTCGTGCAGCAATGGTAGCGGCGCTGAAGGCTTGCCGCGTTTGAATTTTGTATGGATAGAGGTGTAAACTCTGGCGCATGAGACGATACGTGGACGTTGGCGTCATTTGGACCGCAGCTGCAACACGGCGAACGGAAACCCGAGGCCGCTATTGGATCACCTGCTGCACTAGCTGCGCGTTGCCCTCTGTGGTTGCCGTATGCGGTCGCCCTACCTTTCCAGCATGTTCATCCGTCACATTCCCAGTCCATTGAAATTTTTCAAACAGATCCTTTATTGTACCGTTTTTCGGTCCTTTGGTTACATTAAACCTCCGTTGAAAACTTCGTCTTGTTGCAACAACACTGTGTTCTAGGCGGTGGAATTCCAACACCAGAAAAATCCTCTGTTCTAAGGAATAAACCATGTAGTCCACAGCACACTTGCACGTTGTGAACAGCACACGCTTACAGCAGAAAGACGACGTACAGAATGGCGCACCCACAGACTGCGTTGTCTTCTATATCTTTCACATCACTTGCAGCGCCATCTGTTGTTGAAAATTGTAACTACTGTAATTTCGAAAGTTTGTCCGCCTGAAAATGTACTGTTGTCCCAAGCATATTGCAACAAACGGTGTATTTCTATCGGTGCTCGTTTAGTTTTTATTGCCGTTTCAAATATACCGGTCATTTTTGAAACACCCTGGATAAAGGCCAAATATTTCGTAATAGGGAAGTAACAAAAGACGCTGGAACAATATTATAACCCTAAGTGATTGATTTGTTTGTGAACATGTGATCAACGAATCTTAAGAGGTCGAGGGATATAATTACTTCGATATAACTGATGGTCTCTTGTCATTTCTAGCTAAGTAATTCTGTTTTTCTACGTTCATGTATGTATTGGAACTGCAGTTGCTTCGTTCTACACACTGCTTCATATGCCGCGCTGGGTAGCCGAGCGGTCTATGGCGCCTTTCCACTGTTCCCGCGGCTGCTCCCGTCGGAGGTTCAAGTCCTCCCTCAGGCATACTTGTGGGTGTTGTCCTTAGCGTAAGTTAGTTTAAGTAGTGTGTAAGCTTAGGGACCGATGATCTCAGTAGTTTGGTCCCATAGGAACTTACCACAAATTTCCAGATTTTTATCTTCATATGGATTTCGTGGACGACGTACCGTTCAACTGATTGCCCCAGTGTTGGAGGTTGATAAGTAGTATGACCGAACATGGCTTACCTGTGGCGCTCATTTTCCTTGGACAGCACAGACTCCAGGGAAGAGGGCAACAAACTTTTTTTCCGGTGCCGCATGACATGTTTATATTTGCAAAATTCTAGTCGCCTTAAGTACAGATGAGGTTACTACGACACGGTTTCCGGGGTCCCAGTCTATGCTCTGGGATTTAAGGAGGTGTGAAATTGGATGTGCCGTGGAGATGAAATCGTAGCAGACATGGCACTGGACAATGCGGGTAGGGGTCTCATACAAACAGTAGGTGGAACAATTTTTACACCGAGCAAGGTGACGCAGTGGTTAGCACACTGGGCTTGCATTCGGGAGGACGACAGTTCAAACCAGTATCCGGCCATCCTGATTTAGGTTTTCCGTGATTTCACTAAGTCGCTCCAGGGAAATGTCACGAGGGTTCTCTTGCCAGGGCACGGTCGCTGCCTAAACCGGAGCTCGTGCTCCGTCTCTGACAACCTCGGTATCGGTGGGACCGTAAACCCCACATTTTTTCCTTTTTTGCGGTTTTTACCACGGTTGCCAGTTATAGTCGGTTGTGACTTCAATCTACCCTCGACATGCTGGAAACATTATACGTTTAAAGCCGGCGGCAGGCATAACACGTCATCCTAAATTGTACTGAATGCTTTCTCATCAAATTATTTTGAACAATTAGTTCATGAGCCCACTCGAAGCGTAAATGGTTGCGAAAGCATACTTGACCTCTTAGCAACAAATAATCCTGGACAAATAGTGAGTATCGTGACGAATACAGGGATTAGCGACAACAGGGCAGTTGTTGCTAGGCCGAATACCGTAGCATCTACAACCATCAAAAAGAAACGCAAAGTACGTCTATTTGAAAATATTTGAAAAAGGACATAAAAATGCTCTTAACGCCTTTTTAACAGACAGTCTTCTCTCCTTCCGATCTGGTCACGTAAGCGTAGAAAAGTTGTGGAATGATTTCAAAGAGATAGTATCAACAGAAACTGAGAGATATATACCACATAAAATTAATAAGTGATAATATTGATCCCCCGTGGTACACTAAACGGGTCAGATCGCTGTTGCAGAAGTAGGGAAAAAAGCAAGCCAAATATAAAAGAACACGGAATCCCCAATGTTGGCAAAGTTTTGCAGAGGTTCGAAATAGACCCTATAGTGCTTACTTCAATGCGAGATCCTTTTAATAATTTCCACAACGAAATCTGGCAGAAAACCCACTGAGATTCTGGCCATGCATTAAGCACACCTTTGGCAAGATGCAATCAGTACCTTCACTTCGCGATAACAATGGTGAAGTCACTGATGACAGTGGCCACTAAAGCAGAGTTATTAAACACGGTACTCCGAAACTCCTTCCCCAAAGAAGACGAAGCGAATATTCCTGAATTCCAATCAAGAATAACTGCCAAGATGAAAAACATAGAAGTAGATATCTTCGGTGTAGCAAAGCAGCTTAAATCACTTAATAAAGGCAAAGCCTCCGATCCAGATTGTGTACCAGTCATGTTCCTTTCAGAGTTTGCTGATACAATAGTTCCATATTTAGCAATTATATACAACCGCTCGCTCTTACAAAGATCCTTACCTAAGGACTGGAAAATTGCTAAAGTCACACCAATACCCAAAAAGGGAAATAGGAGTAATCCTCTGAATTACAGGCCCATATCACTAATGTAGATTTTCAGTAGGGTTTTGGAACATATACTATATACGAACATTATGAATTACGTCGAAGAAAACGATTTATTGACACATAGCACGGATTCAGAAAATATCGTTGTTATGCTCATGAAGTAATGAGTGCTATCGACAGGGGATGTCAAATTGGTTCCATATTTTTAGATTTACAGAGAGCTTTCGACACAGTTCTTCACAAGCGTCTTCTAACCAAACTGTGTCCTTATGGAATATCGCCTCAGTTGTGGAACTGGATTCGTGATTTTCTGTCAGAAACGTCACAGTTCGCAGTAACTGATGGAAAGTCATCGAGTAAAACAGATGTAATATCCGACGTTCCCCAAGGAAGTGTTATCGTCCCTCTATTGTTCCTGATCTATATTAACGACATAGGAGACAATCTGATAGCCTTCTTAGATTGTTTGCAGATGATGCTATCATTTACCGTCTTGTAAAGGCATCAGATGACCAAATCGAATTGCAAAATGATATCTGTATGGTGGAAAAGTGGCAATTGACCCTGAATAGAGAAAAGTGAGAAGTTATTCACATGAGTATTAAAAGAAATCCGCTGAATTTCGAATACGCGATAAGTCACACAAATCTGAAGGCTGTAAATTCAACTAAATTCTTAGGGATTACGATTGCAAGTAACCTAAACTAAAACGATCACGTAGATGATATTGTGGGTAGAGCAAACCAAAGACTGCGATTCATTGACAGAACACTTAGAAGGTGCAACAGGTCTACTAAAGAGACTGCTTCCACCACGCTTGTCCTCCCTATTCTGCAGAGTAGCTGTGTGGCGTGGTATCCGCCTCAGGTGAGACTGACGGATGACGTCGAAAAAGTACAAAGAAGGGCGTCTCGTTTTGTATTATCGCGAAATAGGGAAGATAGTGCCACAGACATGATAGTGAAATGGAGTGGCAATCAATAAAACAAAGGCGTTTTTCGTTGCGGCGGAATCTTCTCATGAAACTTCAATGACAACTTTTCTCCTCCGACTGCGAAAACATTCTGTTGGCACCCACCTTCATAGGAAGAAATGACCATCACGATGAAATAAGAGCAATTTAAGTGCTCGTTTCTTCCTCGCGCCGTTCGAGAATGGAACGGTAGAGAGACAGCTTGAAGGTGGTTCACTGAACCCTGTGCCAGGCACTTTATTGTGAATAGCAGAGTAATCACGTAGATATAAATGTAATTGCAGGGGAACTGTAACGCGTTGCCTGGTGAGACACGTCGACGGACCTACCGTGCCATTTGGGAGACAACGGGAGCTCTAATGTTTGATGGCGTTTGCGCCGTTGGACAGGAAAATCAATACCCTGCAGCGTATGAAGATTTGCTTGCCGCTATCATTCGCTGTAAGAGTTGTATCATTTATGATGAACAGATTATGAGTAGGTCAGTGTTACGGGTATCTGGAAGACAGTTAACGAATGGGGGACAATATGCATGATGTGAAATGTAATTAACGGTGGTCTGCAGTGACAGACTAACAGGTTCATGTTATGAAGCAGAAAATGAAACCGTATTGACTATTCACTACAACAACTTTATCCATTTTCCAGAATTGTCTGTGCTGCTGCTACATGAAACTGTGTCGTGCAGACTTTTGGATCTCACTTTGTTTAACAGAAGACTACGCATATGGACTATGCTTCACGCTTTTTGATGATTCTGCGTAAAAAACACCACCACTTAGAAACGCATCGTGGCTAGACTCTCACTAATCCCGTGTGCGTTGTTCCGCCATAGGCAAAAATTTAATGCTGATCGACTCATTTTTTTAGTCAACATTAACACGTATTGTAACTCTCAACGAAGTTCACTATAAGCGAAGTGACATATTTTATAGACAAGCATGTTTTTCCATTTTACGTCGGCTGCAATGCAACGACTCATTACAGACTCTGGTGGTGAAGGAATTTTTCTGTATTATTAGAGTTCCATCTGATTTTACTCTTGAACGCATTTCTTGCCGACAAAACATTCCATCTTGACGGTACTTGAACAAGCAGCGACCACTCGGCATTGTTCTTCGATACGGAGATGTAAAACACACTGTCTGGCAAAAAAAGTGAAGCTCCCAAAGGGAAGGAGGAAACGAAATGAAACTTCACAGGTTGAGAGGGTAAGTGAGTTTATGTCGGTCAGTCAAAAAATGCAGTCGAATTTACAAAGAACTTGGAAGAATGAGCCCACTTATCAGTATGACAATGCACATTCTATGGCCTGGATCTATTCGCTAATCTGGTTGGGAAACGACTCCTGAAGAAATCTGGCCCACAAATGTTGTAAATGGTCCTCGGTATTGTGGGTAACGGCACTGGGGCAGAACTGGCGTCAGAGCTGCTCCCATACGTGTTCTATCGGGAACAGGTCTTGTGGTCTTGCTGGTCATGGAATTACCTCAACACACCTGCCATATGTGGAAGAGCATTGTCCTGTTGAAAAATGGCATCACGATACTGCCGCGTGAGAGGTAAGACATGAGGACGCAGGGCGGTCATGACGTCAGAGATTTCTCAGGCCCTGATAGCCTTGCCTGGAGTCATACCCGACGGTTACCCACACCACGACGTTAGGAGTAACACCATTGCGCCTTTACAAAACATTGCAAGAATGGGACTTCTCGCCAGGTCACCTCCGTACACGCCGACGATGGTCAACCGTGATAGTGCAGGACCGGGACTCATCGCTGAACGCCATTCATCGGCAGCCTTTGCTTTCCAGTCACGGTGCCCTCCGAACGCAGCTGTCGGTGTTGTGACGTTAACGGTAGGCTGCACACCGTCCCGTGTCCTGGCTGCTGCTAGTAGTCTCCACCCAGTGGTGAAGGAGCTCAGTACTTGTTCTTGGGATGGCGGGAGCAGATGTGAAGCGGTTACGTTGTGCTTGGTGCACAACATGGCGGTCATTCCTTCCGGTGGTCAGAAGTGAATGACCTGAAACTTGACGATGAGTATGCTTACCCTCAAGTTCGCATGCGGTCCACCATGTGGCCCCTGTCACAAGTGAATGCCCCTCAAATCTGAAAATCGCACGATTCGACCAGCCGGCTAAATGCAGACCTGCAATGAGTCCCTTTGATATTCCGCCAGGGACTGATAACACTGTGCACGCGAGTACGCAACATCTCAGTGTCCTTCACAGCGATCACTCATGAACTGACGCTATTGATGTCCCATATACACCCTACCAGGCCTGGTAACAACACTAAACACGAACAAAACTAACGCACTGTGGTGGCCCTTGTACCTGTTACAGAGAACTGCAACTCTTAATGATCTATACGCCTGCCGATGATGTGTATTTTTACGAAGGTCCTTTGACATCCGACCTTGTCTTATGGGTGCTTCCCTTTTTTTTCAGGCGGTATATAATATTTCAAGTGTGTCAACACGGCTGACAGTAATGTTGAAACGCTTACCAAGGCCTGTGGCTACTTCAGTTTTCAGTCAAGTATATTTTTCAGTGGAAATTTCTGTCTGCACGATGCTGATTATTATGGCTTTAGGGGCCCAAACTGTTGGTTATTAGCGCCCTTACATAACATAAATAGTGACGACTGTGATTCAAATCGAGTAGACCAACAGTAAGCTAATTAACTACACTAAACAACAAACAGATTTCAAATACAACACTGAGCCATAGAGTGCGCCTCCATAAGCTATCACGGCGGCTCGAAGCGTCGCTTCAGGGGACTGGCCACCATTTTAAACAAAAAAAAAAAAAAAAAACTGAGTCAACTTCTCATCGACAGACTTCGAGAGGCGTCATGCGACATCACAGGGAACCGATCTTCCCGAGGGAGAAACATGACGAACAAATAGATAGAAAAAAATTAGCTAAGTAGCTAAGACGTTTTATTGCTATGCGCAAATCCAGTCTTCTGTTACCGGCGGTACTGGGATGGGGTGCAGCCCAGAAGTTCCCCTATGACTTTTCCATAATCAGCTGTTACCAAATTGTTTAACGATTCACTAACGTCCTCCTTCAGTTCGTTTTCATTTCCATATTGCTTTTCGGCCAAAATATCCTTCAATTTGGGTGAAAGATGCTAATCATTCGGTGTCAAGTCTGTATTATACGGCGAACGTTTAAAACTTCCCGCTTACAGTGCGAAGCAATCCTTCGTCGACGCAGCAGAATGCGAGCTAGTGTTATCGTGAAGAAGCACAGTGCAGCTGGACGATAACCCTCGCCGATTGTTTGGATCGGGACGACGTAGCGAGTAAAGAGTCTCACAGTAGGCCGCTTCGATTTTGGTCTCTCCTCTGTCATAAAATCGATGAGGGGAACGCCATTTCGACCTCAAAATACCGGGCCATAACAATTTCGGTGCTTAGAGTTTGCTTGTTTTTTGGTTTTATTTCATTGACTGAGACTTTGTTTCTGGACTTATATGGGGAAACCTAGGTCTCGTTGCCGGAAACAATGTGATCCAAAACTCCTCGACATCCTTATCGTACAGAGTGAGAAAAGTCAATGCAGCTGTCTCGTTGTTTTTTGTGTGCACCTGACAAAGGTCGAGGAATGCACGTAGAACACAGTTTTCTGTAGCCCAAATCACCACTAACAGATGCGCGCCTTCGTGCCGAGATCGCCAACGCAAGTCTGAGGTTGGCGCTCGACTCGGTGGTAAGTCGGTTAGGGATGAAATTTTCACTGAAAATAGTCACAAGGAGAGGAGAAATAGTGGCGTAAAGTTCCTGATCACCAATCGTTGCCCCAGTGACGTGGATTAAATTTCAACCCTCTCCGCAGTCTCATGAAGTGAAGGCATGTGACTGTTGATGGTGATGCGTCCTTCGGATGGGGACGTCAAGCTCGGCTATTCGGGAGGAGTAGGATGTATGCTGACTCCGGGCTTCACCATCTTCCGTCTCTCATCGCCTTTATGCTGATACAACAAAAACAAGGTACTACACTATACACGCATCCATCACACTCACCTACATTCTACGAATACACATACGACATTTATATATTCGCAGGGAGAGGAGCCAATGTGTGCAGAGGAAGATCACCTTTCCGACAGGAAGTGTGACATCACAGCCAATAATGCCATACGATGTGACGTCTGAAATTTTCCCGGCGTATTTGTTCTTCTAATAATTTCCGGGTATGCAGCCGGATCCCGTCGACATTCTGCCACGATATTTCGGCCCAGAGACGTCCGGCCATCATCAGGTGAGTACACAACTACTGAAGAGCCCAGGTGCAGTCGCGGTATTTATACCGATTCTCGCGCACGTGTTGACATGAGCGGCATAGCCGAGTTGTACGTGCTGCCCTCGGTGGTGAAAGTAAAAGATCATCTAGTCATTGAGTATCGATTGACGCTGTCTATTCCGCTGTGAATGTATAATTTTAATAACAGGATTCCAAGTTTTATCCAGTTGAAAGCCGTTGTCACGATTTATAAGATTATCGGCAAGACGTATTTCCACTGATTCCTTGATTACGGAATCCCAAAATCCGGAAACCGGAGCTAAAATTTTTGTTCCATTGTATTCCATTGAATGTCCCAATGAAATACAGTGCTCTGCTACTGCCGATTTTGACGGTTGCCGCAGACAGGTGTATCTTTCATGTTCTGTACATCGTTCATGGACAGTTCTTGTCGTCTGGCCAATATATGCAGAGCCACATTCACAGGGAATTTTGTAGACGCCTGCTTTCTTCAGTTGTAAATCGTCTTTAACGGATCCAACCAGGGCCCGGTTCTTTGCTGGTGGACGGAAGATAACCTTGATTTTATTCTTCTTCAGTAATCGGCCTATTTTCGACGACACATTCCCGGCGTATGGAAGAAACGCAGTTGATTTAAAGTCGTCATCAGCGTCCTCAGTGCGCTGCTTCTTGTTATGACAGTTGCGCATGACCTTTCTTATTTGGCGTGAAGTGTAGCCATTCTCTTTAAAAACCTTCTCCAAGTGTTCTAATTCTGCGTGGAGGTTTTCATCGTCCGACATTACATGCGCTCGATGTATTAAGGTACTCGGCTATGCCGCGCATGTCAACACGTGCGCGAGAATCGGTATACATGCCATACGATATTTACGAGGGTCATCCCAAAAGAAATGCACATTATTTTTTTTAAAAATCAATCTTTTATTCTACATGTTTGAAAGTTTTACAGTGTGTAGATACATCCTTTAGGAATAATATTTCCATTTCTCCACATAATTTTCATCCCTCTCAACTGCCTTACACCATATTGGAACTAGCGCCTGTATACCCGCACGGTAAAATTCTGGACCAATCTGTTGGAGCCACTGTTTGGCAGCGTGCACAAGGGAGTCACCATCTTCAAACTTTGTTCCAAGAAGAGAGTCTTTCAGTTACCCAAAGAGATGATAGTCACATGGAGCCAGGTCAGGATGTATTTGGCGGGTGTTTCAGTATTGTCCATCCGAGTTTTGTGATCGCTTCCATGGTTTTTTGACTGACACGTGGCCATGCATTGTCGTGCAACAGCAAAATATCCTGCTTTTGCCGATGTGGTCGAACACGACTCAGTTTCTTCAGTGTCGTCACATATGCATCAGAATTTATGGTGGTTCCACTTGGCATGATGTCCACAAGCAAGAGTCCTTCGGAATAGAAAAACACCGCAGCCATAACTTTTCCAGCAGAAGGTGTGGTTTTGAAATTTTTTCTTGAGTGAATTTGCATGATGCCACTCCATTGATTGCCTCTTCGTCTCTGGTGAAAAATGATGGAGCCATGATTCATCACCTGTCACAATTCTTCCAAGAAATTCATCTCCACCATTCTCGTATTGTTTCAAAAGTTCGCTGCATAGCGTTTTTCTTATTTCTTTGTGAGCCACTGTCAACATCCTGGGAACCCACCTGGCACAAATCTTTTTTAACGCTAACACTTTCAGTATTCTGAAAACACTTCCTTCCCCTATCCCAACGTAGCGTGACAATTCGTTCACTGTGATGCGTCTGTCAGCAGTCACCAATTCGTTAACTCTCTGCACATCATCTGGAGTTTGTGCAGTACGAGGCCTGCCGCTGCGAGGAAAATCCTCAATATTGCCGTGCTCGCTTTCATTACGTAACCTGATTGCCCACCGACTAACTGTACTGCGATCGATAGCAGCATCTCGATACAACTTTTTCAACCTCTTACGGATGTTTCTCACTGTCTCGTTTTCACAGCACAGGAATTCTATTACAGCACGTTGCGTCTGACGAACGTCAAGTGTAGCAACCATCTTGAAGATGTGCGGTGACGGCGCCACTCACGGGAATAGGTTGAACTAAGTTTGAAAACAAGCGGAAAGGATGTATCTACACTCTGTAAAACTTTCACACATGCAGAATGAAAACTGTATTTTTACAAAAATAGTGTGCATTTCTTTTGCAGTAACCCTCGTACATTTGAACCACTAAGTCGGGTAAAGACCTCATCGTGAGATTTCGGGCAAGCGAAAGCAAATCGATTTCTACTGAAGCGTCTGTCCTTTTGAATATTTTCTTCACCCTTTGCTTGCTAGCTTCTTTTAATTGGCTGTAGCGACGTACCCATATAGCCATCTGAACTGTGGAATGTTATTTACATCGATACTAACGTAAGGACAAGAGAGTACCTAGTCCGAACGTGGAGAAATTCTCCGACCCGCCTGGGAATCGAACCCAGGCCCCTCCGGTTAGCAATCCGCCGCGTTGAGCGTGCTTCACTCCTTCGTGGATCGCAACCGTCACATCAAAATTGTTGTGGACTGCGGGCGTCCACTTTGATGAGAATCTCGCAGCCGCTAAAAAGACTACTGCAGGTGTCCTGGTAGGACGGATGCATGGGTTCTACGGCAGCACACAAACACAATGAAAGTAACACAAATACTGAATAGTAAAATATAGTATTCAATTTTGCTAAGACCGGTTACAGAAATTGTAGAACGCAAGTTTAGCCCATATGCCCTGCGCTGATTACAGTTTCACGAACACAAACTATATAATGTTCTCTGAAATAAAGTCGCAAGAAAACTAATCTTCTCTCTTGAGGAGGTACTCAAAGAACACTTTCAAATGAACAATCTCTTGGCAGGCAGTCTCTGCTCATACACAAAAATTCTATTCACTGTTCTGTTTCTACTGAAGACTAACTACTGTCTATCTAACGACCACTGTTTCACTCTCACTCAACGACTTGAAGACGTGAAGACACGACGAACGTTCTGCAGGAACTCCCAAGCGAGACTCGTACTGAGTTACAACTTGCAACTGACTACTTCTACTCGTGTGTTGGTGACGCAGGGTCTCCACGGGGCATGGTACTTCTGGTACAAACTGTCACAGACGCTTCTTGTGTGGTCTCTCAGTACTCCACAAAAACGTTCTTTATTTTTAAAACCACCTTCTACTTTTTTCTGGTTGTTGTTGTTGTTGTGGTCTTCACAAATTGAGGAAGCCAGTGACGCGTTGGTGCACCTCTGCCCCATTGTTGTTGTTGTCTTCAGTCCTGAGACTGGTTTGATGCAGCTCTCCATGCTACTCTATCCTGTTCAAGCTTCTTCATCTCCCAGTACTTACTGCAACCTACATCCTTCTGAATCTGCTTAGTGTATTCATCTCTTGGTCTCCCTCTACGATTTTTACCCTCCACGGTGCCCTCCAATGCTAAATTTGTGATCCATTGATGCTTCAGAACATGCCCTACCAATCAAGTTGTCAAGTTGTGCCACAAACTCCTTTTCTTCCCAATTCTATTCAATACCTCCTCATTAGTTATGTGATCTACCCATCTAATCTTCTGCATTCTTCTGTAGCACCACATTTCGAAAGCTTTATTCTCTTCTTGTCCAAACTATTTATCGTCCATGTTTCACTTCCATACATGGCTTCACTCCATACAAATACTTTCAGAAACGACCTCCTGACGGTTAAATCTATAATCGATGTTAACAAATTTCTCTTCTTCAGCAACGCTTTCCTTGCCATTGCCAGTCTACATTTTATATCCTCTCTACTTCGACCATCATCAGTTATTTTGCTCCCCAAATAGCAAAACTCATTTACTACTTTAAGTGTCTCATTTCGTAGTCTAATTCCCTCAGCATCACCCGAATTAATTCGACTACATTTCATTATCCTCGTTTTGCTTTTGTTGATGTTCATCTTATATCCTCCTTTCAAGACAGTGCCCATACCGTTCAGCTGCTGTTCCGAGTCCTTTGCTGTCTCTGACAGAATTACAATGTCATCGGCGAACTGCAGTGTTTTTATTTCTTCTCCATGGATTTTAATACCTATTCCGAATTTTTCTTCTTTTTCCTTTACTGCTTGCTCAATATACAGTTTGAATAACACCGGGGAGAGGCTACAACCCTGTCTCACTCCCTTCCCAACCACTTCTTCCCTTTCATGTCCCTCGGCTCTTATAACTGCCATCTGGTTTCTGTACTGATTGTAAATAGCCTTTCACTCCCTGTATTTTACCGCTGCCACCTTTAGAATTTGAAAGAGAGTATTCCAGTCAACATTGTCAAAAGCTTTCTCTAAGTGTACAAATGCTAGAAACGTAGGTTTGCCTTTCCTTAATCTTTCTTCTAAGATAAGTCGTAAGGTCAGTATTGCCTCACGTGTTCCAACATTTCTACGGAATCTGGTCTGGTTGTCATTTGCAAATCCATGTAGTTTGTTGCAATTTCAGTGGGTACCAGGGTACTTCATTAATATTTACGGGGCAGGTGGTATCAGAGTGCAGTGTGGGAGCTTATCTGGTGGGGCAGTTAGCGTGAGAGCCGCGTCGTCGTTACCCGAGCGGCAGCGGAAGCGCATCCCAGGAGAGCAGAGTCTGGCCCAGGCTGGGCTGCAGCGCCTCCTCGCCCGCCCCCAGCACGGCAAATATTTGCCTCCCTCCCCCGGCCCCCGCCCCCCGCAGGACTTATTTATCGGCGCCTCCCGCGCCTCGCCGGCGGCAGCGCCGGGCCCCGGCTGGCGCTCCGTTCCCACGCCTCGCTCTGCCAGCTCCCACTATCATCCAGTCTCACCCGACTCTTACGAATCGGCGGCGAATTCCTCTCGTTGCGATTCTCCGCGACAAAAATTTTCGTCTCACTGTTTGTTATCTTAATATTTTTTTTATTGCAGTCTATTGCCACATTTGTCTTTATGATTATTACAGGTTTCGCTCAAATTTCGAATATCTTCAGAACTGTTAATATAGATTAAAGGCATGCTACGAGAGTGTGATCTTACATAATAAATCTGCCGACGGGACCAGTGATGAAATGTAAAACTCCCCTAAAAAAAAAATATCCGCACACAAACGATGCCGCCGAACTGCAGCACGAACTACTGACTGCAACGTGTTCAGTTGGATATTTGCACATGAATGTACGATGGATTCTCGAAGTTCATCCAATGTGCGCGGCTTTTGCCGATAAACGACGTCCTTTAGTATTCCCCACAGGTAAAAGTCCAAAGGAGTTAGGTCTGGGGAACGTGGTGGATACTCCACAGCACCTCTACGGCCTGTCCACCTTCCTGGTAGATTTTCGTCGAGATACGCCCTAACATGATTTTGGTAGTGGGCTGGGGGACCTTCTTGTTGAACGTAAACTCTTCCGTCTCCATACAAGTCTCGGATGGCAGGTAAAATGGATGTCTGAAGCTTCTGAAGGTACACCTCACCTGCGGTAGCTGTGCCGTCAAAGAAGAATGGCCCAATCAAACCCCGGTAAGACAACCCACACCACACATTTACTCTTGGCAAAATCACGGCTTTGTCTACATGGACGTTCGGATTTTCGGCGGCCCAGTAGATGAAGTTGTGGCGATTTACTGTACCACTGAGTTTGAACTGTGCCTCATCAGACCACACAATCATCTCTTCATCGTTGCACACTAAGTTAGTAAACCACTCCCAGTACTCAATTCTATGGTCTGGGTAGTCCTCGTTCATTGCGTGTAGCAGTCGTGGGACGCAACACTTCCACTTCGCTGTCTTCAAAATTCGCCGAACACTTGAGCGACTGACTCCGGTCTCACGGGCACACTGTCGCACAGACTTCTGCGGTGAGCGGGTGAATTGTTGATACACACGACGGGAGTTAGCTGGACTTGTTACTGTTACAGGTCTTCCAGATCGTTGCTTGCGTACTTCTTTAACACAGCCTTCGGCTTCAAATTTTTCTCGAATGCGACGAATCGTTAAATTTGTCGGTGGCTCTGTTTGACACTCATTTCGCCATTGCAGTTGAACCTCATTAATGTTTTGTACTTGAAAACTCACTTCAAAACTGACTTCCTTCTATCGGATGCAAGCCTTGCGCCAGCCATGTTTAATCGAATAACTAGGTGCAACTAAGAACAAAGCATTGACTATCTGGCGATTGTCATCTGACAAAACAAAACAACGCTTGTGTGGCGATTGTCGGAACTACAAAGTATTACACTACCAAAGACGAGACAACTCCGTCAGTTAGTTTGCCAGTTATGGACTTTTAAACAGTGGATGCATTTTTTGGACCCCTCTAATTGAACTTTCAAATCACTGTAGAATTCACGGCACTGGCCAGAATGACGTCAAATCCCAACGGAATATTATCGTGAAGGGGTGAAACGTACGGCGGAAGAAAAATAAACAGTTACAAAATGTAACAATAGATGGCGCTGTAAGTATCGTAATTTAATAGTTGTCAACTACAAATGACGAATGAATCATACAACACTGCTATGATATACGTTTGACGTTAGACAAACGGAACTACTCAGTGTGCATGGGTGTACAAGTGTGATACTATTAGTTACGAAAGCCCGTCCACCACGGCAAGGTCATATCGCATCGGATGGGAAAAATCGGTATTTAATTGTCCAGAGACCAAAAACTGCATAAAAAGTGTCAATCAAAATCGAATTGGATTATTGATTTCCGTGTGAATGACGCAAAACATATTCAATATGCTGTCCACCGTTTCCTGCAACAAGTTGAAATCGAGGAACAGCATGTTCCATAACTGATCAAGTATTTCCGGCAAGCGCAGCTAAGTTTGCAATCGAAACACTGAATACAACATCTTTCAGATAGCCCCAGAGCCAGAAGTCGCGTGGATTAAGACCAGGTGAGCGGGATGGCCAAGCTGTAGGAAAATTGCGGCTGATAATTCAAGCGTTTCCGAAATGACGCTTCGGCACCGACTTAACTGGATTTGCAACGTGCGGAGGTGCACCATCTTGCATAGAAGTGATCCCATCTACACATCCACGCTGTTGGAGAGCTGGAATGTCGTGGTTGCGCAAAAGACACTCATAAAGCTTACCAGTAACCGTACAGGAAACAGAACCGGAAGCACCGTCTCTTCGAAAAAATATGGCCCTACAATTGACACCGTAAACCCGCACCACACAGTGATCTTTTCAGATTGAAGCGGTACTGGTTGATTTGCGTGTGGATTTTCCGTTGCCCATATTCGATAATTCTGTGTATTGACATATCCTGTCAGATGGAAGTAGGCGCTGTCTGTCCATAAAATCTTCCAGTGCCAATCATTGTCCACTTCCATGCGACCAAGAAATTCTAAAGCAAAGCTCTCTCTTGCTGGCAGGTCAACAGGAAGAAACTCGTTCACATGGTAATTTTGAATGGAGAGCAAACGGTATGTCCAATTTTCAGGCAATTCTCCGTGCGCTTCACATTCACACACCACCACTCGTCTCCACCTGCATTGCTGTGGCCACTGCTTCCACTGACATCTAATCAATTCATTTCATCCATCTACCAGGTCGCACACCAGAAGAACCAGTCTTTTAGCATGTCCGAATCATTTTCTCCAGACCCACGGCAGTCACCGGACCAACGCCTTTTTTCAAACCCTTCAGCGTCCGGAACTTCTGCAGAGCGACGTGTGCACATTCTTATAATACAGCTTTCCAAACAAAGAGCGATCCTGGATAGAGACAGTCATGGCGAACGTCGCAGACGCGAAAGAAGGATAAGCCGTGTACCCGCGTGTTTAGACCAATTTCAATGTGTCGTGAGCATAACAGGTGTTCTGACGCATACAGCGCCACCTATTGATCAATTTTCACACTATATTTGTTTTTTCTGTCATACGTTTTCCCCCTTCCCCGATAATATTCTGTTGCAATTTGACGTCATTCTGTCCAATGGTGGTGTATGTACAGCGTTTTGAAAGTTTCACTTCAATTATAATCACCCTACACATCTGCAAACGAACGAACGATCATTATTTCAGAAAAATTTGATGATTTAGCTAAGGGAAAATGTTTTACAAATTCAGAAAGTCAATAACGCATTGGTCCACCTCTGGCCAATTTGGAAGCTGAGATTCCCATTGATTCACAGCGTTGTTGTATGTCCTCTGAAGGGATATTGTTGAAATCTGTTAAATTAGTGCGTCAGATCGCCAAAATTTTGAGATGGTTGGACGGCCCTGAACATAATACTTCAAACCTTCTCAATTGGAGAGAGATCCGGCATGTTTGCTAACATGAAGAAACTATCCCAAATGCGGGCGGGCATTATCTTGCTGAAATATATGCCCAGGATGTCCTGCAAAATGTAAGCCCAGGAGGGCTTGCCATAAAGAAGAACAAAACGGGTCGTACAGTTATGCTGGCAATGAAAGGCATCCTGCAATAACAATAAATGTCATCTCATACCATTACGTCTTGTTGTCGGGCCATATGGCCGGCAACAGCCAGGTTGGTTCCCCAGCGCTGTCCAGAGCGCCTCCAGACACCTCTTTGCTTGTCATCAGGGCTCAGTTCTACTGCAATCAGTGAGATTCCAGGACGAATGTGCTAGACTCCACTGGAAACGTCCAACACCACTGCAAATGGGCTTATTAGTTTAGAGAGGTCAATGATAGTCGGAGCAAGGAGCACCGCGAGATCAGCCTTCTTTCTATGAGTCGTCTATTAATGGTCCTTGTGGTCGTTGAAGCTCCAGTTGTTCATCGGGTCGGTCATAATGAGGAATCCAGGACTCTGAGTGCCTCTCTGACAATTACTCGGTACTCTAATTCTATCGCCTCTCTAGATCGACGCTTCCTTCTTGAGGCTGTGTACGGCCATGGTTCACCCATTCCTAACAGCATCGTCGAATAGTGGCATCGCTCATATTCAAATGTCAAGCTATTCGCCAATTACTCCAGAGTTTTCTTCAGTGAGCCCAACGACACGTCCTTTCTCAAAAGGCTGATACCTGCTTATATTGTTCACGCGCCTGTCTACGAGGCATAGTTATTGTTCAACTGAGTACACGAAATGAAATTCGCAAAGCCTTTGTGCCCTGGTATCGACGTGTCTCCTGTTTACCTTTCTCGCCCACAGGCCGCCAGAATTTACAATTTTGCATTTACCTTCGATACCTGTATTAATATCAGTATGTGACCAGTTTGCATAACTCCTTCGTGTGGAATCACTTATTTATCTTAGAGTGTATTTATTTGTGTATACAGGGTGTTACAAAAAGATACGGCCAAACTTTCAGGAAACATTCCTCACACACAAAGAAAGAAAATATGTTATGTGGACATGTGTCCGGAAACGCTTACGTTCCATCTTAGAGCTCATTTTATTACTTCTCTTCAAATCACATTAATCATCGAATGGAAACACACAGCAACAGAACGTACCAGCGTGACTTCAAACACTTTGTTAGAGGAAATGTTCAAAATGTCCTCCGTTAGCGAGGATACATGCATCCACCCTCCGTCGCATGGAATCCCTGATGCGCTGATGCAGCCCTGGAGAATGGCGTATTGTATCACAGCCGTCCACCATACGAGCACGAAGAGTCTCTACATTTGGTACCGGGGTTGCGTAGACAAGAGCTTTCAAATGCCCCCATAAATGAAAGTCAAGAGGATTGAGGCCAGGAGAGCGTGGAGGCCATGGAATTGGTCCGCCTTTACCAATCCATCGGTCACCGAATCTGTTGTTGAGAAGCGTACGAACACTTCAACTGAAATGTGCAGGAGCTCCATCGTGCATGAACCACATGTTGTGTCGTACTTGTAAAGGCACATGTTCTAGCAGCACAGGTAGCGTATCCCGTAAGAAATCATGATAACGTGCTCCACTGAGCGTAGGTGGAAGAACATGGGGCCCAATCAAGACGTCACCAACAATGCCTGCCCAAACGTTCACAGAAAATCTGTGTTGATGACGTGATTGCACAATTGAGTGCGGATTCTCGTCAACCCACACATGTTGATTGTGAAAATTTACAATTTGATCACGTTGGAATGAAGCCTCATCCGCAAAGAGAACATTTGCACTGAAATGAGGATTGACACATTGTCGGATGAACCATTCGCAGAAGTGTACCCGTGGAGGCCAATCAGCTGCTGATAGTGCCTGCACACGCTGTACACGGTACGGAAACAACTGGTTCTCCCGTAGCACTCTCCATACAGTGACGTGGTCAGTGTTACCTTGAATAGCAGCAACTTCTCTGAGCTGACATTAGGATTATCGTCAACTGCAGGAAGAATTGCCTCGTCCATTGCAGGTGTCTTCGTCGTTCTAGGTCTTTCCCAGTCGCGAGTCATAGGCTGGAATGTTCCGTGCTCCATTAGACGGCGATCAATTGCTTCGAACGTTTTCCTGTCGGGACACCTTCGTTCTGGAAATCTGTCTCGATACAAATGTACCGCGCCACGGCTATTGCCCCGTGCTAATCCATACATCAAATGGACATCTGCCAACCCCGCATTTGTAAACATTGCACTGACTGCAAAACCACGTTCGTGATGAACACTAACCTGTTAATGCTACGTTCTGATGTGCTTGATGCTAGTACTGTAGAGCAATGAGTCGCATGTCAACACAAGCACCGAAGTCAACATTACCTTCCTTCAATTGGGCCAACTGGCGGTCAATCGAGGAAGTACAGTACATACTGACGAAATTAAAATGAGCTCTAACATGGAAATTAAGCATTTCTGGACACATGTCCACATAACATTTTTTCTTTATTTGCGTGTGAGGAATGTTTCCTGAAAGTTTGAACGTACCTTTCTGTAACACCCTGTATAACAAAAAATGTTCAAATGTGTCTGAATACCTCAGGGACCAAACTGCTGAGGTGTCCGGTCCCTATACTTACGCACTACTTAAACTAACTTATACTAATAACACGACACACACTCATCCCCGAGGGAGGACTCGAACCGCCGGCAAGAGGGACCGCGCAGTCCGTGACACGGCGCCTTAAACCGCGCGGCCAATACAGGCGGCGTTTATATAACTTTAAAAGTCAAAATAATGTATGAATTTAAGTTATCGTATAGACTAAGAAATTTCAACTGTGCCGGCAGCCGCTCTTTATGAATATGCGCAAAGAGATGTATCCAAGTGCAAATGCTGCCGCCTGCTATGTACTATGACAATAATAAGATTTCGTTGTTGTAATAAATTTAAACTTCTTATATGTAGCTTTTTTGACGGTTGTCAGCCAAGAGCTTAGTAGTGGCATCCAAGTATCACGTACTAATACGCTACAGCAAACTGTCAATATTGCATTAAAACTATGCCATTCAGCTTCGAATGCGAGCCGGAATTTACACTAGCATTACGCCATTTCTTTTCGAATGCATGCCAGAAACTGCACTAAAATTACGACATTTGTCTTCGAGTGGGCCGTGTGGTCATAGGCGCCTTACTGCGGTTCACGCGGCTCCCTCCGTCGGAGGTTCGAGTCGTCGCTCGGGCATTGGTGTGTGCATTATCCTTAGCTTAAGTTAGTTTAAGTTAGACTAAGTAGTATTTAAGCCTAGGGACCGATCACCTCAGCAGTTTGGACCCATAGGAACTTACCACAAACAAAAATCTTCGAATGCCTGCCGTTAGGCAGCCGGAGGCTGTGGCCGATCGGTTCTAGGCGCTACAGTCTGGAACAGCGTGACCGCTACGGTCGCAGGTTCGAATCCTGCCTCGGGCATGGATGTGTGTGATGTCCTTAGGTTAGTTAGGTTTAAGTAGTTCTAAGTTCTAGGGGACTGATGACCTCAGAAGTTAAGTCTCAAAGTGATCAAAGCCATTTGAACCATCTTTTGATGTACTTTAAATGTAAATCTAACAATAGAAGGCATGAGGCGAGGCTCATTGAATTGGCTTACGTAACACTGAAAATTTCGAAATACTTCCAGAATATATAGATCAACTTCTTAATCGTCCAGAGCCAGTCCTTAAGCTCGAATACTCTAACACTTATGAAAATCTACAAGAAGATTTATTCCACACTCTCAAAGGAATGGAAAAAGTTATTAAAACCTTATAAAGGTCTGGGGGAAGACACTATTACAGCAGCAATTTTGAAATGATCTTTCCCAGAAATAAAAAAGAGCTAAAATTAATCTCTGAGAAAACTCGTGAAACAGAAAACTCTCAGGAGAGTGGAAGGTGACCTTCATACATCCAATACACTAAAAAGGCAACAGCAGATGAATTTCCTTGCAACCAGTTGCATGTAACATACTTAAAGGGCAGCTCGTTTTGTATTCTCACGTAACAGGGGAGAGAGTGTGACAGATATGATACGCGAATTGGGATGGAAGTCATTAAAGCAAAGACGCTTTTCGTCGCGGCGAGATCTATTTACGAAATTTCAGTCACCAACTTTCTCTTCCGAATGTTAAAATATTTTGTTGAGCCCAATTTACATAGGTAGGAATGATCATCAAAATAAAATAAGAGAAATCAGAGCTCGAACAGAAAGGTTTAGGTGTCCGTTTTTCCCGCGCGCTGTTCGGGAGTGGAATGGTAGAGAGATAGTATGATTGTGGTTCGATGAACCCTCTGCTAAGCACTTAAATGTGAATTGCAGAATAGTCATGTAGATGTAGATGTAGATTATACTAAACAGAGTAGAAATAACACTGGAGAGAAATTTAGGTTAGTGTCAAGGTGGTTTTAAGAAAGGCAGATCATGTTCTGAACAAATATTTAATCTGAAATCAATCGTTTGTCACAGGTTACTGAATATCCAAACGTCAGAATTTTTCTTTGAAATTAGTGCGTTGTCATGTCTCTAGCATGGGTGAATAGTCTGAAACATAGCCTGGTAATTAGTGGACCAGGGTTCTAATCTCACATACACAAACTATTTTTTAGTGTATTTTATTCCTCTCAGTGTTAAACTATTAGTTACAAAATTTAAATATATTCAAAATTTTAGTTTACATACATTGAATTAATATATTCAATTTAGTTATGGTTACTAGTAGTGCAATGCTATAGACCACTATGTAGTTGCACATTGGTGTAATTCTACAGGAGCCACCGCTGCAGCTTACTATGGACGAGTGAAATGATTATGCAATGTGCGTGCGATCTTCGTCCATTCGTCGCGTAAAAAGAAGTGTTAGTTCCCAAATACAATGTCGCAACAACAAACTTTATTTGCTTTCTTTTCTAATAAAAGACGGCGTGTTGCAGAAAACATAGATGAGTGTGAGTCTATTGAAAGAAACTCTAGTTAATGTGCTGGAAACTGCTTATTGAATCTTCACTTACTCTTCCTCAGTCTACGAACGAAGAATGTACCTTTTCTGACGCATCCTTAAGCCGTCATCCTAAACAAAATGTTGAACGCGAGATTATGTACTAGCAAAAACGAGAGTGTAGGTAAAGTTGATAGTACTCTCGCCGCGATCGGAGTGCGACTTTTTACAAATTGTGTGAAGTGCATTTAAAAAAATGATATCGAATCTCCACTGAACACAGGGGGCTTGTTCATTTTTGTAGCCTTCACTAAATTCAGAAAATCTACTGGGAGCACGGGAAAAGTAGCAAAGAAGAAAGATATGTAAAGGCCGTTGCACTAGAAATTTGTAAATTACAAGGGTAAGCGCTACAATTCATGAGCAGAAAATTGAACAGAAAGAAACCGGAAAAACTGTTAAATCATCATCAAGTGTCTCTTTTAATTCGAAGTACGTATTTGCTTAGTAAGGAAGAAATGCCCCCTGCCACAAAAAAAATGAAAGTGTAATTCGTTAGACAGTACTAACAAGCGACTTTAATCTTAAAAACTGAGATCTGTTTCAGAGTGAAAGATCCTCATATGTTAGGGAATACCCTGCTTCGGAATTGTTAAACTGCGTTGGTGAGGATCTAGACTACGAAAATGAACAATTCTCCATACTTTTCCTTAGTGGCAGACGAATCTAAAAGTATTTCTAACCAAAGTGAACTGTCTTCTCTTGTTCACTACGTTACGCCGTCTCCTTCTTTTGAAGTGAAGGAAACATTTTTACGTCTGGTTGACTTGAAGAGTACTAGAGCTGAGTCTATATTTACAGCAACTGATAGCAAATTAAAGAAACGTAAACTTCTGTTACGACAAATTAGTAAAATATTTTTTCGATAGTGCCGCTAATTTTAGTGGAACTGTCAACGGTGTCCACGCTCGGTAATCAGAGAAAAGAGGGCATGAGTTGCAATAGATCCACAGAAGAGCACATGTATTGCTGCCACTGACTGTAGTAATAAACACTCTGTACTATACATTGTAAGGACATTTACAGCTTTTTTCATGCTTCTGCTAAGCGAGAAAATGTATTGAATGGTATCACTAAAATTTGCATCCTATACAATTCCCTCCCCCTCCCCAGCCGCCGACACCTTAAGCTTAATATCCTCCCCACCACACCGAAGGAAAGTGGCAGTAGTCATCGCCGGACGCGGCCAGCCCGGCGACGGCGAGACTAACCCAGAGGCTGGGCTGAACAGCAAGCACATTGTACATGTTCCTGAACCATGAAAAACAATCGCCCTCTGGTGGAATATTCGGTAAAGAAGCAGGACTAATGTGCAAGACTGTGAAGAAAATTTGTTGGAGATGTGACTTACGAGATTTTCTTCCACTGTTCACTGTCCAGTTACGATAACGTGCTAGCGGCCTTGCAGCCATGTTAATACATTCCTGTCAGATCACTCACGTTAAGTGCTATAGGGCTTGGCTACCACTTGGGTACGTTACCGTAAGGGTCTGCCGAGACCTGCTGACGAGCGTGGAGCACTTAGCTCTTGTGAGGTCAATTGAGGAGCTGCTTGACCGGGAAGTAGCGGCTCCGGTCACGAAAACTGACAACGGCTCGGAGAGAGATGTGCTAACCACGTCTCTCCGTATTCACATCCGACGGCGCCGTCGGCTGAAGGGCGCTATCGTTCGGTCTTCCGAGGCCTGTTTGGAATGGGGAAAGGGAGAGAGAGAGAGAGAGAAAGAGAGAGAGAGAGAGAGAGAGAGAGAGAGAGAGAGAGAGAGAGAGAGAGAGAGGGAGGGAGGGAGTCATATTAATGTGACTACCTGTCAAAAGCCTTTTGCGAGACGTGCAGGAAGAGGGGCTGCGAGGTCCTGGAAGGTACTGACAGGGATATGGAGCCACGCCGACTCCAGTGCCTGGCCAGCAGCGTTAGATTTCTCGGTTGAGGATCCGTGGCCCGATGGAAATGGTCCCGCAGATTCTCGATCGGATTTAACTCCTGGAAGTTTGGTGACCAAGGGATACCGCAAACTCATCCTGATCTTCACGCACATACACTGCAAGCTTACAGGTGCCATCGTGCCAAGGAGAAAAAAAAAACTGCATGTAGACTTGGACATGGTCGCCAAGGATAGATACATACCGAGTGATCAAAGTCAGAATAAATTTGAAAACTGAATAAATCACGGAATAATGTAGATAGAGAGGTACAAATTGACTCACATGCTTGGAATGACATGGGGTTTTATTAGAACCAAAGAAATACAAAAGTTCAAAAAATGTCCGACGGATGGCACTTCATCTGATCAGAATAGGAATAATTAGCATAACAAAGTAAGGCAAAGCAAAGATGATGTTCTTTACAGGAAATGCTCAATATGTCCACCATCATTCCTCGACAATAGCTGTAGTCGAGGAATAAAGTTGTGAACAGCACTGTAAAGCATGTCCGGAGTTATGGCGAGGCAGTGGCGTCGGATGTTGTCTTTCAGCATCCCTAGAGATGAAACTTCCTGACAGATTAAAACTGTGTGCAGGACCGAGACTCGAACTCGGGACCTTTGCCTTTCGCGGGTAAGTGCTCTACCCGCACTTGCCCGCGGAAGGCAAAGGTCCCGAGTTCGAGTCTTGGTCCGCCACACAGTTTTAATCTGCCAGGATGTTTCATATCAGCGCACACTCCGCTGCAGAGTGAAAATCTGATCCCAGAGATGCCGTCGATCACGATACACTTGCGACTTCAGGTAACCCCAAAGCCAATAATCGCACGGACTGACGTCTGGGGAACTGGGAGGCGAAGCATGACGAAAGTGGCGGCTGAGCACACGATAATCACCGAACTACGCGCGGAAGGGATCTTTTACGCGTCTAGCAATATGGGGTGGAGCGCCATCGTGCATAAACATCGTACGTTCCAGCAGGTTCAGCCAGGCTGGGGATGATGGGATTCTGTAACATATCGGTGTATCTCTCACCCATCACGGTAGCATTTTGCTGTCCAGCGCCATCTGTCGGACATTTTGTGAACCTTTTTTTTGTTCTAATTAAAACCCGCTGTCATTCCACACATGTGTGTCAATTTTTACCTCTCTATCAAATGGCTCTGAGCACTATGGGACTTAACATCTATGGTCATCAGTCCCCTAGAACTTAGAACTACTTAAACCTAACTAACCTAAGGACAGCACACAACACCCAGTCATCACGAGGCAGAGAAAATCCCTGACCCCGCCGGGAATCGAACCCGGGAACCTTTTTATCTACATTATTCAGTGGCTTATTAAGTTTTCAAATTTATACTGACTTTTTGATCACCCGGTACTTTTGTTGTTCCATTGTTTCCTCCAGAATGACGAAATCACCCAGGGTATGCCACGAAAACATTCCGCAGACTATAACTCTTCCGACGATTGTTCCAGTGTGTTTGATTACAGACTTTTCACTCCATACGTGTCACTAGCCATCTGTGCGATAAGGTATAAAATGTGATTCATCTGAAAAGGCCATCTTGTCGCCAAACGTACGGTTGCGGTGCTGGAGTGTAAATTCCAGCTTTAGTTGCTGATGAAGAGCAGTCGGCATGGGTTCACGAACCAGGCGTCTGCTGCGGTTGCTCTACAGTTGCACGTCTATTCGCCCGTACAAATCTTCGCAGCCGTCGTTTACCACTTTCGTCTATGGCCCATGGTGCACCACAGTTGGGTCGATGCCGGTTTCGTATGGCACCATTTTGCCATGCACGGTATATTTTAACCACGGCGGCACGCGAACAATTTCGGAAACCGTTCCACCCTTGGCTAGAGAGCCAATGATCATGCCGTCTCGGACGTCGGATAAATCGCTTCGTTTCCGCATTACGACAACGACTGACTGTGTTCCGCGTCCTCCCGACAATCTTTATACACCCTCCACTGCCAGCGCTGCAGTGGTTATTGCACTTTGACGTCGAAATAGGCGGTGGTTATATTAATGTGACTGGACCTCGTAATCTTAGTTTTATACATTTCGAAACTGTTTCATTTTAACATAATGCCTTTATCAGTACGCAAAGATGATGCCTCTCACCGTTTCGTTTCAAGATATAAAAAAATGAAATCCTCATGACAGAAAGAAGATAAACAGACGAACTGACCTAGACACACCGCTGTTTGCAGATGATCAGGTACGTTTTGCACGATCCGAGGACGATCAACAGAGATCAGTATATATAGCCTGCAAGCAACAGCAAAAACATGCAACATGCAATTAAACCAAAGTTATGACCTCCATCGGGAAAGAACACGAGAGAACGAAAATTCTAATAGACAACATCAACATTCAGATGCCTTGAGTACAACCTCAAGTACATCCAAGAAAATGATATTTAACACAAAATCACAAATTTCACGAAAGTGATAGGACTGATAAATAGCATTTTCAGACCATCTCTTGCTCAGTGGCATACCAACGCAAATTACGCAACACCCTGGCCAAAGATACCCCCCGTCTATCTATGAGAGCGAAGTTTCCATAGAGGTAACGCATGGACAATAACGAGCGCTGCGATGCGTTTATTGGGGAGAACATCTGTATACACGATGGGACAGAAAAATGATGACATATTTAAGTATCTCAAAGTAAAACCACTTCTCAACACAGTACAGAACATCTTGCAAAAAACATGTACCACGGTTGAAGACTGGCCGGATCACCAGAAAAATCTTAAAATACCAACCCGGAAGTGGAAGAGATACAGGACGATCAGCAGGCAGATGGACTGAGACCGTTAAAGGCCACTTATACCGGACAGAACAAAGAAGTAGAAGGCTTTATTGTTCTGATGTACCAGGTATAGAGGGCGACACTTCATAACATACTTTCCTACATTCCTTTATGATTCCTGACTTTGTAATGTTTGTACAGTAGTGATTTAAGGACGCTGTACACAGCACTTGAAACTGGCTTGCTGCATTGCAACTACAACGGTGTAGTAAACACCTTTATAATTGTCATTAGTGTGTTTCAGAGTAATTACGTAACAAGAAATTTATTATGTCTTTTATTAATTTTATCGGATTTGAACATTTCGAATTTTGAATTAAATCGGTAATCAGTATAAAGACAAATACGAAAATAAACTACAATAAAAATATTAGAATAATAATTACCTGTCGCCGAGATATCGACACTTGACGTCGAGACGAGTTCTCGCTGTTCGTTCTTTATCGCAGCTGCAATTTTAAGTACATTACTATGCGTAAGTTAAGCTTGATTAGGAAGAGGGGAACTGGAGACTCAATCATTCTAAATGACAATCTGTGCTCGATGTAAAGGAAAGTAACAGCTACTCCCTGCATCAGATAAGCATGTGATTCAGATCTTATAAAAAGCAATGCGTTTCTGTCATCATGTGGCAGTCGTTACTTCACGAGATTTGTTCAAAAAATTCCGGAACATTCGTAATTTCCGGTTACCACTCTTCAAATACATTACTTTGATACTTAAACCGTAAGCATAATTCAACAGCGTGTGCGCAGTGCATCTTTGTACATTATTAATACAAATATGATTAAAAAATGTGAAATCATGTTATCGTAGTATTCTATCGAGGGTATCCGACGAGTTATGAAATACACGTCGAAAATATTCACATAAAATACTAGGTTATTTTGGCACTGGAATTAAAAACTTGAAATAAAAAAAAAATAGTAAGAATGAGCTAATCCTGTTAGATGCTAATGAAAGTAACCAGCAAAATATGACACATTAAATGTTCCTTGAAGTGGAGAAACAGGAAATAAAGTTAAGAAAAACACTTTTTCAACTTTGATGACAACTATAACACTTTGTTTGCTTACAAAACTTCATATATCGCCACGTTAATGGATTTGCTGCATTAATTCCGTGCTATCTATTTTTAACATTGATATGCATAAAAATTGGAAATTTGTGGTAAGATCTTATAGGGCCAAACTGCTGAGGTCATCGGTCCCTGAGTTTACACACTACTTACTCTAACTTGAACTAATTTACGCTGAGGATAACACCCATACCCGACGGAGGACTCGGACCTCCGACGGGAGGAGCAGCACGAACCGTGACAGGACGCCCAAGACCACGCGGCTACCCCGCGCGGCGATGTGTTTACTTAAGTTGAACGAAACGTGTTTCGAAACTTAGTTTCCTGGGTTGATAGGCAGAGTAAAGCGTAATCCAGGGCCAACTTTCGACTGCGTGAATATGGGAAATATTGCAGAAGCACTATCAAATTTACCAATGGAACATACATCTAACAGGTTAGAATATAACTGAGCTACTGTTCGACTCTGCAGTTTGCCATACTGTTGTGCAGTTATGCCAACCGGATTACAGAATACAGAGCTCTGTGACTACATGTTGTGCTATGTTGCACCTCGTACACTTCGAGAAGGTCCCATTCCCTTGAGAGGACTTACTTCTTTTCAGTCTTGAAACTACATTCTGTTTTAGCATAGAAAACGGTATCTTCTTTTTTCCGCTGATTTCGACTCACGTTTTTAGGTGCACTTTAGCTTAAGTGTAGATGAACACAAAAAAATATAGAATGGTCCTGTTCTTCAGAGCCCGCTACACTAACACTGTGTACGAAACTGACTGTATAGTCAGCAAGCCGTCACGAGCTTTCTTCTTCCAGAGACGAGAGATAAACCACTTTAGTGATCCTGCTGAGCAGAAAAGGGAGGCGGCGTGCTTATTCGAAATGGCGACAGATGGTGGGCGGGTAAGCTGCTGCCATGTTTATATCGTGCTGGGTGCTGGCCTCAGAATGCGCGCCAGGGTATTCGTCCCCTTTCGATAAGGGCTGTCCGAGGGAACAGCGCTGCAATCGCCGCCGTACCTATCAACCGGCATAGTTTACCTTGAAAAATGTGGCGAAGAATGTGGATACACAGAAACTGCTAAGTCACATTAGCTAGTTAGTTGGTTGCGTGTTCCATTAACCAATCGCACTGTACGGTAGCCGTTATGAAGTGGAACGTGTCAAGTGCACAAGAAATGCACATATGAAACAATTTTTTTAAATATTTATTTATTTATTTTTTATTAAAGTTTAATATTTCTATTATCTACCCCATTCCATTAAATGGCTAAAATGCATATACTGTACTTATAGATTTATTTATTCCTATTCAAGAATTCATCTATGGTATGGAAGGAGTTGTCAAGGAGTATGAATTCAATTTATTTTTGAAGCTATCACTGATGTCTGTCAGAGATTTTATTTTATCTGGTAATTTGTCGAAAATTTTTATAGCAGCATGTTTTACCTCTTTCTGTTCCAAAGATACGTTGAGTAAGGAATAGTGTAAGTCTTTCTTTTTTCTGGTATTATAATCGTGATTGTCACTGTTGTTTTTAAACTCGTCCATGTTGTTGAGAACAAATTTCATTAGTGAGTAATTGTACTGTGTGGCTGTTGTAAGAATTCCCAATCTTTTAAAAAGATCCTACAAGATGTGCGACTGTGAACCCCACACATTATTCTAACCACTTTCTTTTGAGCAGTGAATTTGTTTTGTCTAAATGTTGAGTTACCCCAAAATATTATTCCGTATTCCATCAGAGAGTGAAAGTATACAAAGTGTGTTAGCTTACTAATTTCTATATCCTCAAAACTGGCAATTATTCTGATTGCAAAAGTCGCTTTAGAAGATCCAAAACATGAATTTTCCAATCAAGGTTGTCATCTATATGGACACCCAAAAACTTAGTATGCTCTACCCTGCCTACTGACGTCTGTTGAGGTGTTATATTTATTGAGGGATCTGTACGTTGTGTAGCAGGAAACTGGATGTACTGTGTTTTTTCCAAGTTTAGAGCAAGTCCATTTGCAGAAAACCAATTAATAACTTCCAAAGACCTTATTTGTATCATTTTCAATTGGAGTTTCTTTTACTGGATTAATAATGATGCTTGTATCATCAGCAAACAGTTTCAGTTCAGCTTTCTGTTTCAGGTAGGAAGGGAGGTCGTCCGCATATATCAAGTACAGAAGGGGAACGATGATTGAACCCTGTGGAACACTTAATGTAATTTCACCCCAGTTAGATCAAGTGACAAACTTATTTAAAACACTTGACCCATATAAGGAAACTTTTTGCTTCCTGTTCTGTAGGTAAGACTTCAACCACTAATATGCTATTCCATTTATACCATAGAATTGTAATTTCTGTAACATGGTGTCATGGTTCACACAATCAAATACTTGGGGTTTGTCCGCCACGCCCCTCAACAATGCAGCATGCCCTCTTGCGCTGACCATAGCGGCTTCGAACGGATATGTGCCCATCACTGTCGTACGAGTTGAAGCGGGACTCGTCCGAAAGCACTACATTTTGCTACTCAGCACGCCAGCGTCGGAATTAACGTGCCCATCGTAGTCTACGGCGTTGATGGATTCTGGTCATCACAAGCCGACGCAATGGCATACCAGTCACCAATCCAGCCCGCAAGAAGACGGCGTCGAACCATCAACACAGACATGTCCACACCTGGTGCAGTGCTCCAACGTCGTGCCAACACTGTGGACGAAGCTGTTCTGTCCGTTATGGCCAAGCGGTCATTGTGCGATCCCGTACCCCTGTCGGCGCTATGTACGGCCCTCTTCGCTGCACTGGTGCCACATACGCCTCACTGTTGATGATCATGAAGATGATGTTTCGATTGTGGGGGGCTCAACTGTGGGGTTACCAGCGCCCGTACAAATTCACAAACTTTGCTCAGTCGAATCCTGCCACTTTCATGAGTGATGATGCAATGATGAAGACAACATAAACACCCAGTCATCTCGAGGCAGGTGAAAATCCCTGACCCCTCCGGGAATCGAACCCAGGACCCCGTGGCCTCACTGTTGAAGCGCGTGCTCTGTACAATCCGCAACGTCGCGAAACGGCAGCCCGTCTCCCGGAGCCCAATCATTCTGCCTTGTTGGAACCCAGTCTCCTCCCAATATTCCGTCATGTGATGTCGTCGAGGCATAGTGGCAGTTGGCTCTATGTTTCTACTTCGTTCGACAGTCCCGCACAGACAGCGTTGGGTAAGACTGAGCTGCCTGGTCACACAAAACGGAGCGCTATTTGGCCTAAGTGCACGCCACCTCTCTGCCATTTACACTACTGGCCATTAAAATGGCTACGGACATTGGACAAATATATTATACTAGAACTAACATGTCATTACATTTTCACGCAATATGGGTGCATAGATCCTGAAAGATCAGTACCCAGAACAACCACTTCTGGCCGTAATAACGGCCTTGATACGCCTGGGCATCGAGCCAAACAGAGCTTGGATGGCGTGTACAGGTATAGCTGCCCATGCAGCTTCAACACGATACCACAGTTCATCAAGAGTAGTAACTGGCGTATTGAGACGAGTCAGTTGCTCGGCCACCATTGACCAGACGTTTTCAATTGATGAGAGATCTGAAGAATGTGCTGGCCAGGGCAGCAGTCGAACATTTTCTGTATCCAGAAAGGCTCGTACAGGACCTGCAACATGCGGTCGTGCATTGCCCTACTGAAATGAAAGGTGTCACAGGGATCAAATGAAAGGTGGAGCCACGGGTCGTAATACATCTGAAATGTAACGTCCACTGTTCAAGGTGCCGTGAGTGCGAACATGAGGCGACCGAGACGTGTAACCAATGGCACCCCATACCATCACGCGGGGTGATATGCCAGTATGGCGAGACGAATACACGCTTCCAATGTGCGTTCATCGCGATGTCGCCAAACACATGCGACCATCATGATGCTGTAAGCAGAACCTGGATTCATCCAAAAAATGACGTTTTGCCATTCGTGCACCCGGGTTTGTCGTTGAGTACACCATCGCAGGCACTCCTGCCTGTGATGCAGCGTCAAGGGTAACCGCAGCCATGGCCTCCGAGCTGATAGTCCATGCTGCTGCAAACGTCATCGAACTGTTGGTGCAGGTGGTTGTTGTCTTGCAAACGTCCCTATCTGCTGACTCAGGGATCGAGACGTGGCTGCCCGATGCTTACAACCATGCGGATAAGATGCCTGTCATCTCGACTGCTAGTGATACGAGGCCATTGGGATCCAGCGCGGCGTTCCGTATTACCCTCCTGAACCCACCGACTCCATATTCCGCTAACAGTCATTGGATCTCGACCGACGCGAACAGCAATGTTGCGATACGATAAACCGCAATCGCGTAAGGCTACAATCCGACCTTTATTATAGTCAGAAACGTGATGGTACGCATTTCTCCTCCTTACACGAGGTATCACAACAACATTTCACGAGGCAACACCGGTCAACTGCTGTTTATGTATGAGAAATCAGTTGGAAACGTTCCTCATGTCAGCACGTTGCAGGTGTCGCCACCGGCGCCAACCTTATGTGAATGCTAATCATTTGCATATCACAGCATCTTCTAGCTGTCGTTTAAATTTCGCGTTTGTAGCACGTCATCCTCGTGGTGTAGCAATTTTAATGGCCAGTAGTGTATGTAGTGTCTAGGAATCCAGCGTACTCGGTTCGCTAGACGAACAATCAGACATCTCGTATTAATGAGTTTTATTATAGCAAGACAAATACAAATACTTAACTCTGATAGATGTGTCAAAAGCAAAGGGTGACAAAAAAATTAGTCTTCTTCGGAATGACAAACACAAGTCTGTACTACATTGAGATGGCTTATGATAGAGGCTACGATGTGCGTCGGCTAACGAAGTGGCTAACTGTGAAGCTCCCGTCGAAGTGTGCTGCCACCAGTCGGGCGCGGCGCTTCTGTCCTCTTCATCTACGGGCCACTGCTGTCGCCTTGTCGTCCTGGAGAGCGGTCGGTCAGCGTCTTGTTGGCTGACCTCTCCTCACAGCCGTCTCTTCTTTGTCGTTCCCCACTGGCGAGCCGGCGCTGACTTTACGCCGTAACAAATCACTTATTACTGTTCCGCAGCTCTACACGTCCTTTTATCGTGGCGTGTTGCAGACCGTTGCTTCTGAGAGTTCGCTTTTTACAAACAGCAGTGTGCGTACCTGAATTTTGATGTAGGCTTACATTACATAGGAGACGGGGGTTGTGGTGTGCATACTGTAAGACCTTCGGTACACACACCATCGCTCTAACGAAGTAGGCGAGTGTCAGCAATATGTCTAGTGGTCTTATCGTGGCGTGTTCATCTTCTGCCTTTAGGTCAGACGATAGAAACGCCACTTGCACGCTTAGAGTAGCAGATTGACGGTGACCAACTTTAAACAGAACTTGATTAATTTTCACACACATTTATTAGAATAATAAAAATCATACACATTACGTAACTTGATTCTGGATGCTGTTTACAACTGACAATCTGAAGTTCCTTTGGTCTTGGTATGTTAATCTTATTCTCACATATCTCTGATACTTCACAAAGTGTCTAGTCATTTATCTTCATGGCTATGTACAGGAGTATGGTAATCTTATTAGGTGCTGACTGAAACTTGACTGTAGACTGGTACAGACTAATGTAGACTAATGGAGACTAATGCAGACTGACTAATAGGAGGTCTGTACACTCGTTATAATACCTCGAGCGTTTAGGTATCACTGTGCGAGTGTGATCCGCGAGGAGAATAGGTTTTACGATAGCAGCAATCTCATTGGCTGCGTTACATATTAATAAGCGTATCGGCGGAAGCAGAATTTGGTCCGTCTCTAAGACAGCGCCATCTCGTAGTGCGAAGACGGACGAGCGCTGCGCCTGCGCTGTTGTGCTTAGCACAAAAACTCCGAAATGAAACTGATCTCCGCAGGAAATCCTCAGGTCTCTGTCATTTCGCCTCTACTTTTCAACTTATATATAAATGACATCCCAACAGTCCCACTTGTTACGGCGAGTTTTTATGCGGACGATACGCTCTTTCTGACAACTGGACGACCCTTGGACCAGCTAATCGCTAGGATGCAACGGTAACTTATTGTAATGGAACGCTGGACGCTCCAAAATAAGATAACCATCAACCCGACGAAGACGGCAGCCGTTCTATTCACACGGAGGAAACCAGTTCTGAACGACATACTCCAAATAGCTGACCAATTTATCCCATGGTCGCCGGGAATGAAGTATCTCGGTGTCTACCTTGACAAAAAATTACTCTTTACGCAGCATATTGACGACAGGAAGACGGCAGCCCAGAAAATGGCCAGGTCATTGATTCCGTTCCTGAAGAGTAAGGATCTCAACCCTAAGACTAAACTCCAACTGTATAAGGCAACGGTGGAACCCACAATGTGGTATGGCTCCACCTCGTTGGGAACTACGTGCGTGTCCAACTACAACAAACTCCAAGCGCTGCAAAACATTTGCTATCGACGGATCACAGCAGCTCCATGGTGGACAAGAAACGTCGACGTCCGCACCGCACTCCACGAGACCACTATACAAGAGAAGCTCCATGACAAGGCTCTACGAGTTTTGACAAGATCGATGCCCTTAGGGACGAAGTTCGACAGAATCGGTAGGAACGGTAAACCGTGCAAGATGGCACAAGTATAGAGTACCGAAGTCAATAACGTTTCACCCCCCATAGGCAATCTGTCATAACATGAGGAAGCAGTCACACATAACAACCTTGACACATTTCACCCTCCACAGGAGATAGACATCACCAAAGACAGCAGGCTAAAGGACCCATTGCGTGCCCAAGCCTAACTGAATGTGTAATAAATAAAGTGTTTTCCTTTTATCCTTACATCCCATCCTAGAAGAATAAGTCATCAAGGATGATCTCTTCAGTCCACACTACACACAATATATATATTAAAAAAAAATTGTGCTTAGCCGGGCTCGCTCTAGTGGGAAAGTTGTGTACGCGCTGACTACGCGGAACTATGTACACAACAGGGGTTAATATGATAAAAAAATCATCATTTATATTCTCTTCCGAGAGATAGTTTCCATGTTTTCATTCTACCGTAATAGTGAGTTTCGTCAAACTGTAATATTGTCTTTTGTTGAGGTGACGATTGAGTCATTTGATGAGATTTTCTTCAGGATTAAAACAACGCTAGTGCTAGGTAGATTCAATATGTTCAATGAAAGTCATTTTTGAAATAATACCAGGTTTAGAAGTATGAGACAGGAATTTCCATATGGATGGTGCTAGCCGTCAGTGCAGGGCCCGTGAGACGGCGTCTGCAGCGCCATTCGCTTCCAGTACTGGCTGACGGCGGATCTCAACACACTGTGACACAAGTCCCGTACATCGGTTTCTGTTTCAAATCCGTAAAAATGCCGAGTTTTGTTCTTACGAACTACAATTTGCGAACAGCGTCGGTTTTCTGTTATCATTTGAAGAAAACTGCTGCAGAACCGCATCGAATGCTTGTCGAAGCTTCCGGCGAACATGATCTTGGCAAAACACTGTGTTTTGAGTGGTTCAAAAAATTCAAAAGTGGTGATTTCGACGTGAGAAACGAGGAGAGCGGGAAACCACCCAAAAAGTTCGAAGACAACGAATTGCAGCCTTTATTGGATGAAGATGATACTCAAACTCGACAGGAACTAGCGGAACAATTGAATGTGACGCAGAAAGCCGTATCTCTTCGGTTGAGAGTTATGGGTTGTCTGACTGAATGAAAGACAGCAAGCAAATCAAAAGACCACTTGTGAAATGCTGCTGCTCAGATAAAAAAGAAAATCGTTTCTCCATCGAGTAGTGACAGGTGATGAAAAATGGATATATTCTGAGAATCTTAAGCGTCGTAAATCGTGGGTGAATCTAGGCAAACCATCGACATCCACTGCAAGACCAAATCGCTTGTGAAAGAAAACACTGTTCTGTGTTTGGTGGGATGAGAAGCGTGTCATCTATTATGAGCTGCTAAAACCTGGTGAAACCGTTAACACTGATCTCTACCAACAGCAAATGATCGATTTAAATCGAGCATTACGTGTAAAACGACCGGAATGTCACAGTCATATTGCTCCAAGGTAACGCCCCATTACGCACAGCAAAACGGGTCAGAGAAACGATCGAAGCGTTCAAGTGGGAAATAACAGGCAATGCAACTTATTCTCCAGACTTGGCTCCTTCCGATTATCATCAGTTTGCATCACTGGGACGCGCTGTAGCTGAACAACGCTTCAGTTCGTAAGAAAATGTACGAAAACGCCTCGCTAATTGGTTCGCTCGAAAAGAAGAATTGCTTTTTCGCTTGGCATTCATAGCCTGCTGGATATGTGATATAAATGTATAAATAACAATGGGGATTATTTTGAAAAAATTCTGTTTATCGGTTTCAGACAACAGACGTGTAATTATTGCACCTAAATGCCGGTTTCATTCTTCTTCACTTGGTAATCAACCGAAGCTGCCTACTATAAATACTTACTTGGAGTCTTGCCGAACTGATATGAAGCGCTACGCCTATCTTCAGCATTATAATGAAAAATATTCGTAAGATGATAGAACAGGTATGTATAACGCATTTTATGCAATATGAATAATAATGACATTGAAGAGTGGCATATTGCTCGACACTAGATCGGCAACATTGTAAACATATATTTAGATTACGCAGAGTCAGTCGATATTATTACATAAAAATGACCTCCATTCGAAATGTTGTCGTTGTCTGGCCTCCATTTCAAACTGAGGTACACGGATTAGTCCCTTGACGCTAGATGAGAGATGATGAACAAATTCGAACCCCGGCTGATGCACTTGCGCCATTGTGAAAGTTGCTGCTTTGGTTAAGGCGTCATGCTGAAGGGGCCTTTTATCTTGTGCGCCTGTCTTGGCCGTTTTCATCAAGCCCTGATCCACACAATCCAGTAATGAAAAATAACTGAACTAAGTTCCAGTACAATCTTTTTTTTCTATTTTTTATTACTATTCCGATTCAGGAGTAGTGTGATGAATCCAGGTTACGTAACTTGTACCATTATGACGGCCCGGCAACCCTTCTTGGAAAAAGTTAGCTGCTAAAGCATTGAGGGACATGCAGCTTCTCACGCAGGATGTCGAGACTTCTCCAGTTGAGATTATCGCATCAGTTATCTCGTGCTATTTTATGCTGCGATCTCACGGTACCATATCGTGAACTTTTTCAATGATCTCCAATATAGTTATTTTAAATACCCACTTAAAAATCGTACTGCTAGAATACGAACCTGAAGGTAGTCAAATGGAGCAATATGGTAATGACTATTCCAGTTTGGCCTGCAAACCAGTACCACCGAAAGACGGGGTCTGCCTGCACCGCTTGATGACAGATTCAACAACGACACAGGGGACCTGCTACCCTGCTCGGATGGGCTAGCACTCACACGGCGAAAATTTTCTTGCGATCAGACTTGCCTACTTCTCATTAAAATCAAGAAAGAGCCATATAAGCGCAATGCAAATCTTTTCTCTGTAGGCATAGTGACTAGATTCGAACTAAGAAAAAAGAAAGAAAGAAAACAGGTTCCTTCGGCTGAACAAAGGAATTTTCTACTGAGGACTGAGGAGGGCGCCGGAGTTGTGTTAGGAAAATCGAGCAGGTTCTTGTAATTCGGTTTCACTTGTTAAACGGATTGTTACAAAACGCCTTGGTGTGAATTAAGAGAAGAGCAAGGCCCCTGCTTTATATCAGAGAATAGAGTCGGAGTAGGCGTGACTGAGCAGACATTCGTGGAAGCAAGGTGGTATATAAGGGACCTAGAAAGGTCTCTTTTGAGACTAGACCAGAGTGACTAGCACAGTGTGTTTTTTTGTTTTTTTCCTACATTCATTTAAGCTTTTTTGTCCGTTAAGTACGTTTTTGTTCCCCTAGTTTAGTAGTGTAGTTTGCAGGTCGTTTGTGCAATCTATTTTTGTTTCATTTACTATTTCAGCATTATTAATCCTACTTGTCGTCAACGGCGCTCGGTGGATAGCTGTTTACCAATGTTTTCATTTTATCCAAACCATAAGGTTGCGCAAATAACGCTTTTGAAATGAGTAAATATATGAATAGAAACAACCGACGGACTCCCCGGATGCACCTTAAAACCCTTATCAGAAATGAGGACGTGAGACATACTAGAAACGTAATCAGACGTCTCTTCACATCGTGCTGGTGAGATATACGTTAAATGCTTTTAATCACCGTATTTTATTTAAGGCTATTCAACATCACTTTCGTATTTTACTTTTATAATGAGCAATGCCTACATTTTTTTAAATTCTGTTATCCGTGCGTATAGGAACTTCTCGGCCATATGCACAGATTCTACAATGAAGGAAGGAAGAAAGATTGAAATTTAATGTACTTCCGACGACCAAACTCGAGTTGGACAAAGTCGGAGAGCGGTAATCGATGGTGTAATTTTGAAAGGAACTATTCTGGCATGCGCTTTTATGAGATGAAAGTATGGGGAAATCACGGAAAACCTAAATCTGGATGACCATAAATGTTTTTTAACCGTGTGACTTCTGAATGTGATTCCATATCTTTAACTGATGCACCTCGCTTCGTTTCTTCAATGGAGAATGTATGTTGTCTTGTAGAAAATAGTTTATAGTATACTCACCAATATCCAACAAAGGGCCGGCCGGTGTGGCCGAGCGGTTCTAGGCAGGTTAGAATCCTGCCTCGGGCATGGATATGTGTGACGTCCTTAGGTTAGTTAGGTTTAAGTAGTTCTAAGTTCTAGGGGACTAACGACCTTAGAAGTCCCATAGTGCTCGAGCCATTTTGAACCATTTTTTTTTCAACAAAGGAGTTCTCGGAAGCTACGTCACGAAAGCCATCAAAGTGAATTTGATGTTTCCCGTGTTATTACAGTATACAGGGCAGTTATAATTAAAGTTTCGCTACTTGAGAGGGCCCCCATGAAAAACGAGTGATCGTGGGGCAATAAAACTTCGTGGAAACATTAGTAGCAGCTCAGGGTAGCCGCGCTGTCTCAGGAGCCTTGCCTCAGTTCGCGTGGGTCCCCCCCGTCGGATGTTCGAGTTCTCCTTCGGACATGGCTGTTTGTGTTGCCCTTAGCGTAAGTTAGTTTAAGCTAGATTAAGTTGCGTGTGAGCCTAGGGACCGATGATCTCAGCAGTTTGATCCCATAGGGACTTACCACAAAAAACATTTGTAAGGACATTTGGGTGAGAAATAATAAACAAACCATTGAAAGAAAAATTTCTATATCAGAGTGTGACATTTGTTAATTGCGTACCACGTTTACCTTCCAGGCTACGAACGTTGGACAATGTGAAGAACATTTGCGCCCATGACAGCTTGGAACTGCACTATAGATACAATTTCACAATTGTTCGCAGCGTTTTTCGAGCTGTGGACCACGAAATGTTCAGCTGTCGTGAAGCAGTTAGTGCACACTCCGCCCAGTGTTCTCAGCTATGGCAACAGCATTTTCTTCCACAATTTGTGGCGCTATTATTCGCCGGCCTTTCCCTGGAGCGGTTCTAAAATCGCCAGTCAATTGGAACTTCCGAATCATGTTCTTCAACCTTGGTGCGGAAAGAGCACCTCTCCGTAACCCTTTAATGCGTTGATACTCGGAAGAGCAGCAACACTGTCGCTGATGTTTTAATAGAAGCAGCTTTACGAGTAAAGCCCTGCTCACCTTGTCCAGACCCATGTTAACTGTCTGCAACTGTAATGCACACTGGCGTTTGTATTTCAGTGCTACGTCGCCGTACCAGCACCGGCTCCTAACAGCAAGTCATCACACTAACACTTCTAACAACGCAAATCCTTAAGGGCACAGTTTGAACATCCTTCCCATAAAGTTGGTACCCATACGGTGCATAGTTTTCCGTCTACATTGGTTCAAGTAGCGAAAGTTTAATTAAAACCACCCTGCATTTCTGTGTTGTAATGGGCGATTCGTCCTTATGCAGCTCTCGACTTAAGTGAGGATATGTAGACTCGCATTTTATTCACTTTTCTAAGCTTGGCAAGGTAAAAGGAACTCTATCGAAATTTCAATCCAATTCGTGAGCAGTGAGGCATTTTTCGAGGCTGGAATATTCGTGCGACGTAAGGAAAGCCCTATTTGAAACCTGTTGCAGCTTATTTTCTCTCACTGTCTATTGAATATTTCCTGTTTCTGTACCTTACCTTTATTTTTTTCTCGACTACAACCTGTATGTTGTAGACAAGAGGCGGAACCCATTTACAACCCAAGCTTCGGTGTTACTAGCATGATAGAGTCTGTGTTTCAGCCTGGAGGTCCCATATACAGCACATGTTCTTTATCACTATCACGATTTGAGCATATGTGTACAGTACGATAAATCTAGACAGCTTAGTTCATTCTTCCGCTGCCGAATACGAGTGCGTTCAGCCTCGCCCAGGTAACAGAGCGCGTTAACGCGATACTTCCGAGATTGGGGAGGCGAAACAGCCCCGGCCCGAATCCACCACCCGGATAACGACGAGGGCTGGTACGTTGGCCAGCCTGGATCTGAATTTTAAGCCGTTTCCCGCATCCAACAAGGTGAATAGCAGGCTGGTACCCGCGTCCAGTCTCAGACTAGGACTGCCGATGTTTTTAAAATTATCGGGAATCCGATACATCGATATTTAAAAAATATCATTGTCGGTCCTCGATATACATGGAAAAAGTATCGAGATCTCGATGTATCACTGGCAAGGATGCCGACTCACCTGCCTATAAAAATATCGGCTACACGTTGTAAATATGCTGCTGGTTTTAGAACTACATATTTAGTTACTGATTTATTATTAGATATTCGATACATCAACAAGCTACCAACGTGCCTATCACCTTTAGAGCAAAAACTGAAAGGCAAACGATACACGTTCAAGCTTGGAGGTTTACACTTTGCTAACAATGGTAGCTGCATGACAGTGACACAATAAAAGGCGTCCAATGGGTCCGTCGTTCTGTTTAGTCAGATATCGGATTTGTCCGGAACACATCATGTCCTCTTTTCTGTTTCTCTTTTCTTTTTTTTTTTCATTTCTGGCAACGCTAGCGACTTAACAATTGTAGTGTCAAAATTGCGTGGTGAAGTTAAAAGTTGCAGTTTCTGTTGGCAGCGCCGAGCGCGAATACGTCAGCTTCTCCCCTCACACATCTCCGGCCACCGCAAAGGCCAATCTTGTCATTTAGATTCTTGTTCATATTTCCAGCACTGGTTCTGAAGAATGCCCTTGCGAAGAAATAGGACACTAGTTCAGTTAGAAATTATTTTTGTAACGCGACTGGTGTGCTATATCGCCACATCGAAAATCTCGTTATTCCATTCATACCACCAACCCTCCTCCCCCTCCTTCTCCTCCTCCTACCCCCCCCCCCCCCCCCCCCCGCCGTCTCTCTATGCAACCGGGCTTATTTTTGTGCCTTGTATACTTGCTTCTCACAGTCAAAGAGAAAGACAGGGACACGATGAAAGCTCAAAAAGTAGTAAGACTCCCTCACACAATGAAGTAAAATTATGTTCTACTACAATTTAAAAAGAACAGTTTCAAATAATTACCGAAAATTGCGAAAAAATAAATAAACGTATCGGTACTTCATACTGTCATTTCGATATCGATGTATCGGGGAAAACATGTCGCCGGTATAGATCGATACTTTTTTGAAAAAGATTGTTATATAGATATTTTATTGACATTCCTATCGCAGCCACATACTACGCAATTGTTTAGAAAACGTTCTCACGCTTGAACGCGAGATTTACCCTAGAAGCAGACAGATGGGGCAGGGCATCCAGCTGTAAGCGCCATTAACATTGCCACAATTCATAGAACACTGCCGACTCAGTAGAGAAACGGGAAAAGGCGAGAGAGAGGGAGAAGAAGAAGAAGAATAAGAAGAATGTACACTCTGAAAATGAGTTTGAGGTCGCACGTCCTTGCCAGAAAAGTTCAGCCTGTTCAAACAGGGTGTACCCTGCACTGTAGACGACAGGAGCGTGTCTGCGTGTCGGATCCGCCTGGTCTGAGGCAGTGACAAGTACGGGGACTGTCATTCCAGTCAGAACTGGAAGAGTCGTTCAGTTCTGGGTTGCTGATGAGCGTTTAGAGGAAATAACTTCTGTGCTGGAAGTATTGGCAAGTTCCAGAAAAGGCTTGTAGTCTCAAATGTCAGGACGAACAGCCTCGAGTGTGATGCAGGAGAACACCACTTTTAGGCGATCAGGCTGTTGACTCGGTGTCAGGTAGAGCGCTGTCTGAAATTTCTGAATTAGGTAGCATGTGCACAGGCAGGGTAGCATGTGACTTACAGTTATTCAGATCCTAGCAGACACTTCGACGTGGTTCAGATGCTGCTATATACAAAAGAACGACTGCAGCATCAATAACTTGGTAACAGGTAGCGCAGTCTTACTTTTATTTACGTCCAAAGTTAACGATTTTGGCGTGAAAATACGGCCACGTTTCTGGAAGAATTGTTGTCTGCGATTTAAAGAAAAATGATGTCTGTCATTTAAAGGAAACTAAAGACTGTGAACTCTTTCATGGCGAGTGAGTACGTTAAGCTAAGCTTGTCCTGAGTTGTTAAAAATACGATAGTCTTAGAGAAAAGACTAAACTTTCGATTTCTGTACAACGACATCACTCCTTACTGAGCCACAAGTTTTTACCAAAAGAACTTTCTAAGGTGACAATAGAAGTACATCCAGCTCTAAACAATAAGGACTTCGAAAACAGTCAAACGCCGATGTCATTATAGTAACGAATAATAAATGTCTGCCTCTAATAGAACTTTGTCTCAAGCAGCAATCTATTAATATTTCGCACCGGTTCTGGAACCTCACGCTGTATTTCTAGTTTTTAGGTCCTACTTAGTGACGAAACGCCGTTGTATATAGGGTAACAGTTGTTCATAAGCCCTATCTGGGCGTCTTACATTAGATTTCCCGCAGCTTCAGGCGAATCTTGGTACGATTTATATAGCGAGACCACTGTCAAATCATTCCCTCACTATTTTCGACCCGTCTCTAACTGTAAAACGTGTGATATGTGACTGACATTATAAATAAAAGGAGAACCTTTTAATTTAATGTATAAAATACAACCTGGTCAGAAGTTTGCTCTATTAATCGTTCCTATGTGATAACGATTGCGTTGCCTATCTGCATTGTGAAACACAAAACTCTAAACGACGTGCCAACATATCGCAGATTATGTAGTATGTAGGGCGTGCGAGGAACTTCTGTGTTTTGAAAACCTGCAGCTGCTGACTATCAAGCTGACAGCGACGTCTTATTTGTTTCCTGAGCCAATATAGCTATGGCTGAAAGTGTTGTCTTTATACTTGCACCAGTGTCAGGAATATTTGTAGCTACATAAGCAGATCTTTCCACTCTCACCAGTAACGGATAGGAATCTGCAGGTGTTCTGAATTCAGATTATTCAGTTGGTAAGCAGTGAAAGATAACGAGAATCTCGTTAAGGAACTATCCATTAAGCAGCCGGACAGCGAGTCATATCGCCATTGCTGTCGTAATGCCGTTTTGTCGTTCTGTTCTCTCAGGCCGGATGTACAGGATTGTTCATTTGTCTCCACCTTTTTGAGAATAAGTTGTAGTTTACCGGAGGACGTTTATACCTTACCGTGCACAGTTTTCACCGTAACCAACTCAGACTCTGGTAAGTTTGATAATCCATTAAATGAAGTGTTTATTCGACCAGTGGAAACATGTTACTAACATCCATATACTTGGAATCGCAACAGCGTTGAAGTTACTATACCTGAGCATGTAGGCAGATACTTTTCTCTTGCAGCCTTCCCGAATGTAATGGAAGCACAACAGCAGAGGGATGTACGGCGAAGCAAAGTCTTTCTGGCGGGGAAAGTAATACGTCGTATGCCATGTGGTGGCCTATTGAGTGTAAACGCAGATGCAAATAACGCCCTGTGGCTTTTGGGTGTGTCAGACGTGAGGGCTGTGTCCCACCCCACTCGTTGTCAGGTACACAAACCTTCCACCACTACAGAGACTCAAATCGTCGTCTCATAAACATCTGTTCTAAATTATAGATAACACAAGAAACAGAAAAGCGTCACCCAACTAGCCACATGGCCTTGAGGTGGTGTCAATAATGCTTCCAAGCAATGGGATAACACATGGTAACTAAACACCATCGTAAGTAAGTCCTTGTCTTTAGTTGAAGATGTATTCTGTTAGCCTTCTACTATTACCATCTCTATCAATATAAACTATTTCACACGTGTGAAGTAAAAACACTTGCACCAGAACGCAAGCCATATGAAGTAAAAGGCCTCCTTTAGACTTCCTTACATATTGGGCCTACGCATCCATGTCGCTCCTACACGTACGCTTTGGACGTAAAGCAAATCGCCACTGACGCATACTTTCTTGTCTCTTGCAATGCAGCAAATAAATTTTTTGGCCACCTATCCTATACACACGCAACTACAAGGCCTTTCCAACGCCTATTCATATTTCTTACATTTTTCCACTTCTGTCTATATCCTGTTCCACTTCTTTGTTTTATTGTCTTTGTTACTTATTTCCATCCTGAATCACTCCATTACTCTTTGAACAAACCGCAGTTTCTAAAAAATTTTGCGCTAAAATTCCGTGTCACATAGCTATAGGTCAAAAGTGGTAAACAGAATGTAAACTTTCCGTTTCACACATATCGGAAGCTTTGTTTTGAAAGCTCTGTTTAGTTTCCTAGGAGCACTCCAGGCTATTTTTAGTTCTATGTTTATTTTTATTTCAAGTCCATCGAGTTAAATCAGCTGGCCCCTGAGGTAAGATCCAGAGGTGAATTTCAAAAAGGTTTCGTAATATTAACGAGGTAGAAGTTATAGTAATTTGGTTGAAACTTTTGAAATTTTCCCGTCCGGGAGACAGCTTAAAATTCATGACGTTATATCTTCAGAACTACTGAGCTCACTGAAATACTTTTTTTCTTTGATTACCAAAATGATTCGCTTGGTAACGATCTTTCCGAAGTTCCATATCGCATTTGGCTTTTTATGTATGAGCGTCGGAAAAGGATTTTTCATTTTGTTGTTGTTGTTGTTGTTGCTGCTGTAATTTTCTTAATGTTTAATTCTTAACGAGTATGAAGTTTAAAATCTCTATCTCACTCAAAACTCACATAGAAATTCTGAAAAAAATCTCCTATGTTGTAGATCTCTGTGTGTCTCTTAGAGTGTCAAAAATCTGTTCTTAGTTTTTATGAGAGCCAGAGACGGTCATTTTGCTTGAAATAGGCAAAATTTTCTCTTCCGTAAAAGCTTCCTGCTTGGGAAGTGATAGGCACAATACTTTGCGAATCGAAAATGGCGACATAGTGGTAACAGGTAATGCCAAACAACTTTTCAGCGGCGTATTGGTGGCTGGAGCAGTTATCTGGATGACTATCAGATGTCGACTACTCTAAAGTGGACTATAAATACAAAAACCTGTCCCATGATATACGGCTTCATGGTTACAAGACTTTCACTGTTTTCTTCCACTAGTAGTTCAAGTTGATTCGCACTAGAGACAAAAAGACATTGTCAGCAACGAAACGAACATGGGCTTGATATGCGGCATTAAAACGCATTGCGCATTCGCTTTGTCAGTTTAGGATTCTGACAAATTACTTTACTGGAACTGAGAATCATTTTGATGCTGCGGAATCTCATTCTCTAACTTCTTTCTCAGTTCATCATCAAGTCTAATGATAGTTGCTTCACAGAAATTTATATCCTTCGCTGTGCTAACACAGGCTCGTCAAGGGCCGTTAATACGCAGTTATTTTGAATTTAGACCAAAACTTTCTCTGAATCTGTGGATGTCAGGCATAGCGTTCATTCATAATCATTGTGTGTTTGATGATTTCGATCACGGTCTGCAAATGGTCATCCACTTTGCAAGTTACAGCTGCGGAGACTGATTTGAACAGCATAACGCTTTAGTAAGCTTGGTTCTGATGAAGGTGGTGTGCCCGTATCTTCCACTGCCATTTGAACTGAAATAGATAGCCAGTTTTAGCGGCACCTGCAGTCTACTACAGATCAGGGTCCAGCTTGACATTTTTACTTCTATTGGACCACCTTCATTCTGAAACCTTCTTCCATATCTGGAATAGCTTTATACGTTCCTGCTGACGTTACTTCCGGAGTTTCATTTTTGTACAAATTGCTAAACAACCGAGACAGAGATGTGAATACAGTTCTTCTTTCACTTTAGAAGACATATTGATGGTATCTGATTGGGCCCCAGCCGTGAAATTTGTAGGCAAATAAATGTTTCCCTCGCGTTGTTACAGGTTTACTGCCGACGAGTAACAGAGCGGATAGGAAAGAATGTTCCATTTATATCATCTAGATCTTCAGGATTGGAAATTAAGATTGAAAAGATGTTTTTTTCGGCGAGACTAGAAAAAAGTGAGGAATAGCTGCTGGTCCCGGCGGAGGTTCGAGTCCTCCCTCGGGCATGGGTGTGTGTGTTTCTTGTCCTTAGGATAATTTAGGATAAGTAGTGTGTAAGCTTAGGGACTGATGACCTTAGCAGTTAAGTCCCATAAGATTTCACACACATTTGAATTTTCTTTTTTTTTTTTTTGAGAAATAGCGTAATTAAAGATGTTTCGTGACAAGTGATCATGGAATCTTTAACTTTTGCTATCCTGTCGCCCTCAGTTGTGTCTTAAATTTTGTTAACAACTATCACTTTGGACCCATCGAATTACAACTGAATGAAACGAAGTTTTGATGCCGTAGGTGTTTCGCCTTTATTATTTGAATGGCATCATCAAGCTCTGAAATACATGCATATTTGTGTTAAGAGCATTTTATTTAATACAGGATGTTCAGAAATTCCTGTTGCCAAATTCTAGGACTTATAGAGGGGAGTGAGTACATAGTGTTTTTAATAGAAACCCATGTTGGATACGTACCGTTCCCGTCCGACGACGGTTTCAATTCAGATGTGTAACACGTCCGCGTCTGTTGGTAGAAAGAGAAAAGTCTCAGAGTTGCTTGTTCTGGTATGCAATGGGGTGGACAGGATGACAGTTACTGGCTCAGACGGTCACCAGATGTGGGGTCGTACGCAAAGTTTAATTTACGAAAAATGCTGGGAATATGATAAAGATATCTACAGCCTGTTCGTCGATTTTCAACGTGTGTATGGCGGTATCCACAGAAATAGCTTATACGGTGCAATGCGTGAGTTCAGAATCCTTGCGAAGCTTGTGAGAATGGTGCAAGCTCGTATGGAAGGATCACAAGCAGCAGTACGTTTCCGAAGAGCCCCATCAGGAAAATTCGAGAATGGGACAGGCCTCATACTGGGCTGGAGTAGAGATGTACTGTAACTTCAGTTGTCTCGCATATGCAGATGACATAGTACAGCTATGTGAATCAAAGCATGAGTTAAAAGGAATGTACTAGAAAATGAACAATTATGCACAGAAGGTAGGGCTCAAAGTGATCAAGACAAAACAAAATTTATGCAATTAGGGGGAAGACAAGAGCAGAAAGAATTTCTTGGGACAGATGGTAAGAGGTTCAAGAGAGTACACCAGTTCAAATACTTGGGATCTTGGTTTACCACGGATAACAACATAAAAATGGACAGCAAGGAAAGAATAGCCGTGGGAATGAAATGCATGCATTCCCTCAGAGACGGTCGGCTCTAAATCGATCTCAGTGAACACTAAGATGAAAATCTACAGCACAGAGATATGCACAGCAGTAATGTACGGTTCAGAAACATGGAGCATGACTAAGTGAGAAAAGGAAAAACTATAAATATTTGAAAGAAGAGTTATGAGGAAGATATGGACACCAGTTTTAGATAACGGAGAACGGAGGAGAAGGGAAAACGAAGAAATCTACCTTCTGATGCAACAACCAACTATCCTACAGAAGATAAAGAGCAAAAGAATACAATGAGTGGGCCATGTAGCCCGTATGCCAGATGGAAGACAGACGGAGATGGCACTGGAGCGGAAACCAAACACCAGACGCTCCAGTGGACGACCAAGGCAGCGCTGGATGGACCTACCAGCCCTGGGAACTGAACACACCTGGAGGAACCGGGCACAAAACACGAAGGAATGGAGCCAGTTTGTGGAAGCAGCGTGTGGTCTACAGAACCTGTGATCGCTAGATATCTATCTACCTGTAGGGACAGAGGAACACCTGGTGACACGAGTCCTGCTCTCTGCTCTAAAAATTGAACAGACGCCAGGTGGGGTGGAGAGCGTCGACCAGAACATGCTTCGTAGCTACAATGTCTGTAACAATGCTAGCGGTCGCCACATCGAGCCGCTGTGTAATGCAACATTACTGTTCTGTACGTACAGTGTGCTGGGTTCCTTACTGTTTTGAAACAGTGTAAACACGGTAATGTTTAAGTGTTAATTCAAACAAATGTGCTTAAGTGATAAATGGATGTTTCGGTATGTTTCCTCTCGAACTGTTACCTAATAACTGTACTGCGTTACGCTTAATTCGTTTCCTCAAGCAGATATGAATGAGTTAAACATCTGAATAGGAACCTTCGTATAACGGAAACGATACGTTTCCGGGCATGGATTGCTGTCCGAAATACTATGTACTCACTCTCCTCTACAAGTCCTTCAAATTTGTGACGGGAATTTCCGAACTCCCTGTATATCGTTATAAAGTTATGGCACTTCTTAATTTTCTGTGGCGTCATAATAGTTTACATTATACCTAAAAATGTCATAGATGCTGCTCTACATGTGTTGTTCCGGATTTATATTCTATCTGTCATCGTAATTACACTCCTGGAAATTGAAATAAGAACACCGTAAATTCATTGTCCCAGGAAGGGGAAACTTTATTGACACATTCCTGGGGTCAGATACATCACATGATCACACTGACAGAACCACAGGCACATAGACACAGGCAACAGAGCATGCACGATGTCGGCACTAGTACAGTGTATATCCACCTTTCGCAGCAATGCAGGCTGCTATTCTCTCATGGAGACGATCGTAGAGATGCTGGATGTAGTCCTGTGGAACGGCTTGCTATGCCATTTCCACCTGGCGCCTCAGCTGGACCAGCGTTCGTGCTGGACGTGCAGACCGCGTGAGACGACGCTTCATCCAGTCCCAAACATGCTCAATGGGGGACAGATCCGGAGATCTTGCTGGCCAGGGTAGTTGACTTACACCTTTTAGAGCATGTTGGGTGGCACGGGATACATGCGGAGTGCATTGTCCTGTTGGAACAGCAAGTTCCCTTGCCGGTCTAGGAATGGTAGAACGATGGGTTCGATGACGGTTTGGATGTACTGTGCACTATTCAGTGTCCCCTCGACGATCACCAGAGGTGTACGGACAGTGTAGGAGATCGCTCCCCAAACCATGATGCCGTGTGTTATCCCTCTGTGCCTCAGTCGTATGCAGTCCTGACTGTGGCGCTCACCTGCACGGCGCCAAACACGCATACGACTATCATTGACACCAAGGCAGAAGCGACTCTCATCGCTGAAGACGACACGTCTCCATTCGTCCCTCCATTCACGCCTGTCGCGAGACCACTGGAGGCGGGCTGCACGATGTTGGGGCGTGATCGGAAGACGGCCTAGCGGTGTGCGGGACCGTAGCCCAGCTTCATGGAGACGGTTGCGAATGGTCCTCGCCGATACCCCAGGAGCAACAGTGTCCCTAATTTGCTGGGAATTGGCGGTGCCGTCCCCTACGGCACTGCGTAGGATCCTACGGTCTTGGCGTGCATCCGTGCGTCGCTGCGGTCCGGTCCCAGGTCGACGGGCACGTGCATCTTCCGCCGACCACTGGCGACAACATCGATGTACTGTGGAGACCTCACGCCCCACGTGTTGAGCAATTCGACGGTACGTCCACCCGGCCGCCCGCATGCCCACTATACGCCCTCGCTCAAAGTCCGTCAACTGCACATACGGTTCACGTCCACGCTGTCGCGGCATGCTACCAGTGTTAAAGACTGCGATGGAGCTCCGTATACCACGGCAAACTGGCTGACACTGACGGCGGCGGTGCCCAAATGCTGCGCAGCTAGCGCCCATTCGACGGCCAACACCGCGGTTCCTGGTGTGTCCGCTGTGCCGTGCGTGTGATCATTGCTTGTACAGCCCTCTCGCAGTGTCCGGAGCAAGTATGGTGGGTCTGACACACCGATGTTAATGTGTTCTTTTTTCCATTTCCAGGAGTGTATTTCCATACGACATTTTATTTGCACAGAACTAGGAAGTGACCACTCGCTTTCCTCGGGTTATGTTTTGGATGTTGTTGGTGTTGCCAGCTGCTGAGTGTGTGTTTTTAATATTTTGTGTGTGTGTGAAATGATGGTTGTTTTGTATGGTTAGGTGTATGTACCCTTACTGTTTTTATAGTTCTTTCTCATTTCAGGCCACTGAAAAGACCGTCAAATAACAAAGGCGAAACGCGTACGGCACGAAAATTTCGTTATATTCAGTTGTAATCAGATGCATAAAAAGTGATGATTCGTAACATAATATGAATCGTTCGAAGAACTGTGACAAGAAATTTTTCGGGAGCGAGCTAACAGTTCCTAACACGGCCGTGCTACGTAACCGGCAGCTGTTCCCAAAGTTTGCGCAGAGTTTTTAAACGGGACCGAGCTCGGTCAACAGATGCTTAAGAGTTGCAACACGCGGCGCTGCTTCCACGGGTTATTAGCGGCGAATTAGAGGCCACATTGTCACGGCCTACGTTGCAGGGCCGTTCATTAGGGCGCGCTTAGCGCTCGGCCGCGCTCCCCGCCACTTTGCTGGGTCAATATCTGCGCGCAGCGGCCGCCTCACCTGCTGCTCCCGGACTACTCTCTCAGCCCTTTGGCTCAGCCGAAATACCTCATCTCGTGAAACCACCCTCACACACACACGTGGAACCCTCGAATTTTCTCTCCTGTGTCAGCGATGTGATCTTAAGAAATACAGCGTGTATCAAAAAGAATCATAATATTATTTAAAAAAATCATAACTTACGCCATTTGATATATGTGCGTGAACAACGTACTGTTGGAAAGAACAAACTCTCGAGTTTTACATGGTTCCCGCTAGATAGCAGCAGTGTGCGCCCACTTCAGTTCTAGTAAAAATGGCGCCAACAACAGAAAGCGTTTTGAGTTCTCCGTTTTGCGCAGTGCGGGTCAGTAATAAATGTTCTGCGTGACTTTCGGACTAGGTATGATATGGATCCTCCTACAGCACAGAGCTTTAGACGATGGCATATACAATACCGAAAAACACGTCGTCTGGGTAAAGGCAAGTCGCCGGGCCGCCTCCGGGTGTCTGACACAGACGTCGAACGCATCCGCCATAGTTTCAGAAGGAATCCGCAAAAATCCGTTCGCCGTGCAGCTCGACAGCTCAGAATGCCCTCGATGTCCGTCTGGCATGTGTTGCATCGACGTTCACACGTCGAACCATACAAAATTCAGCTACTGCAAGCTCTCCGTGAAGGTGACAAACAACAATGTGTGGAACTTCCTGGCAGATTAAAAGTGTGTGCCGGACCGAGACTCTGGTTCGAGTCTCGGTCCGGCACACAGTTTTAATCTGCCAGGAAGTTTCATATCAGCGCACACTCCGCTGCAGAGTGAAAATCTCATTCTGGAAATATCCCCCAGGCTGTGGCTAAGCCATGTCTCCGCAATATCCTTTCTTTCAGGAGTGCTAGTTCTACAAGGTTCGCAAGAGAGCTTCTGTAAAGTTTGGAAGGTAGGAGACGAGATACTGGCAGAAGTAAAGCTGTGAGAACGGCTCGTGAGTCATGATTGGGTAGCTCAGTTGAAGTCGCCGGCACGGTAGCTCAGCGTGTTCTGTCAGAGGGGTAGGTGCCCTCTGTAATAAAAAAAACTGAGTTAATCGATCAACAACGAACTTAAAAGGGTGTCTTATCACGTCCGCCCCGAGCATTTGCGACAAACAAAAGCGAACAAAATCAGATTTTTTAAAAAAAGTTGGTAGAGCACTTGCCCGCGAAAGGCAAAGGTCCCGAGTTCGAGTCTCGTTCCGGCACACAGTTTTAATCTGCCAGGAAGTTTCATATCAGCGGACACTCCGCTGCAGAGTGAAAATTTCATTCTGGAAACAATGTGTAGAACTTCTGTAATTTAGTTCTTGGCAAAAAAGAGCATGACGGTTTTCTTACGCGCTTAGTGTTTAGTGACGAGACCACATTCCATTTAAACGGAAAGGTGAACCGTCATAAAGTGAAAGTATGGGGCACGGAACAACCACATGAAGTGGTACAAAGTGAGAGGAACTCCCCAAAATGTAATGTGTTTTGTGCAGTTTCACAGGAAAAGATCCATGGTCCATTTTTCTTTGCCGATAACACTGTTGCAGGAAGCACATATCTCGATATGCTTGAGAACTTTCTTTTCCCACAGTTGGAGACTCTTTCGAACGACTACATTTACCAGCTGGATGGGGCACCGCCACACTGGCATTTGGAAATGCGAGAATTTTTAAATCAAAGGAAAACTGAACGATGGATCGATCGCACTGGACCAAATGATTCAACTTTACATTACTGGGCTCCAAGGTCAGTGGACCTGACTGTGTGTGATTATTCCTTGTGGGAATTTATAAAAGACAACGTTTATGTGCCTACGTTACTAACAACAATGAATAAACTGAAACATCACAAAACAGCAGATGTGGAAGCAGTGTCTCAAGACATGTTCGCTGCGGTACGAGAAAAATCTGAATACCGCATTGACATATGCCCTGCAATTCAGGAGCTGGCATATTGAACACCTTTGAAAAGGTACGAAAAAATCTTTTTGAGTTTCCCGTTCATCAAAAAACAAAATTCATTGTATATGTTTATTAGTTTCAGAAAGATATATGTGGCAAATAGGAGGAATTTTTATACACCCTGTACTTCTACCACCACTACACTGTAAAAGAGAAACTTTTTCCACGCAGGTCCCACTGTTCTCCATGCTTACTACAAATTCTTTTGATGTTTGAGAATATTGTATTTTCATCAGTTTCGAATTATGCATTTCAAGTGTATCATGGCTTGTTGCTTCATTTGTGTTCTACTTAAGAATAGAAATGAGACGGTTTAGCAAATTAGGAAACCCTTTCTTCGCCAGAGCCTGTAACAGGATCGAACATGTAATTTCTGAACCCTAAAATAGGGTTATCTAGAGAGGTAATATTGAAGACGAGGCCTTACGTGGTGTCTCAGTTCGTTACGTGTCTACGCAGTAACCGCGAAAGAGTCGCCGAGATGTTCAGCCAACACCAGTGGCAGGCGCTGCAAGAGAGGCGTTCTCTATCACGGTATGGCATACGGTACTGATAAGGCTACGAGAGCGTACGTTCCTAGGAGAGTCAACGAATATATTGCTTCCTTCCAGGCGTATCCCTCAAAATGACCATGAAGATAAAAGCAGACATATTGGAGCATACCATCAATCGTTCTTGACGCAAGCCATACGTGATTGGAACAGGAAAACAGGGAAGTGACGTACCCAAAGTGCCCTCCGTCGAAGTACCGATGTGTATGTAGAAATCGAACGTTTTACATAAATACTGCACTTATCACAAAAAAATTAAAAATCGATTGAAGTACTCAATGATAATAAAACACGTTTTAGTCTATGTACGGAGAGGGGAGGGGGACGGGTGTTATTGCATGATTCTGCCTGCTTTGTTCCCTTTATGAGCCTTCCGCTTTATGTAACCTACGACTAGCACTAAAACACACCTTCCTCAGTTAATTGTTTTGTATTCGAAGCTCTGTCTTACCCTACAATTTTTCCCGTCTATCGTTCCTTGTGGTGCCATAAAAATTAATACCAAATGCTTTAACTCATATCTTTTCCTGGTAGATTCCACAGAGAACCTCCTCTTTTCTTATACTCTCAGCGCACTTATTTTTCAGCGTCCTTCTGTAGCACTGTATCTCAAACGCTTCGATTTTCTTTTTTTTCAGTTTTCTCATGGTCCGTGATTCACTGCAATAAAATGCTATGCTCCGGACGCACATTCTCAGAAAGTTCATCCTCAAGTTGAGGCCATTATTTCTCTTGAAAATGAATTTAGCAATAATGTGTTGTTGTTGTTGTTGTCTTCAGTCGTGAGAGTGATTTGATGCAGCTCTCCATTCTACTCTATCCTGTACAACATTCTTCATTTCCCAGTACTTACTGCAGCCTACATCCTTCCTAATCTGCTTCGTGTATTCAACTCTTGGTCTCCCTCTACGATTTTTACCCTCCACGCTGCCCTCCAATACTAAATTTGTGATCTCTTGATGCCTCAGAACGTGTGCTACCTTCTTCTTGTCAAGTTGTGCCACAAGCTCCTCTTCTCCCCTATTCTATTCAATACCTCCTCGTTAGCTCTTCTGGAGCACCACATTTCGGAAGCTTCTATGCTCTTCTTGTCCAAACTATTTATCGTCCACAATGCAAGGAAATAATGTAAGGAAACGATACATGTGGTGCTACAGAAGAGACAAATGGCAAATCAGCGAACAGTATTTTTCATCAGGGCGATATTTTATTGAAGTAAAGGTAGGCGGTTCTCACTTGCTGAGCCACGGTGGGAAACAATAATGATCTGCCCGTTTGTTGAGCTGCGTGTGCACTCCCGGCAGGTCTAGAAATTAGACACGTAATTTCTTCTCTCAGAACACTGCGTTGTTCTTATCCTCGGTATGAAGGCTAGTGAATTGATATATACAGGGGAAGCTTAGAATGAGTGCTCGTATATAGACAGTCGGGGAGGTGCCACCATATCATCAAAACTGCATAATACAATGTTTCCTCCTTAATTTTTCTCTTTTCTGTGGGGCGTACAACTCGCCAATCACTTTGACTATCTTAGAAAATTAAACCAACAAATTTTAGCTGTGCGTTACCCCCATTACCTAATAGTTTCTCGTATCTTCAAGTACATAGTGTGTAATTGACGCGAAAGAAATATCACCTTAATTTCAATAGTATCTGTCGCCTTGTCTGTGATATGAAACAGATTTATGCAGTCACACGATGGACTAAACTAAACTCGGCGACCTGGCTTTGATGACACCCTGATGATAATGACGATATTTGGTTTGTGGCGCGCTCAACTGCGGGGTTATCAGTGCCCGTACCAATTCGCTATCTTTTCACTGTCGCTTCTCGCCACTTTCCCGAGTGGTGATGAGTACAACACAGACACCCAGTCAACGGGCAGAGAAAGTACCCGAACCGGATGACCATGTGATGGCGCCAAAATGAAACCACCGATTAGTGTTCAAAAATGGCTCTGAGCAGTATGGGACTTAACTCCTGAAGTCATCAGTCCCATAGAACTTAGAACTACTTAAACATAACTAACCTAAGGACATCACACACATCCATGCCCGAGGCAGGATTCGAACCTGCGACCGTAGTGGTCGCGCGGTTCCAGACTGTAGCGCCTAGAACCGCGCGGCCACTCAGGCTGGCACCTATTAGTGTGTCTCTCATGCTTCCTCTATGGTGAGTTTATTAGATAGAAAACGGTAGCGGACTGGGACAAGGAAGGAAGAAGAAAGAGTTCGAAAACATCACTAAGGAAATATCCAGACGTTCGCCAGAAGATTTCAAGGGAGCATGAAATCTCAGTTAAACGGTCACCCGGCATTTCATCTACACTTTTCCCGCATTATAAGGGGCGCTCAATAAGTTTCCGCCTGAGGCTGCTGCTGCAGCGCATAGCGTGACTCCGATGCGCACCGACATGTAGGCAAGGGATTAGTGTGGTGTTCGTGTCTTTCCGACGTGCATGCGGTAAATGCGGGAACGTGAACTATGTCGACGTTATTACAAATGCGTCCAAACAGCTGCAACGTGTTCTTATCTTCTTGCTGCGGAAGGACAAACGCCGGTAGACACCCATCGGAGAATGAAGAATGCGTACGGGGCAACAAGTGTATCGAGAACCGCCATTGTGGACTAGTGCGCCAAGGGGCTCTGCTGATGCGCCATAACGAGCGTCTCCATGTAGCAAATGTCATAGCGCAGAAGCTACGCCGGCTGGGGTGGCCGTGCGGTTCTAGCCGCTACAGTCTGGAACCGCGCGACCGCTACGTCGCAGGTTCGAATCCTGCCTCGGGCGTGGATGTGTGCGATGTCGTTAGGTTAGTTGGGTTTAAGTAATTCTAAGTTTTCTAGGGGACTGATGACCTCAGCAGTTAAGTCCCATAGTGCTCAGAGCCATATGAACCACTTGAGCAGAAGCTAGGCCAGCTGGAATCGGAGACGTTCGAGCACCCGCCCTATTAAGTCTGATCTGTAGCCTTATAGCAGATAATTGTGGATGGTGACGTCCGCTGCAGTGGTGCATGTAGTTGCAGATGTATTGAAAATAATATTAACTGTTGATGGTAGCAAGCAAGTATGTATAAAGTTATTGTTTAAATCGCCTGCGATAAACGCAAATAAATAAATAAATATCTCCAACTTTCTTTATAATCGGTGCCACAGAGTCCGGTCTCCAATTTGAATTAGATACACTTTTCTTCACTGTGCTGTTCTGACCGTGGTATACGAGTATTCCATCTTGTAGCCACTTTAGCCACTCCTTTTTCCAGAACGATACTTATATATGCAGACCTCAGCAATGACATCTCACCCCCTCGCATTTTCACTCTACGAATTTTTCTTTCACATTCTTCATTGTATCCCTGAAACACATAATTACTTTATTCTCGTTTTTGATTTTCTGGTTTTGTTATTCTCATTTTGTATTTTACAAGGTATATAAAGGTCTGCTACTGAAAGAAATTCTGAATGTCTTGGTACACGTTGCATGGTCGAAGACTATATTGTTCACAAATACTATGGAGGTGTTCCGCAACTTTTCAGAATGCTAAGTCTTCTATACCTAAACATAAGCTCAAAATCACTTACGTGAGCTGTCGACTATTTTTGAAGTGAAACTGTTTATTTATTGTTCCTTCACTTTTGTTCCTTCTTTTTGTTCTTTGAATCGATAGTCCGAAATCGTAAAATGTGCATTTGATCCTGCGAAGTTTATATATCTGTTTTCTGGTGTTGGCTTTGTCGGTCTCAGAGTAAAGATTCTCTGAAAATTTTGAGATAAGGGCCTTGTTTCACATACTCTCGAAGTTCAACTGAATAATCATCCGATTTTCCTAATTACCTAATGTGGGTGTCGTTCTCTGTAAAAACAGAAATCGCAGCAGTGAATCGCATGCTTCTTGCTCCTATATCGCGCTGTTACATGGTTCAGCCCACTCGTCCAATCTTGCACTTAACTCGTTCTGTGCCTTTGTTTTTCTTCCTGGAAGCAATAATGAATTGCAGTTGTGATATTCGCACCTTTCCTTCTCAGCGCCCAAGAAATTGCGCAAATGAGAGGAATTGGTAAAGTTTTGTTTAAGGTATGAGAAGCAGGAAGCGTCGCAGAATTCATGTAGTCATTTTTAAAGACAAAATCTGGGAATGTGAACCAGATGAATGTGCGTGTATGATTCCAAAAGTCGCCACGACAGTGCTCACGGATCTAAAGGAAATATTCGTATGCAGGTATCCAGTCAGATTACAATTTTTAATGACGCATCGTCTAAATGACCGCTTTCCTTCTGAACTTTCTTATTAAAATGGAGTCTCCATACTGGTCTCCGAACGTAGGTGCGTAATCGCCTATCATCTGAAATCATGTCACGAGGACAAAAAAGTTGGAAATAGTACAGCCAAGTTGCATGACGAAGTGTTTTTTAAAACGTTGGCAAGTTTATTTGTCTACTTCGTTTATATTCAACATTTTGCCTGCGACGTCCGTAGAACTGCGTGATAATAAAATTAAAGTATGTAACATCGATTTTTTCGATGTAGTGTTTTATGTTGACGTGATAATTTGCAGGTACTGGTTTGTTCGTTAAGAGTTATAATCATTTACTCTCTAATGTCTTTTGTAATTTACGTTAAATTGGAATATTCCGTTTGTGATCGGTTTATTCAAAGGATATTTTTCTCTCTTCTTATAATTGAAGAAGAGGTTCTGTTTGATTTCATTTTAATTACGACCAGTTCCAGTAACTGCTAAAATGCTGTAGAGAAGGTGAACCAGAAACTGCGTCTTATTGGCAGAACGCTTAGAAAATGCAACAAATCCGCTAACACTTCGTTTTTGCGTTCTATTCTAGAGTATTGTTGGTCTGCCTGGGATCGTTATCGGATAGGATTCAGAAACGACATCAAAAAACCTCAAAGAAGGGCCAGTAATTTAGTGTTATCACGAATTATAGGAGAGAGTATCACGCATATGATAAGCGAGTTGGGCTGGCAATCATTAAAAACACAGGAGTTTTCCATTACGCTGAAATTCTTCCACGGAATTACAATCACTAGCTTCCTTCTCTGAAAGAAAAAACATTTTGTTTACGCGTTGGATATAGGTTCCCCTTTTATGCTGAACAGTTTTTGCTTTCACATCCAAACATTTTTCGGCATCTCTGTGCCATCGTCAATGGATTTTGTTTGTTGAAAAACTGTAAAAAGTGAACATATTTTTAGGCTGTAACTGGTCTAACAAATGAAGACTAAAGACAGTTTTTGTTCTTACCTTGATTTTATATTACATGATTTTGCAGGACCATCTGTACGGTATTCTGCTTTGATAGCTTGTCATCTGCACACAAACCGATGCAAATGTGAATTTTGTCGGCGAGTTAACGCATCCCTTGAATTTTAAAATCTTGATTTTGGTGTGGCGAATTGTTTTGCGTATATATTTATTATTATTCGCGTTTTGTTGTAACTGATTCTTCTTCTTTCGCGTTCTGAGGGTGCTAACACACATATTAAACGTTCTTTGTGTAATTTTGGTTTTTCAGATGCCTTCTCACTTCGCAAAAGTCATTTAACACATTAACGACAGTTTACAGAAAAGGCAACACGAACAGCTAAAGGAGATTACACACACACACACTTACACACACACACACACACACACACACACACACAATCGCGCGCTCGATAAAAAGCACACACACGCACGCACCAACAGACATACACAGAAATAGAGATAAAAGTAAACAAAATTCAAATTCGACGCCAAACTAATTCGGGAACAAATGAACGCCGATGGAGTTATCGCGCAACATCACTGTGTATACCACGTTTCTCGAAGTGAGAAAGCGTTTGAAAAACCGAAATTACACAAAGTACATTTAATATGTGTGTGCAATGCCCTCAGAACGCGAAAGAAGAAGATCAGTCACAACAAAACGTGAGTAATAACGAATATAGATGCAAAACATTTTGCCACACCAAAATCACGTTTTTAAAACTGAAAGGATGTGTTAAATGGCGGATAAAATTCGCATTTACATCGTCTGGTTTGCACACAAGCTATCAATGCAGAACACAATACAGATTTCTTGCAAAACCGCGTAATGTAAAATCAAGATAATAACAAAAAGGAACAGGAACTGTCTGTAGGCCTCATTTTGTTAGACCAGTTACAACCTAAAATATGTTCACTTTTTACTGTTTTTCAACAAACAAACTCCACTGGTGATAGCACAGAGGTGTCAAAACATGTTGGGGTAACAAGAAAAAATATTGCTTTGCATAAAGGACGGAACCTGCGTCCAAGTTTAACTGCAAACACGAAAAAATATAAGGGCTGCAGATACTAAAGATATTTTGTTTACACTCACCTAAATAGGGAGAAACACCCACAGTGGTAAAATAAGAGACTTCAGAACTCGCAAGAAAACATTTAGATGTTCATTTCTATTAAAGAGCGTAATATGGAAAAACTGGAAGTGGTTCTATTGAACCGTTTACCATTCACTTAAGTGTTAGTTGAAGGGTAATCATGTAGTTGTAGACGTAGATGTCGAGATGGATATGGTGTAATATAACAAGGTGTGTACACTGCCCTCTAAATACAAGTTCAGCCTAGATATCGGTCGTAGAAAAAATTAATAATTATATAACCCTTTGTTTCCCGACATAAGAAAAAATTTACTTTTTAACATTTTCTTTGCAGAATTTATGCTATTGTGGCCTCAAATGACGGTACGATTTTTTGTAAAACTTTATTTTATTTTTTACAACTTTTTTCACTCAGACTCCATGGGCGGAATCACAACATGCGCAGAAAAATGCTCCAGTTTTTATAACTTGTACTTTATTCCACATAAATATTAAATATTTTCACATTGGAAAATTAATTAACAAAAATGTGATATTTCTGATATTTTTTTTTAAATTCGCATAAATTTCCCTTACTATGCGTTTGTCTCTCCACATTCTGTGTGTCCGGTATTCACATTGAGGTGAAGGTGTAAACGGCAAAAAACACTCTGAGGCATCATTATCCGAACAAGTGGAGTTTGTTTCACAATCTGCCTCTTGCAAATTGCACGACAAAGCTTTGTCAAAATTATTAACATTTTCGTCATCACCTTCGATGTCAGTATCCTCTGTAATATCAGAGGGAATGTCCTCATACAAAATTGCTTCAATCTCTGCATCACTCAAAGGTCGAAAGTAGCCACCAGTTTTACAATTTTCGTCCATCTCTGTGTGAAAAAGTGGACAACTAGTGAGAGGTAACGCACTGTTGCTACAATAAAGTGTTCGCACAACCTGACGATACTAATACGTCCGCTTTATATTTTCCACTTTATCTCATTCACTTGTAACGTAATGCTTCAAACTATTATAAAAAACAAAGAAGGTAAGTAGTTACAACGGAAAACTCAGCGGAAGTTTCAATAAATTGGGCACAAATTCAGGCAACACCATGGAAACAAGCACATACAATCTTGTGTTTTCACAGCAGCGTGCGAAAAACAATTTCTAGCTCTGACAGCCAGAGAGGTCTATGTATTGCATAATAACATCTATGAAACAGTAGAGCAGAGTTACTGTTACATACCGACAGGCTCTCAGATCACGAAACTGGACCACGAGAAAATAATGAGAGTCAAAACTTACTGGCACTTTTAAGTATCATCAGGCAACAAAGGGATAAAAGAAGCTCGTTCAGGCAAGGCAAGACTTGTGAAACTGGCATCCATGCCCGGATCGAATCCTCTTTCCGCATTATCAGCCGTTGCCCTGGCACGTCGATTAGGTTTATGTGATTCATCGCACCAAAACGTTTCTCACGCCCAGGCTAGCAGATGAGGAAATGGCTTCTCTTCTCCGATTCATGCGCCTAACGCACAGGCATTTACAATGTATAAATAGGCACAGAATTATATTTAGACTATTCGTACGCAAATGCCGAATACGACTTTGAAACCGCCCATCATATGCTAAAATGGCTAGACTATTAATATTTAGCTACCGGGAGTTAAGACTAATGCAAAATATAGATAGTCAAGTCTAGGTTCAAAAACCGCCGAAGAAAGCGGAAAAGGTTGAGAGATAAATTAGATTTGTTGCTGCTTTTTTTGTTTTGGCATCCGTAATTTTTGTAAGGCTGTCTGATTTCCGATGGAAATTTTTGCGGTGCGGCTGTGAGTTCCGCGCAAGTTACTTTCGGTGAGTGGATTGAGCGGCGCCGTGTCGTGGTGTCTTTTGCTTAGCCGCCGGCAGTGGGGCGTCTCTCGGCAGCGGGGGCTGTGGCGTGTGCGCTGCTTTTCGCCGTCCCTCGCGTGACCCCGGCTGGACTGCGTGTGTACACACGCTCTGCACACAGGGGGAGGCTGCAGGCCAGATAATTACTTACGTACGTGTTCAGTGCGCTGTGGCTGTGCGTACAATATATGTCGTTACGATGCCCCGTCTGTCGTCAGTTTTACACGAGCGCCCAACACACGATTCGCTTTTGTGTGTGGTGGTCACTTACCGCTAAGTATATGAAACTATACAGAGTTCACGCAATATTGGCGTTGGGTGCACTCAATACATATTTGCGCGTACACACACACACACACACACACACACACACACACACACACACACACACACACACACACACACACAGACAGAGAGAGAGAGAGAGAGAGAGAGAGAGAGAGAGAGAGAGAGAGAGACGCAAACATACATATACGTAGTCAAGCAAAGAAACACATACGGACGCTCCTCATCCAATACTCGTCACAAGCGAAGAATTCATCCTTGGTGTGGTAGCAATAATCAGGAACAGATGACTGATACATCCATATAAATATGTAATCGCTCGTGAATAGCTCACTTTGCCACGCGGGATTAGGCGAGCGGTCTTGGGCACTGCAGTCATGGACTGTGCGGCTGGTCCCAGCGGAGGTTCGAGCCCTCCCTCGGGCATGGGTGTGTGCGTTTGTCCTTAGGATAATTTAGGTTAAGTAGTGTGTAAGCTTAGGGACTGATGTCCTTAGCAGTTAAATCCCGTAAGCTTTCGCACACATTTGAACATTTTTTGAATAGCTCACTTCTGAACACTATGTCTTAAACAAACCCGTGATTTTCGGATACAGCATTATCAGTGTTCTGCTTGTCACAGTCACGTCGTTGAAATACCTGGGGGTAACGTGGCGAAGTGAAATGAAATGGAGCGAGGATGTGAGGACTGTGGTAAAGAAAGCTAAGGGTTGACTTCGGTTTATTCGGAGAATTCTTAGAAAGTGTGACTCATCTGTATAGGAGACAGCATGTGCAACCTAATTCTTGAGTACTGCTCGAGCGTTTGGGATCCCTACCAGGTCGGATCCAAGGAAGACATCAGAGCAATTCAGAGTCTGGCTGCTATGATGTTACTGGTAGGTTCGAACAGCATGGAAGTGTTACGGACATGCTTCGGGAACTCAGACAGGAATCCCTGGGGTGAAGGCGCCATTATTCTCGAGAACACTGTTCGGGAAAATTTAGAGAACTGGCATTTGAAGCAGACTGCCTCGCGGTTCTACAGCCTCCAACACACTTTACGCGTAAGGACCGTAAAGATAAGATATGAGAAATCGGGGCTCATATGGTGGCGTATAGATAGTCGTTTTCCTCCCGCTCTATTTGTGAATCAAGAAAGGAAATGACATGACTAGCAGTGGTACTGTGTACCCTCCTCTACGAGCGAAGGATCTGTGTGGATGTAGGTGTAGATATATTCTATAAGCCAGTCATATACTATTGATACTATCTGGCTAACGTAGAGTTGTCAGAGAGCAGCGCGTTGTACAACAATAACGGGGACTTAATACTTATAGCTGGCAGGCGATCTGCTGCGAAAACAAACACTCGTATGAAAACCAGTATTGAAATTGACCAACAGAATAGATTTATCTGACGTTTCTCCTATCCAAAGTCGTCATCACCTTTCATACAAGCATTACAAATACACCTGTTCCGTCTTCACGAAGTTTATGTTCATCTTTTCCTTCATCGATCTGTGTCCTACTTTGATTTCAAGTTCAAGGTTTCCTTGGGGTGTGGTTCATCTCTCATTCACTGTTTACGTGTTTCGTCCCCTCTCTGCATTCAGTTATTTCCTCAGTAATGGCATTCAACTCATTTTGAACATCTTCATCCTTTATTAAATCTCTTCTTGTGCAAGCCCTATACTATTCCCAAGAATCTCATCTCTGTTGCTTCTGTTTGGCTTTCTTTTCATTTAGTCAGCCCTCTGCTCCATAGAGTAATGACGGTAATGCCATAATTTTTTTTTTACCTTCAGCCGACCGAGGTGGCCGAGTTGTTCTAGGCGCTACAGTCTGGTACCGCGCTACTGCTATGGTCGCAGGTTCGAATCCTGCCTCGGGCATGCATGTATCTGATGTCCTTAGGCTAGTTAGGTTTAGGTAGTTCTAAGTTCTAGGGGACTGATGGTCTCAGAAGTTAATTCCCATATTGCTCAGAGCCATTTGAACCATTTTTTTTTTTTTTTACTTTACCATGCAAAAATATATGTTGACGATGTCGTTAATGCTCGCTGGAATCGTTAATGAACACTGAGAATTAACTCGGTTTTGGTAAGGACAAAGAAGGCGATCTCCTGTAGCAGGAAGGCCTTCTTTGTTAAAATTATCATTATTTCTGTAGGCGAATCGTGTCAGTTATAGTAAAATGGAATGATCGGTATGCAAACCGAAATCAGGTTCACAGCGGCATGCAGACCACGCCATTATACAAGAGCGAGGCTTTCACGGCGGGAGTCCATTTCAGTGCAAGTCTTCCGGGTGCATGGGCGCGTAATATGTGATAAAACGGCTGACGTCTCGTCTACTATTGCAAGATACGTTTCAGAGGGATGAATTCACTGAACGGAACGTTGAACTACTGAAGGGCGTCTAGCTTTGTTAACTTTATAAGCTCATCTGACAGTGGAGTGGTTTATTACGCAGTTATCTGATCTGTAAATAAAGCATTTATGGCTCTTTACTGTTTGTAATACATAGCACAATAGAAAGTTTGTAAGGTAAACTTCGTAATAGCAAACCACCAGTTTAACAAGTCATGGTTGCGAAATACTGACAAGTAAACATGGGATCTAACAACTATGAACACTTCATCTTCGATATTGTGAAGCCGGCCGCTGTGGCCGAAGGTTCTAGGCGCTTCAGTCGGGAACCGCGTTGCTGATACGGTCGCAGGTTCGAATCCTGCCTCGGGCATGGAGTTGTGTGATGTCCTTAGGTTAGTTAGGTTTAAGTAGTTCTAAGTCTAGGGGACTGGTGACCTCCCATAGTGTTTAGAGCCATTTGATACTGTGAAACAATTCTCTTGTACTGTTAGTTCTTTGTTTTCGATATTTTCAGAGGTGGCAGTATGGACCAAAACAATAAAAAAATGTCTAGTAACCATGGGTTCTAAAGCGCATACCTTAAGAACTGAAGAGCCTTGTTCATCTTCGCTACTGTGAAACTTGTCTCTTGTATTGAACAAGTGTTCATAGTTGCTAAGATATGAATTTTAGAGCCCATAGTACCTCGGCAATTTTTTCTTGTTTTGAATCATACTACTTCTTCCACAAGATAGAAAGCAAAGATCTTGCAGTAGAAGATCTTCATTTCACAGTACCTAAGAAGAAAAAAATGCTCATAGATCTTAAGGTATGCATTTCAGAGTCCGCGTTTGCTAGACTTTTTTGCTTCGAATTATCGTTCCTGGCGTACCCATGAATAACGTTCATTCCTCTCCGGACTCTCAGTATACAGAAGAATAGAAAAACTGGTAGAAGCCAAGTCCAGCGAAGATCTATTTAGGTTCCGGCGAAATGCAGCAACACGAGAAGCAATACTTACCACACGACCTGTCATAGAAGGTAGAGTGTCGGACGGCAAACCTGCATTTACATAATTTGTTAATTAGGAGAAATATTTTCGCAATTATTATTGGAATGCATTGTTTGAAATTTAGAGGGCAGCAGGAATAAAATTCTGGAAGTGAAAAATTATCTTGAACCTGTACAAAAAACATAGTAATCATGAGAGTCGAAGGGCATAAAAGGCAAGCAGTAGTTGAGAAGGGAGTGAGACAGGGGTTGTAGCCTATGCCCGATGTCATTCAATCCGTGCTTTGAGCAAACTGTGAAGGGAAGAAGGAAGAGTTTGGAAAGGGAATTAAACTTCATGGAGAAGAAATAAAAAAAAATTATTGTCTGTTACTCAGTGAGTAAGGACAAACAACCTATCAGGGCAGTTAAACGGAATGAACAGTGTCTTGTAATTTGAAAAGATGAACATTGAAAAAAGTAAAGTAGTGATAAAGAAATGCAGTCAAATTAATTCAGGCGATGCCCAGAGAATTATGTTAGAAATTGAGACACTGAAGGAAGCAAATGAATTTTGCTATTTGAGCAACAAAATAAATGACGATGCCCGATGTTGAGCGCATTTAAACGTAGACTGGTAATAACAAAAAAGGCATTTTTGAATAAGAGAAATTTATTAAACTGATGTAAATGTAAGTGTTAGAAATTATTTTGTGAAGTTAGTGTGTCCTTATATTAAAGTGAAACGTGGATGAGGAACACGACAGACAGGAGGAGACTAAAATATTTTGAAATGCAAAAATAAAAAAGAATGCTGAAAACTTGATGGGCATTAGTGAGGCGGTACTGAAGCAAATTCGGGAGAAACGCAATTTATGCGACAACTTGATTAAAAGATGTGGTCGGTTGATAGGACACATTCTGAAGCATCAAGGAATTAGTTTGGTAATGGAGCAAAGAGTGGGTTAAAAATTGTACCGAGAGATCAAGTCTTGATTACAAAAAAATGGTTCAAATGGCTCTGAGCACTATGGGACTTAACATCTAAAGTCATCAGTCCCCTAGACTCAGAACTACTTAAACCTAACTAACTTAAGGACATCACACACATCCATGCCCGAGGCAGGATTCGGACCTGCGACCGTAGCAGCAACGCGGTTTCGGACTGAAGCGCCTAGAATGCTTGGTCACAGCGGCCGGCTCTTGATTGCAGTAAGTAAGTTAAAGTCGATGTAGGTAATAATAATAATTTCATGTGGCTTAGTGGCCTATTGCATGTCTTTGTATTGGACGTCACGGAAGTAGTTACATAGCGACAAAGAAATCTGCACGGCGTAGCCCAGCATGGAGAGCTGTATCAAACCAGTCTTCAGGCTGACGGCGATCACAACAACAACAGCAACCGCAACGAAGGATGTTATGAAACACGTCATATTTGTAGCAGCAGTTTAGTGAAGCAGCTAATTTGTGCAGTGCTGCAGGTAAAGCAGCCAAATGTGAGGTACTTACAAATGTAAGTGTCCGATACACGCACGCTTCCTGGTTGTTCATGTAATGGGTTTCAGGTCGTGCACTACAGTCGGATTTTATTCTTTGATTGCTACATTTGTTACTGAACTGTAACAATTAAATTTCAGCCGTGTATCTACGCTGCAAAATTATAATATCAATGACCGCGATTCTTAATGCGCTGGAGTCAAATGTGGGAGAATGCGGAAGCGTTTCCCTTTTTATTCCATCGTGACTGAGGTTTACAGCAAAACCACTTGTGTCGGTTGCTTCCAAATAACACTGATGTCGGAGAAACGTTAAACTGTAACTTTCCAACTCTTCCTTCCTATCAGCTGAGCCACAGAGCCAGAATTAATGCGATCTAAAATAGTCATAACGAAACAACGAGGGCGAGTATAATAAAGGAGTTGATTTATTTGAATACTATTCCTGACGATAAGATGAAACCGATCTTAAAAAGAACAGCTGTGCACAAGAGGCACAGACGAAAACTACACGTGCTGTAGGTCGCTGTTCGTTTTAAGACCTGATGGCAGCTGTAAAGCCGAGATTAGGCTATCTGTTTAAATACTTGTGACCAAGATCGTGACTTCTACTGTTCGTTTTCATTTCTTATTTGTTGCGATGAAATGAAAATACTTATCTAATGGTTCAGGAGGGGAGAAACATATCAACGATGAGTGTAGTGAAGGATATTAACATCGTACAAATCGATTGATTAGGATTATGTAAATGTTCAGTAGATGATTATCGACTTGAATCTTAACAAACAAACGACATTAAGTGGTTTGCAAGACGAAAAAGAGAAATGTTTAAGGAATCCTGGACGGAAAGAAATAAGACAGTTGTTTCAGTAACAATAAAAATAAAAATAAATGCCCTTTGTTTATCTTACACTGCGGTTGCAGATGCCAAAAGTAAATGAAGCCATCAGAAATCGCAATTCACTCCAGAGCAAGACAGCTGCTATGAAGAGGAAGTCGCTGCCGAGTAAGGGACCAATGGCTGCGCAGGCAGTGGGCTGTGCTGCTTGGCCTAATTACGCCTAACGATTGCACAGACACTTAAATTATGGAATAACATGATAATGATGGATATAATATCTTCAATAAAGAAAATTATGGCATTACCGTCATTACTGCATGGAAGAGAGAGTTGCCTAAATGAAAAGAAAACCAAACAGAAGCAGCAGAGAGAAATTATTGGGTAGAGTATAGGGCTAGACAAGAAGAGATTTAATAAAGACTGAAGATGTTCAAAATGAGATAAATGTGCATGTTCTTACTGAGGAAATAAATGAATTCAAGGAGGGGACGAAACTCGTATATATTCAATAAAAAATGAACTGTACATGTAAATAACTTATAACTCGTATATATTCAATAAAAAATGAACTGTACATGTAAATAACTTATGGAATTATATGTACATGATCACTATTACATTGACTTATTTTGGTGATAAGACTACAGCGTAGAGAGGTCGTATCTATGGTGCAAAACGTGCCCAGAGTATCAATATACTCTTTCTCGCCTAGCAGGGATCATGTTTTCGTTACATTATTGGAAGCGATGAAAAAAATTACTCGTTCGTCGCGCAACTAAGCCTTCAGATGAGCAGAAATCTATCTGCATTTGAACAATAACGCATGGTAACAGAGTAGAGCTCGACTTATTGGAAGAATTAGGTGAGGAGTCACTCCATCATTTCAGTTTGATGTATTATAAGGCTCTCGGAATAAGCAATTCAAGGAATGCTGGCTTACTTGAAAAGTTAAGTTAACGCTTTAGAAACCGAACGCACTTTTCTAGAACAAGAAACGGATAATTACTCCAAACCATTCTACGTTTTCCTTTACCCAAAACCAAGAATGTTTTGTCTGTCTTTGAAAATGTGACATTGAAAACGAAATGTTGCAGGCGTGAGTCTAAAAACAGTATTAAATGCTCGAGATTTTCCCCCTTCATTCTTGGAAAGATATTATGATTTCAGCGAGAACTAAGAGAGACTCAAAGTGGTACAACGAACATTTAATGCAGTTGACGTGAGCATTACTGGAACGAATAATAGTGAAAATACTACGCAGGATGAATTTTCGGCAGTAATACGTTCAGTAGAGTGGTGCTTTTATACAGAACATAAATGGAAAAATGTAAGTTCTGGTCTTGTGACAGGAGAGTCAACGATGATCTGAGTGGTTGATCTTGCATGCGCCAGTGAAACATGGAAAGCTCAAAAGAAATGGACACTAGCTGCTAACAGTCATAAATTTGAATTTTTTTAGGTTTTAGTCTTCTATTCTCGTCAGAACTTCAGTATTTCTCTTATTGTTGATGGTAAGTGTGGGTTTGGAAAGCGTTCCACATGCGTTGCTAAACAGTCGATCGCGTCGCGAAAAAATACAGTAAAGATTTCAGTCTGTTTCAGCTTTTATACTGCGAAGTTCATTTGTCGATGAAAGTAGAAGAAGTTATATGCAATAAAAACGCGAATTAATATTGAAACCTTTAAACGGGGTGAAAGAATTTACAAGACTTACTGATTTTTATCTCGGATATCCTCATTCAAAGGGATTCGTGAAAATGATTGTAATGACGGCCTCAGTGAAGACAGAGTTAGTAGATTATTCTTATCGAACGTTGTAACAATGTAACTATTATAATGGAATTAATGGATTGGATCGTAAGCTTCGATATTCAAAAAGCAAATAAAACATAGACGTGCAAAGCGGAAACGTCCACTTCCATTAGTGTAATTTAGTACCAATTAACAAGCTTCCGTGAGTTGTACCAGCTGATTTTTGCGATACTACTGTGCAAACATGTAGTCTAAACAGTAATGTACGTCTCGACGACGAAAGTCACCTAAAGAACGCGGAAGATTTGTCTACATCGTCCGATAGCTTTATCTCGAAACGTCAGGATACGAGCAAATAAGCTACATGTGTACTTTACTTTCGCGTCTCTGCTCGTGATAAATAAGAACGAAGATCTTAGAACACAATAGCGTGCTAATCGTTCTGTTGTCGCCTTCGCGAGTGTCGACGTTGATGAGAGCACTGCTGATCGCCGTTGTCTTTTCTTACTTAATTAAAATCTCTTCAGATACGTTTCTGGATTATATTTTTGTGCAATTATGAAACTTTCTGGCGATTGCGTCTTAAATTGTCAGTTTTATCTTTCTTCGACAGGAGACAGTTGATATAATTGGGTCGAACGCCCATCCTAGAATACTGTTCAACAGTTCATTGAAAACACGCGTGCTATCCATCCAAGAATATTGTTCTAGTGCGTGGAACCGCTACGAAATAGGACTGTCACTGGATACTGAACTTATACGAAGAAAGGCAATATGAATGCTCACAGGTTCGTTTGACACAGGGAAGAGCGTCATGCAGATGCTGGAAAAACTGTGCCGGCAGACGCTTTGAAGACGGACACAGATTATCCCGTGAAAGCCTACTTACAAACACTCGAGAACTAGCTGTAAGTAAGGAACGTAGAAATGTACTCTACCCTCTACACATCGCTGCTGGAAGGATCGCGAAATCAAGGATAGACTAAGTACAGCGTCCGCAGTGACATTTAAGCATTCTTGTAGCTCTCCATACGTGAATTGGACGGGAAGAAGCCTTCATATGTACCCTCTGCCGTGCACTTCACATTGGTTTGCAGAGTACAGATGTAGTAATTTTCCGCGATACTGGTCAATTCAATATCAAATTACTCCAGACTTGCCGTGAAAAATTCTCAGAGTCCATCTCAGTAAAAGAACTGTTATAAGATACTTTGTTGAGCTATCAACATGTTACTTCCCGAATTGTTGACGTTGCGGAAATCTTTATATCAAAATATCTACTGCTTGACATCTCCAATACAACTTTCGTGCCTGCCTGTTCTCGTCATTAAAAAGAAAACAGCCAGAAAGTACTAACGGAATCTCTTAGTGTAGCATTTATAAATGTATAAAAAAGTGTCGTCTATTCTATTGTTACGTTATTCTGTTTAGAATCAAAAGAGGCAAGAAACTAAAAGAAAAAGCCAAACCGTCTGCGAAGCTACCAACGTAATAAACGAGATTGACTGCCGCTCAACGCGTGCGTACCGGCCACATCGTCGACGCTTGGGCCTCTTCAGATGTCCTGTCATTTCGTGTTTCAGTAATAATTTTGCAAGCAAAGATGCAGTACCATAGATCTCTTTAGTATTATCTGGGCGTGAAACGTGCAATCGGAAGAATTTGACCGAGAAAGTGCCTAAATTCGTAAAGGTGTTTTGTTTATTTATTATTCTTTTTAAAGAACCGATTTGTCAAGCTTGTGCTCAGTGACTCCCCGGTAGGATCTAGTAATTCAACAGTTTGTTCTACGTCCTAGGTACTGCAATTGTTTTCTTGAGATCACCTTAGTTTCAGGGAACGAAATTCCTAATTTTATTATTACAATATAAATATTTTTTGTTTTGTTTTCGTTCTGGCCTCATCGCTTGGCACATTCTAACGCTGTCCGTACGAAAGCGAGGAGCTTTAGTTGACAACTCGAAGATAACTGACTGCTAAGCAGAAAAACCCAGAACTCCGCGCGCTTCTTCTGTCGCAGGCTTATGTGGCCGATTACTCGTATGATCATTATTTTAGTGCTAAGTTATTTACGGCTTTGGCACGTCAGGCAGTAAAGAGGAATAGAAAATGATGATTATGCAGGAAGCACCGGACCATGGCTGCCGCAACGTGATTTCCTCAATACTACAATGGAGCACGATCATATGTGTGGAGGTGGACGTATTTACCACTTCTTTTAACGCCCTGATAATGCATTGAGTAGCATGGTTTACTTTTCCTTTTACGTTAAAAATCATTATTGATAAATAAGTACAAATCAACAAGCGGTAATTTCTGTAATTTGTTTGACACTCCGGCAAATTGGCAGGAAAGTTGTGACAGGTATCGTAGAATGAGAAGACAGGAATGATTTCGTTTCTTGTTGTTACAGCAGCTACGAAGAAAGCGTCTTACCAACAGTACTTTCGGTGTAATGTAATGCAGTTCTGAGAGTTCTGTCTGAAGAACTAGGTAAACGTTCAGTGTGTGTAGACCTTTAGCTGCTGTACCGCGTGTGTGTCTATGATTTCATTTTTTTTCTTTTTTTTCAGAAGAACTGGCAGCGGTGGCGGTGTAAGCGCCACTATACTCAAATCATCACACTTTCGTAAATAAAAGCGCAACCCGTGAAGGGCAAGTTAATTTCGGCGTGTTGAGGTGAGGGACAGGTGAACCCAAATAAACGTGACGAATTACAAACCTAGTAACCGATGAATGAGGCCCTAAACATACAGCTTTTATACTCCCTGTAGTTCTCTGAATGTACAGTAGGTTGCACCAAAGAGCCATGAAAGTCGATTCTGTGGGAAGTAACGTGGGGTTTAAAGATCCAACATTTAATTCTGAAAAACGGTAAGCTGTCTACCATGACCAACTTGCACTATTCGCTAACTCCTGCAACCGGCGAGTAGCCCATATAATACAATGGTCCGTACAAGTATTCGTCTCCAGGTGTACACTGATCGAGTGTGTATTCCACGAATTATTCATTCATGCAAACACACACTTACAACAGTCATACACTATTGCCGACCGCGGTGGTCTCGCGGTTCTAGGCGCGCAGTCCGGAACCGTGCGACTGCTACGGTCGCAGGTTCGAATCCTGCCTCGGGCATGGATGTGTGTGATGTCCTTAGGTTAGTTAGGTTTAAGTAGTTCTAAGTTCTAGGGGACTAATGACCACAGCAGTTGAGTCCCATAGTGCTCAGAGCCATTTGAACCATTTGAACCATACACTATTTCCAGACAATGTTAGATTTTCTAATGTAACAACTCTGGTTCCGATCAACTCATGCGAGAATGGTTTTCTGCTTTAATCAGCTGATTTTTTCAACGCATTCCAGATCGAGACTTTCATTCACCGTATCCCAGTTTGCTGCATCTTGACTACAAGGAGAAGCCAACAATTACGTCAGATATTGCTTCATTCTGAAAAAGTGCATGTGAGAAATGGATGCACACGCGGTTCGGTCGGCAGTAAGTACGAGATAACGCTAAAATAAGAATTAAAGCAGCATATCATATTGCAAACTGACCGATACAAACGCACAAGTTGTCCGTGGAAAATAAAGGCACCCAAAATCTTGGGCACATCCAGGGTTTGAAAGACAGCAACGCGCCATTACGTCGATGGCCGTTGGGTTTCTAACGGTAATAAAGAACAACAGGCTTAGTTTTTACAGTCGTACCTTAACAATTTTTTTTTCATTTTGTGGCCATAGTGTCCCTAGTTGCTTTGTAATTCTTGAGGGTATTTTTATTCTGTAATTTTTGTAGTTGCAATTACAGAACAAAAATATCCGCAAGAAAAATAACAAAATTATATACATAGTAAGATTAGGGGAAGTACGAGTATTTGGAGTGGGTCATTCCTAACGGAGGAGAAGTTGCGCCTGTTGTTATGCCTCAGACAAGCTGTTGATTTTCTTTAGAATTATATGGAGATTTCAGTGCACCCAGAGGCCGGGAAGTTGGAAAGATCGACGAATTACCAGCAGCTGCTTTGAAAATTTCCCTCGGGTCATCTTAGATGATCGTCTTGAACACCGCCTCGCGTATTACCATCTGAGGAGAAACATAATATGTAATCGACCATTTTCTAGACAGCGCACTAGCATATTACTGGCTACACAGGCTTTTACCATGTATTTTGTTTAGTGACTGGGCGGGGATTTGCTGTGCATTATTTTAGTACACAGTTTAAACTCCTACGAGGAGCGCCCTCACTGGACAGTGGCAGTCCACGTAGTTTCAGCGTCAGTATCATAGGAAGAAATTTAGTTTCGATAGTTATAGACAACGTAAATTCAGAAACATTAAAGAAAGACCTGTGACGTCTGAAGCACTAGGACTGGATTTTACAGTTGTTTGTTAATAGAATTAAAGAAATATATGTATAGTAAGATTACGCTAAGCACGAGTCACAAATGCTCACTATAACATATCTGGAGTAGTCATTCGTAACGGAAGAGTAAATGCGCTTGTTTTTATGTCTCTGTCAAGCTGTTGAGCAGCTTCGCAGACGGTGCCTTTTATTTTCTTGTCTCTTTTGACCCCAAACATAATAACGTAACAACACAATAGATCGAACTTTGTTACTTAACTATGGATACTATGGTAAGAGATTTCGTTAATACTTTCTGGCTGTTTTCTTTGTTTAATGACGAGAAAAGGCGGACACAAAAGTTGATTGCCAACTGTCTGTTTGTAAAAGCTGAAGAATAATTGAATCTGTGAACAGTTTGATTAAAGAATCAGCATCAGAACCAGTGATATTACACCAGCGACTTCAAAACTTGTGCTCTTACAGGTAGCAACCTTCTCAGACCTTGCAACTAAAAGCATACGTTCACTGGGAACAAATAACGTCGGTATAAGAACAAAAATGTGTGATAATCTCGTGGGGAATTCTCCTGGAACCTTCTCATGCTTACGATGCATGTTCTATAAAAGTGGTGTTGGTGCCATTGCATTCGTGCAGATATTTGTTGATCACTGATGAAGGGAAACGCTTACAAGGATGTAATTTACCGTTTCTTGGTTTGCGCTCCGGATCAGCGTGGGAATGGATGGAAAAGGTATCTGAACAACAGAAATTTTTGCTTAGCATCAGGCCGATGAAATGGTGCTGCCATTGGTGAGTGGGCAAACGTAGTTCCATTAATGGTGACTGATGACTGCGAATGTCAAGTTCAATATTGGTTCCAACTTTTTACTATTGTTGCAACGAACGAGTAGGTAATGTAGACGCAGAGAGAAGATAGTGTGCTTAAGAAATCTTTAACCGCTTCCTGATATAACAGCTTTATTTATAAGGTAATGAGTAGTCACGGCAGTTAAGTTCTATCATTACTTAATGACTGATAATTTCAATTGTCCTTAATTAGACTGATGGAAAATTGATATATCCGCAGCTCGTCTGATTTCAGAGGTATTGAAGAGATTACTCTCAAGCAGCTGGAAATGTTCGGATCATCTGGCAACTAAGCGGATCAACTTGCACGCTGAAGATTGACAGGTTCTTCGTTCGACTGTATACATATTTCAAAAGCTTGAGAGCATCAGTCCCAATAAGAAAAGCATCTCACTATCGGAAACACTATTATTGACCAAAAACCGAAAAACTGTGGTACGACTTACGGAATCAAAAGAAAGTGATGACATTCGATTCGTCTCCAAGCTGGTTACGGCAGACATTACGACGTACAGAATTTTGTCGGAGATGAGATGAGGGTGGAGGGGACATTTTCCTGCCAACAGACTGTGTCTATTGTTCCAGGCTAAGCCTCAAACCTTGTTAAATTTTATATCTCTCCGCCGGTCTCATGGACTGAACGAATGACACGAGTCTTTGGAATTCTTGAAGACTCCTTTGTGACTTTGGACTGGAGCGTGCTGTTACGCTCTCTATCAGCCCTGTTTTGTATCTGTCCACAACAACACCAAAACAAAACCGAAGTGTAGCAGCATTTTCCGCGAAAGAAACAAGTCTTATGCCCAAAACAGATGAAACGGCCTGTCAAACAAGAAAGTATTGAACAAAAATCGGACGTATCTTTTTCGTAGAAGTCGCCTTGTTTTCGCTAGAACTGGGGAAACTACGGGAAATTAAATCGAAATATTTATGCGAGATATCTGAATGTCTGCCCTCCGGAATTCTGGTCTTGTGTACTAAGCACTGCGCCAGTCGCAAGCACACAGACGTCTGGCAAAGAGCAGGACTCAAAACATCTGAGAGCTTACCCGATAAGCTTCGCTTTTGCCTTGAAGACTCATTAGCGAATGCGCATAACACCCACTAAAGAGAGATCGTCACCTTCCGATATACTTCGCTGTCAATCGTAAAAAGTAGGCTTATACCTATGTTGGATCTGCTTCAGAGTCTTTATTGGTTACCATCCCGTTGTTTCTTACGTTACGGGCAGTTTTTGGCTGCGTAGTCGGAACTGGAGGCTTAAGTAAGTCTGCGGTGGCCACGTGTCTACCGCGATATAACCGTTAGTTGACTCATCTTTCTGTAGCATCATCAGCAAGAGGTGAGCGATATCTGAACGCTTTCCTAGCGCGCGAAAGATCAGCGTTGTCTACAGTGTGTAACGGTTTTATTTACCTGCAATATTCTGATAAGGACTCGGATGACACAGCCAGTGTGTTACGGCGAGGTTGCGTGCACAGCTGAAATTGCTTGTTTTGTTTATTACCACACGGTGGAGTGCGTGATATACAAAGGTATCTGCTTATTTGGACAGCAATACGTGGAGGCATCACATTACGATCTATTTGTCGTTTGCAAGAACATACCGGTATGTACGATTTTCCGTGTTTCTACTACGACAATCGCTTGTCTTCCGTCCTACTTAGTGCCGCGAAATAACAAACAACGTCAGTCAATATGGACAATGCTCTGCCGGTTTAATGTTTACCCTTCAACGAAGTCAAGAAGGTGGAACAGTATTCTTGTACGAAAGCATGAGCTATGAGCCACACTGGTAACTATTTCGCATCTTTGTTGCGAAGTTCCACTGGAACACATAATTTTTTACTTCTGTGTCCATGTAGCACCTTTCTTTTCTTTTTTTCTTTAACTGGGATGAGTATTGCTATACTTTAGGATTTATTTGTCGGCAATTTGTGTAAGCTATTTGACAATGTTAAAAACGTTGTCCTGTATAGAAAACTTTTCAGTCAGTAGCAGTTAGTTTCTTTCACGAAGTAAGAACAAGATGCGAGAGTTGGGATACTCTAACGACAGAGGTTGCGTAGAAAAATTGGCTCTTGCTTTGCTTCTCGTCAATTACCATTTCGTATACAAGTATTCAGTTACCGATATTTTGTTGACAGTCGCAGAAGTCGCTGTGATACCTAAGAGTTGTTTCAGGCTGTACAGTCGATAGCTGCATGCAGTATATAGAAATTTTTATGCCACTGGCGATACCCGAAATTACCGGCTATTTGTAGTACGGCACAGAAATAATCAGTTAATTCAAAATTGACATTACTGGCCCGTTGCAGGTATGGTACTGCGTTAAGCACATTCTGTAAGTTTGAAAAAACATCAATTGAGAAATTTTGTGAAATATTAACTTAAAACAGATATGGTCCTTAGAAACCGTGAAAAAATGGAGTGCGTAAGATAGGAACCGTACCTCTTTTCGTCGATAGCACTGCAGAATAGGCGACATAATTGGCACCGTGCGGGAAATCACTTTACAGCTGCCACGAGAACGTACATTTCGAAGCAGTCGTCGGTGAGTGCAGAAAAGTAAAGTAGTATCGATCAGCAGGCGCCGTCAGTGCCCCGTGACACGAGCGCACACGGTCACTAAAGGGGTCGCGTGCGCATTCGTCGGTAAGCACATCGCCGCCAAATAACATGCGTCGCGGCAGTAGTTATCAAACTTTTTGCCGCCGCCAAAATGAGCACCAAAACACACTTTTTCCGAGCAGAAGTAAAAATGACTGCCGGGAGCGGTCACCGTCCGTCTACCTAATTCGCGGCGCGCCCGCGGTGCGGCGCCAGCGCGGGTGGGCGCGGCCTCGGCAGTCCCCGCCCGCGGCGCGCTCGCCGCCCGTCGCCCCGGCAACCGCCGCTCGGCCGCTCGCTATTGGCCGAGTAGCGCGCCGTGGGAGGGATCGCCCCGGTAGTGGGGGAAATCGGGGGAATCGCCCCCTCCACCGATCCCTCGGTGTCCATTCGCTATTTCATGTTCCCAAACTTTAGAAGGCACTTCAGTTTGATCATCGAAAGCTAAATAGTGCGTCCCCCTCTCTTGGCCAAACAAGAACGCGCGCGGAGTCCGGTGCGCGAGAGAGGAGTCGGCTGGCCCCCCACGTGATCCGACGGACGCACACACGCGAACGCGCCGTGTACACACGGGCACGCGCTCACGCACACACGCGGACGGTCGCGCACGCAGACGCAGGTGGCCGTCGGCGTCGTTACGGAGGTCGGACGAATGTTTGTTTTTCAATCAGTGTAACTCTTTAGCGTCGCTGCGAGCCGGCAAACAGAGGCGGCGCGGCGCAGTGGAACCTGTTGCGTGCGGCCGTGCGCCGATGCAGCGGAGGCTCCGGCAGCGGCAGCGAGAACAGAGACGGGCGTCGGCGCAGTGAGCGGCGGGCAGCGCCAGCGGCAGCGGAAGCGGCAGCGCCGGGCATGAGTGCGTAGCGCCAGCGCGCGCCCGACCTCCAGCTAGCCATGTTAGCGCAGAAGCTGTATTCGTCGGATCCGGTGTCCGTCGGGGGCGGCGGCGGCGGAGTCGCCGTGTCTGCCGGAGGCGGCGCCGGGGCCGGCACCGGAGGCGGCGTCGTCATGAGCAGCGGCGGCCAGGCGCCGTCCATGAGCCCCATGCCGCCCGCGTACAGCGTCAACCCGGTGGGCTGCCTCTCCATGAGCTCCATGAACTCGCCGCAGGGCTTCGGCTCCAACGTGCTGAGCGGCGCGTCCAGCATGACATCGATGGCGACCATGAACGGCAGCTGCATGTCGCCCGCGTCAGCTATGGGCTACGGCGCCATCGGCTCGCCCATGGGCAACGCGAACGGCGTCAGCTCGTGCATGGGCGGCATGTCGGCGCTGAACGGCTACACGGGCGCGCTGGCGCCGGTGGGCGGCGGGCCCGGCGGCGGCGTGGGGTCGGCGCGGATGGCGGGCGGCGCCGGGGCGGCCGACCTGGGCGTCGTGGGCGGCGGGCTGGGCGGCGGCGACGCGGGCTCCCCCGGCGCCCTGCAGCGCGCGCGCGGCGACAAGCCCTACCGCCGCTCCTACACGCACGCCAAGCCGCCCTACTCGTACATCTCGCTCATCACCATGGCCATCCAGAACGCGCCCAGCAAGATGCTCACTCTCTCCGAGATCTACCAGTTCATCATGGACCTGTTCCCGTTCTACCGGCAGAACCAGCAGCGCTGGCAGAACTCGATCCGCCACTCGCTCTCCTTCAACGACTGTTTCGTCAAGGTGCCGCGCACGCCCGACAAGCCGGGAAAGGGTAGCTTCTGGACGCTGCACCCGGATTCGGGCAACATGTTCGAGAACGGGTGCTACCTGCGGCGCCAGAAGCGCTTCAAAGACGACAAGAAGGAGGCGCTGCGGCAGTCGCACAAGCAGCAGCAGCAACAGCAGCAGCAGCAACAGCAGCCGCCGCCGCAGCAGCAGCAACAGCAGCAGCAGCAGCAGTCGCCGGGCGGCGTCGAGGGCAAGAAGTCGCCGTCGCAGGAGCACCACGGCCAGCACCACGGCCACCACGCGCACAAGGCGCTGCCCGACAAGGAGGCGACGGGAGCGCTGGGCGCCATGCTGGGCCTGCACGCCGTGCCCAAGGTGGAGGCGGCGGCCGACCCCATGGGCGGGCTCCTGCAGCACGGCGCCGGCGGCGACCTGTGCCTGCAGCAGGCGGCGCTGCACCAGCAGCACCAGGCGCCGCACCAGCAGCAGCACCACCAGCACCACCAGCAGCAGCAGGAGGAGCTGGCCGCCATGATGGGCCGCTGCCACCCCGCCGAGCTGCTGCACCACCAGCCGCACCACCAGGGCCTGCTGCAGCACCACCACCACCATCACCACCACCACCTCAAGCAGGAGCCGTACGCGGCCGCGTCGCACCCCTTCTCCATCACGCGCCTGCTGCCCGACAAGGACAGCTCCAAGGTGTACGACATGGCGGCGCAGTACGGCTACGGGCCGCTCAGCCCGGTCCACTCGGCGAGCGACGCCGCGGCCGCCGCCGCCGCAGCCGCCGCCTACTACCAGAGCCCGCTGTACCACGCGGCCGCCGCCTCCGCGCCGCCGCCCACCGCCACCTCCTTGTGACAGTACCCGCTGGCCTAGGCGACCCGCCCGTAAGTACGCGCCGCCCCGGGCCTCGCCGCGCTCTACGCGCCCGCGTCCTCGCCCCCTCCCGCGCCCAGCTGTGACAGTCTCTCCCGATACTCCACGAGTGACAATATTACCTAGGAGGAAAGGTACTGGAAGTGAAACTGTGAGGTCGGGTCGCGATTCGTTCTCAGATAGCTCGGTCGGAAGAACACTTGCCAGCGACAGACAAATTTCTGGGTTCGAGTCCCGGCTCGGCACACGGTTTCGATCTGCTAGGAAATTCCATTCGCTAGACGTATAACTCTCAAAATCGTTGATCTGTATCCTCTTAGCGACAAATTACGGCCACCATTCAATTCCATCTAGCTCTTCCGAGGCGAATTTCGGCTGTATTGCATTCCTGTCGTCAGGTGGATGAAATTCGCTCGTACCAACAGGTCCTTATAACCAGTCTCTTTTGCTTTCACCTTTCCCACGACGCCTTTCGATTTATTGCATTGGTATCATTAGGAGGACGAAATTACCTCCCCCGGCCCGCACCTGCCGTGCTTAATGTCGCCATTCTCTTTGGGAACAAATGAAGTGCCTTTCGTTTTCGTAGCAATCTGATAATAGGCTAGAGATCCAACTTTACCACTTATTCTTTTCTGCGCTCAACCAACGAAATACCAGTCCCATCCATTTTGCCGTTCCATCACGTGTTTCCGTGTACTGGATTCTCGTCATTCACGAAACGAAATTTCCTTTACTACATGCAAATTATCTATGTTATTCGATCCACCTGACGATAGATGTGTAATACCCGAAAAGAAGTCGAGGAACTGTAACAAGACAGTGGTTGTTTAGAAATGTATTATTATTACAATAATAGCCCAAAAAAACGCCATTACAGTCAGTGTTAAAACTGTGTGTGTTGCATGATATTACGTACAATGACTCGGACGCGATTTTCTTTCCAGTATCAGATTTCGAAGCATTCCCAAGTGGTAATGATCGAAAGGAGTTACGAAAAAAATCAGTTCGTTTGAAGAAAGCGTATGTGTAGTCGTAAAACGAAGTAGTTGTGTTGGAGACTGTCTTCTTGAACCAGCTTCGTGCCTTTTGGATAAAACTTTAATTATTGAGGTCCGCTTATACAACAAACAGTCATTTGTTGATTTCTGTTACGCCCCGGATTCATCTCGACGCAGTTACGTCGTCCTCTTCATTTATTGATTTTTCATTACGGCGTAATGTTACGTCATTACGTGAAGAGCGCCCTCCGGGTATGACGTAGTTGCGGTGAGGTGGCTCCAGGCGAATGCCAGGATGATTCCTATGCAAAGCTAAAGACAGGTTACTCCCCCTCTTAGTCTTCATTGACATCGGTTTCAAGGAGACGTTAAACTCTAGCTTTCCATTTTTCTCTTCGTCGAAATATTTCACGGGCAAAGCAAAAATCAACAATAATTCTGCACTTGCAAACCTTGACAAGTAAGCTGTCCGGAAAATTACGCAAGTGTGCGGATTACTTGTCTGTAGTGTTAATGACAGATTGAATATCTAGTACGTTCCTGCCTTAATTACTCAGAATGATGTAATTTCTTTTGGTATTGTTGTGAATCGGGAGACACTTTCACATTAAGCTCGGCAACTTCCGCGTCAGTTCCGAACTGTGTGGTCAGCAACTTATGTTTTCCACTAAACTATCCCCTCGTCCCTAGCGTCCAGTGATATTTTCTTATCAGCATTGGAATAGCAGAATGCCGAGTCTTGTAAAATCTCACGCTTTCTGCGGAGACCTCATCCTCCAAAACCCGCGCGAGGACGCGCCTTGCACTTTTTTTTTTTTTTTTTTTTTTGCCGTCTAGAGCGCGGCCCGGGGTGTCTTGCGAGCCCGCCAGCCAGCAAAGACGTCTTCTGTGATAAACACTCCGCTCTTGGACGGGCGAATCTCTGTCCAGGCCATCAGTGCAATTCAGTTTTTAAGGGACCGCAGCGAAAACAGAGTGTATATATGTATATGTATATTACCGACCGCACGTGCAACTTGAACCTACCAATGTGACTGTGTGTGTTTGTGCAAGAAGAAAAGTATATACAAAATACTAAGTGTAAATAATCTCGGTTGCGAACACTTGACTGTCACTCTCCCGAGAGAATGTGTCACGGTTTTAATTTTTATACGCTGGCGTGTTTATATTGTAAAGTGTACGGTTTCTTTTTTCTCTGTCTGTTGTTTTTGTACTCTTGGAGGACTGTGGACAGTGCTGAGCCTTTTTCCTACGGTAGGCCTTCTCACGTTCGCTCGTGCGTGCGCAGCTGCCCCGGCTCCGTACGCAGTTGCCACGCAACACAGTTCTTGGCAACTAGCAAACAATGTTTCATAGGACAAAGGGTAGCTGTGCGCTCACACAATCTCACTCTCTCTCTCTTTACTGTATCTCTTCTCTCTTCTATATACGTCTGAAGTTTGCATAATCTCTTTATTCGGAAGGAATCGCTTCTCTCGAGATCTGATTTTTGTATAGCGTCTCTCACAATTTGAACGAGCTTCTACGCACTCCACGTTTCTCGGTGCGTCACGTAATGTGTACATGTGTGTGTGTTTGTATTGTATGTGTGACCAGTCTTATTAGTTCCTCGTTCTGTAGTCATTAATTGTCTCAGTGTGATAATCTCTCACGATACAGAAGAACAGTGAAAGGGAATCTCTTGTTAACGCAATAAAAAATCTCATTGTACACCTAGACGTAACGTTACGGAAAGCGCCGTCTGAGAAGGCCTACCCATCTGTTAGACAGCTACACCACTGTATGTGTACATTCTTTTGTTTCCACAGATTTTTATGTTTTCGTTTTATCTTTGTAAAATAGCATGTAATCTGGACGTAAGAAACTTTTAACAATTATCAACATAGGGCGCAAGCCTCATGTTTTGCTGTACAAACATTATTGTTTTGTTGTTATCATCACTTTTAGCAATATATTCGTTCCTTGAACAATTAGATCTTGCGTAGTCTACAGTTATTTACAACCCCTCTCTATTGCTCCTCATACTACATCTATCTAGGACCTTTGTTTCGAGTAGAAGCACGCAGGTATACAGCAAGGAACGTGTGAAGTGTCTAGCTGGTCCTAACTGAATACCGGTAAAGCACGAGGTATTTTAATCTGTTTTCCCCTGCAGTAATGTTCTTCGAATTATTTTCAGTGATAGCCACGACCAGTGTTGTCCAAAGCTAACTTGGTGTATAGGGATGTAATTCTCATAATGTCTAAATGGAGTAAAAGATACGTTAGTGACGAAAGTAGATGTTCTTCAAGATAGGATTACCTGTATAAATGTGGATTTGTAAACATGAAAGCAGTCATTGTTGATACCGTGGGGAGATGCAGCCATGTTTCTCAAATATTTGTCTTTCTCATTCTTGGTTTACTCGTGGCTCTCGTGTCCTAGTAATTACATCTCCATGTCAGGTTGAGTGAACATCCTTAAACACCAACGTAGTTACACAAATAGTGAGGAACCATCAGCACCATGTATTTAGCTAGTGTTCACATTTAAACATCATAGTAGCAAAAAGTTTATAATGAGATATCATTTTCACACTTCAAGGTGTAGTGTACATTTGTGTCTCTGGTTGTGAGCGCATTATTTAATTTTTCCCACATTGTTTTTTGGAAACAAAACACGTAACTTTGGGTAATCTCTCTCTAAGCTTGATTTGTCATGATTTCGTGTCAGCCTGATGTGTCAAACGTTAGAATCTGCACGCTCGATGGGCGAATTTGCATTTGTCCAGCGTCCATGTCTGCTATGGTTTGCTTTTCTATGAGAGAGCAGACGAAGCAGCAGTGTTTGCGGCCTGATCACGTAGCCTTTGATTTGGGCGTGCGTACGGCGAAGTAAGATACCAGATACGTGACGTTTTACACAGTGCTTTTTTGTCATTCTAAAAGTATATTTAAGTTATTGTCCATGACGCAGTGTCTTACTACTTGTCAGCAAATTCAACTTATCCAATTCCGCCTCAGACGTTTATACTTTTTATTTATGGAAAGTCAGCAGTATGATGTACTCAGTACGCAGCAAAACGCCTCAAATAAGAAAACGTCTGAGGATGGTTTTATTAAGCAGAGCTTGTGTTTTTAAATGTATTTTAAAAAGAAATACTGAGCATTGAAATTTCTCCATAGGGATTGCCAATAGTCAAGTATAAATACTATCAAAGTGTTATTAATTTAAAATAAGCACTTTATAATAGGAGCTAATCTTTCAAATCGTAACTTTTTATATCAGATGGCGTCTGGAAGAAGAAACTGGAAAATCGCTTACATCCTGAAAGATATGAACGCACAATTTTGCGTGTTGCATCATCCACAGTCGGAAAGAAGCTTGCCCCGTCGGCAGTTTTCTAACTGATGCCCTACAACAAACCTGGGCCTCGTGTCTAGGACCTTAGCCCACGTCACTTCTTTTCTCACCTATTTTCATTTGCATAAATATTTCGCGGTTGACAATGTTACCTAGATTTCAGAATTATGATCGTCAGTATTAATTCTGAAGCAGATGGTGGCTGTAGCTGAACCTAAACGTTTAAACTTTTTTGTAAGATAATTTTACTATTTGTCACACCATAAATAGTTATTGCCACCAAAGTTGTTATTGCTGTTATCGTCTTCAGCCCGAAGACTGGTTTGACGCAGCTCTGCACGCTGCTCCATCCTCTGGAAGTATCATCTCTTTGCTGTATTCGTCTCTTGGTCTCCCTCTACTATTTTAGTCAGGTTGTGCCAAATTTTCTCTTCTCCTCAGTTATATTTAACACTTCCTCATTAGGTACGCCCTCTACCTATTAATCTTCAGCATTCTTTCGAAAACTTCTATACTCTTCTCGTTATAACTGCTTACCGTTCGCTTTTCACGTACAAGGCTACACTCCAGACAAAAACCTCCGAAATCGACATCCTGAACAGTTAATTTTATATTCGATGTTAACTAACTTCTCGTCTTCAGGAGTCTCCATTTTATATTCTCTCTACTTCGGTGTGGACATAATCGGCTATTCTACTGCCCAAATAGCAAAACTCATCTACCACTTTTAATGCTTCATTTCCAAATGTAATTCCCTCGGCGTCAGCTGACTGAACTCAACCACATTCTACCATTGTTTTGCTCCTGTCACTGTTAATTTTGTCCCCTCCTCTGAAGACACTGTCTATTCCTTTCAACTTTTATTCCAAGCTCTTTGCTGTCTGTGGCAGGATTACAATGTCATCGATATACCGCAACATTTTCAATTCTTTTTCCTGAACTTTATTTCCTTCCCCAAATTTTTCTTTGATTTTCTTTACTTCCTGCTCAATGTACCGATTGAGTAACTTAAGGGATGGGCTGCAACCCTGTCTCGTTCCATTCTAACCACAGCTTCCCTTTCATGCCCTTCGACTGGCCGTCTGTGTTTTCTATAAAATCGCACATAAAGTTTCGCTCTCTGTATTCACCCCTGCTCCCTCCCTTCAAAATTTCAAACAGTGGATTCCTGTCAAAATCGTCAAAAGCTTTCCCTAAGTACAAATGCCATAGACATATATTTGCCTTTCTTTAACCTGTCTTCTAAGAGAGTCGCTGTGGCCATGCGGTTCTAGGCGTTGCAGTCCGGAACCGCGGGACTGCTACGGTCGCAGGTTCGAATCCTGCCTCGGGATGGATGTCCTTAGGTTAGTTAGGTTTAAGTAGTACTAAGTTCTAGGGGACTGATGACCTAAGATGTTAAGTCCCATGGTGCTCAGAGCCATTTGAACCATTTTTGAAGAGAGTCGTAGCGTCTTTACCGCTGGGATATTTTGGGTCGCAGGTGCAATGTGTGGGTTACTAAACAGTGTTTACGCCAAATGCTAAACCAAAATCAGAAGAAGCAAAATAAACTGCTTTACTCACCGGCCATCGGTGATATTAATTATAAGTTAGACGAAACAGGTACCGTAGTCTTGTCTGTAACAGCAGATAATTGTTCAAACATTACAATTAGTGAGTCGTACTTTCCGTTTTTGACTCTCACTACAAAAGAGCCACTCAAATGGTTGTTGTTTGGCGGGTGACCACATCCTTATTTTATCGGTTATTAAAACGTGAGTAAGAACGGCATCAGTCAATTATATGACTCTAGTTTAGTCGTGATTAATGCTCGTATTGTGTAAACATCAGTCTGAGTGATTGGCGGCTGTTATCTTGCACAGTCTTGTTTTAACTTCTACAGCACTTCTCAAGTTTATGTCGGCTACCATCCACGTTCCACCACGGATGATCTTTATTTTCTTCCACGGAACAGTTTCACGGTGCAAAATCCAGTGGGAATTGGTTCTTTTTATTCGCCTCCACCCTCGTCCACAGTATAAGGATAAGGAGCACACACTGAAAACTTACGTGTGTGGGCACCAGTGACACATCGTAAATATTCAGTCCAAGACTTCCCAAATTAAACAGTGACCTCCAAGTATAGAATTTTCCGAGGATTTCCATTATACCTTGTCTTCACAGAAGAAATATTTGCGTTATTCTTCCGCTGTTTTTACGAACAGTTTTGGAATTCCTTAGATCTTTTACCAGCTGCGACATAGTCGCGGATATGAACAGTGATCCAATACTGTCAATTTTTTTTTCCCCGTTCCAGTCTTTATATTGTGATCAAAGACTGGAATAAAAGAACATATGTTCGTAGATCTTGTTTAGAGTTTCGGAAAAAGTATTTGTAGCTATGAGTAACTCAGACTTAGATTCCTAATGTGTACACGGTGTCATCTGACCGCACGAAGTTTCCCTGGGTGACGAAACTAATGGGCGCGTTATCAGCAGCTTCCTGCCCCAACCGGTCCAACAGGACAATGTACATCCAAGTACAGGGTGCGCGGAAAGTGTGGATCAGCAGCGCGTCCAAACTAACTGCCGCAACCAGGCCGCTGTAGGGCTACCAGAACGTCGATCTTTACACATACATACTTCCATCTCAGTTGAGATGTAAATGTATTGTTATTTGCTGACACGAAGCTTCTAGTAAGTAGCTTGATACTGCAAGTAAAAATTTTAGTTTCTTGTTCATCCAAAAGTAGCAGGAAAAAGAACTGAAAACCGTAAACTTTCACAATCTAATTTATTAGTACTGTATAATGCGTTTCGAAATTAAATATCTCATTTTCAGCTACATGCCACTTATACGACCTTGATAATTGTTTGCCTGGGTTAAGTTATTATGACATTGTAACAGCAGGTACACTTACTAATTTCATTACGACTTATGGAAGTATTGTAATATAATCACCTAGGCAAGCAAATGCCACTACAGATGATGTCGGCAACAGTTGTTTGAAAATCAGATAATAAGCCTCGAAACATGTCTTGCAGCGTTAATGAAGTAACCAGTGACTAACATCGTTTTGCAGTATGTTGTTATACTGTTGTTTTACACAGCCGCGACAGGCATAACCAGAATGATACAAAAATGTTTCGTAGTTCGTAACTGGCACCACCTTTAAGGGGTTATAAAATGAACAGATACAAAAATGTGTATCTTAAGTGTACGAAAAATTTCACGTTGCTGTAAGTCGTATGTGACAATAAGTAACACATTTTTACTTTTCGTGTTTCAGTTAGGGTTATTTGTTTGTTCACATATTAACTCATACTTTTGAAACTCAGTTTCGATATATGTATATTGTAGAATCCTCCAAAGAGGTCTGGTGAGGTAAAAAAGTAATTTTTTGTCGACAGGAGAAAACATTTATTAAAATACTTTCACATAAAGTCTATAATATCATTTTTTTAAACTGAGTTTTGCACCGATTGTAATAAGCGGGTAGCTTAAGAACATTTTGTAATGACTCTGCCGGTTAGAAAACGTTTCGTTTAAAGTCATTACGAAATAAGCTGGTAGCTTAAGAACATTTTGTAATGACTCTGCCGGTTAGAAAACGTTTCGTTTAAAGTCATTACGAAATATGCAGTGGCCCAGAGGTCTGTATTACTGATAGCTCACGTCTCTAAAAATAAATCGGAGCAGATGCGTATCAGTAGCGCGAGAAACCCATGTGCGTTTGTGCATGACATCAGATACGCGCATATGCAATCACTTAACGCCTTGGTAATCGCGCTAAGCTGACAGTAATGCACTTGGTTCAAAAAGAAACGAAGGCGTTTGTCTCATTGTAACCACTGAAGATCGCACAGTGAGAATACACGTACGTAGATGCGCGGAAGAGACCTGAGGGAAACGGTTGCAGTTAACTGGGCGACGTCAGCTCCCTCTAAAACATGGTTTCCTTTGTTCCATAAGTAATTCGCTGTGGCTGTGCCCGGGCAGTCCCTTTCCACACAATATCGGCGGCCTTTTGACTAGTTACCTGTAGTCTACCATTTCTCAGAACGCTGTCCCAGTTTATTCATTGTTAAATACCTCCTGTCATCCAACGCGCCTTATAATCCTTCTACGAATTGCAATATTTTTCGTAACCGTTTTAAGCTGTTCGACAGTCTCTCTCTGTCTAACTCGAAAAGTTATTTTACGCATCTATTTAACTCAATATTAGACACTGAAATATGGCAAGAAAAATATTATTATTCTAGTCCTATAAATAAGTGCAAAATAAAGGCAATAGATTGGCATTTCAGTTGCATTCTGTGCACATTGATGGCGTCCCGATTTCATATCACTCTGAAAATTTTGACTTCGTAATTATTTGCGCAGTTGTATCAGTGACGTCTTGTTTTGCACTACACGTCACTTATTTTTATATATTATTAGTTGCGAAAAATTATACAGCTTTTGTAGAAGTGTATGAGGTTATTAGTGAAATTATTCACTATTCAAAACTGCCTTCTTACACAATTTTTTCCGAGTATCCTCGCAATGAAAGTGGAAGCCATTGAAACTAGAATAATATTGAACCATAGAAACAAATATTTTGGATCGCAGTAACGAAAACTTTAGGGCCCAATAGTCAATGTAAAAACCTAACTATTGCTTCATTTATTACAGAGTGCGTGACGAGAAAGTAAACAAGTTTACACTTCGTGCCATGCGATAGTTAATGGATGTTGTCGGCTGCAAATCATCAAAGGTTATAATTTGAACGCATTGATGCTGCGCTTAAATCCAGTACACCAACAGCTATATTCTGCTGCACCTTCCCAAGTTAAACTTTCTTACTTTCATTTCGTAAGACGCCTTTTGTCTTTGTCTCTTTTTGAAGATGAAGTCGTATATCTTCTACGAAGTCTTGTTCATTGCAGTTAATATTTATGAATTGTCTTTACTTCCAGCTGTAAGAATGGCGTTCTTAGCGAGCCTCAGTTTCCCTGTCTTCAGTCCTTGCCAGTCGACTATGCCCTATTTTGGTTAATTACGCAGGGCTGTAACTGCCTGAACCGCACGCGAGAGATAAGTAGAATTTATTGAGACCCTTGCATGTAAGGCTGTAATGTAGGCCTACTGCGCTTAGAGAACATGAGTGTGAAGTGGCGTTACATTGTTCTCCTTTCAACAGCTCGCTGGTGTAGTGTACACTAGTTAGGTACATATGTTTGAGATACAAATCTTATATCAGCGGAGTCGAATATTGGTGCTTGACAACAGTATTAGAATTTAGCCACCCTTTACCAAAAACTACATGTTAAAACTAGTGAAAAATATATGTACTTCTCTGTAAGGTACATAGACGAACATAATAATATTTTCACGGTTTAAAAAGTCGCATCGTTAACCTAAAATCTTTTTGAAGCGATAGTGTAAAATAGTTGCAGTAAATGCTCTTACAAAGCACCAAGGTGGGTTCGCTGTGAACGTTGAGCGATTTCACATACCAACAGCATAATTTTTAGTAATTCTGAGTGAGTTAAACTGTTGATCGATCACCATAAACGAGAGACGTAGGAGACAAGCAAAGTCCCTCCCTAAGAAAGAGACGGCAGGCTAAAGAAGAAAATACTCGACGAGGATTGTAGAATGTTTTATCCTTACGGACAAAGACAGTGCGCAGCTGACAACTTATAGGGAGGTACGGGGTGAACGCAGGCAGCTGCATTGCCCGCCGTCCACAGTGCTGCCAGGAGGGGAACGACGGGGTTGCCAGGCACTTCAAAAATGGCTCTGAGCACTATGGTGCTTAACTGCTGTGGTCATCAGTCCCCTAGAACCTAGAACTACTTAAACCTAACAGACCTAAGGACATCACTCACATCCATGCCCGAGGCAGGATTCGAACCTGCGACCTTAGCAGTCGCGCGGTTCCGGACTGAGCGCCTAGAACCGCGAGACCACCGCAGCCGGCGTGCCAGGCAGTCACTGATAACTGTTCTCTTTATGCTTGTATTTATGACTTCTTTACTTTGAAATAAGGCAGTATAATGCCATGCTGGGCAGCTTTGAGATTTAATTACAATTTCAGCTCGTTCAAAATGGATGCAGTTACAAGATTTTTTGAAGTTTGATATTTTACATAAATTTCTTTGTTTATATTTTATATGGTGCGTTATTCCTTCTTTAATCTGTGATGTGCTTCCTTAACCTATGACTTTAATTTCACTGAAAAAGAGTGTATTTTTTATAGTTCGCCCTTTTTTAGATTACGGCGAGAAAGAACAAAGTCAATTAACTTTCAAAGTATTGTTAATATCATGCGATAGTAAGGAAAACAGTGACTCTGGGTGACGTGTGTGCAACGAGACAACTGAGAAAAAGCCGTCCTTCCGTAGATGCTGTTTTAGGGCATATAATGTGCCGTCACCTTTCTTTAGTCAAATTTAAGCTGTTCACACATAGACACCGGCAACACAGGGATGACAAAAATTGTTTAAATTTGCGCTACACATTTTCGCAGAAGAATCTTGTACACATTTTCGCAGATATGTCCAAGGTTCCGCTGAGAAATATCCCTAACTGCTTGTATATTATAGCACAGGCGATTATAATCCCCCAGTTTATTCAAAGCCCTTCCTCATCAGAAACGCTAATAAATCTGCAAACGGCCACGGACTACGAAAGACGAGGTGATATCTCTTTCCCGTGGATTATTGAAGACAACAATCTCATAAACTGGCTTCAAAATACTAGAGTTTTTAGGACAAAATCTGTCACATATTATCGACTTCCATTTTAATTTGCTATTTTCTCAGTTGAAATGAACTGCGGATTACCAACTTCTGTGGAGTAATCCGCTAGCTAGAATCTCGTGCCTTGTGTAAGCACAAGTAAATCACTGTCGTCTGTGCAGGGGGCCAATAGCAAGGATGAATTATGACGAATATTTTTATTTATTTACTTATTATTGGTGCATAGCCTTACAACGTTCTAATTGATAATGTTTTACATTGTCTAATTTTATACACTTTAGAACTTCTGCCAGTCCTTAACAGTGTGCCCTTCATTACATGTTACATATTAGGGCGATGGATACATAGTCGTAGTGTTACCACTGACTTTTTTCGTGGATTTTCTGAAATAACTTCTCTTGTTGGGCTATAGGTCTTCCAACTTCTTATTTTCCCTCTGCAGTATAAGATCTTCTACTCAATCGTAAAGAAAATAGTTCTCAAGTTTTGTGTACCCTCTTTGCTTTCTGTAGATTCGAAGCAGAATTGTTTTAATTCCAACATTTATTCACAACAGCGTGAAAAATTCTACAGATGGAGAAATGCTACTATCAAGTTATCCGACGTACAAATTCTATCACTCCGGATGTCACCGTCCCTAATTACCATCCCGTCGATGAGATTATTTTTTCTTCATCATCACGCTTCCGTTCCCATTTCATCATTTGTAGATACCGGCTGAAAGAGAACGCAAAATTGAGTGCTTCGTTAGTTTTGTTATTTTGTCATTAAAATTGTCTTATTTAATATTAATTGTTTACTCAACATGTATACTTCTTACAGCCAGACTCTTCACCATGTTGTACACCGATGGATAACTCATTTACGTATGGATACGGACGCTCAACAGAGTAAAACAATTATTTGCGTTTTTCAATGGAGGCTTATTTTACTAAGGCTATTATGTCCAACAGTAGTATCAGGAATCTTCAACCCCAGACTCCAAATACTTAGATACTTTTTTAAAAAGATTACTCAATAAGGTATGATTGAAATTTATTTTTGAATTTCCGGGGTTTTAAATTCCACCCTGAGATGAAAGCTGAATTTTTATGTCCATGTTTGCTTCAACAACTAAATGTGTTTTGATTTAATTGTGCACTGGAAAAGGAAACCATGAGTCTACATGTACGTTTCGCTAATCGTCAGTTGATCGTTTTATTTTTCTTACCAGCGCGTACTGTTCATGTAACCGTTTTTCATCTGCTGTTCGGAACAGCCTGTCCTTCGCAGTGTTTGCGGTTTCGGCGTATTCATGACTCTCTGAGACGGTACTCGTCCACAAATATTATGGGTGTAGTACACTGTGTTTTCGCGAGTAGAGTTTCATAGAGTCATGACAATGAGGAAACTACAAAAATTGCAAGTGACGAACGGTACCGAGCTGCAGATAAGAGACAAAATGGTTCAAATGGCTCTGAGCACTATGCGACTTAACTACTGTGGTCATCAGTCGCCTAGAACTTAGAACTACTTAAACCTAACTAACCTAAGGACATCACACACATCCATGCCCGACGCAGGATTCGAACCTGCGACCGTAGCAGTCGCGCGGTTCCGGGCTGCGCGCCTAGAACCGCTAGACCATCGCGGCCGGCGATAAGAGACAGTTAAATCAATAACAGTACGTGCTATTAGCAAAAATAAAAATATCGATTGATATTGATGAAATATCACTGAAACATACATGGGTTAAAAATTAGGAAAATTGTATTTGTTCAATCCACAATGCTTTTCAAACGTATTTATGTCGTTCCCTGTGTTTGCGATCAGTGTGCTGCAGAATTTTGCGTCTCAGTTGTAAAACAGTAACAAGAATGCAGAGTAGAAACTGCTTTTTAAAAAGCGTATTGCGTTTCTACCTACTACAAATCATCCGAAACCGATTTTGTTCAGCTATAAATGCTGTTACAGAATAAATATTCTGCTAAGAAACTGCACTGTGCGACCTGATGGGTAAGTTCGGCAATTCCACGAGCCTGTTCGCGGAAAATACTACAGCACACGTTATGGAAGTTGTAACGGCAAAAAATTGTAGCAAATGGAGGAAGAGCCGACGACGATGGACATTTGTTGCACTGGCACTCACTCTTCTTAAACAAATGGAACATACGGTGAAGGAATAGGCGGAAAGATCCCTTACTGACAATCAGCCAGAAACTAAGGTATCTATGAATATGTAATTGGAACCATTTAGGGTAGAACTACTACACAAATGAAAGAGGCAGATTCTAAAATTAGACTTATCGGAAGAAACCGAAGGAAAAATAAATCATTCAGGAAGTAGGCACTTTATAAAACCATTGCCCGAATGTATAATTTTTTCACTTCGCCACCGGTTCATTTAGGAAACGCGAGAGAGATCTGGTGAAATGCTCACCCGACTACAGTGGCAACCAATACGTGAGAGGCGTGCATAATTGCGACGCTTAGTCTTACGAGGGCAAAAACAGAGTCAAACAACATATTGCTTGCTGTCAGTTTGTCTCACGAAATGACGATGCGGATAAACTCTATTAAATCCACGCTTGTACAAACGCCTTCGGACGGACATTATTGTCAGTTACTGTTTGCCAGTGGAACAGGACGAGAATAAATGACGGTGGTCCGTGACGTATGCTCCGTCACTCGCCGAAAGGCCGATTATTGAGTCTGAATGTAGAAATAAAGACTCCCATGGCCCATCTAAAAGCCTCTGCGTGGTGTTCTCTTGTCGACTTCAGGTCTTTCTCGTATTTGAAGAGTAAACACTTTTCGATTCTTTTCGCAATATTACAGAAAATTACTGCAAAAGAGAGCAAGAGCAAAATTTATCAATTATCCAAACATTTTATCTGCAGATCCTCAGTGCATAGCAAATCAAACTAGGTTTTTTTTATCAGCTTGTAGATACACGATTCCATTTTGGCATTTTATCAATCTGAACAACGAGCTGTTTAACATGTAGAAATGCACTTCAGTCACGGCTTAGTTTGTAACGAGGCTTATCAGCCATTGTTATTCGTTTGCAGTATTTTGACAGGGATTGAGGTATGAATAAGATGTGATGTGTTTACCCTGTCCCGATCAGCTGGCTATCGCTACTTCCCTCGGTCCCTTCTTCAGCCTGTGCTCCGTTCTTCAGCAAACGTAATAATTTTGTCAAAAGTATTTTGAGAGCAAGGTTGTTCGGTGGTTTATTTTAAGCACGTTATTTACTTCAACCTTTGAAAAAAAAATTTACCGTGGTTCGCCCACCGACGGACACTGAAGGTAGTTCGCGTAGGGAAAGTGACATTAAAGTAGAAACAAAAAACATCAGAATTTTATTAGGTACGTCTTCATAATCTGAAGCGTTACTGATATGCTGCAATTTCTTTTGTGGTTCTGTCCTTCACTCGCAGCACGCGGTGGCCGTCTGAGTAAACGTTACAAGGAATTCGAAAAATTAGTTTAGTCTGTATTTATTTTTGCAGTCAGCTATCAGGTAAATGACGCCGCAGGATTCGTATACTTTATTCCAGTAGTTTATTATTTTTCATGATGTGGATTCACAATTGCACAAACATACGCCAGGATTTTCCAATAAAACTTGAAGTATAGTTACAGATGTTGACTATAACCACGTTTCTGAACAACACTTGAGTTCTCTCTTCTAACACGGGGTATTCTGGTCCCAGATATTTATACCCTTTTTACCAATGTTTGCTTATTTTCTCTCATCTGCCACGACAGAATTAGTATTTAAACAACTGCAATTATGCGTTTAAAAGGGATCAGGAACCCTTTTCCGTAATTTTTCTTGAGACTTCTCTCCAAATATTCTGTTTGTTAAGCTTTATTTATTTACTAGCTAATTCTAACTAGGAGATTTTACATGTCTATCACTCTACCATTCCGATCATAGAATCAATTGTAATCCTTTCTATTTGTAAATAACGGAAGATAGATGGACAAAAATCAACCTCTCAGTGCATGTTGCAGTTCTGTCCTGACCAGCTGTAGGTGTGACTGTGAGGCACAACTCAAGGACAGAATTTCAGTATTTGCCGTAAAAATTACCACTGAAGCGCTGGCTTACAAAGGCTCATCAGTTACTGCTATTAAAACTAATTAACGTGTTCTATAATTGCTAGATAAAATATAACACTTTTATAGTGGTGACTTGTAGGCACACTATTTTTTATCCGACTAATTTAGAGGTCCTGTCACGTAATGCAGCAAGCAAACAGCTGTACAATACTGTATTTTTTTTTAGAACCGACTATTTGGCTCTTCATTTCACGAAAATGTCCCCTACAGAATATCTGCTTAATTTGTGTAATTTACTAGTTGTTGCCTTGGTGACCATAACAGACCTGGTAGACTAGGAAATGGATGCTTGACGTCTGAAACGGGTCACTGAACCTAATATATCGTACTGCGTACACTCAGCTGTATAACTAGGCCTGCCGATGTCCTATTTGACGTTTCGTTTTTTGGACGAGCCTTTTAGAGAGAAATCCCGTCACTAGACGCCAGCTGCAGAGAAACAGAAGCTTTAGCACTGAACTGACGGTTTGGCACCTGCATTAATAACCCAGGTAGCCTTCTACTGACGAAGACCAATCCTTAACTCTCAGCTGCTACAGCGTCATTCTTTTCGTGTACTTCACTCATTGTGTCCATACCCTGAGAAACTCTTGTTGCTGTATCAGCTCCGGCGATGGTTTACTTCAGCTTCACAGTGGAACAACAGAAATACAGGGTGAAAAGTATTTAAACCGACAAACTCTGGGAGGTTGTAGGGGACATCAAAACAAATATTTTTCCCTAATGTCATTTTTTCCTGTGAGGAGTATTTCAACCGGTAGAGGAAGATTTCTCTGGCGGCAAATTAATTAAACCAACAAACACTTTTCCATTTTTTTATGACCAAGAGACAACGACTAGGTAGCAGATACGGCCCAATTAAACAGTCTCCAACAACACCGACCCACGCATTAACGAAGAACCGCACTTGATGAGCGCTAGTAACTGTGGCATGTGGGTTATCCTCACTCCAAACATGCGAATTGTGCATGTTGAAGATTCCATCACTCCCGAACGTTGCTTCATCGGTAAACAACACACAGGATGGAAATGTAGGATGCATTTCACACTGTTCCAGGTACCACATCGAAAACTGTGCTCTGGGTGGATAATCAACTGGTTCCAGGTTGTGGACATGCTGTGAGTGAAATGGACTTACCAATTGCTCTCGAAGGACTGTTCTTACATTCGTTTGATTCGTCCCCATGTGACGTGCAATTGTACGAGTGTTGATTGAAGGATCCCGCTCCACATGCTGCAAGACAGCTTCCTCAAATTGCAGCGTTCTTACCCTGCGACGGCATCCCTGTCCAGGTAATATGATAAATGGCCTGGTCTCACGCAGACGTTGGTACACAGCAGCGAAGGTCGTATGATGCGGGATACGGCGATTAGGATATTGTTGTTGATAAACCCGCTGTGCAGCTCGTCCGTTGTGGTGCGCTATGTAGTACGCACCAACCATATCAGTGTACTCACTCCAAGTGTATCGCTCCATTAGTGAACAGAGACAATGCACTAATACACTGGTGGACAGCAGTTGCCTACAACTGAAGAGCGTAATACCGCCTCTAACTACTGAAGATCGTAATACGGTCTCCAACGGTTTAAATAATCCTCGTAGGAAAAAATGACATTAGGGAAAAATATTTGTTTTGATGTCCCCTACAACCTCCCAGAATTTGTCGGTTTAAATACTTTTCACTCTGTATAATGGCATATAAGCCGCTGCTGGCAGAATAGCCTCCTCTTTTTGGTCGGACCTCTGTATAACAAAAATGCTACGGAGCAGTTATATAACCTTCTCGCTGGTTATTTACTCGTAAGTACTTTTACAAGCGTTGAGCACTTTTGTGTGGCACGTAGCACATCTGACAGGACGCAACGTGTCCGAAGAAACACACATAATTAATGTGATGTTGGCATTAACCGGAAATAGTTATTAAATAAATTAAAATTGCGGTTGCCGCGCGGAGTGGCCGAGAGGTCTACGCACCATGTCACGGATTGCGCGCCGCCTCCCGCCGGACGTTCAAGTCCTCCCTCGGACATGGTTGTATGTGTGTCGTTCTTAGCGTAAATTAGGTTAAGTAGTGTGTAAGTCTAGGGATCGATGACCTCAGCAGTTTGGGCCCTTAGAAATTCACACATATTTGAACATTTGAAAATTGCGGTCTTGGCGGAACGTTGTAATAAAAAGTGCATTCCTCCATGGAAACTACTTTTTTTTCGTGAAAAGTAGGCTGTTAAAATCCTCAAACTCTTTGGTACCACTGTGTGACATTGCAGAAATATAGAGGATGGAAGGCTTTCCGGCTGTTTGTCGAAAAGCAGAAGATACAGTTGGTGGAATAAATTGTGGAAACGGCAAAAACACAACACAGTACCATGCGTAATACGGAGTAAGAAAACCTTTACCATTAAAAACAGCTTTCAGTCATGTCGGGACGGATAAATACTGGTTCTGTCTGGATTTTAAGGGAATGTAATACCGCTGTTCCTGCAAAATAGTTCAGGTAACGATCATGGAACGGACAGCGAACATGCACCCTTCTCTTCAAAGTAGGCCACAAAGGATCAAAAATATTGAGATCTGGCGACTATAGCGGGCAGAGGAGATGCGACAATTCGTTTTCGTGCTCACAAAACCAGTCCCGCACCATGCGAGCTCTGCTGACAGGGGCTCTATCGTCTTGGAAGACAGCATCAGCATTGGGGAACAAATGTTGTGCATTGGAATGGACCTGATTGGCCAAACTGGTAACACAATCTTTGGCAGTAGTGTGACCTTACAAAGCACCTATGGGGTCCATGGAATACCATGATATATATGGCTCCCCAAATCATCGCCGCCAGGTTTCACTCTTGGCAGCAAGCAATCTGCATCATAGGCTTGGGACAGAGTACGCCAGACGTTGGAAACGGCGAGGAACGAGACTCTTCCGACCAGATGACTTCTTTCCATTGCTCCATAGTCCTGGTCTTATAGCTTCGTCTCCACGTTTTCCTATTGCAGGCATTTGCATCACTGACGTATGGTTATCCAATCCCAGCTCACCTGCAGCTTACGGAGCTCCCTCTGTATTGTTTTAGGTGCTGACACTGGTCACGAGTGCGACATTCATTTCTGCAGTGACTTTTGCTGCTCTCGTCCTCTTAATTTTTGTCACAGTCTTCTTCAATGGCTGGCCGTCGCGATCACTAAACATACACTTTCTTCCGCTTTATAACTTAGCGGATGACGTTTTTCCGCTTTCCCTGTTCAAATGGTTCAAATGGCTTTGAGCACTATGGGACTTAACATCTGTGGTCATCAGTCCCCTAGAACTTAGAACTACTTAAACCTAACTAACCTAAGGACATCACACACATCCATGCCCGAGGCAGGATTCGAACCTGCGACCGTAGCAGTCGCGCGGTTCCGGACTAAGCGCCTAGAACCGCTAGACCACCGCGGCCGCGCTTTCCCTGTACGCGATATAAATCTCCGATACGGTGTCTCTTAAAACACTGAATACTTTGGTTATCATGTTTACGGAAGCACCCACCATACGAACACCAGCAATTCGCCGACGTTCGAATTCCCTCAGCTCCGAACGTACTGAAGGCATCGCACACGGTGTCGTTGGCGGTCAAAAACAATAGCGCATCTTCAGACATGGGCAGCATCTACATTTATATTCAAGCATGCATATCTCGCGGTGTTTCCATATTTTCTGCAAACCCTGTAGCTTCTCAGACCCTTACCTAACGATTGCTTTGATATTGTTTTAATATCTTTCTGTCCTAAGCCAATACCTCACTCTCTACACGTCACAAACGTACTACTAACTTTTAAGAGTCGTGTACCTCACACCTCTCCTCTCTTTTCTCTTTTGTCGTATACTATTCCTCAAATCACAAAAATAACCATTTTCTTTCCTCAGAAAACACTGAAGCATTATGTTCCCACTTTTGTAAGACTCTTACATTGATTTCCTTTGGTCGGTGTCATATTTAGAACATGTCCACTTTGTCCATTCACCTCCTTGTCAACATTCCCCAGTTTTCTTTTTCGTCACTTGAACTCACTACTCCAAACTACTTCGTAAGCTCGCTTTGTCGTTTTTGTGCGGTGGAGATGTCAATTAACACAGTGGTTCCTGACAATTTTTTTCCTGTCTGCGATTTCGAGTATCAGTATTTGCAAACAGAAATATGTGGACAAAAACTTGTGACACCGACGTGTTTGTATTGTGCGAGAATTAAATTCTTTTTCACTTTATTTGTTTGGTAACGTTTTACAACATCTGTAAATAGCACTTGTTATTCACTTTACAAATGGTTCAAATGGCTCTGAGCACTATGGGACTTAACATATGAAGTCATCAGTCCCCTAGAACTTAGAACTACTTAAACCTAAGTAACCTAAGGACATCACACACATCCATGCCCGAGGCAGGATTCGAACCTGCTTCCGTAGCGGTCGCGCGGTTCCAGACTGTAGCGCCTAGAACCGCTGGGCCACCCCGGCCGGCATTCACTTTACAACTTAAGTTTTTCTGTCATCTGTAGGTCATCATTATAATACACTATTTTAATGTATTTTCGTAAAATCGTTTTTCATATAAGATATAATTTTTTTTAGAACCAACATTTTCTAAAACTTTTGCTTATGTTAACAGTGACGCTCATGTATAATAGTGATATTAACAGATAGGTCGAGATTACGTGTTTATTTTTCTGTAACTTGGAGAATGAATTGTTCCCTTTGTTTCCTGATTCTGCGAATTCCTGTACAATTCTTTTTCCTAATAAATTCCTCGTCAACCAAAACGTTCTGCAGCCGAAATGGAGTTTCATTTACATACAAGTTCATGTCACAAAGGGAGCTGGAAACACCTTTTTTTCTGGCGCCCTCTTTTTCCACCGTCGCATGAGCTAGTATTCAAATAGTGCAGTAATGCTTGTTTTCTTTTATTGTTTTAATCGTCAATATGTTAACTGCTAATACCAAATTGAAACAAAAATCCAATGTCTTCAGTACTTTCCCGAATTAAAATAATTACCTACGATTTATCAGTTGTTCCAAGTGACTACTTTTGTTTTTATATTATTTATCCGAGTTACATGAATATTATCTTCCATGTTATTTTCAGTAATTCTTCCGTCGTTGCATATTTGTAAAATGGCCTTATTATCGGCAATGGTTCTTGCGCGGAGTAAAAAACAGTGATGGGATTCTTTATTATGAAATACGGAAACAGTAAACCAGGGCACAGTGTGTCCTGAGCAATGAGTAGTCGACACTGGCAGATCAGTCCCCTTACACCTTCACTTCATCTTCGTATTCACCTTTTCAATGTTAATCCCGAGACGCAAGATTCGCCTTTCCACTTTTGTCTGTTAATCGCCTCGACGTACTCCCATTGGGAGTCGAGTTCCTCTTAATGGTGCAAATGCAACCTGTTTTCAGACATGCTATGAATCGCCTTTGGATGCCCTCTTCGCCAGTGATTCCTCTCAGCCTTACCCACATATCCTTACCAAGCAAACTTACTCTCCTCGCATTTTCTCTTGCAACTTCTTCGGGAGAAGCAGGACTCAGAATCGCGATTGGTCACTCAGATTCCCCAAACAGCTTAAGGCGACGAGAATACGGCTGGATTCTTTCGCAACACGCACACGTCAAATTCTTAATATTCCCCTCGCTTGCCTCACAAAGCGCAACTGACTGTTTTATGTTTGATTAGATTTGAAGCGCTCTGGCATATCCTTATGCACAGGACGCTTGTGACCTTTTCCCATCTAAGCTGGGTCCTCTGATTCGCTGTCGTGCTAAACTCTGGTATCGCGTTTTGGGGAAATAAACAAATTTAAGTGTCGAAATTCGGTTTGCGGTAGAAGTGCTTTCGTTAATAGCTTCCTGGCTCAATGGGAACGCACCCATGCTACGAACACAGGCTTGCGGAAAAAAAGTACAACCTTTTCTGCAAGCAACATGCGACATGTTTACTTGAAGATGAAAATCGTAGCAGTATTCTAAGGAGTTTTTATATTCGTTGTAAATATTTCAGTTTCATCAGATACTAAACAGGAACGGATCCGTCAGTGTATCCTCCACTTCGAATCTGAGTGCACACGTTTTATGCCGTTAGAGGTGAATGCTCGTAATGTGCAAGTAAGGCCATTTGAAGGGCGTCGCTTTGCATGCTTACGAGCAGCTGTGTAGTCATATTGACCGACTACCATACGTCTTGTGTACAGTGTCCCAGTGATAAGACATGAGTATCAGGAGCAGTCAATAGAACATTTCGTAACATGCAGATCAGCTGCTGGGCGGCCGCACGTAGCTGGCCGAAAAGCCTATATGGATTAGATCTGGAGACATTTAGTTTCTGGAATAACAAAACGGATCATTAGGGTCGTTCTGGTTGCAGCAGGTGTACAATCACGCGTGTCTATGGCCAGACTAACAGCCACACTATAACGCTCCTGCGCAATCGAATGCCGCTATGTTTCGTTTGAAAACTACACCGACGATTCCCTCCCCTCTATTTATACAGTAAGAGACAGTGGTGCGAACCTGTTGGCATTGTAACAGACAGGACGCTAAACTCTAATAGTTTTAACACTGCTAGATTATGGAATGCTGCCCAGTCGACCTCAGTGGTCAAAGTAAGTCCCACCTGTATGCAAGTAACGGTTTTGTATTGGTATATAGCACATAGTCCAGTTGACAAAGGCCTAGTTGCTGGCTGCGTGATATGGGGGACGATCAGATGCAGTACAAGTGGGTCTTGCCTTTGTTATTTGACAAGAGAGGGCAAAATAGCACTTCCATATCTTTCAAATGGCTATTGCCAAACGGCGTCTATTTCAACAGGATAATGCCTGAACACGAGGTGTCCTGTGGGAAGTCTGCAAGTTTTCCAAACCTCTATAGTTTCCAGCGGGTTCAGGACACGATGATGGGCCAGTACCTACTGGACTATCAAATTTTGACTTTACCAGATACAACTGATGTCAAATCAAGCGACAAACGACGCGTTTCAAGAAACACGTTCAAATCCTTAGGTTAACAAGAAACTTCACATCTTGACAGCGAGGTCGCACTGTCTAAATGCACCGCTGGTAGATCTGGAGCCCGGTCCACGGACTCGAAGTAAGCGTGAGGCTGGGTCCGCGGCGACTGAGTACTGTTCTGAGTGACGGGAGAAGTCGCTGTAGCTATAGCAGGCGACACGCGAGTTAGTCTGACGGAGCCTGCGTGACATGGGGGCGACTGATTTTAGTCCGACCTTTTGATATGTAGCGTTTGTTAACCAAACTCTCCGTACAAAATTTTAGTCATCCCTAAAACAGCCTACTGTTTGCTTCCATGTACTGCAATTGGTGTAGAATTGGTAGCAGGCAGTCATGTGATCCCTGTACCGCTCGCAAAAGTCACAGTAGTGAAGTACACTGAAGGGAAAGAATTGCAACACCAAGAAATAATTTAAGTACATAAATGAAAATTTGGGAATACATTTGTCTATGTAACTTATTTAAGTGATTAACATTATAAGATTAACTTAAGTGCGAGACAAGGTACTGAAAATGTGAAATGCTGGTACGCTAATAACCGGTGTAACAGCCAGAATGTTGAGTGCAAGCATGCAGATGTGCATACACTGTGTTGTACAGGTGCCACAAGTCAGTTTGTGGGATGGAGTTCCATGCCTGTAGCAGTTGGTCGGTCAATACAGGGACGGTTAATGCTGTTTATGAATAGCGCTGGAGTTGTCGTCCGATGATATCCCACACATGTTTCATTGGAGACAGGGCTGGTGATCGAACAGGCCAAGGCAACATGTCGACATTCTGTAGAGCAAGTTCGTTTACAGCAGCAGTGTGTGGGCGAGCGTTATCCTGTTGGAGAAGACCCCGTGTAATGCCGTTCATGAATGGCAGCATAAAAGGTCGAATCACCAGACTGACATACAGATTTGCAGACGGGGTAGCCACGAGAGTGTTCCAACCGTCGTACGAAATCGCACCTCAGACCATAACTCTAGGGGTTGAAACTTCCCATTTGAATGTAAACAATGACTGTGCTGGTAGACTACGTTATTTGATAGCGAAACAGCTGAAAAAAACTGAACGTACTCTGACAGTTCTCTCTTTAGTTATTCTAATCATTTCTAAACTGACACACAGTATTTTAGCGCAACGCAGTCTGACTTTTAATAATCCCTACAAAAGAATAGCCCTGACTAACAATAACTTATCCTTCATGAATCACTTACCTCATCAAAATCTTCATTACTCGAACTACTGGAATACAGCGAGTGCCAATACTGACAGCTAAATAAAGGTTCTAACTACTGAAGGCACTAACTACTGATAGGCATTTAGTTAGCAAATGAAAGATTTTGATAAAGAACAATCAATGTATTTATCTTAATAGTGTTCAAAACTAGTAATATATATATATATATATATATATATATATATATATATATATATATATATATATCGAGTTTTGAACCCTATATATATATATATATATATATATATATATATATATATATATATATATATATATATATATATCGAGTTTTGAACCCTATATATATATATATATATATTCTTGACATCTATTTTGACAAATTTCCTGTTTCTGACGGACACACGTGCACATCGCCCGCTCAAAACTCTGGCATCTCTCTCCCGACATCCACCACTGCTGGCGGCTCACCACCAATTGCCCAACGCTACGGGCTGTTCACATCCAACTGCCCAACGCTACGTTAGCGAATAATCCAACAATGAGTCCAACCAGCCACAGACAGCACACAGCGCAGTCAGCGAATTTAATACAGAGCGCTACATTGCGTCACCAACATAAAAACCTAAACAGCCTACTTACAGTGTAGGTCCTGTGCGTGTAACACTTAGACGGTTGCACGCCCTCAAATGGTCTCCTTGTAACCAACACACGACTGTCACTGGAGCTATCTTTGAAGTAACGGATTTGTAACAGTTTGTTGTGTCTCTGAGGAGCCAACTGTTGCCCAAATTGCTGCTACAGGTGCAGTACGATACGCTAGAGTCATACTCCGAACACGATGGTCTCCCCTCCTGTATGGCCGTCCGGAGTCCTGTCTTCTTGCGACGGTTCATTCCCGTGAATACCGCTACCAGAAATCATCTACAGTGGCTACATTCTTGCCAAGTCTTTCTGCAATACCGCAGAATGAACATCCAGCTTCTCGTACCCCTGTTACAGGACCTTCAAACTCAGTGAGGTGTTGACAAGGGCGTCACCCTAAAGGCATTCTTGACTGACATCAACGTACCACGTCCAATTCCAAAGGAAACTAACGCTCACGACCGTTAAAGCAAAGTCTGAATTGACCGAGAGAGGTGGCGTAGTGGTTAGCACACCGGACTCGCATTCGGCAGGACGACGGTTCAATCCCGCGTCCGGCCCCCTCATTTGGGTTTTCCATGATTTCCCTAAATCACTCCAGGCAAATGCCGGGATGGTTCCTTTGAAAGGGCACGGCCGATTTCCTTCCCCGTTCTTCCTTAATCTGTTGAGACCGATGACCTCGCTGTTTGGTCTCTTCCCCCAAACAACCCAACCCATCCAAATCTGATTTCCGTTCTCATAGAAGATTTAAAGCAAACCTGATTTGCATCCTAATACTGGTGCTACTAGCGCTACTATTATGCAACTGCCGCGAAATTTGAACAGACATTATCTTTCAGATATAGAATCGTGCCTACCAATTTTCGTTGATGTCGCACAGCTCCTTCTTGATGTTCCGGTTTGTTTCCAGCAGTGTATATGCCAGTCTGCTGTTTGTGAAAATAGCACAGAGAAGGTGCTGTGTTCGGATGTGCCCTTGTGCTCACCGTCAACGAATTTGCTATTTGTTTGTGTATTAAAGCGGGCTGTTCAGCGTGTATACAAGGAGTGGTGGAGGACTGACAGCCATGAAACATACAGCAACAGTGGTCGTAAAAGGATCCCTACCGACAGGGATCAGAGGCGAGTATCACGTCTTGTGAATGTCAGTTGGTTTCAAGTCCGAGAGGAATAGCAGCTGTTGTCTGCGAATGTAGTTTCGTCTCATCCAGCTTGTCAGAAAATCTGTAAAGGGAACTGCGTGCATTGCGCATTTGGAGTGAGGTATCTCACCAAAGGCCATTGTCCGTTGGCGGCGCACGAAGCTGCTCGTCTACAGAGGGCTAAACAACACACAAGCTGGGAGGTATTAATCATTCACTCGGAAAGCGCCCCAGTGCTGTGGATAATGAGAGCAGCTGTTTCGATAGAAGATGGAAGACAGTATATTACTGTCGAGCGATATTGACTTGTTTCGTGTCATTACCGTAGTTAGATTTTCATATTGCATGCGGAAAGTGTCTTCATTGAATATATCAATAAATTTGAAGTATTCATCTAATGGAATTACAATTTCCTTGAGACATATGAGTCTCAAATGACGGAAGCTGAAGGAATAAATTGAAATGTTCACTGCAGCTGGTACTTCAACCCAGGTCTGCTGTTCATCGCATAGATGGAGGAACGATTACACCACCGTGGCAGTAGGACCATGATAGCCTACTCTAGTCGAATGCAGCGGTATTATCCCTACCGCTGTTCTGTTGTAGTGGTTAGCACATCTGCATAGTAAGCACTAGACCTGGGTTCAAGTGCTGTCTGTGGCACACATTATAAGTCATTTCTGGAGCGTCTGTCATTGTCGAAAATAAAGTTGAGACTCATATGTTTTAAGGAAATTGTAATCCCATCAGAACAATTGATCACCTACATGCAGGATTTCCCCATTACGTGCAAAGATGGGGTGCTAGTCCAATACCGGAGCGCCTCGGCAATAGTGACGATTTAAGAAGTGGAAAATGAACTGCAGGCATAAATAACATTTTGTGTTAGGGAGGGCACTGGACGAGGGTAGTCGGTGCAAGTACGCTAGCCATACTACTACTAGTGCTGTAATGGGTAGCAAATCTGTCTCGTCCTCAAGAGACCTGGGTTCAAGTCCTGGCTTTGGCTCACATTTTAGTTCATTTCTTCAGCTTCCGTCATTATCAAAGAAAAAATTTAAAGTATTTCAAACTCAATTAGATATGACATTTGTATGATTTTTAACTCTGCGTACTGCCTTTGCATTTGGTTTAAATGGCTCTAAGCAATATGAGACTTCATATCTGAGGCCATCAGTCCCCTAGACTTAAACTACTTAAACCTAGCTAATCTAAGGACATCACACACATCCATATCCGAGGCAGGATTCGAACCTGCGACTGTATCAGTAGCGCGGTTCCGGACTGAAGCGCCTAGAACCGCTCAGCCATAGCGGCCGGCCCTTTGCATTTGCTTACGATTATGTAAGCGCACTGAACACAATACAGGTTGCCAGGTAATGACTGCGTCAGCTGTATCGAGAAAAATGTCTCTATCGACCGAGGCTTTCGACTTCTGTCGATATTTGTAGTTGTAAATTATAGATTGCAGCGATTAGTCGTCCTTTATAAATTTTAATGTGCAGATCTAGATTTCGGCTAGAAGCTAGTCATTCTCAATGCTAAGAATACAAGAAGTACGTAGTTAGATGATGTCATAAAAAGTTACAGGTAATGGCTTAACTCATATGGTTTGTATATTACATACCACTATTATTTTCGCTGAATGCATGTAATTCCCTATTGGTCGGGCTTCATACACAGTTCATTGAATACTACTGTTCGCGGAAGGCAGGCTGTGTGGAGAACACATCGGTTGGTTACATGGCGCCATCTACGTGAACTATGTATATAAACTTGAAGGGAAGTAAACCACCTCAAATTTGCATGAGTATTACATAAAATGAAACATAAGTAAAATTCTTACATTGTCGTCCAACTTATTTGACATTTGCCAGCAAGTAATAAAATTTCCATGTTCACTCCTTGTGAGTCCGTTATTATTATTAAAACATTTAAATTACGTCAGGTGGGTGAAACTATTTTAAAATTCTTTTAAAAATTTATAAAACACAAGAAGACATGAGCTGCATACATGTATTAGTTGATATGGCTAAAATATATTTATCTTATATCTCCCATTATTAAAAGATAATAAGTACATTGTTCATCATATTTATTAAATAGCTCATAGACGGCGCCAAATGTCAGTCAGATGCATGGTTTGTGCAATTTGGCTATTCCGCTATAGATATAGAGGGTGCTAACCTCTTGATCCCTTAAAACCGATTTTCCTTGTAAATGCAAAACAATTTTATTACTTGAACTGTGGATGAAACCCGACCAATACGGAATTACCTGCACTGAGTGAAAATAATGGTGGTATGTAATATACAAACCACATGAGTTAAGCCATTCTAGCCGAAATCTAGATCAGCAGAATAAAATTTAAAAAGGACGACTGATGGCTGTAGTCTATGATTTACAAGTCAATATCACAGTCGCTTTTTATCGATATTTTTACTCCCGTCAGCCACCAGGCGGAATGTCATCTTACACGCCATGTACTCAATAGTATGCAAAATCGAGCGATTTTTGTGTCTAGACAGTGTCTAAAGATAATCGACCAATTTTTTACAGGCGACTGAGTGAAATTTCTTGTCTATAGATAAGCTTTTACAACAAATTCGCAGAGCTTTTGACTTCTCTTTGGAATGGTAGACACGAGACAATTCTTAGACAGTATCGCGCATCATCTATTAGTACGGGCATTTTGCGAGACATGACCTTGAGTTACTCTCTTTGCGAAGTGGAAAAGCCTTCGTTATTTTTCTTTATTATTTTGTTTTTCTCATTGTCAAACATCAAAGACTTGGCCAACGGACAAAGAGTTGCAGCTGACTGAAGATTTTCACGTTATATTTGTGGGAAGTTAGTAATTCCGAATATAAAAATCGCAATAGGAAAATGATGATTTTGGAAGAGCTAGGCAAAAGAATGTTAAGGATCAGTGAGTGATGAAAAAAACGTGCGGTTTTCTACTTTCCAACCTGAAAGTAAATTACAGCAGTCATGAGACCACTCCACAAACAGTTCACGTTTCTACCAACGTCTCCTCTATCGACTTCTTTCGCTAAAGGTTATTATTACTGCGCAAGCCCCGATTCCAACAAGGCCAGTAATATTTAGCAAACATTGAGGAACATGGTGTTAGAGTGTGTACGCTAGACAAAGAATCTCGAATGTCTATATACACTGTCTAGCTACATGTCTATACACAGTCCCTCTACAATGTCTATAGACAATCGCTCGATTTTGTGTACAGGTATGTAGGCTACGTCGCTTTAGACTGAACAGTTAGTAGCTGACCAGAGCCGTGCTGAATGGTCCGAGTTGCGATTTCAGCCCTTTTCCAATGATGCAATACGTCGAGTACACGGATGGCCCAATGAAATATTTAATCCTCGGTGTGTTGAAGACGAAGTTCAGGGCGGAGACTATTCTTTGATATTTTGGGAGTGTTTTTCGTACCACGATTTGGCCGCACTCATTTAGGTTACCACATTCATGAAACAATATATTCATTTCGTCATTCTCTATGAATAAGTGTTGTACTTTGTTCCATATCTTCATGATAAGTATGCCGAGGACACTTCCATACTCCAGGTTGACAACTGCTATGTTCAACGGGTTCGGTGCTTACATTCATGGTTTGACGAATACGCAAGGATTCTATTGCACCTGACCCGCTAAATCATAGTAAATGTCTGAATTTGAAACTAAGGATTAAAAATAACGTAGTAAATGTCTGAATTTGAAACTAAGGATTAAAAGTAACGTATCATCAATGACTGGCTTCAGCTGGATACTGCACATCTGAGGGAACTTAGTGACTCTCTTCCTTGTCAAACGGAGGTCATGATCAACGCTAGACACGGCGGTATACATTGTTAGCTGGGTGACTAGTTTTCTGTCTGGTGTGCTTGTACACTGTCAAGGGAAAGCGATATGCACATATAAAGATGGCGGTAGTATCGCATACACGAGATATAAAAGGAAAGTGCATTTGAGGAGCTGTCATTTGTACTCAGCTGATTCATGTGACAAGCTTTTGGACGTGATGGTGGTCGCACCAAGGGAATTAACAGAATTTGACGACGAAATGGTTGTTGGAGCTAGACCCATGGGACATTCCACTTGCGAAATCGGTAGGGAATCCAGTATTCCGAGATCCTCCGTGTCAAGAGCGTACCGAGAATACCAAATTTCAGACATTTTCCATCCCCTCTGGACAACGGCGTGACCGACAGCCTTCTGTTAACGACCGAGGGCAGGGGCGTCTGCGTAGAGTTTTCGGTGCTAAAAGACAAGCAACACTGCTTGAAATAGACGCAGAAATCAATGTGGGACGTATCCGTTCGAACAGTGCAGCAGAGTTTGACGTTAATGGGGACTGGCAGCGCAAGTTCAACACGAATGCCTTTGCTAACATCACGACGTCGCCTGCAGCGCCTGCCCTGGGCTCGTGACCACATCGGTCGGAACCCAGACGACTGAAAAGCAGTGGCCTGGTGAGATGAGTCCCAGTTTCAGTTGGTAGTAACGAACAGTAGGGGTCGAGTGTCGCACAGACTCCACGAAGAGATGGGTTCAGGTTGTCAACTAGGCAGTGTGCGAGCTGTGGTAGCTCCACAATGCTGTGGACTCTGTTCAAATGTGGACTGGGTCCTCTGGCCCAACTGAACTGACCATCGACTGGAAATCATTACGTTCAGCTACTTGAGGAACATTTTCAGCCATTCATGAACTTCGCATCCCCAAACAACGATGTCATGTTACCGGTCCACAGTTGTTCGTGTTTGGTTTGAAGAACATTCTGGACAATTCGAGCAAACGACATCGCCAACCAAATCGCCCGACATGTATCTCGTCGAATGTTGGTGTTGTTGTTGTGGTCTTCAGTCCTGAGACTGGTTTGATGCAGGTCTCCATGCTACTCTATCCTGTGCAAACTGCTTCATCTCCCAGCACGTACTGCAACCTACATCCTTCTGAATCTGCTTAGTGTATTCATCTCTCGGTCTCCGTCTACGATTTTTACCCTCCACGCTGCCCTCCAATACTAAATTGGTGATCCCTTGATGGCCTCAGAACAGTTCTACCAACCGATCCATTCTTCTAGTCTAGTTGTGGCACAAACTCCTCTTCTCCCCAATTCTTTTCAATATCTCCTCGTTAGTTACGTGATCTACCCATCTAATCTTCAGCATTCTTCTGTAGCACCACATTTCAAAAGCTTCTATTCTCTTCTTGTCTAAACTATTCATCGTCCATGTTTCACTTCCATACATGGCTACACTCCATACAAATACTTTGAGAAACGTCTTCCTGACATTTAAATCTATACTCGATGTTAATAAATTTTTCTTCTTCAGACACACTTTCCTTGCCATCGCCAGTCTACATTTTATATCCTCTCTACTTCGACCATCATCAGTTATTTTGCTCCCCAAATAGCAAAACTCCTTTAATTCTTTAAGTGTCTCATCTCCTAATCTAATTCCCTCAGTATCACCCGACCTAATTCGATTACATTCCATCATCCTCGTTTTGCTTTTGTTGATGTTCTACATCTACATCTACATGCATACTCCGCAAGCCACCTGATGGTGTGTGGCAGAGGGTACCTTGAGTACCACTATCGGTTCTCCCTTCTATTCCAGTCTCGTATTGTTCGTGGAAAGAAGGATTGTCGGTATGCTTCTGTGTGCGCACTAATCTCTCTGATTTTATCCTCATGGTCTCTTCGCGAGATATACGTAGGAGGAAGCGATATACTGCTTGACTCTTCGGTGAAGGTATGTTCTCGAAACTTCTAAAAAGCCCGTACCGAGCTACTGAGTGTCTCTCTTGCAGAGTCTTCCACTGGAGTTTATCTATCATCTCCGTAACGCTTTCGCGATTACTAAATGATCATGTAACGAAGCGCGCTGCTCTCCGTTGGATCTTCTCTATCTCTTCTATCAATCCTATCTGGTACGAATTACGAGCTAAGTTCTACGAGCAGCAAACGCATGTTGGAGAAGCTACACTCACACGTTTTCGTTATCGCGATTTGTCGTATCAGTCATATGCTGCACGGGCAGTTGGTATTAAAGAGCTGACCTGAAATACCTATTTGTGTAAGCAAATAAAAGTAATAAACAATTAAATACTGACTCTTTTGTACGTGCTGTGCCAGAAGTTATAGTCCTCTGCACGATATCGATACTTTAGAGCTAGATCAGTGCCAGTAGCGCTGCGAGGTGACTTCAAGACGGAATTAGATAGTTTGGTGCAACACGAAATCCTCACACTCATCATTGCGAATCAGTGGGCAATATCACTAGTAGTTCGATGCAAATTAAATGGCTCCTTCTATGTTTATGGTGATTTTAAAGCAACCATTGATGCCTAATCAGAGACTGTCGTCTATACCACTCCAAGCCCAGAGGAGATCGTGTCAAAGCTATCAGGACGCCAGTGGTCCAATAACTGATTTAACTGAAGCATATCCGCACTGCCACAAGACGAACGGTGACGCCAGTTCGTGGTTACCATGTAATATAACAAGATGCCCAAATAACACGTGGCCGTTCGGAATTCCAAGTGCATCACAAATTTTCCAACAGTTTTTGGGGCAACTGAGTCAAAGTTTCCAGATACAATGACTATATGGACGATATATTAGTAAAGGCGATAGAACAGAGCAACGTATTGCTAAGTTTCGTCTGGTTTTCTAGACATTACGACAATATGGATTAAAAAACAATTTACAAAAGTGCGAAGTTTTTCAACAAATATAGTACTTCGGCCACAAATTGAGTCATAAAGGACTGCAGCCAAGTCAGCAGTATTTGAAAGCTATAGTAAAAAATGAAAGTGGTTATCATCTTCAAAGACCTGCAGTCATTTACTGGAAAAATCAATTACGATGTCAGTTTCATACCAATACTTCCCAGATCATCAGACCTCTTAATAATTTTGCCAAGGAAGGCGCGAATTATAAATGGTTAGAGCAGTGTCGGGAGCCTCTGTAAAACTTAAAGCAATACGTAAAGTATCTTCATTAGACCGTCTGGTACAATAACTGCAATATATGTTCATCTTATATCCTCCTTTCAAGACACTGTCCATTCCGTTCAACTGCTCTTCCAGGTCCTTTGCTGTCTCTGACGGAATTACAATGTCATCGGCGAACCTTAAAGTTTTTATTTCTTCTCCATGGATTTTAATACCTACTCCGAATTCTTCTTTTGTTTCCTTTACTGCTTACTCAATATACTGATTGAATAACATCGGGGTGCGGCTACAACTCTGTCTCACTCCCCTCCCAACCTTTGCTTCCCTTTCATGCCCCTCGACTCTTATAACTGCCATCTGGGTCTGTACAAATTGTAAATAGCCTTTCGCTTCCTGTATTTTAGCCGTGCCACCTTCAGAATTTGAAAGAGACTATTCGACTCAACGTTGTAGAAAACTTTCTCCAACTCTACAAATGCCAGAAACGTAGGATTGCCCTTCCTTAATCTAGCTTCTAAGATAAGTCGTAGGGTCAGTATTGCCTCGCGTGTTCCAATATTTCTACGGGATATTTATGAGAAATAATCGAGGGGCTAGTTCGGGCCTAAACTCCTCTACATGCAACACTTTCGCAATCATGGACAGCCATAGAGGCTTGTTGGGTCCATGCCACGTCGAGCTGCTGCACTACACCGAACAAAAGGAGGTCCGTCACGATGTTAGGAGGTCCCGTATTACTTTTGCCACCTCTGTGTAATGCTTCGGTCGTACCTCAGCGCTCACTCCAATCTTTATTAAAGCGAAATGTTTGTTGTGCGAGTTGTATTATTGGCTGAGGTATGTTTCTGGTTTTGACGGCCAGACGCAGAGTCCGGGCGGCCGGCTGGACATGTAGGTCGCGCGGAGGCGCAGGTGCGGCGGCGGCGGGGCTGTGCGGCGAGGCGCGCCGCGCGAGAATTGCCCTTACGTCAGCGCCTCTCCACTTCCAGGGACGCCGCTGGCATTCGCGGCTCTCGTGCCTCGAGCGCTCTCGCTTGCGACACCGGCCGACCTTTCGTTTGGGTACGGCCCCATCGGCGATTGCCGATTTTACAACTGCTCAGATTTTACCGTTTGGCATTCAAAAATGAAATTTTCAAGCGGGAATGAGAACCTTATGCTAAAACTCAGTTAAAGGGAAATCGGGATAGAACCGCTACTGCCCAACGAAGCTAAGTTGTCCGATGCCACAGTTAGTGTATTCCCACTTGTTGCTGATCTACAGAACTGCCGTGAACTGGTAAACTCATCAACGCTAGCCTCCGCACTGGTGATGGATAACGCGGGCTGATGCAGTGGTGCTCTGCTCTTGAGTAGTGTGTTGGAATTCGAAGGATGAGAGCAATTGTTTCCACTGGCAGCGCCTACCTGAAATGGGAGGTGTGCTCGAGGCGTTAAGCTGCCGAGCAGCAGACTGACGATACCCTGGTGCCATGCGAAAGGTCTCGCATAGTCTTAAGTACCGACGAGTTATGGCGCTGCTGGTGGTACATGTTCAGTCGTGCTATTCGGAGGAATAGGAGTGTGCACGTAGTGGGTTGCACCCTATTTCTTCTTCCATCATCATTGAAACCAATTTTGGTGTCTGTGATAAGCTGAAGAGAAAAGTTTATAGACTATAGATAAAGAAAAGGTTTAAGTTGGTCGGCAGTATTACTAACTTGCCGTAAACAGCAGCAAACAGATTAAAAAATGCTGTAGACGCAACTGGGAATATAGCTGAATATTGTTGAGATTAGGGGTGGGATTGATTAAAACTCCTAAAAATCGCTGGAACGCTTTAGAATCAACAAACGAGTGAAACTTCATTATACTAGATAATGATGACTTGATTTTGTGGGGCGCTGTCCGCAGCTTGTGGTCGTGCGGAAGCGTTCTCGCTTCCCACGCCCGGGTTCCCGGGTTCGATTCCCGGCGGGGTCAGGGATTTTCTCTGCCTCGTGATGACTGGGTGTCGTGTGCTGTACTTAGGTTAGTTATGTTAAAGTAGTTCTAAGTTCTAGGGGACTGATGACCATAGACGTTAAGTCCCATAGTTCTCAGAGCCATTTGAACCATTTTTGTGGGGCGCTCAACGGCCTGATTATCAGCGCCCGTACAAATTACCAACCTTTTCACTGCCCAGTCTCGCCATTTCCGGATTGATGATGAAATGATGAGGACAACACAAATGTCTAGTCCCCGGGCGGAGAAAATCCTCGACCCGGCCTGGCATCGAAACTGGAAACCCGTGATCCAGGGACATCAACGCTAGCAGTTTTTTTTCAAACCTCATTTCGTACGTTATTCTTCGTTGCATTTGCTCGTGGCGGATGTCCCATGACACACGTTCAAGCTCATCGTTGATCCACACCCTCAATTATTTTTTTTTTTTTTATCGAGGGCAGCTAACCCTTTACCGAACACGCTGAGCTACCGCGCCGGCAATTTGCTAATCCTCCCTGTATCGTTCCAATTTTAATAGAAGTAGCGCCGAAGCGAGTAGGATTAGTATCCTAATCGCATCGGCGGTACACCACTAGCTGCGGACATTTTACGCTAGAGGAACTAAGTGTAAGAGTGATCTGCAAGGTAGGTAAGTGGACTTTTCAAGAACATCATTGACTTTGCTTATATTTATACTCTCGTCTATTCCTTTCTGGTAAACAGAGACATTTTCAACTATGATAGACACGTAAACACGTGGTTTACTTGCTATGCTTTCCGGCTGTTTTTAAATACCAAAAAGTTTTCGTATTAATTATTACAGCTAAACACACTTCTCTCAACCGATAATCTAAAGACTGGAAAAGCTAACAGTAAGTATAAGTAGCACGTATTGAGTTTGTTAGTGTCATACGAATGCTCCAGAGCTAGGAAATCTTAACTCCCAGTTGATTGGACAATTTGTGCTGCTATTCAACATTACATTTTTGGTGATACATTGACTGTCACAGCCGAATGGACAGCGTCAGTGCCTCCGGTGTGGAAGAATGCGGCTTCGATCCCAGTACCCTCTCAGATCTTTTCTGTTGTGAAGAGGTCCACAACGGAGTAAAAAAAGAAAAAAAGAAAAAAAAAATGTTCACATGTGTGTGAAATCTTATGAGACTTAACTGCTAAGGTCTTCAGTCCCTAAGCTTACACACTACTTAACCTAAATTATCCTAAGGACCGACACACACACACCCATGCTGGAGGGAGGAGTCGGATCTTGTCCGAGACCAGCCGTACAGTCCATGACTGTAGCGCCCCGCGGTGGTCTCGCGGTTCTAGGCGCGCAGTCCGGAACCGTGCGACTGCTACGGTCGCAGGTTCGAATCCTGCCTCGGGCATGGATGTGTGTGATGTCCTTAGGTTAGTTAGGTTTAAGTAGTTCTAAGTTCTAGGGGACTAATGACCACAGCAGTTGAGTCCCATAATGCTCAGAGCCATTTTTTTTGTAGCGCCCCAGACCGCTCGGCTAATCCCGCGCGGCCAACAGGGTCCACTCAGTCCTTGTGAGACCAAATGGGGAGCTGCTTGAGCACAGAAGCAGTCGCACCATCCAGGATCCATCCACTGGCAACACGGCTGGAAGGAGTGGCAACACGCTGGCCACCAGCGCCACGGCTGCGGACAGCTCCTCGTACTGCCTGGTGGGGAGCAGCCGGCCAGTCCCAACAGGCCTAACGGCCTAGTCCGCGAGTCATGACTGCACCGTTTTCCTGAAAAAATGTATCAGCACTTTGCTTACGGTTATGCGTTTAGTTCTGCGCTCCGAAAGTAGCGTTAATATACGTCTATTTCAAAGCACAATTTACTTACCTTGTTTCAGAACCACTTCACAGACTCACATGAAAGTGCAAATCGGAATATTCCTTTTTTTATCCTCAACATCAGTAGATTTGATTTGTATACTGGTGCTCGAAGTTTCAGCTTGTGCCTTGTAAAAATGTATACATATTATAAAATGGTTCATAATTTCCCTGCTCTGTATAATAAAAAAAAGTTTTATTAACAGTATAACAAAAGAGATCTCCTCATTAGCGCAGCAGTTAAAGTGAATGATTGTCACACAAAAGGCTCGATATTCGGCACTGCTTTTTATTTTTTTTATTTGCTATGAAGCTAAGACAGGTTGTGTTCACGCTCGTGAGTAAAACTGGAGGATCGATGCGGCTCCAGTTCAGACAAGCCGACATGAAGAGCTGGAGAGCACAGTGCTAATCAAGGCTTCTCCATGCTGGAACACCGAGCGAGGTGGTGCAATTCTTCTCGTAAGATGCTGGTCTTCAAATCGACCATCTAGATTTAGTTTTACCCTGATTTTCCTTAAGCGCGTAGGGTGAATAAGCGGATGGTCCCTTTGAAAAGGCATGGTCGATTTCCTTCCCCAATTTCAGTCTGTATTCCGTCTCTAGTGACTTAGTGGTAGATGGCTTGTTAAACCCAGACCTTCATTTCTCCCTGCTGACTTTCAACGACGTCGGTGACACGGGATCGCTATCTCTGTGCTTCATCACAGAATTTAGCTTGTTAATAAAGAAATAAATTTTTATGCATAAAACAGACCAAAAGCATAACGAGACGAAGGAGAACCTATTCTCAACCAAATCAAACCATCTGCTTCCTATTCCCCTAAACAGAACGGTAGCTCGGTGGTGTTTGTTCCTCAAAATCAGTACCGCTGCTATCCATGTTTCTGCCTCTATTCTGCAGAAATTTTAGGGGGTGGTGGAGCAGGGTAGATGTGTCAATTTATAGGGAAGGGATCCTGGTCTGGAAACGACCGAATTATTAGCGGGAATCGTTCTGATACCTCTGACAAAGGACCTCTTCTACTGCAAGCTGTTGGTTTCCATATTTTAGGAGGAGGTAGTATGGACCAAAACAAGAAAAAATGTCCAGTAAACCTGGGCTCCGGAGTGCCTACCTTAGGAGCAGTACCTAATACTATAAGAGCTTTTAGCACTTTTTCATATTTGCTACTGTAAAAACACATCTCTTCTACGGAACATGTGCCTATAGCTCTTAAGACATAAATTTTAGAACTCATGTTTGCAACACTTTTTTTCTACTTTTGGTCCTTATTATTTTCCTCCCAAAACATGGAAAACAAAGACTTTACAGTAGAAAACGTTCACTGTCAGAAGTATCAGAACCATTTTCGCTTATAACTTTTGACTCGATCATTTCTGAACTAAGGCCCTTTACTTCAAATTGATACATTTACCCTTCTCCATCATCCGTGAATGTTTGTACGTCATCACGGAATCACCCTTTATTTCACTGTACTAGTGGCTACCAATCGGTATTTTTCAATAATACGTACTATACATTAATTTAATTATTCTAAATTTTCTATGTCACCGTCGGGGCAGTTTCTTTATGTTCCCTCTGCATCCACAGACAGTTGGGGAATAAAGTTGCAACACACTGTTTGCAATTTACAGGTATTCCCATTGTGTCAAAATTGTACAGACTCCAGAAAATACTAAAAGGACGACTATGAAGCAATTATCAATTATTCATTAAGATTAGCAACTTGTACCTAATAGCAATTTGCTCATAGCAAATGTCTGAAGCGGTAACCGCTAGTCGACTAAAGGAATGAGTTGCAACAGCATCAGCCGCTTTTAAAGGCTAGGCTTTGTCGATGCAACTACACTCCTCCATTTGTGCTGTCCTAATTTACTGGCACATTTGACATTTTGTCTCCTCCTCTTCCTTTTCTTTTACAAAATGTGTCCTTGAAACGTATTTGTTAAAATGTCTTTATGTAAATAAATGTTCAGAAGCTACATTTCTCCTTTTCGAATAGTTATTATGAGGTTTCCACTCAAACATTTCTTTCAAAACATCATCTTCGAATATTCTCTGTCCGCATTAGACTTCTACAACGCACATTTTAAGCTCTCCTGGCGCTTTCTGTCTCATCATTCTCTACAAGAGAATTTTCCAGGCAATCGTCTGGGCAAACGGGTTTTCTTTTCTATTCAGAACGACTTATTCATTGATAACTGTCTTTCATTGAAGGCAGGAAGCAGGTTTTGTTGTTGCAGTTCTTTTCCTGTTTTCCAATCAGCATTTAAGGTGCCTGCTTAACAAAACGGATATTTTTATTTTACAGTTTTTTAAAGTTTGAACATTTTCTGAATGTTGGAAATTTAGTTAGGATATTCTGTTTACATTTTTCATTGTCATCTGTTGGGGAAACATCACCCTCAAATCTTAGGCTGTGAATGGAAATTCTGTTCCCTTTAATTACATATGCTTTTGATTCAAAGATCTCTATAGCTTGTTCGATGAAAAAGGTTAAGCAAATATGGTGACACTGAGAAAACTTGTGTTACCCCTTTCCCAATATTAGTTTTACGTTGCTCTATCCATCAGTCTTCCTCATTATGCTTTGGTACACATTTAATATTGTTCTCTTATCTTTCCACACTAAATCTATATCTGTCAAGTTCATGAATTTCTAGCAGCTAAATTAACTTGCACTACTTCCCCCCCCTTTTTTGTTGCAGCCCGGATTGGTGCCGATTACGGGAGAACATAATTACAACGCAGCATAAAATTACGTTGCAAACTTTCAGACCTCTTCCAGTTTGTTGTACAACGGGCAGGGAGCTGTGGCACCACTTCAGTTTCAACTGGTGTTCCGTATTTCAAGGACTTCACGTAGCTCCACAGAGAAGAAAGCAGCAAAACGGGAGCGAGACCTGATCCACCCAGGCAGCAACTGCACTCGCGATGGCACGTCGCTCCACGGATTCGAGCAGGTGCGCCGGATCGGGATAGACAGCTAACGGTGGATTAAGGACTAAGCCCGTCTCGCTGGCAAGTTTCGATGTGATTTTTAGGTGGTTTTCCACGTCGAAATATGAGAATACGGGACTGGTGACCATGTCTCGCCTCAGATCTCGGTACGCAAAATTTAGAAAACGATGACACCCTCCCACATAGTTAAAACTAGACGCAGACAATTGGGATTCACAAATTCACTCCTGGGTGGATAAAAGAGTGGCGAAAGGAAGGGTATCCAGCCATCCTCTAACTCAAACAATTCCAAATGCAATAATTAACGCGCCGATTACTTGTAAATGCTGGGTAAATGCAAAAGAAAAAGAAGAAGTAAGAGCGAGACTGGACATCACTCTGCGCGCTAGGTCGTCCCCTTCCAATCCGGCGATAAGTGTTACTCACGAAATGAGCGCTGTCTTGTTAAAAACACATCGACTCGCGGACAACAAGATGTACATTCTGCAAGAAATGTGGCAGCACGTCTTAAATGAAAAATCAAATAACGTGCACCTTTCAAAGGGATGGATATAAATAAAGTCACTTTAGTTAGTGTTGCTAACTGAAGTAAGTACGTTCCACAGAACGTAGCTGCTGATGTGAGACGAGAATGTCTTATAGTTTCATCACACATTACGACAGGTGTTAACATAATCACGATCATAAAAGCTCTTATCCATGACAAGACAAGCTGTTAGAACTTCGGAATTGCCTTACGGCGCTGGGTGATCCATTCGCAGAACTCTTGGTTCAAAATCAATTGGTCCTATCGCTTGCACACGTTGTTTATAATAGGAGTGTAACTGCTGCTACACCAGTACTATACACACTGGATTCTTTGAGCGACGTATTTCGCAGAGAGTTGACAGGTGGTAATACTGTCACGTCGAAACCACAATCAGGTCCAAATCCACAAACAGGTTCGTCAATAAAGTACAACAGTTAGTATTGAAAGCGCATTTATTACGGATACGAACGTACAGCAAAAACTGAATTGAACTCCTGGTCGGAAAGTGCTGTTATTTATACAGACATCGAATATTCCAGACTATACAAACATTACACATGTAAGACATTTCCAGAGCTTTCCAGGAATGATAAATACTAAATAACACGTAAGTGGTGGTGCCTGGGGTTGAAATGGCGACCCACAGCGTTCCCAGCAAATGTCGCTAAGCGCTGCTCCACGAGGCGTGCAGCACAGCTCGTCCACATTGCTCCCTCACCTGAAGAAACAGTGAGCTATTGTTTCAGATGTCTACATTGGAGTCGACTACGGCACACTGGATCTAGATCTTGTCAGGTCCTGTGTCTGGCAGCGCTGGAGGATCTTCGCGCTGTCACATGCTTCCACGATATTGAGGCATCGGAGGTAGACCCTCCACCCCCCCCCCCCCCCTCCCTCCTCCATCACAGCTTTGCCGTCATGCAGCGAGTCTTCAGTTTCCTTGAACGAGAAACCACATCGTTGATCCGCGCTTCAGCTATCTCGGAGGACTTTATACGGAGGACATGGACGACATTTCTACACTTTCGCCTTCTCTGTGAAGGGTCATAATCATCGACTTCGATGTGACGTCTGACAAGCAACGAAGGTTACGATACGCCCCAAAGTAGCACTTTGGTAACTATTTCGATATTACCAATTTCCGCACTGGCGTAAAAATCAGTACCAAGTCTTAGGGGCTACATCTCACTATACGGTGTGCCGGCCGGAGTGGCCGAGCGGTTCTAGGCGCTACAGTCTGGAGCTGCGCGACCACTACGGTGGCAGGTTCGAATCCTGCCTCGGGCAAGGATGTGTGTGAAGTCCTTAGGTTAGTTCGGTTTAAGTAGTTCTACGTTCTAGGGGACTGATGACCTCAGCAGTTAAGTACCATAGTGGTCAGAGCCATCTCACTATACGGTGTTCGGCGTAATAGCGGGGGCCGAGCGAGGTGGCTCAGTGGTTAGCACACGGGACTCGCGTTCGGGAGGACAACCGTTCAAACTCGCGTCCGGCCATGCTGATTTAGATTTTCCGTGATTTCCCTAAATTACTTCAGGCGAATGCCAGGATGGTTCCTTTGAAAGGGTACGGCCGACTTCCTTCACCTCGCTATCTCGTTCCCTCTCCCGAATAAACCAACCAACCTAGGGCACAAAATCGAGCGATTTTTGTTTTTAGACAGTGTCTAAAGATAATCGAGCGACTTTGTGTAGACAACTGAGAGAAATTTCTTGCCAGCCAACGAACTAACGTTGTGGCGCTCTCGATCCTTCTCCTGGGAGTCCGGGGTCCGTATGCGAGCCAGCTGCCTCTCTTCTTCTGTCCTGGAGTTGACATCCTTCACGTAGTCATGCTGAGCGGGACCTGGAGAGCGTGGAGCATAAAGAAGGGTGTGAAGCCTGTGGTGTCTTGGCTGTGACGACGGGCAGTATTGTATCCCAGTCTCTTTGTTCGCCGTCAGTGTACACCGAGAGCACACCTGCCGACGTCTTATTAAAGCATTCTCCTGTACGAAGGAATACCGTCTGCTCAGATTGGATTGTACCGTGGACACAATTCTTAGCAGAGAACCTTAGTCCGCCCTCTGTAACATGAGCGACTTAGGACAACGCCTCTCACGAAACTTTCCTCTAGACGTTCGTGCAGCTTCTTGGGCACTACATGCTGCTACACCATACGTTGTATCAATTCCTGTAACGTGTCGTTTTCAATTTTCGACAACCAGTCGTGATCTTTATATAGTAGTAAAACCTGCCGTGGACATACGACAGCCGACGGCGTATTTTTTTCCTCGGATACAGTCATCAACAACGATGCGGTGCGCAATTTGTTATGAGACGTACGACAGTTTATAAGTACGTGCCTTACACTCATTGGTCATCCAAGACTTTGGACCGCCTGAAATATTCACTTGCTCTCCTCAAAATTTTCGATTTGTGATCCTCTATCATACGTGTAATTTTGACCCTGAAAGTCACTAATTTGTAAAATTATTTGTAAGTTACAATTGGGGTGTCTTTTTTCGTTTCCTTCTGAAAGCAGAAGGAATCTGTCCCATACATGTATATCGTAGACTGACCGTACACAAAACATTATGTGCGTTCTGTGTCACGAAGTCAGTCTTTTACTTTTGGAAAACGTTATACATCGATCTCATAGTGGTTCCGGCGCCTCTTCAGACTACCATTTGCCTGATTTTCCGAGTCGGATGTTTCTCTTGCTAACTGTTCAATTTCTGTACCCTGAGTATACATATTGTATACATATATTTATACATATATGTAGCGTGACAGTGTTTTGAACTGTAGCCTGAAGTCTTCTTAACATATTAAGAGGATACTACTAAGACCTCTTCCAGCAGAAGTCGTTTCGGAAATTTCCAGAGTAGACTAAAATGTCCGTTGTCTCAAATATTACTTCTCTAATGTGGTTCACTGTTCAGTTAATTAAAAACTAGCGAATTGATAATGGCGAAGAAGTTTTCACATTTGGTAGTTCTACTTGCATAATCTTGTTCGGGTAGCACATACCGAAATTTTCGTTGATTTGCAATCGCATACAGCGACTTAAGATATGAGATATTTGGTCGCGCTTTAGTATAATCTTTACATTTGTCTACACTATTCTGCATATCTTAAAGTATTTAGTCGCCTATACTGAAACTCGATCTCATTTATTTCACATTACAACTAAGTGCTGAAAGCTTTTCTCCGTGTCTTGTGCGATAAGCGTGAAGTGGTTATTATTTGATTTTGCACCACATGTTTTTCACCTATCATTCGAAAAGTTTCTGTGAAAATTCAATTCTTTTTATTCCACGCACTTCATACGACACTCTTACTGTCTGTAAAACTTCGATTTTTAAAAGACAGAATATGATTTAGCCGTAGTAGCAATTCTGTACTCAGCGCCCTTGTTTTTCTTAACTTCCATAATTTGCAAACTTCGATTCCCCTATACTTAGCTATATTTTTGTTATTATTCTCATTTCTTAAGTCCGAAACAGTTTTATGAGTATTAGAATTTCTTTGAATCCACGCATCTGAGTTGATATCTTCTTCCAAGCCGATTAATTTTACTGCGGCCGTGTTATTTCTATCTTCAAGTTTTGTATTCTGCCGTGTGATCTTCAGTCTTCAACTAACCACATTTACACCGTTACACGTTTCCTTGGTTCGCTTACTATTCCCAATAAATGTGTGCAGCTGAACTGACGTATTGTTGAACGTGTGACCGCCGTTGCTCCTGTGGCTACCGGCCCTGACCTTCGCATTATCGTTGCGGCTGGCAAATTCCTGCCGCTGTCCGCATTCCACGGTCCGGTCTGAATGAGCCTGATAGCGGAGAGATGAGGCGGTTATCTGACACGCGATCAGCTCCGCCTAATTGTGTTCAACAAGTTGGGATAACATGCCTCTGACTAGGTCGATTATCTGCAAAGTGTGGGCGGCCTGTTTTTATGATTGCAAGTCCGGAAACTTTATTCATTGACGAGTAATACTCTAGCACACCAGACAAGCTGGTACGGAGATAAGCGTCCGAGCGGCTTGGGGGCGTATTGTCTAGTGAACGAAGACAAGACTTTCTCCTGCTGCTTTACTGTGAGTCATCACAGAGCGAAGTTGTTGTGTGTTTCATTAACTCTGGAGTCCAGGAAGTCCTATTGTTGGCTTTTGCAAGCACATCTCACTGTATGCCATTCATGATTTTACAAGTACATTTTACAAACTATATTTACTGTCTGCATTACAGCCACAGCCAACATTTAAAGAATGATGGCTCTAGGGACTGGAACAAAAGTAGCCTTGTTTGTTTTCCTTAAACCGAACTGGATACAAGAAAATAGTTTAATAAATGAAATGCACAAATTTGCTTTTGTTCCACAGTATTATTTTTATTGTGTTAAGGCCATCTTCAGACATCTACAGAGTATTGTCACCAAAGAAGTTACAACGTTTGCAAACAACATTGGAAGAGAATTTACACGTCATGATTGAAGCATAAACATACAGTAAGTAACACCTTTGACAGTGTGGTGGTAATGCAATTAAAAAGGAAATTATTGAAAAGCAAATAAATAAAAATAGAGTAGACAGGAAAATCTTTAACACAAAATAGGAACAGTTTCTATTAATAAACAAAACTAATGAAATTAAATTAGACAAGGCCACATCCAATATGCCAGTGGTTGAATGTATTGATATTGTGACAGAGCTGATGCACAAGTCTAATGTCAATCATGTGGAACTGTATGACTTGGCACTGGCCAATCAGACATGCTTGGCACAGAACTATTTCCAGTTCCAAGAGACTCTTTATAAACAATTAGATGGCTTAGCTATGGGTTCACCTCTTAGTCCACTGTTGGCTGAAATATTTATGGACTATTTTGAACAAAATTTTCTAAAAACAGAACCTCTGAGTGCAAATATCAAATACTGGTTTAGATATGTAAATGATGTCCTGTGTCTGTTGACTGGTACTACAGGACAACTCAACACGTTTTTGGAAACCTAAACAGTCAACACAAAAATATTCAGTTCACAATCCATAAAGTTCTTAGATCTTACCATTGACAACAGTACACACACACATTATTTCAAAATTTATAGAAAAACCACAGTAATACCTTCTTGCTCACAACACTCCATAGCTCACAAACATGTAACTTTCCCCTGAATGGTACACCGTCTCATATCTATCCCCATGTCCAGAGATGATTTTAAAGCAGAGTTAGATGCAATAAAATTTATTGGCACAGCCAATGGCTACAGTCCAGTTCTTATTGACCACATCTTGCATACGAAACAAAAACGGAAAATTATACCATCCCTCTATGCCCCATCGGCTTCCCCATTCACAGTCTACAAGAAATGATGTACACTACCATATCTAGGTGAAGTATCACGGATTGTAGCCAAAGCACTGAAATCCTGCAAGTATAGGCTTTCCTACTATGTTAAGAACACGACAGCCCAATGTATTTTCAATAGCAAAGATAAAATCCAGTTACTAGCCAACAGTGGGGTATACAGATTACCTGTTCTGATTGTGACAAGTTTTACATCGGTCAGTAAGGCAGAGACATAGGAACTAGGCTGGCTGAACATGAACGCAGCTGTAGGTTGCAGAATTCTGACTCCGCATTTGCTGAGCATGTACTGAGTGAGTGTCACAACTACCAGCCAGTGTCCCATGTACTTCACTTAGCAAACAAAGGCTACAAACTCAGCCAGCTGGAAGCCCTGGAAATTAACAAACATCTAGCTCACACTCCAGATCTAATCCTAATTGACAAGACACAGCTCAACACTTCCCCTTTCCTAAACTTCATATAATCGCCTTTGTTGTTCATTACGTCCCACACTGTCCGTTCCTACATGTTCTCTCGTTTTCCTGTATTCATTAAGTTCTTTTGTTTTATTGAAGTTGTCTATGTATTCATATAGACTATAGTTTCAATTGTTTAGGCTTTCTTTTAATTGGTACTTGTATTACTGTCCATTTTTAATACCTCTTGTAGTTGTCTCATCAAATATTGTGTACATTTTACTTGGTTCACTTATTTAACGCAAACGGTTACATACACACAGTCTGAATATAATGATAATGTTTATCCTGTTTGCTACTCTTTTACGGGGGTAAGTCAATTATTATCTGCAAAGTAGTTACAAAATTTTATATTAATCAAATAGGAAACTTATAAGAACATCATTTTTTGACATAGTCTACTTGCGTTTCAACGCACTTGGTCCATCGTTGAATTAGTTCCCTGGTATCCTCATAAAAGAAGGTTCTCGGTTGAGCTGCGAGCCAGGAATGCACCACTTCTTCCACAGCTTCGTCCGAGGCAAATCGATAGCCCCTTAATGCCTGTTTGAGTGGACTAAACAACTGAGAGTCAGAAGGGGCAGGATCGGGACTATATGGAGGACGGGCCAGTACTTCAAAGCTGAGTTCGTGGAGCGTTTCAGCAGCGTGGGCTGCAGTATGCGGCCAGGCACTGCCGTGCAAAAACACACCATCTTTTGACAGCAATCCTCGGCGTTTACGGGTTTCTGTAACATGAAAAGTATTCTCGGTAGTCCTAGAAGTAGTTTTCAGATACTTAAAGTCAGAAAGTGAAAAAAGCACACGTGTTAATGGTACATACACTCCTGGAAATGGAAAAAAGAACACATTGACACCGGTGTGTCACACCCACCATACTTGCTCCGGACACTGCGAGAGGGCTGTACAAGCAATGATCACACGCACGGCACAGCGGACACACCAGGAACCGCGGTGTTGGCCGTCGAATGGCGCTAGCTGCGCAGCATTTGTGCACCGCCGCCGTCAGTGTCAGCCAGTTTGCCGTGGCATACGGAGTTCCATCGCAGTCTTTAACACTGGTAGCATGCCGCGACAGCGTGGACGTGAACCGTATGTGCAGTTGACGGACTTTGAGCGAGGGCGTATAGTGGGCATGCGGGAGGCCGGGTGGACGTACCGCCGAATTGCTCAACACGTGGGGCGTGAGGTCTCCACAGTACATCGATGTTGTCGCCAGTGGTCGGCGGAAGGTGCACGTGCCCGTCGACCTGGGACCGGACCGCAGCGACGCACGGATGCACGCCAAGACCGTAGGATACTACGCAGTGCCGTAGGGGACCGCACCGCCACTTCCCAACAAATTAGGGACACTGTTGCTCCTGGGGTATCGGCGAGGACCATTCGCAACCGTCTCCATGAAGCTGGGCTACGGTCCCGCACACCGTTAGGCCGTCTTCCGCTCACGCCCCAACATCGTGCAGCCCGCCTCCAGTGGTGTCGCGACAGGCGTGAATGGAGGGACGAATGGAGACGTGTCGTCTTCAGCGATGAGAGTCGCTTCTGCCTTGGTGCCAATGATGGTCGTATGCGTGTTTGGCGCCGTGCACGTGAGCGCCACAATCAGGACTGCATACGACCGAGGCACACAGGGCCAACACCCGGCATCATGGTGTGGGGAGCGATCTCCTACACTGGCCGTACACCTCTGGTGATCGTCGAGGGGACACTGAATAGTGCACGGTACATCCAAACCGTCATCGAACCCATCGTTCTACCATTCCTAGACCGGAAAGGGAACTTGCTGTTCCAACAGGACAATGCAAGTCCGCATGTATCCCGTGCCACCCAACGTGCTCTAGAAGGCGTAAGTCAACTACCCTGGCCAGCAAGATCTCCGGATCTGTCCCCCATTGAGCATGTTTGGGACTGGATGAAGTATCGTCTCACACGGTCTGCACGTCCAGCACGAACGCTGGTCCAACTGAGGCGCCAGGTGGAAATGGCATGGCAAGCCGTTCCACAGGACTACATCCAGCACCTCTACGATCGTCTCCACGGGAGAATAGCAGCCTGCATTGCTGCGAAAGGTGGATATACACTGTACTAGTGCCAAAATTGTGCATGCTCTGTTGCCTGTGTTTATGTGCCTGTGGTTCTGTCAGTGTGATCATGTGATGTATCTGACCCCAGGAATGTGTCAATAAAGTTTCCCCTTCCTGGGACAATGAATTCACGGTGTTCTTATTTCAATTTCCAGGAGTGTATATACAGCACTGATCACACTTTATGTTTTGCCTTCAGCACACTGAAGCTACGAGAACTCTCCTTATTGGTTTGGCAAATTTATTTAATTTGTCTTTATGACCCGATGCACTTCCTCCCTCCACATCTGTCAGTTAACCTAAGGGAAGGAAGTCGTGTGTGTTATGAGTCTGTCAATCGTGTAAACTTTGTTATCTGTGTGGTTCTTGAAGTTTTTGCGGGACAGTGAGTATTTCAAAAGACTTCGTGGTACCAACAGGATGACGTCGACATCATGCCACTGCAATTCAGTTGACAACCATTCAGCCATCTATGTTCACTCACCTGAAAATGACTGAATTGATGTCAGCTGAAATATCGCGCAGGGATGTCGACGTCATCCAGCTGCAATCGCCTAACCTCATGGAACTTGTTATGTCTCTTATCGTATTTTAAATGGTCTCCTTTACAGATGAACCACATCTTCCCAAATTCTACCAATGAACCGAAGACGACTATCCGCCTTCCCCACAACTGCCATTACATGCTTATCCCACTTCATATCGCTCTGCAGTGTTACGCCCAAATATTTAATCGACGTGACTGCGTCAAGCGCTACACTACTAATGGAGTATTCAAACATTACAGGATTCTTTTTCCTATTCATCTGCATTAATTAACATTTACCTATATTTAGAGTTAGCTGCCATTCTTTATACCAATCATAAATCCTGTCCAAGTCATCTTGTATCGCCCTACAGTCACTCAACGACGACACCTTCCCGTACACCACAGCATCATTAGCAAATAGCCGCACACTGCTATCCACCCTATCCAAAAGATAGAAAACAACAGCGGACCTACCACACTTCCCTGGGGCACTCCAGATGATACCCTCACCTCCGATGATCACTCACCATCGAGGACAACATACTGTGTTCTATTACTTAAGAAGTCTTCGAGCCACTCACATACTTGGGAACCAATCCCATATGCTCGTACCTTAGTTAGGAGTCTGCAGTGGGGCACCGAGTCAAAAGCTTCCCAGAAGTCAAGGAATATGGCATCCGTCTGATACCCTTCATCCATGGTTCGCAAGATATCATGTGGAAAAAGGGCGAGTTGCGTTTCGAAGGAGCGATGCTTTCTAAAGCTGTGCTGATGCATGGACAGCAACTTCTCTGTCTCAAGGAAATTCATTATATTCGAACTGAGAATATGTTCGAGAAACCTGCTACAAACTGATGTTAAGGATATTGGCCTGTAATTTTGAGGATCCGTCCTTCTACCCTTTTTATGATCCGTCCTTCTACCCTTTTTATACGTAGGCGTCACCTGCGCTTTTTTCCAGTCGCTCGGGATTTTACGTTGGGGAAGAGATTCTCGATAAATGCAAGCTAAGTAAGGAGCCAATGCAGTAGAGTACTCTCTGTAAAACCGAATTGGAATCCCATCAGGATTTGGCGATTTATTTATTTTCAACCCATTCAGCTGCTTCACAACCCCAGGGATGTCTATTACTATGTCTTCCATACGGGAATCTGTATGAGACTCAAACGGCGGTATGTTTGTACGATCCACCTGCGTGAAAGATTTCTCAAATGCTAAATTTAAAATTTCAGTTTTCGTTTTGCTGTCTTCCGTTTCCAGGCCAGACTGATCAGTGAGTGACTGGATGGAAGCCTTCGACCCGCTTTTTAATATTTAATATTAATTTTAATATTCGCTTCCATGTTAAAAAAAAAGTAAGCTATAAGTGCAACGTATATAACAGTGAGGGAGAAAATCGCCGGGGACGGCTTGTCAGTTGCATTTTCTGATGCGGAGAGTGGGGAAAAATTCAGCATCTGGATATCGAGTGAGGAAAACAGCCTAAAACACGTACTCAGCATGGCCGATATACCAGCCCATGATCGTTAAACCGCTACGTGGATTCGATCCAAAGCTAGTTCACCTCCCTACCCCGCAAGGTAGCGCGCTGCGCATTAAGCTACACGAGGAGCTCAAAGGAACCAGAACAAAAATGGAGGAAATAAAGGGCGTTAGAAATGAGGCCTGAGAGTCGCTGCAGTTAAAGTAGAGTACAGCTAACACAGCAAAAAGGAATGTATTACAGATTAACAATGAACCCACAGTATCGGTTGATGAGTTGTTTTATGATGGACAATAGAAGAAAACAACTGGATGGATAATAAAAGAAATAAGGCTCCCCACCCTCTTGCTTCCCGTTTCTCGTTTCTCTACGTGGTTTGCGTCTGTATATGGGTTTAGGCAGTGTCAGCGACACTGGGGAGCCGGATGGCGTTTCTCTCACCACCCTAACCCGCGCCACTCTTCCCTGGAACGGAATTCGCGTACCCAACGTGTCTGCATCTAGAGTAAATCTAAAGTTCCAGTTTGAGAGCATTTTCTGATTGGTTGCGTGCTTTGTATCCGAGGCGGGAAATGGGTTACCAGTACGGTATTTATCTTGTTTGTTGCAGTGCCAAATTACCTACGTAGCGAGATTTAGCAGATGCTATGGGGCCCACGCAAGCCGCGCGGGATTATTTATTTATGCATTTATTTTACCTGGCAAGATTAGGGCCTTCAGGCCCTCTCTTACACCTAACCAGGCATACTCAGATTGAACGAGTTACAGTTTCTACATAACATTAAGGACATATAACGTATTATGCAGTATTGATGTTAAAGAAAAAAATAGAGATTATAACACTAGTACAATGATAATTATAACAATAAAAAATAATTATAACAATCAAGAATAATAATAATAATAATAATAATAATAATAATAGTGACTGTGTATATGAAAGTAAACATACTTTTCTTTTGTGAATGTCAGTTCCATTGTTAGTTGGGAATTTTCTCGTTATATTCTTGCAGCTTGTGAGTTATTCTCATCGAGCAGAGACATAAGACGATAGAATGGGGCGAAAGAGATATATAAGAGGTAGATATGTTAGAGAAAGAGAAATAGAATGGTAAAATTCGAAGCTGTGATGGAGAGGAGAAAGAAAGAGATGGGAGGGGCACAACAATGGTGGCTATACCGTCCCTAATACGTAAGTTTTGAGTTCCCTCTTGAATGTTGAGTAGTTCTGGATAAGACGCAGATCACAGGGGAGTGCGTTCCATAGTCGTATGGCTGAGATGGAGAATGACACGGAGAAAGATTTTGTGTTATGTAAAGGTACAGCCAAGATGCTAGACGTATCCGATCTGGTATTGCGATTGTGGAATGATGATAGGTGTTTAACGTGAGAAGATAAGAATTGGGGGCACCAGTGGCTAAGAAATCGCCGAGCGGTCTCAGGCGCTGCAGTCATGGACTGTGCGGCTGGTCCCGGCGGAGGTTCGAGTCCTCCCTCGGGCGTGGGTGTGTGTGTTTGTCCTTAGGATAATTTAGATTAAGTAGCGTATAAGTTTAGGGAGTGATGACCTTAGCAGTTTAGTCCCATAAGGTTTCACACACATTTTTTGGCCGCGCCCGTTAGGGGCCCGGCGTGTGAGTATAACAAATCTATCGAGCTGGACCTACCGTCAAATGGAAATATGGTGTCCAAACCTGGTGTCCAAATCTACATCGAGTAGTCTCAATTGCAACTCACCTCTAAAAGTGAGTCCTGGCCACACAGTATCCTGTGTTATAAGTTGACAACACCGCAGACGGGGGAATTCCCTGATGTTGTCCAAGCTAGTTCTAATTACCCGATCAATTAGAATAGGGTTCTGTTGATTACCAATAACAAAGTGAGTAATGGAACTACGTTTATGTTTTAAGTGTATTATTACAATAGTTCATTCCTTTTGCAGTGTATTTTTTTCTTACAGTACTTTTGATACGAGTCTAGAGTGAAGGTTGCTTTCTTGTTGGACTATTGTTGTACAACGTAGTTTTACGGTTCCTGCGTTTCTTTTGTGTCGTTGTCTCTTTGCCGACCGCTGTGGACTAATAATATATTCATACAATACTACTGTTTAACAACAATAGAAAATATTACGAGAGTGAAATATAATTACATCTGGTGACTGCGAAATTTGCCGGTAGGAAAGCAAGAAGAAATGAAGAATAAGGTAAGTTTGTTTCTTAATATTCACTTCCAGGTTAAAAAAGTAAGCTATATGTGCAACGTGTATAACAGTGATGGAGAAAGTTTCCGGGGACGACCAAGGATGTCACAAATGCAGCAGGTTATGAGTGATGTACGATGCACTACATAAGCGGAAATGAACAACAGAAAAGGTGAATTGCGCACTACTGGAAACCAACCTCAGGACTGAACACTGAAGAGAGGAAGAGAGATATAATAATGTAGGCATCAGTTACCGGTGTTTGGTCTGATAATAAAATTTTATCATCATAATTCATTTCCTTCAGAATATAGTATAGATTTATTTGCCACTGAAACACCAGGGGTGACACAAACTTTTTAAAACCATCCGTACAGTGTTTTAGGACTGGATGCCAGTTTTACACTGTGCAGCCATCCAACATGGCGGACCCTAGTTAGTGAAAATGTGACGAAAATAACTTATCGTGAGTTTCTGGGATTAATATTCGGGGTGAAAGGATATCAGTGATAAGATTCGCTAATGATACTGCTATCTGCAGTGAAAGAGAAGAATAATTACAGGATGTGTTGAATGGAACGAAGAGTCTAATCAGTACACGATATGAATTGTGAATAAATCGAAAAAGACGAAAGTAATGAGAAGTAACAGAAGTGAGTACAGCGAGAAACTTAACATCAAGACTGATGGTCACTACGTTGATGAAGTTGAGAAATTCTGCTTCGTAGGCAGCAAGATAACCTATAACGGACGGAGCAAGGAGGACATAAAAAGCAGAGCCAAAATGACATCCGCCTCGGGAGAAGTCTACTGGTATCAAACAAAGGCCTTCATTTGAGGCTACCTTGTCCAGCTCCACGGGCAGGTTAACAAAAGGAGTAAATAGTAGAGTAAAAATAACCTAGAGCGCTTTTGTAAACCAAAAACAGTTATCAATACGAAACTTTTACTGTTTCTGAGAAGGGAAATTTACAATCAGTGCCTATTATCAGTTTCGACTTGCGGCAGTGAGACGCGGATACGTAACGCTGCTAAGTGAGACGTTAGGAATTAGTGGGAGAGACCGGAGGATAAACGAATCAGTCTGGGAAGAAACTGCATGAATGGCGTATTTGATTTACATCCAAATCTACGTGATTACTATGTAAATCACATTTAAGTGCCTGGCAGAAGGTTCGTCGAACTGCCTTCAAACTGTTTCTCTAAAAATCCACTCTAGGAAAGCGCGGGAAAACAAAGATTTAAATCTTTCTGTGCGTACTCTGATTTCTCTTATTTTATTGTGATGATTATTCCTCTCTATGTAAGCGGGCGCTAACAAAATGCTTCCACACACTGACATGAAAGTTGGTGATGGAAATTTCATGAGAAGATCCTGCCGTAACGAACAGTGCCTTTGTTTTCATGATTGCCACCCCAATTCACGTATCACGCCCGTGGCTCAATCTCCCATATTTCGCGATGATCTGATGCAGATCCCTCATTACAGAGCAGTACTCCTGGAGAAGGCGGAAAAGCTTGGTGTAAGCAATCTCTTTAGTAGACTGGTTGCACTTTTTAAGTTTTCTGACAATAGACCGCAGACTTTTGTTTGCCTTACCCACAGAATTATCTATGTGATCTTTCCAGTTTAAGTTATACGTGGTTGTAATCCCTAAGTACTCAGTTGTATTTACAGATATTAGATTTGTATGATTTATCGCGTAACCGAAATTTAGCGGATTTCTTTTAGTATTCATTTGGATGGCTTCACATTTTTCATATGCAATTTTTCACACCATACAGATATATTGTTTAAATCATTTTGCAATTGGTTTTGATCATGACCATAAATGACAGCGTCATCTGTAGACAATTTAAAGCGGTGGTTAGTTAATACAGACCAGGGACAGTAGCGAGCCTATAACACATCCTTGGGGAACATAAAATATTACTTCTGGTTTACTCGATGACTATCCGTCAATTACTACGATCTGTGACGTTTCTGGCAGTAAATCACGAATTATGGCTAATGGGAGCAGGATTCGTTATGAATAGGAAGGTAGGGTAGACGGTGAGTTACTGTGAACAGTTCAGTCGTAGGGTTGTTCTCATCAGAATCGACAGCAAACCAACACCGACAACGATAGTACAGATATACATGCCGACGTCATCAGCTGAAGATGAAGAGATAGAGAAAGCATAAGATGATATTGAAAAGTAATACAGTATGTAAAAGGAGATGAAAATCTAACAGTCATTGGGACCTGGAATGCAATTGTAGAGGAAGGAGCAGAAGAAAAGGTTACAGAAGAATGTGGTCTTGAGACAGGAAATGAGGGAGGAGAAACACTAATTGAGCTCTATAATAAATTTCAGCTCGCAATAGCGAATAGTCTTTTCAAGAATCGCAAGACGAGGGGGTATACTTGTGAAAGACCGGATGATACGAGAAGATTTCAGCTAGATTACAACATGGTCAGACAGAGATTCCGAAATCAGATACGTGAGTGTAAGGCTTACGCAAGAGCAGATATAGACTCAGATCACAATGTAGTAGTGATGAAGAGTAGGCTGAAGTTTAAGAGATTAGGCAGAAAGAATCAATAAGCAAAGAAGTGGCATACGGAATGACAAGATACACTTAAAGTTCTCTAAGACTATGGATACAGCAATAAGGAACAAAAGGGATTAATAGGAGTGGACGACCAAGAACGAAGCGCTCTAATTAAAAAGAGTGTAAGACAGGGACGTAGTCTTTCCCCCCTATTGTTCAGTCTGTACATCGAGGAAGCAATGATGGAAATAAAAGAAAGGCTCAGGAGTGGAATTAAAATTCAAGGTGAAAGGATATCAATGATAAGCTATCGTGAATGAAGGTGAAAAACAGTTACATGATATGCTAAACGGTATGAACACCAATGAGGACCGAATATGAGTTGAGAGTAAATCGAAGAAAGACGAAATTAATGAGAAGTAGCAGAAATGAGAAAAGCGAGACTGATGGTCACGAAATAGATGAAGTTAAGGAATTCTACTATCTAGGCAGCAATATAACCAATTACGGACGGAGCAAGGAGGACATCAAAAGCAGACTAGGACTGACAAAAAGGGAGCTCTGGCCAATAGAAGTGTACTACTATCTAACAAAGACCTTAATTTGAGGAAGAAATTTCTGAGAATGTACGTTTGGAGCACAGCATTGTATGGGGGTGAAACATGTGCTGTGGGAAAATCGGAACAGAAGAGAATCGAAGCATTTGAGATGTGGTGCTACAGACGAATGTTGAAAATAAGATGGACTGATAAAGTAAGGAATGAGGAAGTTCTGCGCAGATTCGGAGTGGAAAGAAATATGTGGAATACAATGACAAGAAAAGGGATGATGGGACATCTGTTAAAACATCAGGGAATAACTTTTATGGTACTAGAGAGAGCTGCAGAGGAGAAAGACTATAGAGGAAGACAGAGATTGGAATATATTTAGTAAATAATTGAAGATGTAGGTTGCAAGTGCTCCTCTGAGATTAAGAAGTTGAGATAGGAGAAGAAATCGCGTCGGATCGCATCAAACCAGTCAGAAGACTAATGGCGAAAAAGAAAAGGAAACAAAAACGGAAAAAGCTATGGAATGAAATGATGGTACGCGGAGTATGCAGCCTTGAGAACTGATGAGAAATGGGCCAAGAATGTATTTTTATTGATTCGAATGAATAAAAATGAGATGATTACATAAAGGAAGTTGGGGAGACGGCATCAGAAAGCACACGAGAGTAGCAAGGATTCGTACGACTGATACACTGCACACTTGGAAAGTGTGTAGAATGGCTGATGCTACTTCAGAAGACTAACCTTAACTGAATCAAGCCTCTTTCATTCACAAAGACCTGCTTTCATAGTGACATTCGGATCTTTCAGAACAATTTCTTGGTAATTTTAACACTTGTCGCGATTTCTGATAAAGGACAAAGATCTGTGCTGCATGGAAAATGAGACACAGGTTAAGTGCTATTTTCGGCTCAATTTTGGTAATGGTGTGGCCAAAGTTAGGACGAGAATTATCACTGTGTAGGCGACAAGCAAACAGAAGCATTTAAGGACGTTTCGCCACATCTGTAAACACCATCTCCAAATGTGTGCTTTTGTTATCTTGGCAGTCGTCGAAGAAGGTAGTTACCCTACCGCTAACTAACGTCTTGGAGGGTGAACTCGGACTACGCTGACAAAATTACGGGAGTTATTCAGGGATTTTTTCTAAGTATTTCCATATAAGAGATGCATGGTTTTTGGTGGCTCTTTACGGACTGGCAATGTAATAATTGTTTATCCGGTTTTGTTCCCCACTTACCTAATTTCTGTAAAAGTATCTCTACAACAGCGACACAGCCTGTACTGTGCAATCACCACAACGCACGACACGAAACAGCGATGTAACAAGTCTCAAACGAAGCACACGCTCTGCGATGTGGTGGCCATTGGTGTCGCAACAGCTCAACACAGAGCTCGGGCCTCCCTTCCAATGCATTCCGTGAACCCACACACGAGGCGCATATCGGCCAACTCTCCACAAAAAAAACCTATCCATACTGCTATTAATGTGTAACTAAAATTGCCGGCGGAACAAACCCGATTCGCGTAGTACTGTATGCAAACTTGACGGCGAAAAGTAAAGTGGGCATTGCTGCTGTTGGCAACAGGTGCCGTGAATGAGTGGCACAAATTTGTTTCCAAATAAGACATACAGTGCAGACTCTGATATTTGTACCTCTGTGAAAATATTTTCAGTGTGTGTGCACTGCCTGACAACAAAAGGGGAGGCATCCAGAAGGAGAGCAGGAAACGAAATGAAACTTCTTTGCGAGGGTGTGTCATATTCCAGAGATTACAGAATCGAATCAAATTCACAAAGAATTTGGCAGTGTGACCCTACTTGTCAGTGTGACGTCGCACACGTATTAGTGGACGTTAGTATGGAGTGTGGCCACCCTTCGCCTTTGTCACGGCTTGAATCCTACTGAGGACACTTTCAAGCGGCGTCTGATTGCGGAGGAATGGCAGCACATAATTACTCAAGAGCCGCGACCAGAGGAAGTAATGGAGTTAGTTGCTGCGGTTTGGAGCGAGGTAGGCTCATCCCAAAGTGTTCCATTAGGTTTAGGTCGGAACTCCTAGCAAGTCAGTCCATTTCAGGAGTGTTACTGTACTCAAATCATTGCGTCACAGATGCTATTTATGATGGAGTGCATAGTCATGATGATACTAGGAATCATCGTCTTTAAACTGTTCTCCCACTGTACGAAGAACATAATACTGTACAATGTGTTAATATCCTTCCACATTTTGCGTTTTCTTAACGCAATAAGTGGGCCACGCGCTAACTGCGAAAAAATCTCCAGTATCGTAACCCTACCTCCTCCATTCGTCGCTGCTGGCACTACACACAATAAAAGACAATGTTGTACTGGCATTCGCCAAAACCAAATTTCCAGCGTGATCCATCACTTCAGATCGCTAGTTTCCCGTCACCCACTACCCAGTAGTGTCTCTCCTTACAGCACCTCAAGCGTCACTTAGCATTGACCACAGAGATCTGTGGCTTATGAGGAGCTGCCTGACTATCGGGTCCCATTATTTTTAACTGCCTACGGGCAGTTCTTGTGCTTGCTGCACTGCTGGCAGCAGTTTGGAACTGAAGAGTAGTTCCTTCCTCTGATGTCATAAGATTTCTTACTATCACCCTCCGCAGATCTGTTCGTTCCCTGTGCACGAATAGATGAGATCTGCCTGTCCTTGGTTTAGCTGTTTCGTGTTTCGACTTCACGATCACATTACTAACAGTCGACTTGGGCAGCTTTAGAAGGGTTGAAAGGCCCCTGATAGAGTTGTTACAAAGGAGACTTGCTCTGACGAGTTCACGTTCAAAGTCTCTGAGCTCTGCTGACTGACAGATTCTGCTGTTTCTGCGTCTCTGCTGACAGCTCAATACCACGCGCCATCTTTAGTACGGGTGGATGTGCCTGATGTTACGTCTGGTGATGAATCCTGCAGTTCATGAGGGTGTGCGGACACTTTTCATCAGGTAGTCTGGGTTGCAGTACTTACGGTGAGATGAAGAGGGTTGCACAGTATAGATTAGCATCAAGGGCTGTAGCAGACCACTTTTCGGACCGAGGGACATATATGACACACTGAACACTGTCTGACCTTAGTGAATACCAGCAAAAACCGAACTGAGTACGCTCTAAAATAAGTTTGTGTTTGGTATATTACAAAAAATAAAAAAAATTCGCTTAACTTTACGTGATTATACCAATGTGATAAAGTGCTAAGGCACACTAGCGGTTGGTGGCTATCGAAGTATGAACGTATTTCATTGTATATGGGAGGGGCTTTCAATAAGTAATCCAACACAATTGCCGGCCCGGTAGCCAAACGGTTCTAGGCGCTTCAGTCCGGAACCGCGCTGCTGCTCCGCTCGCAGGTTCGAATCCTGCCTCGGGCACGGATGTGTGTAATGTCCTTAGGTTAGTCAGGCTTAAGTAGTTCTAAGTGTAGGGGACTGATGACGTCAGATGTTAAGTCCCATAGTGCTTAGAGTCATTTCAACCATTTGAACCAACATAGTTTTTCCGTGAAAGGAGGTTGATGTTATTCAGGTTTCCAATACACCACATTATTCCCCATTCTTTTGGATACAAAACCTAATTTTTGACCATAACATCCGTTCAATGCGATGGCTTACGCCAATTTACTGGGAGGGCATGGTGCCACTCTACTGGTCGGCGTCGGAGCCTAAGTTTTCCTGCGTCAATAACCTCCCTCTCACCCACTTTTGGCCGTCTGCAGTCGAAGGCGCTAGATCCGGGCTCTAGAGTGGTTGATAAAGAACAGGCCAATGAAGTTTTCTCGGCTCCTCTCGAGTGTGCAGAATTGTGTGGGACCTTGCGTTGTCATGGGGAGCGAGAAGTGCATTTGCATTTTTGTGACGACACACATTCTGAAGACGTTCCCTGAGGGTAACACAGTAAACTTCAGAGTTAACATGTTTATACGACTGGTTGCACTGATGACAAAAAAAAAAGGTTCAAATGGCTCTGAGCACTATGGGACTCAACTGCTTTGGTCATTAGTCGCCTAGAACTTAGAACTACTTAAACCTAACTAACCTAAGGACATCACACGCATCCATGCCCGAGGCAGGATTCGAACCTGCGACCGTAGCAGTCGCACTGGTGACAGACGCCTCGTAAAGCGACTTACCTTGCTTTTGTTTACTACCATATCCCCGTAAACATTCACTAAGCACCTACGAATATCTGCATTGCTATGATTTTTCAACAAAATAAACTCAATGACAGCTCTCTGTTTCCAACACATCTCCGTTGCAAAAACTATTCTGAAGGCTATGTAAGCGCCTATGCCTGTCGCAAATTAATGAAGCCGTAGGGGCTCAAGCGGGAATGTTCCACACTATTCCACAATAAATTTTACATTTTTTAGACGAAACTGGGCGAGCAACATAGTGTTGCATTACCTATCGGACGTCGCTCAATAAAAAGACATTCTTGGCCCGTTTCTCATCAGTTCTCATCAGCTACACACTCCGCGTACCTTTATTTAGTTTCATTAGCTTTTTTTTTCTTTTTTTTCGGGTCGTCAGTCTTCTGACTGGTTTGATGCGCCGCGCCATGAATTCCTCTCCTGTGCTAACCTCTTCATCTCAGAGTAGCATTTGAACCTATGTCCTCAATTATTTGCTGGATGTATTCTAATCTCTGTCTTCCTCAACAGTTTTTGCTCTCTACAGATCCCTCTAACATCTACATCTACATCTACATCCATATTCCTGACGGTGTGTGGCGGAGGGTACCCTGAGTACTCCTATCGGTTCTCCCTTCTATTCCAGTCTCGTATTGTTCGTGGAAAGAAGAATTGTCGGTATGCTTCTGTGTGGGCTCTAATCTCTCTGATTTTATCCTCATGGTCTCTTCGCGAGATATACGTAGGAGGGAGCAATATATACTGCTTGACTCTTCGGTGAAGGTATGTTCTCGAAACTTTAACAAAAGCCCGTACCGAGCTACTGAGAGTCTCTCCTGCAGAGTCTTCCACTGGAGTTTATCTATCATCTCCGTAACGCTTTCGCGATTACTAAATGATCCGGTAACGAAGCGCGCTGCTCTCCGTTGGATCTTTTCAATCTCTTCTATCAACCCTATCTGGTACGGATCCCACACTGTTGAGCAGTGTTCAAGCAGTGGGTGAACAAGCGTACTGTAACCTACTTCCTTTGTTTTCGGATTGCATTTCCTTAGGATTCTTCCAATGAATCTCAGTCTGGCATCTGCCTTACCGACGATCAACTTTATATGATCATTTCATTTTAAATCACTCCAAATGCGTACTCCCAGATAATTTATGGAATTAACTGCTTCCAGTTACTGACCTGATATTTTGTAGCTAAATGATAAGGGATCTATCTTTCTATGTATTCGCATCACATTACACTTGTCTACATTGAGATTCAATTGCCATTCCCTGCACCATGCGTCAATTCGCTACAGATCCTCCTGCATTTCAGTACAATTTTCCATTGTTACAACCTCTCGATACACCACAGCATCATCTGCAAAAAGCCTCAGTGAACTTCCGATGTCATCCACCAGGTCGTTTATGTATATTGTGAATAGCAACGATCCTATGACACTCCCCGGTGGCACACCTGAAATCACTCTTACTTCGGAAGACTTCTCACCATTGAGAATGACATGCTGCGCTCTGTTATCTAGGAACTCCTCAATCAAATCACGCAATTGGTCTGATAGTCCATATGCTCTTACTTTTTTCATTAAACGACTGTGGGGAACTGTATTAAACGCCTTGCTGTGCTCCAAACGTACATTCTCAGAAATTTCATCCTCAAATTAAAAAAAAATGGTTCAAATGGTTCTGAGCACTATGGGACTTAACTGCTGAGGTCATCTGTCCCCTAGAGCTTAGAACTACTTAAACCTAACTAACCGAACGACATCACACACTTCCATGCCCGAGGCAGGTTTCGAACCTGCGACCGTAACGGTCGCAGGGTTCCAGACTTTTGCGCCTAGAACCGCTCGGCAACCTCGGCCGGCTCCTCAAATTAAGGTCTTTGTTAGATACTAGTACATTTCTCTTCGCGAGGATGCCATTTTTGCCAGTCCTAGTCTTCTATTGATACCCTCCTCACTAGTAATTGGTTATTTTGCTGCCTAGGTCGCAGAGTTCCTTAACTTCATCTACTTCGTAACCATCAATCTCGCTGTTCTCATTTCTGTTAGTTCTCATTACTTTCGTCTTTCTTCGATTTACTCTCAACTCATATTCTCTACTCATTAGTGTTCATTCCATTGAGCATATCACGTAATTCTTTTTCACTTTCACTCAGAATAGCAATGCCACCAGGGAATCGTGTCATTGATATCCTTTCACCTCGAATTTTGATTCCACTCCTGAACCTTTCTGTTTTTTCCATCATTGCTTCTCTGATGCACACACTGAAAAGTATGGGGGAAAGACTACATCCCTGTCTTACACCCTTTTTAATCCGAGCGCTTTGTTACTGCTCGTCCACTCTTATTATTCCCTCTTGGCTGATGTACATATTGTGTATTACCCGTCTCTCTCTAAAGCTTGCCCCTATTTTTCTCAGAATTGCGAACATCTTACAAGATTTTAAATTGTCGTATGCTTTTTCCAAATCGACAAATTCTATGAACGTGTCTTGTATTTTCTTTGGCTTTGCTTCTGTTATCAACCGCAACGTCAGAATTGCCTCTCTGGTGCCTTTATCTACATCAGCTAGCACAACCTCAATTTTCTCTTACATTCTTCCGTATATTATTCTTGTCAGCAACATGGTTGTATAAGCTGTCAAGTTGATTTTGAGATAATTCTAGCACTTGGCAGCTCTTGCAGTCTTCGGAATTGTGTAGATGATGTTTTTCCGAAAGTCAGATGGTATCTCCCCAGACTCATACATTCTGCACACCAGCGTGAATAGTCGTTTGTTTGCTGTTTCCCACAATGATTTTAGAAATTTTGACGGAATGTTATCTATCGCTCCTGCCTTATTTCATCTTAAGTCCTACAAAGCTCCCTTAAATTTTGTTTGTAATAGTGGATCACCTCTCTCCTCTAAATCGACTCCTGTTTCTTCTTCTATCACATCAGACAAATCCTCTCCCTCACAGAGGGCTTCAGTGTACTCGTTTCCCCTATCCGCTCTCTCCTCTGCATTTAACAGTGGAATTCCCGTTTCAATCTTAATGCTAATACCCTTGCTTTTAATGTCACCGAACGTTGCTTTGATTTTCCCGTATGCTGAGTCAGTCGTTCCTTTCGATTTATTCACATTTTTCATGTAGTCCTTTCGTCTTAGGTTCCCTGCACTTCCTGTTTATTTTATTTCTCAGTGACTTGTAATTTTCGTATTCCTGAATTTCCCTGAACATTTTTGTAGTTCCTTCTTTTATAGAACAACTGCTTTTTTTTCCATCGATAAACTAAAGTATTTCTTCTGTTATCCTTGGTTTCTTCGCAGTTACCTTCTTTGTAGCTATGTTTTTCTTTACAACTTCGGTGAATGTTGTTTTTAGAGATGTCCAGTCTTTTTGTACTGTGCTGCCTACTGACCTATTCCTTATTGCTATATATACAGCCTTAGAGAACTTTAGGGTGTCTCTTCATCGCTTAGTACTTCAGTATCCCTCTTATTTGCGTATTCATTCTTCTTAACTAATCCCATGAACTTCAACCTACACTTCATAGCTACTACATGGTGATCTGAGTCTATATCTGCTTCTGGGTACGCCTTACAATTCAGTATCTGATTTCTGAATCTCTGTCTGACCATGATGTAATCTAATTGAAATCTGCTCTTATCACCCAGTCTTTTCCAAGTATACCTCCCCATCTTGTGATTCTTGAACAGAGTATTCGGTATTATTAGCTGGACTTTATTACAGAATTGAATTAGTCTTTCTCCTCTCATAATCCTTGTCCGAAGCCCATATTCGCCTGTAACCTTTTCTTCAGCCCCTTCCACTAAAATTGCATTCCAGTCCCCTATGACTATTACAATTCCTCTCCCTTTGCGTATTGAATTACCCTTTCAATTTCCCCTATACTATCTCTAACTCTTCATCTTCAGCTTGCGTCATGTATACCTCAACTATCGTTCTCAGTGTTGGTTTGCTGTCGATTCTGAAGGGAAAAACCCTATGACTAAACTGTTCACAGTAACTCACTCTCTGCCCTACCTTCCTATTCGCACCGAATCCTACTCCCATTATAGCATTTTCTGCTGCTGATGATATTACCCTACACTCATTTGACCAGAAATCCTTGTCTTCTGTCCATTTCACTTGTCTGAGCCCTAGTATATGTAGATTGAGGCTTTGCATTTCCCTTATCAGATCTTCTTGTTGCACCCCGACAATCAAGCTTCTGACACTAAAATGGTTCAAATGGCTCTGAGCACTATGAGACTTAACATCTGAGGTTATTGGTCCCCTAGAACGTAGTACTACTTAAACCTAACTAACCTAAGTACGTCAGACACATCCAAGCCCGAGGCAGGATTCGAACCTTCGACCGTAGCGGTCGTCCGGTTCCGGACTGAAGCGCCTAGAACCGCTCGGCAGCATCTGACACTCCACACCCGGTCTCGTACAACGTTATGGTTTCGTTAATTGCTCAGTCTGCTTCTCTAGGTCGTCTTCCCCTTGGCAGTCCGCTCCCGGAGATTCGAATGGGGACTATTCCTGAATCTTTTGGCAAAGTTGAGTTCATCATGACACTTTTTCATTTACAGGCCACATGTCTTGTGGATACACGTGTCTTTAATGCAGTGGTTTCCATTGCCTTCTGCATCCTGATGTCGTCGATAATTGCTGATTCTCCCCTCTTCAGGGACAGTTTCCCACTCCAAGGACAAGAGAGTGTCCTGAACCACAGTCCGCTCATCCACCCTCTTTGACAAGGCCGCTGCCAGAATGAGGGTGACTTCTTATGCCGCAAGTCTTCGGCCGCCAATGCTGATTATTAATCAAAATTTAAATGGTGGCGTGGTTCGCACACTGGACTAAGGACGTTTTGATTACACTACTGGCCATTAAAATTGCTACACCAAGAAGAAATGCAGATGATAAGCGGGTATTCATTGGACAAGTATGTTATACTTCAACTGACATATGATTAGATTTTCACGCAATTTGGGTGCAAAGATCCTGAGAAATCAGTACCCAGAACAACCACCACTGGCCGTAATAACGGCCTTGATAGGCCTGGGCATTGAGCCAATCAGAGCTTGGATGTCGTGTAAAGGTACAGCTGTCCATGAAGCTTCAACACGATACCACAGTTCATCAAGAGTAGTGACTGGCGTGTTGTGACGAGCCATTTTCTCGGCCACCATTGACCAGACGTTTTCAATTAGTGACAGATCTGGAGAATGTGCTGGCCAGGGCAGCAGTCGAACATTTTATGTATCTAGAAAGGCCCGTACTGGACCTGCAATATGCGGTCGTGCATTATCTTGTGAAATGTAGGGTTTCGCAGGAATCGAATGGAGGGTAGAGCCACGGGTCGTAACACATCTGAAACGTAGCGTCCACAGTTCAGAGTGCCGTCTATGCGAACAAAAGCTGACCGAGACGTGTAAACAATGGCACCCCATACCATCACGCGGGTGATCAGCCAGTATGGCGATGACGAATACACGCTTCCAATGTGAGTTCATCACGATGTCGCCAAAATTGGATGCGACCATCGTGATGCTGTACACAGAACCTGGACGTTTTGCCATTCGTGCACCCAGGCCCGTGGTTGAGTACACCACCGCAGGCGCTCCTGTCTGTGGTGCTGCGTCAAGAGTAACCGCAGCCATGGTCTCCGAGCTGATAGTCCATGCTGCTGCAAAGGTCGTCGAACTGTCCGTGCAGATGGTTGTTGTCTTGCAACTGTTTCCATCTGTTGACTCAGGTATCGAGACGTGGCTACAATATCCGTTACAGCAATGCGGATAAGATGCTTGTCATCTCGACTGCTAGTGATACGAAGCCGTTGGGATCTAGCACGGCGTTCCGTATTACTCTCCTGAAACCACCGATTCCATGTTCCGCTAACAGTCATTGGATATCGACCAACACGAGCAGCAATGTCGCGATACTGTAAACCGCAATCGCCATAGGCTAAAATCCGACCATTATCAAAGTCGGAAACGTGATGATACGAATTTCTCCTCCTTACACGAGGCATCACAACAACGTTTCACCAGGAAACGCCGGTCAACTGCTGTTTGTGTATGAGAAATCGGTTGGAAACTTTCCTGATGTCAGCACGTTGTAGGTGTCGCCACCGGCGCCAACTTTGTGTGAATGCTCTGAAAATTATTTGCACATCACAGCATCTTTTTCCTGCCGGTTAAATTTGGCGTCTGTAGCACGTCATCTTCGTAGTGTAGCAATTTTAATGCCCAGTAGCGTATTAATCAAAGGTGCTTCCCCCAGACTACGGGTCACTCTAGCTTAGTTCATGTGAATGTGAGTAAAAAATTTCTAAGTGTTTATGAATGGTGTAAATGAGGCGGGAATAGGCCAACATTGACGTAGTGGAATGTGGAAACCGCCTGAAAATCACATCCATGCTGGCCGACACCCCGACCCGCGTCATTAGTCCGGGGCAGGCGTACCTCCCCGTCCCGGAAGTGGCACTTCAACACGCAAAGCTGTCCACGCGTGTCAACATCGATCACTTACGCTGTATTAATAATCAACATTTATGCTGTGCAGGCTGAGGAAGCGTGTAATCTTTCCGAGAACAGAAGGCGCGCTGAGGTTTTTCGCATTATGCCTCGGCCAGCTGTGTTTTCACGGGTGACGGGTGTTCGTCCGATAAGGTAGTAGGGATTAACGTAGAGCGAGAGTGAGCCGTGCCGGGGTAACAAAGAGCGCGGGCGGAGCCGCGTGGCCGGCCGCGGCGCAGCCGCCACGCCACGCCACGCCACGGCGCAGCACGCGGGCCGCGGCGCGCTCCTAATTGGAAACAATTAGCGCCTCGCGGCCTCCACGCCAGACGGCAGCGGCAGCCGCAGCGGCAGACGCTGGGCTCGCAGCGGCGCCGCGCCGCGCTGCTCCTTTTTCACTCTGCCAGAGCGCCGCGACACGTGCCCGCACATTAGTATCTCCTCGCCTCCTTTCTTCGCTTCCATTGTGCAACGCTCCCTCTCCTGGTCCACGCGTACAGACTAAGCGACGAAAAGTAGGAGCAGTTCCTGGGCTGTTTGGTAAAACCGTGTGGTTGGCTCGAGGTCGCACTCGACTTGTGCACTTCATTCATTTGTCTCTGATATCGTGTATTCCAGTCCCAAGCCGGCCGTTGTGGCCGAGCGGTCCTAGGCGCTTCAGTCTAGCTACAACTGCGTCACCGGTACGGTCGCAAGTTCGAATCCTGCCTCGGACATGGATGTGTGTGATGTCGTTAGGTTTAAGTAGTTCTAAGTCTAGGGGACTGATGACCTCAAATGTTAAGTCCCATAGTGCTCAGAGCCGTTTGAACCATTTGAACCAATCCCAAAGAACGCAGGTGTTGACAGATCTGAAAATTACCGAACTATCACTCTAATAAGTCACGGCTGCAAAAGACTAACGCGAATTCTTTACATACGAACGGAAGCCGACCTAGGGGAAGATCAGTTTGGATTCCGTAGAAATATTGGAACACGTCGGGCAATACTGACCCTACGACTTATCTTACAAGGGAACCTCCCCGTCGTACCCCCCCCCCCCCCCCCTCAGATTTAGTTATAAATTAGCACAGTGGATAGGCCTTGAAAAACTGAACACAGATCAATCGAGAAAACAGGAAGATGTGTGGAACTATGAAAAAAATAAGCAAAATACACAAACTGAGCAGTCCATGCGCAAGATAGGCAACATCACGGATAGTGTGAGCTCAGGAGCGCCGTTGTCCCGTGGTTAGAGTGCGCAGCTGCGGAACGAGAGGTCCTTGGTTCAAGTCTACCCTCGAGTGAGAAGTTCAATTATTTATTTTCAATTTTTGTGACAAACCCTTATGTTTTCATCACTTTTTTGGGAGTAATTACCACATCCACATGAAAACCTAAATCGGGCAAGGTAGAAGAATCTTTTTACCCATTCGTCAAGTGTACACGTTGGGTGGGACGACAACATATTCCTGTCATGTGACGCACATGCCGACACCAGTGTCGCATACAAAATATCAGACGTGTTTTCCTCTGGAGGAAACGGTTGACGTATGACCTTGCGATCAAATGTTTTCGGTTCCCATTGGAGAGGCACGTCCTTTCGTCTACTAATCGCACGGTTTTGCGGTGCGGTCGCAAAACACAGACACTTAACTTATTACAGTGAACAGAGAACGGACAGATAATAACTTTGCGAAAATAAAAACTTTTCACTCTAGGGAAGACTTGAATCAAGGACCTCTCATTCAGCAGCTGCTCATGCTAACAACGGGACCATGGCGCTCCTGGCTTAGACTGTCCTTGATGCTGCCTGTCTTAGACATGGACTACTCAGTTTGTATATTTTACTTAGTTTTTCATAGTTCCACACAACTTCTTCCTGTTTTCTCGGTTGATCTGTGTTCAGTTTTTCAAGGCCTATCCACTGTGCCAACTTATAACTAAATCTGATGGGGGTGCGATGGGGAGGTTCCCCTGTTAGAAGATAGATTAAGGAAAGGCAAACTTACGTTTCTAGCATTTGTAGACTTAGAGGAAGCTTTTGACAATGTTGACAGGAATACTCTCTTTCAAATTCTGAAGGTATCAGGGGTAAAATACAGGGAGACAAAGCCTATTTACAATTTGTACAGAAAGCAAAGGCAGTTATAATAGTCGAGGGACATGAAAGGGAAGCAGTGGTTGGGAAGGGAGTGAACAGGTTTGTAGCCTCTCCCCGATACTATTCAATCTGTATATTGAGCAAGCAGTAAAGGCAACGAAAGAAAAGTTCGGAGTAGGTATTAATATCCATGGACTGGAAATAAAAACTTTGAGGTTCGCCGATGACATTGTAATTCTGTCAGACAGCAAAGGAATTGGAAGAGCAGTTGAATGGAATGGACAGTGTCTTGAAAGGAGGATATAAGATGAACATCAACAAAAGCAAAACGAGGATAATGGAATGTAGTCGAATTAAGTCTGGTGATGCTGAGGGAATCAGATTAGGAAATGAGACACTTAAAGTGGTAAAGGAGTTTTCCTATTTGGGGAGCAAAATAACTGATGATGGTCGAAGTAGGGAAGATATAAAATGTAGACTGGCAATGGCAAGGAAAGCGTTTCTGGAGAAGAGAAATTTGTTAACATCGAGTATAGATTCAAATGTCAGGAAGTCGTTTCTGAAAGTATTTGTATGGAGTGTAGTCATGTGTGCAAGTGAAACGTGGACGATAAATAGTTTAGACAAGAAGAGAATAGAACCTTTCGAAAGAGATGAATACAATAAGCAGATTCAGAAGGATGTAGGCTGCATTACTTACCTGGAGATGAAGCAGCTTGCACAGGATACAGCAGCATGGAGAGCTGCGTCAAACCAGTCTCAGCATTGAAGACCACAATAACAATCGTGTATGTTGCTTTGCAACGGCAACTGCTGCTGCTAATTTTGTCTGATGCTTTTCCATCAGGGTTCCGAGATGAGCGTCTGAAAGCGGATAACTACATACACATATAAAGTCCGCAAAGTTTCGTGACTGAATTAATAAAAAAAACAAAGAAAAGTTACGAGCTGTATTTAGTGTGGCAGATGTTCTACATAGTCTCCCTCCCCCCTCCCCCCGCTTGACTACAACAAACAAAACGTTCATACAATAATGTGAAATTGCTAGGTGTCTTTTTCCACAAAAAAAAACTGTCGGCGTTTTCCATCACAAACAAGTCGCAGCAGGCGTTTACGCTTCTTTGTTTTGTTCCGGAGCTAAGATGGTCATGTGGCCACATTGTTGGACTGCATAGAGGGAGATACGGGTTTAAATCTCCCTCATGCTCCACCTTTTCTTTCCCACAACATTACGAGCTATCCGTCCGTCACTCACGCCTGTTCGTTGTATTCAAATTTGTGTCTCTGCCGTGGTGTAACGTCTATTAGCAATAGCAACGTGTAACGAAGGAACCTCCAGCCGTACGTACCTCTTGTTTGTTCTACCAAGGTACCGCATTCTATGCCTCTTGCGTTCCGTTTTGAATGTTTTGACTCTTGGAATCCTTCATTGCAACTTATTTTACACCCGTTTATTTGTTGTTTACATTTGCGTCAGAGGCCTATGTGGCATCTCACCTGCTCTCATTATTCATCATATTTGCTTGCGACGGTAATATATTCTTACCGCATGACTCATAGACTACGGAATACAGAGGGAGAACAGAAACGTCAGTGACCGGACAGACAGTTCATTAATTTGTAAAAAGAAAAAAGAAAGGCATGAGGGAGAATTGAAAACGGACTTCCCGATTTGCAGTTCAACCCCGTGGCCTGACAACCAGACGCCTTGGTTGTTGAGAGTCGCTCGATGTTATACAACTTAAGCTTACACGTTCACTATTTCTATTTTGCTTCTTTTCACAGTTCAGTACACCTTCTTCTTGTTTTCATACTTTATCTGTATTCAGTTTCTGACGGCCTACCCACTGGGTCATTTTACCACTAAATTTGAGGGGGATGCGATGTGCAGTTTCTCTTGTTAGTACAATGGCGCGTGTGACATAGCCGTCGATTTGTGTTCCTGGACGTCCGCACAGCTTTAGCCAGCAGCGGGCAAGATTGTCAAATCGTCGCATCTGATGTAACTGATTCGAGAGTTTGAGAACATGTTGTGCCTTAATTTAGCAGGGAGTGCACAAAGCTTGTTGCATCTCCAACGTCTCACAGTTATCCACTCCATATATTTTTGAGGATAAAATTACTTTTATACCTAGAAGGAAAGCTTACTTCATTCTCAAACATATAAAATTTTTATGTGTTAGCCAGCCTGTATTATTTCTTATTTTGATTACGCTGGCTAACTGCCACTATGGGATCTCATGAGATAAAAAGTAAAAACACGGGATACTTATTGTCTCATGACAGATCCGATGAAGACAATTAGCTGAAACAAGTAACCAAAACAATAATAAAGGGTGGCGAAGACAGGAAAAATTTGTATTTTTGCACATGATTATGACCACTGGCCGACACAACGACCTTATCTCTGCTGTTATATTTCATTCTGTGAAGTAAATTTTTAAAATATTATTGAATCCAAGGAATTACAAAATAAAGCTAGAAAATATTTGAAAAATACATTTTTCATTTGTACGCCAATGATGTCAGGTTGGTATGAATATCAGAAATCTGACAGGGAAGAAAAACGAGATCCATTCAAGAAATCCTGTCGTATATCTGCATAAATAATCACAAAAAATGCTCCTGTTTGACACTGTAGGGTATGAAACAGGAAATAATATTTAAAAATGATTATTCAATCTTGGTACCATCTTTTTTACTTACAAAACTTTACATCTGATCATGCTATTTATTTCGTTACTTTCACGACGACTATTTTTTAAAGGTGATTGTCATGATAAAAGTTCAACAAAACGTTTTTTGAAAGCTGTGTTTTTTGGTCCGTTTGACTAAAATGTAAAGAGGTATCAGCATTGACATCGTGACTGTGAGAAATGTTCCAAAACTTTCTTCAAACAGACCAGTAGAACCGACACTTAAAAAGCTAGGACTGGAACAATTTTCGTCTCCTTAGTCTAATACGTTGTTGTGCAGTGGTGTCGAATGGGCTGCACGATTAGTAATACGACGCCTTCAATTTGCACGTGCTGAAAGGATGAGGAGTTAAATTCGGCATTGTTCTCTAAGGCCTGCATTCACCAAACGGTTCAAATGGCTCTGAGCTCTATGGTTCTTAACATCTGAGATCATCAGTCCCCTAGAACTTAGAACTACTTAAACCTAACTAACCTAAGGACATCACACAAAGACATGTCCGAAGCAGGATTCGAACCTGCGACCGTAGCAGTCGCGCGGTCTCGGACTGAACCGCCTAGAAATTCTCGGTCACAGCTGCGGGTTGCATTCGCCATGACCTGAAAACTATATCGAAACTGCCGCCGCGATAGTCAAACTTTTTAATCTACGGTGAACGCCCTCATAACCAAAGAACCGAAGTTATGCAGAGCTTGCTAAAGCCACAGTGTTTCCTATTGCAGTCGACACTGTTAAATCTGGGGTTTAATAGTATAACAGGTAATCAATTCTAAAAAAGGGTGAGAATTCTTTAATGAATAGGAGTCTATGACTCAGATTCCAGGAGAGGCCACGCGCCCCTTCTTGCCCTCCACACTCCCTCCCTCCCCCTCTCCCAGCCCTCTAATCAACATCTCCACCTCTTTCGGACGTCTATGTTTCTATTTACAGTATTTGAGAAATTGGTTTCTCATCAGCCACAAACAAAGATTGGTAATAAATGTAACTGATTAATTAGCATCTGGTTGTAAAGATGACATTTTAAAGTTGAGCCTCACTGAATTACGTTCGATCTACCGATCGCGACAGGCAGCTTCAGACAATAAACGCGCGATTGAAATCTAGGAAAACCGCCCTGGGCTTCAATGTGACCTATTTTTACCCGCACATTTATCTGTTTCTGCCACAGGCGCGATTTGCTTGAAACTCACAGTCATACGTCAGAGAAGACGTCTGGAAAATTCCAGGAAGATAGGGAATGACGTCAGCGGCAGCGTCCTGATAAGGGGCCGCTGTGCCGTGACCCAGATCTGGCAACAGCGCCCAGATCAGAGCAGCAGGGGTAGCTGAAGTCGGCAACTATTCTGCATCTACGTGCACACTCCACGAGCCACTGTAGAGTGCATGCAGGACCGTACATCGTACCAACATTATTCATTCTCTTTCCTGTTCCATAGGTGCATCGAGAGACGGAAATATTACTACCGTTATGCCTTTTTACGAGCACTAATCTCTGTTATCTTATTCTCAAGATGCTGATGGTGGTAGAGTCTTTTTAAAATACACGTCCCCTAAATTTGTACGACACGGTTTGTGTGAACTACGTCGTACTTCTTCAAAGGGGTTTGCCATTTAAGCTCCCTGAGCGTTTCTGTTGTTCTTTCACGTGGGCTGTTCCGACCTGCGATGATTGTAGCAGCTCCACGTGTGCAGCCGTGCCTACTTGATGACTCCAAACACTGGAACTGTGTTCTGCTACTGGTCTCTCTACCTTCTCGTTTGCTGTTTCCTTAACTCTCCCAACGTTAAGCCTTCCATTGGATTTCCCTAATGATTTGACGTGATCGTCATATTTCATATCGTTTTATGATATTACCACTAAATACTTACTTGTTTTGACGTGCGGAATATTTTCGCCAGTAAACTTGTAATCAGATACTATACAATTCTTTCTTACATTTGTCGACATTTAATGAGATCTAACATTCATTATACTAAATGCAAATTTTTTCCAAGAGCCTCACAATCCCTTTCGAGCGTTCATCAACGATACTATTCGGTACACAACAGCATCGTCATTGAATATTATTACAATGCTGATCATCATATCTAGTTAATCGTTTATGTGTATTGACATTTTCTTCTGGTAAGTCGGATGCTACTCTCGTTCCTGTGGAACATTCCCTGTCCACTTTAATTTCAGTCACATCTTTGTGAATGTATTCCGTTTGAGGGTACAATAGTTATTTGTCGACGTTATGCTACCCTTGTGATCCAGCTATACTTCGTTGTTTTGCTCGTTAAAGGCAAGAACCAATCAATAAATTCTCATATTGATATCTCCCATGGATAAACTTACTTATTTTGTGCTCGTCGATCTATTCTCGACTGCAGATTCAAGACATCATTTTATGTTGAGGTAATTTTAAATTTATGAAAAAGAAACCAAATATTTGCACCATTATGCAAATACGGTTCTGCCTAGAACAAACACTAATTACTCTTCTGTTTAACATTCAAACATATTTCACTACATGTACATCAACTACTGGCACAGATTGCACATCCATCTACATATTTTTAAGCATTAACCTATGTATTACCGCAAACCTTTAGGCAGTTGCTGCATGTAACAGATATAATCTTAAGACCACTTCCCCTATAAAGTTGCTCTCATACAATTACTCTTTCCACCCTCTCTCTCCCTCTCACTTTCTCTTTCTCTTCCTCCCCCTCTGTCTCCAACCTTTCATATCTATCTATGGATCCCAACCAAAATTGTTATTTGTGTATAATTTTACCACTGTAACACTTCACCTGATTGTATAAATGAGTAAGAAGTTTAAGCTATTTTAACTTGTCAAATCCTGATTTATATACCACCTGAAGTATTTATTCCAACGAATGTATTCAACACCTCAAACAACACCTCCAAATCCCTTAAAAATTTATTCTGTAATAGTGTTGTTAGGAAGTATATTCTTTGTACTTTGTGATGTTTTCTCTTCTACTGTAAGATCTATGCACCCAATAGTTTCCGACGCCATATTTGCTTACAAAATATGACAGTATAGATGTGATGTGTGACGACAGTGAAAGGAACCTGTGGCCACTGGAGGTACTTTACTTTACTTATTTTTATGTTTACCGTTAGATACATGTTTAATTTTTTGTCAAAAGAAACCCAAAACCATGTTCTGAGATAGTGTTTAGTTTCTCCACTAGACAGTGCCACAAGTTCCTCCAAAACATCGTAACACAACACACACACAAATGTCATATTAACGAATGTAAATCCAGGAGATGATGGAGGTTTAAATCGTTGAAACGCGTCGTGGAGATCAATAAACAGTGACTGGGAACAGTAAACGTATTGTTTCATTTAATTTTTCACTGAAGCTTTACGATCCTCAGTGGTTTCATTGACTTTCGTAGTGCCATATACTGATGTTTATGTAGCTCTATGACTTCACGGAAACTTGTTTGGATGTTAAACAAAAGGAATTTGTGTTTGCCCAAGATGAAATCGTATTTTCATAATTCTATATGAGGAATCAAACACCGACAACAAGTGAGCTTCAAGCACAAGATGGAGAGCTTTGCATGATGGTTGGTGAAGGTTATACTTTTCGCACTACTAAAAGCTTTTTGTACGATATTTGAGTACTTCCATTCAGTGACAAGCCGTATTACTCCACTTCAGAATGCCACTGCAGTATTTGTTAGAATCTAAGAATCTGAGACTGTTGCTCTCACTCTGCTGGTAACTGGCCTAGCTCTCTCAACACTTTCCACAGTTGCCCACCTTACCCTGAACATTTTCTTTCATTGTCGTGGTTACGTCAGAACCACAAAACATTTCTTGTGGATTAACTAAACATTGCTACAATTTTCAATGGAACCGAAGGCAAATTTTCCGTTAGACTCAGCTTTTCCTCAGAGATAGTCAGTTCTGCTTGCGTGAAGATCTTGTTTCTAATACTTGACGGAACCGGGTTACACGACACTTCAAAAATGAAAATCATTAGGAAAAAATGAAGCTGATGTCGTGCTTCGGCGACATTACTAGCAAACGTCTGGAAATTCGCCTTATCGTCCGTCATAGCTTGGCGAAAACTGCACGTCGATATATTTATCCATACTCGATATGTCTGCAGTGGCCTGTCCCAGCACCTCACACTATGTATAAAAGAAGTACATTTTAATTAAATCTGGCCTTAGCAAAGTAGGTCATCAGTTATCAATGCATTTTTGTTGATGTTTTAATTGGGTTTGGGTTGTTTGGGGGAAGAGACCAAACAGCGAGGTCATCGGTCTCATCGGATTAGGGAAGAATAGGGAAGGAAGTCGGCCGTGCCCTTTAAAAGGAACCATCCCGGCATTTGCCTGGAGCGATTTAGGGAAATCAAGGATTTTTTAATTAATAAATATTAATTGGAACCGTGTCGTTTGGATGAAGAAATTACCGTTCTAGTTCAACCTTTTATATTGACTGTAATACTTTGATCAGTTCGTGATGCTTTTTGAAGAAAATGTCGAAAAATAGGACGAGCAGTGCTCTGATACCTGGCTTCGCAAGATTAGTTCAAAAATGTGTGTGAAATCTTATGGGACTTAACTGCTAAGGCCATCAGTCCCCAAGCTTACACACTACTTAACCTAAATTATCCTAAGGACAAACACCCACACCGATGCCCGAGGGAGGACTCGAACCTCCGCCGGGACCAGCCGCACAGTCCATGACTGCAGCGACCCATACAGCTCGGCCGCAAGATTAGTTCACGGTAGCTAACGCCAATAAAACCTGTTATGCGACAGCATATGACAGGTGGTTATGACTTCCAGTAGATGTTATTAATGATGCAGTTAATTTCTAAAAGAGAAACCGCATACGAAAACTTGAAATACAGGAAGAAAGCTGATAAATTAAATGTAAGTAAAACAATCAATATGAAAACGGATAGATATTTCCAGTCCCTTTTATTCAGTGGATGAAAGTGTTATGTTCCAATAGAACCAACTTTAACCGTGTGGAATTCTATTTCAACAGTGGAATGCCAAATATGACGATACGATTTTAAGGAAAACACAACACCCAATCCACGTGCGGAGAAAAAACTTCTCCTGCCGGGGTGGCCGAGCGGTTCTAGGCGCTACAGTCTGGAACTGCGCGACCGCTACGGTCGCAGCTTCGAATCCTGCCTCAGGCATGGATGTGTGTGGTGTCCTTAGGTTCGTTAGGTTTAAGTAGTTCTAAGTTCTAGGGGACTGATGACCTCATAAGTTAAGTCCCATAGTGCTCAGAGCCATTTTTGAAGAAAAAATTTCGAGCTGCCGAGGAATCGAACCCGGGAGCCTTTGGTTAATAATCTGCCGTGCTGACCTCGCTTCTACCTCCGGGCACCTGTTCACCTGCCAGCACTACTCCAGTCAATGGAAACGTTTACACGTCGTACTTTCGCAGTGTTTTGAGGCGGCGATGGCGGACTGCGGCCAGCTGCTCTGCGCGTGCAACTGACCTGCGGTCGCGGCCGCGCTCCGCCGTGTTTGTGGGGCCCGCTCGCGCCCAGATACCGAGCGTCCGTTTGGACAGCGCGGCAAACAAACACTCTATCCCTAAGTACACGCAACTTTGAACACTGAACTTGGCCTTTAGACGAGCTGCCCGGCCGAATCTGGCACAAAAGAAGCGATTGCCGGTGGCACTTTATCGCCGACCGAGACGGCTCGGTAAACACTGTGACTTCACCGGACACTACGGCTTGTCTCGGAGATCGGCGGTCGCCAACCGGAAGCTGTGCAGTGCCGCCTCGTCCTTCTTATGACAACATTTCGTTTCTGAGCCACTACTCCAGATCTACAGAATGTTTTCAAAAACACATAGATCCATTTTTAACACTTTATACAGAGTACCACCAATAAAATGGCGAAGTTTGTGGAATGTTTTGTGAGGATCCTGTACAGACATAAATGGACTCGTGATCTCCGGAGGTTCATTACGAAGTGATACTGTGTTTATGATTTATTACGTTTGTTCCCCCAAATTACCTTTGTTTCTGTAAAAATATGATCATAAAATCGAGTACGCCTATAACATGCTGGCTAGTATCTTCCATTCTACAAAGGAAAGATACGCTTTCTCACATGTACCTATATAAGGACATAAAACACCTGTGATCTGGTTGCCGTCGCTGCAGTAACCGCTCGGCTTACCGTTTTGCAGCACTTCCATTTCTATCAGAGAATCCTAACACGATGTGTATAATCTACCAATTCTTCAAAGAAAAACCTGTCCATATCGCTGTCTATCAGTATTGACGTAGAACTAACACTGTCGGAGAAACAAACCCGAGAGAGAAAGGAGCAGTAATGAATCAAAGCGGATGGCGAAGAATGAACTGCCCACTGCTGTTGTCAACGGCGAGAACCGTTAGTGAACGGATGGTGGTTGTTTCAAAGAAGACATACGGCAGGTATCGTCGATAATCTGCACTGCTGTGTTCGCAGCTCGTGGTCTTGCGGTAGCGTTCTCGCACGGGGTCCCGGGTTCGGTTTCCGGCTGGGTCGGGGTTTAACTCCGCTCAGGAACTGGGTATTGTGTTGTCATTATCATCCCCATCGACACGCAAGTCGCCGAAGTGGCGTCAACTCGAAAGACTTGCACCAGGCGAACGGTCTACCCGAAGGGAGGCCCTAGCCACACGGCATTTCCAGTTCCAATTATCGACAATATGTGCCGTATGTCCTTTTTTGAAACAAGCGCCTTCCATTCACCAATGATTCTCGCTGTTGACAACAGCAGTGGGCAGCTCATTCTTCGCTATCAAGCTTGCTTTCGAAATGTGGTGCTAGAGAAGAATGCTGAAGATTAGATGGGTAGGTCACATGACTAATGAGGAGGTATTGAATAGAATTGAAGAGAAGTTTGTGGCACGACTTAAGTAGGAGAAGGGATCGGTTGGTGGGGCATATTCTGAGGCATCAAGGGATCAACAGTTTAGCATTGGAGGGCAGCGCGAAGGGTAAAAATCGTAGGGGGAGACCAAGAGATGAATACACTAAACAGATTCAGAAGGATGCAGATTGCAGTAGGTACTGGGAGATGAAGAAGCTTGCACAACTGGTCCATACGGAAATACACAACTTGCGTCGTTTGCAAATTATCATACGTCGGCGCACCTGTGCGCTGGAGCTCCATTGTGTTGGCAATGAATTCATTAGGCTTCCCGAAGTTGGCGAGAATACTACGTCTGTAGTATTTGACACAGTGTTTTGACTCATAAATGGATGGGCTGTACGTTTTTGATATAAAAGACAGACAATACGTTCCCTTTAGGCGAGTGTCTTTCATGCTAGAACATGTAGCGAGGATTCTGGAGTCCCCATATACGCTCGTTATATCGGTTACTGTTACAGCTTAATTGCAGACATCCTCCGCCCTGTTTCACAAGGCTTTTGACAGAGCGAGGGCGACTCCTTAAGCAGGAAGTCTTCAGTTGCCATTTCTGTGTTTTTTATGCAAAATTTTAGAAGCGCTTGCGTTCGAACCCGAAATGCTTTGATGACTAGTAGAGTGGCAAAACAGCCGTAGGCTCCTGTAGACTACCATAAGTAAGCGTAGAGCGCGGTAGTTTTTTTGTCCAACGCGCTGATTCCCGAGCGGACCGGCACGAACCCGCCCGGCGGATTAGTGTCGAGGTCCGGTGTGCCGGCCAGCCTGTGGATGGTTTTTGAGGCGGTTTTCCATCTACCTCGGCGAATGCGGGCTGGCTCCCCCTATTCCGCCTCAGTTACACTATGTCGGTGATTGCTGCGCAAACACTGTCTCCATATACGCCTACGCCATGATTACTCCACCACGCAAACATTTGGGGCTACACTCGTGTGCTATGAGACGTTCTGTGTGAAGGGGAGGGGGGGTTCTGTATGGGGCGGCAGTGGGGTGGGTGGACTGCTGTGGCCTGTTGTGGGGTTTGTGAACTACTGACGGCTACGTCGGGACGAAGCCTCTCCGTCGTTTCTAGGTCCCCGGTTTAAAACACAATACACATACACAAGACACTGACAGTATACTTAAAAAAATCCATCGTTGTGAGGTAACGCTTGATAGGTATGCAACACATCTATTCTAAAGCTAAGACATAAACTGACCATAGCTACTAGGAAAATTACCGTATATTTTGTATTGTAATTATGGTGTACGCGTACGTGGAAACAGTGTTTGCACAGCAGTCGCCGACATAGTGTAACTGAGGCGAAATAAGGGCAACCAGCACGCATTCGCCGAGGTAGATGGGATTCAACCCGGGGACCGGCACACCTTCCCGCTTGGGAAGCAGTGCGTAAGACAGCGCGGCTAGACGGGTGGGCATCAGACGTGTTAATAGATATCCCTAAAAACTGGAAGTGGTGAACTGTCCCTAAACTGAGGATACATAAAGGGAACGTATGGAATATTTTTGTTCCACATAGTTATCCTCCTGTCTGTTATTTAAAAATAAACAGTTTTTATGGCAAAAGTGAAATTGTCAGTGATTAATTTCGAACATTGTTGATTTGTAACGTGAAACAGAGTAGTACTCTAGTAAAAATAAAGAAAACAGTACAGGTTTATCACATAGCGCTAGAAAACGCAATTTCGTCAGCAAAAAGATAAAACAAAAAACAACAAAACAAAAATATTTCAAACATCGATTCAATACATCGTCGTACTTACCTGAAACATATTTCTGTAGTTCTTAAACAACTTTCGCGTTTATCAGTAATAGCAAACAACTCTTGCCATTGATAGTGGTGAAGAACGTTGTATTGAGTGTAAAACGGCAACAACATTTATATATTTTTTATGTTTGTGCACAACGATTTAGAAAGAGTTATCTGTATGGTGCGAAAATTGGCAACTGACTCTAAATAATGAAAAGTGTGAGGTCATCCACATAAGTACTAAGAGGAATCCGGCAAATTTCGGTTACACGATAAACCCGTCTAATTTAAAGGACGTAAATTCAATTAAATACCGAGGATTACAATTACAAATAACTTAGATTGGAAAGAACACACAGAAAATGTTCTGGGGAAAGGCAAACCAGAGACTGCGTTTTATTGGCAGACCGCTTAGAAAATGTAATAGATCTACTAGACTGCATACACTACGCTTGTCCGTCCTCTTTTGGAGTACTGCTGCGCGGGTTGGGATCCTTACCAGGTAGGATGAAACGTCCCCTTAGAACAATTGTACACGACTGTGCTTAAGCTAACACACAATATTTTTAGCGCAACGCAATCAGACTTCCAAAAATCCCTACGAAAGAATGGCCCTGACTAACACTAACCTATACGTTTCACAAATCACTTACCTCACAAAAATCTTCGTTACTCAAGCTACTGCAATACAGCGAGCGCCACTACTGCCAGCTAAATAAAAGATTCAAACTACGGAAGGCACTAACTACTGATAGGCACAGTTAGCAAATGAAAGATTTTAATAGAGAACAAACAATGTATTTACCTTTATAGTCATAATATATATATCAGTTCATGACACCAATTCTTACAAATTTCAAAACTCCGCCATCTCTCTCCCCACGTCCACCACTGCTGGCGGCTCACCTCCAACTGCGCAACGCTACGCGCTCCAGCTGCCGCTGCCCAACACTACAATGGCAGACAACAATGCAAACCAGCCACAGACTGCACACCGCACAGCCAGTGATTTTCTTACAGAGCACTACGTGGCGTTGGCGTTACCAATAAAAAAAACCTAAACAGCCTGCTTACAAGGATTGACAGGGGACATCGAGGAAGTTCAACGAACAGCATCACTTTTTTACTGTAGCGAAATAGGGGAGAAAGTGTAACTGAGAGGATACAAGATTTGGTCTGGTCAGCATTATAAGAAAGGCGGTTTTCGCTGCGGCGAAATCTTCTTACGAAATTTCAATCAGCAACTTTCTGCTCCGAATGTAAAAATATTTTTCTGATGCCTACCTACATAGGGAGAAACGACCATAATAATAAAATAAGGGAAATTAGAGCTAGCACGGACAGATATAAGTTTTCGTTTTTCTGTTTGAGATTGGATTAATGAAGAATGATTGTGAAGATGATTCGATGTACCCTCCGACAAGTACTTAAGTGTGATTTGCAAATTATCCAAATAGACGTAGATGTAAACTGCACTTGCATCAAAAGTAATTGCTTTGGTTGCATAAAAGCGCAGAAGTTACACGTTCTACTAATTCTTATTACTCTGTTGTTGTTGTGATCCTGAGTCGGAAGACTGGTTTCATGCAGCTCTCCATGCCACTCTATCCTGTGCAAGCCTCTTCATTCCCAATAATTACTGCAACATGTATTCTTCTGCATCTGCTTAGTGTATTCATCTCTAGGTCTCCCTCTACAAATTTTACCCTCCAAGCTTCCCTCCAGTTCTAAACTGGTGTTCTCTTGATGCCTCAGAACGTGTCCTACCAACCTATCCCTTCTTCTAGTCAAGTTGTGCCACAAATTCCTCTTCTCTACAATTTATTCAGTACCTCCTCCTTAGTTACGTGATCACCCTTGTGATCTTCAGCAGTCTTCTGTAGCAACACATTTCGAATACTTTTCTCTTCTTGTATAAACTGTTTATGTCCGTGTTTCACTTCCAAACACTCTCTACAATTGTTTTCATAAAACACTTCCTGTCACTTAAATCTATACTCGATGTTAATAAATTTCGCTTCTTCAGAAATGCTTTCCTTGCCATTGCCAGTCTACATTTTATATCCTCTCTACTTCGACCATCATCAGTTATTTTGCTCCCCAAATAGCAAAACCCGTTTACTGCTTTAAGTGTCTCATTTCCTAATTTAATTCCTTCAGCATCGCCTGATTTAATTCGACTTCATTCCATTATCCTCATCTTGCTTTTGTTTATGTTCATCTCATAGCCTCCTGTCAAAACACTGTCTATTCTGTTCAACTATTCTTCCAAGTTCTTTGCCGTTTGTGACAGAAATACGATGCCGTCGGCAAACTTCAAGGTTTTTATTTCTTTTCGCTGAATTTTAATCCACACTGCAAATTTTTCTTTGGATCATTTACTGCTTGTTCAATGTACAGATTGAATAACACATGGGATAGACTACAACCCTGTCTCACTCCCTTCTCAACCATTGCTACCCTTTCGTGACTCTCGACTCTAATAACTGCCTTCTGGCTTCCGTACAAATTGTAAATAGCCTTTTCTCCCTGCTTTTTACCCCTGTCACCTTCAGAATTTGAGAGAGAGTATTCCAGTCAGCATTATCAAAAGCTTTCCCTAAGTTTACAAATGCCAGAATCGTAGGTTTGCATTTCTTTAACGTATCTTCTAAGGTAAATAGGCTCAGTATCGCCTCGCGTGTTCCTTCATTTCTACGGCATCCAAACTGATCTTCCACGAAGTCGGTTTGTACCAGTTTTTCCATCAGTCTGTAAAGAATTCGTGTTAGTACTTTGCAACTATGATTTATTAAATTGATACTTCGGTAATTTTCACACCTGTCAACACCTGCTTTCTTTGGGATTGGTATCATATGTTCTTCTTGAAGTCTGAAGGTATTTCGCCTGTGTCATACATCTTGCTCACCAAATGGAGGAATTTTTTCATAGCTGGCTCTCCCATGGCTATCAGTAGTTCTAACGGAATGTCGTCTACTCCGAGGGCCTTGTTTCTACTTAGGTCTTTCAGCGCTCTGCCAAATTCTTCAGGCAGTATCAGATCTTCCATCTAATCCTCATCTATGTCCTCTTCCATTTCTATAATATTGCCCTCAAGTACAGACCCTCTTTATACTCCTTCCATCTTTCGTCTTTCCCTTGTTTGCTTCTAAGTCCGCAGCTCGTGGTCTTGAGGTAGCGTTCTCGCTCCCCGCGCACGGGAGTCCCGGCTTCGATTCCCGGCGGGGTCAGGGATTTTTCCTGCCTCGAGATGACTGGGTGTTGTTGTGTCGTCATCATCATCATTCATCCCCATTACGGTCAGGGGAGGCAAACCACCACAACTAGGAGCTTGCCTAGTACGGTGGTGCGGGTCTCCGGCATCGTCCCCTACACTTCTCTGAGTGTGGGACCTCATCATCATCATCTTTGCTTATAAAATGTAATTTATGTTATGCTACGATAGGGAGTACACACTAGACTGATACTGAATAATGTACGGCTCTCATTATGTGCCAAACGAAGAACCAAGCAAATAAAAAACAAATAGAAATTGTCAGCTCCAATTTTCTCTCTTAGACATTAATTTATGTTTCTTTTCCCAGCAATTACACCAACACTACCAGTAATTCTACCATTTACTACGTCATTTATGTAGTGTGCCAAAATTAGCGAATCGTAGTTTTGATAGAACCAAACTCTAGTTATTAGTCAAAGACGCTACACCTAGACCATTAGTAAACCTTGTGATAAGTAGTCTAAACGTATCCATGACTGTCTCCTTTATTTTTAAATATCTGATCGCTTTAGAGGCGTTGATTGAGTAACGACCGAGATTGACGTGCAAGAAATTGCGTTTCTTCCACATTCCATTAAACACACCAACAGTTGTTACCAATACCGTTTGGTTGGGGCTATAATATTTTATTTATCCATATTATTCTGGTTATTACCCAGTTGTGTTTCCTTGTTAGTCTTCATGAAATTTTGGGGCTTGGGAAAAAAAATTACACCTAATTGGCTTCCAGTGTTGTATACTTTGTAAAATGTGATAAAGCTCCTTTTTGGATGGGATGGCAGTATTGAAAACACTGTAAGTCAAACTCACGGCCCTAGGTGGTATGTGGAGCAAAAATGTGAATTAAAAATAGTCGGCTGTTTACGAGATGCGTAAAACCTGTCTTGTAAATCAGGTAGTGTACTGAAAAGAACAGTGGTGAATGTAGTACAGAGTCGCTACTAACTAGTACCTGTAAGCAGGTGCAGTTCGACACGAGTCTGTTGGAGGCAAGTGACCTACGCCGCAGCAGCACGCCTCCGTTGTCGCAGCAGCAGTGGCCACGGCGGGCCGCCGGACTTCGCCGCCCGCCCTTGCCTCAAGAACGGCTCTCCAGTCGCCTGCGTCACTCAACAGCCAGCGCCTGCAGTGCTGAGCGCCACGCTTCAAATTTTCTCTGGTAAACATTACTGATATTCCCATTATTTTACCAACTCGGTTGGAATGACTTATTCCGCGGAGATTACGTGTATTCCAATCGTTTCTGTACACACTACTGCAAATTTAATATTCTAAAGATTCTTGAAATAAAAAATTGGGCCCAGTAGTTGGAAGAAAGCACAGATCACACCTTCCTGCAACAACTGCGTCCAAAATCCCTTACAGCCATTTGTTCCATAACAGTCTTAGAACGTGTTGTGAGCACAAATGTAATGAGAGATCTCGAACGGAAAGACTTCCTCCATACTACTCAGTACGGTTTCCGAAGTTATCTATCACACGAAACGCAACTTCTGATTTTCTCGCATGAAATCCTACAAACCCTCCATCACGACAGTCGGATGGATGTAGTATTTCTTGACTTCTGAAAAGCATTTGATTCAGTCTCGCTTCCACGCATATTGTCGAGAGTAAATATCTCACCGGGTAGCGAGCCAAATTCGTGGGTACATCTACATCTACATGGTTACTCTGAAATTCACACGAGTGCCTGACAGAGGGTTCATCGAACCATTTTCATACTACTTCTCTACCATTCCACTCTCGAATGGCGCGTGGGAAAAAGGAACCCCTAAATCTTTCCTTTCAAGCTCTGATTTCTCTTATTTTATTATGATGATTATTTCTCCCTACGCAGGTGGGTGCCAACAAAATATTTTCGCATTCGGAAGAGAAAGTTGGTGATTGAAATTTCGTAAATAGATCTCACCGCAAAGAAAATCGCATTTGTTTCAATGACTGCCATCCCAATTCACGTATCATATTAGTGACACTCTCACCCCTATTGCGCGATATCACGAAACGAGGTGGCCTTCTTTGCACTTTTTCGATGTCCTCCGTAAATCCTACCTGATAAGGATCCCACACTGCGTAGCAATATTCCAGCAGAGGACGGACAAGTGTAATGTAGGCAGTCTCTTTTGTAGGTTTGTCGCATCTTATAAGTGTTCTGCCAACAAAGCACAGCCTTTGTTTCGCCTTCTCTACAATATTATCTATGTTGTCTTTCCGATTTAAGTTGCTCGTAAGTGTAATTCCTACGTGTTTAGTCAAATTGACAGCCCTTAGACTTGTGCGATTTATCGTACACCCAAAATTTATCGGATATCTTTTAATACCCATGTGGATGACCTCGCACTTTCTTTGTTTAGTGCCAAATGCCACTTTTCGCACCATACAGAAATTGTCTCTAGATCATTTTGTAATCGGAATTGATCGTCTGATGATTTTACTAGGCGGCAAATTACAGCGTCATCTGAAGACAATCTACGGGGACTGCTCAGATTATCAGTTGGATCATTTATGCAAATCAGGAACAGCAGAGGGCCTAAGACTCTAACTTACGGAACGCCAGATATCACTTCTGTTCTACTCCATGATTTACCGTCTGTCACTACGAACTGTGACCTCTCTGAGAGGAAATCACGAATCCAGTCACACAACTGAGACGATACTCCATATGCACGCAATTTGATTAATAGTCGCATGTGAGGAACGGTATCAACAGCCTTCTGGCTTTACATTTAAGGATTTCTCAAAAGGGAGAACGCAGTATGCTATCTTGGATCGAGAGTCGTCGATAGGTATAGAAGTAATGTCAAGCGCCCCCAGGAAAGTGGTTTGCTGTACATGTTGTACATTAATGACCTTGCATACGATATTAAAGCTAACCTCAAACTTTTCATAGATGTTGATGCACCTATTTATAATACAGCAACGTCTGAAAAGAACTGCACAACTGTTTAGTCAGAGCTTGACAGTTTTCAAAGTGGTACAAGGATAACCAGTTTGCTTTAAATTTTCAGAAAAGTTAAATTTTTCGTTTTATAAACTCAATCTGCAATCTGTGCATCTGAATTCGAAAATTCCATACAAGTTCAGTTCATGATACATCACGCACTGGAAGGCCCGTAATTTTAACACAATGGAAACTTGACATTTCGGACACTATGTTGCGGAGTCCGACAAAATCAGGGAGATTGTCGCAAGAAACTAAAGTCTCTCGTACGACAGCACATAAGGACTTAACCAAAGAACTGGGGATGTACCTCTATAAAATGACTGCTATGTAATAATTACACCGTATGGGCCATACTAAACGAATAGCATATTGTGAATGGTTTCATCGAGTTTTTCTCCGAAATGGTGTTTCAGATAGAACCTTTTTCCCTGATAAGGCTTTGTCTCCACTAATTGGTTACATTAATTCCAGAAATTCACGAACTCGGTCATCAGAAAATTCACATGTCTTAAGAGAAACGCAATTACACGAAGAGAAGATCGGAGTGTGTAGGGTTGCCATTACACGAGAGCTGCATAAGTGCGATCTTTATCGATATTATCGTTACTTCCAATCGCCCTGCTGAATGAAAATGAGATCGCCGGCCGGGGTGGTCGAGCGGTTCTACAAGCTGGAACCGCGCGACCGCTACGGTCGTAGGTTCGAATCCTGCCTCGGGCATCGATGTGTGTGATGTCCTTAGGTTAGTTACGTTTAAGTAGTTCTAAGTTCTAGGGGACACAGTAGAACTTCAGAGATTGAATCTCACCACAGTACGGCATCCTTCATACAGTCCAGATTTAGCACTGGCTGACTTCCATCTGTTCCCGATAATGAAAGACGATCTGCAGGGACATTATTATACTTCTGATGAAGACGCTGAGAGAACTGAGAGACTGTGGTTGCGGATACAGAGTGTCCACTTCTTGATGACGGCTTCGGAAAACTTGTTCCTCGTTGGCAGAAATGTATCTAATTGGCTGGTGATTATGTGGAAAAGTGAATATTGGCAATTAAAGATCACATTATAAGGATTACTTCTGCATTTGATTTATTAAAATATTCCCATCCATACCCAATTAACGAAGGTGGAGGCACTACTTTTCATTCAACCCTCGTATATCACTTACATATTTGAGATGGGAAAGGGGTACGGCTGTCCTTACAGTATTAAAAATAATTTTAGCATGTTAGCTACATCTTCCACAAAGGAATGTATGACCTAATCATAATTACTTAGAGCAACAACAAAAAGAAAGTCAGTTAATTATCAAGCTGTCAGGTGAGGCCAAAAGAGTCATTGTTTTTGTCAAATAGTTCTCACAAAATCGAAGGAGGATGATTGCGTAGCAGAGAACACACTAAAATCCAAAATTAGTGGTTTTTATTTTTTTACACAAAAGTAAAAGTTTAGTGATAACCTAACAACAGAGACAGATGTAAATTACCTTTATTTATATAAAACAGTTTATTGATAGGTATAGCAGTTCAGCAAATATTTGGTTCTTCACATCCTGTTACACAGATGGCCACATGACTTCAGGACACTGAGTCCCAGCACAATATGTTTTGTAATGCGGTAAAATTCCGCTCATGTGGCTCCAGCACTACAGACAGTAGAGGAGTGGTGTTGATGAACAAGCTCATACTCGATGGTGGCTTCTTCATACGAGCTGGTGGTGGTGCGAGGGGGTTAACAAGTCGCAACTTGCAAGGAGCATGTTGAGATCGTCCAATAGAAGTGTCATGATGGTGGAAGCAGTGAACAAGTTAAAACTTGCAGGAGGCTGTGTGAGGAAAAAAAGCGGGTTTGTTCTGGGTCTTTTCAGCTCATATAGATGTGCTATGCAGTCATAAATATTCCAAAAATTTTTCCCAGACTTCGACTCCAGAGAAGGGAAGTTGTGGGTGGCGACTCGGATGACACGGTACGGCAAAGGTTCTCTCAGTACGAGCACCTCCTGACCTCTAACCCATTCGCTCCACGGGCATCGATGTGCTTGCTCCAGCACTTACGACACTGCCTGCTCCAGCGTAATTGTTTATAATTAAATAATAAAACATCGATTCTGCCACCTATTTTTACCATCTTGAACTTTTAAGTAGCACAAGTGGGCTATCTCCTATGCTGTAGTACATATACAAGGTGTTCAGATATTCCCTTTACAGACTTCTAGGACTTGTAGAGGGGAGTGAATAAATAATATTTTCAACTGGAACCCATGTCTAGAGACGTACTGTTTCCATGCTAGAACCATTTCAGAACGTGTTGGTAACATGACCACTTTTACAAGTGACTGATCAGGCATGAACCAGTACATCAGTTGTTTTACGATTCCGCTCATTAATAATCGAAGAAACTGCTCGTGTACTCGTTGACGCGTTGTCTTCCATGTGATGCAGTGCGGCCTCTTCCAGTTCGGCTCAGTGGCGTCTCCTTGGAGCACAACAGTCACACCTGTTAATCGTGACAGTACCCTTTCTCGAAACTGTTGTGTAATTGTGGTGAAAAGGGTATGCGGTAGAGTCAGAAAAAATGGTTCACGTGGCTGTGAGCACTATGGGACTTAACATCTGAGGTCACCAGCTCCCTAGAACTTAGAACTACTTAAACCTAACTAACCTAAGGACATCGCACACATCCATGCCCGAGACAGGATTCGAATCTGCGACCGTAGCGGTTTTCGCGGTTCCAGACTGAGGCGCCTGGAACCGCTCGGCCGCTGCAGCCGGCGGAAGGGTCAGATATGTGGAGAACAATCATAATAAAGATGATGAGCAAACAATACATTTCTGGACATGGCTCCCCATTCAAACTATTATGTATTCGCTTCCCTATGAACAACACGAGTAAAAATTCCGATTCACCCATTTTTGACATCTTGAATTTTTTTTACACCGCCATTTTAACAGTTCGTTTTCCGCCATCTTGAAGCATAAGTGGGCTAGACCTGCAATTTTGAATTTTTGCTATGTAGGGGAGGGGGTGGGGCAAGGTGAAGGAGAGGGTGAGGTAGGAGAAGGGTTGAAGGTGAAGGGGTGACCTCGAGGAGGTGGTTGTGGGGTTAGAATAGCTATGACACAGTGTAAGTAGGCTGTTTAGGTTTTTATGTTGGTAACGCCACGTAGCGCCCTGTATGTAAATCACTGACTGTGCTGTGTGCAGTCTCAGTTCATTCAGTTTTGCTCAGCTGTTTGAAAATTAAGTAACGTAAGAGGTTTATCAGCACAGTCATTCTTAATTCTTCTAAGGGGCTGTTTCAACAGGAGTAGGCGGATCCCTATTGCCCGCGCTCGAACTCTGCTCCATCCGCTACTGAATGTGTCGACTGTACCTCTGCGCCCACATCGCGGGAAGCTGAGCAAGTGTTACACAGCAGCGTTTATTAAGCGAGCGCTCCGGCTTCCGCCTTTCGCTCCGGAAGACCCGCCGAGTGCGAGGCACGTCGAGTTTGCAGCGACACATCGCGCAGAGCCGCCGTCCGTGCGTAATGCAGTCCGTTCACGGCTGGCGTACCCGGCAAGCGAGCTGCTGGCGGCGGGCGAAGCGGCGAGTGGCCAGATACGACCGCGACTAGCCGACCGTGAAAAAGCGCGCCGCGGCTACCTCGCCAGCTCACGCCTCGCAGACCTCCACAATAACTGGTAATTCCATTTGGCTGCCGCTGCAGTTACAGGGGAAAAAGGAAAAGAGATACGGGAGTGAGCCCGCGGAGAAAGTGAAGCCGCCTCGCGTGCGTGGGCCGGAGCCCGAGCTGCGTCTCGCCCCCTGACGCAATCTGGCCGAGTGGCCGCGTATTTGCACGTCAAACAGCACCACAAACGGCGCAGAAGAATACGCGCCCGCTTTCGGAACGGCGCGGCGCCTGCCGCGGCGCCTCTGATAATTTTTGTTCCGACTGCGACGGCGACGGTGCGGCAGACCCGTACGCAGCTCGCTTTCCTGGTGACTCTTCTCCCGGGCACACCCACTCACACACGGCACGAGCACAGTGTAGGAAATGTAACGGCGAGCTTCCAGCGCTGTGCATTCCCTCGTCTCGCAGGCGGGACGCTCTATTAAATCAAGTGCGCCGCGACCCTGCCCTTTTTTTTTTTTTTACATTTCGCCGTGTGTTCGCTGAGAACGTACACGCCACTTACGCCGTCTGGCAACAAGGGTACCGTCACTAATGCAGACAGCGCGGTGGCACAGTGATGAGTCAGCAAGACCGATCCGGCTTGTAGCGATACAATCTCGGGAGCGGATGGTAGAGGGCCACGAAAATATTTGTTCCTATCTTTTCATCCTGAGCTGCGTTGGACATCTTCAGAGTTGTTCCTGGTTCCACTGAATCTGGCCGATTGCCGGGTCGGACGTCAGAGAATGATATAAATATCGTAAAATGGAGCACTGATCGGCAGAGATAATTCTTGTCACAGATAAAACTTAATTATCGAACTATCGTCTGTCAAGGATAACATTTATCTACCCATTCTGTAGAGCTACTGTTCATATATCATTAAGTTTAGACCCTCTTCTTTCCCGTTATTTAAATGCTTCTGTTCCTGCGTATAACCGTGGATAATAGTTCGTCGTTGTATATAAAATTTTGCTTCCGGAAGCTCTGATACTGATGATTTCTCTATTTTACATAGTCGACAAAGACTGTTGTGCTTCTTCTGACGTGTATTCACGCTTCTCTTTGTATTCCTACGTAGACATTGCCAGACGCTCATAAATCTTATACAGGGTGGTCAGAAGCAGTCTGAAAAGCTTTTAAGGATGTTGCTGAATAGTTTATGCTGCGAAATAATTGTTAACAAAAAAGAGTTCGGTACGTTCCGCCGTTTCCGAGTTAATCAGCATTGAAGTTAGACTACCAGGCCACTGCGCGCGCACTTTCAAGTGACCCGCCAGAGAAGGTGTAGCCAAGAATGCTCTTCATTCGGTTTCCTCGAATCGAACAAGAGTGCCATACAAAAATTGGACATAAGGCGGTAATGAAGATCTAAACCGAGCCAAGGGTAGAGCACTCTTGTGCTCTATATTCTATGTGTGCTATGATACAATTTGTGACAGAGCAAGTTGACTCCCACCATGTTACTTTGTATGCCCTCACGTTTCATGTGTTGAGGTCTAGATAAAATTTTCGTGAATTTTCTTTTCAAAATTCCGATGTTAAAGTTCCTAATTTAAGCACATGGTACGCAAATTATCCAAATCATAGGAACAAATCCCCCCTCAGAGAACTTTATTATTCAAACCATTCAGTTAGCTGATGTGATTGCATTGAGACAATTAGTTTTGTCGGAAATAATGACAAGCAAAAGTTATTGCAATAATTTTTGAGGAAATTTCTTGTAGAAAAACAGCACTTTGAAATGGAATACAGACAGTCCTGGCAGCAACAAAACATTTATTTCAATGGTTTTGACGTTCGTGCAGTCGTAACACCTACTCCGTTCACCGCCACCGCCTACCACCTTGGTATAAAGGGTCTGAGGATGAGCACGTTCTGATCAAAACCAGTAACCACTGAAATGAATGTTTTATTGCCGTCGGGACGTCTGTAATCCACTTTTAAAAGTTACTGCAATTATAAAATTATTTACTTGTAGCCTTAAAGAAAATTCACGGAGGTAATAAGTAAATTCAGGAGGGAAGACTACATCTAAATTAAAGAGCTGTATTTGATCTTTCCAGTAAAGTATTTACGTTAACCCAAACTTAATCAGATCAAAAGATATTTTTAATTAAAGATTTCACATGGTCTAAATTTTCAATGCCAATCATAGCCAAATGACTGTAAAATTCTGTAATGTGTGATACGTTTTTAATTGCCTAATTTTTCTTAATCACCAATATTGATGAGCGAGGGTCCTTAATTAAAAATAACTAAATTTTAACATACAAGACGGATCCCCGCAAGATCAACAGCCAGTAAAAGACGAAGCTCCTGACCGAGAGAATCTGTAAGCTATTATGAATTAACGAAGTAAAGTAATCTCCTGGAACGAGTATTTATAAGTCCCAAGCTTAAGCCATTTTCGATTATTCTGTTCATTTCGCTTGTAGCCTTTGGCTGGCATGCCTAGTCTGTTTTTTAGCCCAGCCTCTGGAACCTTGTAAGTTGCGTCTCCGTTTGTGCAAACCGGGCTGAGAGAACTTGTTTCATAATAATAGTGAGCAACAGATAGTCAAAATAGGTACTGGATCATTTGAACGAAATTTTGACTAATATTGGTTCTGTGGTTTTCTACTTCACAGCGTGTGAATCAACTTCTGATCACTCCATCTGCGCTGTATACTCTTTTTTATGATTTAAAAAGTAAGAACTATAACGCTCCCCATATGACCGTACTAACTATCTGCTAGTTAACGTTACTAGACGCTTGCTAGATTCGTTGGAAAATTGCAGTTAAGAAATTGTAATGTCTTCCTTTACAATGGGGGCTTTTGCGGTGCTTTCTCCCTCAATGTGCTTATTTGCCTAATGTGCCGTACGACCTTTGCATGTAGCCTGCAACAGGTTTTGACTCATAACGATTTCTGTTTTATTGACGATATGACGTTTATTATAAAAAGAAAAGAAAGGATGCAATGTGGTAGGAATATTTACCTTGGTTTGTTTATTTGTCTTGATCTTTAACGTCAACGCCCTCTGGCTCTAAGTTAACGTAATATGGTCTTCGAGTCTGCTATCTTGTCTGGCATGTGAAATCTCCGTGTAACACACTTCACAAATATCGCCTAACGGCAACTGCATATGAGACTGTACGTTTTTCCTTTATTGCTCACGCATATGAGCTTCTGTCAGCATATTGTACGTACCTGTACCAACTACGTACTTCCGTTCCTGTTGTTAATTTGGCCTCGTAATTATTATGTATTAGCTTGTAAGTTAGCTGTTTAGGTTTTTACGTATTGGTAACGCCACGTAGCGATCTGTATGAAAAATCACTGGCTGTGCTGTGTGCAGTCTGTGGCTAGTTTGCATTGTTGTCTGCCATTGTAGTGTTGGGCAGCGGCAGTTGGCTGTTAGCGGCACGTAGCGTTGCGCAGTTGGAGGTGAGCCGCCAGCAGTAATGGATGTGGGGAGGGAGATGGCGGAGTTTTGAAATTTGTAAGAATGGATGTCATGAACTGCTATATATATTATGACTATTAAGGTAAATACATTGTTTGTTCTCTATCAAATCTTTCATTTGCTAACTATGCCTATCAGTAGTTACTGCCTTCAGTAATTTGAATCTTTTATTTAGTTGGCAGTAGTGGCGCTCGCTGTATTGCAGTAGTTCGAGTAACGAAGATTTTTGGTGAGGTAAGTGATTTGTGAAAGGTATAGGTTAATGTTAGTCAGGGCCATTCTTTTGTAGAGATTATTGAAAGTCAGATTGCGTTGCGCTAAAAATATTGTGTGTCAGTTTAAGCACAGTCACGTATAATTTTTCTAAGGGGACGTTTCAAGCTTTTCTAATTTTTGTTTTGTGTAAATTTTACCGTAGTTGTCTCATAATGACGGCCTGACTGACTGATTTCAGCCAACGTCCTTACAAGGTTTCCAGACTGTATCTGACCGTCCTGTATACCCCGCATTCCGACATGGGAGGGAGTTTACCCTTTACTGATGTGAGAGCTTGAAATATTTTACTTTTGGTCTAAAGACTAATCTGATATTACCCACGTGATCAGTTACGTTTTTGAGCCTTCATTGTGCAACAATATTGGGAGTTGCTAACGTGATATATGAATTCCTCAAATGTTCCGTCGACAATGAAAGCCATGAAAACCTGGTTAGCAGTAAAGAGTACTAGTTGTTCGAATATGCAAATAATTAGCATTTCAATGTAACCTCTCCAACAAGGTTGGGATAAAGCCATCTGCAGTCTGTATACCAAAGATTATTATGCGTCAGATGTGTCATTCAAAAATCGCATTAGAAAGTTGGTTGTCTGTGAGAAGATCACATTATGCGCCTTGTGCAATAACGAGAATCGTCTACCAGTACGTTTCGCAAGAGGATCGTGGCCTTTCGATCATGACGCTTAATCATTCGCGATTTTGTTGCTCACATTGGTCAGATTCCTGCGACTGATGAACGCGTGTGTGGAGTTGAAGCAGCACGAAGTAACGTAACACGTGTCTACCATCCGAGCTGAGTTCTACTCGATGTCCAGCCGGGTGACAGTCACTTTTCCTGCTAAGTGTGTGGCAGCTCTCTTTTGTAAATTTCGTATTCTGTATACACCCAGTCACCTACAAATTTAGCTTTGTATTACTGCTGCTATACTGTGATCACAATAAGTAAAATTCTGCTCTTTACCTTTCTGTTGTTACTATTGTAATATTCCCCAGTGTAGAAGGCTATACACAATTTGTGACTTACAGAATGCCGGCCGCGGTGGTCTCGCGGTTCTAGGCGCGCAGTCCGGAACCGTGCGACTGCTACGGTCGCAGGTTCGAATCCTGCCTCGATCATGGATGTGTGTGATGTCCTTAGGTTAGTTAGGTTTAAGTAGTTCTAAGTTCTAGGGGACTGATGACCACAGCTGTTAAGTCCCGTAGTGCGCAGAGCCATTTGAACCATTTGAACTTACAGAATCTGACGTGCCAACGGCATTGCCGCAGCGGTAACACCGGTTCCCATTAGATCACGGAAGATAAGCGCTGTCGGACTGGGCTGACACTTGGATGGGTGATCATTCGGTCTGCCGAGGGCCGTTGGCAAGCGGGGTGTACTCAGTCCTTGTGAGGCAAACTGAGGAGCTACTTGATTGAGAAGTAGCGGCCCCGTTCTCGTTAACTGACATACGGCCGGGAGAGCGGTGTGCTGATCACATGGCCTCCATATACGCATCCAGTGACGCCTATGATCTGAGGATGATACGGCGGCAGGTCCGCACTATTGGGCCTTCATGGCCTGTTCTGGCGGAGATTAGTTTTTTAGAATCTGGCGTGGTGTGAAGGCCACTCGTACTTCTAACAATGCGCATGAATGTTATTGCTTGGAGTCAGAAAAGATCTGTTAGTATTCCTGTAGAGTTTTCTCCTGCGCAGTTTGTAGGCGAGTCCTCAGGTCATCAACCGGGAGGATCCTGACAAACAAGCTGCTGACAAAATCACTAGAAGTGACATGTGAGATGCTTCAAATGGCTCTGAGCACTATGGGACTTAACATCTGAGGTCATCAGTCCCCTAGAACTTAGAACTAATTAAACCTAACTAACCTAAGGACATCACACACTTCCATACCCGAGGCAGGATTCGAATCTGCGACCGTAGCAGTCGCGCGGTTCCGGACTGTAGCACCTAGAACCGCTCGGTCCATGTGAGATGAAAGTCCAGCCAAAAAAAAAAAAAAGTAGTTGTATGAGAAGTTCCTGCAAAAGTGCTTGCACATTCGTTATCATAAGTTGGCGGGCATTGTAATTTATTGATATTGCCTGTGGAGTTGCTTTAACGACCGGTAAATACCTCGGCTGCAGGCCGCCGCAATCACACAACATGTTGAGAATCATTACCAGTTTCAGCCATGACTGATCATCGTCTGCATCCATAAGTTGTCGGCGACATTTGGAGAACAAAGCGTTAACCACATGAGTTCCCATGCGTATATGTTAGACGAGTGCGTGGTGACCTCAATCTGGCAAGCATCATAGTTGATAGCTATGGCGGAAAAACGCCAAATGGTATGGGTTGGTACGCAACGTGTCATGGCGACTCCTAGACATTGACTGCAATCTGAAAAGCAGGCCACCGCATCTCGAAGAAACTACGTTCACCATACGCCACCTAGGACGCATAGACTCTGAAGATGCCTAATGTATGGCTGAAGTTTCTAATGATTCTAAACGTGTGCTTCGACCAAGTGCAAAAGACATACATGTAAGGTAACATATAATCCTTCCACTGAGTGTAGAAGCGATAGCACTCACATTAACAAAGCATTTTGCTGTGTTTTGTAGGTACTTCGAACTCGTTAGTCAAGTGGTAGACTGAGACATTTCGTATATCATTGCCTTTATTCATTTTATCGAAAAACGTATCTTGTTTCTGTTGGTTATGATTGGAACAGATATCTACATCTACATCCATACTCGGCAAGCCACCTGACGGTGTGTGGGGGTTATATCGCTGACTGCAATGATCGTGCAGCAAGTACCTTTTCATTTCCCTTTATCTTTTTAATTAATTGCAGGTCCTGTATTCATTATACTGTATAAGTCTGATGAAGTCTTGGATGGACCCTCAAGGAGGAAGATGGGAAGAGCCGCTGTTGACTAGCCCCTGGAGTACATGAAATGTATTCGCAGTTGTGTAAATGGACAACCATTAGCTGTATAATTTAATGACGACAGTGAAAATTTGTGTGGAACAAGGCGTCAAACCCAGATCTCCTGCTTATCGCGGGTGGTCGTCTTGGAATTAGGCTGTCCGAGCACTCTTCACGGCCAGATCCAAACTTCCATATGTTGTCAGCCATGTGTCTACAAACTGTACTCGTACAGCCATTATGTATGTTACTGTACTTGTGGTACTTTGTAGTTGAAAGTCTCTAGCCCGACGTCAGCGGATAAATACGATATTGCAGCGTGCTTGTTGTTCTGAAATATGGTGCAATGTTCGTACTTTTGAACAATACAGGCACTGTTAAATCATATCAAGCCCTGGAGCTCCCTAGGCAGAATAGTCGGCTTCGTAGGACTGTACTTGAGCCGGCATGAACTGATCTCTGACAGATGGCACAGGGCTGAGCGCGGCAGCTTCGCGTGCCTACCTCAACCAGCCACGTAACGCGATTTTGTGAACGTCTCTGCTGAAATAGTGTTTTCGCTGGCAGCCGTTTCCGCTTCGGATTTCAAAACTGGCAACAACGCTGCTGGCTGTCTGGGGTCTGCGCACACCGACCCGACCTTAGGACGCTCAGTGCAGGAACGCTGGCTGTCCGGTAGGCAAGGCCCTGTATTGGTACGGGTCGGCGCCGGAAGCTTGTGAACAGTCGCGACTGCATGCGCTCTGCTGTCCCAGAGTCCGTCTAATAAGGTCCAGTGTAATGAACTGTGTCGGATGTCGGCCAGTTAGAATAACTGTTCTACAGGTCGGTCTCTCTACCCAAAGAGCGCAATGACGAAGTGTTGCTTTTCGCCAGCAACGTTTTTCCTAGAAAACTGGAAGGTGCCAGGCTGGTTGGGAGATATTCATCTCCGCTTTCTTGTGGGAAGCTCCGTTGGTGTTTGTTGTTAAAAGGGTTTACTTCGCCCTTCTGGGAGAGGAAGTGCGACAACCAGACGCCACTCCAAGTGTAGTGGTAATTTCTCTCCATCCCAATGCGGGAAAACGGCCCATAGGGCAATGTAAAAATAGACCTGAGTAGTATGAGTTTGGAACTTGGGTTTTTCAAATTCGTATCCGCTGGAAGGGAGCCCACTAGGTAACTTGCAAAACATTTGATAGGTCGGACATTGGACTGCTGATTGAAAAATTATTCCATTGGGCAATATTTAGTGAAAACTTGTCATTGTTGGAGTGCGGTTTTTGTACAGAACATAGAGGAAAGATGGAATTTTTTGGACTCTTTGGATGGAAACGCGGAAGTTCGCACTCAGGGCTCGGAAACGTGGAAAAGCGTACGCTTTGACTTTGCAGGCACTGTGATTGTCGGACTCGTATTTTGAATGACAGCCGAACACTTGACGGATCGACTGGCAGGAAACTCTGCCGTATGCAGGGTTCGACGCTCAGACTCATCACCTGTGGTGAGATTATCTTGCAGGAAGGAAACCAATCAGGACTTCTTCCGCCCGTTGCTTCTAAAGTGGTTAGAGATTCGACGGCTCATTTGTGACCAAGCAGACTTGGTTGTTTGTATTCAGGTTTCATATGTCTTTCGCGCACGATCGAGTCAATCACTGCAGCCCATCCGCAGTTTGGCATTTTCGAGAATGATCTATAGAAACGATGGTGACTCCCACCTCTAACAACCCTACCACAACAAAGGTCAAAATTTTAATAACGATTCTGGTGTTGCTCACGCTGCTAAATACTGCATTTTCGGGAAACATCAGTCATATTATGTGGCAGGTGTCATTAGAGCACAGTTAATAGTCATTTAATGTAATCATGAAAAAACTAGGCACTCATCTTTTTGTGTTTCCCACGTTGGTCTCATATTATCATGGCTCAATCGTTGAAAATCTAGGCGATTATGATTCCAAGCTCAAATGCAAAGAGGCCTAGGTTTTATTCTGCTATATTCAAAAGTTTTGTACTTGCGCTTCACAAACCATTCTTCAAGATTGAACTTTTGCTGAACAATGGTGATGTAAAAAAATAATCAGCACTCCGAAATTAAGTTACACTTCGTTTTAATTGCTTTTATTGCAATATCACGTGGCACACTAACATCACTTCACAATAAAAAACATACTTGAAAACATCTTCCTCGCATTTTGTAAGCCAACTACAAAGTGCATCTTTCCAACATGACGTCCAAGTCTTGACCATTTCAAGGTCCGACTCTCTAACAACTCAAACATCGAAGATCACAGCGACAAAAGAAAGAATACACATAAGAATAATATCATTGTAATATATCCTGATGAAGAATAAATACAATAAATTAGGGTTAAACGGAGCCAAGACTTTTAATTCAGTATTCGCTTCTAAATTAAACCTTTGATGCTCTATGTAAGAATAAACAATTAGAACTCATTTACCAGGGCTAATATTCAATTCGTTTCTCACAGATTCATTTCCATAGCTGAATTCATGGGGAGCGATCTGTCTTCCAATCGGCCCAACAGATACAGACCACCATAGCAGCCATAAGGCTTGCTGTGAGGTTTTCCAACCAGTGGGTACGGTCCTATGTTCAAAGGATCTACGATATGTTATAGTTGAATTCTAGGCCCTGAAGCTTTGCCCCTTTTTCTCCCCACGACTGACCCGGATATCTGTATGACTCATCTTTGCAGTGGTGCAAGAATTAAATGGAAGCAGAACCGCTCTATTTTCTTTTCTAAAGTAACAGTTGATAACGGAGATTAACTATCTATTTTTAGTTTGCTACTCTCAGATTCAATTCATCCGTGAGCTCATGCATGTCTGAACACTAATTTTGGCACCACAGATGTTCTTTACTCATAACCAGAGTTTCGTGGGTTTTGTGACAGATTGTTCGACAATATTCTGCTGTCGTACTCACTGAAGGCTTCACGTATGGCTTTCTTCACAGCCAAATGCGTACCATTCAGCATCTCCCTTTCTATTGCCCTAAGGTTTGTTTTACACGTATTACACAGTCGTCCCAGATTCTTTAGAAGTTTCACACCATGGAAGGTCCCTCCAATCATTAGTATTAATTTATCCATGTTAACGGTAGTTGAGCTTCAAGGTTATGGATTGAATTACTTGAAGAGATACGGCAACCCGCCACATTTCACATATTTTATTTATGCTGCGACGCGTTTATGGTTTTTATCCACCTTCACCTGGCGAAGTACATTACATCTTTTTCAGTGTATTTTTATAGACTGAATTTTAAACACTACACCTTTACTGTACAAAATAACAACTCGCTTAGTTGCAGTGGAGCTGCAGGCTTCGAAGACAAGTCGATAAAAACGCTATACTTACGAAAAAATAAATGTACGAGTGATAGCCCGCAACGCATCTTGGCATAAATAAAACTACACAAATAGTGACTGGTTTTTGTATTTCTGCAAGTAAAATATAAATATCCCTTTCAAGTGGATGCCAGTGACAGATGCCTGTCCAGCGTATTGTCATGTTCATGTTGTGGTTAACAAGGAATAAAATAAATAAAACTGATCCCGTTTGGAAGAAAATCATGGATATCACCAAGCTTAAGAACTCCGTCCGACGTATGTCTCAGCAGCCCCAGAGATACACGACCTAACACCACCTAACGCAGCGTAGTGTTCCGAAATTTAATGCGAGGCGTTGACACAAACTCTGGAGGTCAGGAGTTCTGGAGGTCCTCTCCCCAGGGTTCCTCCGTAGTGATGAAAATTTCTTAAGTTACAAGAATACGAGTGTCGCCGGTTACTGAGGAGAGGTAGGGTGTAAATGTAACGAAACATTTATTAGACGCTGCGGTTTCATTTTTTTTTTTTTTGCTGGGTATGGACATTAATTGCAAGGATGCATATTACGTTATTCAGACGATGTCTGCATGGTGTCTATCGAAGAGTTCAAGGAACAGTTTCCAAAGTCGTTTTTATGAAAAGTGTTTCACAAATTATGTTTCGACTGCCTTCACCTCCCGCTAGGTATAATGACTTCTGTATTTCTTAAGAGAGTTCTTGACTGGCGGTTACCTATTTATCGAAAACTACTCCCTCCCCCACTACTCCCTCTTTCTCAGTCTCTGCCCTCCGGGCCATGTAGTAACAGCATTCGACGCATTTCATTTCCATGTTTGCACGTGTGTCTTAGCTTTCATCACTACAGACACACAAGGGGAGCGATAGATTAGTAATACTTGCAACACTTTCTTAGCACTGGGGCCCGTTATCTCGTCAGAGAACAAGAACACATCGAAAGAAGAAAATCCTTTCTGCTACGTTCGCGGTACGGCTTATTCTTCTCTTATCATAGTAGCAGGAAAGCCGAGAAATCTGCAACACACAGGCGCCGTTTCGTTTTAAAAAATAAGCAGCTCGGGCGCCATGACCTGCAGAAAAGCTTTTTTTTCTGGCAAATTTTATTTTCCACAGGCAGGACAGCTGACGTGCTGCGTAGATAAAATTCTTTTAATCCAACACGAGTGTATGAGTGTATTATGCGCAGAGAGAGAGAGAGAGAGAGAGAGAGAGAGAGAGAGTATGTGTGTTCGTGCGTGTGTGTGTGTGTGTGTGTGTGTGTGTGTGTGTGTGTGTGCGAGAGAGAGAGAGAGAGAGAGAGAGAGAGAATACGGTTATCAAATTTGCGCTCCAAAGGATCTGCTGTGTTTTCCTCCGAATTTGACGAAAAAGGAAGTGGAGCCATGTCCTGAACTTCAACGAGCACGACGAGAGACAAGACGAACAGGTAAGTGTCTGTTGAGACAGTATCGATCTGATAGTAGCCCATAACACATTTAAGGTATATTGCACTTCCCCTGACATGTAGAACCATACCTGGGTAATTACAACAACGACAAAAAAAAATAACGCTTCCAATGGTATCGATATAGTGCCAGTCATGTGTAATGGCACAACCGTTATCAAAATGGAAACGGTTACTTGTGATCTGTAAGCTCAAAAATTTTTAATCCTAGTGAAATATTTCTCTACGATTGTACGTCGCAAAAGCTTTGGTTTGGTAAGAACACTACAGTTAACGGAATCTGACAAAACAACATACTCGGCAATCCCATTTTGTGTTACTAATGTGCTTCAGGTGTCAACTACTAGGTAACTCACTGCTGCAGAAAACGTAGATAAAGAGTGACCATACCTCTTAAGTTCTTGTAATACCGTGATTGTCAGCACTTACTTTTACGAGTAGTAAGAAAAGAAAAAGTCAGTAAGTCCCCACAACAGTATTAAAGTATTGAAATGTCAATACAAGCTCAATTCAATGTTCGAAGACAGTTATGAGTAACACGCAGCTTCATCCGGCCAAGGTTGTCAGCTACCTGCAGCAAGTGGAAACTGTGAGCTGTGTTTTCCCTACTGCGGACCCGACACTCGTGTCACCTAGGGTTAGTGGTGGAACTACTGTGAAAATAATAACAACTTCTGACTAGGAAATGCAGGTAAAAGGCAACATTCACACAACACAAATACAGCGACAGTTCCTCGTGAATGGGAAAATACGGAGTCCGAGCTGCTTTTTTCAGTACAGTCCTTGTCCATAAAGTGTCAACTGTAAGAACACTGATAGTCGCCATAGCCTTTAGAGACTGTAGCACACAGTGGAGATCACAGTCTGGTTGAACTCGCTTACCACACGCCGAACCAAAAGGTTACGGAACACAACTGACGGTCGCGCCACGAGTTTTTCAGCGTCTCAGGAACTTGCCAAGATGAGTGTCCCTACATACATCATCTTACACATTCTGCAACAACTGTTTCATCTATCAAGTCCTTTTCTCATTTCATTCGCGTATTGAGTGTAGAAAGAATGTCAGCTTAACTGCATCTGTGAACGCTCTAATTTTATCTAATCTCGTCTTCGCGGTCCCTAAAGGGAACGATACTTACGGGGTTGTAATATATTGCTAGATTCATCACTTAAAGCTGGTTCTTGAAACTTACTAAGCGGGCTTCCGCACCGTAGTTGGGTCTAAATTCGAGCATCCGGCAGTTCAGGTTTTTCAGCATTTTCGTGATGTTATTCCACTGATCAGACAAATCTGTGACCATTTGTGCTGCACTTCTTTCTATCGTTAAATATCCGCATTTAGTTCTATCTGGTATGGGTTAAACAAGCGTGAGCAAAACACTTTTGAGATGGATAGAACGAGTGTTTTTCAAGCAATTTCTTTTATTGGCTGACTGCATTTTCCCAGCATCCTATGAATGAATCGAAGTCTGTCACATGCTTTACTTATGGAGCTTGGTCAGAAATATGGCAAGACCACGAGAAATATATGCTTGAACATAAATGCAGATACTAGCCTGCAGGTTACGCTGTTGTATTTGACCACGAACGGCAGCAGTGCAATGTCTTCAACACGATGAAAGTGTCAGTTGTGGTCAGAACAGCGTTCTGTGAAGTTGTGAGAGCATTATATCGGAGCTAAGTGAATTCGAACGTGGGCAACTTGTTAGTGTTCGTGTCGTGGTTGTTTCCGTAACCAAGGTAGCCGAAATGTATGATGTTCCAAGAGGACGCTATCGAAGATTTACGTCGCACGCAGGGAAAGCGCAAAGGCACATCCGCTAAGTCACATCGCGGAAGAAAGTATGCGCTGAGCGAACGGTCATTGAAGAGGACTGTAACGAAGAATAAGAAGACAACAACAATACTCACTGTAGAACCGAGTGTCACACTTGCGAATCCTGCCAGCATCAAAACAAAAAGAAGGGAGGACCACACGCCGGGAATTTCAGGTGGAGTTTAATTCCAAAACCACTCATATGTGATTCAAAGTCCCCAAGCAGGAGCTGGTATTGACGAAGGCTTAAAATCTGGAGCCGGCCGCGGTGGTCTCGCGGTTCTAGGCGCGCAGTCCGGAACCGTGCGACTGCTACGGTCGCAGGTTCGAATCCTGCCTCGGTCATGAATGTGTGTGATGTCCTTAGGTTAGTTACGTTTAATTAGTTCTAAGTTCTAGGGGACTGATGACCACAGCAGTTGAGTCCCATAGTGCTCCGAGCCATTTGAACCATTTAAAATCTGGACTACTGATCAATGAAACAGTCCCGGATCGTTCTTGTTTCACACTGTTGTGAAATTCTGGCCGAGTTTACGTCACAGGAGTGAAACGTGGGTGGGCTTCGGTGTTGATTTGGGCAGCCATATCGTGATATTCGATGAGCCCCTTTGTTACTCTGAAAGTCGCCTTTCTGCCAACGGCCGTGTGCCTGTTTTGGCTGGCTAGGTCCACGTCATGGTACAATATTTTTCTCCCAACGGTGATCCTGTGTCCCAAGAGGACAGGACCCCGGGTCCCACAGCTCGCATGGTCGGGAATTGGTTCTGTGAGCACGAGGGTGAACTGTTGCATCTCTCCTGGCCTTTGTGGTCCAATTTGGAGAGAATGGTGCGTGATCTTTTTATCTACCTCCATCATCGTTATCTGAAATTTGCCATTATTTTGCAGGAAGAATGGTATAAGATTCCCTTGAAAACCATACAGGACCATATTTATCCCTTCCGAAACGCCTGAGAACTGTTTTGAACGCCAACGGAGTGTATTAGGCATGATAATGTATTTTGTTTTTGGTGCTTTCACATTTTTGTTCACCTGTAGGACTGATCCTATGTGTTCAATAATACTACTTGTTTTATTTGTGTGATTTATACCATTCAGTTACTGCTTTGGTTGTTTCATGCGTTTGTGGAACTAGGAGAACTCTGGGAACGAGAAATATTCTTCTAGGGGAAGTATGCGGGCTAAACTCACGTTGCTGTCTGAGACGTAGAGGAACAAACGTGTAGGCTATTAGTCACGCAAAATCTTTCTCCCTAAGGAAATAAGCGCTAGGAGGGTTGAGAACAACGACTTGTGTGGCTGGGCGGCGGGTTTCTTGACTCATTAGCCACGTGTTTCCTGAAAACGTGGCACCTGGAATGCTACGAGAGTTGAGGTCCAGCGATGAGTCACGCTGGCCTGCAGATGCCGGCCTTGAGAACTGCGCAGTTGCATCTTCCTCGCGCGCCAAATGACTGCGTGTGCTGCATCGTCTTGTGTCGTGTAGCACATATTAACTCAATTCACACTCGTAACCCTGAACCTACGAAACAAGCCCATGACAATCGTACTGAGTTTCGGCTGTTGCTATATCTGTATAATGGAAAACCAAACACCGTGCGATTGCTACGGTTGCAGGTTCGAATCCTGCCTCGGGCATGGATGTGTGTGATGTCCTTAGGTTAGTTAGGTTTAAGTAGTTCTAAGTTCTAGGGGACTGATGACCACAGCAGTTGAGTCCCATAGTGCTCAGAGCCATTTTTGAAAACCAAACCATTTCTACAGGTAATAAGCAAATAATAAAAAAACACCCTATGAAGTACCCAAGCACCCCACAAAACTACTAGTAGAATACTTCAGCGAACATATCGGCAGAACAGAGAAATACAAAGTAATAGTACGAAAGTTTCCTTTTCACAAACACACCAATAAGAATGGAGAAAGGCTCATCAGCTTGCGCAGACAATTCGACTTAAAACTAATGTCAACATTTAACAGAAAATTACTGAGAAGGAAGAAGACCTGGTCTTCATCTAATACACATTTAAGTTTCATATCAAATTGATCGTTTAATAACCAAACAAAATCATAGAGAAATCGTCAACGAAGGGGTCAGAAGATGGCAAGGCACAGATTCGGACCACTTAACCGAAATCAGAACCAAATTTCAACCTAAGAAACCAAACCCCAAAATTAAAAAAAAAAGCCTAGAGAACTGATACAAAGTTTCTGTCAGACAACAGGAACGAATTCGTTAAAAAGCTTCACACCAAGAAGATGGGGAATTGGGGTGAGATAATGATAGAAACACTTCACGAAATTGCAGCTGAAAACGGATAACAAATGTCGCCTGAGAAATCGGAATACATTCATAATGTGGGAACATCAAAAGACTTGATAGGTTTTAGTATTTGGGAGAATGGATACAATCAAAGGGATTCATTAGCTGACACAACAAATAAGGAATGTTCGAAGAAAATTGAATTGGCGTAAAAACTCACACAAAATCGATACGATAAAAGACCAGTATCGTTCCAGGTATAAATTAAAGACATCGCAACAGCAATTGAACCGGAATTACCTCACGGATATGAATGCCTAACACTGAATAAAAGAGGTGAACAAGAAGAACCAGAAAAGAAAGAAAGGAAAATGCTCTGAAAAATTTTGTGTCCAAAGAGAATAAAGTAACTAAATGGACGAAGAGAAGAAATGAAGATCTATACAAAAACACAGAAACAAGCACAGACACTATGAGCAAGAGGAGATTCTAGTTTTATGGTCATATTTACGGAATGAGTGAAAATACGCTAATGAAGAAAAATTTTAATTTTCAAATTAGAAAACACCACGGCTTCAAGAGAGAAGAAGGGATTTGAGAAAACTTAACGTCACAGAAGACACCATAGAGCACAGGGAAAATTTCAGGCTACTAATCATTACTGCAAAATTTCGTACCCAACAACAAAAAGCACAACCAAGGAGGCTGAAGTCAAATAGACAGGGCACGGTCATCGGCAACGCGCGAAGAATTTCTGGAAAGATAAGAAGAAAAAAAATTGTACCGTAGTCTTTGGTTCTAAGTGGTGTATAACTGGCTAAATTCTGTAATGAATGAATATGTAAATAAAAGCCAGTAACACGATGCGAGTTGGAGCAGAGTCAATACAAATTGCACACTGACTGTTTTTTTTTCGTTTGTCTGATGAACTCTTTAAGGACCAAGCTGTTGCAGGAGCATCAAACTATTTAGTGCAACAGTACGGAGTTCCTTCTGTTGCTACATCTGTATAATAGACTAGCAAACAATTTATAGTGATAATAAATGAAACAAATAAACTGCAAGAACCAATAACGCAAAGCGAATTTGAGAAAAGCCAACACTAACCACGTACTGATAGTCTTTTTTTCCTTAGTCTGTTGATCTCCTTTAAGACTGGCTATTGCTGGGGCACCGAGCTACTTAGTGCAATGATTAAAACTCTAGAGTTGCTTTCGGAAGCAGTTATGTTAAAATCTTCTTCCTGCCAATCAGTTTCTAATTTTTCTTTTGAATTTAAATAATCTAAGACGAATGCCACGATAATCGTTTCGAGTCCACTGATTTCTGTTCCCATCTTTCCCCAACCCGGGTGTCTGCTTTATCTCGTACCTCCCTTTCTTCATTTTAATGCAGACTGTTTTCATAAATTAGCTTGTAAACCACAGCTGCGAACACAATGAAAATATAGTAGCCATATTATGCGTACTTAATACCTTAGAGTGAACATTCGTGGTTTTTCAAGAGCTTTATTGAGAGCTCCGAGCAGTTGTGTCAAATATTCATTACGTCTAAGTTCTTCAGCCACCAGGAATATAATGTAGCAACAACGGGTCTTTGTGTTTCATTGAACACTTTGGAGTGTAGTTGTTTCCTAACCTATCGCCAAATATTACTATGAGAAAGTTTATTCTTCGGTCAGCCTCATAGCCAAAGTTGTTAAAAGGGTTTTCTTCTCCCCTTTTGGGAGAGGAAGTGCGACAACCAGACGCCAATTCAAGTGGAGTGACAGCCAAAGTTGCATCTTAGTTAATTTTAGGGAACGCAGAGGAACAATTGTTTTCGGGCTTGACACTTTTTCATGAGATATCACAAACATAAATTAGTGAAGGGGCATGAATAGTGTCCGTCAGAGCCGACATGGCTGTCAATGCTAGGCCTAGTGGCCACAGATGTCTTCAAAAATTGTGGTACACTACAGAATCCATACCTAGCTAAGAAAACCGGGTCACCGGTAAGACTACCATGCAGACACACCGCAAATGTGTACGTATTTTCAAAGTAAAATGGTTTGTCAGAAAATATGCGAGGTGTTTCTGTTGACCAGTATCTAATGTTTGTCGAACTGACATAAACACGAAACCTTCCCGTCCAGATGTAACACTTCTTCAGTCACTTTTTGGGTTAGGCAGTCTCGGGAATGATCAAAAAGGGCTAAAGGGCTCCAGTCTCAAAGGGTACAGGGAAAAGAAACGACAAGAATCGACCAAGCAACAGTCGGTATCGTAGTTGTAAATCGTCGTAGCTGTGTTGGAAAAGTACCAGAGCTTCAAGCGCTGATAGAGAGCACTGAGGCTGAAATCGTTATAGGAACAGAAAGTTGGCTAAAGCCGGAGATAAATTCTGCCGAAATTTTTACAGAGGTGAAAACCGTGTTGAGAAAGGTTAATTTAAATAAAGTAGGTGGTGGTGTGTTTGTGTCTGTTGGTAGTAGTTTATCTTGTAGCGAAGTTGAAATAGATAGTTACTGCGAATTACTATGGGTAGAGGCTATACTAAACAGCCGTACCAAAATAACAATTGGCACCTTCTACCGACCCCCCCCCCTCCCCGACTCAGATGATATAATAGTTGAACGGTTTAAAGAAAACTTGGATCTCATTACAAATAAGTACCCCACTCATACAGTTATAACTGGTCGAGACTTCAATCTACCCTCGATTTGTTGGCGAAAATACATGTTCAAAGCCGGTGGTAGACAAAAAACATCTTCCGAAATTGTACTAAATGTTTTCTAACGAATTATAAATGGTTGCGAACACACTTGACCTCTTAGCCACAAATAATTCTGATCTAATAGAGAGCGTCATGACGGATACAGGGATTAGTGAACACAAGGCCATTGTAGCGAGGCTCAAAACCATATCAATCAAAACCACTAAAAATAAACGCAAAATATATCTATTTAAAACAGCAGATAAAAATACGCTTGATGCCTTCCTAAGAGAGAGTCTCTATTCCTTCCTAGCTAATTATGTAAGTGTAGACCAGATATGGCTCAAATTTAAAGATACAGTATCGACAGCAGTAGATAGATTCATACTGCATAAGTTAATAAGAGACGGGACTGATCCACCATGGTACACAAAACACTGTTGCAGAAGCAGCGAAAAAAGCATGTCAAATTCAGAAGAACGCAAAATCCCCAAGACTAACTATGTTTCACGGAAGCTCTAAATTTAGTGCGGACGTCAATGCGAGATACTTGTAATAGTTTCCTCAATGAAACATTGTCTCAAAATATGGTAGAAAACCCGAAGAGTTTCTGGTCGTATGTGAAGTAAACCAATGGCAAAAACAGTCAATACCGTCACTGCGCGATAGCAATGGAAATGTTACCGATGATGGTGCCACTAAAGCGGAGTTACTAAATACAGTAATTATTTTCTATGATTTATATTGTTCTATTATGACACTTTTCGTAAATAATTCTTTAATTTTTTTTCAATTGAGGAATTATAGATTTGAACATCGGCGACTCGTAGTGGAACTCTTATAGTTGACGGCGGACTTCTTTTTTTTTATTTCGTACAGGTCCTTTGTGCACTATTGTCTGAGAAACCTTGAAATGTGACTCTTGGTTGGAATGTTTGAAGTTTCCGATTTGCCATACAAGGGGCTGATTGTTGTTTGCCTAAATGGCCACGCGAAAGTGGTCTTCGAATCGGAAATCATGTACTGAACTTTTGGCAGCAACTCTACGCTACAGTATACATCACCGTAAAGGTAACACAGCGACAGCAACAAACAATATCAGAAACAGTTAATAGGGTATCAAGCATTAATAGCTACGGTGGTCAGCTGTGATCAGATTTCTGCCACCATCTGTGAGGGCTACAGCTCTTTTCGTTCAGTTATTTTGAAACACTAATAATATATGCAACTGTAGGCTTCCGCGGCAGTTGGCACAGTCAGCCAGCAGTCAATCAGTCAGCAAAATGCCATGAGGAAGGCCATTTACAACAGTGGCCGAAACGTTGGAGAATTTTTGCATCAACTATGCTGTCACATACAATGAAGAAAATTTTATCGATTCTAAAGATACTCACTAACGACTGTTAGTGAATTTACTGTGCTTTGAGGTCTGTACGGACTTTAAAAATAGCTGTAAAATTGGTGTTCAAAGCCTCAAAATAACGAGACAATTCTTTCAGAAAAATAGGTTTCAAATATTAAAAAAGAAAGTTGTTAAGAGCACGCAGTAAATTCATTATTGAGCTAGATTTCAAGTTCTTTTACCGTATTTATCTTCTTCTTCATGTGGTACCCCCTCATGAGCCTTGAGTTTCAAGCAATTTCAGGATTTTTTTTATTATTATTTACTCCACACCATTCGTCTGGAGTCTAGACACTCTCTCTACCTCTCTCCATGTATATCCTCCAGATGCAACACAGATTCACTTCACTGATCACAGTGGACGGTCAGAAGTTCCTTCTTAACTTTTTTCCTATGAGTTTTCATCTGAAGATTTTTTAAAAACATGTTGTTATGCTTAATTAGATATCCAAATAACGTAGATCCCTTTTATTTCTTTTAGTATTTGATCGTTTGATTTTATTTCGATTCATGATACTTTTATTGCTATTGTCCATATCCACATCTCTGCTGCTCTGTCATTATCTCTTTGCTGTTTCTCGAAAATCCACTATTCACAAACATAGCATAAAACACTTCAAATAAATGTCTTTATAAATTTCTTCCTTAGTTATGTATTAAGAAGAGTTGGAACTTTCAATGACGAAGACTTGTTAAGAGTAAGGCTGTTCTTTTCATATTCATCAGGCTTTTATTATCATCAACTACCCAAGCAGCTAAAGCTTTTGCCTGCTTGAGAGCTGCAATTTCTATTTGAGTATTTGCTCTCGCTTACTAGCTACTTTATACGCTATTGTGATATGGGTTTTCTTTATCATTAGTTTATGATCGTACAGGCCATAAATAAAAAATCTGAAATTGCAGTTCACATTTTTTTCCGTATCTGTATGCATAATTCAGTGTATTACTTTACCTGTTACTGTTATCTTTCGTGTGATTTCTCTTTATTTCTTTTGCATTTTCTATAAATTAAGAATATAGAAAGGAGGACAGACAGCCTTTTGTTATCCCAACATTTTTCTTCCGCTTCCCGCCGGCCGTTGTGGTCGAGCGGTTCCAAGCGCTTCAGTCTGGAACCGCGCTGCTGCTACGGTCGCAGGATCGAATCCTGCCTCGGGCATGGATGTGTGTGATGTCCTTAGGTTAGTTAGGTTTAAGTAGTTCTAAGTCTAGGGGACTGATGACCTTAGATGTTAAGTCCCATAGTGCTCAGAGCCATTTGAACCATTTGAACCTTCCGCTTCCCTGTCTATTCCATGGTTGATCAAGTGGGCAAGCAGTAAACTTGCTATTCACTTTCCAGATAAATTTTTGTTGGGTACTTTTTCTTAATCATCGACTATTAACTGTAATGCGGTCCTTTACTGAATTGTAATTTTAGTTTTGTGTGCAGCAATCAGTTGGTACTCTTACTTTACGCAATGAAATGCCGAATTTCATCCCTCCGGCTGCCAATAACTCCTTTCCCAGAGTACAGTTTATCCAACTAAATCTTTAGACCCACACAGCTCATATGTGGATCAATAAGCGCAATTCAGTTGAATCTGTACCTACTTGTCTTTTCGCGGAACCGTTAGATTCATCTTTCAGATTCAGGAATCAGGAGTACGTTAACATTTTAATATATAGTTTCTAAGCAGGAGCCGCAATGGATATTTCACACATCAAAATAATATGCGCCTTCCAGATTGACTCAATTGCTGCATTCAGCCGCCGCTTCTAGCCTGATTAAATAATATCTATTAAATCCATGCAGATTTTGAAAGTAGCATACGGTTAACACTGTGACGTTGCTGTCTATTACAGCTTTTGGTTCATGAGCTCTATTCCCGATTTTGTATAGCGTTTTTACACGTTACATGTACTCAGAATTATTATCTGTATTTGAAGTAAGTCAGATAGTAATCACACGCTTTCCTTAAAACTGTTCATAAATATGTGTAGACTGTTCACGTACTACGTGGCACATCGTATTTAAGAAAATATTCATACATCAACAAATATCCCAGAGTTCGTGGTTGTTTGTGACTAAGCACCGAACTAAACAGTCCGATAACAATACTCTGACCAGAAAAACAGTCCGTGTTCTCGCCAGTACTGCGAAATAGGTGATCAGGACGTTCTGTAGTTCGATGACTCATAAGGCTGGCAAGCAGTGACTCACGTGTGCTATACAACGTAGCTTTGACGTTCATCAGTTTTGGCAGCCTCAGGCATAGTGATGACATCTTAATGAGACAGCAATGATGTTGGGAAATATAGGAGGGAATATACAGGCAGCACTAAACGTGCCACTATCCCCCAATGCCCACCCACCCCCTCCTTCTAAATGGCAGACACTCGAGAAAAGTATTTTTTCAACATCATGTAAATGATGAGAGGCGTACTGGTAAATACACTGATCACCCATTTGATTCTGGCCGCCTACCTAATAGCCGGTATGCTCACATTTGGCACGGATAACAGCGGCGACGCGTGGTGGCATGGAAGCAAGGAGGTCTTGGTACGTTCCTGGAGGGAGTAGACACCACAGCTTCACACACAAGTTACCTAAATCCCATAAATTCCAGGGAGGCTGGGCTATGAGCTCTGACTCCACGTTCAATCACATCCCAGATGTATTCGCTCGGGTTCAGATCTGGCGAGATGGGGGGTAACCACATCAACTGGAACTCGCCACTGTGTTCCTCGAACCACTCATCACACTCCTGGTGTTGTGACATCGCGCGTTACCTTATGAAAAATGGCATTGCCTTCGGGAAACATGATCGTCCTGAAGGGACGTACGTTGTCTGCAACCAGTGTACGGTACTCCTTAGCCGTCATGGTGTGTTGCACGAGCTCCACTGGACCTATGGATGCCCACGTGAATGTTCCCCCGAGCATAATGGAGCCGCCGCCAGCTTGTCTCCGTCCCGCAGTACAGGTATCAAGTAGCTGTTCCCCTAGAAGGTAACAGGATTCATCAGACCATCTACGCTCTGCTTTAGCGTCAATGTCCTCTGACGATGGTCACGCGCCTGTTCCACTCATGTTGGCAAATCATGGTTCAAATGGCTCTGAGCACTATGGGACTCAACTGCTGTGGTCATCAGTCCCCTAGAACTTAGAACTACTTAAACCTAACTAACCTAAGGACATCACACACATCCATGCCCGAGGCAGGATTCGAACCTGCGACCGTAGCAGCAGCGCGGTTCCGGACTTAAGCGCCTAGATCCGCTCGGCCACAGATTCCAGCTATTTGTCTCCGAATACACCTATAAAGTATTACTTTACCTATTGCAAATGTGGTGGCGCCTCATCTTGTTGAAACAAGATTCAGCCTAAAAGGCCCAAACATAAAAATTTCGGTACAGTCCAGTCAAGACACTCGGCGACGTACCTTACCTGATTCAGTCAAATATGACAAATCGAACATGTGGCAGACATCACAACCCACACCGACACATGAGGAGAGTTCACTTCCAGTTCCTCAAAGAGGAAATAGCAGGCTCGTCATTGGTAAGTAGAATAGTCGTCTGAGGATATCACTTTTCCACGCTTGCGAATTGTGTTTAACAAATCCAACAACAGCACGTAGGGGTGACGACGATTCTTTAAGTATTGAATTACATACTTCTCGTTAAAGGTATGAATGAGTTTAGGTTTGAGTGTTTCCACATGTGTCGCTATAATGTAACAACGTAACACTGTTGAATTCTGGGGATCAATTGATATTAAAATCATGTTGGATCCCTTCGTTAATGAGCCCAAGCACACAACTCTTGATGATGCGCTGACCCAGCGTGTAACGGGAGGTGTGTATCTTTCTTATAATTATTTTTATTTGGTAGTCATTCTTGAAGTCCCCCAAAGGCATACTCCCAGATATTTAATAGATGTAATGGTTTCTAGTCATTGTTTGGCAATTATGTAATCAAACAATGACGACCCTCTATATCTATTTATAGGCAACACAGTTGTTTATGTTGGTGACAAACGTCAGTTTCTGCACCAACGTCGATCCCTTGTAGGTCTTCGTGCCCTACACACAACAATGTGTCCTCTGCGCGGTAGCAATGGAAATACTATCGATGACAATGTTGAAAAGCAGAGTTACTAAACACAGCCTTCCGAAATTCCTTCACGGCAACGTAAATTACCTAATAAATAGAAAATGGTTCAAATGGCTCTGAGCACTATGGGACTCAACTGCTGAAGTCATTAGTCCCCTAGAACTTAGAACTAGTTAAACCTAACTAATCTAAGGACATCACACACATCCATGCCCGAGGCAGGATTCGAACCTGCGACCTTAGCGGTCTCGCGGTTCCAGACTGCAGCGCAATAAAAGCAAGTCTTCCGGCCCAGAATGTGTGCTAATTTGGTTCCTTTCAGAGTATACTGATGCAACAACTCCATACTTAATGATCATATACAACCGCTCGCTCGGCGAAAGATCCGTGCCCAAAGACTGGAAAACTGAGGAGCTCACACTAATATTCAAGAAAGGCATTAGGAGAATCCACTAAATTACAGGCACTTATCATTAACGTCGAAATGCAGCAGGATTTTGGAACATGTATTGTGTTCGAGGATTATGAATTACTTCGAAGAGAACGGTCTCTTGACACGTAGTCAACACAGATTTAGAAAACATCGTTCTTGTGAAACACAACTAGCTCTTTACGCACACGAAGTGTTGAGTGCCATGGAGAAGGGATTTCAAATTGATTCCGTATTTCTAGATTTCCAGAATTCTTTCGACACCGTACCTCACGAGCAGCTTGTAATCAAATTGCGTGCTTATGGAATATCCTCGCAGTTATGAGACTGGATTCGTGATTTCTTGTCAGAGAGGTCCTAGTTCGTAGTAACCGTAAGTCATCGAGTAAAACAGAAATGATTTCTGGCGCTCTCCAAGGTAGTATTCCAGGCCCTCTACTGTTCCTGATCTATATAAACAATATAGGAGATAATATGAGGAGCAGTCATAAGCTGTCGTTTACCCCCAAGTAAAGTCATCAGAAAATCAAAACAACTTGAAAAATGATTTAGAAAAGAAGTCTGTATGGTGAGAAACTTGGCAATTGAGCCTAAGAAACGAAAAGTGTGAGGTGATCCACATGAGTGCTAAAAGAAATTCGTTAAACTTAGGTTACACTAAAAATCAATCGAATCTAAAGGCCGTAAATGTCACTAAATACCTAGGACAAAACACGTAGCTAATGTTGCGGGGAAAGAAAACCAAAGACTGCGTTTTATTGGCAGAACACTTAGAAGATGTAACATATCTACAAAATAGATCGCCTGCACTACGCTTGTCCGTCCTCTTTTGGAGTACTACTGCACAGTGATGGATCCTTACAATATAGAACTAACGGACTGCATAGAGAAAATTCAAAGAAGGTTTTCGAGAAACAGGGGAGAGATTGTCACGGAGATGATGCAGGATTTGAGGTAGACATCATTAAAACAAAGCCATTTCTCTTCCGAATATGAAAATTTTTTACTGTCGCCGATCTAAATAGGGAGAGACGTCCATCATAATAAAATAAAAGAAATGAGAACTCGCACGGTAATATATAGCGGTTCGTTTAGTTCCGCTCTCTGTTAGAGAATGGAATAATGAGAATCAGTGTGAAGGTGATTCTATGAACCCTCTGCCAGGTATTTAAGTGTGGTTTGGAAAGTAGCTATGCAGATGTAGATGTAGATGCAGATGTTTACCAACGTTGCGATTTTTCTGTGCACTACGTACTCCCGAAGCTGTTTTTGCGTCTAGAGTTTATCTCCGTCCAGAATGACATGCTGTCTTCTATTTGCTAGGAACTCTTCAAATCTGACATAAAGCTGGTCTGATATTCCGTACGCTCGTATTGCGTTCTTTTAGGCTGCAATGCGGAACTGTATTGAATGCCTTCCAGAAATTAAGGAAACAGGATGTCGGTATCTATTGCTTTTTTGCGTCTCGTAGCCAAACAGAGTGAGGGGGATTTCAAGTGATCGCTGTTTGCAGACTCCCCGTTGATTTAAACAGAGGAGATTTCCGCTCTTCAGGAAGCATAAATCGTGTTCCACAGTTCGGTAACGGACTGACGTCAACGATACAGACGTACTGTTATGTTCGTCAGGTCGACGACCCTTCTTGAAATCGAGAGTAGCCTGCACGTCTTTCCCACCATTTCAAACGCTTCGCTTCTGAAGCGATGTGCATGGCGTTCCGCTAGAAGAGAAGCAAGTTCTATTTCACATGCTAGACAGACCATCAAGTCAACCTCTTTTTCTGAGTGATTTTAGTTGCTTGTCGATTGAAATGTAAGGAAACCCCCAGGGTGATTGTTACGGGAAGCCAGAGGGGATTGGAGACAGCGGGATATTCATACTGCGGGATTATTTGCTGCTAAGCTTGAAGTGAAGCACTTTGACCTATGTCGTTACATTAACCGAGACTTTTGTTCTGAGTGTAAGCAATCAAGTCACTGGCGCTAGACGGCCGGTCCAGATTGGCCCAGCCACGAACACGCACTCGGCTGCCTCTCGCGTGGTTACTTTTCTCTGGGCCGCAGCATGGCCCCGACGCTATGGCCGACACCGCCTGGTAGTAGGGTGCACTAAGGCACTCACGACAAACTCCAGCTACCAATGTTCTGTGTATCCCAAAATAATAGCATTAGATTACGAGGTTAGTGGTGGAAATTTAAAGCACGTCTCACCATATTTGTGCTTAGGAGTAATACTAAGAAAAGACGTATATGGTTAGATCACGTAAAATCGACACTGGTGAAGATGGATGGAAGAGAGATTTGTTGGATGGGTTCTGAAAGTGCGAAACATCTGTGAAGGAAACGGCAAACAAGACTATTCTACACTGGTTCCCGACCTGGGGGTAGATACCCAGTAATGGGTAAAATGAAATTTTCCAAGCAATAAAAACAAAATGATTCGATTATGTTTCGGTCACGAAAATAAATTATTTTTAAACATTTAAAGATTATCAGAATTTCGCAAGACTGTAGGCCTAGTAGTGACTACGTAAGTAAGCAGTGGCTGATTCTGAATGGGGGTGCAGAGTGTGGGTGAAGCAAGTATCGCTAGGGAGAGGCGTGATGTCCGAGAAAGATGTTATGTAAAGAGTGTCTACCCTCAATGTGAAGAGTTAGCTTTCTTTTCTGAGGAGTTGTAAGTAGAACTTGAGATCCATTGTAAATTCCTTCTCCGTTGTGTGAAATGTATTGTTAGAAGCAATTAGTACCAATTGTCTCACTGACTGAGCTAGATGTTTAGTGAAACACCTACAAAAACTAAATACCATTTATCTTTCTTTTTTTCAAATACTAGCATTAATGAGTGACACACTGTGATGGAGGTTACAGCTTGATTAACGACGTATAAACAGCATCTTTCTTGCCCCTTACATACCTCGCCTCCTACACATATACTTTGTACTTTTTACTAGGCATATGTGATAGTGAAATTAGATATAAGCTTAAACACCTCGTTAAATTGCGTTGTAGGTAGTTCCTACGATGGACCAGAAAGTGCTTGATTATTCACTTCGCAACAGATACACGAAGTAGCTGATAGCACTACAGTAACTATGTTTTGGCTATTATGTTGCTGAAAGTCCTACACAGTATTATTATTATTATTATTATTATTATTATTATTATTATTATTAGTAGTAGTAGTAGTAGTAGTGGCAGTGGTCAGACGCAAAGCCTTGGCAGCTTGAATTTCCTTTTGCCACTTCAGAAGTAAGAATTTCAGCGATCAAGTGATTTACAAACAGTAATGGTAATGCATGCATTTTAACTTGGTTGATTCTGAATGGGGGTGCAGAGTGTTGGTGAAGCAAGTATCGCTAAGGAGAGGCGTGGTGTCCGAGAAAGGTGTTATTTAACGAGTGTCTACCCTCAATGCGAAGAGTTAGCCTTCTTTTCTGAGGTGTTGTAGGTAGAACTTGCGATGCACTGCAAATTCCTTCTCCCTTGTATAAAAAAGATTGTTAGAAACAACTAGTACCAATTCTCTCACAGACTCATTAGTTGGGTGTTTAATAAAACACCTACAAAAACTTAATACCATTTATATTTCATCAAAACAAGTGTTCGAAGAAAAATCTTTTTGATTCTATAGTCGAGTGATGATGAAGGGGGAAGGGGTACTAGCAGATATCGGATCTTACTCAGAGGTATTGGCATCAGAATGGTTGTGAACTACTGTTCTAGTCCGAAAAGTTTCGTTGTTGCAGCACTTCGAATGGCCAAGTAGATACGACAACAACACTGATCGAGTGTAGCGACGCGCTGTTGGGGTTGTAACGGGGCGGTATGGCTCATATGAAAGTGTATGGGGAATGCAAATAGGAATCCATGTAAGAAAGACGCCGAAGTTCTCACGAATAAACCCATATTTTTCTGAGTTGGGTGTACCGCGGTGGAAGGCTATTTGCTGGAGGAGGAGAGGGTGGTTGGGGTGTTATACGTAGACGTGATGTAAAGCATGCCTTCGATTTTTTCATTTGAAAACTCTGAAAGATTTTTTTTAATAAAACAAAGGTTATTAACATTCTGAATATTTATACTTCATGTCTACATATTTATTTCTCAACATATTCAGCCTGACTAAGAACATATTTCTCTCAATGAGAGACCAGTTTGTTGATACCGTCACTGTAGAACGTTTGACTCCGTTGACGTAGTCACAACCTCACCTCTGGTTACGCCACTTCATCACTGTGAGAGTAAACTCCTAGAAAGTGTTCTGTAAGTTTTGGGAACAGATGAAAATCGGATGGCGCCAAGTCGGGACTGTATGGAGGATGATCGATGACAGGCAGGGAACACGAGGCGTGAGCTTATTACAGGAGTCACAGCGCTCGTGTGTGGGCCGGCATCGTCATGCTAAAGAAGAGGGCGCTCAGCCCTCTAGCGGCAGAGGACTGCAAATGTGGAGACACGAAGAACAGAGTTGCAGAATGTTAATAACGTTTGCTTTATTTAGTAAGTTTTAGGAATTTTCACTTAAAATGTTGGTAGGCATTAGTTTTCAGCACGTCCTCCTAATGAATTGTAGAACACAATATCACAAACTAAAAGCCTATTTCCTGAAGTTATTTGCAGTAGTAAAGAGAGACAGGTAGAGAATTATATATTCAGAGGAACTATCGACGGACGCAAATGAGTGCTTAACAGACACCGTGAATAGATAGGTCTGCATGTAGAAGTTGAAAGAATCGGAATAAGCTCAAGCTTACGCAGTTTTTAGCGTAGTTTATACTGTTGTGTTTATACTTTTGTATCGCACTATTAGCCAATTAGTGCAACATATTTCAGGAAGGCAGGAGGCTGTATGTATAAATGGTTCGCTATACTATGGCGTGCGTCTTGTCTAAACTTGACGCTAGAAGCTCTTTCGTTGCCATTTACCAGTTGTTCTTTAAATGTCTTGCAGAATCTTCAAGGATGTCAACTTGTACTCTGTTTTACATCCCTCCTGTATTTCCTGCGAATATTCTGAAGAACTCTTACTATCTCCAAGATACTTTCGTTTTCATTGTAAATCCCTCGAATCATAAGCGGTTTTTTATTTTTTTATTTTTATTTTATTTTATTTTATTTTTATTTTTTTGCTTGGATGAACTATTATGTTTGACCAATTGAGCTTGTGAACTGAATGTAATGTGTCGGACTCCAGCAGTCAGTACCTAGAAGGTAATGTTTTAACAAACTCTCGATTGAATTCCGCATCCCAACGAAGATGACCTTGCAGTAGGCTACATGTAAGGTGAAACAAGGATCAGCGCTTTCGACACTGGTCAAGTCGCGGAAATTAACAGCTCTTGCCAAAGAATAAGAGTAAAGACATATGCTGGTTACTGAGCGTGGGGAGGCTTTGGTACTGACTGCGCATACTCAGAAGATCACAGGAAAACGAAAGAGTCTGTAAGAATGGCTGTCCTGTGACTCACGGCTACCTCGGTTTGTTTGACTGCGTGCTTTCAGAACGACCGCGTGCGGTGACGCACGCCTGCGCGCCTTGTTTACATCTGCCGTTGCTTGATATATCTGCTTGTCCCCTGAGCCGAAATCTTTCTGCCCCCCCCCCCCCCCTCACCCTTACCACTCACTGAGGCCAGAAAGAGCCGTGCTTTGGAACCACAAGGCAGTCAGCTCTACAACGAGTGAAAAAGTGACCAAACCTGTTTTAATAGCTGGGTCTAGGAACGTTCGGTGATTTTCGACCCAGGACGCGATTATCATAAAGTGTTGTAAGTAGGCTGTTAAGGTTTTTATGTTGGTAACGCCACGTAGCGCTCTGTATGAAAATCACTGGCTGTGCTGTGTGCAGTCTGTGGCTGGTTGGCATTGTTGGAATATTCGCTATTGTAGTGTTGGGCATTTGACTGTTAACAGCGCGTAACGTTGGGCAGTTGGAGGTGAGCCGCCAGCAGTGGTGGATGTGTGGAGACATATAGTGCGGTCGACATATGAAACGTTCCCTTAGAAAAATTAGTGAATTACTGTGCTGGTAAACCCCTTACGTTATTTGATTTTCAAACAGTTGAACAAAACTGAACGTGCTCAGACATTTCTCTTTTTACTTATTCTGATCATCAAGAAAACAACACACAATATTTTTAGCGCAACGCAATCTGACTTTGAAAAATCCCTACAAAAGAATGGCTCTGACTAACAATAACCTATACCATTCATGAACCACTTACCTCACAAATATATTCGTTACTCGAACTACTGCAATACAGCGAGCGCCACTACTGCCAGCTAAATAAAAGATTGTAACTACTGAAGGCACTAACTACCGATAGGCATAGTTAGCAAATGAAGGATTTTGATAGAGAACAAACAATGTATTTACCTTAATAGTGTTCAAAAGTCATAATATATATGTCAGTTCATGATATTCAGCATTACAAATTTCCTCTCTCTGATGGACACACGTCCAGATCATCCGCTCTCAAAACTCCGCCATCTCTCTCTCCACATGCACCACTGCTGGCGGCTCACCTCCAACTGCGCAACGCTACGCACTGTTCACATCCAACTGCCCAACACTACAATAGCGAATATTACAACGACGCCAACCAGCCACAGGCTGCACACGGCACAGCCAGAGATTTTCATACAGAGCGGTACGTGGCGTTGCCAACATAAAAACCTAAACAGCCTACTTACAGTGTCTGATCGCATCCTCAGCGATCGCACACCGAAATACTTACCCTCAAATGTACAGGAGGTATACATAAATATGGAAACACAACACATTACCGTGCCTAATACGATGTAGGAAAACCATTGGCATTCGAAAGAGCTTTTAGTCGTCTCGAAATGGATAAGTATGGGTCCTGAATGGTTTTCAAGGGAATCTTGTACCTTTCTTCTTGCAAAATAGCGGCACGTTCACGTAACGGTAATGGAGGTGGGTAGCCCTGTTGTCTCGGAACGGACCATCACCATCGGACTTGGTCAGACAAAATTGTCACATAAGTGTTAGCAGTAATGCGATCTTTCAGAGTAACCATGGTGCCCCTGGAACGGCAGCCATGTTTCTCTCTTAGGATATAAACTCGGTCGGAAATTGGAAACAGTGTGAAACAAGACTCATCAGACCCAGTGACTTTCTTCCATTGCTCCAACACGTTTTTCCGTTACTGGGGTTTGCCTCACTGATTATTAGTTTTCGAATTCCAGCTCCCCTTGCAGTTCCCTGCATATGCAGCTCACTTCCTGTTGTTTTGGTGCTGGCAGAGTTTGCGAGTGAGAGATTCAGCTCTGCAATGACTTTTCAGCTGTTATCCTCTTAGTTTTCTTTACAGTCCTCTTCTGAAACCCTCTGTCACAATCACTCAACACACACTTCCGTTCGCGTTGTAACTTAGCGGATGATGATTTTCCTTCCCTGTGTACAGTGTAAATCTTCGAGACAGTGCATTTGAAACACCATACACTTCGGGCTACTTTGTTTACGAAGGTACTTTGTACACGAGCACCTACAATTTGCAGACTCTCGAATTCACTGAGCTGCGACGTAATGCGCTCACAACTACACAGAGCGCTGTCCTTACTAGACCACGACCTACAGTTGCTTCGTATTGAGGACACAGCACAGTCGCGTTCGTGGTCAAATACAACAGCGCATTCTGCGTGGTAATGTGTTGTGTTTTTGGCGTTTCCTTATTTTGCTCACCTCCCGTACTTTCTTAGAGAGTTTATGTGACTGGTTACTTTGCTATTTTCATGTACATATTAAATACGTTAACGTTTGCAAAACAACAGCATTACTTGGAGAAAATGATCCGAATGGAATCAGTGTGAGAACAATGAGCGATTAGTCCCAGCAGCCTCCCCTCTTGTTTGACTGTGTACATCTGTGGATTGGCACGCTGATGTGCTGCAGAGCCATCAGACAAAGTGTAAACGTGAAAGCAAGTGCCATTATGCTTCGTCGACATCAAGGGGTGCATGCGAGTGTATTAGAACCACGAAAAATGAGTTTGTAATACGGTGGTAAGAAAGTGTACGGCACAATTTTAAATTTACCGTCTGCAGCGACATCTCTGGTAGTGGTCTCGAATCTGTAATCCATGCACTTTTGCATCGTGTATAGATAAACAGTGTGCGAGTTGAATGTTTTGTCAGCTCTGCACCGACACAGCAACAGGAATTAGTCACGTGTCTTACACAACGTGTTTCCTTGGGGTAGCCGCGCGGTCTTAGGCGCCTTGCCACGGTTCGGGCAACTCTACCCGTCCCCCCCCCCCCCTTTACCCCTTCCCCCCATCACCCGTCGGAGGTTCGAGCCCTCGGGCATGAGTGTGTTTGTATGTGTTGTCCTTAGCGTAAGTTAGTTTAAGTTAAGTAGTGTGTACGCCTAGGGACTAAAGACCTCAGCAGTTTGGTCCCATAGGAACTTATCACAAATTTCCAAAACAATTTCCTTGTTAGCTACCTCAGAATTAGTACTCCATCATAATTTTATGCTACTAGATTAATGGAATAAATCCCTCACTACAGCTGGGCGAAAATCCCTAACCTCGTCACGAGTTTCACATGACTGCAGTCTATGAACTTAACTAAAATTACGACTGTCCTCTACTGGCGAGACGAGACGCCCTATCAAAACACGTATCTTGGAGCACTGGCGGAACACAGAGCGCACCTCCAGGGAATAAGGAATTCATCCTAGAAGTCACGAGGGGCAACCCCCCCCCCCCCCCCCAATACAGAAGGGGCAGACAGCAATGTGTTGTCTGCAGAAAAGCAGTAACAACAGAATTGGTCTGCCACGAGTGCCCAGTGACTTCGAATGTGGCTAGTCACTGGATGCCACCTGAGTAAAGTTTCCAACTTGGACATTTTAACCCTTCTAAGGCTGATCAAGTCGACTGCTGGAGATGTGGTTGTCAAGTGGAAGCGCGAAGGCACAACCACAGCTAAAGCAAGACCAGGCAGACCTCAGGCATTGACGAACAGGGACTGTCGAGCATTATGGATTACGGTTGTCAAAAATGGCTCGGAATCAGAGGAAGGAATCACTCGTGAGTTCCAAAGTGCTCACAGGAGTCCTGCTAGCACAATCAGTGTGCGTGGGGACTTAAAAATAGTGGGGTGCAGTGGTCAAGTAGCTTCCCGCAGGCCATAAATTTCAGTAAATGATAAGCGACGCTTTAGGTGTTGTAAAGGGCGATGCTACATCTACATCTACATCTACATCTACATGACTACTCTGCAATTCACATTTAAGTGCTTGGCAGAGGGTTCATCGAACCACAATCATACTATCTGTCTACTATTCCACTCCCGAACAGCGAGCGGGAAAAACGAACACCTAAACCTTTCTGTTCGAGCTCTGATTTCTCTTATTTTATTTTGATGATCATTCCTACCTATGTAGGTTGGGCTCAACAAAATATTTTCGCATTCGGAAGAGAAAGTTGGTGACTGAAATTTCGTAAAAAGGTCTCGCCGCGACGAAAAACGTCTATGCTGTAATGACTTACATCCCAACTCGTGTATCATATCTGCCACACTCTCTCACCTATAACGTAATAATACAAAACGAGCTGCCCTTTCTTGCACCCTTTCGATGTCCTCCGTCAATCCCACCTGGTAAGGATCCCACACCGCGCAGCAATATTCTAACAGAGGATGAATGAGTGTAGTGTAAGCTGTCTCTTTAGTGGACTTGTTGCATCTTCTAAGTGTCCTGCCAATGAAACGCAACCTTTGGCTCGCCTTTCCGACAATATTATCTATGTGGTCCTTCCAACTGAAGTTGTTCGTAATTTTAACACCCAGGTACTTAGTTGAATTGACAGCCTTGAGAATTGTACTATTTATCGAGTAATCGAATTCCAACGGATTTCTTTTGGAACTCATGTGGATCATCTCACACTTTTCGTTATTTAGCGTCAACTGCCACCTGACACACCATACAGCAATCTTTTCTAAATCGCTTTGCAACTGATACTGGTCTTCGGATGACCTTACTAGACGGTAAATTACAGCATTATCTGCGAACAGTCTAAGAGAACTGCTCAGATTGTCACCCAGGTCATTTATATAGATCAGGAACAGTAGAGGTCCCAGGACGCTTCCCTGGGGAACACCTGATATCACTTCAGTTTTACTCGATGATTTGCCGTCTATTACTACGAACTGCGACCTTCCTGACAGGAAATCACGAATCCAGTCGCACAACTGAGACGATACCCCATAGCTCCGCAGCTTGATTAGAAGTCGCTTGTGAGGAACGGTGTCAGAAGCTTTCCGGAAATCTAGAAATACGGAATCAACTTGAGATCCCCTGTCGATAGCGGCCATTACTTCGTGCGAATAAAGAGCTAGCTGCGTTGCACAAGAGCGATGTTTTCTGAAGCCATGCTGATTACGTGTCAATAGATCGTTCCCTTCGAGGTGGTTCATAATGTTTGAATACAGTATATGCTCCAAAACCCTACTGCAAACCGACGTCAATGATATAGGTCTGTAGTTAAATGGATTACTCCTACTACCCTTCTTGAACACTGGTGCGACCTGCGCAATTTTCCAATCTGTAGGTACAGATCTATCGGTGAGCGAGCGGTTGTATATGAGTGCTAAGTAGGGAGCTATAGTATCAGCGTAATCTCAAAGGAACCTAATCGGTATACAATCTGGACCTGAAGACTTGCCCGTATCAAGCAATTTGAGTTGCTTCGCAACCCCTAAGGTATCTACTTCTATGAGACTCATGCTAGCAGATGTTCGTGTTTCAAATTCTGGAATATTCCATTCGTCTTCCCTGGTGAAGGAATTTCGGAAAACTGCGTTCAATAACTCCGCTTTAGCGGCACAGTCGTCGATAACAGTACCATCGGCATTGCGCAGCGAAGGTATTGACTGCGTCTTGCCGCTTGTGTACTTTACGTACGACCAGAATTTCTTCGGATTTTCTACCAAATTTCGAGACAATGTTTCGTTGTGGAACCTATTAAAGGCATCTCGCATCGAAGTACGTGCCAAATTTCGCGCGTCTGTAAATTTTAGCCCATCTTCGGGATTTTGCGTTCTTCTGAACTTCGCATGCTTTTTCCGTTGCCTCTGCAACAGCGTTCGGACCTTTTTTGTGTACCACGGGGGATCCGTTCCATCTCTTACCAATTTATGAGGTATGAATATCTCAATTGCTGTTGCTACTATATCTTTGAATTTGAGCCACATCTCGTCTACATTCGCATAGTCAGTTCGGAAGGAATGGAAATTGTCTTTTAGGAAGGCTTCTAGTGGCATTTTATCCGCTTTTTTAAATAACATTATTTTGCGTTTGTTTCTGATGGATTTGGAAGAAATGGTATTGAGCCTAGCTACAATGACCTTGTGATCACTAATCCCTGTATCAGTCATGATGCTCTGTATCAGCTCTGGATTGTTTGTGGCTAAGAGGTCAAGTGTGTTTTCGCAACCATTTACAATTCGCGTGGGTTCGTGGACTAACTGCTCGAAATAATTTTCGGAGAAAGCATTTAGGGCAATCTCGGAAGACGTTTTCTGCCTACCACCGGTTTTGAACAAGTATTTTTGCCAACGTACCGAGGGTAGGTTGAAGTCCCCACCAACTATAACCGTATGAGTGGGGTATTTATTTGTTACGAGACTCAAACTTTCTCTGAACTGTTCCGCAACTGTATCATCGGAGTCTGGGGTCGGTAGAAGGAGCCAATTATTAATTTAATTCGGCTGTTAAGTATAACCTCCACCCACACCAATTCGCACGGAGTATCTACTTCGACTTCACTACAAGATAAACCACTACTGACAGACACAAACACTCCACCACCAATTCTGCCTAATCTATCTTTCCTGAACACCGTCTGAGACTTCGTAAAAATTTTTGAAGAACATATTTCAGGCTTTAGCCAGCTTTCTGTACCTATAACGATATCAGCTTCTGTGCTTTCTATTAGCGCTTGAAGCTCAGGGACTTTTCCAGCGCAACTACAACAATTTACAACTATAATTCCGACTGTTCCTTGATCCAAGCACGTCCTGTAATTGCCAAGCACGCTTTGACATTGCAGCCCATCCCGCACTTTCCCGAGGCCTTCTAACCTAAAAAAACCGCCCAGTCCACGCCACACAGCCTCCGCTACCCGTGTAGCCGCCAGCTGAGTGTAATGAACTCCTGACCTATTCAGCGGAACCCTAAACCCCACTGGGCAGTTAATCACTGTAAGTGAGTGATTTGGAGTGACACTGTGACAATTCGATAGAAGAGACCGGGTTTGTGGAATGCCTGGAGAACGTTATGTGTCATCAAGCGTACGGCCAGTAGTGAAGGTGGTGCTGTTGTATGTTCTCCGTGGTTAGGGTGTGGTCCCCTTATTCACTTATGAAAACGCTGAATGCGGAAGGAAATGAACACATTTTATATATTATATTCGGTAGAGAAACAGTTCGGAAACGATGATGATTTGAATCAGCATGACAGTGTTTCATAAAGCAGCATCTGTGAGGTAATTATTTGTGGATAATAACATTCATTAACTGCCATGGACTGCTCAGAGTCCCGACTGAACCAGGTGGAATACCTCTGGAATGCGTTAGAACGTCCTCGCCAGACCGCAGCGTGCTACCTCACTACCATCTCTCTTTCCGGCTCTTGAGGACGAATGGGCTACCATCACTCTACATACATCACTGAGAGCAGAGTTAAAGTCGTCACAGGGGCGAAGGATGTACACAGCTCACAATGTTGTCCACTAATATGTGTCCGAATATATTTGACCGGACAGTGTATACGGCTTTGTCACCCAACTAAATCGGCGGTGGAAGAACAAGAAGACTGGTGTGGCGTGTCTGTACACTTTAAACAAGTATGCTTTTCAGCCACGCATCCATTTAACACTAAAATCAGAGAAGCTCAGAGACAGGAAAGCGGCCGCCCAGCACGAAACATACGGAGTACTGCGGACCGCCGCCTGGGCTGGCAGTCACTTCAGGGTCCTGGGCTGACTGTGCTTGTGGAGCTTGTGGGGCTCTTAACACCTAGCCAACACACAGGGCGCTACGATACCTAATTATTCTCTACTGGGGGTAGAGGGACGTAATGGTCTACTCAAAGCAGCAACCATTAGTCACCTAGTAGTCGCCCTGGCAAAGGTCGTGTAATTAACATGTAAGTCGTGACGACAAAGGTGATCTCTGGTGTCAGTCCATGTCCCGACGGTTGTTTCAAATTCATTATTCAGTTATCAGTCATCTGGGTGGTCTAGAGAGAGAAAGCGGTACGAATTTTGGCTTCTAACCTAAAATTTCTGTTTTGTTACATGCTCATACTTAAGTTTTCTGAGATATCAGAACTGAAACGTCAAACTATTTTAATAAAATAAAAATAAAAGATTAATCCTGTTCTCATTTCATAACTTGATGAAAACCCATTATTCGTTTAATCCTGTGCTGTTGTGAAGCCTTCGAACTAAGCGACCACCAGCTGTTGCGAGAGAGGTATTGTGTATTTTATGAAGTTACTCGTATGTTCATACTCTCGTTCAAGCAAAGGTAGATAACAGATTTGCGTGTGTGGTAACGGAGATGAAATCGTTAGAGAAATTCAAATCAAAAAAATATCATTCAACTACGGATTCATTTTTTATTGGACGTCCAGTTCGTAAATTTTGTGGTAAGATCTTATGGGACCAAACTGCTTACGTCATCGATCCATAAGCTTACACACTACTTAATCTAACTTAAACTAACTTACGCTGTGGACAACACACACACCCATGCCCGAGGGGGCACTCGAACCTCCGACGGGGGAAGTCCCGGGGACCGTGACAAGACGCCTATGACCGCTCGGCTACCCCGCGCGGCGTCCAGTTCGATTCAAACTGCTAGCACGTTATGTTTTCAATTAAAGACTTCACTGATGTCTCCAATAATAGCCGAAACGGGGTAGAGTTTTTGGTGGTAGACCTCCACTGTCTCTCTCTCCCGTCCTCTTAGTGGAACCGAAGACAGGTGATGGCGTGTAGTGTGGCCTTGGAAGGAAGTATGTGAATCGATACTACGTACAGCCTTGAATCAAGTAGTCAGTCTGAATATAAATTAATTAAAGTTTGTCACTGGAATGAGGCTGGACAGTGGTAGAAACCTAAATTTGACTCATTAATTGAAGTGTACCCTGCATTTAAGATCTACAGACAAAAAGAAAAATGAAAATTAAGCATTGCATTCGGGGGGTAATTAGTGCACTACTGCTTTACTTCACTCTTTCGTGTCTTAAGATCAAATTCTAACGCATCTTTGCTTTCTTGCCATAATTCTGCGAGGGTTTGTATAGTAGGGCAGTTGGGACAGGTCAGAAGATGATCCATTTCCTGACATTCACCACAACCACTCCTGCCGTCATTTTCGTCTGTAAGGACCCACTTGATCAGGTTTGCCTTTACTGATCCGATCTGATGCGATTTGTGCTCTTCCCTTGCCGCAGGGGATCTCTTGTCGTGGGGGATAGTCATTTGGAAGTTCGTTGAGTTCTTTGTTGCGGATTTTTTTGGGATATTCGAGTCTTCCAGGTTCACATGAAATTCTAAATAAGGTGGGTGTGACGGTCATCGAAGATACTCTTAGCTTCTCAGTATTTCCGTGAATAGTTCCTCGAGAGCTCATATCTGTGAAAATGGCCGCTTTGTGCTGTTAATCGAGCAGCGTTGCGTTTCATGCCATCAGTTATTATTCCACATGTTTCTTTCTTGCTCATGTTGACATTATTGACACTTAAAAGTCTTGACGACTCTGGGTAAGCATACTTTCTCATGAGAAATAGGGTAATTGGGCTGTTGTTATCAGAAAATGTGGTCTACCTGCACATTTGCAGTTAGCCAATTTTCTCAGTAAGTGTTCTAGGTAAGTTTTCTTACTGCGACTTATAACGGGTCTTCTCACAGTGATGTCTGTACGTCAGTACGACACCCAGGTATGTAGGATATTCTGTGTGTTTCAGAGGGATGCCGTTCCAGGTTACGTTCCGCTTGTGATTTGCTTCTTTTGAGCGAAGACTTGTACTTTTGGAGGATTTGGTTCAAGGGAATTTTCAAAACTCTTCCCTTGAGCTGTGATGAGCCGATTGTCGTCGTACGGGAAATAAGACGTGTGTTAGGTGATCATTGGCTTGCAGGGTGAATAGGAGGGGAGTGGGGGCAGAACGCTACACTGGGAAAGCCTGTTTCTCTGCTGCTGCCATCGGCTCTTTCTGTCCTCCAGCGTGACACGTAACACTGGGTTTTACAGCAGTGATTTTTACAAGCTGAAAGTCTACATGTGTTGTACAATTATGTCATGAGCTATCTGTGTTTCACTATCTCTTATGCAGAGCTTAAGTCAACCAAGGATAGTCCAATTACTTGTTTATTTTCATATCCTTCAGTAAGGGACAGGAAGTGACTGGCGCAAATTTTTTCTGAAGTGAAACAGGCCTGTTGACGGGTGAGATTTGGATCCATAATGCCTGCTGCACGGTCCAGTCAGTATCACTCATTGATGTATGTTTCACAAGTGATCACGCATCAGCTAAAAATAAAAGTTACTAACTTGTATCAAGGATGGCACTATAGAGTTGAGACGAGCGCGAGAGACAAAAATTTGCACCGAGAAGCAACACTGGAGCTTGATGGCCGTACCATCTCTCCGCGTTATTCAGACAGCGGCCAATGGTTTTCTTCATCACATGAATTACATATACCATTGACTCGTACGTCTCGCGAACAGTAAACCTGTTACTCGATTTTCCCATGTTCTCAACTACTCCTCTGAGACCGTAAGGTCTCAGAGTCAACCTTTCGTCAACATGGCGCCTACCATGATGTCCTCCGTGGTGGACCCTACGAGTCCTACTCCAAGGCACAGGCAGAGAATGAGTGACCTTACTTCCAGCAAGATAACAGCAGACTGTCAGAAGTAGGCATTATTTTCTGTTGCCACCCAGAGCGGCCATTCCTACAAGAAGCTATGCTCGTCTTACAAGCGAGTTCTGAGGGTATTCACCACGTCGGTTAGGTTGCCGCTATCTGGCTGGCCCCAAACGCCAACTACCTTCCAGGAACGTATCGCTGCCCATCTGGCATCCTTCTCCGAATAAAGGGACTTCCCTAACGATTACCGCCATCTTCTTGCCCTCCAATTATTATTACACAGGTTGTCCCAAAAAGAGTGACCCGATTTTAACTCGTAATAATACTGAGACAAGTGTCACTAGGCAACTGAAACGGCGCTAGATGTAATCGGCATGGTCTAGAGTCTCATAAAAAATCCTCTAGATGTCGCTACGAGCGCTGACCTAGAGCGCGCAGCCAGTATCGAGCAATATGGCGTCCGCGCAACAGAAGGCGTATTGTGTTACTGAATATAGTCGTATTCAGTCAGTGATCGCAGTTCAGAGGGTGTTTCATATTCGATTTCGTGCTAAACGTTTCTCCTTTACCTCGTGACACTGATGAACTAAAAACCAGAATATCAGCTGCTGTAGCTTCGCTGAAAGAAGACACCCAATGCTCAGTTTGGGATGAATTCGGCTATCGGCTAGATGTCATCCGTGCAGCTAGTGGAGGACATATTGAACGTTTATGATGGATTTTTATAAACTTCTGTCTTTTTGAATAATTTAGTATGCAATTCGTTGGTGTTAAGTCCTTCTTCCTAATAAATAATTCTATTTAAAATCGGGTCATTCTTTTTGAGACACCCTGTAGTTTGAAAGGTGTATGCACTAAAATTAAGCTGACCAAACATGATTTTTCTACAGGGGGAATGATGACACGTAATTTTCGTCTCACTCTCATCTCCGGGACACGTAGTAAATTTGGAGACAGGACTTTTAATTCTAATTCATAACTTAATTCCTCAAAAATGGATTTAAGATCGTAAGTTATACAAGCGGTTACAAACGCGGAACGGTATTATTGAAAGGGATTCCAGCCTCGAACATCTACTCGCATGTACAGGGTGTTACAAAAAAGGTACGGCCAAACTTTCAGGAAACATTCCTCCCACACAAAGAAAGAAAATATATTATGTGGACATGTGTCCGGAAACGCTTACTTTCCATGTTAGAGCTCATTTTATTACTTCTCTTCAAATCACATTAATCACGGAATGGAAAATCACAGCAACAGAATGTACCAGCGTGATTTTAAACATTTTGTTACAGGAAATGTTTAAAATGTCCACCGTTAGCGAGGATACATGCATCCACCCTCCGTCGCATGGAATCCCTGATGTGCTGATGCAGCCCTGGAGAATGGCGTATTGTATCACAGCCGTCCACAATACGAGCACGAAGAGTCTCTACATTTGGTACCGGAGTTGCGTAGCCAAGAGCTTTCAAATACCCCCCATAAATGAAAGCCAAGAGGGTTGAGGTCAGGAGAGCGTGGAGGCCATGGAATTGGTCCGCCTCTACCAATCCATCGGTCACCGAATCTGTTGTTGAGAAGCGTACGAACACTTCGACTGAAATGTGCAGGAGCTCCATCGTGCATGAACCACATGTTGTGTAGTACTTGTAAAGGCACATGTTCTAGCAGCACAGGTAGCGTATCCCGTAAGAAATCATGATAACGTGCTCCATTGAGCGTAGGTGGAAGAACATGGGGCCCAATCAAGACATCACCAACAATGCCTGCCCAAAGGTTCACAGAAAATCTGTGTTGATGACGTGATTGCACAATTGCGTGCTGATTCTCGTCAGCCCACACATGTTGATTGTGAAAATTTACAATTTGATCACGTTGGAATGAAGCCTCATCCGTAAAGAGAACAATTGCACTGAAATGAGGATTGACACATTGTTGGACGAACCATTCGCAGAAGTGTACCCGTGGAGGCTAATCAGCTGCTGATAGTGCCTGCACACGCTGTACGTGGTACGGAAACAACTGGTTCTCCCGTAGCACTCTTCATACAGTGACGTGGTCAACGTTACCTTGTACAGCAGCAACTTCTCTGACGCTGACATTAGGGTTATCGTCAACTGCACGAAGAATTGCCTCGTCCATTGCAGGCGTCCTCGTCGTTCTAGGTCTTCCCCAGTCGCGAGTCATAGGCTGGAATGTTCCGTGCTCCCTAAGACGCCGATCAATTGTTTCAAACGTCTTCTTGTCGGGACACCTTCGTTCTGGAAATCTGTCTCGATACAAATGTACCGCGCCACGGCTATTGCTCCGTGCTAATCCATACATCAAATGGGCATCTGTTAACTCCGCATTTGTAAACATTGCACTGACTGCAAAACCACGTTCGTGATGAACACTAACCTGTTGATGCTACGTACTGAGTTGCTTGATGCTAGTACTGTAGGGCAATGAGTTGCTTGTTAACACCGAAGTCAACTTTACCTTCCTTCAATTGGGCCAACTGGCGGTGAATCGAGGAAGTACAGTACATACTGACGAAACTAAAATGAGCTATAACATGGAAATTAAGCGTTTCCGGACACATGTCCACATAACATCTTTTCTTTATTTGTGTGTGAGGAATGTTTCCTGAAAGTTTGGCGGTACCTTTTTGTAACACCCTGTATAAAAAGACTAGTCCGTTTAAACGTTGTAATGAAGACATCCTGACGATGCTGTGCCTCAAAAAACGGATTTAAAATAGTCTACAGATGCAATAAGGCGAGGCTGCGGAACGCACCAGACGACTTAGTGTCATGTGACCTCTGTGCGTAGTGATGACGCAGGTCACAGATAAGGAGGAGCCATGTCAGAACGGCTGTTCCCGGGCCGCGAGAAAGCACCTCGACAGGAATTTACAGCTGGCGTCGCGGTTATCTCGGCAGCTGCTCCGCACGGCGCGTAATTTAGGACGGCAGTTCCTCGAATCTCGGCATCTCGGCGCCTTCTGCGGCTGTGGCGGTGTGCAACTTCTCGACAAAGGACCTCCCGACAACTCGTCAGTGCCGGGTGTCTCCCTTATCGCATAACAATTAAGTCGCCCTTCCACGTCGTTCCGCTCCTGTTTGCCGGCTTTCCTCGTGTCCTTTGTGATACTTGTTCTTTCTGTAATTATCACAACTTCCCTCGTTGAGTGAGGATGGTTTTCTAAGGGGCATAGTCTGAGCATTATCTGGGCTGAACAATCCACAGAATGGCTCTTTTCTCTTGGAGTTTCCTTCATCTCGAAATCGTTATACGGCTACAGTGGCCTCTCCCTACATACCGTCCGTATGTAACCTTCACCGTTCTGTCTACATCCATGTTGCTCGGGCGATATTTTTGCATCCTACAATACACAGACAGGTATCTCCTCGTGATGCTTTGAAGGGAACCTCCCCATCGCACACCCCTCAGATTTAGTTATAAGTTGGCACAGTGGATAGGCCTTGAAAAACTGAAAACAGGTCAATCGAGAAAACAGGAAGAAGTTGTGTGGAACTATGAAAAAAATAAGCAAAATATGCAAACTGAGTAGTCCCTGTGTAAGACAGGCAACATCAAGGAGAGTGTCAGCTCAGGAGCGCTTTGGTCCTGTGGTTAGCGTGAGCATCTGCGGAACAATAGGTCCTTGGTGCAAGTCTTCCCTAGAGTGAAAAGTTCAGTTTTTATTTTCAGACGATTATCAAAGTTCAGGCACTCACACATAACCAACTTCGCTCTCCAAAATTCCAGGACATGTTCAGATTTGCTTGGACATATGCAGGATGTGACGGTCTACACAAGGAAAGAATTTGAAAATTTTAAAAACATATGTTGTGACGGCGGACAGGGACAACTGTGCGACTGTGAAGCTGTTGCATTCCTTTGTTGCAGTTTATGTGACAAACTCTTATGTTTTCATCACTTTTTTGGGAATGATTACCGCATCCACAAGAAAATCTAAATCGGACTGCTGACGTGTATCTCAAGGAAACAAAATCAATTTTTTTTTCGAAGTGATAGTTAAAACTTTACAACTATCCCTCGTACGTCTGCAATGGCTAACAGGTGCGAGCCTGCCATGAAAGCGGATTAAGCCAGGGTCGTGAAATAAGGTCACCTGGACATCTATATTAGGCCGGTGATGTTGACATGTCTCCAGTTACACGAAATGTATTTAACCTTTGAACACTAAAGGAGAAAAATGTTACATTGCAATTAAACCATTGTAAAATTTATTAATGCAAATTTTATTCAGAAGAAATCATAATTTATAGGTTATGCGTTACTTACTTACAATTATTAGATCTCCAGTGGTATGTTACACAACAAATAAGGTACAAAAAATCCGTTTTTATACCCTGTTGCAATCGTACATTTTCGAGGGTTCACCAGTATGCAGTTAATAATATTTAGTTTCGAGGCTGAAACGGCGCTATTAAGTGCTCACGCTGTTATCAGTCTTAAGTTACACCTTAATAAGATTTTGCGGCCTTAGTCAATTTTTAATTTGTTTAAACTGATTACTGGTGCCAGATTCAACCTCATCATCAGATCTTAAAAAGAACAGGGGCGTACACGACACGTAGTTGTAAAGAAATGGCTCTGTCTCCTAGAACTTAGAACTACTTAAACCTAACTAAGCTACGAACATCACACACATCCCTGCCAGAAGCAGCATACGAACCTGCGTCCGTAGCGGACGCGCGATTCCAGACTGAAGCGCCTAGAACCGCTCGGCCACTCCGTAGTTTAAAGTCAAAATTGGTAACCCACTTGAATAAATCAAAAATGGACGAAGAGTGTGAATTTTTTATTTAAACGGTCAGTGGCACAAAATGTGGCTATGAAATAATCTCTAGCTGTCATCATGACAGATTGAGATCAGTGGAATAATCAAAAGGGAATGTAATTGCCTCACGAAAAGAGGTAGCTTGACTGATTCCCCAGTATTGCTTATCAGTCTGTGACATTTGTCGTGTAATATTAACAGAAGAGTTTGAAAAAAATGTTCGAAAGAGTGGCACATTACGTCACGGATTCGTTTAGTAGCCGCGAGAGCGTCAGTGAGATATTTTTCAAATTGCAGTGGCAGACGCTATAAAAGAGGAGTTGTGCGTCACGGAGAGGACTGCAGTCGAAATTCCTAGAGCGTACGTTCCACGAAGAGTCAGGTGACACAATTCGTTTTCATAAATATTTCGCACAGAGCTAGGATGATGGAAAATGAGAAAAAATTACATCTAATACAGAGACTTACTGACAGTCGGCCTTTCCGAACACCATTCGCAGATGAAACGCGAAAGTACCTCTTCCAAACACCTCAACTCGGGTTGCAAGCTTTGCATGTATTCGTACATGCATTAGAGTTTATCTGTGCTCGGGGTGTATGAAAACAGACTGCCTGTTGTCAGTACAAGTTAACGGGTGACGCTGGGCTCCGAGGTAACCTTTCGAATTCTCTGGGTAGCTCCGGCACTCCAAATTCTGTCTCAGTAACCAAAGTTCAGTCGCAAAACAACTTGAAGTAACTTACGAAATGAGGTACGTCGTTAACAATAATTATACGGTTAGGTTCATGGTACACGAACGTGGAGATTTCCCAGTAGAGACATCATTATATTCATAATAAGTCGTTATTGATATTGGATTAACCTCTCTCACATAAGTTACAGATTGGATGATGGCAACGACAAACCCTGCCAAGTAGCAAAACTCGATGATACATGGACCATAAACAGAACGAACCGCTACGTATAATACCGAAGATAACTGAAAGAAATACGAAATGAAATGAACGAAATGACACTTTCATTCAAAGCCAAGAAAGACACGGAAGTCAGCGCGATCGATGATAGTCCCCTGGACATTTAAAAGCTCGGGATTCGGTTCTTACTAGGGTGTGTAAACAGCACGGGCGGAATGAATCCTTCGCAGCATGAACCCATGCTGGCTACAAGGTTGGCAACGAGTTCTTGTGGTAGGTTGGTGCAATACCTCTCCCAATAGCATCACACACGTGCTCGATGGAACTTAAATCAGGGGAAATTGGTAGGTCATTCCATTACTGGTATGTCCTTTCATTTCAAGAGATGCTCCACACATACTTTTCGATGCGGTCGCACATTTTCGTCTATAAAAATGAAGTCAGGGACGAATGCCCATCTGCGAAGAAACACGTGGTGAAGGAGTACTGTGTCGTAATAATGTTGACCGTTGAATGGATCATGTTTATGTAAGTACTACCTCTAACATATTCGAACAGGTATGTTGCATGTAGTCATCTGTTAACGGACTCAGCAGTGAAGTGTGATATCCTATATTTTCGCTGACATCAACCACTGAATGCATAGATCCAGCTGATGCTAGACCAGATAAAAAAAAAAAGATTGGTTAAATGGCATGTGACTTAAAAATGTGTTTAAATGGAATGAGCTGTTCTTAAACATTTAGAACCAAAAGTAGTTTTTCCTGTGTGTGTGTGAAATGCTATGGGACTTAACTGCCAAGGTCATCAGTCCCTAAGCTTAGACACTACTTAACCTAAATTATCCTAAGGACAAACACACACACCCATGCCCGAGGGAGGACTAGAACCTCAGCCGGGACCAGCCACACAGTCCATGACTGCAGCGCCTGAGACCGCTCGGCTAATCCCGCGCGGCTTGTTTTCCCTGTATAGACACTACAGTCAGTTACGAATTTTTGTAATTTTCTGCTTCTTTCCGTTTTACATGTTTCACAATTCAGTTGATAACACCTGTAGCGCATTTCTGTTAGGTAAAGTAGTCTACATTTCCTTTCAGCTCAATTTTTTTTTATACAAGTAAGGAAGGAGTATTTCATTCCTTTATTGGTGGCTCGGATTAGAACTATCCATGTAGAAAGAGTTTTTCATTATTCTTAGCGTATCTAATGTCTCTAGAGATGAATAAGATGAGTCGGTGGAAGTGATCTGTAGTCCTTAAGTTTCGCTATTTACTTTTCTTTTGTATGTTTCCAAGAGAGTCACCGACAGACGTAAACATAGCGACTATTGTGCTACATTCTATCCGGGAGGACACAGGCAGCGTGAGTCATATTTTCCATCGTTTCCCTCTTCCCTATACTTCTCCAAACGCGTTACTGTGCTAATGATCTCGAGGACAGCGAAATCTGTAGCCACGTTGTCTTCTCATCCCACATTTTCACGCTCCTTAGAGGAAGGCATACAAAAGAGTTATCGCTTCCGAAGCATCAGCTGTCTACGTTGATGAACCAGTTAACTGTAGATAATCACTTCATGTGTCATAACAATAGTTGAACGCAGAACCTGAAATCTGAGACAAAAGTTAACAAAAATGTTACCTACACTACGTTACGTATGTCATCGAAATGTTAATTACATGAATTAGTCAAGAAGAAAAAAATACTGAAAAGCGTGTAAGAAGACATACGTAAAAACTATATAGATGGACTGCCTCATGTAATCTGCACGATGTTGGAAAAGATTAGATATATCGTCCTTGAATTAACAATTTCCGACCAGATTTTTATGAGGAAATAAAGCCCGATTGAGAAATGAACAGTAAGTACTATAAGAATACAAGAATTCCAGTCATGTAAATGCTTCTAGAATCTGATGATCAGGTTATCGATGCACATGGTGTGGCATTGCTGGCAGCTGTCCTGAAGGGACCCGCTGTAAGTTGAGTAAATATGTGAGCCACACTCATTCACACGACTAGTGCCGGCCACATCAATCAAAAGATAACTTCCAGGTCAGTCTTCCAGTTGCCACTTCCCCATTCCATAATCCAGTCCGTAAAGATGCGCACATTGCTTCCTCTAGCTGTTTATTTAAAATTCACAGCTGAGAAATTATTATTTTTGTTACACAAAGTTTAAACAGAGCAGCAAAGACATTGACTGAAAAAAAAAGTCGCGTACCAAAAACTAATTAATGCAGAGTAATGAAATTTCGGGAATACATTTGTATAGGTAACACTTTTAAGTGGTTAGCATTGCAAGATAACAGGTTAATTAAGCACTAGGTAAGCCATTAGGAATGTGAAATGCTGGTACATTATTAACAGGTGTAACTGCCAGAATGTTGAATGCAAGCATACGAGTGTGCATTCATTGTGTTGTACTGGTGCCACAAGTCAGTTTGTGCGATGGAGTTCCATGCCTGTTGCACTTGGTCGGTCATTACAGGGACGGTTAATGCTGTTTGTGGATGACGCTGGAGTTCTCGTCCGATGATATCCCACATGTGCTCGATTGCAGACAGATCTGGAGAGGAAGCAGGCTAAAGCAAACTGTCGATACTTTGTGGAGCGTGTTGGGTTACAACAGCGGTATGTGGGCGCGCGTAATGCTGTTGGAAAATACCCACTGGAATTGTTTTGTGAATGGCAACAAAACAGTTCGAATCAGCAGATTAACGTACAAATTTGGAATCGGCAAGCGTGGTATAACCATAAGAAGTGAGACCCCAGACCGTAGCTCCAGGTTATGTACGCATAGCACACAGACAAGTTGGATACAGACTCGCAACTGGCCTCCTAACCAACAAACGGCCTTCACTGACGCCGAGGCAGAACCAGCTTTCATCAGAAAATACACCACACGGCCTTCCAAAGAGTTCTCTCTTGAGACCACTGAAGTTGAAAACGGCCGTGATTTGGTGTGAGTGGAATGCAGGCACCAGTATTTATGGCTCGGAGCTATTCCTGACGTAACGGATTTGCAACAGCTCGTTATGTCACTGTGGTGCCAATTGCTGCTCAAACTGCTGCTGTAGGTGCAGTACGGTGCGCCGTCGACGGGACGTTGAATCCTAATGTTCCTGCCTTCTTTCCTGGTGTCGCTGCAACACATTTGACTTCCCTGGAAAGATGATCAGACTGTTTATAGAGGTGCACTTTTTTATCTCCGAAACTGGCAATCATAGGTTAGCTCACGACTATATATCAAAAAGTCCTACATCGGTAACAGAGACAACATTGTGCTCAACTAACCATTACAATACTCAGAGTTAAATCAGAAGGGCATTGTAAGCCGACCTCGCCAGTGTCATCCTTTCAATGAGTATTCCGCGCCGCGCCACGAACTCACCAAAGTGTGCGCTGTTTCGCAGACAAAACAGTGCCACCTACCTGGGTCACTCAGTCTGTTTTTTGGTAGTACTTACCTGTCGTATGTCACCTATTTGTGACGAACACGACAACCACTAAAATGTAAATAGTGACGTTTAGTAATGGAACAAACTCTCTCAAATCGTTAGCAGGCCCTTTTGCTTTCTAAATAAAATTCATGGTGGTGTCTGTTTGTTCTTTATCGTGTCTCCCTACCACTTTCGCGCAACGACGCTCTGAGCGTGTTTTTTTGGGGAATTAACTAGTTTGAACCTGGGACCTATTGCTGGTAAGGAGACGCTCGACCACACATGACATGTAGAATTCAGAAGCGTTCAGTGAGACTAGCGATGATATAACCAAATACTTAACGATCTCAGCGTCAGCTCCACTGCACTCCCTGTAAAAGTGTCTTAATACTAACTAAATTTAGTGGAAGGGGTTCAAGGCTTTCCTATTTTTAGTTAGCTGGTAAAATAACGTCGAAAAAGCAGTTAAGTTTACCATTGGAAATTTTATTCTACTCACAAAACATTGTTTATAAATTGCACTATTGATAAAAGGAGATGTTTTAATACAGAATGATAAAAACCAACTGCGTTAAACAAAAATGTGAACGAATATTCCCTGAGTGGTTTTTCAAGTTCTACAATCGATCGAAGGATGACCTATGCCATATCACATCTATTATCTAGGTTTAATTTAAGTTTCACAGAAGAGTAAACTATCAAACTGGTCTATAGTGAGCCTCAATTATCTTTAATTACTTATCTAACTTGTCGTAAATTACAGTGGCTGATGTGGCTTCAAAATAACTATATAAAAGAAAAATCATCGCGTTTCAGATCTGTTCTTCAAGTGGCAAATGTGAACACAATGAGTTTTAATTAACGATCGACACTAATATTACGCAAAAAAGGGGTGTAACAGATGAGTCTTCTGCAGTTCTGAGTGAAGCCTTATGCGCTCAAAAATGCGGCATCGCGTGCGTTCATTACCTTGTTGGTGTTTAGGCAGCGTCAGGGCGACAGCGGCCGGCGCACCAGCCATCCAGCTCGCCGTCTCGGAACTAACTCTCTCCTAATTTCTCCTTACTATTTGGCTGTGTTTTCATCTGACCAATCAGGGTCTCAATGTTAACCTTAAGCTCCGCCTACAAAAATTCTGTCTATCCAATGAGAACGTTATACTTTTCGTGGTGGGGCAATGTTTTAAAGTTTGCAACGTAACAGAGACGCTAAAAAGTCTCACGCTAAAACCTGCAGCTAGTGTGGTCCTTTTAGCGTTATCGTAAGATCTATACTGTTCTTCTGGAGGGCTCTATCTTTTAACATGGGCTGGGGGGTGGTCCTTGACGTACCTGAGACACGAAAACGTCTCACGCTAAAACTTGCTGGTGGTAGTGGCCCTTTTTGTGTTATCGTAAGATCTGTACTGTTTTTCTGGAGGGCTCTGGCTTTTAACATAGGCTGGGGGGCGGTCCTTGACGTACCTGAGATGCGAAAACGTGCGGGTTGTGTGGCCCTACTGGTTAGCTGGCGCCGTAGGTGTCCAGACCTTCCCTTATCGTAGGACCTTCTAGCTTAACATGGTTCTGCTCTCGGCTTCTGTCCTCGTTTGTCCCCTCGGAACTGCGTCTGCCTCACGGTGGGAAGGTACGACATGCATTTAGACATTCTTGCGTTAGTCTGTGGTATTCCATTTGCTCACTCGTTACTCGTATTACTTTGGTTAATTTAATGTCACGATTTATTCGGAACTATGTGACATACTACTGGATTTGCTTATCATGTCAGGGTTTTCATGGAAGGTGTTGGATTTGCCTGACACCTTACAGCTTCATTGTATAATTTGTTATTTGACTGGGAAATTTGTTTAGTGTGTTATCTAGGTTCCAAAACACACCCTATATTGCTCACAAAAATTTTATATAACACTTATAATATTCAATGATCGCTCAAAACATTAGGACCAGTTACTTAATATTGCGTTTACCCACATTTGGAACGCAATACAGCAGGGATTCAGCGTAGCATCAGAAATCACGCTTACATACGTGTCGACTTCGGAGTCGTGTCTAGATGTATCTCGGGTCCCATACCATTCCAACTGCACACGCCCCACACCATTACAGAGCCTCCACCAGCTTGAACAGTCCCCGGCTGACATGCAGGTTGTCTCCACACCCGTACACGTCCATCCGCTCGATAAGATATGAAATGAGACTCGTACGACCAGACAACATGTATCCAGTCATCAACATTCCAATGTCGCTGTTGACGGGCACAGGCGAGGCCTAAAGCTTTGTGTCGTGCAGCCATCAAGGATACACGAGTGGACCTTCGGCTACGAAAGCCCATATCGATGATGTTTCGTTGAATGGTTCGCACGCTGACACTTATTGATGATCCTGCGTTGAAGTCTGCAGAAATTTGCAGAAGGATTGCAATTGTGTCACATTGAATGATTCTCTTCTGTCGTCGTTGATTTAGTTCTTGCAGGATCTTATTCAGGCCGTTGCGATGTCGAAGATCTGATGTTTTACCAGATTGCTGATATTCACGATACATTCGTGATATGGTCGTTCTTCATCGCTACTTCGGAGATACTGTGTCCCACCACTGTAACACCACGTTCAAACTCACTTAAATCTAGGTAGCCTGCCATTGTAGCAGCAGTAACCGATCTAACGACTGTGCCAGACACTTGTCTCATATAAGCGATGCCGACCGCAGCGTCGTATTCCACCTGTTTACATATCTCTGTGTTTGAATACGCATGCCTATACCAGTTTCCTTGGCGCTTCAGTGTACGTTTGTAATGGGCCCAGGGTCATCGAGGTTGGACCACCGATCAACGGAAATGTGTCGCCTAGTTGGACGAATCACGTTTTTCGTCACACCAACTCAATTGTCGTGTCCGATTATGCCGGCATCCATGCATCGCGTCACCGATGCAGGTCTTTGGGGGCAGCTTTACGCTAAGAGGGACAGTCACCAGGGCTTCCACATGACCTGTGGTAGTAATCGAAGACACCGTATAGCTGTGCAGTACGTCAGCCTTACTACCTGTTTCCCAACGGCCGTGGGAACTTCCAGTCGGAATAGTGCTACTGTGGCTTGAGGAACATCATAGTTAATACACGTTGACGTTTTGGCCACAAAAATCGCCTGATCTGATTCCAATGGGACACATACGGGACGCTTTCGGGCGCCTGCTTCGCCTCTTCAAACGGGAACTGCGTGACCTACACGTAGAAACATGATGCAACGTACTTCTGGAATCCTGCTAAGGACTGGTCGCATCCATGTTACACTGAATCATTGGCGTATTGCGGTCGAAAGGTGGGCCAACACAGTATTAAGCAGGTGGTCATAAAAACAATAACTGGATCATTTTACCTACCTTCCAACTTGGATGATACAGTTGCTGAAATGTTCAAAGAAAACTTGAGTCTGTTTTCAAACATGTTCCCGCCTCAGTTATAGTGACTTCAATTCACCCTGGATATGTTGACGAAAATACATGTTTAAATACGAAGGTACGCATGAAATATCATCTGACATTTTGCTAAACGCCTTCTCTGAAAATTATTTCGAGCACTTAGTTCATGAGTCCACTCGAATAATAAACTGTTGTGAAAACACGCTTGACCTCTCAGCAACATATAGTCCTGAGCTAAAAACGATTATCAGTACGGATACAGTGATTAGTGAACACCGGGTTGTCATAGCGAGACTGAACAGTGTAACTCACAAATCCAGCGAAAATAAACGAAAAACGTATCTATTAAGAAACTAGAAACCCGCCTCGATTGCGAAAAAAACACCTAGTGTTAACCTAGGTTTCGATGTAGATAACTACACCTTCTTCAGAACAATAAAACCCACAAGTGCCTAAGAAGACCTTTGTCAATGACTGAAAGAACACCATAGCTATACATTTATAAACGAAAAAAGGGAAACAAACAGTACATATGTACAACGTCAAAACTATTACTTAACTTAATGGTGTACGCTCCACCTCACACCGGCCATGTTCGATGGGCCATGACCCGCCATAAACTGCACGGGTCATGGCCCGTCGAACATTAGCCGGTGTGAGGTGGAGCGTACACCATTAAGTTAAGTAATAGTTTTGACTTTGTACATATGTACTGTTTGTGCTTTCCTTTTTTTCGTTTATAAATGTATAGCTATGGTGTTCTTTTAATCATTGACAAAGGTCTTCTTAGGCACTTGTGGGTTTTATTGTTCTGAAGAAGGTGTAGTTGTCTACGCCGAAACCTAGGTTAACACTAGGTGCTTATTTCGCAATCGAGGCGTGTTTCGATTTTTTTAATATATTAACCAACGATTCCTGACGCGCTGCGATGTTGAAGGTTCTTAAAAACATATCTGTTCAAAAAAGCAGATATTAATTCGCTTAACGCCATCCTGAGACATAATCTCCACCCCTTCCAGAATAACAATGTAACTGCAGACCAGATGTGGCTTGAATTCAAAGAAATAGTATCGACAGCTATTGAGTAAGTGATACCAAATAAATTAATAAACGACAGAGGTGTCCCAAATGGTACAAAAAAACAGGTCAGAACACTGTTGCACAAACAACGAAAAACGCATGCCAAATTTAAACGCACACAAAATGCCCTAGATAGGCGGTCTTTCACAGAAGCTCGAAATTTAGCTCGGACTTCAATGGGAAATGATTGTAATAGTTTCCGCAACGAAACTATCTTGAAACCTGGCTCACATTCCACGAAGATTCTGGTCGCATGTAAACTATGCTAGCGGCAAGACACAATCAATGCCTTCTCTGCGCGAGAGCAATGGAAGTACTATTGATGACAGTGCTGTTAAAGCAGCGTTATTGAACACGGCCTTCCGAAATTCCTTTGCCAATGAACAAGAAGTGAATATTCCTGAATTGGAATCAAGAACAGCTGCTAACATGAATAACTTAGAAGTAGATAACCTCGGAGTGGTGAAAGAACTTAAATAACTTAATAAAAGCAAGTCTTCCGGTCCAGACTGTGTACCAGTTAGGTTCCTTTCAGAGTATGTTGATGCAATAGCCCCGTACTTAACGATCATACAAAACTGCTCGCTCGACGAAAGATTCGTACCCAGAGATCGGTAAGTTGCACAGCTCACACCAATATTAAAGAAAGGCAATAGGAGAATCCACTAAAAAACAGGCCAAGATCATTAACATCAATATGAAGCAGGATTTTGGAACATATATTGTGTTTGAAGATTATGAATTACCTCGAAGATTTAGAAAACATCATTCTTGTAAAAAACATCTAGCTCTTTACTCACACGAAGTGTTGAGTGCCATAGAGAAGGGATTGCAGATTGATTCCGTATTTCTAGATTTCCAGAATTCTTTCAACACCGTACATCACGAGCGGCTTGTAATCAAATTGTGTGCTTACGGAATATTCTCGCAGTTATGAGACTGGATTCGTGATGTCTTGTCAGAGAGGTCCGAGTTCGTAGTAACTGGCGGTAAGTCATCGACTAAAACAGAAGTGATTTATGGTGTTCCCCAGGGTAGTGTTACAGGCTCTCTGCTGTCCCTTAACTACATACACGCTTTAGGAGACAATCTAAGCTGTCGTTTTAAGTTGTTTGCAGATGATACTATTGTTTATCCTGTAGTAAAGTCAACAGAAGATCAAAAGAGATTGAAAAACGATTTAGAAAAGATATGTGACTAGTGCGAAAATTGGCAATTGAGCCTAAGTAATGAAAAATGTGAGCTTATCTGCATGATTGCTAAAAGGAATCCTTTAAACTTCGGTTACACGATAAATCAATCAAATCTAAAGACCGTAAATTCAACTACATACCAAGGAACTGCATTACAAATAACTTAAAATTGGAAAGATCACTTGGAAAATGTTGTGAGGAAAGCGAACCAAAGACAATGTTTTACTGGCAGAACACTTAGAAACAGCAATAGATCTATTAAATAGACTGTCTGCACTGCGCTTGTCCGTCCTCTTTTGGAGTACTGCTGCACTGTGTGGGACTCTTACGAGACAGGGCTAACGGAGTACATAGAGAAACTTCAAAGAAAGGCAGCACGTTTTGTACTGTCGAGAAATAGGGGAGATATTGTCGCGGACATGATGCAGGATTTGGGGATGGACATCATTAAAACAAAGACGTTTCTCGTTGCGGTGGGATCTTCTCAAGAAATTTCAGTCACCTTCTTTCTCTTCCGAATGCAAAATATTTTGTTGTCACCGATCTAAATATGGAGAGACGTCCATCATAATAAAATAAGGTAAATCAGAACTCGCGCCTTAAGGTATAGGTATTCGTTTATTTTCGCGCACTGTTCGAGCGTGTAATAATAGAGAACTAGTGTGAAGGTGGTTTGATGAACCCTCTGCCAGGCACTTAAGTGTGATTTTCAGAGTAACCATGTAGATGTAGATGTAGAATTCCACGCAAATAAATAAATTTATACAGTGAAGCAAAAGGCAGGTGGCTCTGCTGGCGACATCAGATCGTTTGTTCGTGTACTAACCGTCGTTACGTGGCACCGTCTTGTCTGTGACTCAGTGCCCATTTTGGTGACATTGCAGCGCGGTACGGAGGACTCATGGAATGGAATGGGTGTAAAATGTAAATGTCGTGTGGCTGGGGCCTCCAGTCGGGTAGACGGTTCGCATTGTACAAGTCTTTCGATTTGACGCCACTGCAGTGACTTGCGTTGATAGGGATGAAATGATAATGATTAGGACAACACAGCACCCAGTCCCTGAGCGGAGAAAATCCCCGACACAGCAGGCAATCGAACCCGCACCTTTAGGATTGACATTCTGTCGCGCTGACCACTTTTTTTAAAAAATCTCATTTTGTTCTATATTGTTCGTCGAATTTGTTCGTGGCGGACGTCCGATGACCCGTTCTGGTAGTTCGTTGATCCGTTCGCTCAGTTTTTTTTTTTTTATTACAGAGGGTAGCTAAGCCCTCTGACCGAACACCCTGAGCTACCGTGCCGGCGTGAACATTTCCTGGGAGATTAAAACCGAGACTCGAACTCGGAACCTATGCCTTTCGCGGGCAAGTGCTCTACCATCCGAGCTACCCAAGCACGACTCACGACCCATTTCACAGCTTCAATTCTGCCAGTATCTAGTCTTCTACCTTCCAAACTTCACAGAAGCTCTTCTGTGAACCCAGAAATCTCATTTAGGTGAATACATTGGTGTCTCTGTTACCGATGTAGGACTTTTTCATGTACATTTAACAAAGAAATTCGCCAAAACAGCCGTGAAAATTGAGAAATTATTTTATATTCGCCACCAGTTTCGACTATTCAATATGCCATGTTCAGGCCCCATAGCACAAAAAGAAAGGTTCAAATGGTCAACAGTCCCCTATAACTTAGAACTACTTAAACCTAATTAACCTAGGGACATCACACAACACCCAGTCATCACGAAGCAGAGAAGCCCCATAGCACCTTACAAAAATTATCGATATTGGCATACTGCGGCCATCTGTTTCTGGATGTCGTGAACCCCCAAGTGCTTTGTTCGGGTTGCAGTCAAGTCTTCGAAGGAAGCACCTGAGAGTTCACGACATTCAGAAGCAGATGACCCCAGTATGCCAACATCGATCATTTTTGAGAGGTGCATATGGAACCTGAAGATGGCGTATTTAACTGACGAAACTGGTGGCGAATATAAAATAAAATAACTTGTAAATTTGCAAGGCTGTTTTGGCGAATTTGTTTGTTAAATATTTGAGCAGCCGCTATCCCACGTTTACAATGGATCAACAGAGGTTGTTTCATGTACGGCCCTGAGGTAACCGCTTATTGCCAACTCGGAGATAAAGTTTTACACTATAGAAAGTGCACAGCTATAAAGAGTCTGATTATACGTCAGAGGAGTGAAATGTCTTGCAGAAACATAAAGAAAGCTTGAAGAAGTGTTAAAATTCAACTTCTCAACGCCGGCGAAGTCATTTGAAATGTAAGACAAGCTCGAGTAGGTCTGGTATGAGGAAAGGAAATCAACCGAGTCCTTTTCCCAGGAACATTTTTAGCATCTGCCTTATCTCTTGCTGCGCGGGGTAGCCGTGGGGTCTCGGGCGTCTTGTCACGGTCCGCGAGGCTCAACCCGTTCGAGACCTCCTTCGGGCATGGATGTGTGTGTTGTCCTTAGCGTAGGTTAGTTTAAGTTAGATTAAGTAGATTGTAAGCTTGGGGACCAGTGACCTCAACAGTTTGGTCCCATAAGACCTTACCACAAATTTCGAAATTTCTTTAACTCGTTTTAGATAAACGATGGAAAACCTAATTCTGGGTGGCCAGAAGGAGATCTGAACCCAGGTCCTTCCGAATGCAGGTCCAATGTCTTACCTAGATTGTCACCACGCTCAGTGAGACAACACATCTACCCTTGTGTTTAAAGTGTCCCTTCTTTACATGTGCTCCCGCGCCACAGCAGACTTCTCTACACGTATGTAAACAAAAATAAAGTTGTGAATGAAGAGATCAGAATGATTTAAGCTTAAGCCTCACTGTCTCGAAAAATGAGATTTCACTATGTACAGGCTGCGTGGTTCGTTGAGTTTTCAGCAGATGGTGCAACAATGTAAGAATATTTTAAGTTATTAAAACTTATCAGCTTGATGTATAGATGTTCCGAATCTTACGTCTTGTGGCTTAAGCTTGAATCATTCTGATCTCTTCAAATGGCATTTAAGTAAGCATAAATTACTTCTACATAAATGCATACAACCGTTGCATGTACAGGAAGGAGAGGAAAATAATTTCCCACAGAGTAAACCCAAAGACATGACCGAAAACATAAAATTAACTCGTATTTGCAGACTTCTGTACACACACACACACACACACACACACACACACACACACACACACACACACACACACATATATATATATATATATATATATATATATATATATATATATATATATATATATATAAAATCAAAAACACACACAGACTCATACATACAACGCCCCCCCACGCACACACACAAGCTCCTTCAATTTTTGTCCGAGACGAGTGACTACACTGTTTTAGAAACAAATTAACGCTATTTCGAGTCCCTCAGTTTCGACCAACCATTTCAGAACATTTCCACTGATTATCAGGTGTACGTGGGAATTGGATATCCGATATTTGAAACTAGGAATACATTTACCAAATTTCTAATATTATGGGATTTGATGATGTTACTGTGACAGAAATAGCTCCCACCAAAATAAAGTCAACTGCTATTGACTACAAGCAAGGACACATGAAATGAAATGTGAAAAAACGCCAGAAAAAAGTAAACAATGGGGAAGATGAGTTGCATCGATTTACTTGACGTCTAACGAGAACCGTCTATTACCATAACACTGGATTATTAATGCCTCGTAAAATTTACAATTGCAGTTCGGTATAAAGCAGGACATTTTGAACTTAATTTGGTATGTGACATACCACTGGAGATCTAGTAATTGTAATTATCTAATACATAACCTATGAATTATGACTTCCTTTAAAATAAAATGTGGATTAGTTCTCTAGGGGGCTGTTTAGTAGGAATATAACATTTTCCCCTCTTTAGTGTTCTAGGGTTAAATACGGATGACGTCTCGGACACCTGCACTTGCTTTTTGAAACACGTCCTGTCGTTTCTCTATATGATGACTGTCGACCTGCAGTTCCTGCCAACCTCTGACTGGTGCTTGACAGTGAGGGAGACATCGAAGAGAGATGTCACCTGCTCAACACTAGCGGGGAACGCTGGGAAGACACCAACTTAGGTTGGTCCTACTGTGCGGGCCCTATCGCGCCTGCCTATCTGCTCCCTAATTAAACAAAAGCGTGATGACGTCTCTACGCGTCTTACGATATCTCCGCTGTTATCACCCGGCGTCTAGCTGCTACTCGCTTAGACTATGTCACTATGTTGCTCGCCTTGCAGGTCACCCTTGCAGCTCAAATACAGCGCTTCTGATAGAGCGCCGAAACTCGGCACTGTGCTAAACACTCGGAAAAAAACAGCTGCGCTACTTTCGCTCAGTAGAACTGAACTCAACCGAAACACCTTGATAAGCATTTCAAGGTTTTCGGTTGAGTATTCAGCGACGCAGCGACGCATTATTCCGTAATAGTGTTTTTCCCACTTTCACAAATTTACGAGTGGTATGTGGCAGATTACAGATCCCGGATTTGTAGTTCGACCGCTGGATAGTACTAGGACTCTCTTCTCCTATGTTTACGATGTTTATGATGACCTTTATCTATGGCAGTGGTGGTGGTGGTGGTGGTGGTTAGTGCTTGACGTCTCGTCGACAACGAGGTCATTAGAGACGGAGCGCAAGCTCGGGTTAGGGAAGGATTGGGAAGGAAATCGGCCGTGCTCTTTCAAAGGAACCATCCCGGCATTTTCCTGAAACGATTTATGGAAATCACGGAAAACCTAAATCAGGATGGCTGGAGACGCGATTGAACCGTCGTCCTCCCGAATGCGAGTCCACTGTGCTAACCACTGCGCCACCTCGCTCGATCTATGGCAATGGTTTGTGTATTTGTGAAACAAATAGTTGCTCTGTTGCTTCTAAATCATAGATCTCCTTGCAAACGTTTTTTATTCATGCCTTTGATCACAATATCAGTTCTTCTGACGATGACCAGTTTCAGTCAGTGATGATCATCCTCAGATTTCTACACCATGTCCTAAAGTGAGAAGGTCGTAATGGCATCGTCAAAACATATAAATATACTCAACACAGCAACGTCATATAGATCTAAAATAAACTCTAATCAGTTGCAAAATTGACTGTGTGGACAATGTGGCCTATTCTACACCTTATTTTAGATCTATGTGCCGCGCGGGATTAGCCGGGCGTTCTGAGGCGGTGCAGTCATGGACTGTGCGGCTGGTCCCGGCGGAGGTTCGAGTCCTCCCTCGGGCATGGGTATGTGTGTTTGTCCTTAGGATAATTTAGGTTAAGTAGTGTCTAAGCTTAGGGACTGATGACCTTAGCAGTTAAGTCCCATACGATTTCACACACATTTGAACATTTGAGATCTATGTTACGATGTTGTGTGGAGTATATTTATATGTTATGACGATTCCATTACGGCCTTCACACTTTAGGACATAGTGTAGAAAAGATCTCAGGATGTCATCAACCACTGAAACCGGTCATCGTCAGAAGAATTGATATTGTGATCAAAGACTGGAATAAAAACATTTGACAGAATTGGATCACTGTTTATATACGTGACTGTGTCGGAGCTGGTGCCCCTTGCAAATAACTGAGTGAGTCGTTTGTCGGGTCGAAGGAAGGAAACGCCACACGTACGGAAGAAAGTCTGGAGTGTTGAAATTATTCGAAAATAAAGCAAGTGCTTTCTCTACAGAGTAACGGAGAAGGAAATCGGCCTTGGCTTTTTACTCATTTTGATTGATATATGGAATCTCCGTAGCGCATTTGTGTGCACGAATACATTGCAACTAGGGAAAACCTGTGCCAGATATGTGCTGGAACCTGAAGTTGCTATTACGCGAGCGGTAGCCTGCACCATTGTGCTACCTGAGGAGATCTTCACACGTTCATTGTCGCTGATGTTACCCCATACTACATTAGAACGAAGACTGGAGGTTCTCCAACCCGGCATAAAACGACCAGAGGAACGGACATGACTGGGAATAGTGGCTTACCAATTTTGAATTACATCTGCAAAATACGGACAGAATGCGAAAGCGATTCGAAGTCAGTGGTCTGTTCTCCGAGCAATGGAGAGATGCGTGTTTGGAATAACGAGGAGCGCTAGGAAGACCAGCAAATATGACGAATATTGCTGTACAATGGAAGACGAAATTACGACCATAATGTAGATTAACTATCCAGCAGTGAACTGTGAGTATAGGTTCAAATGGCTCTGAGAACTATGGGACTTAACATCTGAGGTCATCAGTCCCCTAGAACTTAGAACTACTTAAACCTAACTAACCTAAGGACATCACACAAATCCATGCCCGAGGCAGGATTCGAACCTGCGAACCGTAGCGGTCGCGCGGTTCCTGATTGAAGCGCCTAGAACCGCTCGGCCACACCGGCCAGCTGTGAGTATAGGTTATTAGATGTACAGCCCTTATCATCATCCAGCTGACCTTCTATCTCCGTTCGCGTTGGTGTCGACACGATATACCTTCCTCTCATTTCTTTGTTGGGTCAACTAGTCACACTATTAGTATCGAAAACCCTGAACTGACTCTTTGGGCAAAATGACGTTAAATAATGATTAATATATAAGGGCAGAATTTCTTTTTACTAAGAGAAAATGGGTAGCATATTGCAAAACAAGAAACCTATTCTCCTAAGCAACATCAAAAATTCGGCAGTAGATTTGCCTTCAACAATTTATCATTGGATACCTTTTAGAAGATATCCAGTTTCCTGTTAAATCAAATTCCTCTTGAAGCACCCCATAGGCGCTTTTGACGGCGGTGTCTCACGGTTCAGGAGATTTGGTCCCGGTGCTGTTCGCGGCTTTGGGTGTTTGCTGGCGAGGAGTTTTCCCGCCTGTTTGCGCGAGTAGAGAATGGGTAAAAGGCTGCCCTACTGTCAGGCGAGAAGTCTCTCATCACGACCCCTATCTGTCCCTAATTATACGTAAATCTGACGCCACCACTCGTTTCGCAATGTTTTGATCGGTGTAGCTGTACTTCTGATGGCGTTTGAAGTTTGACCGAGACAGTGTTTTCTCGAAAATCAAATCAACTCGCATTGTGAATAAGGACTAAGGAATCAAATGACGACAATGCAAATTTGTGCCGGACGGTTACTCAAACCAGGATTTCCCGCTCGTCGCAAGCGGTCGCTTTACCATTTGGCTATCCGTGCACGACTTACAGCTACATCCAAATTCCCATACGTCGTCAACATGCATGCATGGCCAAATGAACTTTGCACCGAAATCAGAATAACACAGGCACTACAATATCGTATTTATCTGTCGATACCGGGCAAGCGACTTTCAAGTACAACATGTCCCGGAATATACGTAATGGATGCAGGAGTACAGGTCGTAGACGGATGCTTGACGGCATATGGAAGTTTGAGGGTGGCTTTGCGTCGTGCACGGGTAGCCACATGGAATGGCGACCGTTCGCGATAAGCTGGAATTCCTGGTTCGAGTCCCGGTCCGGCACAAATTTTCATCGTTTTCATTCCATTCTACACTCGATTGTTGTCCTTATTCGCAGTAGAGAATTCGTTTGATATGTTTCGTAACGGCCGTTATCGCCGCAGTGCCTATTCTTGTGGACATGGATTCATGTCCAAATCGTAATCAGAATAACAAAGGCACTGCAATATTGCATATTGTCATGTTGTCACTGCTGTGGAGTAAGTAATTTCAGAGCTCGAAACGGCCTTTTTTTGAGCTGCAGAACATAATACTGTATCCTGGGTGGATAGTTGTAAACCCGATACATATGCTACTGATAAATTCGAATTCCACATTGTTCCAGACCACACAAAGGAGGCAAGAGACTTTTTTATGGGCACTTCGGAGTTCATACAACTGATGGCCGTCTCGATTTGAGGTTTAATTAGTTTCCCTTAACATCTTTCACAAATTCTGAAGCGGATCCATCGACAAGATCACCAAAGAGGTCTTCCCCGTCACTTTTCGTATACTGCAGAGATACGTAGCTTCGTACATGTATACAGACGGATATAATGTAAATCTACTCTACGTCCTCTGTCCCATTAGACCACATTAAAACATCCAAACTTCTTCTGGAGCATCTTCACCTTGAAGAGATGTGAAACAATGGCAGTCTTTATAAGCGAGCTCATAATGGTTTCGTTGTGTCTCTCTCGGTGCAAGATTGTGTGTCGTTTGTGTGTGTGTGTGTGTGGCCGGCCGTTGTGGCTGAGCGGTTCTAGGCGCTACAGTCTGGAACCGCGCGACCGCTACGGTCGCAAGTTCGAATTCTGCTGCGGGCATGGATGTGTGTGATGTCCTTAGTTTAGTTAGGTTTAATTAGTTCTAAGTTCTAGGGGACTGATGACCTCAGAAGTTAAGTCCCATAGTGCTCAGAGCTATTTGAACCATTTTGTGTGTGTGTGTGTGTATGTGTGTGTGTGTGTGTGGCTTGCGCCCGTGACAAAGGGCACTAGAGCACAACGTTAACATTAATAAGCTGACAACTACGTGTAACCGCTTATGTGAAACTGTTGTCATGTGATTGCTTCGCCACTCTATCCTTCGCCTCTAGCATAGCTTCCACCCTTCTATGATGGCTTTCACTTACCTGCAATAGATTTCTGCAGATGTGTTGCTCCTTTCTTTCTACATCTTTCTAGGTCTGTAACCGTTTTGAGGTGTATGGTCCAGCTATCATAGCTCATTTCAGAGATAGTAATGCGGCGATTGCGATGGTCGACAAATTGAGTTGCTCGATCGTTAGAGATAGGCCTAACTGTGCAGGTCAGCACATTTGAGGACATTTAATTATTCTTTACACTTATCAGCATTATTTAGTCTCTCTTGCCTCTCACTGTTCTTAGTGTACATGTTTCAGAAAAGAATAGAGCTGAGTAACTTGATTTACAAACTGACAACCCAATCCCATTTCATTTCGTTACATCATTTGGTTGTATTGGTTACTTAGTCGAAGGACTATTTTCCATGTCATTTACAGGGTTCATTCGAGTTCAGCATGATAGCACAAAGTGTGGCAAGTTACGCCACTCCTGGCGTTATTGTTCGTTACTCAAGATCCACTACAAACAACTGTACAACCAGTGAGATTGGTATAGGCTTTTCAGTTTGGTGATCATCAGTTTATTCTCAACAACTCGCTATCGGAATTTATGGGTAAGCTGCTCTACATGAATTCAGCTCTCATCTGTGAAACCCATTCCAATGTTTATGACCGTGGTTTTTCGTTGACCGTAGCCCCCAAAGAAAAGTCGACTTCAAATTCACAGTTGTTGAAAACACCAAGAGTCTATTTCAGAGTTTGGGATTTTACAGTTATCTTAAGTTTCTATTTCATCTAAATATCACCTTTACAAATTGGGAGGTTAGTGTTGAAGACGAATCGGCATTTTTGAAACTGAAGCACTTAAACTTCTTACACATTCAGTAAATATAATACAATGTTAGGCAATAAAGAAATAATTTTTTTGGGTATAAAGCTGAAAATATGGAGAAAACATGTACACCTGAAAACCTATAAAAACTTCTTAAATTATAGCACCTCCCAAATGCATAATTGAACGCGTACTACAAAATCCAGTAAACTGAAGAGAAAGGCTACTATGTCGATTATTATTTTCTGAGAACATCGATTTTTCGTTTCTATCTTAATTAATTTGTTAATGTTTTTTTTTTTGTACGTAACGAACAATCAATCTTCACGGAAATTTTGGAATTTGTGGTAAGGTCTTATGGGACTAAACTGCTGAGGTTATTGGTCCCTAAGCTTACTCATACTTAATCTAACTTAAACTGACTTACGCTAAGGACAACACACACAGCAATGTCCGAGGGAGGTTGGACACCGCCGACGGAGTTAGCGGCCGGGACTGCGACAAAACGTCTTAGACCGCTCGGCTACCCCACCATTCTGCACCTTTAAACTACCAATTAATTTGTGTATTCAAGGTATGCACGACAATCTTGCATTGATTAAAACGCCGTTTACCAAATGAGCAGCATGTTCGTAGCAACTCTGGTCGTTAGTGCAAACTCCGAAATCAGAGCTGACAACTACTCAGGTATGGGGGTTATCTTCACAAAAGATGAAACTATAACTGTTGTACAATCCGTAGTGAACGTTAGGTGATTGCATAGTCTGCGTTGGCGGAGGATGTTGCTTGTAGGGGAATAACACTGTATAATGAGCCAATAAAAGTGGCCTATGCCTAAAGTGCTGATAACGACTTCCAAAGAGCGGTGTGGAAGTCAGATCACGATGCAGTCGCCCCCATTTAGATCAGAAAAATGTCGTGGTGGCTTCTTAAACAAGGTCACTGGTAATTCTCGGTCCTTACAATCCCTAAGCTAGAGTTCAGTCTCTAATGCTATCGAATTAGACATAACAGTAAACTGTTACTTCATATCATTACATACACCAAGTTACGACACCAAAAAATAAGCAAAATCCATGCTTCCATCTCGCACTGCTCAAGAATGGAGACGAACTTGAAGAAAGGGAAATTTTCTACGTTAAATCGTGACAGAAGGGTCTGACCTCACTGTTATACAAGATGGCTGTTCATAAGTCAACCTTAGATTTACTACTAAAAGTAATGTACTCTGTGTGCATACCGATGGGACTCATATCAGATGTGAAGCAGGTGTTTTTGGATGCCATGAAGAGCACAGGATACAATCAACTGCAGGTGGCTCATGTCGATACTAACGATGTGTGTCATCTTGGAATAGTAGAGGCTGTCTCTGGTTTCTGGTGGCCGTGTGAGGTGGTAAAGATGACTGCTCTTGCTTGCAAGATGAAGGCAGAGCTCACCATATGTAGCATCGATGACAGGACCGACTGTGAACTTTTGGTGCAAAGGGTTTGAATCAGAGGCTTAGGCATTTGTGCAACCGTGTAGGTTGCTGATTATTTGATTTATGCCGTAGGTTTACGGGGTATCTGGTTCCCCTTAATAGATCTGTGGTCCATTACACATAGGAGGTTGATGCATGGGAAGCGGGTGCTGTGCGGAGGGGACTGGGAGGTTTTGTAGATTAGAGGATTGCGAAAATGGAAAACAGAGGATCCATCTCAAAGGATGCCGGACAAATGCGGGAAGAAGGTTCTGACACTCCACTCCTTTTCACATTCGTGAGACATCGCAAAAACACCACGTGAGTGGTTAGCATCATTAGAATAAATTACTGGCGGCAGGAGTGGAACCTTATTCTACGACAGAGCACATCCGTGTTGAGCTGTTCAAAATTTGTTTAATTTCTGTATTGTTGTCAATGAAGCACACTGGCTTACATAGATTGTGACATGACAATATTAGGACAATTGTCAAGATAGCGGATTACATCCTGATTAGCAGAAATAACACTGAGCAGAACAATATCCACTTTAAATAGAAGGTTCTCTACAAGATTTTTCTGAAATCTAGACAGTGAAGCACTGTCTGAGTTGGCCAATATTATGTCAAATCATACAGTTCCTGTTCTAAGTTCGGTACTATTTAGGATGACAATCAAGTCTACAGAAGATGGTTAGCTTTTTGTGACAAGATAAGCAAAAGATTACACAAGGTTGCTCATGTTCACAGTAGACGCAAGCTGATGGTCCAATAACGTTAAGCCTCTGCCAGCGGCATTTACCTTTAGTTGTGACGTGTTGTCGGCTGCATGGCTGCTCTCACCCTCTGAAAATCCTATATAACGCTAATCAAAATCTTTACTGATATTATCAGCTGAAACTATCCTATGTTTCTCGTTAGGTGAGAAAAGAAGTACTCATCCCTAGTCTGGAAAATACGGCGATATACACGATCATAGATGGAGCAGCGTGTATCTTCAATGCCCTCTCAGTTCTCTCAAGAACAATTAACTACACGGTTATTTCGTTTCTACGCTATCAGAGATCAACGACTCTTCAGCTAATTTATAGCTGAATGTTAGCCACGGTGAATGCAGTGTTCACACAAAATTCCTCTTTTGGCGTCGTACAGAGCTTGATGCGCCCTGTTTCTACACTTGACGCTTGTTCAGAGGACAGTCCAGGAAGTTTTCGGTATTGTCTTTTGTAGCATGAACCGCAAGAGCAGTGTTAATGTTAGCGATGACAGTGCCACTAAATTGAAATTACTAAACACGGCTTTGCGAAATTCATTTACCAAAGAAGACAGAGTGAATATTGCAGAATTAGAATCAACAATAGTTTCCATATAAGTAAGTTAGAAGTACAATAGATACTATCGGGTAGCGAAGCAATGTAAATGCTTTACAAAGGCAAGTCTTCCGGTTCAGACTGTATGGAAAATAGGTTTCTTAAGAAGAATACTGATGAAATACGTCCATATGTAACAAACATATACCACCGCTCCCTCGACGGAAGATCCTGACCTAAGAACTATAAAGTCGCGTAGTTCACACCAATACAAAAGTAAATAAGTAGTAGTAATCCGGTGAATTATCACAGACATCAATTTGGAGTAGGATTTTGGAACAAATACTGAGTTTGAACATTATGAAATACCAGGAAGAAAACGGTATATTGACACATAGTCAGCACGGATTCAGAAAACGCGTTCTTGTGAAAGACAACTGGCCCTTTATTCACAGGAATTAATGAGCGCTTTCGGCAGGGTATCTCAGATAGATTCTATATGTCTAGATTTTTAGAAGGCTTTTGAAACCATTTCTGACAAATAACTTCTAATGGAATCGACTGCCTATGGAGTATCTTTTCAGTTGTGTGGATGGATTCGTGATTTCCTGTCATAAAGGACACAGTTCGTTGTAGCTGAAGGAAAGCCATCAAGTGAAATATGAGTGATACCTAGCGTTCCCCCAGGCAGTGTTATAGGCTCCCTACTGTCTCCAAATCTGAATAAACAATTTCTGAGACAATGTGACCATCCTTCTTATATTGTTTGAACGTGATGGTGTCGTTTCACGTCTAGTAAAGCTATCAGAAAATCAATACAAATTACATACAGCGTTAGACAGGATACGTCTGTGATGGGAAAAGTGGCCATTGACCCTTAACAATAAAATGTACGAGATCCTCCACATGAGTGTTAAAAAGAATCCGTTAAATTTCGGTTGCATAATACGTAAATGCAAATAAATATATAGAGATTAAAATTAGTAAAGGGTAATCTATATTGGAACCATCAAACAGAAAAAGTTGTGGGGAAGAGGATCCAAAGGGTGCCTTTAATGCCAGAAGACTCACAAGACGTGACAGATCTAGTAAAGAGACTGTCTGCAATGCGCTTGTCCTTTGCTGCTCGGTATGGGATCCTTATCATATAGGATTGACGGACGGCGTTTAAAAATATCAAAGAATGGCACCTCGTTTTGTATTATCGGGTAATAAAGGAGAGTTACACGAGTATGATTAAAATATAACCTTTTTTTAATGGCGAGATCTTTTCACAAAATGTCAGTCATCCACTTTCCCTTTCGAATGCGAAAATGTTTTGTTGAGTATCACCTACACCAGAGAAACCATAATCGTCATAAAATAAGAGCTCGCGTGGAAAGATTTAGGTGTTCATTTTTCACATCTGGCATTCGATAGTGGAACTGTAAAGAAATAGACTGAAAGAGGTTTGTGAACCCTCTGCCAAGGCATTAACTGTGAAATGCAGGGTAATGATGTAGATTGGTTTACTTATTTTTGACGTTACTTTCATTTATGTGTAAGCCAGTGTTTGCACAATGTGTTGAGGATCATCATTTTCTAATGAAGTGAACTTCCTGTGTAGAAATCAATCGTTATCAAACGGAACCAAGAAATATTATCTTGTGGGTCAGTGTATATATCGTCAAAAGCAGTGGTCAAATGCCATACTCGTGAGGTTTCCCGGACGCTACTTTCGCTTTCTCTGAAGTCTTCCCACAGCGAGAAACGTATTAGGGTCTGATAAGAAGTGTTCAGTCTACTCAGATATTGTACCGATATTCCGTAAGCCCATATTTTATTTTTTAGAAGAAGGTAAGAAGCGTACCGACTGCTCTCCCGAAACCAAGAAACTTGCGCGGTGTATTCCTTGCACCATTCTTAGAGCGTTACGACATTAATAAGTGTCAATAACTAACACCGTGGTTATCTCTTTGTTATTTTATGTTTTGCTGTCCACTCAGAAATGTTAACCAAATCAAACTTTCCATCATTCTGCGTGAGCTCTCTAAAGGATGCAGTGCGATCCTTTAGAGTACTCAAATTATTGTAAACAACAGCAGCAGTCAAACCTTTCGTATATTTACAAATGGAGCTTTCAACTGCAGCCAAGCGATGAAAAATAGGAATCGTGCTGAACTATCGCCAAACTTAGTAAAAGAGTACTATTCCAAATATAAGTTTAACAAGGCACGAAAACGGTAAAGGAGAAGAACATCCAGTTCAGAATCGTAAAATAAATGCGACGTCCCGCTTAACTTATTTGCTGCGATAGAGACAACAATGATGGTTTTGTTATCCCTCATCCTTTCCCACAGAAGCTGATCCATTATTCAGTGGGCTTGAATACTTCTATACGTCTCTGACTTAATGTAGTGCGCCACTAAAATAGAGGTTTATTGCATAAAATCTAACATTACAGGGGAAATTGAATCTACGGTTAAGGCAGCAGATCTTGAAACAGCGTTTTTTGCTTTGCAGTGATATGAAATTATTGTGGAGCGATTAAGCGATATCAACAGGATCAGTTTCTGCACATTTCAACTTCCTCGGAAAGGACAGGTGTTCTACCTGCATTACGTCATACCACATCTCTTACACATAAAAGTGAGTATATACAGTCTGTCCCAGGAGAAACGGTCAATATTCAGGAATATGACAGGAACGAAACAAAAAAGTTTGTAAACATAGGCTCTAAAATTCTTAACTTACGAGCTATGAGCACTTCTTTATCTTCTGTACTGTGGAAGGGATCTCTTCTATTGCAAGCTTTCCGTATTTTTGAAGGAGGTAGTATCGATCAAAACAAAACAAAAATTGTCCAGTAAACTTGGATTTCAAAATAAATACCTTAGGTCTTGTGAGTATTTGTTCAGTAGAAGAGACGTGTTTTACAGTAGAGAAGACAAACAAGAACTCATAGCTCTTATGCAATGCAGTTTAAAGCTTATGATTATCGGACTGCTTCTCTTGTTTCGGTCAATTCTACCACCTCTGTAAATATGGAAAGCTAAGAGCTTGCACAAGAAGAGATGGTCTTTTACAGTATCGCAGATGAAGACTGCCCATAGCTCTTAAAGTATGCATTTTAGAGGTCATGTTCACTGGACGTTTTTACTTCGAATCCATGAGTGTTGACCATCCCAGGAGGGATGGTCGACGTCTCTCATAAGATGGTCAACACAAAAAATGTTGTGGTTTACAAGCAGGTAATGCGGTAGACTACCATAACGATGTAATTCCGCACCTTTGCTTCAGAAGACGACATGGCGGCAGGCACGCGACATTCCAAGCAGCAGAGGAGCAGCTGCGACTCGTCACGGGGTGCGCCTGCGAGCCGGCAACCCGCACTGAAACTCACAGCTTTCCCGTTACGATCTCTTGCGTCCCAGATAAGACGTCGCTCCTCTTCACCATGTGCCCCAAAACTATTCCATTGTATTGTACGCTGGCAGCAAGTTTTGGGAATACTTATTTACCTGCTTTGCATGTAAGGCTCTCTCGATTTTTATACCGCTTATATCAGTGGGAAGCTGTAGCTGAAGCCGGAAGAACAGAAGTGATCAACGTCATAAGGATGCACGAGGCAAAGGAAGCAGCTGCAATATACACACATCATCTCTATCACAGGAAAAAAGGCCTGTAACTGAAATCATAATGATCTTATATTTAGCAAAAGACTCCACTTTAATCCCTCATTTTGGTCTCCGGAAGGGCATTGACTAGAAGTGGGAAGGGGAGGGTGGGAGGTTTGAATAACCAAGGAGTCGGAGTATAGAATGTCAGGCTGGAGATAGTTGTAACAGGCCTTAGTGCAGTGAAATAGTAATACAATAAACATATGTGGTCATATCAATGTGGGGTAATATCTGCAGCATCAAAAATGGTGTAATGGGGCAGGGCAAAGAGTGTGTTACTATAAACAGTTGAGGCTAATAGCACCTAACATATGCTTCAACCTGAGAACAATATGTATGGCGCACAACACTGTATTGAAGTGAATCGTGAATTTCGTGAAAACTGTAAAAGAAGAGAATCGAAGCCTTTAAGAGGACGTTGACATCTAATGGTCAGATTAGACAAGAAATGATGAGGCGCCCCGTAGAATCAGCGAGGAAATGAATGTGTCCAGAAGGTGTGAAGAAGGGACAACTGTATAGTACCAGAAAACTATAAAACGCTTTGGCTCGGGTGAAACTATCCGCTACTGGAGCCTAATATTTTAACCTCTAGAACTGAATTATTAAACTGAAATGTCCAGTTACATCCTCTCTGTCTGCCGCTGACTGCATTTTAAACAAGGTCTTGCCTACGCGAAACTAAAATACAAGTCTCATAGATTATAGACCATTGAAGCAATAAATATTTTGCTCTGCTCCTCATCTTTTTCCACATTAGCTGAAAGTATTATGCACATTAAACTTCAAATCAGTAACTGCAGTTTCTCATAATTTCACAAGTAATGTCAGTCTATTAACAAGAACAGAAAATTGCTTGGCGTCGTAACAGTTCTTCTCTAAAACATTTTTCAAAACAAATTAGCCCATGGTTAATTCCTTCCTTGTGGCTTCGTCCGGTCGCTCAGCAACGTTTCTCAGCACATTCTACTATCTTTATTATTTATTAGAGGAGTAAAGCTGAGGTAATAACGGTCGACGGATGCGAACCGTTACAAAACATACAGCATGCCATTGAGTGAATAACGTCCAAGGTAACAGAGTAAACCGTAGAGGGCAACAGTTATTGGGAAAGATAGGGATTGGAACATAATAATAACTGATGAGTGTTTTGGCATACGTTGTAAATCATGGGGGACCGTATCAAACCAGTCCGAAGTAGAACACACAAACACACACACACACATAGAAAAGATGAGTCTCATGTGTGATTGGTATTTCGACATGTTAACGCTTATCAGCTGCAGTTGATCTGCATAATATTATACTATTATCCTCAGAATATTTAAGGTGGCTCTCCACAGAACTTTACAACGCTTCGAATTTACGACAGGGCGAGTAGGAAGATTAAGGGAGGGAAATAGATTTCTTTAGGGAATTGAAAAATAAATATTGTATGCAAAATATGAATCGAATACAAATTATGATGTTAAGGACTGTAAGTGAAAAACAAATGTTCAATGTAGATATTGTATTTTTCACATGTAGGAGACCAGTAAATTGCTCTATTAACCCATAATAAAGAACAATTAAGAACTGAAAAACTGTTGAGATTATAGAATGTAGTAAACTAAGTGTACGCGCTACGTAATTTGTCATATCTACTTCTTTGACAAAATATACTTAATTTGGTAGTAGTATGCTTAATTCCAATACAAATTTGTTTTGCATTGTTAGAGCTCACTTTTCGTTCATTTTCTTCATCGGTGTCACTAACGTTTGCACAAATATTACGCATAAATACGATGACATTAGGTGAATCGATGGACTGACAAATTGCATGTAACAATCTCAGACGAAAACACCGAATTCAAGCACTTTCATTCTTTTTTCCTTTCGTAGGTGTCTTTACAGGTGGCACAGATGTCATTTCCGTTTACCCGTACACATCGATTTCAGTGTCCTACAGTGGTTAGTGATGGGCCGTGCGGGCTTATATCGATTTCGCCCATCGCTGACGACCTTTGTCTGTATAACTTCGGAGGTACGCCAGTGTCCCTCCATCGGTGTGAACAACAGCCTCGAAGCAGGATGGTTTTGGGCAGAGTGACCTGCTGAGGACAAGAGAACGTTGGAGTTCTGGATAGTACACGAGAGAACGAATCAGGTCCCGTGAAGGCGCTGAGCCTGGTTTTGACTGTCGGTTATCTCTTGCCCTGTGAAGTGCTTTCCGTGAGTGGACATGGTATTTTAGAAAACACACTAGTGACTTAGAGGTTATTTGGCCGGTTCGACGCTAGCGAAGGCGATACAGTTCTTTTGCAGGTATAAAGAGTGGAAGGGTGACAGCCATCCTGTCCATGTTAAGTAACTTCTGTTTACGTTCTACTTCCCTCCCCTCCTCCCCCCCCCCCCCCCTTCCATTGGGGTTTATGCCAGCACCACTCAAATTAGTAGCAGATGTTTAAAATTCATTTGCTTAAAAACTGATCAGTGAATTTTGGTTAAGTGTGGGTGCCTGTTCATTGAGTGTTAATTGTTTCTAAGACTCTGTATTTTGCTGGTATTGAATGACAGTCGTTTATAAATAATAGCAGCTGTTTAAAAGCTATTTGGTCGAAATATGATCAGTGATTTTTTGCTAACTGTAGCTGCTTATTTAACGACTGTAAATTGTTTTAAAAATTCAGTATTTTTCGTCCTACTGAATGACTGTGGGTTCATTACTAATGGCAGCTGTTTAAAAGTCGTTTGCTTAAAATCTGATCAGTGAATTCTGGCTAACTGTAGCTGCTCATCCAGTGCCTATTAACTGTTTTTCTAAATTCTGTATTTTGCTGTCTGTTAAATGCTGGAGGGTTCATAATTAATAAAAGCAGTTAAAAATCATATTCTTAAAATCTGATCTTAACTGTACTAACTATTCAGTGACTGTTAACTGTTTTTAAAATTATTAACCTTTGCTGTCAAGTGAGTGACAGTAGGTTCATAATTAATAGCAGCTGTTTATATGTCATTTGCTCAAAATATGATCAGGGAATTTGGATTAACTGTACCTAACTGTTCAATGACTGTTAATTGTTTTTAAAATTCTGTACGTTTGCTCTCTGCTGACTGACAGTGGGTTCATAAATAATGGAAGCTTTTTAAAAGTAATTTAGTTAAAAAAAATGCTCAGTGTGTTTTGCTAACTATAGTTAACTGTTTTTAATATTCTATACTTTTGATGTATGTTTAATAGCTGGTGGCTCATAATTAGTGGCAGCTATTTAAAAGTCATTTTTCTATAATCTACACAGTCAGTTTTACAGTTGACTGTTTATAAAACTTGTTGGATTCAATAAAGGAAGGTTGTGTATTAAAGACCATGAACACCGAAGTAGTTATGTGGGGACCCCAGTCCTTATATTAGGTGACCCAATTCCGAAGCTTCTCACCCGTGTTCCTAGTTATCAATTGGTAACCCAGAGTGTGGTTATTTATTTGTCTTTTTCTGAAAAGAGCCACAGGGGAGGGGAAGGGAAGTGGTCATCCTTTTCGCAACAGCGTTCTCAATTACTACCTTACTTGTGTTAAGTGTAAACCGTATTTGATTAATTAATTACTGTTTTCCAGACAGCAACATGAGAATGGAAGCCAGACCGTGCCCAGGAAAAGTTTACCTCAAGAAAGACGAGCTCTTGTACAAGCTACAAATTAAGCAGCAATCGGGTGAGGGCGCAGGGACTGAATTGGCTGTTCGTTTGGGCGGCGCCGTCGGGAAAGCCTTGGACCACAGCCTCGGCTCCACTGCTGAAATATGTAGGTGCTGTGCTCAGCGACGGTTTGGCGGTGTCTTATGGGACAGACAGCCTATGAGTAAACAAGTGTATAGGATTCAGCGTAGGCCACACATTGAGTGAATCTTGTTGGCGATTTAAGACAGGTACTCCTGAAGCGCGACTAATGTGCTGTCGTTAATAACTTAATTAATCGATTTAGGGATCTACAGGTAGATCTGAGTCTTCTCGCGTTAGGTGACATAACTAGTGTAAGAGAGACGATCGGTGTAGATGATAATCTGCGGCGCCAGGAGAGCAGGCAGGAAACCGCAGGTTTTGTGATCGGTAAGGGTGAACCTAAGATCCGTTTCAGGTATGGCGATAGCAGACATTTTGTGAGGTCATGTCAGGTGGAGCGGGGCCCGTAACACAACATATGACGCCATGGGCACCGGCGGGCAGAGGTACCCAACTTCCTGTTAAAAACTGTTTCCAAATTAGAGAAGTGCAAAATGTGACGCTTCCTTATGCTTGTGCCCACCTGAATGATTTTGGATGCCAGGAGTTCTGTTTCACTACTTGAGTGTAATTGCTACCTCTAATAGGGAGTTTACGTGGAATGTCTACTCTGAGCCTCCATTCCAGAGATGTCGTGTGGTTAATGGGGAAGAGTTACCACTAGTATGGGAGTTTCAGGGCAGGTTAGGCATACAGGATTTTACAGGGCCTGTCAACTTTGTCGTTGCTGAGAAACTGTCACTTAACTTGATACTGGGCTGTGATTTCATTGAGCATACTGGTATGGATCTTGATTATCAAACTCACGCCTTTTATTTCAAATTTTGCCCTATGGAAAGTGTTACAACTTCCCGAACTGAGAGGTTGTAATATGTCAGAACGACCGAGAGGTATGGTTTGGGAGAGGGGCATGACTCACACCGAAGCGTCCAGAGAAACACGGGCAAGCGTGTCATTGACTTTATTACATCGAAGATTACAGCGGGCCTGCTGCTGAGCTCGGCTGTGGCGCCGGGCACCGTGCGGGCTTAGCGCCAATGCGAATGGCGGAATCCGGTTGCCCAGCCTTGCGGACGTAGCGGTCCTTACTCGCGCCACGGCTAAGTGGCCGCTGCGTGCGGTAAATGTGCCCGTGGCCCGGAACGCTGCTGACTGCTCCCTCAAGCGCGGCTAGTGGACCCTATGTAGAGCGCCGAAGGGAAGCAGCGACCGCCGTCTTTGTAGTGAGCCTTAGCAGCTCCTGCCGTCCGCCCAGGGCAGCTCGTTCAGTGGCCGCAAACAGCTCTGCGCCCAGCAGGCCGCGAGTTCGCGCTCCGGCCCCGCCTTGCGGACGGCGGCTGCACCCAGAGAGCGGAGGCCAGCAGCCCTATAGCTCCTCGCGCTGGTATAGCTCCAAGGTGCGACGCGCCCAGCCACAGCAATGACGCGTCTGTGCAGCGGACATCGGAGGTAGCTTCAGCGGGCCAGTTGATCGCCCGTATCCATCACCAAACGGTCGTCGTCGTTGGCCTGCAACTTAAACACTCGACATTCTCTACGGTTCTAGACGCGGACAGGATGGCGACACGACTGCCTGCTTCGAGCCTCCGGGCTCGCTTATTTCTATGTCTTTTCCCCACGCCTCTGACGTAGTTCCTCTGGAGGGGACAAGTGCAGTGCCCTTTGATAATTACAGAGTCACCTTTCCTCAGTCCGTTCCGGCCCCTTCACACAGGTCACTAAGCGTTGTTGTAACTGCAACGTATGGGTTCCTCATAGCACGTCAGTGTCCTGTGCTGCCTGATTACTTCACTGCCTTCTAGCCTGGGAGCTGTCTCATAAACCTGCCTAGCAGCGGCCGGAGTGGCCAAGCGGTTCTAGGCGCTACAGTCTGGAGCCGCGCGACCGCTACGGTCGCAGGTTCGAATCCTGCCTCGGGCATGAATGTGTGAAATGCCCTTAGGTTAGTTAGGTTTAAGTTGTTCTAAGTTCTAGGGGACTGATGACCTCAGAAGTTAAGTCCCATGGTGCTCAGAGACATTTGAGCCTGCCTAGCAGAATCGGTTGATAAATATAAACATCGCCCGATCCTGCCATCCGATGTGCCAATAGATCCCTTAAGCACCGCCTTCCCGCCACAGCTGCGCGAAATTAACAAGTATTTCCCAAATCCACGCCTGTACTTATTCCTGGCGCAGCAAAAGGATAGCATTGTGTTCGTCCTAGCGCTCTCAACCAATTAGTAATGTGCAGCCCGGGTGGTTTGAATTTGCCGCTGATCATTTGGAACGCGGCGAGGCTACTCTATTGTTCAGCATGTTATCCCGATTTCCCGACGTCCTCACTAATAAATTAGGCGTCACTAGTAATATCCGATGTAAGATTCCCTTGGTCGACAATATTCTTGTTCGTCAGGTGCCTTAGAGATTATCCCCACCCAATCTGAGGATTTTGTGTGGGTTAATTGGTAATATGCTCTGGGATGGTGTCATAAGACCTTCAACTTCTCCCTACGCTTCAACCATTTTTCTTGTTCCTAAAGGACAGAGTGTCAACCATCTGCCAGTAGTCGATTAAAATGGACCCAGAAAGTCGTCTTGGTATCACTTCCATTGCCTGACCTTCACAATTGCTTCATCTGGTTAGCGGGCGCCCGTGGGTTCTTTGTACTGGACCTCAATCAAGTCTACCATCAGATACCTTGATCGAAGATTCCCAACCACTATCTGTCTTTTGTACTAAATGGAATAAGTATGAGTTTAATCCAATTCCTTTTGGTCTGTCTGAGCGCGACTGTGTTGTCTCGCCTTTTGGACCATCTTAACTTCAAATCTGTTTATCACTATCTTGCTGATGTGATGGTTTACAGTGCCATGTTCCCGGAGCATTTGCACCACCTCGAAGAAGTTTTGTTACGTCTTAGGGAGGCTGGGCTTACTGCCAAGCGTTCTAAGATATCCTTGGCTCCCCCCTGTGTATCCTTTTTTGGTCACCTGGTTTCGGCTCAAGGAGTCAGCATTGATCAGGAGTGCATACGTTCCTTGCGTGACTTCCCCCTCTCTAAGAGCAAGAAGGGAGTGGCCAGAATAATTGGAATGGCGAATTTCTTTCATCTACATCTACAAGGATACTCTGCAAATCACATTTAAGTGCCTGACAGAAGTTTCAAACAACCAAATTCACATTCTCTGTTATTCCAATCTCGTGTAGCGCGCGCAAAAAACGAACATCTATATATTTCCGTGCGAGCTCTGATTTCTCTTATTTTATTATGACGAAATTTCCTCCCTATGTACGTCGGTGTCAGCAATATACACTCCTGGAAATGGAAAAAAGAACACATTGACACCGGTGTGTCAGACCCACCATACTTGCTCCGGACACTGCGAGAGGGCTGTTCAAGCGATGATCACACGCACCGCACAGCGGACACACCAGGAACCGCGGTGTTGGCCGTCGAATGGCGCTGGCTGCGCAACATTTGTGCACCGCCGCCGTCAGTGTCAGCCAGTTTGCCGTGGCATACGGAGCTCCATCGCAGTCTTTAACACTGGTAGCATGCCGCGACAGCGTGGACGTGAACCGTATGTGCAGTTGATGGACTTTGAGCGAGGGCGTATAGTGGGCATGCGGGAGGCCGGGTGGACGTAACGCCGAATTGCTCAACACGTGGGGCGCGAGGTCTCCACAGTACATCGATGTTGTCGCCAGTGGTCGGCGGAAGGTGCACGTGCCCGTCGACCTGGGACCGGACCGCAGCGACGCACGGATGCACGCCAAGACCGTAGGATCCTACGCAGTGCCGTAGGGGACCGCACCGCCACTTCCCAGCAAATTAGGGACACTGTTGCTCCTGGGGTATCGGCGAGGACCATTCGCAACCGCCTCCATGAAGCTGGGCTACGGTCCCGCACACCGTTAGGCCGTCTTCCGCTCACGCCCCAACATCGTGCAGCCCGCCTCCAGTAGTGTCGCGACAGGCGTGAATGGAGGTACGAATGGAGACGTGTCGTCTTCAGCGATGAGAGTCGCTTCTGCCTTGGTGCCAATGATGGTCGTATGCGTGTTTGGCACCGTGCAGGTGAACGCCACAATCAGGACTGCATACGGCCGAGGCACACAGGGCCATCACCCGGCATCATGGTGTGGGGAGCGATCTCCTACACTGGCCGTACACCTCTGGTGATCGTCGAGGGGACACTGAATAGTGCACGGTACATCCAAACCGTCATCGAACCCATCGTTCTACCATTCCTAGACCGGCAAGGGAACTTGCTGTTCCAACAGGACAATGCACGTGCGCATGTATCCCGTGCCACCCAACGTGCTCTAGAAGGCGTAAGTCAACTACCCTGGCCAGCAAGATCTCCGGATCTGTCCTCCATTGAGCATGTTTGGGACTGGATGAAGCGTCGTCTCACGCGGTCTGCACGTCCAGCACGAACGCTGGTCCAACTGAGGCGCCAGGTGGAAATGGCATGGCAAGCCGTTCCACAGGACTACATCCAGCATCTCTACGATCGTCTCCATGGGAGAATAGCAGCCTGCATTGCTGCGAAAGGTGGATATACACTGTACTAGTGCCGAGATTGTGCATGCTCTGTTGCCTGTGTCTATGTGCCTGTGGTTCTGTCAGTGTGATCATGTGATTTATCTGACCCCAGGAATGTGTCAATAAAGTTTCCCCTTCCTGGGACAATGAATTCACGGTGTTCTTATTTCAATTTCCAGGAGTGTATTTTTGCATTCATAGGAGAAAATTGGTGATCGAAATTTCGTGAGAAGATTCTGCTGCAAAGAAAAACGTCTTTGTTTTAATGATATGCACCTCAAATCCTGTATCATTTCAGTAATACTCCCTCCCCTGTTTCGCGATTATACAAAACGTGTTGCTGTTCTCCATGTACACCGTCAATCTTATCTGGTACGGATCCCACACCACGCGGCAGTAGTCTAAAAGTGTAGCGTAGACAGTCTATTAAGTAGATCTGTTGCATTTTCTAAGTGTCCTGTCAATAAAACACAGTCTTTGGTTAGCCTCCCCCAAAACACTTTCTATGTGGTTCTTCGAATTTAAGTTGTTCGTAACTGTAATTCGTAAGTATTTAGTTGACTGATTTATCGTGTAACAGAAGTGTGGCATTCCTTTTGGCACTCATGGGGATGATATCACACTTTTCGTTATTTAGAGCCAACTGCTAATTTTTGCATCATACAGATATCTTTTCTAAATCGTTATGCAATTTGCTTTGATGACCTTACTGGTGCGTAAACGACAGTATAATCCGCAAGCAACCTAAGACGGCTGCCCAGACTCTCTAAATCGTTTGTATAGATTTTATTCACACAAGCAGCTTGTGATGAAATTGCGTGCCCGTGGAATGTCGTCTCAGCTATGTGACTGGATTTGTGATTTCCTATCAGATGGGTCACAGTTCGTAGTAATTGACGAAAAGTCATCGAGTAAAACATGTGATTTCTGGCGTTTCTCAAGTTAGCATTATAGACCCTTTGCTGTTCCTTATCTATATAAGCGATCTTGCAATTTGTTTTGATCTTCTGATGACTTTACTAGTTGATAAACGACAGCATCATCTGCAAACAATCTAAGACGGCTGCTCTGATCGTCTCCTAAATCCTTCATATAGATAAGGAACAGTAGATGGCCTAAAACAGTACGTATGTTCCTGATTTTGCCCAATTGGCGGCGCCCTTGAATAACTCTCTAAAGATAGGCGAGCCCTTCATTTGGGGGGAGAGTAATCAAGCTTCCTTTGAGATAACTAAAGCCACCCTTAGCAGCTGCCTGCGTTAACTATCCTGGATTTCGACAAGCTCTTTATTATCCAGACCGCGCATCCAATTCTGGGGAAGCGGCGGTATTCATCCAAGAACATCAGGGGAGCGGCGTCCCGTTGCTTGCGTACCGCGCTATGTATGTCTCTCTCTCAATTAAAATATCAATTGTATGAGGGGAAACATTAGCACTTCTTTACGACTTGCAGTAGTTTCAAGTTCTACCTAGATCGTAGGGAACTGGATCTCGAAAGTGATAATCAGTTGGGTATTGGCCCGCTCCAGAAAAACTGGTAGGGTTGTTCATTGGGCAGTCCGCATCTCTACCTTTCGCTTTAAAGAAGTGCAGACAACAGCGTGATCAACGCTTTAAGTCGCATATATGAAGACTGCGACTCCCCTCACTATGCAGAGGACGGTGGCTAACTTGCCTTGGATGGGTCTGTTTTGACTGAAGTTCCTGAACTCTTTTTGCGGGCAGAGGGAGACAGGAAGAAAATTTCCGTATTTTACAGGCAAAAAAGGTTTTTAAATGGCGAGCGGATAGACGGATATGTTCTTACTGAAGGTGTTGTGTGTCATAAGGGAAACGGAGGCTGCACATTAAAAAATTGTTTGCCTCAGGTATTGGTTCACGCTCTTGGAAAGCTTATTTACCATTTAGATCAGGAACACGGGTGCTAATAGTTTTCAAAATTGCTCATACATTATTTCAAACAATCTTTTACCTTCTGGGAGGTTAGATTGATATCTGTGGCATCTCTCCACGAATTATAAGGAGTTAATTGCATTTATATTTAATTTTTCTCTATTTCCTCTTGTACTGGGTTGGGATGATGCCAGAACATTTTATCAAGGCTATATACGTGGACACTCGTAGGTAGCAGGTTCGGCACAGTGCACAATCTCCACAGCACCTTATCGAAAGCTTTACCGTCATTGGACTACTGAGCACTCTAGTAAGTGACATAATCCATGATCGAGTCTCGGTGTCCGCAGCTCGTGGTGTAGTGGCTAGCATTGCTGCCTCTGGATCGCGGGGTCCCGGGTTCGATTCCCGTCCGGGTTGAGGATTTTTCTCTGCCCGGGGACTCGATGTTTGTGTTGTCCTCATCATTTCATCATCATCATCGTCATCATCATCATTCGTGACAGTGGTAACATTGAGCTGTGTAAATCATGACTGCATAAAAGTTGGGACTTTGTATAGGCGCTGACGACCGCGCAGTTGAGCGCCCCACAGATCAAACATCATCATAATCATCATCATCGAGTACCGGTGACTTCATAGCCATTGCAGCCGCACTTGCGGTCTTTATGGTGTCAACATGGGAACACATAGGGGTCTTCTGCTGCCCAGTGGAATGTTCAACAGCATGTGCCGGACAGTGAGCCCGGAAAACTTGTGCATGGACCACCTCTGTATTCCGTCGTCAGATATGTCACTTATCGGCGACTATCCTGCTCTATGGAAAGGGCAAGACTCCGACCTCCACATTGTGTGATGATACGTGGACTTACAACAACTTGTCACCTACTCGTCGTCTGACTGTCTTTCAACCGCTTCCGTCAGATGCTCACGACAACAGCACGCCAACAGTCGTACAGCTTCGTCGTTTCGGAAAAGCTGTTTTTAAAGCAAGAGCCATGACAATTTTACTTTTTCGAAGTCTGGCTAGTCTGGTGGCCAGCGGAAGAGTTTAAACTCGGAAGAGCGTTCCTGGAGCCACTCTGTAGCAATTTTGAACGTATGGGGTTTCGCACTGTCCTGCTGGAATTGTCCAAGTCCGTCGGAATACACAATGGACATGAATGAACGCAGGCAATCATACGTAATTCTTACGTGTCACCTGTCAGAGTCGTATCTAGACCTATGAGGGCTCTCATATCACTCCAACTGCACACGCCCCACGGCATTACAGAGCGTCCACCAACTTGAACAGTTCACTGCTGACATGCAGGGTCCATGGATTCATGAGGTTTTCTCAATACCCGTACATGTCCATCTGCTCAATACCCTCTAAAATGAGACTTGTGAGACCAGGCAACATACACTCCTGGAAATTGAAATAAGAACACCGTGAATTCATTGTCCCAGGAAGGGGAAACTTTATTGACACATTCCTGGGGTCAGATACATCACATGATCACACTGACAGAACCACAGGCACATAGACACAGGCAACAGAGCATGCACAATGTCGGCACTAGTACAGTGTATATCCACCTTCCGCAGCAATGCAGGCTGCTATTCTCCCATGGAGACGATCGTAGAGATGCTGGATGTAGTCCTGTGGAACGGCTTGCCATGCCATTTCCACCTGACGCCTCAGTTGGACCAGTGTTCGTGCTGGACGAGCGGACCGCGTGAGACGACGCTTCATCCATTCCCAAACATGCTCAATGGGGGACAGATCCGGAGATCTTGCTGGCCAGGGTAGTTGACTTACACCTTCTAGAGCACGTTGGGTGGCACGGGATACATGCGGACGTGCATTGTCCTGTTGGAACAACAAGTTCCCTTGCCGGTCTAGGAATGGTAGAACGATGGGTTCGATGACGGTTTGGATGTACCGTGCACTATTCAGTGTCCCTCGACGATCACCAGAGGTGTACGGCCAGTGTAGGAGATCGCTCCCCACACCATGATGCCGGGTGTTGGCCCTGTGTGCCTCGGTCGTATGCAGTCCTGATTGTGGCGCTCACCTGCACGGCGCCAGACACGCATACGACCATCATTGGCACCAAGGCAGAAGCGACTCTCATCGCTGAAGACGACACGTCTCCATTCGTACCTCCATTCACGCCTGTCGCGACACCACTGGAGGCGGGCTGCACGATGTTGGGGCGTGAGCGGAAGACGGCCTAACGGTGTGCGGGACCGTAGCCCAGCTTCATGGAGACGGTTGCGAATAGTCCTCGCCGATACCTCAGGAGCAACAGTGTCCCTAATTTGCTGGGAAGTGGCGGTGCGGTCCCCTACGGCACTGCGTAGGATCCTACGGTCTTGGCGTGCATCCGTGCGTCGCTGCGGTCCGGTCCCAGGTCGACGGGCACGTGCACCTTCCGCCGACCACTGGCGACAACATCGATGTACTGTGGAGACCTCACGCCCCACGTGTTGAGCAATTCGGCGGTACGTCCACCCGGCCTCCCGCATGCCCACTATACGCCCTCGCTCTAAGTCCGTCAACTGCACATACGGTTCACGTCCACGCTGTCTCGGCATGCTACCAGTGTTAAAGACTGCGATGGAGCTCCGTATGCCACGGCAAACTGGCTGACACTGACGGCGGCGGTGCACAAATGCTGCGCAGCTAGCGCCATTCGACGGCCAATACCGCGGTTCCTGGTGTGTCCGCTGTGCCGTGTGTGTGATCATTGCTTGTACTGCCCTCTCGCAGTGTCCGGAGCAAGTATGGTGGGTCTGACACACCGGTGTCAATGTGTTCTTTTTTCGATTTCCAGGAGTGTATTTCCACTCATCAACAGTCTAGTGTCGGTGTTGACGGTCTCAGGCGAGGTGTAAACCTTTATGTCGTGCAGATGATGTTTCGTTGAATGGTTCGCACGTTGACTCTTGATGATGGCCCAGTATTGAAATCTACAGCATTTTGCGGAAGGCTTGCGCTTCTGTCTCGTTGAATGATTCTGTTCAGTCATCGGTGGTCCCTTTCTCGCAGGATCTTTTTCCAGTCACAGCGATGTGTTATATGAGGAGGACATTCCTGTCGAGAGAGAACGCAAAAGAACGTGTATATCTATGGCGAACAATTTCGCTAGTACAAGTTTAATTGCTTAACCACTGAACTCGCTGTGTAGCTCTAGAAAAGATAAGCAAGTCCTGAGGCGACTGTTGCGAAGTATCTGCCTGCAAAAATAAATGTTACATGGTGTAAGTGTTAGGGCGAAGGCCTCAGGCAAGATGCAAGTGATTCGTGCTACTGTCAGCATCTCAGAGTGCGATGCGCCATGTTTTCCCCGCAGCGAGGCAATCCTCGCCGCTTCCGCACCGAGCTGCCAGATCTCACATTTCCATGTCGCACAGTTCTCCTTTAGTTTCAACGAACTTCATTACAATGTCGGTGTTGTATCAGTGTAATTTTCTTTGCACTAGCGTTGTATTGCTCTGAAAAACTTTATTTCATTACTGGAACTGTAGTTATATGAATATCAGATTGCTTCATACGGTAGCGTTTCAACAAATGTGCAAATAGTATACAATCATTTCTTGTAATATTAACCTCGAAACCAATAAAATTATAAACTTTCAAAGCTGTTTGCGACGACCTGGAAACCCCGTATAAAGTTATTTTTTCGTACTGACCAGCTAGGATAACGTAACAATCACAATCCTTTTTCTTTCTTTGCTGTTTCTTATTTTTCCAGTACCCCTTATTATTATGATATCATTTCGTTTGTTTTGCAGATATTGTTAGCGATATCTTATCCCTTTCGCTTTGAAAACCTTCAAATTTAGTATTTTATTTATTAAAAAAAATTTATTATTTATTTATTATTTATTTAAAAAAAATTTATTTCTATTTCCGATTATTTCATTTTTTAAAATTCTTTTCTTATATCTGTAATCCATGCTACCGTTGATTTATTTTTCCAGAAATATATTAATATTTCTTTCGTTAGCCTATCGTCAGAGGTATCTGAAGAGGATTAATCTTCGTTTTGCAATTACTTCTTGTATTATTATTATTTCTTTCCTTTCTCAGACATTATGTCTGGTTAAAAATAGAAAGTGACGCGGCCCTTGATCAAGCGTGACTTCCTTTTAACTGTACGGTATATGTTACATTGCATTTAGGAACTTTCGGGCAATTGAACATGTATCAATAATTACAGATTTATGTAGTTGTATGTATACGTTTGGATGTAGCTGTATTGCATTGATATTGGATATTGGATATTGTGTGGTATGACTCCTGTAGTTGATAGTATAATTGGTATAATGTCAACTTTATCCTGATGCCACATGTCCTTAACTTCCTCAGCCAGTTGGATGTATTTTTCAATTTCTTTCTCCTGTTTTCTTTTGTATATTTGTTGTATTGGGTATGGATATTTCGATTAGTTGTGTTAATTTCTTCTTTTTATTGGTATGATGTCAGGTTTGTTATGTGGTGTTGTTTTATCTGTTATAATGGTTCTGTTCGAGCATAATTTGTAATCACCATTCTCCAGTAAATTTTGTGGTGCATACTTATATGTGGGAAAGTGTTGTTTTATAAGTTTATGTTGTAAGGCAAGCTGTTGATGTATTATTTTTGCTACAGTGTCATGTCTTCTGGGGTATTCTGTATTTGCTAGTATTGTACATCCGCTTGTAATGTGATCTACTGTTTCTATTTGTTATTATTATTATTATTATTATTATTATTATTATTATTTCATTCTTATCTCAGACGTTATGTCTGGTCAGAAGTAGAAAGAGACGCGGACCTTGATCAAGCGTGACTTCCTTTTAACTGTACGGTATATGTTATATTGCATTTAGGAACTTTCGGGTAATTGAACATGTATCAATAATTAAGGATTTCTGTAGTTGGATATATATAAGTTTGGATGTAGCTGTATTGCATTGATGTACTGGTGGATATTGTGTGGTATGACTCCTGTAGTTGATAGTATAATTGGTATAATGTCAACTTTATCCTGATGCCACATATCCTTGACTTCCTCAGCCAGTTGGATGTATTTTTCAATTTTTTCTCCTGTTTTCTTTTGTATATTTGTTGTGTTGGGTATGGATATTTCAATTAGTTGTGTTAATTTCTTCTTTTTATTGGTGAGTATGATGTCAGGTTTGTTATGTGGTGTTGTTTTATCTGTTATAATGGTTCTGTTCGAGTATAATTTGTAATCACCATTCTCCAGTACATTTTGTGGTGCATACTTGTATGTGGGAACGTGTTGTTTTATAAGCTTATGTTGTAAGGCAAGCTGTTGATGTATTATTTTTGCTACATTGTCATGTCTTCTGGGGTATTCTGTATTTGCTAGTATTGTACATCCGCTTGTGATTTGATCTACTGTTTCTATTTGTTGTTTGCAAAGTCTGCATTTATCTGTTGTGGTATTGTTATTATTACCATTATTATTATTATTCTAGTGATTAGATCATAGCAATATGAGGGGTACTTATAAGGTTTTGTGTTCAGAGACTGTAGTGTGGACTTCAGTAGCGACGTTATCGCAGTTCGAAACCATTACAAGGCTGGAGATAACCTGGAACGATCAGGGAACAACAAGCGACAGCGCTAATCGAAAACTGATCGCGTCGTAATAAAGATTACAATCTTACAGAATTGAACAATTAATAAGATTACATCAGAGAATGTACACAAGACTGAATCTGTAGATAACTTGCGTCTGTGGGTTCATCACACGATACCGATTGCGGCTGCCCCTGAAGGACAGCGGTATGCCCCATGGCAGAAACGAAAGCGAGTAGATACTTCTTATCTGCACACAGCAGGTAAACAGGAGCATAAATATCTCTCGGAGAAGTCGTAGAACGATGCACTGTGTACACTATCGTGCGTGTAGAGAACTCTGCAGCACTTAATGCCTTCGTCTTCTAATTTTAGGACATTCCAAAGGATATTTTATTCAGTGATGAAGTCACATGTGGTGTAATCATAATCGATATGTCTCTGACAACAGATAATTGTCGCCTTGCATATGAAGTCGTACATCTCAATGGTGATAAGGACAGATGTTAATGGGCAGTATGTTCTTACGTTATGGATTCGGCATCGGCAGCGTAATGCTGACGAAGTCTAACAACCACGCAGGCTGGGTTCATACCCTTAAATCCATCATCTTGGATTCTAACATCATAGGGCCGAGGAAATATGACAATCATGCAGGCTGGGCTGCAGTTTTGGGTTCTTAGAACAAATGGAAATGTTCAAATGTGCGTGAATTCCTAAGGGACTACACTGCTAAACTCGTCGGTCCTTAGACTTACACACTACTTAAACTAACTTATGCTAAGAACAACAAACACACCCAAGTGCGAGGGAGAACTCGAACGTCGGGCGGGAGGGGCCGCGCAATCCGTGGCATGGCGCCTAAAGCCGCACGGCCACTCCGCGCTGCTATAACAAATGACTTACCTGTATTTTCAACCAGTAAGATAATTACCTATCTTGATGTTTGAAGTGCCCATTATTTCATTCAAGGGTGAATTAGTCTATGATGTCAGAGGGGTGGTCAAATGGCTCCAAGCACTATTGGACTTAACATCTGAGGTCATCAGTCCCCGAGAATTACAACTACTTAAACCTAACTAACCTAAGGACACCACACACATCCATGCCTGAGGTAGGATTCGAACCTGCGACCGTAGCAGCAGCGCGGTTCCGGACTGAAGGGCCTAGAATGGTTCAAATGGTTCTGAGTACTATGGGACTTAACTTCTCAGGTCATCAGTCCCCTAGAACTGAGAACTACTTAAACCTAACTAACCTAAGGACATCACACAGATCCATGCCCGAGGCAGGATTCGAACCTGTGACCGTAGCGGTCGCTCCGTTCCAGACTGTAGCGCCTAGAACCGCTCGGCCGACGAATGGCCTAGAACCGCTCGGCCACAGCGGCCGGCTCAGAGGGATGGACGGAATTCTGGCAATGTACCAAGGCATCATAGGAGGGAATGGGGGATGGAAAAGGGGCGGGGAGGTGGGAAAAGCAAGTGGCAGGGAAGGGGGAAGGGGCGGGAGGGGGGAGCGTGGCAGCAATACAGCCTGTGTTTTGGCTGCTAGTCCCACTACTCACAGTGAATTCGGATGATGACTAGTCATTGGATGTCGGCCGAGTAACACTTCTCTCAGGGACATATGAACCCTTATAAAGCTGTCCATGTCAACTGTCGGTGATACGACTTAAATCGTCAGAAGGAATCACTCATGATCTCCAAAGTGGTACCAGTAGTGCAGTTAGCATAATGACTGTAGGGGAATTAAAGGAATGACATATAGTGGTGGAGCAGCTTCTCGTCAGCCACGCATTTCTGGAGTCAGTGCTAAGTATTGCTTAAGGTGATGTAAAGAGTGACGCCACTTAATTGTGAATGACTGGGAATGAGTGATTGAAGTGATGAATCACTCTATACTGTGTGGCAATCTGACGGAAAGGCTTGGGTTTAGCGACTTTTGGAGAGTGTTACCTGCCATCATGTGTAGTGCCAACAGCACAGAGTCCAGATGGGTGATGTTATGGTACGGTGAGGTTTTTATAGTTAGGGTGTGATCCGCTTATTGCGCTTAAGAAAACTTTAAATGTCCGGAGCTCGTGGTCGTGCGGTAACGTTCTCGCTTCCCGAGCACGGGTTCGATTCCCGGCGGGGTCAGGGATTTTCTCTGCCTCGTAATGACTGGGTGTTGTGTGATGTCCTTAGGTTGGTTAGGTTTAAGTAGTTCTAAGTTCTAGGGGACTGATGACCATAGATGTTAAGTCCCATAGTGCTCAGAGACATTTGAACCATTATGAAAACGCTAAATCCGGAAGGATGTGAACTCATTTTGCAGTATTGTGTATATAGTTCGGAGGTAATGTTTGTATCAATACAGCCTGTCGTAATGTGGCATCTGTGACGCAATGGTTTGTGGACTAGATCATTCCTGAAATCGGCCGTGTTGCCCATAAACCTGACCTGATCACGGTGGAAAACCTTTGGTTGAGTTAGAACGTCGACTTCATTCCAGATCCCAGCGTCCAATATCAGTTCCTTGTCTGGTTGCTGCTTTTGAAGGAGAACGGACTACCATTCATCGACAGTCAATCAGATACCCCAAAGAAATTGTCCCCAGTAGATTTCAGAGTTCAAGCCAGCATAAGGATTAAGGGTGGACACATACCGTAGTTATGTCCACTACGAGCTGTTCGAATACTTTTAATCAGGCTATTTACATTGCTCAAAAGACTTAGAGGAACATGACTTTGGGCGTCTGCCATACTCTATTGAGCAACAGTTGAGGAGTGTTACCAAATTTTACCTTTATCTTTCACAAGTTAAGATGTACACAGGAATCATCATTACTTCCTCGGTCGTTTAAGTAAAAAAAAAAAAAAAAAAAAAAAAAAAAAAAAAAAAAAAAAAAAAAAAAAAAAAAAAAAAACTGAAACATACGACAAGTGTCGAAACAATGTGGAAACAATCATGCAGCCCGACATCCTCGGTGTTTTTCATTCGACTTTGAGAGCTTCAACAACATGTGTGCCGTCCAGCAGCACCTACGTGTCATGCGACGGAGGTTAACCTGTGCCGCCTGTTCATATTCTTGAATGACAGTCCGTGAGAATTCTTGGAGAGTCTGCGGTGGAACAGGACGACGGCGAACACGTCTGTGAAGCGCCTGTCACGTGTGCACGACGGGGCTTAGGTTGGAACTCGTCGTCATTACTTCTGTGTCCAGGCTTCGCAAGACGTCCTTGCTGACGCCCGCTACATGGGCTCTGGCGCTAAAAGGAATTCAGGGCCACTACTGTATGCATCAACCACCACGTGGTCCAACAGGAACGGTTCGGTGTGCTGACTGGCTCTAAGGCGACCATGGGTAACGGCAAGATCCATATGGCTGTCAACAGTGAAGGCTCCCCACAACAACATAGAACCTTGGAAATCTGTCGGTTTCCTCGACAGCGTTTTGGAGGTACCGCTCTCTATGGATGTCCATACACGAACACGGCCATGACCTTGCGTCAGAGGATTCTGTGAAGTTGCCAGTTGACATGCGAATGGCACAACTGGAGATGAGCTGCAAGATGTTGTCGTGTCAAGCGGGGCACTCAAACAGGACTTTTCTGTCCCATGGTACTTCCTCATAACCTGTTCAGTACAGTCTGATCGACCGCAGCGGCTCCAGTGGCCCTTCTGCGATCGTCTTACAGTTCTCTGGCGATAGCCGTAGCGACGCTGCAACACACAGATGGCCGGATACAGTTGTAACGCGTCGGCAACCATGTCCAACTCGCCTTTTATGTTGACTTTCTCTCCGTGGCGTATCCACAACCTATGAATGACAGATGGAGAAACAATGGCGTCTGCAGCAGCTTGACGGAAAGTCCATCCTTTTTGGATCAAACAGACCACCCTTGCAACTTGCATTGCATTAAGATGTCGCATTGCATCTGATTGGTTGAGTACAACGTCCACAAATGAAATCTGCCATCTGTGAACCTCACTAGAAAACACTAAGACACCGGTATTCACTTCCTTATGACGGACCACCTGACACTGTAATGCAAAATGTAGCCAGTGGATGGTGAATGATTTTAACTGTCGCACACACTGAAAGTCAATACCTCAAGTCGTGCAATAAGCCCACAGGAATCGGCTGCATCAAAATAGATATTGTATAATGTACTGAACGTTGATTCATGTGTTTCCCTAATTCTTTTGAAGAGTGTATTTTTACTTTATGGTGTAATATACTCCGATATGGACTTTGAGACAAATTAACAACTGAAACAATGTAAACTTTCACGGTCGGTACTGACATGACTTACAGCTTTCAGGCTAATAGGCCGTGACCGATATACAGGGTGTTACAAAAAGGTACGGCCAAAGTTTCAGGAAACATTCATCACACACAAAGAAAGAAAATATGTTATGTAGACATGTGTCCGGAAACGCTTACTTTCCATGTTAGAGCTCATTTTATTACTTCTCTTCAAATCACATTAATTGTGGAATGGAAACACACAGCAACAGAACGTACCAGTGTGACTTCAAACACTTTGTTACAGGAAATGTTCAAAATGTCCTCCGTTAGCGAGGATACATGCATCCACCCTCCGTCGCATGGAATCCCTAATGCGCTGATACACCCCAGGAGAATGGCGTATTGTATCACAGCCGTCCACAATACGAGCACGAAGAGTCTCTACATTTGGTACCGGGGTTGCGTAGACAAGAGCTTTCAAATGCCCCCATAAATGAAAGTCAAGAGGGTTGAGGTCAGGAGAGCGTGGAGGCCATGGAATTGGTCCGCCTCTACCAATCCATCGGTCACGGAATCTGTTGTTGATGACGTGATTGCACAATTGCGTGCGGATTCTCGTCAGCCCACACATCTTGATTGTGAAAATTTACAATTTGATCACGTTGGAATGGAGCCTCATCCGTAAAGAGAACATTTGCACTGAAATGAGGATTGACACATTGTTGTGTTGTGTGATGTCCTTAGGTTAGTTAGGTTTAAGTAGTTCTAAGTTCTAGGGGACTGACGACCATAGCTGTTAAGTCCCATAGTGCTCAGAGACATTTGACACTATGTTGGATGAACCAGTCGCAGAAGTGTGCCCGTGGAGGCCAATCAGCTGCTGATAGTGCCTGCACACGCTGTACATGGTACGGAAACAACTGGTTCTTCCGTTGCACTCTCCATACAGTGACGTGGTCAACGTTACCTTGTAGAGCAGCAACTTCTCTGACGCTGACATTAGGGTTATCGTCAACGGCACGAAGAATTGCCTCGTCCATTGCAGGTATCCTCGTCGTTCTAGGTCTTCCCCAGTCGCGAGTCATAATGCTGCATTAGACGCCGATCAATTGCTTCGAACGTCTTCCTGTCGGAACACCTTCCTTCTGGAAATCTGTCTCGATACAAACGTACCGCGCCACGGCTATTGCTCCGTGCTAATCCATACATCAAATGGGCATCTGCCAACTCCGCATTTGTAAACATTGCACTGACTGCAAAACCACGTTCGTGATGAACACTAACCTGTTGATGCTACGTACTGATGTGCTTGATGCTAGTACTGTAGAGCAATGAGTCGCATGTCAACACAAGCACCGAAGTCAACATTACCTTCCTTCAATTGGGCCAACTGGTGGTGAATCGAGGAAGTACAGTACATACTGACGAAACTAAAATGAGCTCTAACATGGAAATTATTCGTTTCCGGACACATGTCCACATAACATCTTTTCTTTATGTGTGTGTGAGGAATGTTTCCTGAAAGTTTGGCGGTACCTTTTTGTAACAGCCTGTATAAAACTTCTTCCTGACGTTTCCTCTCCGACTGAGGGAGATGTCTTCGAGTTAAAATGGCGAACTGGAGTCAGAACTCGAGTGGGTGCCCACAGTCAGTCACGTTCCACCAGCTACGAGATTATCTCTGTTAACACCGAAATTCTCGATTGAAAGTAATCGACCGTCGTTCTTACTTTGCAACATTGACATCCAAATTTTAACTGATTTCACACCTTCCTCTTTTCTGTTAAAGTTTTTTCGGTGTTCATAAATATCAATATTCTCTCCATACATGGGCGCGTAATAATGCGATGTTCTCGATATGAAGCTCGCCTCACTGAATTTAATTACATCATCGGCCTCTTGGTAAACATGTTCTGCCACGGCCGATTTATCCGTATGTCCCAGCCGACAGTTCGCCTTGCGCTCAACCAGAATGGCGTTAACACCTGTTTTCGTGGCACCAATATAAGCCAGTCCACAACTGGAAGGAATGTTATATACACCCGATGTAACCAAAGGATGTCATATATCTTTTGCCGATCTTAGATATTCTTTTATTTTCCTGGTAGGTCTGAAGGTAGTTTCCCCACCATACTTGCTCAATACTTTCCCAATGTGATCTGTTATCCTACTGATGAACTGAAGGAAAACTTTCCCCTTGGCCGGCTGTTGATTCTGGTCGATCCTAATTCTCTCCCTAGGGCGAAGGGAACGATCTATCTCCATGTTTATATAGGCATTCTTCTTGAATGTCAACAGCAGACGTTCTGTGTAATCTTTCAAGTAAGTCGATTCACGAATATTGTACGCCCTACCTACGAAAGTTTTAGTCACGCCTGTTTCTTGTCTGGGATGGCGGTTAGAATTTTTACGAAGGTAACGGGCAGTATGTGTGGCTTTTCTACACTGAAGCGCCAAAGAAACTGGTATAGACATGAGTACTGAAATACAAAGATATGTAAACAGGCAGAAAATGGCGCTGCGGTCAGCAGCGCCTAGGTAAGACAATAAGTGTCTGGCGCAGTTGTTAGATCGGTTAGTGCTGCTAAAACGGCAGGTTATCAAGATTTAAGTAAGTTTGAAAGTGGTGTTATAGTCTGCGCACAAGCGATGGGACAGAGTACAGCATCTCCGAGGTAGCGATGAAGTGGGAATTTTATCGTACGACCATTTCATGAAAGTGCCGTCAGTATCAGGAATCCGATAAAACAACAGATCGCCGAAATTGCTGCGGCCGGAAAAAGATCCTGCAAGAACAGGACCAACGACGACTGAGTAGAATCGTCCAACGTGACTTAAGTGCAACCCTTTCGCGAATTGCTGCAAATTTTAATGCTGGGCCATCAAAAAACGTCAGCGTGCCAACCATTCAACGAAACATGGACTATCGGAGCTGAAGGTCCACTCATGAACCCTTGATAACTGCACGACTCAAAGCTTTACGCCTATTCTGGGCCCATAAACACCGACATCGGACTGTTAATGACTGGAAACTTGTTGGCTGGTCGGACGAGTCTCGTTTCAAATTGTATCTAACGGACGGACTTGTACGGATATGAATCCATGGACCCTACATGTCAGCAGTGGACTGTTCAAGCTGCTGGAGGATCTATAATGGTGTGGAGTGTGTGCAGTTGGAATGATATGGGACCCCTGATAGGTCTAAATACTACTCTGTCAGGTGACACGCATGTAAGTATCCTGTTGTATGGTCACCTGCAACCATTCATGTCCATTATGAGGGGAGGTACTGGTAGAATTGAAGCTGTGAGGACGGATCATGAGTCATGGTTAGGTAGCTCAGTCGGTAGAGCACTTGCCCGCGAAAGGCAAAGGTCCCGAGTTCGAGTCACGGTCCGGCACACAGTTTTAATCTGTCAGGAAGTTTCACTCATGTCCATTGTGTATTTCGACGGACTTGGGCAATTCCAGCAGGCCAATGTGACAGCCCACACGTCCAGAATTGCTACAGAGTGACTCCAGAAATGGTTCAAAAGGCTCTAAGCACTATGGGACAGCATCTGAGGTCATCAGTCCCCCTAGACTTAGGACTACTTAAACCTAGCTAACCTAAGGGCATCACACACATCTATGTCCGAGGCAAGATTCGAACCTGCGACCGTAGCAGCAGCGCGGTTCCGGACTGAAGCGCCTAGAACCGCTTGGCTACAGCGGCCGGCACATTCTCCTGAGTTTAAACACTTCCGCTGGTCATCAAACTCCTCAGGCACGAACATTATTGAGCATATCTGGGATGCCTTGCAAATTGGTGTTCAGAAGAGTTCTCCACCTGATCGTACTCTAACGAATTTATGGACACCTCTGCTGGATTCATGGTGTCAATTACCTCCAGCACTGCTTTAGACACTAGTCGAGTCAATGCCAGATGATGCTGCGGCAGTTATGAATGCTCGCGGTGGCCCTACACGATTTTAGCCAGGTGTACTACTTTCTTTGGCTCTTCATTGTATACTGTATGCCCCATGTCCGACGTGCCGTCTGCTCGCTTGATAACAGACACACCTAAAAACTCCAGTTTGGCATTATTCTCCATCTCAATAGTAAATTATATTTTCAGATCGATACTGTTGAAATGTGTGAGGAAGGCATCCAATTCTTCTGCACCGTGTGTCCACCATAAGAAAGCATCATCGACACAGAAGAAGTTTTATGTGATGATAGCAACTTTAAATGCGAATATTTTAGGTTAGGCTTTAGCGTGACTGTTATTGACATTAAATGAAACAACAAGTTTACTGTTACCAGTCATCGTTTTATTTAAATGGTTCAAATGGCTCTGAGCACTATGGGACTTAACTGCTGTGGTCATTAGTCCCCTAGAACTTAGAACTACTTAAACTTAACTAACCTAAGGACATCACACACATCCATGCCCGAGGCAGGATTCGAACCTGCGACCGTTTTATTTATTTCCACGACGCGTTTCAAAGGTTTAAACCTCCATCATCGTGTGGATTTACATTAGTTTATGTGTGTGTTATGTTACGATTTCTTGGAGGAACTTGTGGCACTGCCTCCAGTGGTCAGAGGTTCCTTTCGTTGTCGTAACACATCACATGTATACTGTTACATTTGTAAACAAATATTATATTTGTTTACAAATGTGACAGTATACATGTGATGTGTTAATTGTAATTTACATAGAACGAATCCACCTTCTTCAGTGCGGTTGCACAATTACGTCTTACCTCCTGCGGGAATCTCAAAGTAGCGAGGATAAAGGACATGGATAAGGGACTACGGATAGGTGGGGCTAGGTGGGAGTGTTTGTTTACAGCCGGCCACGGTGGCCGAGCGGTTCTAGGCAATTCAGTTCGGAACCGCGTGACTGCTACGGTCGCAGGTTCGAATCCTGCCTCGGGCATGGATGTGTGTGATGTCCTTCGGTCAGTTAGGTTTAAGTAGTTCTAAGTTCTAGGGGACTGATGACCTCAGATGTTGAATCCCATAGTGCTCAGAGGCATTTGAACCATTTTTGTTTGTTTACAAATGTGACAGTATACATGTGATGTGTGGCAGTGCCACAAGTTCCTCCAAAAAAACGTAACACAACACACACACATAAATGTCATACTAACTAATGTAAATCCACCGATGATGGAGGTTTAAACCTTTGAAACGCGTCGGTCCAATTTCGACTTTTTCGTCGCTTTCCGCTCCGCCATGACGGAAACTGCACCGAAGGGAACGTGGATGTTGAGCACAGCGGGGCGCTGTCGGGCGGCCGTGCTGCGTGGCTGACTGTGAGAGGCAGCGGGTCTGTGCAGCGCGGCGCGGCGCGGCGCGGCGCCGGGTCGATGCGCCGCCAGCAGAGGCGAGCGGCGGAGCCCGCCAGCCAGCCAGCCAGCCAGCCAGCCAGCGAGGCGGCGGCTATCTTATCGCGCCAGGCGCAGCCCGCACCCCGCACGCCGCTCCCCACAGCCAGCCGCCGCCCTGGAGCCGCCCCGGAGCCGCTTCGCCGCCGGCGTTTTATTGCCCCCATAAAGGCGCCAGCACCCTCTCCGCTCTCGCCAAATTACGTCATTTTGTCATTCCTTAGCAGTCGCCGATGGACCGGCCACTGCCACACGGACCGCCCCGTCGGCGAAATGGAAGAAAAATCGGGGACTGCCACAGCGGGTGGAGCAGTTGTTAAGGCGCTAGGGACGCGTTTAGTTTCTGGAACGACATTTATTTCCAAAATAAATTTTTACTCTGCAGCGGAGTATACTGCACTGCTTACAAGGGAACCTCCCCATCGCACCCCCCTCAGATTTAGTTATAAGTTGGCACAGTGGATAGGCCTTGAAAAACTGAACACAAAACAATCGAGAAAACAGGAAGAAGTTGTGTGGAACCATGAAAAAAAAAGCAAAACATACAAACTGTGTAGCCTATGTGCAAGATAGGTAACATCAAGGCTAATGTTATGATCTGCCCGTTCGTTCATTGACGTCTCTGTTCACTGTGATAAGTTTAGTGTCTGTGTTTTGCGACAGCACCGCAAAACCGTGCGATTAGTAGACGAAAGGACGTGCCTCTCCAATGGGAACCGAAAACATTTGATCGCAATGTTATAGGTCAACCGATTCCTCCACAGGAAAACACGTCTGATATGTTCTATACGACACTGGTGACGTCATGTGCGTCACATGACAGGAATATGTTGTCGACCCACCTAACTTGTACACTTGGCGAATGAGTAAAAACATTCTTCTACCTTGCCCGATTTAGGTTTTCTTGTGGCTGTCATAATCACTCCCAAAAAAGTTATCGCATTGGTCGGACAGATAATAATTGCCTGAAAATAAAAAATTAAAATTTTTTACTCGAGGGAATACTTGAACCAAGGAGCTTTCATTCCGAAGCTGCTCACACTAAGCACGGGACCACCACGCTGCTTTTCTCACGCTATCCTAGATGTTGCCTATGTTGCTTACGGACTACTCAGTTTGTATATTTTGCTTATTTTTTTCATAGTCCCACACAACTTCTTCCTGTTTGCTCGATTGATCTGTGTTTTTCAAGGCCTATCCACTGTGCCAACTTCTAAATAAATTGTAGGGGGTTGCGATGGGGAGGTTCCCTTGTTAGAAACCTGCGGGCAGATTAAAACTGTGTGTCTGACCGGGACTCGAGCCTGGGAAGTTCGCTTTTCGCAGGCAAGTGTTCTGAAAACTCAGCTATTCAAAGTCCGCCCTCGGTAGCTGAGTGGTCAACGCGACGGAATGTCAATCCTAAGAGTCCGGGTTCGATTCCCGGCTGGGTCGGAGATTTTCTCCGCTCAGGGACTGGATGTTGTGTTGTCCTAATCATCATCATTTGATCCCCAGCGACGCGCAAGTCTCAGAAGTCGCATCAAATCGAAAGACTTGCACCCGGCGAACGGACTACTCGATGGGAGGCCCTAGTCACACGACAAAAAAGGTATTCAAGAACGACTCACGATCAACCTCATAGCTTCAATTCCGGCACTACCTCTTCTCCTACCTTACAAATAGAATTTCTTGGTAAAAAACTATCTATAGCCAAGATTTCGTAAATTCTTTGTTTCGCCAGCGAGATTTGACACACATAACAGTCATCATCTGCTCTTCAAAATTTTTTGTTACAAAGCCTGTTCATTGTGACTTAAGACGTCGTTCCATGTTGTCATTATGATGGATAGCATGCACTACACTATGTAAAGGTTTGTCTGAAATAAAGAATTTACAATTAAGAAGCACACTTTAATTTCTTGGTAAAAAAACTATCTATAGCCAAGATCGCGTAAATTCTTCGTAGTTTTGCCAGCGAGACTTGGCAGTTATAACTGTCATCTTCTCGCTTTCAATTTTTTTTTTGTTACAAAGCCTGTTCATTGTGACTGAAGACCTTGTTCCATGTTGTCCTTATGATGGATAGCATGCAGCACACCACGCGAAGGTTTCTCTGAAATAAAACATTTACAATTATGAAGGACACTGTGGACATGGCCATATTCGTGTAGGTAGCGCTCACAGATGATCGTTAAGTCTTAAAAATCACAATATGTAGTACAATACACTTTTGCACATCTTGCAGAGTTAACAGTGGCCGGCCGTTAGGGCCGAGCGGTTGTAGGTGCGTCAGTCGGGAACGGCGCGACTGTTACGGTCGCAGGTTCGAATCCTGCCTCGGGCATGGATGTGTGTGACGTCCTTAGGTTAGTTAGGTTTAAGTAGTTCTAAGTTCCAGGGGACTGATGACTTCAGATGTTAAGTCCCATAGTGTTCAGAGCCATTTGAACCATTTAGACTTAACAGTCATCTGCGAGAGTTACGTATACGGACATGACCATGTGCACAAAGCGCTTTTTGACTATAAATGTTTTATTTCTGAAACAGGTTTCTATAACGTGCTACATTTTATCTACCGTGACAACATGGCATGAAGTTAAAATGTAAATTGAAGGTGGAGGGTGAAAAAAGAAACGGAAAGGGAAGGGACTTCTGATGTCAGGTGCATCGGGATTATACACGGAATGAGCGGCGCCGAGTGAAAAATGTTTGCCGGACTGGGATTCGAACCAAGTATCTTCTGCTTACTAGGCAGCTGCATTACCCATTTGCCTCTTGAACACAGCGTTTACCGCGATTCCTCCGACTATCCCGGCACGCCTCTCGGCCCACCCACATTCCCACCTAGCCCCACCTATCCGCAGTCCCTTGTCCACGTCCTCTATACTCGCTACTTTGACATTCCCCCAGGAGGTCAGACGTAAATGTGCATCCGCACTGAAAGAGGTGGATTCGTTGCATATAAATTACGATTAACACGTTTCGTAAAAAAAATTGTTGAAGACCGAAGGACGACAGACACACCTGTCGAAACCGCTCCTCAAAAATAGAGAAGAATATCCGCGATCTTGGCTATTGTAAGTTTTTTCACCAAGTAAAACGCATCTGTCCTTCTAATCCCTAAAAATGGGAAAATTCAGTCAAATAGAATTTCTCCTGCGTACCTCTAGTACTGGCATTCCTGTAACAAAGTTGTAGGTGTAAGAAGGTAGGACAAGAGTAGTGGCAGAAGTCATGCTGTGTGGGCAAGTCGTGAGTCGTACTTGAAGAGCAAAGTCTGTACAACACTCGCCCGCTCAAGGCGAAGGTCGCAGGTTCAAATCGTGGTCTTTTACGCAGTTTTAATCGACATTTAGATTGTTAGAAAATTAAGTTGTAAAGGAAAAAAAATCTTGTCTACAAGTTTACTATATTTACGCATCCTGATTCCCTCTGTAATACACTCCTGGAAATGGAAAAAAGAACACATTGACACCGGTGTGTCAGACCCACCATACTTGCTCCGGACACTGCGAGAGGGCTGTACAAGCAATGATCACACGCACGGCACAGCGGACACACCAGGAACCGCGGTATTGGCCGTCGAATGGCGCTAGCTGCGCAGCATTTGTGCACCGCCGCCGTCAGTGTCAGCCAGTTTGCCGTGCATACGGAGCTCCATCGCAGTCTTTAACACTGGTAGCATGCCGCGACAGCGTGGACGTGAACCGTATGTGCAGTTGACGGACTTTGAGCGAGGGAGTTTAGTGGGCATGCGGGAGGCCGGGTGGACGTACCGCCGAATTGCTCACGTGGGGCGTGAGGTCTCCACAGTACATCGATGTTGTCGCCAGTGGTCGGCGGAAGGTGCACGTGCCCGTCGACCTGGGACCGGACCGCAGCGACGCACGGATGCACGCCAAGACCGTAGGATCCTACGCAGTGCCGTAGGGGACCGCACCGCCACTTCCCAGCAAATTAGGGACACTGTTGCTCCTGGGGTATCGGCGAGGACCATTCGCAACCGTCTCCATGAAGCTGGGCTACGGTCCCGCACACCGTTAAGCCGTCTTCCGCTCACGCCCCAACATTGTGCAGCCCGCCTCCAGTGGTGTCGCGACAGGCGTGAATGGAGGGACGAATGGAGACGTGTCGTCTTCAGCGATGAGAGTCGCTTCTGCCTTGGTGCCAATGATGGTCGTATGCGTGTTTGGCGCCGTGCAGGTGAGCGCCACAATCAGGACTGCATACGACCGAGGCACACAGGGCTAACACCCGGCATCATGGTGTGGGGAGCGATCTCCTACACTGGCCGTACACCTCTGGTGATCGTCGAGGGGACACTGAATAGTGCACGGTACATCCAAACCGTCATCGAACCCATCGTTCTACCATTCCTAGACCGGCAAGGGAATTTGCTGTTCCAACAGGACAATGCACGTCCTCATGTATCCCGTGAAACCCAACGTGCTCTAGAAGGTGTAAGTCAACTACCCTGGCCAGCAAGATCTCCGGATCTGTCCCCCATTGAGCATGTTTGGGACTGGATGAAGCGTCGTCTCACGTGGTCTGCACGTCCAGCAGGAACGCTGGTCCAACTGAGGCGCCAGGTGGAAATGGCATGGCAAGCCGTTCCACAGGACTACATCCAGCATCTCTACGATCGTCTCCATGGGAGAATAGCAGCCTGCATTGCTGCGAAAGGTGGATATACACTGTACTAGTGCCGAAATTGTGCATGCTCTGTTGCCTGTGTCTATGTGCCTGTGGTTCTGTCAGTGTGATCATGTGATGTATCTGACCCCAGGAATGTGTCAATAAAGTTTCCCCTTCCTGGGACAATGAATTCACGGTGTTCTTATTTCAATTTCCAGGAGTGTATAACCTTCGGCGGACAGTAATGAGCAAGCATAAAAAATGGCAAAGTTAATTGAATCTGCTGAGTAATATGCAGTGCATAAATTAAAGATTTGCCGTCTGAATGACACATCACAGAAGCGATAGCATGACGTATTGGATTTGCATCCAAACGTCTGTAAATATTAATTATTCCCTAATTTCCCGGAGTCTGGAAGGAATAACGTCAGCAAATGTGTGATTTACCAAATTATGCAATAAATTGCAGACAACCGTTGTAAGATGGCTATTTTTTGATGATGTTATTGGATGTGGTAAAATACGTGTAGAAAAACGACATATTTGAAGAATTGTTGTCAGAGAAACAGTTATTAGGCAACAGTATCTGTGTCTGCGATGGCAGCACTGTGGAGTGGTGGAATAAAGACAGTCAGTAATGGATAGCTGTGGTGTGCAACAGGCGGGATTCGTTGAGTGTGCAGTGTAATGCTTGGACGCACTTTCGGAACTATGTTATTTGCATATTTAGTACAAGGAGGAATGATGACTCAGAACATTGGTTGGAAAACGTTCTGAAATGAAGAACAAGGTATTATTGGATTAGGTAAAGAGTTTATTTTTATTTTTTTAGACTTGTGTTGTTGGTCCACTTCACCCTCGTCACGGTCGAGTTTTTGATAATTATTGTATTGATTGGTTCAAATGGCTTTGAGCACTATGCGAGTTAACAACTCACGTCATCAGTTCCCTAGACTTAGAACTACTTAAACTTAACTAACCTAAGGACATCACACAAATCCATACCCGAGGCAGGATTCGAACCTGCTACCGTCGCTGCAGCGCGGTTCCGGTCTGAAGCGCCTAGAACCTCTCGGCCACAACGACCGTCTATTGATTCGTCTTCTGAGTTAATTTACTGTACAATGGAAGTTATTAGATTAATTGAATTGTCATATTATAGTCTATAATTGTTCTGTTTTATAAATTCCTTCCTAACAGAAATTTCAGGTCTAAAAGGTTGAGTCATGTGTTTCATTGGCTTTCTGTGTTAACATATTGAACCCAATTTCACTGCACGAACTGTAGTTAGTGTCTGGTAGTATTTTTTTAGATGTTGCGGAGTCTTGCTGTGTTCTTGTTTCTGCCAGTACTTCATTATGCACATGACATTCATAACACGTGATTGTTTAGTGTCCTTTGCGCAATGTCAACTGTCAGTGTCTTTATTTTATCAGGTCGACATTATTGTATTCTTTTATTAACTGTTAGATTTTTTTCAAACAATTCGCACTGACCAAGTTTACTGAGTATGAAATTATTCGTTTGCTTACTTATTTGCTTATAAATGAGATCGGTTTTCAAACACAGGATTCTTTTCAGTTTATGTAAGTGATGTGGCTTTGAGCTCAGGAGCACATTTAGGTTGTCAGTTCACATTCCCAGGTTTGCATATACGATAACACACACAAACACACACACACACACACACACACACACACACACACACACACACACACACACACACACAAGTAAAAGCTACTCACTTACATCGTCCAAGTTGCAGTATTAATTTTCTTTTTTTCGTAAGGGGCTCTGGAAAGGTTCAAAATCATGAAATGTTCCATTTTTATTTTTTTGCATTTTAAAAATCTACCGACTTTTCTCTTTCAATTGATGTATAATTTATTCAGTTCACAAGACTACAACAATTTTTAATATATTTTTGGAATACGCTCTGCATCTGTATGACCCACTGTGGCGCTGTCAAACTGCTATGAAATGTTGTACTCATGAATCTACACGCTCATCATATAGAATTTAGTGATGTGAGAGAAAATGAGTCTTAGAAAATAAATGTTGTGGCTAACCTGCCACATTTATATAAATATCGCTTTCACGATTATCGTGTTTTTCATGTTTATTTACTCTCCTGTAATCCTCAAAATATTCGTAGTGAATTCTGTTCACTGAAGTCTCTGTTTTATTGAAGGATAATCATGGGTGAACGTAGTGACTAGAAATCCTCTGAAGGCTTTTAAGGAAGGAGAAATGTTGTGAAGCCAAAGGTAGGTATTATTACCGTAAACAATGAAGACGATAACCAAGTGTGTGAACCTAACCTTGCTGGTACACCTGCCCATTGCAATGGTAGTGAAAAAGAAAGTACTTCGCAGAGGAAGTTTGGTTCAGTTAGTGAAAAGTATTAACGTTTTATGGGCAAATCGAATGTAAATGAAATATTTGATATCTTAGTTCTCAACGGAATTTTTGGAAACTGTGTAAGATGTGTTTAGTGGAGTGAAGTCAGTCTGGACCTCTCCATAAAAAATCACGTAGGACTTGCCAGTGAAATGGAACTGAAGTGTGGCAAATGTTCACACATGACCATCTTTTGGAAGAGTGCTGCAGTAACTCCCAATGAGGAAAATGGTAGCAAAATCTATGAACACAACATTAGATTTTTTTATGTCTTGCTAACAGTTGGTAACGGCGCTACTGCAGGTGCAGCTTTCTGTGCATGATGAATCTTCCAAATCTCCCAATCAAGTTTACGAACTATAATAGATTTATAGGGTATAAAGTAGAAGATTTCTATATAGAATTTATGAAGAAAGCTGTGGAAGAGGCAATAATAGAAAACAGTGGTAATAGAGTGTTGACTACAGCATTCGGTGGTACCTGGCATAAACGGGGACACACATCTCTCCATGGTGTAGTATCTGCCACCAGTATGTATACAGAGAGAGTTTCAGATATAGCAGTAATTTGCAAATATTGTACGTGTCCACAAAAAGATACAGGTACACATGCAAATAACAGCACAGCTAACTATAGTATCAGTAATGGAGGAACGGAAGTGGATGGTGGTTTAGTACGTATCAACGTTCTGTTGCGTGAATGTGAATAACTTTGGTGATGGTGATTCTAAAAGTTTCAAACATATTCAAGAACTGAATATGGTGATGATGTTGTAGTGGAGAAATTTGAGTGTGTTGGACACGTACAGAAACGACTGGGATCAAGGCTTCGGCAAGTGAAAGCTTCTTACAAAAAAACAAAAACTCAGTAATGGTAAAGTGTTGGATCGGAAAGGAAGGTTAACTGGCAGTGTAATTGACAAAATACGCAACTATTATGGGATGGCTGTTTGGCAAAACAAACATAGTGTCGATGAAATGAAGAAGGTTGTCTGGGCTCTTTTTCAAGCGATGAATGTCCCGATCATTACTTGTGTCCAAAAGGAGAAAACAATTGATGTAAGGACAACAAGGGGCTGCTAACTGATGAAGTGTACACTCATAAACATAGTCTGCCTGATGCGGTAATGGAATTGATAAAACCTGTTTTTAGAGACTTAGCAGCACCTGAAATGTTGAAAAAGTGTGTTCATGGAAAAGCTCAAAACCCCAATGAAACTGTAAATAGTATGATCAAAAATCTCCAAGACTGTGTATGTTTGAACAGAAGCAGTTCACTTTGGTGTGACTGATGCTATTGCTACTTTCAGTGGTGGCAACGTTGTAAGGTGCAAAGTATTTCGAAATATGGGAATGAAGATAGGTTTCAACGTGGTACGAACGATGCTTACTTTAGACAAGGAACGTCTTCGGGCTGCTGAAAGGGTTGCAAATAGTCTAGAAAGACAATCCAGAGTAAACAGGTGGAGGACAAAGAGAAAGCTGGAGGAGAAGTTAGCAGAAGATGAAGATAATCCATCCTATGGACCTGGAATGCACTAAAAAGGTAATCCAAACTTTGTTGCTCGATTCCCAAAAATTGTATTTTTCATACAAATTACATGTTTTCTCAGGATCTACAGCACCAATTTGCTTCAGATGTTCAGGTAATGTACACAGTCCCTTCTGAATAACTTAACACAGCCTTTCTCCAAAAATCTATACAACGTTCAATTTACAAACAAAAAATGGCACAAAAAAGTAGTGAAATTTCATTACAACAGAAAAATTTATCTCTAACAACTGAATTCAATTTTTAAACATGTCTGTTAGAAATTGAAGCCAATATCGCAATAAATAACATATAAAAATTTCAACTTTCTAGCGCAAATACTTTCTGAGAAAACACATAATTTACAAGCACTATTTTAACACTGGAAAGACAGGGCTTTCTGGGGCTCCTTAATGACTAGTTTCGACCTTAGCCCGTTATCAAATCATCTGTTAAGCTATGCAGTAACGTCTAATGTGTTACTAAAGTTCAGCCCTGCACTAATATAAAAACTGTGTTTAGCTGGAACGAATAAGCATGTGGCTGTCGTAATGGACGTTGTTGAACAGCTTAGTCAATGATTTGATGAGGAGCTTGGACTCGAAAATAGTTATCAAGTAATGAAAAAAATTAATGTTAAAACTTGGACAGCTCTCTGAAGTTTTTTATATAATTTGGTATGAATTATTCCACTGATTATTAACTCGACTTTCTGTAAAGAAAATGAAATGGCTATTGCATACTGATCGATGAGGTTATCAGGCGACGAGTGCTAATGAACGTGCCATTGTTCGATAAACAAATCGAGCGTAAAAATGTAATACTCTAGTTTTCACGCTACATAGTGCTAGTAAAACTAAATTGGACTTCGTATTATAAGATGTAAGTTGTTATAGTAAGGCAATGCTCAAACAGCAAGACGCGATCCCCGATCAGTCTGATTGCTTTCTTACAATGTGCTTTGCTCTTCTTGTCGAACCATCTCTAGAACAGAAGAATACACTGCATAAAACCATATACACTCCTGGAAATTGAAATAAGAACACCGTGAATTCATTGTCTCAGGAAGGGGAAACTTTATTGACACATTCCTGGGGTCAGATACATCACATGATCACACTGACAGAACCACAGGCACATAGACACAGGCAACAGAGCATGCACAATGTCGGCACTAGTACAGTGTATATCCACCTTTCGCAGCATGCAGGCTGCTATTCTCCCATGGAGACGATCGTAGAGATGCTGGATGTAGTCCTGTGGAACGCCTTGCCATGCCATTTCCACCTGGCGCCTCAGATGGACCAGCGTTCGTGCTGGACGTGCAGACCGCGTGAGACGACGCTTCATCCAGTCCCAAACATGCTCAATGGGGGACAGATCCGGAGATCTTGCTGGCCAGGGTAGTTGACTTACACCTTGTAGAGCACGTTGGGTGGCACGGGATACATGCGGACGTGCATTGTCGTGTTGGAACAGCAAGTTCCCTTGCCGGTCTAGGAATGGTAGAACGATGGGTTCGATGACGGTTTGGATGTACCGTGCAGTATTCAGTGTCCCCTCGACGATCACCAGAGGTATACGGCCAGTGTAGGAGATCGCTCCCCACACCATGATGCCGGGTGTTGGCCCTGTGTGCCTCGGTCGTATGCAGTTCTGATTGTGGCGCTCACCTGCACGGCGCCAAACACGCATACGACCATCATTGGCACCAAGGCAGAAGCGACTCTCATCGCTGAAGACGACACGTCTCCATTCGTCCCTCCATTCACGCCTGTCACGACACCACTGGAGGTGAGCTGCACGATGTTGGGGCGTGAGCGGAAGACGGCCTAACGGTGTGCGGGACCGTAGCCCAGCTTCATGGATTCGTTTGCGAATGGTCCTCGCCGATACCCCAGGAGCAACAGTGTCCCTAATTTGCTGGGAAGTGGCGGTGCGGCCCCCTACGGCACTGCGTAGGATCCTACGGTCTTGGCGTGCATCCGTGCGTCGCTGCGGTCCGGTCCCAGGTCGACGGGCACGTGCACCTTCCGCCGACCAATGGCGACAACATCGATGTACTGTGGAGACCTTACGCCCCACGTGTTGAGCAATTCGGCGGTACGTCCACCCGGCCTCCCGCATGTCCACTATACGCCCTCGCTCAAAGTCCGTCAACTGCACATACGGTTCACGTCCACGCTGTCGCGGCATGCTACCAGTGTTAAAGACTGCGATGGAGCTCCGTATGCCACGGCAAACTGGCTGACAGTGACGGCGGCGGTGCACAAATGCTGCGCAGCTAGCGCCATTCGACGGCCAACACCGCGGTTCCTGGTGTGTCCGCTGTGCCGTGCGTGTGATCATTGCTTGTACAGCCCTCTCGCAGTGTCCGGAGCAAGTGTGGTGGGTCTGACACACCGGTGTCAATGTGTTCTTTTTTCCATTTCCAGGAGTGTATAAGGAATCTATAGGTCATTCATTAATGGTAGGCAATTTGATGCCAAGTTATTACTGCGGACAACAGAAAGTACAAGATAGTTACACATACCTAAGCCTATACTGCAAGACAGAAGAGTGACAGTGATTAACCGGAAGGAACTTCTTCCCCCAATAAATGTCTACTGTTTTAACAAAACACAGTATTTTACGTATCGATAAATTTATCTGATTTTATTGACTTGCGTAAATAGTCGTTGCTTTTGTGCTCCTATTGAAGAGTCTATTTTCTTTTTTATCTTACGCTTGGATGGATGCATTTATTATGACAGTATGGTTCAACAGAAAATGTCATATTATTTTATTTCTTACGCTTTACCTCTGTACAGGAGTAATTTCTGATAATTTTAATGTAAAGCCTTTCAAACTGTAACTGTTCGTGCTGACCAAGGTACTGGTAACCGTTGAGAGATCCCTTCCTTTAGGGACGGACGCCTGGAGCGTAGTGAGATTCTTGGCATTTAGGAGGTTAGGACCTACCAGGTAATGGCAACCTTATGATCCCTGATCATAAATGAAAGCTGACCATTCATATTATGTATCAAGTCAACATTTCGTTTACTCAACACTACCAGTGGGACAGGGATGATTGAGGTATAGTTAGAAACTTTTTTATTGGTCGGCTTCTGACACTGAATACCGATTTTGTGCTAAAACCGTGGAAAATTTTAACATAAAAGAGACTTTAAACTATTACAGGCAAAAGGGCATCATGGATGCCCAGCTTCATACCTATAGTTTGCGAAACTAACTTATTAATCACGAATAAGGGACTTCCTTTTCATATTATCTTATTACAAATACCATTTTACTTGTTTTCAAGTATTTATTAACTGGATAATTTGTATACAGCACCTGAAATAAAACAACCGTGATTATTGCGAGAGTACATTAATTCTACCCGTCGTACAAGTTGATTTTTCTAAACTAATATACAGGGTGATTATAATTAAAGTTAAGCTTTCAAAAGCTGTAGAAATAACACTGCTGGTCAGAATAACGCCAAATTGCAACGTAATATTATTGAAGAAAGGGGAAAACGTATAGCAGAACAAAAAAATAGTGTGAAAATTGATCAACAGATGGCGCTGTCTGTGTCAGAATACGTAAATGAAAACACCTGTCATGCGCACGACGTCCTTTCGCGTCTGCGACGTTCTACATGACTGTCTCAATGCACGATCGCGCTCTGCCCTTAAAGCTGTATTACAATAATGGTGACTTTGCACACGTCACACAGCAAAAGTTACGGTCACTGAAGGGTTTGAAGAAAGGTTTTCGTCCGATGACTGCCGCATTCTGGAGAAAATGATTCGGATATTCGAAAAAATGGGTTCTTTTGCTGTGCAACCTGGTAGAGGGAGGAAACGAATTGATTTGACGCCAGTGGAAGCAGTGGCCACAGCAGTGCATGAGGAGACGTGTGGTGGTGTGCACACGTGTAGTTCACGGAGAGTGACCCGAACACTGAACATTCCCGTGAGCATGGTGAGTAAAATCCTACGAAACATCCTTCTTTGCTATCCATCAAAATTACCCATGTGCATAAGTTGCTTCCTGTTGACCTACCAGCAATAGAGATCTTTGCTTTAAAATTTCTTGCTCACATGGAAGTGGACAGTGACTGGCCATGGAAAACTTTGTGGTAGATGAAGCCCATTTCCATCTGACAGTATACGTCAACACACAGAATAGTCGAATATGGGTAACGGAAAATCCACACGCAAATCAACCACTACCACTTCATCCTGAAAAGGTCACTGGGTGGTGCGGGTCTACGGCGTCATTTATCATAGGGCCATATTTTTTTCGAAGAGATAGATGCTTCCGGTCCTTTTACCTGTACAGTCACTGGTAAGCGCTTTGAGTGTCTTTTGCGCAACCCCTTCATTCCAGCTCTCCAACAGCGTGAATGTGTGGATGGGATCGTTTTTATGTAAGATGGCGCTCCTCCGCACATTGCAAATCCAGCTAAGCAGCTATTGAAACGCCATTTCGGAAGTTCTAGAATTATCAGGTGCCATTTCCTTACAGCCTGGCCGTCCCGATCACCTAATCTTAATCCGTGTGACTTCTGGCTGTGCGGTATCTGAAAGATGTTGTGTTCAGTCTTCCGATTGCAAACTTATCTACACTGAAGGCAACACATTCTGAACGTGACTGCGAAAACGCGTCAATCAGTTGTGGAACATGCTGTTTCTCGATTTCAACTTGTTGCAGAAAACGGTGGACAGCATATTGAACATGTTTTGCTCCAGTCACAAGGAAATTAATAATCTGATTTGACTTTGAATGACGCTTTTTATGCGGTGTGCGGCCGTAGGACAATCAAAAATGCATTTTATGGATGCTTTTTATGGTGTTTGTGGCCCCAGGACAGTTAAAAACCGATGTGATTGATGCTTTTTATGCGGTTTTTGGCCTCAGAACAACTCAAACCGAAGTGAGCTATGATTTTTATGCAGTTTTTGGCCTCAGGACAATTAAATACCGATTTTTCCCATACGATGTGATATGAACTTGCCGTGGAGGATGGGCTTATGTAACTCATAGTATCACACCTTTAAACCTATGCGTACTGAGTAGTACAGTTTGTTTACTGTCAGACGTACATCTTAGGCGTTGTTGTATGATTCATTTGTCATTTGTAGTCGACCACTATTAAATTATGATGCTTACAGCGCCATCTAATGCTACATCTTGTGATTATTCATTTTTCTTCTGTCATTCGTTTCCCCCCTTCTCCGATAATACTTGAAATTTGACGTCATTATGGTCAGTGGAGTTATTTCTACAGCGGTTCGAAAGTTTGAATTTAATTATAATCACCCCGTACGTTCCAAAACGACAGACATATTATCGCCAAATGCCCTCATCCCAACGACTGCACTTATCCCAAATACTATCAATATTTACAACTATAAAAATGCGGAAATTTCGCTCGAGATCCCCTGTTTACATTTAACGCTCAGCTGATTGACACCGGGGAAACTGTTGTAATACGACGGATGAATGTAACACCACCGGATCCAAGCATGTCTTTTCAGTTGACGATAAGACAGTTGCCTGTTAAAATTGCACTTGCCATCACTATAAATAAGTCACAGGGGAAATGTTTCAAGGAGCAGAACTGTACTCGTATTTATCAAATTCCGTCTTTACTCAGATACATCAGCTAACATTTCGTATCCCTTAAAGAAAATGAAAAACAATAAATACTCAAAGCTTGAATTCTTACGCCAAATATCGCTTACACCGAGGTGTCGTAATGCTCTGTAAAATGTTTTGTTTAAAATTGTGTGCTTGGGAACATTTATACAGGGATGTATCATTAATTGTTGATTATTGTTTCACGTCGTTGTGTTAATTTTAGCGATGTTTTCTCTTGATCCCCACAACTAGCTTCATCCCACCGACTGCACTTGTTACAAATATTGTCATTTTTTCGTTATTTAAAACGATAAAAGCGCGGAAGTTTCGGATGTGCCTCCTGGTGCTGAATACTAGTGCAGTCTTTCTTCCCGATTCCGATGTTTAATACACGTTTCAGTGTTTAATTGTAAATCTTAAATTCAGGCTACAATTCAATTAACGGGTCAAATTTCGGATCGTCCCATTATAATGATTATGGGGCGACCCTTCTTGTTCATCTTCATCTCCAGGACAAGCTCCGATTTACTGACGTTAAATGGCTGTAAGTAAGAGTCAAGTGCCCGCAAGGCCAGTCGGTATAGCACCACCATCTTTGAGTTCCACTTAACTGACAGGTACATGAGGCTCAAATCCACGGTTAGGTTTTCCAAGCTAGCCCTAACACCTCCCTCTCTGATACCATTGTCCCTGAACGAAATCAGATACCTGTCAATACAACAGGAAGCTCTGGCATCTACCATACGCACAATAAAACTTGACACTTTCTAGGACTGCAGGACTCGGTGGAAGTAGGATGACTTTGGGACGCTACAGATTATTTCCGCTTCTCGCCAACCTTAGCTGGAAAACAATACAGACCGCGATAGCAACACGGCGATGTAGCAGGGATTGTGTGTGCAGTACTGCCGCCAGTACTCTGCTTGCCCGTTGCTCTCAAGCGGTCTACGTGCTAGGCAGAGATCATGTGTTAGCCAATCTACAGTGTATGTTAACTAAACATTAAACAGAATATAACTGTCCTATATTTAAAGTACGAGTGATAGGTAACGTTCAGACGTATAGAATGCATTTTATTTACTAAACCAAGAAATAGTCAATGAGTGGGTTCGTACTGCACTTCTGTAACTGTTTCTTTGTATGCTTGGTTTGTTGTTGGCTGATGCATATTATAATCCTCCAAGTTCATTCCGCTCCTTGCTTTTATTTTCATTGCTGCTATAGTCGAAAGGCTACTTTCACATTTGTAAGTTGGGCGAATGCGATTGATATTCTTAAGAGTTCTTTCGAAAATAATGGAATCTAGTCACCTACCATCTGCAAAAATAATATTACTTCTCTTTTACCCAAATCATTTTTATTGTCTTTGCTGAGTCCTAGAAATCTTACTTTGTCGAAAATAGTGATTCCCTGCTCTGGAAATGACCATATAATGCAGGCATTTCCTTCTAGATTTTCCAAATCAGAAAAATACAGGGTGGTCTAAAGGTAGGTAACTACCGTTTTAAGACAAAAAGAGATACATGAACAGAAGTTTAGAGCCAAATAATAAGAGATGCAAGAGAGGGGCAAACTTGTGACGCTATGACACCAACATGAAGGTTATTTTGGAAGCTGTTGTGAATGCAAATCGTAATTTTCAAAGGCAAGGTGGAGTGTGACATGTCAAAATGATAGAGAATTACACGCAAAAAAAGCAATGATGCCTTTCATTTGAGAATAGTTTTACTGGCTCTCGTGTTTTTTGGCTCTCGAATTATGTCGCACTTTGTTCAGAAGGAGGCAAGTACTGGTGATAACACTTAAAGGGCACAGGATGTGCTCTGTGTGTTATTCAGCAACATGTAGCGAAGTTTCTGTTAACCGCTCCACCCACGCAGCAGAATGTGGGTACAAGCATCAGCAGCCCGCTCTGTGACTTGTGTAATGTTTGTGATCATCACTGCAATTACCTTCACGTGTTCGCACAGCTGGAAATCTGATGGACGCAAATCCTGGGAACGTGATGGCAACTCCACCAGACCTCAGCGACCTACAGATGCACGATGAAACTGAATGTCTAGGTATGACTAGACAGCCGGCCTTTAATGATGTGGTAGTCGATCATGCTGAAAGAAAGGTGGAAATGTTGAGATGAAACCTGAATGAAGTAGGGCTCAACAATAAGAGGACCTCATATTTCTCTACAAATCATCACACTTTCGATGCGCCAGGTGTCTTCAATACATGGATCGCCTGAGGGCTGACCTATGACCAATATCTATGATTGTGTTTAAAGAATTTACTTCTCCGTTCACGTAGAAAGTAGCTTCCTCCATAAGAAGTACATCATAGGCAAAAACGACGGTTTTTGTGCAGCCTGCGTATCACCATTCTGCAAACTGTACCCGGTTATCTGGATCGTCCTTGATGAGATGCTGTAACATTGCATTTTTCAAGTGTGCCATTTATGTGTGACAATGAATCTCATTATTGATATATGGCTGACCTCTGTCTGCTGTGAGTTCCGGCAAGTGATGCGCCCTCGACTTTCGCTGAACAGTGCCAGAACAGCGATTGATATTACTTCATCCGTCGCCAGTTACGACTGTCCAGCTCAAGGATTCTATGTGACACAGCCAGTTTGACGGAATTTCACGAGAAACTAACAGCACTGTGGGTAATGGGAGATCTGAGTGGCTAGCGTTGACGGATATCCTCTGTGACAAAATGGGTGTTTCTCTCTCCAGATATTAAGTCGATGTCAGTATATTCCAACTTGTGTTATCACTATCGGATTTTGCGCCACCTATAAGAAGGAATGAATATCAGTCTTACTACCTCGTAAACCACAAAACTACACACAGGAACTAAATATAATCAAACAAATAGTTGTTGAAAACGACTACAAAACAAACATCATAAACAAACTCAGCAACAAGGTAAAACTGAAACATGCAGTACACACAGACAACACAGCAGACCACACCATTTCAGAAACACGAGAAAGATGGTACACACTAATATACAATAACAAAATTTCACATAGAATAGGAAACATCTTGAAAAAGCAAGGGATCCCAATAACATTCAGGACAAACAATACAACTTAGAAATGACGAAGACCAGTTAGAAAAACCTCAGACAAATTCAGCAACGCTGGAATATATCAACTCACTTGCAACTCCTGTCAGGCCCAATACATAGGACAAACAAACAACTTCCGAACGAGGTACGCAGAGCACATGAGAGCTCTAAAGAGTGACAGCACACATTCAACTATTGCACAATATCTAATGAACAAAAACCATAACCCCACTAATATGGAAAACGATCTACACATTTTGAAAAACAGCAACAGTCTACACCGACAACTAACTATAGAAGAAAATTACTACATACAAAAGGCTACAATCGAAGGGAAAAATGTAATAAACGAAAACACAACACTTTGCAACAACACACTCTTTACCGCTCTGAGAGAACTGACCAAGGACACAGAACAGAAGGCACACACACGCAAAAGAACCACTTCCACATCACACACAGAGAAACAATGAACAGTAGTCGTAGTAGTGTTTCATAGCCTTTCTCGCCACATGTGATACACCTCTCGCTACACACGAGAACAGCAAGATGGCATAATATTCTGGATCAGAAACAAAGTGCGGAAGTTTTGCTTTTCTGTGTATAAAAGCAGCTAAATACCATCCAACGAACGTGAGTACACGAGTAGCTAAGTAACAGCTCAGTACACACAAAATAACTGGTTTCCACAACACTACCACAACCCCAAGTATATATTGCTGACATACGAAGTTCATCTTTTAGTATTTTGTTTACTAACAGCCGCTCACATGTTTGCCTATGGCATGATGTTCGCTAAGTGAGAAACGGTAACAGAAAAAAGCGCACAGAAAATATGTCGCAAATAGCGACAATAATTGCTTAAAACATTCTGTAACATACAATAAATAAGGTAGTATGAAAGTACCCATAGAAAACTAATTTTAAAAAACGAATAGTAAAAATGTAATAATGTGCTACTGTGTTTGTACAACCATGCTATTTTATACATGTTTTAGATTTAAAAAACCCACTGATGATGGTGATATTTGTTGCCGAAACTAGTTTTTTTGATATACTGTTTATCAGTCTTACTTATGAGGTGCAGTCGAATGAAAACCGAACAGCCGTCACAGCGGACCCATGGAATGGTTCCAGTCAAAAGTCATCTCGGCGCGCGTTAAGTCATTTATTGCACTGGAAGACTAGACGATCAGTTCCTGTTTCGAGAAACACGGTAGGCCTACTCTTGCAGTTCCTCCTCCGACCGAAACCGATGTCCACACATGTATTTCTTCAGGTCACCACCGATGTGAAACTACACGGCAAACGATCTGCGCTGTTCGGAGGATGTGGCAGTGTTTCCCAACAAAATCACTGAAGCACAGCATTAGTCCGCTTGGCAGTGTAGGGGCCGGCGTTACCATGTAGAAGGATGATTCTGTCTTACAGCATTCCTGGGTGTTTTGACTTGATGGTGCGTCGCAGTTTCTGCAAAGTTTCTTCAGAGCGCTACTCACAGAGGGCCCCCATCGGGCTAGGCTTCAACGATTTGGTCGGGAAATACTGCAACATCCTCCGCACAGATCGGGTCGTTGACCGTCTGGTTTTCACATCGTTGCTGACATTGGCGACCTGATGAAAGATGTACGTGAACGTCGGTTTCAACCGGACGAGGAAATGAAAGACTGGTTGCGGTTGTGGATCTGTCATGGGCCAATCGCGTCCTACAAAACAGGAATTGATCAGCTCGTCTCCCAATGAGATGAATGTCTTAACGAATGTGATGGTTACTTTTGAAAGGAAGTATTCCATGGTCCCGCTGTGGCGCGTGTTTGGTTTTTATTTGAGTGCCTCTTATTGCAAACGCCTAAAACTATCCTCAAATGAAAGGCAACATGGTTTTTCTCGTGTAATTTTCTGTCTACTTTCCATCTGAAAGCTACGTGTTACATCCAAGACGACAGCCTCCAAAATGGCTGCCACGTTTGAAACATAGCTTCACGGCCTCCTCGTATCACCGGACATTAAATTTCTGTTTATCTGCCTGTTTTTTGTTCCACGCCGATATACCGCCCTGTAGATGTACAGATGTCACACGACGCTACTACCACTGGACGGACGGTAAAAGAGGTACCCAGATGAGTAAAAATGATCAGCCGTCCTTTTAGTAAACAAGTTTTGAAAAAGAAGGTCGTAATGCTTCTGAAACTAGAAGTTTACGGTCGGTGTGTACCACCATTTTTCATATGTGGCAGTGAGGCAGGAACCTGTAACGTGAAAACCATTGAAAATTTGTGGAAAGCCATGAAATACGAGTTGGAATTTGGAAATTTGTGTTAAGGTCTTGTGGGACCAAACTACTGAGGTCATTGGTCCCTAAGCTTACACACCACGTAATCTAACTTAAACTAATTTACGGGCTACCCTAGCACGCCTCCTTACTCTCTCCAAATTCTCACTGCCGTCCCAGTCTACTGTAAATTCCACCCTTACACAGGAACAGAGTTGCCGACGCCCTCTATATTCTGGAATAGCAACTCAGCATCGAATGCAGATGGGGGATGCAGCCTGAAACCCGGGTGCAGGTATTTATAAAAATGAAATGACACAACTTCAGAGACTTTGCTGGTCTCATACAGATATGATTTTATGTATATGGACTGGAGCGGTGAGTGAAAGTTTGTACCTGGGTTTGAGGCTGGATCCCTCATTTATGTTTGGTGTTGACATGCTATTCCAGAACATGAACAGCCTCAGCGATTCAATTTGTGTGTAACAGAGGATTTACAAGCACAGTACACTGGGGCGGCAGTGAGAATTTGGATTGAGGGAGGAAGTGTGCCACGGGTAGGCAAGGTGGCTTAGTGGCAAACGCACGTGCCTAGTAAGAAGGAGACCTGGGTTCGATACCCGGCTTTGGTTCAAATCTTTGCTCGCCGCTCCTGTCTGTGTACATAAAATCACATCTGTATGAGACGTTGTCTTATAAAATCTGCATACGATGCTTCTTGCTTCTTTTGTCCATGTGCAATCATTTCAGCATTCACCTTAATCCTTTTAGGGAAACCATGGAAAACCTAAACATGGATGGCCTGCGGGCATTTGAAGATCTCGTCTGTAAACATTGGTAAGGTACAAATTGATTGTTTTGAGAAACTGTGCAGTAAAGTTTCAAGGAGATTTCATACAGATTTTATGTACATGGAATTGGAGTTTTGCATTTATATAAGTCATTGTTTTCAGATATGTCAACAGTAACGACACATTTTTAAAATGGTAAATTGTACGGAGAAGTTTGTTCTTAGAATTTCATCAATGGGTACTTACAACTTTTCACTCGCAAATTGAATGCATTTAACAGTGTCAGATTTGACGTAGCATTGTTTAATTCCTGGGCGAATTAACGAAACATTACTGCGAAACTACTCAAAAATATAAGTTTAGATAGTCCCAGTTGTTTCAGTTTTTGATACTAAGATTTGTGCTAACTATTTTTCCAGCAATAAAGTATAACAACTTCAAAAACTCATGTATGATTTAGCACAATCTAAACTTAATTTTAGCAAACATCTTAGTACTCATGTGAAAAGTGTTAAGGATTGCCCTTTGCATTTCTACCATCACCCTGTCACGTACGCTCACGTAAATTATGGTAAAAGGCACAGCATCGTTTACTTACTTAAATAATTATTCACATTTACCTGATTAGCAACAACTTCTGAAGCGCATTTGTCTTCAGAAACATATTCAGGTTTTTTATCTGACGTGGGAAACTTCCTATCCTACCCTCCTCAGTCTTGGCCGGCCGATGTGGCAGAGCGGTTCTAGACGCTACAGTGTGGAACCGCGCGACCGCTACGGTTGCAGGTTCGAATCCTGCCTCGGCCATGGATGTGTGTGATGTCCTTAGGTTAGTTAGGTTTAAGTAGTTCTAAGTTCTAGAGGACTGATGACCTCAGATGTTAAGTCCCACAGTGCTCAGAGCCATTAGAACCTCCTCAGTCTTAGTGGTAAAGTGACCGAGAGGACAGTCCGTCAGAAACTGAACATAGATCCAGTATGAAACCTGGAAGAAGCTGTACTGAACTGTGAAAAAAGTAGCAAAGCAGAAATAGTGAACAGCTGAAGCTCATGATGTGGAATATCGAGCGAATTACAAGAACAACAACGTCGTGATTGTGTGGTCACGGTGTTGTCAGCAAAGCTGATCCGTGTTCAAACCTTCCTCGTCTCCCACTTTTTCCCACAATGTTATGAACTGTCCGTCCGGTTATTGACGTGTCTGTTCCGTTTCTGTAGTCTTGGCAATTATCATACTATTAACTACTTACAGAATATGAGTCACGTGGTAAGAATATATTACAGTCGCAAGTAAATTGATGAATAGTGAGAGCAAGCGAGCCGGTACGTAGACCTCTAGCAGAAAAGGAGACAACAAATAAACAGTCGTTAACTATGTTGCACAAAAGAATTCTAGAGTCAAAACTTTCAGGACGGACTCAAAAGTCATAACGTGTGGTACTTGTGTGGTACGTCTGATGGTACCTTATACCTCGCTGTTACAAACGAACGTTACACCACAACACAACCACAAATTTGAATATAGTGAACAGACACGTCAATAATTGGACGAACAATTCATAATTTTGTGAAAAAAAGAATTGATGCGTGGAGGTGATCTGAACAAGGGTCGGCCGCTCTGCAGTTCGACGTCAGCTACAACACCGTTCTTCTTGCAGTTCGCTCGATGTTGCAGATCTTTAGCTACGACAGTTCACTATTTGTACGGTGCTTCTATTTTCACAGTTCAGTACACCTTCTTCCAGTTCTCATTTTTGATTTGTGTTCTGTTTTTGACATCTTACCACTAAATTTGAGGGGGGAGGGGGGGATGCGATGATGAGTTTCCCTTATGGGTCATAGTTATCCACACCACCCTTAGATTCGAACAAACCATCCCCGAAAAGAATTTTCCTGGAACGAACACCTCACTTGTTACTTCCACAGGCAGCCATGTTTTTCGCACTTACCATTGCTTACATGCACACATGCTGACGAAGCTGCCACTAGCGAGAACCTGAAATCAGAGAAAGAGCTGCAGTTACTCGGTTTATCGTCGAACTATCAAATGATATGAATAATGCACATCACGTATCATGTTTTACATGCAATAACTCTGTTTCTCCTCGACTGTCCCTTACCGTTTTTTACAGTCGAAGTCTTCATTTGAACTGTGATTATGTATGCAGCGTCGTAACCTGATTTAGCTGCGCTCAGCTACGATAGGGCTTTTTCTCCTTGTTTCCGGTGCCTTGAATGAAGATGATATTGTCGTCAAAGAAAAGAATCCAGAAGGAAAAATTAGTGTGTAACATCCAGTCTTTGACGAAATCATCGGAGTGCACAAGCTTATATAGAGCAACATCAGCAGCATTATAAGCTATGTCCTTCTCAAAGGGACCATCCCAATATTCACCTTAATCTGTTTACGGAAATTTATTTATTACACTTATTTCCTGCTGCTTTATCAAGTCCTACCTCATTGAACCTTTATCACATGTCGTTTAATACACGTGTGGTGTAATATACACTCCTGGAAATGGAAAAAAGAACACATAGACACCGATGTGTCAGAACCACCATACTTGCTCCGGACACTGCGAGAGGGCTGTACAAGCAATGATCGATCACACGCACGGCACAGCGGACACACCAGGAACCACGGTGTTGGCCGTCGAATGGCGCTAGCTGCGCAGCATTTGTGCACCGCCGCCGTCAGTGTCAGCCAGTTTGCCGTGGCATACGGAGCTCCATCGCAGTCTTTAACACTGGTAGCATGCCGCGACAGCGTGGACGTGAACCGTATGTGCAGTTGACGGACTTTGAGCGAGGGCGTATAGTGGGCATGCGGGAGGCCGGGTGGACGTACCGCCGAATTGCTCAACACGTGGGGCGTGAGGTCTCCACAGTACATCAATGTTGTCGCCAGTGGTCGGCGGAAGGTGCACGTGCCCGTCGACCTGGAACCGGACCGCAGCGACGCACGGATGCACGCCAAGACCTACGCAGTGCCGTAGGGGACCGCACCGCCACTTCCCAGCAAATTAGGGACACTGTTGCTTCTGGGGTATCGGCGAGGACCATTCGCAACCGTCTCCATGAAGCTGGGCTACGGTCCCGCACACCGTTAGGCCGTCTCCCGCTCACGCCCCAACATCGTGCAGCCCGCCTCCAGTGGTGTCGCGACAGGCGTGAATGGAGGGACGAATGGAGACGTGTCGTCTTCAGCGATGAGAGTCGCTTCTGCCTTGGTGCCAATGATGGTTGTATGCGTGTTTGGCGCCGTGCAGGTGAGCGCCACAATCAGGACTGCATACGACCGAGGCACACAGGGCCAACACCCGGCATCATGGTGTGGGGAGCGATCTCCTACACTGGCCGTACACCTCTGGTGATCGTCGAGGGGACACTGAATAGTGCACGGTACATCCAAACCGTCATCGAACCCATCGTTCTACCATTCCTAGACCGGCAAGGGAACTTGCTGTTCCAACAAGACAATGCACGTCCGCATGTATCACGTGCCACCCAACGTGCTCTAAAAGGTGTAAATCAACTACCCTGGCCAGCAAGATCTCCGGATCTGTCCCCCATTGAGCATGTTTGGGACTGGATGAAGCGTCGTCTCACGCGGTCTGCACGTCCAGCACGAACGCTGGTCCAACTGAGGCGCCAGGTGGAAATGGCATGGCAAGCCTTTCCACCGGACTACATCCAGCATCTCTACGATCGTCTCCATGGGAGAATAGCAGCCTGCATTGCTGCGAAAGGTGGATATACACTGTACTAGTGCCGACATTGTGCATGCTCTGTTGCCTGTGTCTATGTGCCTGTGGTTCTGTCAGTGTGATCATGTTATGTATCTGACCCCAGGAATGTGTTAATAAAGTTTCCCCTTCCTGGGACAATGAATTCACGGTGTTCTTATTTCAATTTCCAGGAGTGTATAATTCCCGTCCAACCCCTATCGACCCTTCATCTTGGCTGTTGTAGGTTCCAGAGCAAGCTTCCTGTATTTGGAAGATAATGGATCTTTCTTTATGAAATATTTTATGGTTATCGCCTACTTTACTGACTTTTTCATCGTGGAAAGTGTTTTCAGCACGCAAAGAAAGTACTGGAAGCCCTGACAGGGTGAAGAACTTTTCAGAGGAGTGCTACTGGCGGGGGCAGCGAAGATTCCTGTATGCTATTGCTGTGGCTGATGGGCTAAACGGAATGTATGTACAAAGAATATCGTGGAGCGACTGGGAGCTCGTGAAGTTGGCGAGCCGGCCATCAGCCCTTGCGGGTGTTATAGGGAACGCGCATGACTTCTCGGGCGGGTTAAGACAGAAGTCGGTAGTTGATCGTTCGTATTCAACAAAGTTACTTTTCTAATATGGTAAGCCTCCAAGATTTCTAAACAGCTCTCTGTATGTGAGTACAGAATCAAGATTTCTAGACGAATGTGGCAGTTAAGTGGCGTACAGATACTCGGTACGCAGCAGCCTCATGTCAGATTGCAGAGTCATTACGTTAAACAGATTAAGGAGGTTAATGTATGAAATGGATTAGCGACATCTAATTGTTGTTGTTGTTGTGGTCTTCAGTCCTGAAACTGGTTTGTTGCAGCTCTCCATGCTACTCTATCCTGTGCAAGCTTCTTCATCTCCCAGTACCTACTGCAACCTACATCCTTCTGAATCTGTTTAGTGTATTCATCTCTTGGTCTCCCTCTGCGATTTTTACCCTCCACGCTGCCCTCCAATACTAAATTGGTGATCCCTTGATGCCTCAGAACATGTCCTACAAACCGATCCCTTCTTCTGGTCAAGTTGTGCCACAAACTTCTCGTCTCCCCAATCCGATTCAATACTTCCTCATTAGTTATGTGATCTACCCATCTAATCTTCAGCATTCTTCTGTAGCACCACATTTCGAAAGCTTCTATTCTCTTCTTGTCCAAACTTTTTATCGTCCATGATTCACTTCCATACATGGCTACACTCCATACAAATACTTTCAGAAATGACTTCCTGACACTTAAATCTATACTCGATGTTAACAAACTTCTCTTCTTCAGAAACGATTTCCTTTCCATTGCCAGTCTACATTTTATACCCTCTCTACTTCGACCATCATCAGTTATTTTTCTCCCCAAATAGCAAAACTCCTTTAATACTTTAAGTGTCTCACTTCCTAATCTAATTCCCTCAGCATCACCCGACTTAATTCGACTACATTCCATTATCCTCGTTTTGCTTTTGTTGATCGTCATCTTATATCCTTCTTTCAAGACACTATCCATTCCGCTCAACTGCTCTTCCAAGTCTTTTGCTCTCTCTGACAGAATTACGATCTCATCGGCGAACCTCAAAGTTTTTATTTCTTCTCCTTGGACTTTAATACCTACTCCCAATTTTTCTTTTGTTTCCTTCACTGCTTGCTCAATATACAGATTGAATAACATCGGGGATAGACTACAGCCCTGTCTCACTCCCTTCCCCACCACTGCTTCCCTTTCATGTCCCTCGACTCTTACAACTGCCATCTGGTTTCTGTACAAATTGTAAATAGCCTTTGGCTCCCTGTATTTTACCCCTGCCACCTGCAGAATTTTAAAGAGAGTATTCCAGTCAACATTGTCAAAAGCTTTCTCTAAGTCTACAAATGCTAGAAACGTAGGTTTGCCCTTCCTTAATCTAGCTTCTAAGATAAGTCGTAGGGTCAGTATTGCCTCACGTGTTCCAACACTTCTACGGAATCCAAACTGATCTTCCCCGAGGTCGGCTTCTATTAGTTTTTCCATTCGTCTGTAAAGCACTCGCTTTAGTATTTTGCAGCTGTGACTTATTAAACTGATAGTTAGGTAATTTTCACATCTGTCAACACCTGCTTTCTTTGGGATTAGAATTATTATATTCTTCTTGAAGTCTGAGGGTATTTCGCCTGTCTCATACATCTTGCTCACCAGATGGTAGAGTTTTGTCAGGACTGGCTCTCCCAAGGCCGTCAGTAGTTCCAATGGAATGTTGTCTACTCCAGGGGCCTTGTTTCGACTCAGGTCTTTCAGTGCTCTGTCAAACTCTTCAGGCAGTATCGTATCTTCCATTTCATCTTCATCTACATCTAATTTTCGCCAGAAATTACTTTTTTGTGTGGAAGATGCTAGGAGGAAACGATTTTATGGACCGTTAGCGGTGTACACTTCATTGGTCGGATCTCAGACTTAGTTTTAATAGTAAAGCAGTGGAGAGGATTAATCGGTAGTGAACTCTTCCGACTAGATCGATGGAGCGCGCCGCACTACTCTAACAAGGGTAGGCCACGACGTTTGGAACGCGGATTTACTGCAAACTTCGTACACTCGCGGTACTCCATGAGGGCAACAAAATGTGTAAGAATAGCGCGTACTTCTCAAGCGTTACTGAGAAAAACCGCAAGATACTTTCGCTCGTTAAATATATACCAGTGCGTGGCCATTTTTACCATGAAGCGGCGGCCGCCGAGTGGTTAGCGTTCAAGCCCCGTAATCGCTGGATCGCTGGAACGAGCCCCGTTCGTCAGTGTTTTTTTTTTATTTCTAACACAGCCATTTTTTATTTATATTACAATTGATAGAATGGGAAAAATACCTGTAATCGCATTAAATTTCATTAAATTGACAATGTTACTGGGTAATATACAAATTTTTACTAGCACAAATAATATAATATTCATAACTACTTACTAGTAAATGACCAAACGCATAAAGTGATACTAAAAATGTATGCTTGTCCGTGATTTGAGAAATCCCTTATACTTAGAAGGTGCCCGAAAATACTTGTTACCTGCAAGTTTTGACCGGCACAGACGGTTTTAGAAAGACGTGCAATTAATCGTCGCTTTCCACATTACAAGTTGGAGGTGTTATTTTTCGTAAAAACATGGAAAACATAAAGTTAAATGTCACCAGCTGCATTGAATGAATACTACGTTTCCGCATACGCAAAGTTTTTTGAGGTTTTCCGTGGAAAAACAAACCTCGTTAGCATTTCTAGAAACCTCTCTTTGAGCCGATAATGTGGAAGGAAACCATGCATAACGCCTTTAATATCGGTGCTGATAATTGGTCATGCAGTATCGACTGTATTTTAATAGCGTCTTCACGAGAAGCAATTTCTCGTTTTCTTTCGATTAAATACGCACAATTTTGAAGAGACGGACAAGCATACATTTTCAGTATCACTTTGTTCATTTGGTCTTTTAGTAGCCGATAGTTGTGAATATTATATTATTTGTTATAGTAAAAATTTGTAGACTGCCAAATAACATTGTAAATTTAATAAAAGTACATCTGATTCCACATATTTTTCCCATTATATCAACTGTAATGTAAATAGAAAAGAAAATAACTGTGTTAGAAATAAAAAAACTGACGAACGGAACTCGATCCAGCGATTACGGGGCTTGAACGCTAACCACTTTTTTTTGGGTTAATTTTCGTTGCGTTTGTTCAGGGTGGACGTTACTTTTTGATCCGTTCATTCAGTTTTTTTTATTACAGAGGTACTGCTAACTCTCCGACCGAACACGCTGAACTAACGTGCCGGCATTCAGCCGGCTGCCGCCGCTTCATGGTAAATATGACCACGAACCGGTATATATATATATTTGACGACTGAAATTATCTTGAGATTTTCTCAATGACGCTTGAGAAGTACGCGCTATGCTTACACATTTGTTGTCGTCATGGAGTGCTACGAGTGTATCAAAATCCATTTTCGTTCAAATTAGAATCATAAAGCTATTTGTACCGAAAGAATATGTTTAACGTTGTTTCTGCATGTTTTTAGTTCTTGCATTTTCTTACAACCTGGTTCAATTACTATGTTATAAAAACGATGTGCATGCAGGCGGAATCAACGATTAATGAGGGACCCGATGGCACCACCATAACTTAAAATAATATTAAACTTAATCTGATTCGTAAGACACGTCGTAATTCCGAGGTAGGTCTTGTACGACGCCATGGGAATGGCGTTACAAGCCAAGGAGGAGGCTCAGTTGAGGTTGGGAAGTTGTGGGGCGTGTCTTGGCACGCCATTGACGGGGGAAGCAGATGTCTTGGCAGCGACAAGTATTTTTCAAGACGGCGCTGTATTGTTTCTCCCTGGCGTGAAGATGGCAGCACTGATGCAGAGATATGGTGGAGTACATCACGCTAGTAGTGGTGTTTTTATTTTCGAATCCAAGTAAAGAAATATAATTCAAAGTTTTTGTTTGTTATTTACCAAGTTTCAAAAACAGCTCGGTCACATTATGAAGCTGTGATCGTGAAGCCCTGAGCAACCAACGACCAAAGAAGTTGCGGATTTGAGAATAAGTTGATGGGGATTCGCTTTTTTAAAAAAAGCAATAAACCATAGGTTGTTCCCAACATTTAAATATAAATTTACACAAAGTTGGCAAGCGACCCCGCAAGAAAGCTAGCTTGGTCGGTTGTGTCCACTGAGGACCACGGTGCTGAATCCTTTAGAGGGAGACACATATCGTCTGAAGGAAAATGCTCCCTAACATCTAATTAAAGTGGAAAACCTAATACTGTTTACTCGAAAGTGCCACAGTCGCTCATCTCTGAGAGCTGGCTCCCGACTAGTTGACAAAAAGTGCGAGAAACCTAAATCTGGACACCACTCGTTGCCAGTGTCTAATCTGTAAACCACTACTCGCCTGGCTCGACCGCTTTGCCACAAATCTACATCAACAGATCCAACTCACTTAGTGACACAGTTCGCCGTACCGCAATGTCATCGTAGTACTAAATCCAAAGTCATTCTGTCTGGGCCTAGCAAAAGGAAACTAAATTTACGCGAACGAGAATAATCGTAACAAACATGTCCCCATGCGTGTGATTGTATAATGCTAAGTGGCTTACAGCAGCATGCAGTACTCTGTACAAGTGGACCTAGTCTATTATAATAGCTAACAATAATTTCAACCCACGAAACAATCACACTTTATGTAGAAAGAAGGACAGCCATTATGCCAACTACAGCATTTTCAACATCCACTTCTTCCGCTGCATTCATAACGGCTGACTAGTTTTTATGTTAACTGCAATGAGAAATAACAAAATTCTGCTGATGAAATTCTACTTCTGAAGGCAGGCAGGACGTTTCATATCCAAAGACCGTATGCTGACTGTTGAGCGCGAGGACACGTGAACTCACTTAAATAGGAACGTGACTGGCTAGGAAAAATTGATCTGAAAGAACGTTCGAATATAAATCCTTATAATTAAAACAGTAGGATGCGTAACATAAATGCTCGTAAAACTCGTGGAACACAGTTCCCTCACTCGAGGAAATCATTCAAAACAAAATCCACATACGTTAGAAAAAACTGAAAAGCTGTCTTTACTAACGACCGTGACTAAATTAAATGTCCTAGCATTCGGGTAACCAAGAAAAGAAACAGATTATTTCCCACATATCAAAACCTACTCTCCTCACCAGAGCACAAGAAACAGATCTCCACATAAGAGACCCGATCCCAAGCCACTAAAGTTTCAATGAAATTCTCCGTCTTCAGTTTCGCGACGCGAACCAAGAAAGTATTTCCGGATGAACAACGCGATTCCCGTGAACGAATAGCAAGCTCATACTACGAATGCTGCTCACCGTCGAAGTACATCTTACGATACTAGAAAGCTGCAGACAGCCGGCCGATGTGGCCGAGCGGTTCTAGACGCTTCACTCCGGTCGCAGGTTCGAATCCTGCCTCGATCATGGAAGTGTGTGATGTCCTTGGGTTAGTTAGTTTTAAGTAGTTCTAAGCCTAGAGGACCGATGACCTGAGGTGTTAAGTCCCATAGTACTTAGAGTTTTTTTTTTTTTTTTTTTTTTTTTTTTTACCAGGCTGTAAAATAAGATTTACTCCAAGCACGTCAAGATAGAGACCAATTCTTCAAACTCGCAACCCAGAATCCCGTGAGACAGGAGGCGACCTCGTTGGTCAGTTCAACAGGAATTCAAAGACCACTTCTTGATCGACGTGCAGTCGTCGCAAAGATCAACTATGCTGTTCGCAATCGATAACTAACTGCAGAAATTTGTCTTTCCTGAAGATCTGCGTTAACTAATACGCGAAATGCACTGTCCGCTCACATTAACGCTCAGCCTATGTTCGATGTCAACACGCAGTAAGTGCTCACAGACGGCAGTTGGCAGCACTGGCAATAAAGGGTATGTACATAGCTTCGGGAACATCCGGAAAACAATGCAGTCATTGTCGAAATGCGAAATCTGAGCGATTTGTCTGACGTCCTCAAGGGGATGATCTTTGGCTTTCGGACCAAGCGTGGAAGCAATTCCACAGAGCAAAGTTCACTGTTCAAGTGCCGCCGTGGATTAAGTATACAGTGCACGCAAAATGGCGCTGTCCAAAATCGGAGTCGAAGCATCTGTGGTGATGATGGACCATAGATGACTGGGGCGAATGATGGCTGTATAATATGTACGGCCGAATAGACGTGCAACTGTTGAGTAACTGACCGCTCAGGTGAACCAATGGGGTTGCCAGCAGTGTGCCCTCAGAGACCGTTCAGTGAACATTGCTGCGTATGGGCCTCCGCAGCAGATGCCTCTTCATCAACAATGAAGGACGGTATTTGCACGCCCATACAACTAGACGTTCACTGAGTGGTGACAGGTGGTCTAGTCAGATGGATCACGTTTTGTGCTCCGTCGGCGTGAACGTCTGAAAGCAAACATCCTACACAAACGTCGGAAGGGTGCAGGCTCGAGAAAGGAGCGTTATGCTTTGAGAAATGTTTTCGTGGCATTCTCCGACCGATCTCGTCATTCTGTATGGCACAATGAATCATCACAAGCGTCCATCTATCCTTGGGGACCATGTCCACCACTACGTGCCGTTTGTTACTCCTCGGCATGATGGGCTTTACCAGCAGGGTAACGCAATGTGCCACACAGTTTGCAGCTCGGGGTTCGAAGAGCACCAGGATGACTTCACCGCACTTTCTTGGCCACCAAAATCGCCATAATTACATCCAATCGAGAATCTGTGAGATCACGTCGAGCGTGCTGTTCGCAACATGAACCCTCAACCGAGAAATCTAGCGCATCTGGACGTGATACTGAAATCGGCATGCGTCAATTTCTCTTTTGGTATCCTCCAGAACTGCACTGACTCTCTTCTTGCACGTCTAGCAGCGGAAAATGTGGTTATTCAGGCTTTTGACAGGGGGTCACATTAATGTGTTATTGTGGCATTTAACATCATTTGAGATTTCGTATACGCTTAGGCAAACTATGGGCCTACTGTGTATACATGTACTGGTTCCAGGTCTCGTTGCAGAGCTCACAAACACGTGAAGGAAAGTTAGAAGAGTTTAGAGCTGAGCACCAGGAGAGGAGCCGCTCAGGCCAGATGCGTTGATAGAAATACCCGCAGACGAAGTACGTGTAGGTGAGCAGCATGGCGGCCGGCTCATCTTCGTTCTGGAGAGGTGAAGCCGACTGCGCTCTCAGTGTATTACCGTATGTGGCAACAGGTGCGGCGCACACGTCACCGCCAGATAACGCGGCGGCTGAGGGCGGCTCAGAGCGCAGCCTAAGGCCTGCGGGTGTGCAAACACTTGCCTGCCTGCACAGTCCTTATCACCTTGTACGCGGAGCTGCACTGCAGTCACGAGGGTCTATGAGTGGCATTAAGGCTGCCTCTCGAATCTTAAAGTTTACACTGGAACCACATCTTCCAACTATTAGGATAGTGCATAACTTCGTAGCGCTTTTGTTTTGCGTTTTGGTACTGCGTTCACTATGAATTTATTTATTGACTGTCATTTTTTATTCGTAGTTCAGTGTTGCTATTTGAGTTTACATATTGTCATTGTGTCATATATGGTAGCGAGTGGGGCTGTGGGCACTGGAAAACGCAGTGCCAAGCGGAGATAGCGGTTCAAAAGTGGTTCAAATGGCCCTGACCACTATGGGACTTAACATCCGAGGTCATCAGTCCCCTAGAACTTAGAACTACTTAAACCTAACTAACCTAAGGACATCACACACATCCATGCCCGAGGCAGGATTGGAACCTGCGACCGTAGCGGTCAACGGTTCCAGACTGAAGCGCCTAGAACCGCTCGGCCACCCCGGCCGGCCGGAGATATCAGATCATTACCAATTCAATAGAAGGGTGACAGCAGCGGGGACAGTAAGAAACATTTGTGCCGTGTATGGGAATCATGCCATTGGACAGAGCACGGCAGGCCGGCCGCGGTGGCCGAGCGGTTCTAGGCGCTTCAGTCCGGAACCGAGCGACCACTACGGTCGCAGATTCGAATCCTACATCGGGCATGGATGTGTGTGATGTCCTTCTGTTAGTTAGGTTTAAGTAGTTCTAGGGACTAATTACCTCAGGTGTTAAGTCCCGTAGCGCTCAGAGCCATTTGAACTTTTTTGAACAGAGCACGGCAAGAAATGATACATGTCAGTGTACTCGAGAACTGGTAGATACGATGAACTGTGATCATTCCACCACAGAGCGACATTTGCGTGGAATAGGGGAGGTTAAAAACTCGAGTCTATGTGTACAGCATGCTCTAAGCCAAAATCACAAAAATCAGCGGGTGGTCATTTGTGCATACCCGCTTGCACGCCATCAGCTGGCTCGTGAACACTGCCGATCATTCCTATCCTGCACTGTTCCTAGCGACGAGATATAGAGTCTAAATATGGAAAAGAAAAGACTGGTTGGGACCAAATAAAGCAGCAACTCCCCGTAAAAAGACATACGCGCATCCACGAAACACAGTATTACGCATCTGGTGGAACACAGAGGGTGTGGTGCACCACAAACTGTTTCCCCGAGGTGTAACCACCACTGGTGACATTTGTTGTTAACAACTGAGACGCCTTGCACACGCAGTCCAAAAACAGCACACCAAAAATGGTTCATATGGCTCTGAGCACTATGGGACTTAACATCTGAGGTCATCAATCCCCTAGGCTTAGAACTACTAAAACCTAACTAACCTAAGGACATCACACACATCCATGTCCGAGGCAGGATTCGAACCTGCGACCGTAGCAGCAGCGCCATTCCGGACTGAAGCGCCTAGAGCCGCTCGGCTACAACAGCCGGCGAACAGCACACAGGAAGACTGCGCGAAATATACTACTCCACGATAACACCCGCCCGCATTCTTCTAGACTGACAAAAAACGCTGAACAGGAGTTGGATTTGGCAGTCATTCCGCACCCACAGTATTCACTTGATCTAGCTCCTTCAGTATTCACCTGATCTAGCTCCCTTAGATTTTCACTTTTTCCGCTTTCTATGAACAACCTTGAAGAAACTTTCTTTCCGGATGAAAATGTGCTCCGAACATGGCTCGACGAGTTCTTCGCCTTAAAGTCACGTTATTGCTACAGTCGTGGAATTGGAAAGTTACCCCAGCACTGGCAGACTGTTGTAAATTGCGAAGGAGAATACATTATTGATGAATAAAGTCACCACTATTTGATAGTTGTGGGGAAAGGCTGCGAACTTATGCATGAACGTAGCATATCTACATGTTTTGACAAATAAACATGTAAACAAATTAGCACACAACTTTCAAGAGCAACGCAGTATTCATTATTTCGTTTTCACATGGATTTAAGCGATTCATCTATAATCTACGAAATTTGTAGTATTGAAATTTTTGGGGTAAATTTAAATGTATATCTAAAGGATCAGGTTATGGAAAATGGACGTTGCGTATTTGTCGCGATACACAAGAAACTCAAATCCACCAGGATTGAAATTTAATGCGCATGTGAAAATTTTTGGGCAAGGCTCAGTATCAAAGGCGGGAAAAAAACTGGTCCTTCTATCGACGACCCCCAGGTGTAACCGAATGCTTTACAGAAATCCAGATTAGGAAAGAGTCTATTATTTGAATAGTTATTTTTATAAAAGTACGTTGAGCGTAATATGCCCCTACCACTCCTAAGATTGGCGGTGGGTGCACAAATACAGCGATCTAAGAGCATATCTCTATAATGTCTGAAGCAGTTTCTAACAAACTTGTCGCATGTATAACTTGCTACCTGGAAAACAATTACCGTGATGGTTAAGACATCCCCAGCTACATGACTCATTATTGTATAAAAATAGTTTGAGAGGTAGACTCTAACACCCCTAGGGATGGATGTGGGAATGAGAAAGGCTGAGGTAAAAATCTTCATAATCGACCTGTTGGTATTTCTTTTCTGCAGTTCGTTGATTGGGAATATTTTAAAAGTATGAAGCACAATTATTCAGTAGGGTCTATCAGGCCGCGAGAAAGAGCACTGCAGGGAGTTAGCATCTTTGTCAGCGCAGAGTCGTTCGGGACCAAAGACGATGTCACCCGGCTGAGTAACACAGATACATTTAAAGTTCTCTTTGGAACAGCATCATGTAAAACAGCTAGTGAGCTCAGTAAGAACAGCAGAGAATAAAACAATCGTTAGTTTTTGCGGTAAACTCTTCGAATTTAATTTAAATCCAAAGTATTGCGATAAACAAAATTTAAAGAGTGACGGAATGTCAGTGAATACGAAGAAATGAGATGAAATACTTCATCTATTACAAATTAAAAAGCGTTTGTTCCATTTTCACCCCTAAAAAGCTCAACCTTAGTCCACAACATCTTGCGAACTTCTGACGGAGTCAGAATTACGAGCTTACTCAGCATTCAGATGTAACAGCACGATGAAATTCGCTGCTGATGCTGATGAAATATGCATGCAAATACCTGTGAAATGTCTTGAATATATGTTAAATATAGACTGTGTACAATGTTAACATCATTAACGCCATATAGCTCCTTTACTTTGAACAAAGCCTGCAGTTAAATATACGTGTGATACGGTAAAATATTTTACATTCACTTTCTTTCTACAGTCTTTAGTAGTTGGCGTTAAAAATTAGGAATCTACATACAGAGCAGAACTGTGTAAAACATATTTTTATTATGATTCTGACCCATATACGGTGTATCAACTTTGGCTATAAAATTTTTGCAATGTTAATAAACCACAAAAAGACAATGTAATATTATAAATCATGCATAAGTATAACCACTTGTTTAGAAATGTATTGACGAGCGACGTATTTCGAAAAAACTGCCGTTACGTAGTCTAATAAAAACGCATACAACAATGCCGTCTATGCTATTTTCTATTCATGGAGGTATATTAAGGGTAGAAGGAGCCACAGATTTACGCTGTGCGTTGCTTTGAAGGATGTGCCGCCATGTTGGATGCCCGAAAACATTAGGAGAGTACTGTTTAGGATTGTTTATTGTTCTCAAGTACTGTCGTTTTAAATAGTAAATTAAATATTACAGTGCTTTTGCTAATAACCCAGCATCAGGAAGCTATTTTTTTTGTCTTAAAAGCGTATTTAATCCAGTAATACGACGCTTTTGGCTTCATTAATGTAACTTTTCTTGTTGTACATTTCGGATAAGCAAGAGAACTATGTGATGTGAAAAGGCTGTTTGCGTAAGCCAGCGTTTTCCTTAATATATGGTGACGAAAGTGATGTTCGATCTCTGTCCTCTCGAAAATGCTGAGGATATTTTTGCTATCTTTGGTCAGTTTTTAGTCTTTCCGTCTCACAACGTTCATCCAGAGGCCTTTTCGTGTTGGACTGATCGGAAATCTAAAGCCAAATTTTAGAAATAAAACCACTACAATACAAATAAGCAGCGCAAGAAAAATTCATGTGTATAAAACGAAATATCGATTGAACGAGGCAACTTACTACTGAAATGTGATATATTTACGCTTAAGACTATTATCAGATCGGTACACTCGTAAATGACGGAAATTAGAATTTTAGATTAAAACACTTTCACTTATAGCAACGCCATTTAAGTCACGAGACGAAGCGATGTATGATAGCGTTAGGACCAACCCATTCCTTCCGTGGTGCAGCGATTCTGCTTTGTGGTAAAAAAGTTAGGATTCGGGTACTGTGTGGTAGCCGGAAGGCGGCTCGATACTCAAACATCACATCGCCACTTTTATGACTGCGACGCACGTACGACGTATCTCTCTGGAAGAGCGAGAGCCGATGTCACGGCCGGAAGCTCGGCGTTATCTGTGGTGTGCGCAGCTCCGTTTCTGGAGCGTAACGCTTCTCCTCTTATCGCACGTCGCTATCCACCACACCTGCGGAGAATGAATGTTGTGCTAAGAAACTTGTAAGGAAGGATCACTGCAACGAGTGCGTATCGACTGAGGTAGCAGACCTTACGTTTGCGACATATTCGCAGGCTTACAGGTCTCATTATCCTCAGTTACCTAAAAGGTTGGTTGGTTGATTCGCGGAGGGGACCAAACAGCCAGGTCATAGGTCCCGTCGGATTAGGGAAGTACGTTTTCGGTGCTTGTCAAAGGAACCATCCTGGCACTCGCCTGCAGCGATCTGAGGTTTTTGTGACTACGGCCGTTTACTGTTGTGAGAAAATAAAACACCTACAGCCGTCCTTATTATGTTATTTATTTTTTTGCAGCCAATAGAGTCTTGTCCTTGTTCCTCATTCTGTTTTTAATCTGTTTTCATGTTGCTTGATTGATAATTTGATAATGCTAACGTTACTGTTTTATGCATACAGGCCTAAGGATGGCACATTGGGATGCCGAAACTGGTTGCAGCAAAAGAAATAACATCATAAGGACGGTTTTAGGCGGTATTTTATCTCACAATACTAAATCAGGATGGCTGGACGCGGGTTTGAAACGTCGTTCTCCCAAATGCGAGTCCAGTGTGCTAATCACTGAGCCACATCATTCAGTAGGTACCAAAAAGGCTGTCGTTTTGTACGCTGAGTGCTCTGCAACTCGCACGAAACTCATAAACTTGTTTTTAGATGACTAAAACGTAGGAATTACCTGTGTGTGAGTTATTTTTAAAATTTTGTTATGCCTGGTCGGTATCGGGCAACACGCTCGTCTTCCACGGCGCAGAACAGCATAAGGCATAAGGCTGACGCTGAGTCACAGGAGAGCGGGAAGAGGTGTGGTGCGACACCTCTATTGCTCGTCGACGCCGCCCGCGGCTTATTCCTTTGATACAACAGGCGCCGACAGAAGATCACAGTGGTGCTCTTCTCTCCCACGACTTACAGCTAGCCAAATGTGACAGTTCAAGGAGGGGAAAACGTAAAAGGTGACGTACTGTGCGAACACTCACGTATTCAGTATGGACGATCTTCTGTAAACCTAAGTTCTTACATTCTCCTGATGTCTTTTAAGTACAGAACCCTAACTGCTCCGAGACAGTGGGCTGTCAACTGCCTCCCTGTTCGGAGACAGTGGGCTGTGGGCTGTCAACTACTTCCCTGTTCAGAGACAGTGGGCTGTCAGCTGTCAACTACCTCGCTGTTCCGAGTCAGTGGACTGTGGGCTGTCAACTACCCCTGTGTTCCGAGACAGTGGGTTGTGGACTGTCAACTAACTCCCTGTTCCGAGACAGTGGGCTGTGGTCTGTCAGCTACTTCCCTGTTCAGGGACAGTGGGCTGTGGGCTGTCAACTACTTCCCTGTTCAGAGACAGTGGGCTGTCAGCTGTCAACTACCTCGCTGTTCCGAGTCAGTGGACTGTGGGCTGTCAACTACCTCCGTGTTCCGAGACAGTGGGCTGTGGGCTGTCAACTACTTCCCTGTTCAGGGACAGTGGGCTGTGGGCTGTCAACTACTTCCCTGTTCAGAGACAGTGGGTTGTCAGCTGTCAACTACCTCCCTGTTCCGAGTCAGTGGGCTGTGGTCTGTCAGCTACCTCCCACATGGCTAATGTGATCGTGGTACCAGGAATACGGAGCACTGGCAGGCTTACAAATGTGAAATACACTGCCTCACAACGAAAGTGAAGCGCCGAGGAGGACAGAAGAAAAATAAATGAAACGTCACGGACTAAGATAATATGTGAGGTTGTTACAGCGATTACAAAATCGAGCCATATTTATAAAGAAGTTGGCAGTATCAGCCCACTTATGAGTACGACGTTGCACCCCTCTGGCCTAGACGCATGCTGTTATTCGATTGGGAGAGTGCCATTAAGCCATTGTATCGTTTCCTGAGGCAAGGTGTCCCACAAATCTGGTAAGTACATTAAATGTAGTCGCATTTGCGAATATGGACAACTAGTAGCTGTAGAATAGAATGAAGACAATGAAAATTTGTGCCGTACCGGAATTCGAACCCGTAGTTCTCGCTTATCGCGGGCGGTCGCCTTACCATTAGGCTATCCATGTCCAAGTCCATACCAGAACTTTCATATGTCATCAACCATGCGTCTACAACCTGTACTCGTACATCCATTTGGATATTCCCGCATAGGTGAGGCTTTTTACTTGGAAGAGGCTTGCCCGGTAGCGGCGGATAAATACGATGCAAGCATGGCCAAAGGAAATTTGCATCGTAAGTCTGAATAACACAGGCACGGCAATATCGTATTTATCCGCCGACACCGGGCAAACGACTTACAAGTAAAATGACCAGCAGAACCAGCATAAAATATGGACCAGCAACCGCATCGCTTAGCGTGACAGTTGAAGGAGCTGATACATGTAGCGACGGAGAGATTTTCAATGTTATACGCTCCTCCCCCAGACTAATTCCTGCTTAGGGGCCTGCACGAGCAGTTACACAATATCACATGTAGAAGAGCAGTTTGGGCAGCTGTGGATGCAGGCAGCTGCGCAAAAGCCTTCTTCGCGTCGATGGTAGGACGCGGGTCCGTCGTCTTCCATGGGAACATTTCCTTGACACCTGTACTGCGAGACGAAGACAAGTTGGCACTGGCTCCATTGTGCTCTGGTGAATGAACGAACGAATGTCGTGTGACAAGGGTCTCCCGTCGGGTAGACCGTTCGCCTGGTGCAAGTCTTTCGATTTGACGCCACTTCGGCGACAGTCCCTGAGCGGAGAAAAATCTCCGACCCACCCGGGAATCGAAACCGTGCCCTTAGGATTGACATTCTGTTGCGCTGACCACTCAGCTACCGGGGACGGACATTGTGCTCTGGTGGACACTCACTTGCCAACAATATTTCTTGTCGTACACCATTGGTAACTTGAACCGGAAGATTGGGGAGGGGGTGACAACGGTAAACGAAGTACACGAAACAACACACCCTAAGGTGGCTTGCGGAGTATAGATGTAGATAGGGGACGAACCTGGTGACAACACGATGCATTCCAAGATACTGTGGCGGGATATCATGTCATGATCCAACTGTAAAGTTACATTCCTCTGTGATCTCTCTGACATTCAGCCTTCGATTGGCACGCACAATTTCACTGACTTTCCTCTGTATGAGAATAATGTAATGAGACCATGCAGGCTTGCGTAGGCACAACATCTTCGACCTTGGTCTGTAAGCTGCTTCTTGTCCAAGCTGCACATCGATGCAACTGCTCAGTCGTGAGTTGTGCTGTAATAAGTTAACACGTGTTTGTGTCTGTCGTCACGAAAATGGAACCGCATAATATTGCGCAACGGTATGCCATTTCTTTTTGCGTTAAACTGGGTGAAAACTTCATAAAAGAGTTCTTCGTGTCCGTGCCAACATTGCTGATAATTGGATTCTGCAACACGATAATGCGCCATCCCATACTGCTCTGTCAATACAGCAGTTTTTAACCTCAAAACAAATTTCAGTACTGCCACAGCCACGTTATTCACCAGATATCGCTCTGTGCGACTTTTTTCTATTTCCAAGAGCCAAACCGGCGGTCAAGGGACACATTTTCAAACAAAATGTCCAAAAAGCTGTTACCAGGGTATTGGGGGACATTACAGAAGATGAGTTACAGAGATGTTACCATCAATGGCAGAAGCGCTGGAAAAAGTGTGTGTAATCAGAAGGGAACTAGAATGAGATTTTCACTCTGCAATGGAGTATGGGCTGATATGAAACTTCCTGGCAGATTAAAATTGTATGCCGGACCGAGACTCGAACCTTTTGACTTTCGCGGGCAAGTGCTCTACCATCTGAGCAACCCAAGCACGACTCACTTCCCCTCATCACAGCTTTACTTCCGCCAATACCTCGTCTCCTACTTTCCAGACTTCACAGAAGCTCTCCTGCGAAACTAGCAGAACTAGCACTCCTGGAAGAAAGGATATGGCGGAGACATGGCTTATCCACAGCCTGGGGGATGTTTCCAGAAGTAAAGCTGTGAGGACGGGGCGTGAGTCGTGCTTGGGTAGCTCAAATGGTGGAGCACTTGCCCGCGAAAGGCAAAGGTCCGGAGTTCGAGTCTCGGTCTGGCACACAGTTTTAATCTGCCAGGAAGTTTCAGAAGGGAACTACTTTGAAGCAGACAACACTAAACTTGACTAAAACGGTAAGCAACATTATTTTCACATCAGTCTCATTACTTTATTGTCTCACCTCGCATATAAAAAATCTACGAGTGCAGGTTGTAGACGCATTGTTGACGACATATGGAAGTTTGAGTCTGACCGTGAGTCGTCCACGGATGGCCAAATAGTAAAACGACCGCTCGCGATAAGCGGGAACTCCGGGTTCGAATCCTGGAACGACACAAACTTTGACTGTCGTCATTTCATTCTATAGCTGATGGTTGTCCATATTCGCATATTCGAACACATGTAATTTATGTCATAAGGGCTGTAAAGGTTTTCACAAATTACTGCAACCAGTCACCTTTTATGTAGATGTATTTTATTTAACCATGAGCGGTTTCGAGCTGCCTAGCAACTCATCATCAGATGGTATATACATTCAGTGCTTTTTTGTACCCATTGTGTGGGTGGTTGAGTATCTGTGGCTAGACAGAAACGAGAACAAATAATCGCTACATGTGGTACAGTAACACGAAATATTTACAGCAAAATTTATGTTTAACGTATAAGAGCAATTAATCACTAAATGTGGTACAGTTACACGAAATATTTACAGTTTAATTTACGTTTTGAGGTGTTACTTACAGATAAATCTTTCTGCAGGTATATATATCTCTTTTAGGAGGTATTCTTGAAACCATTGTTGTTCTTGTTTTTCACAATTTCACAAGTTAAAACTTTCTCTAGATTTATATTACTTTTATGAGGCACTGTTGGAAACATATATCTTGTTTTTCGTAATCATCGCTGAACACATTTAGCCACAGATACGAATACAGGATTTACACATTATAAACAAGCCAAAGATTGCAATATAACTACAGTATCAAAGATTTCAAGTTGACCAGAGACATTATTAGTCATCATTCACACTGACAAGAGATTTGTCTTTATTACATAGAAAATAAATGTAAATTAGCTTAAACTAGTAAAATGTTTATTTATAAATTAACTGTGCAATTTTAACAGGTATATAAAACTAGATTTTTTACATTATATTTCAGTTACATTCAAGATTATTGGTATTGAGAGTATAATGACAGCTAATTTCTTGCTCCTTCCATTGGCTGATCTTGGCATATGATGTCTGGGATGAGAAAGTTGATGGTTAACTTAAAATAATAAGTGATGCTGGTATTTGATAGGGTGTGGAAAAGGAGTTGGCGGTGGGGGGGGGGGGGTTGAGGGGGTATAGGAAAATAGAGAGGGGGGTTTAGAGGGTGATGTGGAGAGAGAAGAGAGCTGAAGGGGGGGTGAAGGGGGGGGTGAAGGGGGGGGGGGAGCTGAAGGGGGGCAGAAGTGGTAGAAGCTTTTATGTGTGTGTGTGTGTGTGTGTGTGTGTGTGTGTGTGGGCCATTTTGTGTCTGAATGACTGTTTAGTTTTTTAAGTTCAAAGAATCTTTAAAATTCTGAAACAAGGAGTTATTCGCCAATTCTGTCTGCTCATTTAAAATGGTATGTGGGGAATTATGTTTGTGGGTAAAAATCTCTAATTGTTCGAGAAGATCCATCTTGATTCCCTTGTCTACAGTGTGTAGGATTTGAAGGTTAGTTTTAATGTCTGTTATGGAATGTTTATTATCTGCTAGATGGGTAGCAAAAGTGGATCTATTTAAGTTGTTTAGGCGAAGTGCATCAGTGTGCTCTTTGTATCGGATCTCAAAATTTCTACCTGTTTGCCCTATTTAGTAGCAGGAGCAACTGTCACATCTTAATTTATATGTACCAGATTTTTGGTAGGGTGTGCTGGCTCTTTTGGTGTTGTGGACTATTTTGTTCTGTATTTTGTTGTTAGTGTGAAAACTTATTTTGACATTATGTGGTTTGAAAAGCTTAGCAAGTTTGTATGAGATATTGCCGAGAAAAAGCATACAAACGAATTTGGTTTCTTCTGCTACTGAGGTCTGGTTTGCTGGTTTTGCTTTGTTAGATATAATGTTTTTATCTAATTTTTCAATTATGCTTGGGTCATAAGCATTGTTTGATGCTATTGTTTTTAATATATTGATTTCATTAATTTTTGCAGTAGGATCAGCTTGACTCTTGTTGATACAGTTAAGTGCTGATTTGAAAAAAGCTAGTTTATGCTGATTTGGGTGGCATGATGTATTGTTTATTATGACATCTGAAGTGGTGGGTTTCCTATATATCTGAAATTTATGTTTGTTGTTGTGATGTGTTATGTTTAGGTCAAGAAAATAGATTCCTTTTTGGGTTTGATGTTCTACTGTGAACTGTATTTTGGGGTGAACATTATTAAGTTTACCAGCTAAGGCCTCAATTTCAGTGGCTGTCCCATCGTATAACAACAGGGTGTCATCAACATATCGTTTATAATAAATGATTTTGTCTGTTTCTATTGGGGTTGCTTTAAAGAATTTAATTTCGAGATCATTAATGTAGATGTCAGCAAGAAGGCCAGCTAGACTACTGCCCATTGCTAGACCATCATGTTGAATATATATTTTGTTGTTGAAGGTGAAGTAATTGTGGGACAGCACTAATTCAAGTAAATCCATCAGCTCATAGATTTCCATGTCACTTAGCTTTTTATGTTGTAATAAGTTATTTTTTATTATTCGAAGTGTGTCTATTATAGGTATGTTTGTGTACAGGTTGACAATATCAAGGGATGCAAAGTTAGCTGCATTGGGAATGGAAATTTCTCTGATACTGTCAATAAAATCATAGGTGTTTTTTATGGAATAATTGGTTGGGAATGTATAATATTTCTTGAGTATTTCATGCAGTTTTTTAGTCACTTTGTACCCTGGGCTATTTATGGAATTCACAATCGGGCGTATCAGGTGTCCATCTCTATGAATTTTAGGTTGTGATCTAAGCTTTGGTGCTGTAGGGTTCATTATAACACATTGTTTGGCTTCAATGGATGTCAGCAGAAAGTTACAATTTTTTAACATGTCTTTTATTTTAGCTTGGTATTTGGGAGTGGGGTCAGATTTCAACTCAGTTATGTTGTTATTCTGGAAAAATTCTAGGGTTTTCTTAATGTAATCAGACTCGTACATTATCACGGCTGTGCTGCCTTTGTCAGATTTAACAACAAGGGCACTACTGTTTGTTAGCTTTTTGTTAATTTGTTTCAGTGTTGCAGATTCATCATGTTTATTATTATGGAGCCTTTGTGCATCTATGTTTTTCTTTATTATTTTGTTTGCATTATGGGCTAGAGCATTTTGATCATTCTGATCTAGTTTTGATGCTATACAGGCTATTTTGGTGTTAGTTATTAGGTCTTTAACACTGTTGTAATCAAGTTTTGTGGCAATATTATGTTTAAGTCCCTTATTTAACAAATTTAATTCTGTGCTATTGAAATTAATGCTTGTTGTATTAACTACTCTCTCAAAGAATTTATGTTGCACGGGAGGGCATTCATTTGGTGGAATGGGGGATTTTTTGGCAATCAGGAGTGAGAGCTTTTCTTTTTGTTTATGTGCAATTTTCAACTTCTCTTTATCCACATTTAGTTGGGTTAGATCTAAGAACTTCGTGATTTGGCTTAGAGTGAGATAGTTGCTTAACTCTAAGTGCAGCATGTAGATGTCCCTGTTTAACAAGTCTTTTCGTTTATAATGTGATCTAATTTCGAAACCGGTCATGGTTAAATAAAATACATCTACATAAAAGGTGACTGGTTGCAGTAATTTCTGAAAACCTTTTCACACCACAGTCGCAGTGTTCCACATCCACAATGGATAAAAGTCTTATAAGGGCTGTAGTCGCCAAAGAGGACCTTTGCATCCTAAATCACTATAACACAGGCACTGCAATATAATACTGTGGTAAGTGGTCCTAGACATTCTGGATACTGGTGCTGGACTGGATTTTACGTCCACACAAGTTCTATCAGGTCGGATCTGGCGATCTTGCTGGCAACAGGAGTACCTCAACATCACTTGGGCAGTCCATGTCAGTCATGTATAGCTGAACATTGTCCTGTTGAAAAATTGGACCACTATACTGTCACATGAGAGGTTACACATGAGAACCACAGGATGTCCATGGTGCACAGGTGCGTCGCCAGGTTTCGCTCAGTCTCTACCAGCTGTGACTTGAAGTCATGGCCGATGGCTCCCCACACCACGACGTCAGGAGTAACACCGCTGCGTCTCTCCAAAACATTGCAACAATGGGATTTCTCACCAGGTCGTCGCCATACTCGTCGACGATGGTCATCCAGTGTAGTGCAGAACCGCGATTCATCGCTGAACACATTGCGAGGCCTCTGATAAGCAGTCCACACTGCCCCGCCACAGCACCAGTCGAAATGCAGCCGTTTGTGTTGTGGTCTTAACAGAAACCTATGCATGGGTTGGTAATTTACCTAGTTCGGCTGCTGCTAATCTTCGAGTAATGCGCAGGATGACATAGAATATTGCAGGGAGTCAATTACTTCTTCTCGGATGGCACGCGCTGATGTGAAGGAGTTACGATGTGCTTGGAGCACAATTCAGTCCTCCCTTGTGATGCTCAGACCAGAACTATGATAAATAGTTGCCTATATCACTTTTTACATACCTCCAACATCGTACTACAGTCACATCCGAATGTCCCAGATATCTGCATATCGCAAGATTCGACGAGCCGGTCAAACGGAGCCCACAGTGTGGTCTCTTTCACACTGTGAGGTGTTGATAACGTCTCAAACATTTACATGGTATCTCCGTGTTCTTCACAGTGATCTCTCAACGGCTGAAGCTGTTCATGCCCCTTATATACCGTTCCAAGCCACGTCACAACACCACCCACGAAAGCCGCGCGGGATTAGCCGAGCGGTCTCGGGCGCTGCAGTCGTAGACTGTGACGCTGGTCCCGGCGGAGGTTCGAGTCCTCCCTCGAGCATGGGTGTGTGTTTAGTCTAAGTGGTGTGTAAGCTTAGGGACTGATGACCTTAGCAGTTAAGTCCCATAAGATTTCACAGACATTTGGAAATGTCATGTGGTTAGGACCTCCCGTCGGGTAGACCGTTCGCCTGGTGCAAGTCTTTCGAGTTGACGCCACTTCGGTGACTTGCGTGTCGATGGGGATGAAATGATCGTCATAAGGACAATACTACACCCACTCCCTGAGTGGAGAAAATCTCCGACCCAGCCGGAAATGGAACCCGGGCCGTTAGGTATGACATTCCATCGCGCTGACCACTCAGCTACCAGGGACGGACACCAAACACGAACAATATGTACTAATGCACTCATGTGGTCTATCTACTGTCATGGAGAATTGCAACTCTTAATCATTTACATACCCGTCGATGGTGTGTAAGTGTATAAAATGACGTTGACGATCCGACCTTGTCTTCTGTGTGCTTCTGTTTTTTCTTGTTAGGTAGTGGATATAGTGGCTCTGGTTATGGTTAAGGTTCTGAAGAAGAGGGTGAAAATGAGATGGATGAGTAATGTACAGTGGTGTGTCTGAATAGGTATGTTTTGGCGGCCAGTAGCAATTGCCGTCAGGCCATGAGGGGTGGGTGATCTGTACAACGTAGGATATACCGGGAGGATAAAGGTATGTACTTGGCGTTGAGAAAGGATATGTTCTTTATTTGTCAGGAGAAACCGGATATCGTGGCTTTAGATGTTGTAGTGCTGTTGTACCACGACATCCTTTTAGGTAGTGGCGAGGACTGGAAGGAGTTTACACCAGGGCTTCGAGGTGTTTAAAAACGAAGAATAGTTTGTTATGAGATTAAATGGCTTGAGTGTTTAGGTGGAGTAGAGACCTGGCTGTAAAGGGGATTTGGGGGTGGTGTTTTGAAGAGGTGAGTGTGTTATAAAACGTTGCTTGAAGTTCTGATCATGTCTTCGGCTGTGGGAGCTGGTTAAAGGAAATTGTTAGAATGTGGTGGATTATCAGTGGGTAACAGCTTGGCTTTTCATTTGGAGGAGTAAGTGGGGTGTGATTGATTGCAGCTGTAACAGGAGGGAGGGTAGGCGAGGTTTGGCTACTGATTTGGCAAGTAAAGGAATTTGCAACGCGGGCAAGAGGACGAGTTGGCACCTTTGGCAACGTTAGGATTAGGATTGGGATTTTGGGGGGGTCAACTTTATGTCCTCTGTGAGGGTTCAGGGAAGAAAATCAGTTTTGTCCTTTTTCAAAGGGACTATCCCAGCTTTTGCCAAAAGTGATTTAGGGACACCATGGATTAAAATTTTTTTAAAATGAAATGGTTAAATGTTTTGTGAATTCATTTGTCTAAAAATAAGAAATAAAACAGATTAGAGAAACATTTGACGCATCTCGAAATCGTGTACTTTTCTGTCAAAGAAGTGAGTGAGCAAGGACGATGGTGATGGCAGCCCTTTCAAGGGAGATATTTCTTATTCCTTCACATGCGTCACCCAGATATTTGGACAATTCTCTATTGAAACATTTTTGACACTGAAACTGTTAGAACTTTTTTGTACTCCGTGTGTGGATGATAGAAGTATGTCATGGGCCCAGGTCAGCGGACTTCTTGGTCTACATAATCCACAGACAAATATCCTCTACTACTCTTTAAAATACTAAGACTGTAAGTTAAAGATGGACTTTAAATTCTCGGTCGTAACATCACTTCCTGTACACGATATCGAGTATCATTCAAAGCCGCGTCAAATGTTTCTCAAATCTGTTTTAATTCTTACTTTTAGACAAATGTTTTCATAAAACAGTTGACCGTTTTCTTCAATTTTAACTTTTATATCCAAGTTTTGATCAGAACGCAGCTAACCTCGCTGTTGCCAGCTATCGACGGTGAAGCACTTACGGCTGCAAGAGAAACATTAGTCGTCTGTAGAGCTGTGTCAACATTGGGGCATTACCATAGAGGCGTTTACAAAACCGCTTTCGCAGCGTCTTCCTTTCTCGAAGTCTTCTGATTTTAGCACTTGGTACGAAAGAGCCATTTTGACAGGTAAATATCACACCAATGCAACTTTTTATGTCGAAACAGCTAGACTTCGAAGAAATGAGACTTTTGACAGCTCGTTTGCCTCCTAGCGTCTTCCATCCTCTAAAAGACCTATATGTAGGACTCAGTTTAAAGAAAGCCTTCAAATATCGTACCATACAACCATTTTTATGCAAAATGGCTAGGTCGTGAAGAGATGAACTTTTTAACACATTATTTAAAGCTAGCAGCCGCTGTTCGTGAATTATTTCAATTTTATTCTAATCACTACGTAAGTTTTGCTTGATTACCTACATTAATTGCAAGTAATAAAACTTTTTCCAGAACTAGACCTCACGCTGGTCATTTTTCTATTCTTTGTTCGGCTATCGAGAATCTAACAAAACTTCAATGTGTAACTTTTGCTCAAATCACTAATTAAGCTTTCTTAAGTAACATAATCAGTTTAAAGTAATTAAATATATTTTGAAACCTACAACTACCGCTACTCAATTTGATACAATATTTGTCCATTTATCACTTTTCTTTTAGGCACGAAAATTCCGATAGAAGAATCCCTGAAATAAGTAATTACTTTTTCGTAAATACCCTGATTAATTTCAAGCAGTTAATCCTTATTTGCAAAACTAGACATCACACCAGTAAATTTGGTAACCTATTTGCTCATTTCCCAGTCTTAGTTTTAGCTACGAAAATTAGCACAATAATACAATGTGTAATTTACAGGGAGACATGTTTTTGATACATTCAAACATCTGACCAAAAACTAAATCTGGTTAGCCAGACGGGGAAGTGAACCACTGTACTTCGGAATGTCTTTCCAGTGCGCCACGAGTGTGATTGTGCTGGAGAGTGGGAGCAGGAAGACAGAAGGAAACTGGAGGACAGAGCTGTACTACTGGTGGGGAGTTCTTTACAGATGGAGCAGAAGCTCCCATAGAACAGTGCTGGGGAAGGAAACCAGCTGAGTCATTTCCAAAGGATCCACCCCAACATTTGCGCATAACGACATGGAAGACAGGCAGTAGACCCAAGCCGCTGCGGCACCTCGCTCGGACCGAACAGCAGGTAAAACTCTCAGGCATATATCTGTCGCCATTTATTTGCTAGGAAGCTAAAACTTTGGTAGTTTCCATTAGACGCAACATACTTCATCAACTTAGTGGATCGAGAATTTATAAAGTATCACAGTTTAGAACATGTAATCACCACTAATATTGTGTTATAAAATCAGTTTCCTGAACCTGCATAAACCAACCATCCCTTAATCGTCAGCTTGAGTCGCGTAGCAATGGCTGGACCTCAACAACCGTAAGGGGTAGTATTGTCCTCTAGTGTCCCGAAGCAGAGTTGTAATGGAAATTGAAGCAAACGACTTGTAACAAGTTGGTTGACGCCACTGATGACAACATATTCATGACTATCTCATTCTCACACTCCATGGTCGTTAATAAGACGAAATAAAACGTAGGTAAATAAATATTATTTTGTTTTAGATTACTAATGTAATACAAGCAAACTTGCGTGCTGTAATCTTTAGTGCACAGGATTGTTGGCTGTTGGCTTGTGGGAAGCTCAACTGCGTGTTGATTATTATCCAGCTGCTGTTATTAGTGAGACAAAAAATGTTAAAAATATCCTAAAATTAAAAAAATACATTACTCGTACAAAACTACAAAATACTGATATTCTATGAAACATGAAACTTAGAGAAAAAAATTTCTTACCGATGTAACAAAGAACTGCTTAGGTTCCGAACACCTGACATACAGGGTGATTATAATTAAACTTTCAATGGCTGTAGAATAACACCACTGGTAAGAATGAAGTCAAACTGCAACGGAATATTATCGAAGAAGGGGGAAAACGTATGGCAGAAGAAAAAAATAGTGTGAAAATTGACCAATAGATGGCGCTGTATGTGTCAGAATACGTAAATGAAAACACCTATCATGGAATTATTAGCCACCATTTCCCTACATCCTGGCCGTCCATATCTTAATCCGTGTGACTTCTGGCTGGGGACCTATCTGAAATATGTTGCGTTCAGTGTTCCGATTGCAAAATTAGGTGCACTGAAGACACGCATTGCGCAATATATTCTGAACCTGACCCCGGCAACAGTTCGATCGGCTGTGGACCATGCTGTTTCTCGGTTTCAACTTGTTGCAGAAAACTGTGGATAGCGTATTGAACATGTTCTGCGTCAGTCACAAGGAAATTAATAACCCGATTTGATTCTGAATGATGCTTTTTATGCGGTGTTCGGCCACAGGACAATCAAAAACGCATGTGATTGATGCTTTTTATGCGGTGTTTGGCCTCAGGACAATTAAAAACCGATTTTTCCCATCCGATGCGATATGAGCATGCCGCGGTGGATAGGCTTACGTAACTAACATTATCACACCCGTACAACTATACAAACTGAGTAGTACAGTTTATTTAACGTCAAACGTACACCTTAGGCATTGTTGTACGATTGATTTGTCATTTATAGTCGACCAATATTAAATTATTATGCTTACAGCGCCATCTATTGCTACATTTACAATTTATTTTTGTTCTGCCATACGTTTTCCCCCATCTCCGATAATATTCCGTTACACTTTGAGGTCATTCTGATCACTTGTGTTATTTCTAAGGCGGTTGGAAAGTTTAACTTCAATTGTAATCACTGTGTATGTCTAGCTTGAATAATCCACTAGCCTTCATGTTAATCTGCTCCTTTCTCAAGTGCGATTTTTGGTATAAGGAAAGCATATTTATGTCTTTTGGACAGTGGTGGTAGTGATTTTCTGTTCGTTTTGTTCTCCTCTCTTTCTGCATAATCTTCCTCTTCCTCTAATCTTAGATTTCCTAGACTGGCACTTTCTCTTTCTACGTTATTGTAAATGGTTGATTTTTGGCAACATTAATCTTGAAAAATAATATTTTTTTGCCATATCTTTGCAAGTGAATCATACACAATGCATAATTCAGTAACTGTCATGAAAGTAGTATCGATCGCTGTTCCCAGTGCGTCCTAAGGTTAGAAAACCAATAAATGACCTGATAATTAATAGACATAAATGTTACAAGAACAACAGAATATTATTAAAATTACGAAAGAAGAGAGTGAAATGATATCAAATGTCAGTTGCTCATAGTATATGAAACGCAGTCGCAGAGACCTAATCTATCAAATATGATACTTCTAAAGAAAGACAATTTTGAGGAACTAAAAATCATTTTTCTTAATTATCTGTGGTGAAATTGAAATCAGAGGACATTAGTTTTTAACGCCTTGTTGCAAGAACATAAAGCTAAATCAACAATAATAACTATTTTTCGTGAATCCATTATGGAATGTTCGCAAACCACTTGTTAATGATTACATGTAACTCATAGCAATTATTGTGAGGACGAGAAATAGCTGACGCTGTCCTGCTGCAGAAACTGTCGTATAAAATACGGTCATTCTTCATACGCAATACAGTGCCCTTTGTTAACAACGTACTCTGGAGCGGTGTATCCTACGCTGGAATGCCGTTATGGGTTACGTCCTAATATCAGGTCGGGCCTCCTTTCTCCAACCGTAGTGCAGCAATTTGACGTCGCATGGACTCAATAAATTGCTGGAAGTCCCCTGTAGAAATATTGAGGCACGCTGCCTCTATATCCGTCGACTCTTTGCGAAAGAGTTGCCGGTGCAGAATTTTGTCCGCGGTAGTGATCTCTCAATTATTTTCTACAAATGTCAGATGGGGCTCATGCCAGACGACCTGAGTGGCCAAATCATTCGTTCGAATTGTCCAGAATGTTCTTCGAACCAATCGCGAAGATCTGTGGCTCCGCCACATGGCGCATTATGAACCATAAAAAGTTCCACCGCTGTTTGGAAACATTAGGTCCATGATGGCTGTACATGGTCTGTGAGTAGCCGAGCATTACCATTTCCACACTCTTGACACCGTGGGGCCGGCCAGAGTGGCCGAGCGGTTCCAGGCGCTACAGTCTGGAACCGCGCGACCTCTGCGGTCGCAGGTTCGAATCTTGGCTCGGGCATGGATGTCTGTGATGTCCTTAGGTTGGTTAAGTTTAAGTAGTTCTAATTTCTAGGGGACTGATGACCTCAGAAGTTAAGTCCCATAGTGCTCAGCATTTTGTCGCCTACTCGTGGTTTGACTGTCTTTCAACCACTTTCGTTAGATGCTGATGACAGTAGCACGCCAGCAGCCATCCACTATGAGCACTATGAGACTTAACTTCTGAGGTCATTAGTCTCCTAGAACTTAGAACTACTTAAACCTAACTGACCTAAGGACATCACACACATTCATGCCCGGGACGGGATTCAAACCTGCGACCGTAACAGTCGCTCGGTTCCGGACGGAAGCACCTAGAACCGCCCGACCACCGCGACCGGCGACAGTCAGATTGGTACCCCACTGCTGACTGCTGTCCCGGGTCTCTCCAGGCACGTCTTCGCTCGTCACCGGAGCTCAGTTCGAAACGGGACTTATCACTTGAGGCAGTTCTACTCCTGTCAATGAGATTCCAGGTTGAACATGTCTGAAACAACAGAAGATGAGCTTGTTGGCGTGCAGAGGTCAACGGTAGTCGGCGCAAGGGTCACCGTGAGCTCAGCCCCCTTTCTGTCAGCCGCCTGGTGTGGTGCTCGTGGTCACTGAAGCACCGATTGCACGTCGGAACGATGATGATGAATTCGGGGTTCTGAGTGCTTCTCTGACGATTGCTTGGTCCTCTCGTTCTGTCTAGGTCGACGCTCCCTTCTTGACTCTGTGTTCGAACATGGTTCATCCATATCTGCTAACACAGTCGAATAGTGGCATACCTCGTACTCAAATCTCGATCGATTCACCGCTTACTGCCGGATGCTGTGGACGAGCGGTTCTAGGCGCTACAGACCGCAATCGCGCTGCTGCTACGGTCGCAGGTTCGAATCCTGCGTCGGGCATGGATACATGCGATGTCCTTAGGTTAGTTAGATTTAAGTAGTTCTACGTTCTAGGGGACTGATGACCTCCTCAGTTAAGTCTCGTAGTGCTCAGAGTCATTTGAACATTATTTTGGAATGGAATACTCAAAGACTTTCTTGCGCTGGCATCGACATGTCCCTTGTTTCCTATCCTCGCCAGATGTGCAATGTAATTGCGCTGCAGCGTCACACATTCATCCGTCGGATGCCAAAGTTTACAGTTTTGGATTGTGCATTGATATTCGTCTGAATATCAACTTGTGACCGATTTGCTAACTCTTTCGTGGTGCGATTTTTTGCCTTGAAGTGTGCATTTATTCAAAGAAACACTCATTTGATAAAGTCAATGAAATTAATTATACAATATTTTGACTGGTTTTAGAATATTTGCGGGGTGAGAGCTTCATGGCGTTGCTAAATTTTGAAACTGCTTATCTATATATGACGGATAACGTCAGGTGATGTCAGCAATTAGACGGTGGCAGCGGCGAAATTGTAGCGCGTCCGTCAACGTGAAAATGCGGTCGCTACATCCTCTTGAAGTGTCCATAATCCGTCCACGTAGACGCAGATGGACGGAAACAAGGCTGTGGTCGACGATGTATATTCTGCCACATAATACAAGTTTTTAAAATGTACAAAAAAACATATGAACTCGTGGAATATGAAATGGCATATCGTCCGTTTTGCCAATCGTGTAACAGCCGCATCTGGTGAATAACTTCCACGTGTCGAAAATTGTTTAACAGTTTTTATAACTAACTTTACTAACTTACTGTGAGCAAACTCGAATTAGATTTCAAATAAAAAATACAAAGAAACATTATTTTTTGCAACTCACGACAGAGCTGCCCATGCAACAGTCCCGGGTTAGTCATGTTTACGTGGTCATTATGATCTGCAATGTTTCACGAGGCTCGCACTCTTTGAGCCAGTCTGATGTTGTCTTCACGGGTCTGAAATGTATGTGCTTGTCAGTACTTGCCACACGTTTTATGCTGACACGACACGACGTCGGCCCTTTGCGTACACGCAAACTCTCGCAGTCACACTCCATGTTCGACTCTGACTATCGACGTTTCATCGCTCTCTGCCTCACATACAGCAATTCCATTTAATGTGGTTATTACGAAACCATCTTACATGAAGTCGAAATATTACTTCACCTAAACTAAAACTTGCTAATAATAAGTACATAGCAGCACGTAATAAAAGTAAGAACATATTTACACTTTATACTGTGGAACAAAATACAGGCTTCCCCTAAATTATCTTTACAAGCTAAGATTTTAATAACTTTAAAAGTATACTAGACATTAACAAATGGTTTTCAGCATGTGATGACATAACTCATAAATATTTTTTTACCTTCCAGGTGTCGCAATTTTGACGCAAAATTGAACTTGAAAATCTGATAAAAGCTGGACGCCGCAGGAGAAAGATGGTGTGTGGCCTGGTTTATACAGGCGACGTCCGATATCCAAGTGCAACGAAACTTCCGAACATGGTGTGGAAGGCAATCACAGTCCAACTAATTATTCGGGCTTGGCATACGTATGTCTTTCAGTTTATAAGAGAAAACTTCTACATCTCCATCTACATGGATACTCTGCAAATAACATTTAAGTGCCTGGCAGAGGTTTCATAGAACCATCTTCACAATAATTCTCTATTATTCCAGTCTCGTACAGCACGCGGAAAAAACGAACACCTATATCTTTCCGTGCGAGCTCTGGTTTCTCTTATATGATTATGATGACCGTTTCTTCCGTTTCATGACATCAACAAAATGTTTTCGCATTCGGAGGAGAAAATTGGTGACTGAAATTTCGTGAGAAGATACTGCCGCAACGAAAAGCGCCTTTGTTTTAATGATGTCAACCCCCAATTTTATATCATTTCAGTGACTACCACCCCTATTTCCTACAAATGGAACGTCTGCAGCCTGATGTCACATTCTACCAAGATGGGGCAACGCCGTTTATGGAAAAAGGCAGTGTTCTCCATAAAAAGGGGACGGGGCACTCATCCAGACGCCAACGTGGACAACGTACTGCAGCTTTCGCAAGTAGACAGACAAAATCGGTGCGTACGGCAGCCATAGAGTTAGGGAAAAGATTTGTTTCTCCAATGAGGCAACGTTTCATGTATCCTGCAAATTGAATCATCATAACGTTCGTATGACAGGTTCACAGCGTCCTCACGTTACACGTGAAACTGAAAGAGACAGTCCCAAGGTCAATGTTTGGTGCGGACTGACGCACAGTTGCATCATTGGTCCATTCTTTTTCGTCGCGTCTGTCTTCAACGGTGGTATTTACCTGAACACGTTGCACAAGTTTACTGCGCGCCCAAAACTGAGCCGGCCGCTGTGGCCGAGCGGTATTAGGCGCTTCAGTCTGGAACCGCGCGATTACTACGATAGCAGATTCGAATCGTGCCTCGGGCATGGATGTGTGTGATGTCGTTAGGTTAGTTAGGTTTAAGTAGTTCTACAGGACTGATGACCTTTGATGTTAAGTCCCATAGTACTCAGAGACATTTGAGCCAAAAACTGAGGCCATTAATTTTTTTTGCTCGAAATTATGGTTTCGAATTATTTGGCATATGGGGAATTGGTGTGGGGTGGTGTTAACGCCGCACCTCAAGATGAAAGTGAGGCAGAACGCTGCGCAAAAATGAAACCATTGAAATCTTTATGAAGTTGAGGAAACAGCCAGTTTTGCAGCATAGTTTCTTCCGAAAAACAGAATGGTCCATAAACTTTGTGAACGGGAACAACAGAAAACACATTCAATTTTGTGAGTGTGGCTCATGTTCGACTACTACGCCAGGATTATGTGACCCCCAAATTCTAACATTATGTCGGTTTACTTTGCTCATAGATTAAACGCCGATTCGTCTGAAAAGATGAGTCGTTCGGAGAAATAGTCCTCTGCCATATCCTGGAGACATGAAATGCAAAATTCCGACCGTTTATTATGGTTTCCGGGTCACAGTTGTTGTAGTGGCTGCAACTTATAAGGCTTAATATGCAGGAATCGTTTCAGTACACGCCACATAGTTGTTTGAGGACGTTGCAGTTATAGTGTGATCGTGTTGTGAAACTGTAAGGACTCCATGAAAACTGATCTCAGATACGGTCGATTTTATTTATTTATTTAGTGTATGGCTCATTGGCGACCCAAGAGGCAATCGACTATATATTATCTAAGCTGAACGTTTCTTTGTGATTGCTCTTCTGTGAGTGTAAATTTACAATTGGTGGTGTCCTCATATACAAACTGTTATTTATTGTTCTGTTTATACATATGTGATTTTTTTTAAAATCGTGTCGTTAGATACGGTCGATATTTTCGTCAGACATGCGTGGAAGACCAGTGCTCTCCCTTCTACATTTGCCACCAACTTGAAAGACTTTGCTACTGCAGTCACAAATCTGCTCGTGCAGAGGCGCCTTCTTGTGGAATCTACGCCGGAGTGCACGTTGCACTTGAAGAATGCACTGACTTCGCGCAAATTCCGACAAACAATATGATTTTTCTTGTGGTAAAGCCGCCATGTTGCTACAACTAAACAACAGCGCATCTCTGTCAAAAATTTGAACTTTCCTCTATCCAGTGACATGTGCAATGTGTTTATTTTTTATAGTTTGTCTGTAATAACCAATTGAAATCTGTTCTTTGTTTTTGGATCACTCGGTATATCCCCTGCCCTACTCTGACCTCTACATCTTCATCTGCACTGTGCAAACTACTGTGTGGTGCATGGTAGAGGGTACGTGCCACTGTACCAGTTATTACGGTTTTTCGTGTCCCATACGCATATGGAGCGCGAGGGGAGAAGGATTGTCTGAATGCATCTGTGCGTACTGTAATTATTCGAATCTTGCCATGACAATTCCTATATGAGCGATACGTAGGGGGCTGTAGTTTATTCCTAGAGTCATCATTTAAAGACGATTTTTCAAACTTAGCTAATAGACTTTCTAAGTAGGCTGTTTAGGTTTTCATGTTGGTAACGCCACATAGCGCTCTGTATGAAAGTCACTGACTGTGCTGTGTGCAGTCTGTAGCTGGTTGGACTTATTGTTGGAATATTGGCTTGTGTAGTGTTGGGCAGTTGGATGTGAACAGCGCGTAGCGCTGTGCAGTTGGAGGTGAACCGCCAGCAGTGGTGGATGTTGGGAGAGATGCCAGAGTTTTGAGAGGTCACTATAAGCGGACGATCTGGACGTGAGTCCACCAGAAAAAGGAAATTTGTAAAGATGGATGTCATGCCCATTTTTGGACATTATTAAGGTTAATACATTGTTTGTTCTCTATCAAAATCTTTCATTTGCTAACTATGCTTATCAGTAGTGCCTTCAGTAGTCAGAAGCTGGCAGTGTTTCCGCTCGCTGTATTGCAGTAGTCTGAGTAACGAAGATTTTTGTGAGGTAAGTGATTCATGAAAGGTATAGGTTGTTGTTAGTCAGGGCCAATCGTTTTTAGGGATTATTGAAAGTCAGACTCCGTTGCGCTGAAAAAAAATATTGTGTGTCAGTTTAGTGATGATCAGAATAAGTAAAGAGAAAAGTGTCTGACTACGTTCAGTTTTACTCAGCTGTCTTTGTATCAAATAAAGTAGAAGTTTAACAGCACAGTAATTCATACTTTTCCAAACGGGACTTTTCAACTTTCTCGGGATAGTTTGTCATCTGCAAAAAGTATAAGATTGCTGTTAGTATTGCCTGGAAGGTCATTTATATACAGCAAGGGTCCCGGCACTCTTCCCTGGGGCACACTTGGAGTTACTTCCGGATATGACGATGACTCTCAATCCAAGATAACTAACTACGCCCTCCCTCCCAAAAAGCCCTCCGTCTCCTCACAAATTTCACTTGATAACCGATATTACCGAATTTTTGACAGTCAGCGTAGGTGTGGTGCCGAGTCAAATACTTTTTGCAAATCGAGAAATACAGCACCTATCTGACTGCCTTGATCCATAGCTTTCAGCGTGCCATGTGAGAAAAGTGCGAGCAACGTTTTTATAAGATTGATATTTTCGAAATCCACCCCGAATGGCAATGAGGAAGTCATTCTGTTCAAGATACCTCATCATTTTTGAGCTCAGACCATACTGTCGGGTTGTTTACGACTGTCTCTACCCTGTATAGCGGCCACATAGCGTATAAGAAGAACTAAGCAGTGGACATGGTGAAGTTGTAGTAGAAGACGGACGAGTTGGGCGAGCGAGGGAGAGAGCTGTAGGAGCTAGCGATGTGCCGAGCCAGGGCAGGCGTCGCCTGGGCTGTGGAGGCGAGTGCCACCTGGGACGCGGCTAATTCGGCGTCGCGCGCTTTGTTTGCGCTCGCGCGAAGCGGCGGCGGCTAAAAAATAAAACCCACCAGCAGCGGCGGCGGTGCGCAGCTTTAATATTAACCGCGCCCGCAAAGCTGTTTCCGATACACGCCGCCTAATTACGCTGTTTGCCTCGGTTCGCACGTAGCTGCAGCTGCCGGCGTCCCGTTGGCGGCGCGCCAGCCGATGTTCCCCCCCTACCCCTCCCCTACGTCTACATCTTGCATCTTGCTCTCTACTCGCAAGTATCCGGCACAAGTTTTAAGTGCGGAAGAGAGGATGGCAACCGCCTTCTACATCTTTCGCATACTGAGTACGTTGTTCCGTGGAGCGAACTACTAACACTTATCAGGTGGCGAAAGGAAATGTTGGTGTCTTCCAGCATGGCTTGAATGCCATCAAGAAATAGAAAAACTTGTTTAACACCAAGGCTGTTGGAATTCTAACTACCGAGATGATGTCTTAACACCCCACGAGGGTCATTTCGAAAGTCCTGCACAATGCTCCTGCACAACCGTTGCCGTGGCATAATGATCAAGTTGAAATTCGTGTCAGCTACAGCTAGATTTTAGACGTGTCGGTAGTATGTGTTTGCTGGTTCGCGTGGCTGTATCGTGAGTAATTCATTTTTAAAATGTGCGCTGAAACCGAGTCATGTCGGATTACACGTGACGACCAGTAATCTTACGTCAAAATCGAAAACCTAGGAGTGAAAAGGTATAAAAGTCTGGTGCTGTTACTTTATGAATATGCCTCGCATGATATTTTTGATAATGATCAGCCTTTCGAATGTTCGTGTTACGTTCGATGGCTACTTTTTTTTCGCTATTAAACCAGAATAGCCAATATTGCGGCTGCGGGTTCCTCTCCTCCCCACCTCCCCCCCCCCCCCCCCACTCTCCTTTTCCTCTTCGACATTGACGCAACGTTACGTTAGGCAGGGACTGACTCATCACAGCCGCATAAATTGAGTAAATACGCATACAATCGCGGACAGAATTTGCCACGTGTATCACGTCCATTCCGCTGTGTGAATAGATCGTCAAAGCAGCTGACGAATGTGAGCTAGTCTAGAAATCTCTTATTGGCGTCCGGCCTGGAGTCGTTCAGTAATTTGTCCTAGTTTGAGCTGTTCTTTTGAAGTGCACATCTGACTCTGTGTTCGTACCGGCTACCTTAGTATCTGACATTACGTGTTGATTTCAATAGTGCAGTCAAATTTCACAAACTGTTTTGGTGGTCTCATGCGAAACGTAGCCAATAAATGTGGAATGTCGTTTACTAGCCCTGGTCTACCTACGATGAAGGAAGAACATCTCGCGAGGGAGAAGCGTGATATTGCATCACGAAGTGTGGCTGCGAAACCGCGGTCGAGAAGCGGTTCATACCGGATGGGCTCGATTCCTGGGAAAGGAGCAGGTTGCTGCTGTATGGCCCACGCCGCCAGTGCTCCGCCGCTGTGCGTAATGTTACTGGGACGACGACGATGATGATGATGATGATGTTTGGTTTGTGGGGCGCTCAACTGCGCGGCTATCAGCGCCCGTACAAATTCTCAACCTTTGTTCAGTCCAATAACACAAACATCCAGTCATCTCGAGACAGGTGAAAATCCCTGACTCCACCGGGAATCGAACCCGGGAAGCGAGAACGCGACCACGAGCTGCGGACTGTTAGTGGGAGGCACACATTGGCGGCTGGTCGAATACCCTCTAAGCGTGTCATGTTTCGGTAGTCCGCCATACTGCATCATAAGGTGAGGATTCATGGAAAACGTGAGATATTCGTAGGGTGTAAGAATGCGATATGTCTTCAAGCACAGATCCACTTCTCTAAAAATCATGCCTTTTTTTGACAAGCACCATACGAATCTGTATGAGGTTCATGGATTTTTCATTTCTCGTTGCTCTTGATAACACTTCATGCGAAAGAACGACTTCAGCGACTGCTGTGGGCGTAGATGGAATGGAAGAAATGTTCGACGTGCATTTCAATTATTTCTTGCCACGGAACATTTCTATGAATAAAAGTCGCACAGTTTTATGCTCGATTGTGACCTGTTGTTTGTAGATCTCTGCAGCGCACTTAAGTCTCTATACTACCTTCGCGTCTAAATTTGCTTATCGTCTTACTCATTTTATTTGCGGAACGTTTATGGCTTATTGTGCAAGTCGTATTGGATAGAGAAGTGGACTACGAGCTTACACAAATGATGCCGTTCATGTCTGCGAAAAATTAAATTGCCCACGAGCTTAGACATTCTGCTACTTAACATTCGGGCCATGACTTTGCTATAGATTGTCAGAATTTATCTTGTGTGGGATTACTCTGTAACGCTTCTTCCTGTAGCAGATATCATGCAAACACAACGTACTGAAAACTGCAACCAGCCACAACTTCCTAAGTGTAATTTAAGAAAACAGTTGCGGTGTTCTCTAACCATAATGGTATAACAATATACCGAGCCCAGAAAAACACTGATAAATCTTTTAAACACTTAAAACCGCGATTCTCAATCCACAGACACACGATGCTCGTGTAACAGACATCATAAGATACAGAAGAATTACTCGCTCTGCAGTAGATTGTGCACTGTCTTAAAACTCCCTAGCAGATCAAATCCACGTCTCTGATCGAGACTGGAATGGTTCAAATGCCTCTAAGCACTATGGGACTTAACATCTGAGGTCAACGGTCTCGCCCGCATCTCGTGGTCGTGCGGTAGCGTTCTCGCTTCCCGCGCGCGGGTTCCCGGGTTCGGTTCCCGGCGGCGTCAGGGATTCTCTCTGCCTCCTGATGGCTGGGTGTTGTGTGATGTCCTTAGGTTAGTTAGGTTTAAGTAGTTCTAACTTCTAGGGGACTGATGACCATAAATGTTAACTCCCCTAGTTCTCAGAGCCATTTGAACCATCAACAGTCCCCTAGACTTAGAACTACTTAAACCTAAATAACCTAAGGACATCACACACATCCATGCCCGAGGCAGAATTCGAACCTGCGACCGTAGCAGCAACGCAGTTCCGGATTGAAGCGCCTAGAGCCGCTCGCCCTCATCGGCTGGCTCGAGACGCGAACCCACTGCCTTGCCTTGAGTGGGAAACGCTCAAATGGTTCAAATGGCTCTGAGCACTATGGGACTTAACTTCTGAGGTTCAAATGGTTCAAATGGTTCTGAGCACTATGGGACTTAACATCTGTGGTCATCAGTCCCCTAGAACTTAGAACTACTTAAACCTAACTAACCTAAGGACATCACACACATCCATGCCCGAGGCAGGATTCGAACCTGCGACCGTAGCGGTCACGCGGTTCCAGACTGAAGCGCCTAGAGCCCCACGGCCACGCAGGCCGGCTATCGAAAATTAACTCATTGAGATCAGTGCAAATTTGCAAAATAGTAGTAGTAGAGCTACAACATGTAAGTGTGCAAGCTTCAGAGACTGATCAAACGATGTTTTCTCCGGCTAACAATGATGATGGTCAGCGACATATATAGTCTACATTACACATGTTGAGCAAGTAATCAGTTTTTACCACCATTAAACTGTAAATAGTTCCGATCCCACGTTTTTGATGAAAGTTTCCGGGAGGTAGTCTTGGTTGTAAGACAGATGCTTAAACTGGAAATCACTTCCCATACATTCCTAATTGCAGAGAATAGAAGCTTTCGAAATGTGGTGCTACAGAAGAATGCTGAAGATTAGATGGGTAGATGACGTAACTAATGAGGAGGTATTGAAGAGAATTGGGGAGAAGAGAAGTTTGTGGCACAACTTGACTAGAAGAAGAGATCGGTTGGTAGGACATGTTTTGAGGCATCAAGGGATCACAAATTTAGCATTGGAGGGCAGCGTGGAGGGTAAAAATCGTAGAGGGAGACCAAGAGATGAATACACTAAGCAGGTTCAGAAGGATGTAGGTTGCAGTAGGTACTGGGAGATGAAGCGGCTTGCACAGGATAGAGTAGCATGGAGAGCTGCATCAAACCAGTCTCAGGACTGAAGACAACAACAACAACAACAATATTCCTAATTAGGCACGAACTTGCTTGGGACATCTTTCAAGGCATTAGGTAGTAACTTCCATGGTACAAGGAGCTGCAGAGGGTGAACATTCTAGAGGAAGACAGAGATACGCAAGGTGTGAGGAAAGATTCGAGAGATGGTGGATTACTCTCTGAACACATATTAACTAACACAAAAAAATGGTTCAAATGGTTCTGATCACTATGGGACTTAACTGCTGTGGTCACCAGTCCCCTAGAACTTAGAACTACTTAAACCTAACTAACCTAAGGACATCACACATTTCCATGCCCGAGGCAGGATTCGAACCTGCGACTGTAGCAAACTTCTGAGGTCATCAGCCTCTAGAAAATAGAACTGCTTAAACCTAACTAATATAAGAACATCACCCACTCCATGCCCGAGGCAGGGTTCGAACCTGCGACCACAGCGATCGGGCGGTTCGAGACTGTAGCGCCTAGAACCGCTCGGCCACCTCGGCCGGCTGGGAAACACTCTTACCGACAGAGCTACCCACTTGTCACTCACCACGCGCCATCACAGCTTCGCACCATTCTCGAAACGACGTACACCTCACTGCAGTGACTAAGTCTTTTGCACGATATGCTTCCTTCCAGAAGTGCTAGACCTGCAAGGTCTCAATTGAATTCGCATTGCACTCTTGCTGTCACTATCCTTTCTTTTAAGTTCATTGTAGGTTGCTTTGACTTCCAAATCCTGATTCAGTCCTTCCGACAGACATTTCTTTTTCAGTTTCTTCACATTTTTCATGCATCCAAATGTTCAAATGTGTGTGAAGTCCTATGGGACCAAACTGCTAAGGCCATCGGTCCATAAGCTTACACATTATTTAATCTAACTTACGCTAAGGACAACACACACGCGCCCATCTCCGAGGGAGAACTCTAACTTCCGACGGGGTGAGCTGCGCGAACCGTGACAAGACGCCTAAGACCGCACGGCTACCCCAGGCGGCTTTCATGCATTTTAGCTGTTCTGTGCTTCCCATTTATTTCATTCCTCAGTGACTTGTATTTTGTATTCCTGAATTTTCCTGAAAATTACTGTACTTTCTTCTTTCATGTAGCAACTGACGTATTTCTTCTTTTACCTATGATTTTTTTCGTAGTTACCTTCTTTGTACCGTGTTTTTCTTCCCAACATCTGTGACTGCCCTTTTTAGAGACCTCTATTCCTCTTCAACTAAACTCTCTACTGAGCTATTCCTTATCGCAGTATCTACAGCCTTGGACAATTTCAAGCGTATCTCTTAATTTATTAGTACTTGCGTATCCCACTTCAAATTCAAATGGCTCCAGCCACTATGCGATTTAACATCTGAGGTAATCAGTTCCTTAGACTTAGAACTACTTAAACCTAACTAACCTAAGGACATCACACACATCCATGCCCGAGGCAGGATTCGAACCTGCGACCGTAGCAGCAGCGCGGTTCCCGAATGAACTGCCTAGAACCGCTTGGTCACAGCGGCCGGCTACCCCACTTCTTTGCGTACTGATTCTTCTTGACTAATTTCCTAAACTTCAGCCTACTCTTCATCACTACTAAATTGTGATCAGAATCTGTGTCTGCACCTGGGTACGCCTTACAAACCAGTATCCGATTTCTGAATCTCCGCCTGACAGTTATGTAGTAGTAGTAGTAGTAGTAGTTTTATTCATCCGTAGATCTCTTTTTACAAGGATATAGGACATGTCAAAGTATTTACAAGCTTAGATCAATTTACAATAAGCTAATTCGTATACACATATATTTACAGACTTCTAGTTAGAGACAATCATTAGATTTTACTCCTGGTATACAATAATTTATTTACAAATAACTCATTAAATAATGTAATGCCACACTATTCACTCATATTTCACTATCAGTCACTGCACACACTATACACACATTGTTTCATAACACTTCACTCACTACATACACACACACACACACACACACACACACACACACACACACACACACACACAGGTGATCCTTGGGCCATTTTCTGTACTGCAAGTTCCCATTTGCTATCCTGAAAAACTGAGTCAGCATCCCTTCATAATGAGTGAGATGTTGAGCTCAGAAAGAGGAAGAGGTGTTAGTATTGTGCTATGCATAGCTTGAGGGGAGAGTGTCTCTAGAAAGGAAAAAAGAAGAAAAATAATAAAGTGAAGGTGTTATGTGGAATATTGGATGTTTTATAATCATCATTATTATTATTATTTGTTTGTATAACATTTTTTTATCAAACCCCTACTCTGCTTTATCTAAGTAATCCTTCAATGTATAAAATGTATTGCATAACAGGTACTTTTTAGCTGCCTTCTTAAATAAGTGTATTTTTGAAATTTCTTTAATCTCTTTTGGTAATTTATTGTACAGTTTTATTCCTTGGTAGAAAATGCTGTTTTGAGTTTTATGTTTATTTTTTCTTGGTAAATGTAAGTTGAGTCTATCTCTTGTTGCATGGTCATGGACAGAGCTGTTTGTTCAGTAATTGCCAATGTTACTTTTGATGTGTACAACTGACTGGTAAATGTGTTCACATGGAGCAGTTAAAATTCCCAGTGTTTTGAACAGATCTTTACAATGAGCTCGACTACTATTCCTGGTTATTATTCTTATGGCTCTTTTCTGGAGTTTGAAAATTGTGTTCATATTTTGTGGATTTGTTCCCCAAAAAAGAATGCCATAGCTAAGAATTGAGTGTACATATGAATAATATGTAACTAAAAGACACTGCATGTTACACACAGATGATAGAATTCTAAGGGCATAACATGCTGATGACATTCTGTTTGCAACTACCTTTGTGTGTTCGCACCACTTCAGCTGAGAGTCAATATTCATTCCTAGAAATTTTGCATTTGTTACACAGTCTATAGAGGTGCCATCTACATTTAATTTAACATTGTCATTTTTCCTCTTCAAACTGAAGTTCATGGCATTAGTTTTCTTTATGTTTAATGTCAATTTGTTGCTTATTGACCAATCGTAAACTTCCTTGAGAGTTTCATTTGCTTTCTCGGTAAGGAGTTCTCTTGTTCTCTCAGTGACTATAATATTGCTGTCATCAGCGAAGAGAATTTTCTCACCATGAGTAACACTACTGGGAAAGTCATTGATGTATATCAGGAATAGTATTGGTCCTAATATGCTACCTTGTGGAACCCCTATATTAATATGTTTTGGTTCTGATAAGTATTTTACTAAATGTTTAGATCTATTTGAAGTATGTGTTATCTCTACTCTTTGTACCCTATCTGTTAGGTATGATCGAAACCAGTCATTAGCTACCCCTCTTATTCCTAATGCTTCTAATTTATTTAATAGAATCTTGTGGTCGACTGTATCAAAAACCTTAGAAAGATCCAAAAATATGCCTGTGACACACTCATCTTTATCAAGAGCATTAAGTACAACTTTTGTGAATTCTACTATGGCTGACTCCGTATTTTTGCCACTTCGAAAACCAAACTGTGATTTGCTTAAAAGATTGTATTTATCAGATAATTCATTAATCTGTCTTTCATAATTGCTTCTATTATTTTTGAGAATGCTGACAGCAGGGAAATGGGCCGGTAATTTTCTATGTCTTCTGCATTACCTTTCTTAAGCAAAGGTACAACTCTTGCCTGTTTTAGCTGCTCTGGAAATGTCCCTGATGTGAAGGATTCATTTATTATATTTGTTAATGGGCCTTGTATAATCCCTATCCATTGTTTCAGTACACACATTGGTACATCATCTAAGCCTTCTGACTTTTTATTTTTTAGCTTTTGAACAGTTTTATTGACTTCATTCTCTGTGGTTGGAAGTAACATCATTGTATCTAGTGCAATAATTTTTGCAGGTGTTATATTTGTTTTGGGGAATTTTTGCTGTAATTTCTCTGCAATACTTGAAAAATGCTCGTTTACATAGTTTGCTAAGTGTTGTGGATCATTTATTACCTTATCCCCCTCCCTTAGCAGTATGTTATTCTGCGTTTGTTTGCCTCTCCCCGTTTCCTTTTTTATAACATCCCAGACTGCTTTGCTTTTATTCTCTGCATTATATATTATTTTGTCATTAAATGACTTTTTTGCAGCAATCAGCACCTTCCTATAAATCTTTTTGTGTCTATGATAGAAATTTAAGAATTCTGGATCATTGTGAATCTTTTTCATGGAACTGAGGTGTTTAAGTGTTTGGGAGGACTTCTTAATACCTGCTGTTATCCATCTGTTTTTGTGAGATGTTGATACAGTCATGCATACTTTTGGAAATGCTGTTTCAAAGTTCAATTTAAACAATGTGGAGAATTTGGAGAATTTCATATTCACATTGGTTTCCTTATACACTTCATCCCAGCTTTGTTTTTCTAGTTCTTTTGAAAAATCTTTTATTTTGATTTCTGATAGATGTCGTTTATAGGCTTGTAGTTTAGGGAATGATTCGATGCCTGATTTTACTGTTGTTATTTGACAGAGATGGTCTGATAGTCCGAGATCTTTTACAGCTACATCACATTTTTCCCTGTCTATATTTGTGGCCACATGGTCAATTACTGATGCAGTCATTGTAGTAACCCTTGTTGCACTATTGACCAATAGGGACATGCCAAAACTTTGAAGGATATTTATGAAGGTGCTGCTGGATTCATTTATGATATTAGTGTTGATGTTTATGTCCCCACACAGAATTATGTTGACCTTTGTACTTGAGACTTTATCTAGAACTTCTGTTAATTTATTGAAAAAAGTGTCCACACTACCACTGGGAGATCTATACACACACAAAATGATTAATTTCTTGGTGATATCGAGCCCTGATAATTCAATAGCTGATATTTCAATGTGTTTGTCTTCACTTACTGTACTGAGGTCATGTCTAGATTTGAACTGTGTTCCTTTTCTGATATAAATGCATGATCCTCCACCCCTTGAAGTAGTTCTGCAGTAAGAGTTTGCCCTTTCATACAATGATAATACTACATGTTGGATTTCTGTGTCTCTACACCAGTGCTCAGTAATACAAACTACTGTGCAGTTCAAAGATTGGAGCTCAACTTCTAATGCTTGTATTTTATTTTTTATTGATTGCATGTTTTGATGGAGGATTGTTAAGTCTGTGAAATGCCCCATGTTACTCTTTCAGATGGTTTGTTTTTCTTTGTGACATCTGGTATGTGTGATTTTTGAAGTGTTATAATCTGTCTTGTGATTGATTGTTTCAGTATTTTTTGAACTGCTAGAGATACTCTTTAGGCAGGGGAACCTGTTGTCTGGATTTATCCTAAAAAAGACCTATTTTCCTACCTAAGACAACATACCTGCCGGCCTTCTCCAGGTATACCTCCTCCTCCTGCGATTCTTGAACCGAGTATTCATTATTATTAACTGAAATTTATTGCAGAGCTCAATAGCCTTTCTCCTCTCTCAATCTTAGCACCAAGCCCATACTGTCTCGTAACCGTTTCTTCTCATCCTTCGCCTACAATCGCATTCCAGTCCTCAGTGAGTATTAGTTTTCGTCTCCATTTATGTACTAAATTATCCGTTCACTATTCTCATATACTTTCTCTGTCTATTTATCGTCAGCTTGTGACGTCGGCATGTATATCTGAGCTGTCATTGTGGGTGTTGGTCTGCTGTCGATTCTGAGAACAACCCTATCTCCGAGCTTTTAACAGTAACTCACTCTTTGTCCTAACTTCCTATTCATAACGAATCCTGTTCCCATTATACCATTTTTGCTGCTGTTGATATTACTTTACACTCATCTGATCATGAATTCTTGTCTTCTTTCCATTTCACTTCACTGATCCCCACCATATCTAGTTTGAGCCTTTCTATTTCTCATCATGTGCCCAGACCAAACGAGGCGAACAAGGAGAACAAAATGATGGACCAACGACGGAAAAAGAGGCAGTTGTAACGTCTTTGATTAGTAATCAAAACGTCCTCGGTCCTGGGTTTGAAGCCCCCCTCCCCCACCTTGGATAAGAATCATCAGCATTGCAGTACTGACGGCCGAACACTTCCGGCATAAGAAGTCACCCTCATTCCGCCAACGGCCTTGTCAGAAAGGGCGGAAAAGCGGACAGAGTTTCAGTACACTCTCTTGCCCTTGGGGTGGGAAACTGCCCCTAAAGGCGGGAGGATCAGCAATGATCAACGGCATGCGGATCCAGAAAGCAATGGAAAACACTGCATTAAAGACACATAATATGTATTCACAGGACATGTGACCTATAACTTAAAAAAATGACGTGATAGACTCTGCTTTGGCAAAAGATTGCGGGATATCCCCCATACGAATCCCTGTGAAGGGACTGCCAAGGGGGAGGTGACCCTTCGAAAAGAGTGTTCATAGTGTTAGCAGAAAAGTGCAGGTCATTCGAGCTTTCAAGAAGGGTCGTCGGGTAGCCTACAAGCGCAAGGCTTATCCTACAACAGTGACGTCAGTATGCTGTAGAACTTTCAGTTATGCTTGTGGGTTATCACATCTGAGGAGACTAAAAATATTCCCTATAGCAATTAACACGATTTCGGCAAACAACGATCGTGTGAAAGCCAGCTCGCTCTGTACGTTCGTGAGGCCGAAGCACAGCTCGATTCCGTGTTCCTTGCCTTTTGGGTATTCGACACGATTCCGCAATGCCGTGTAGTGAAGAAAATATGAACGTACGGGGGATCAGACCGGCAGTGTGATTTGACTGAAGAGTTTTTAGAAAACAAAACACGAAGTGTCATTCTTAACAGAGAGAAACCCTAAGACCTAAAAGTAACGTCGTGCATACCGCAAGGAACGGTTACATGACAATTAAATCACACGGTGTGGATAAGGGCGGAAGTTCCGCGTGGCTCTTCGTGGATGATTCTGTTGTATACCGAGAACTCGCAAGGCCGGAAAACCGTACAGATAAGGTCCGCTCCAGAGTTCTGGTTACCTGCTTTGAGCCGATTCCATCCTTCTGAGGGCATATAAGAAAATCTGCAACCCGACGGACCATAACTTAAACCTCCCCGAAGCTTCCTGGTAAGAACGATATATTAACCCTCTATCATAACTTCACAGCTTTTTCCGCGTCAACAACAAATTGTGGGAGCTTGATCTGCCTCGCAGGACATGGAGTGTACTTAACAAGATGCGGCCTAACCGTGGGAAATGCGGCGACCCATTATAGAGAAGGGGGAAGATTACCACTATGGAATGGCAACCAAGGCATTCTGTCAAACGTATTACTGACGAGTGCCCTCGAATTTCGTTCCTAGGAACTCCACTCCCCCCAGACTTTGGAGACTACAGCAGATGCGACGAATCTGGTAAATAATATGTCTGTAATTCTGTAAATTGAGTGCATATTTTATTTGTATTTCTAAAGTGATGTGTAAATTGCCATTTGGTTAATTAATAATAATATAGAGAAATGTAGGCAGACCGGCAGACGACGGACGCTTGGTGCAAGGATTCGTAGTTGACCTCAGATATAAAGAAATGTGACATGATAGTGTAAGAGATGCGTTGTACTTAACGGTGACGCTTACTGTTAAATTTCCGAGAGCGGTTGTTGCCTGAAGGGTCAACCGATATGAGGTTTCCTCCTCCCAAAACTCGGGAGAAGACTGAAAGTAAAATTTGGGAAGGGGAAGTGAAGCACAAAGTACTTACCAGGACACACCGTAAGTTAGCCTTGAAAAGTAGCAATGTAGGTGAAGATGATATGGTAAATGTAGAAGTAGTCATTTACTACAACAATTGGGAATGTTTCTTATGGTGCTTTTAGATGGGCCATATTTTATGACAATATTTGGCCGGAATAGCGTTGCCGTCAACATTGCTGCAATAGATAGCAACATCCCTGTGTGCTTGAACAATAGTGGTGTGCTGTGTTGATGTTGTAGGCTACTGCTGGTGATGCCGACGTACTGTCAAGTGGTCGCCTGCGTTGTCCACCAAGGACGACGAATAATTCGTTTGCAAGGTAACATCGATCTCTGTTCGCTTGTGTAAATGGTTCCCTCTGACTCTTACTTGTTTCCTGCTTCCCTTCCTGATAACGCGGCAGTCACGAGTCTGAGCGAAAACTGTATCGTTTCGACATTGTTCGAAAGTTTGTACGGGTAGATAGAGGCAAATGTTTTGTAATAGTTTTTTGTGTACAACAATAGAGAATTGGTCAAATGAGAGAACTATGAATTTCATGTACGAGCAGAGCTACGGGACATCGAAATTAACTTGGAATCACGCTTGATGGGACATAGGAAAGGTTTCTTAAGTCTTTGAACTCATGCCAAAGAAGAAGCAAAAAAGTTGCGAAGGAGGATTGGAACAGCAGATAGCTCTCCAACCACAGGGTTTGTCTTTAATGCCATGTCTATCACACTGTTTCGGGACATACCTAGAACACGATTTGAGGGTATAAGGAGTGGTGTGTCCTGGTGAACAAAAATAGATTAATAATGAAGATTGTATTCTTATTTCAAACTCCCTTAGTGAAATATCTTAGTTTCTCTACCAGAGCGCTGCTTACGATGGCACCGAGAGGATAACTAAAGAATAACGAACTTCAAAGAGGTACATTAAAATTCTGTACGAGTCACAAGTAGCTAAAAACCGAAGTGTGAATGCCAGCCGGATTCCAGCTGGTATACATTCTCTTGGCAATTCTTGGACTGATTTGTACGAGATATTCGAAATGGTGTTCTAACAGTCTGGTAAAATTCTGAAACAGGTATGTATCCAGCGTTATGACCAGACGAAACTGAAACTGTCCGATCATAGCTGCTGGTTCTTTTGTTGCTCTGGGAGATGCCTCGTTGGAAATACAACAAATGAAATATTGGTCGATTTTATTGCCTGAAAGAATCAAAAGATTTACTTGACCTTATACAATTCTTTGCCACAGGAGTGCTTGACGGTTTACAACTTTCATTGACTATTGACGTGTCATTCTATGCACTAATTAACAAACTGTTTTCTTGAACTACAATTTTAAACATTTACAAAAGTTCATTTCCATCTGAGACTTGAATAATTCTTTGGTCCTACTCGATGATGTTGACTGCTCAGCTGAGGTCACGGACTGGGCAGAGTGTTTCCATGCCCGGCTCTATATTAACCTCCGTGCGAGGGCGCTGCTTTGCTAAGAAAGAGAGTGTGTCTTTTTCAGCCTCTTCCATTTGTCGTTGCGAATTGCAGCGAGACATCACTAATGTCTGTGGTACCGCGTTTCTGACTTCGTTGTTGCGCCACGAGCTTTGGGCGATACCACATACAGCATCGGTTGCTTTGTCAAACTTTCTGAAGCATTGTGCTCACTTAAAAAAATAACATATTCAAAAATGCCGATTCTCTCGTTTTTTCCTGACTTAATTCCTTGTGGATATGAAAGCAACAGAGCCCCACTCACTTCCACAAGCTCCTTTCATCACTTTTGTGGCAGTAGTGTGGTCCCTCGGAAACATTTCTCTCCCGGAAATGTATTTCCACAAACATTGCCGGGCAATAATGGCCGCTAACGTCGTAGTACATGCGCCTACAATTCGTGTGGCCGCTATGTTGCTGGACAAAATTGTCGAGATATACCAGGTGTGCCGGTATGAAATGAGCATTTTTTTGTGAAAATGAAACACTAATTTGGAATTGAAAAGTAAAAACATTTTATTCAAAGTACTGACCATTGCTTTCTATACATTTTGACCACCTTTCTGGCAATTTGTGGACACCGCGCCGATAGAAATGTTCGTCTTTTGAAGCAAACCAATCAGACACCCAGTTTTCTACTTCTTCGTAGGAATCGAAGTGTTCCTCAGCCAATGCGTGCCCCGTTGATGAAAACAAATCGTAGTCGGAAGGGGCCAAGTCTGGTGAATACGGTAGGTGGGGTAGCATCTCCCAGCCAAGTGTTTTGATTGTTTCCTCAACCAGTTTTGCTTTGTGTGCAGGTGCATTGTCGCGTAAAAAAAAATACTTTCCCATGTCTTCTGGCCCATTCTGGTCTTTTTTCGATCAATGCATAGTTCGAATTGATCATTTGTTGTCAGTAGCGGTTAGTATTCACAGTTTCACCAAGTTCTAGAAGCTCACGACACACCACACCTTTCTGATCCCACCAAACACAGAACATTGTCTTCTTGACGAATCGAACTGGTTTTGCAGTCGATGTTGATGGTTATCCCGGATTAACCCATGATTTTTCCCGTTTAGGATTCTTAAAATAAAACCATTTTTCATCGCTAATAACAATTCGATGCAAAATTGATTTTCTTTCATGTCTTTTAAGCAAAATTTGACAAAAGGTTTTTCGGTTTTCCATCTGTTTTTCATTCAATTCATGTGGCACCCATTTCCACACTTTTGGATCTCTCCCATAGCTTTCAAACGGGCAGAAATTGTTTGTTGTGCAACATTTAGCATTGCTGCCATTTGCTTCAGACTCAATGCATCATCTTCATCCAATATTGCTTGCGATTCGGCGTCTTCGAACTTTTTTGGTGGTCTTGCACGTTCTTCATTTCTTACATCAAAATCATTATTTCTGAACCGTTGAAACCATCTTTTGCATGTTGCTTCTGATAGAGCATGATCACTATATGCCTCGACAAGCATTCGATGCGGCTCTGCAGCACTTTTTTTCAAATGAAAACAAACAATAATAATGTTTTCCACAAATCATCACTTTCTGGTACAATATTCGACATTGTTGACACGATGAAAACATATGATGTTGTTTGTGCCATGACTTGATGTATATGAAATATCTTTGACAGATGTCATACCAACCAAATAAAAAAATTTAAGGCTCGTTCCGAACAAATGTTCCCTATCGACTCATTTCTATCTTAACGCTCATTTCATACCGGTACACGTGGTAGTGTCGGCAATATGCAGTGTTCACGGCCCACGTAAACGCACCTTTACGCCACCGGCATTACTCCTGAGAGATATTTTGTGAAAGAAGTGCGTCGCGTTTTCCGGGCTCCGACGCTGGAGGCGGCGCGCGCCATGGCGGCGGCGAGGGGCGGCCCGTCCCCGGCTGGGAGCGCAGAGCAGCGGCGCTTATCTTATCTGGCGGCGGCGGCCCAGCCACAGCCGCGCGGCCCGCAGCAGCTGTTGCCAGCTCTCACCACACGCCCGGCCGCCATTATTAAGGCCGAGCCGTGCCGCATGCACGTTCACGCCCTCTGTGTCCAATTAACAAGCCTTTAGTCGCCGTTCGCCGTATTCAGACTTCCACCAGTTTGACTCCATGGCCTTGGGGCAGCAACCCTCATATATATTCAGTAGGAAAAAATAGCCTAGCTTCCAAAAATAGTGTAACCTTTATTGATGCATTTCGCCTTTTTGAGGCATGTCCAGAAATCCACACTGGAAAAAAAAAGAGTACATAAAAGCAGATTAAAGGTGGTCGTATCTAGCATGACAAGAAGGTAAAATTTATTTAAATACGATAAAAACATAAGAGTGAAGCGGAACTTACGTATAGAAACTGCTAGTAACGCATTAGTCACGCATAGTCAAAATTTTGGTGCTCAGCTGAAATGCAAAACTAAAAGAATTCTTTGAAAAACATTGCCTTAGAACGAAGAGCGAAATTGGCAATTAGAGGTGGAACCACGCATGAAATACCGATTCCTATATTCGTCAAAGGCATCCAGCTATGCTTATATAGTGTCACACTTCCAAGATTGACACGAGTACTGGTATACAAATTGTAGTGGCAGTGTATACGTAAGTGGTTTGTGCGTACACTATGCAATGCTCGCACGCACGACGCTGCCTTAGCGACGGACGCAAGCTGCTCTAGGTAGCGTTTACACGTTCTAAAGTACAGTGAATAAGAATAAAGTGAATCACACAGTGTAAGTTAACGTCCATCCAAATGAAGACGGCACTGAAAATACGCGGTAATAGAAAAAAAGATTACAAACAACTGAAGAAGAGATGAAGTACCTGAAACTTGGCGCCATCTGCTACATCAAAACTAAGGACATAACAAAAATGGTTCAAATGGCTCTGAGCACTATGGGACTTAACTTCTGAGGTCATCAGTCCCCTAGAACTTAGAACTACTTAAACCTAACTAACCTAAGGACATCACACAACACCCAGCCATCACGATGCAGAGAAAATCTCTGACCCCGCCGGGAACTGAACCCGGGAACCCGGTACAAAACAGACATATTACATAAAAATTCCGTAAGTCAAATGTCAAATATAGGATATAGAAATAAATGGACATCCATATGAGATGAATTATGCTAGTGCTCAATTACACTCTTTGAAAAATTGTCACTGGCCGTGTTGGCAGAGCGGTTCTAGGCGCTTTAGTCCGGAACCGCGCGACTGCTACGGTTGCAGGTTGGAATCCTGCCTCAGGCATTGCTATGTGTGATGTCCTTAGGATAGTTAGGTTTAAGTAGTTCTAAGTTCTAGGGGACTGATGACCTCAGATGTTAAGTCCCATCGTGCTCAGAGCCATTTGAAGCATTTGAAAAATTGTCGTCATTGAATCATAAAAGTCTGAGTCTTGGTAATTACTTGGTCGTTAAGGCTTACATCTTTAGCTAGATGAGAATGTTTATCAATCTCCAACTCCTCAGGCAAAGTACAAACTCTACTTAGCGGAGCTTCCGTCCTGCTGCCAGCGTCTCATAGGGTGCGCATATACACTCATGTATTCACGGCCACTACAATTTATATACCTGTTCTTGCGAGCAAGCTTGGAAGTGTGGTCCTATTTATGCATAATTGCGTGCCTTCGCCGAAGGTAAGGATAGGTGCCACATCCACGGTTCCGCGACTAATTTGCAATTTGGCTCTTCGTTCCGAGTGGAAGGAAACTTTTTAAAAATTCTTTTACTTTTGAATTTTACGTGCACACCAAAATTTCTGCTTCTTATGACTAATGAGTTACTCGCAGTTTCTGTGCGTAAGTCTCCCTTCAATCTGATGTTTTTATGGTGTATTAAAAAGTTTTTACCACCTACTTATGCCAGAGACGACCATATCCTTATTCTGATTTTACATATTTTTCCATGTGCATTTCTGAACATGCCTCAAAAAGGCGAAACACATTTTTGCAACCTAGACTGCATTTTCCTACTGATTTTAAAGCTTTGTAATACATGATTTATTTTTTCGTTTTATTTGCACATTTTTTAACAATATGACTCCAGCAGTAGAAATCAGTATAAAGGCAGGTTTCTTACGAAAGTAGTAGTACAATTTCTGAACCACACATGTATAGAATGCATTACGAAAGTCGCAGATACATGTAAGGTAGTGACAGAGCGGTTCTAGGCGCTACAGTCTGGATCGCGCGGCCGCTGCGGTCACAGGTTTGAATCCTGCCTCGGGCATGGATGTGTGTGATGTCCTTAGGTTAGTTAGGTTTAAGTAGTTCTAGGTTATAGGGGATTGATGACCTCAAAAGTTAAGTCCCATAGTGCTCAGAGCCATTTGAAACATTTGAGCTATGTAAGGCACAAACAATCATGACGGAACTTCATCCTTCAGAATACGAGTAACGAAATAAGACGTTTGAATGTGCTGGATGGAAAGAGGTAGAAACACAGTTACTGTCCTGTTAGGTTAATACATTGTTAGTGCTGTGTCCGATCTCTGTGCTTCCTAATTACCTCAAAAATTTCGTTCTGCGTTGATTATGTTACCTTTTGTAGTCATTGCAGTAAAATTGTCACCCACTCTTATCGTATCGTTCTTTTCATCTCACATACGGCTTCAAACTGCCTTCCATTGAGATAAACACGCCTTGCAACTATTCCTCAAACGTTTTCCAAGGGTTTCAGATCCGGGCTACGTGCAGGCCAGGGCAATAAATCGATATCTTTATCTCCAGACCACTTTTTCGTCGTAGCTGAAACCTGCACCAGATGCGTTATCTTGTTGAACCATAAGGCTTCCGTCCCGTAGGCCCTCGTCCGTTATAATCAGTTCTGTGTCTAACACCTCAGTATATATGACATTCTGGTGTTCAGCAAAACAGTGCGTGATTTATCTTTAGCGCAGAAGGCTGCCCAAGTCATAACGCCTCCACCACTCCACCACCAAACCTTCTGCTCATTCTTATATGATGCTCTGTTCTCAGATCGTGTCAATAATACTGAAATCCATCCTGCCCACACAAATTAAACTTCTTCTCATCATCGAAGATCACTTTGCCCCATTCTGAATTCCGCGCCGTATGTTTTTCAGAAAACATCACAGAACAAGTTTCTGCAGTCGTTTCTTGAATGCAAAATGCTTGTCATTAGAGAAAATTCCTCGTACACGCCTGGCGGTTATTGGTAACTGTAAATCAGCAACAAGATGAGAAGCATCACAATGGCCCTTGCTTTGCGCTAAAGTAACCCTTTCTATATCCGATCTGATTATCTAATTTGCCCATATTTTCCGTTCTCCCCATATCGTGCGTCCAATCTAACGAAGTTATCAGTCACTGTACCTGAACGGTTCAACTTCTTGGCGATTTGCTGATTAGAGAGTCCAATATCCTTGTGCGCACCGATGATTGCTTTTTCATCACATGACAACTGCTTTCCACATGGCATTCTCACAAGCTCGGTTTATGTACACAATATCCAGTATCACTAATGGTGTCTGTTTCCTATCTGCAGTGAAGGCACATACGCAAACTCTAATACTGCTCAGAGTTGACTGCCATTTTACTGAGTTACTTCCCTACCACCTGAGTCGTTGATGTTTTGTTACACACTGTACTACGACATCAAATACGATACCATTTGCCTGCATTGTCGGTATACTGGATCTCATCATATTACGTATAGACTGTGCACAACTATTCCAACGGACACCGTTAATTTTCCTACAAATATCCATGCCTTTATGCTGATTGCCACTACTGCAGTATCAATCACATGTTATTAACTACCGGCCGCGGTGGTCTCGCGGTTCTGGGCGCGCAGTCAGGAACCGTGCGACTGCTACGGTCGCAGGTTCGAATCCTGCCTCGGGCATGGATGTGTGTGATGTCCTTAGGTTAGTTAGGTTTAAGTAGTTCTAAGTTCTAGGGGACTGATGACCACAGCAGTTGAGTCCCATAGTGCTCAGAGCCATTTTTGTTATTAACTTCAGGTCTATGTCGTATTCTGATGTGCAGTTTTTGCATGACACAAGTGGTTGCTTAGGCAACTACGTACATGGAAAGATGATCATATGTGACCAAAACTAATAACGTTGTAAAAAAAATGTGCTTCTGAGACGCAAAAATAAACGAAATTATATAAATTCCGCTGAATTCTCCCGCGACCAGTATGTCGACTTTGTGCTTTCACCAATTTGCAACCGATGCATAGTCGACTCTTTCTAATTCGAACATCGATGCATCGAAATCGTCGACAAATCGAGCTTGTCGATAAAGGAACTTGCGAAGGCTACATGGAAAATTGTCGATAAATTGAAGGAATCCTGTGCGTTTTGGTGCAATCGATAAATCGAAGCGATTCTGAGGAGAGACCGCCTGGCGAACACTCTATAATTCGATATCAGCTGCAGTCTAACGCTCGCTAACGGGAATTGTGTCTTCAGTTGTTGCGATAACTGTTCTGTCATTCAACTCTTGTCAGCACTCCTTTGTTTTGTCAGCGACGCATAACTTACAGCAGTACATAAATCACTTGTATAAAATACTTCAAAGCAATGCAGGTGTTCGATATTCACATAAAAGAAACTGGTTAGCGAGGCCATGAAATGTAGCTCGAAAAAACAAGATATGGTGAAATGTTTCGGGATTCCGTCAACCATGCTGTTTTCAATCCAGAGACAGAAATTTTAGATTGCGGAAAACATATCATAAGGAGGCAGTAAGAGGGCAAGCGAGGTGAATTTCCGCCACCCGTATAATGCCTTTCCAGATCGCTTTGTCAGTGTAGACTTGTAGAGGATAAAACGTGTCTGCATGACTTTATATGCTTCAAAAAAACCTAAGTCATTCCCTGTTAATCTGAGCATTGATGTGTTTGTTCCAAGTAAGGAGTGGCTCATTAACTTTATAAACAGAGATAACTTCATTTTTTGTGGAGAAAATGGGAGTGTTGATGGCACAGTTTGTTCAGCATGGAAAAATTAATGAAGTAAAGTTTTCTTACGCATTCTCGGAAATTTGTATGTATTTCACTTGAATAAATAAAAAATAAAAAATGAAATTCGTAAAAAATAATATTTATTCTCACTTTGAGTTGTTATTTTCTGTTTTTATTTGTAAACAAACTACAGTTTGTTGAAACTGCACTATTATTTTTTAGTTTATAGTCTTATTTCCTCTTCTGCCTGATCCGGCCTTGATCAGTTAAACTCCTTGGAAATCGAGTACTCAATTATTCTAACTTTTTATTAGGTCTCTGGAACTTAGAATTATCGAGAGGCGACTGCATCGCCAATACCACGTGCTTACAGAAGAAAGAGGATCCCATGAGATCATTCTCCATGAATTTGACGACAGTGGGCTTCTGTGCCCACTTACATGAAACAGATCTTCGAAAACCACTACTACTTGTCCACAGTTTGTTTTCCTTTATTTCACGTCTTTAACAAAGTGTGGGTTTCGAAAATGTAGATTATATGTGTAGCTTCACAACATTTTAGTCAAATGTAAATAACGACAACCCGCTTTTAATGGGAAGAAACGTGAAGTAATTCACACAGAATGTAATAGTTCATGCAGAATGTAATTTACTCTGACTACATGATTAATAATTACAGCTGGAGTCCGCGATGCTATAGAAACAGATGGTATTAACAATGAGATAGAAGTGCTTCATATGTTGTCTCATGCAAAATTAATAGCAAACTTCAACACATCATGCAGTAAAGAATCCAAAAAAGCTTCTACGTCAGGTCGTTTTATTCGTTACGATAGGCGTATTTCGGCAAGTAGCTAACGTCCGGTTATCTGTAAGTAAACAGCACACATTTTGGTACAATAAGTCTAATATGGTAGAAAAATATTCATTAGATAACATTGCTATAATTTTTTCTACATATATCAGATGGGCTTGACATCCGTTCGTTATCGTGGCTCTGTCACCATCTCTTTGTTTTAAGTACAGTCCATTAGTGTTCTTGGAGTACTAACGGTTGATTACACTAGACATGATTTGTTATCTGATAAAATTTTCAGGTTGTCTTCCTTTTCTTTACAGCAGTGATTATGTGACAACTGGTATATCTGTCAAATAGGCTGTCACATAATCAGATAACCTAGTATAATCGACCGTTATTAGCCCAAGAACACTAACGGAATGTAATTAAAACAGAGACAGCGACACAACCACGATAGCGTATGGATGTCACATCTATCTGACATATGTAACAAAGTTTGTAATAATGTCTTATAATTAATATTTAGCCATAATATTGTAGTTCTTGTACCGAAATTATGTGCCATTTACTTGTACATAACCTGACGGTGGTTGCTTGCTGAAACAGGCTTATTGTAACGAATAAAACGATATGATTAAGCAGCGTTTTTGGAATCGTAATTACCTACGTCGTTAAAAGACATACAACGCATTGAGCCAACAAGACTACAAATTCAAATCATTGGTAGAGTGTTAGAAGTCTGACGTTTATTGAGGAGAGGAATTGTTTATCTAATGCTTGGATTACCTGCACTTGAAAATTACTCACATGTTGTAACATGGAGCGTCGAAAGCTTTACAAAGAAGGGCAACGCTAGTGCACACTCAGTAGGCAGTGCATCAGAAACGGTGAAATATTTGGCAACCATTCGCGAAATTTCGCCTAAGAGATTTCAGGGAAAAAATCTCAAAATTTAAGAGAGTCTGCAACGTAATACGAATTATTTTTGCAGAAACTGGAAATTCAATTGTACTTATAACAACTAACAAAAAGATCTAGAAGTAGTATCTCCCTGAGAATAGTGCTACATTAAAATTTTATGTAGAGTATGCAGTGCGATATGGAATATACCAGCCGAAGGAAAGCACATTTTGCCCATAAAAAGTTAGTAAAAGTGCTGTTGCGGACAGCGAGTGTGAGTTGAATGTTGGTGGGCATCGCTCTACTGATGTTTCAGCCGGACGTGAGTCACGCCGTAGCTGAAGCTTGAGGTCGTCCGTTCTTGTATCTAAAACACCCTGAGGTTCCTCTGCGTACCTTGACGGACGAACAAGGAATTCCTCGTTTGTCTTAACTGTTAGAGAATTCCAGTGCACATACTGTTGCGACATGGAAGAGCCAGTGTGGTACACAGATTATGTTGTGCATTTCCCGCCAGTCATTTAACGCAAGGTTGATAGTATTCAACGTGACGACATGCTTATTACTAAAGTTTAACGCATGTTGCTGTCTGATGGATCTCGGAACAAACCAAATCCATACACATTATAAAAATGTGTGTGTGTGCGTATGTGTGTGTGTGTGTGTGTGTGTGTGTGTGTGTGTGTGTGTGTGTGTGTGTGTATGTATGTTCCACATCTCTTCCTAGACCACTGGACCGATTTCAAACAAACTTGGAACATATATCCCTTACTGTCAGGCGACAATCGTTTTGTGGTTAAGACCCACCTGACTAGCTTAGGTCAGGAGGCATGACGTCATAAACAGTATGATGTGTGAAAAACTGCCGCATATGCATGACCTTTACATTTTTTACTTCTGTGTTACTATATTCACAATAAATTTCGCAGAGCGTACCGAAATACGCTGCTAGATACACCTACAAAATTATACCATGGCACCTCACATAGTTCAGAAGACATGACGTCATAAACACTGACATGCGTGTAAAACTACCGCATCATGTATGACGCTTAAACTTATGACTTATTTGGTGCTAACTCTATTGGAAACATACTTAGCAGAGAGTATCCAGATATGCCGCTGGATAGACTTTCGCAAACATATCATTATGTGATACATAGTTCAAGAGATATGATGTCATAAATACTTAGATGCTTGAAAAAATGCCGTGTCATGCATTAAGTTTTAATGCATTTGTTATCTACTACCTACACACTTCTACAGTCGAGTCAGCTTAAGGAAATACCTGCTGAAATCTGGCAGCACTTTTGACAACTTTCAACTGCGAAGCGCAAACGGCTGAAGGCGAAAACAATGAGCGTCTATAGAGCTGAGAGGAGGGGCTACCATGGAGACGTTCACAACTTCGCACTGCAGATACGCGACGCAGCTGCGCTCAACGTACAGTAACTGTACGTTTGTTACAGAAAACTGACAAAATGAATATGATATAAAAATAGCTTGCAACGTTTACTAACAATTATGACCTCATCAGTTGTCTAAGAAACACATGTAGAAACGTTCCCATTATCTGTGGATAGCGACAAAATTGTCTTCGCTACATGTGCACAGGTACGTGCATCCAGTTCTTAACCTTTTATTCTGAGAACACTGTTCCAGTTTCTCACTTTCTGTAACGTCTCCTGTATTCCGTCCACACTGTTAAGTTCGAAACATTTATGAGTGTTATGAGGATGTAAGAAGAGGTAAACAATTTTATTTTAATATCAACGTTCTTTATACCCAAAGATAAAGTCGACACGAGCTCATTTGTTTCTTTATCGAAAATTCAAATGGTTCAAATGGCTCCGAGAACTATGGGACTTAACATCTGTGGTCATCAGTCCCCTAGAACTTAGAACTACTTAAACCTAACTAACCTAAGGACATCACACACATCCATGCCCGAGGCAGGATTCGAACCTGCGACTGTAGCGGTCACGCGGTTCCAGACTGAAGCGCCTAGAGCCCCACGGCCACGCCGGCCGGCTATCGAAAATTAAGTCATTGAGATCAGTGTAAATTTGCAAAATAGTAGTAGTAGAGATACAACATGTAAGTTTGCAAGCTTCAGAGACTGATCAAACGATGTTTTCCCTGGCTAACAATGATGATGGTCAGCGACATATATAGTCTACATTGCACGTGTTGAGCAAGTAATCAGTTTTTACCACCATTAAACTGAAAATAGTTCCGATCCCACGTTTTTGATGAAAGTTTCCGGGAGGTAATCTTGGTTGTAAGACAGATGCTTAAACTGGGAATAACTTCCCATATGTTCCTAATTTGGCACGAACTTGCTTGGGATTTAGCTGAAATGGTTGACCTCACAAAGGGATCAAATCTGGGACACTTTGCTCTACTTACAGAATAAAGATAATGAAAAAATATTTGTTTCAACTGAGATGTGAGCGTAGTTTACAGAGACGTAGATAAATAAATGTATGTACACATTTTACATAAAATATTTATATCAGTCATTTCTTAGCTTTTTGCAATAAAAAATGAAATGCAAATGTTAAGGCGATGTCCCCCGTGATGGTATGCCACGCCACGCAATGGCTAAGTGAATATTACTGGCGTTTCCCACAAGGAGGTGCCTCACGCTAGCCAGCCTTCCATCTGCTTTACCACTCACAGGGACTCGGAACAGGCCGCGTGACTGGTTCTCGTCTGATCATCGGTCTATTAATATTTATTACAAAAAACCGTGCGTAATGCCGTAGGCAGCATGCGTCCCTTCAGTTTCACTGCAAGTCTCCTGTTCGAAAGAGTGTGCTCCATCTTCTGTGAGAACGAGGCTCGTTTGTTCCAAAACTGTACTAAGCGAATCGTTGTAAACATAACGGGACAGATTATTCTTTTGTTGTCGGCATTTTAGTGTTTATCCCCACTCCTTCCACGGGCGAGGCTTAGGAGGAATGACTATATACACTCCTGGAAATTGAAATAAGAACACCGTGAATTCATTGTCCCAGGAAGGGGAAACTTTATTGACACATTCCTGGGGTCAGATACATCACATGATCACACTGACAGAACCACAGGCACATAGACACAGGCAACAGAGCATGCACAATGTCGGCACTAGTACAGTGTATATCCACCTTTCGCAGCAATGCAGGCTGCTATTCTCCCATGGAGACGATCGTAGAGATGCTGGATGTAGTCCTGTGGAACGGCTTGCCATGCCATTACCACCTGGCGCCTCAGTTGGACCAGCGTTCGTGCTGGACGTGCAGACCGCGTGAGACGACGCTTCATCCAGTCCCAAACATGCTCAATGGGGGACAGATCCGGAGATCTAGCTGGCCAGGGTAGTTGACTTACACCTTCTAGAGCACGTTGGGTGGCACGGGATACATGCGGACGTGCATTGTCCTGTTGGAACAGCAAGTTCCCTTGCCGGTCTAGGAATGGTAGAACGATGGGTTCGATGACGGTTTGGATGTACCGTGCACTATTCAGTGTCCCCTCGACGATCACCAGAGGTGTACGGCCAGTGTAGGAGATAGCTCCCCACACCATGATGCCGGGTGTTGGCCCTGTGTGCCTCGGTCGTATGCAGTCCTGATTGTGGCGCTCACCTGCACGGCGCCAAACACGCATACGACCATCATTGGCACCAAGGCAGAAGCGACTCTCATCGCTGAAGACGACACGTCTCCATTCGTCCCTCCATTCACGCCTGTCGCGACACCACTGGAGGCGGGCTGCACGATGTTGGGGCGTGAGCGGAAGACGGCCTAACGGTGTGCGGGACCGTAGCCCAGCTTCATGGAGACGGTTGCGAATGGTCCTCGCCGATACTCCAGGAGCAAAAGTGTCCCTAATTTGCTGGGAAGTGGCGGTGCGGTCCCCTACGGCACTGCGTAGTATCCTACGGTCTTGGCGTGCATCCGTGCGTCGCTGCGGTCCGGTCCCAGATCGACGGGCACGTGCACCTTCCGCCGACCACTGGCGATAACATCGATGTACTGTGGAGACCTCACGCCCCACGTGTTGAGCAATTCGGCGGTACGTCCACCCGGCCTCTCGCATGCCCACTATACGCCCTCGCTCAAAGTCCGTCAACTGCACATACGGTTCACGTCCGCGCTGTCGCGGCTTGCTACCAGTGTTAAAGACTGCGATGGAGCTCCGTATGCCACGGCAAACTGTCTGACACTGACGGCGGCGGTGTACAAATGCTGCGCAGCTAGCGCCATTCGACGGCCAACACCGCGGTTCCTGGTGTGTCCGCTGTGCCGTGCGTGTGATCATTGCTTGTATAGCCCTCTCGTAGTGTCCGGAGCAAGTATGGTGGGTCTGACATACCGGTGTCAATGTGTTCTTTTTTCCATTTCCAGGAGTGTATTTTACTGTTGACAGTGTTAATACAGTGCGCATCTGCAGTCTTTTGTTACGACTAGGCCAAACTACTTTCGTCTGGCTACAGCTGTGGGTTTGTTGATTGATCGGTGTGATGACATAACAAATTAGAACACATGAATTATTAGTTCAGTTTTTTGTCGATGCATGATTAGGGGAAAGATAGATTGCTCCTGTAGGAAAATTAAAAAGACCTTTGGAGAAAAGAGAAACAGCTTTATGAACAACAAGAGCTCAGGTAGCAGTCTAGTAATAAAAAAAGAAGGGGAAGCTGAAAAGCGGAAGGTTATATGGAGGTCATATGTAAGAAGAACAAACTTGACTGCAACTTTATAGAAAGAAAAGAGAAAGTAGGTGAAGATGAGATGGAAAATTGTCCACTGAGTGAAAGAAGGACACTCGAGTAGATGTCTTTTCTTTAGATTTACTGAGGTCCTTGGGAGAGCGAGCCGTGAGAAAATTGTACCATCTGGTGTGCAAAATATATGGGACTGGGTAAAATCCCTCAGACTTTTAGAAAAATCGTATGCCAATTTCTCATATGAACAGTCACAGTCATTTCAAATGAACTTGAAGAAAACCGCAAACAGCAGTTAATTGGTGATTGATTCAATACGTTTCGCTGCGTTAAAGCAGTATCTCCAGGTGGTTAGTAGAGTCACGTAGATTTGCGCACGGAGACGCCCCTAACGTTCGTAGCGACAGGTAGTATGGAGTCCCATGCCTGTTGCACTCATTGGGTCAGTACAGGGATTTGTGGATGACACAAGAGCTGTCGTCAGATGATGTCCCATGATGATGACTACAGATCTGATGATCAAGCAGGCCAAGGCAACTTGTCGACACCCCGTAAAGGCTGTTGGGTTCCAATAGCAGGAAGAGGTAGCTAAACCCTCCTGGAATGCTGTTTATGAATTACATCACGACAGGTGGGGCCGGCCGGTGTGGGCGAGCGGTTCTAGGCCCTCCAGTCTGGAACCGCGCGACCGCTACGGTCGCAGGTTCGAATCCTGCCTCGGGCATGGATGTGTGTGATGTCCTTAGGTTAGTTACGTTTAATTACTTCTAAGTTCTGATGACCTCCGATGTTAAGTCCCATAGTGCTCAGAGCCATCTGAACCATTTTTTAAAAACAGGTCCGATCAGCAGACTGACGTATAAATTTGCAGTCACGGTGCGTGGTGTAATCGCGAGAGTGCTCCTGCTGTCATCGGAAGTCGCAGCCCCGACCACAACTGCAGGTACAGGTCTAGTGTATTTAACACGCAGACGGGTTGCTTGCAGACCCTCAACTGGCATCCTTCTAACCAACACATGACCATCTCTGGCACCGAGGCAGAACCGCCTGTCATCAGAAAACACAACAGACCTTCATGCTGCCCTCCAATGAAGTCTTGCTTGACACCACTGAAGTCGCAAATGATGGTAGTTTGGGGTCAGTGGAATACACGCCACAGGGTGTCTGGTTCGGAACTGTCCTTGAAGTAGCCGATTTGTAACAGTTCTTTGTGCCACTGTGTTACCAACTGTTGCTCAAATCGCTGCTGCAGATGCAGTACGATGTACCGAATACGATGGTCTTTACTCTCGGCAGTGCCACGTGGCCGGCCGGAGTCCAGTCCTCTTGCGGCCGTACATTCTCGTGACCACCGCTGCCAGCAGTTATGTACAATGGCTACATTCCTGCCAACTCTTTCTGTAACATCTCACAGCCCTAAGAGAAGACCTCGTCCAAACTCAGTGAGGTGCTGATAATGGCGTCTTTGTCGCCTTAACGGAATTCTTCACTAACATCAACTCACCACGTCCACCCTCAAAGGTAACAAAAGCTCACGAACGTTACTTCGTATATTTAAAGCAAATCCGATCTTCATGCTCATAGTGGTACAGCTAACGCCACTTTTATACGAGTGGTTCGAAATTTGAATAGACATCATATTCCATATGTAGACACACGGCTACCAATTTTCGTTTATGTCGCACAACTCTTTCTTGGTGTTGCGACTTTTTTTAACGTCAGTGTACGTGTTTCGTCACGTTTTCACTCGGTGGCCACGTGGCAGTGCGTCTCAGCGCGCGAGCTGCTCCTGGCGAGGCTTTACTGCTGACCGCGACTGCAGTTTCCCTTATCTGCAGACAGAGATTTCCTTCAGAGATAATGCTGGCAGCGCAGCACAGCACAGTTCTTTCCCGTAAGAGAGAGCTTCTTCCGTGCCACAAGCAGTAGAAGCAGGCAGCAATATGTCTGGCAATATATCGAAACAAATACACTACTGGCCGTTAAAACTGCTACACCAAAAAGATGACGTGCTACAGACGCGAAATTTAACCGACAGGAAGAAGATGCTGTGATATGCAAATAATTAGCTTTTCAGAGCATTCCCACAACGTTGGCGCCGGTGGCGACACCTACAACGTGCTGACATGAGGAAAGTTTCCACCCGATTTCTCATACGCAAACAGCAGTTGACCTGCTTTGCCTGGTGAAACGTTGTTGTGATGCCTCGTGTAAGGAGGAGAAATGCATACTATCGCGTTTCCGACTTTGATAAAGGTCGGATTGTAGCCAATCGCGATTGCGGTTTATCGTATCACGATATTGCTGCTCGCGTTGGTCGAGATTCAATGACTGTTAGCAGAATATGGAATCGGCGGGTTCAGGAGGGTAATACGGAACGCCGTGCTGGATCCCAATGGCCTCGTATCACTAGCAGTCGAGATGACAGGCATCTTGTCCGCATGGCTGTGACGGATCGTGCAGCCACGTCTCGATCAATGAGTCAACAGATGGTGTAACCTCCCAACAGAAAAATAATATGAATAGTATTCACATTTAGTATAACCTCTCAAAAGTAAAAGTTCCGAAACCTCCCAACAGTAAAAACTATAAGCATGACATTGCATTTAGCGTAACCTACCAACAGATAAATTCCGTAAACTACCAATAATACAATGTGATTAACCTCTCAATAAAATTGTCGCTCACTTATAACCTTTCAATAATGACTGGTAAATTTTGGACGTCAGCGTGCTGCGTCATGGCCCTGGTACATCATTATGAATAAACTGAAAAATCTTACCTTTATTAGGTCGCCGGATAACGCGTATATATCTGCTCCCATAAGAAATTTTTCTGGCGCAGCTGAGTGCAATGCTGGCCGATAGATTTGTCTTATATAAAAGGAAAGAACTGATTTTTTTTCAATAATCGGGATGACCAAGGATTGGAGAAATTAATAAATTGTTTAAATTGAAATGAATGGTTGTCAAAAGTTGATTTTTATGAGAAAGATTCTTATTAAGCGATTTTTTTAAAAACATTTACATGTGACTTGATATAACAATACTACATATGCGCGAGGCTGCTTTTACCTTATACTACAACGCTCAGGCTCCGCCATCGCTGCACACGACCGGCCCAGCCAACACGATATACCAGACTGCTAGCAACTACTTACTGCTACTGCCACACAGTTCCTACTGCAGTCAACACTGCTCTTTGGTCTCAGATTCTCTTACAGCTTACATATCGCAGGCAGCACGTGAGCAATCCATCGAAATTACATCAGCTCGAGTGCGCTAGCAACAAATTCTTTAATCATGGACCTCTTACAATGGGGACGTTTACAAGACAACAATAATCTGCACGAACAGTTCGACGACGTTTGCAGCAGCATGGATTATCAGCTCGGAGACCGTGGCGGGGGTTACCTTTGACGCTGCATCACAGACAGGAGCGCACGCGATGGTGTACTCAACGATGAACCTCTGTGCACGAATGGCAAAAAGTCATTTTTTCGGATGAATCCAGGTTCTGTCTACAGCTTCATGATGGTCGCATCCGTGTTTGGCGACATCGCGGTGAACGCACATTGGAAGCGTGTATTCGTCATCGCCATACTGGCGTATCACCCGGCGTGATGGTATGTGGTGCCATTGGTTAGACGTCCCGGACACCTCTAGTTCGCATTAACGGCACTTTGAACAGTGGACGTTACATTTCAGATGTGTTACGACCCGTGGCTCTACCCTTCAATTCAGCAGGACAATGCACGGCCGCATGTCGCAGGTCCTGTACGGGCCTTTCTGGATACAGAAAATGTTCGACTGCTGCCCTGACCAGGACATTCTCCAGATCTCTCACCAACTGAGAACGTCTGGTCAATGGTGGCCGAGTAACTGGCTCGTCACAATACGCCAGTCGCTACTCTGGATGAACTGTGGTACCGTGTTGAAGCTGCATGGGCAGCTGTACCTGTACACGCCATCTAAGCTCTGCTTGACTCAATGCCCAGGCGTGTCAAGGCCGTTATTATGGCCGGAGGTGGTTGTTGTGGGTAGTGATTTCTATACTGTTTATCATCTGCATTCCTTCTTGGCGTAGCAATTTTAATGGATAGTAGTGTAACTACGACTTGGTATAATGCTTTGAACTTTTTTTTAACTAGTTGTAGTGCATCGCTTGCCTCCTAGATAGATTGTGCATGATGTGTGCGAAAGGATCATTAAATGAACTGAAAGTCTGCAGAGGAATCTACACTAATCTGGGAGATATTTTATGATCCTTTCCTATGCTGCCAGAAATATCTCCACGAGAATACTTATCTGATTTGACTATGAACCAGAATGCGTTTCTAAGAACCACAAATCAAACCAATGGAAGACTTTAAAAAATTAAAAAATACAGCAAGTATTTATTAAGTTTTCTCTGATGTATTTATTATAGTTTCAGGCAAGACAGTGACCAGTTAGCTGAAAGAAGATACATGCTGAAGTAAACTTCGATGAAATCGAAGGATTAGTTTATTTTTCAGAAGTCTAACGCTGGACGTAATTTAAGCACACTAGCTATTGATGTACATATTATTTGCAGGAAAGAATGCATTTACTTTCCACTACGCTAAGCGTTTTTTCAAACACATACAAGGGCTTACGTTCCTTAAAAATCTTATTCCCGTTTGGTATTTAGTGTGAACTCTGCTGTATGATTATTACAACAGTTCTGACAATCTTTACCGTACCAATATGGACATCGAAACGTTTACTTTGTTTACGGGATATTTACTGGCCATACATTCCGCTTATTAACAAAATTAATTGGGTACTCTGGTGTGTCGTTCTGACTACGTGTTGCTCATACAACTACATCGATCTGAAGATGATTCGGGACGATTGAAATGTGTCATGTATTTAAAAAATGCGCACCTGGGACTGTAGAATAGAGATCTTTTTGTTTTAAACATCAGTACAGTTGTTTTGTTCTCTCACGACGAATTTGTCGACTATAGTGAAAATTAATTGGCTTCCTTTACTGGCATTAATTTCAGGGACTTTTTCTTTATTTGCTACAAGATACGTATATTTTTAAGCGTTGCTGGTTGAGAGTAACTGACTTTTCAGAAATTTAACTCACTTGTCGTACCGAGACACGGGCGAAAATATTGACTAGAAATCCTGACTCACTTTTCATTCCATAATAAATTTATATTATTTCCTGCAACTGCCTGTCTGGAAACAAACATTAATAAAGTGCAGGAACAGAGGTTGCGTATGGAGGGCGTGAAGCCCTTTGTTAGTTGCTTCCCCCACAGTCAGTACCAGGTCTCCGACTTCCGTCTCAGGAGTATGAATAGAGCATTTGTCCGCCTTCTAGACCTGCAGAGGAACTGTCTGATAACCTTCGTTATGGGCTGGCGCGCTAACCTACACAAAAAGTAAATCTGTGCGAAGGAAGTCAAGAGCACAGCTATTTTGAAGTATATCAGTTCACAACTGCACAGTTAATTATGATAGTCTAGTTCGTTGTTAGGTATAGCTGTGCAACCCAAAATCGCTTGAAGTAGCTGTCACAGACCGCAAAGCAAGGGTCATCAGGTTATTGTATAATCCGAACCGTATCACTGTTTATCACTTCCAGCTTCCACAAAACTGTATGACGAGTGAAGTTCGGCTTAAAGGAAGTGAATACCGAGTGTCAGGATTAAAAAAGCTAGGTACAGATGCGTCTAAACATTATGGTGCTGTTGTAGAATCTTTCAACACGAAAGTCAAACTGGACGGCAAGGAATTATTGTCGCAAATGAGAATGTCAGACAATAAATATAAATAATTGTAGTTCGGCAAGCTGACAGTCGGGTCTTAAGTGACATTCTGCATGAAAAATTTTACTCTGTTTAGATGCGTTTGGTTCAAATGGCTCTGAGCACTATGGGGCTCAACTGCTGTGGTCATTAGTCCCCTAGAACTTAGAACTACTTAAACCTAACTAACCTAAGGACATCACACACATCCATGCCCGAGGCAGGATTCGAACCTGCGACCGTAGCAGTCGCACGGTTCCGGACTGCGCGCCTAGAACCGCGAGACCACCGCTGCCGGCTAGATTCGTTTATTTGCACGTTGTTGTAAATGTCTGTACATTCTCTGCCACAAAAAGATTAGTACATCTGGAAAGAGGATGTCATTTTGACTCTCCCACCGGAGGTTTGAGTCCTTCCTTCGGCATATGTGTGTGTTGTTCTTAGCGTTAAGTTAGTTTAAGTAGTATAGAAGTCTAGGGACTGATAACCTCAGCAGTTTGGTCCCTTAGTAATTCACACTCATTAGTCATTTTGATCCGATGACGGACTATGCCACCTGGAAGACAGTAAATGTACTGATAATGGTTTCAACGTCGACCGCCAACAAATAGCGTAGTAGCATGGGTACCAGAGCGCCATCTGTGTCTACCCTTTAATAGGCAATGCTCACGGGAAGAAGACTCAGTGTGCTGCAAACATGTGAAGCAAGCAGGGCGCTTAACATCTAAGGTCATCAGTCCCCTAGAACTTAGAACTACTTAAACCTAACTAACCTAAGGACATCACACACATCCATGGCCGAGGTAGGACTCAAACCTGCGGCCGTAGAGGTCACGCGGTTCCAGACTGTAGCGTCTAGAACCGCTCGGCCACTTCGCCCGGCTACTTGGTACCTCATAACAGCTTGTGCTACTGACCTACAAGTGTAATAATTTCATGTACTCCAAATTCACTATTGCAGCAATAACTCTTGAGTAGACTGGAAACCTCTAAATTGGTGTACTATTTTTTTTCGGTAGTGTATGTAGCCTTCGTGTTCTCTTTCTTGTTTTGTTGGTAAGCTACCTCTTTGTAGTATCACACATTAGTCAGAATTCATTTCTCACATCTTCATCTTGATCGTAGAATATCAAACACTGTAAAAGGTGAACATTGTCCAATTATGTTATTCTCAACTACTTTCTGTAAATGGACTGGATATTTACCTTAAATGCCGTTATTCCAACTTTGTTCACGACATCTTCAGACTGTAATCTGGGTTGAAGAGAAGCTGCATGACCAGTTGCAGGCCAGTCACGTTGTGTACAAATGTGATCAAATCGTCAGCAGATAAAGCTGTTTGTAAAACGTTTGTTCTATTATAAAATCTTTAACATCATTTTGCCGGTCTTACATAACAATAGATGATAAAAAGGCCCGCTCATGAAGGGGACCCTTGCATCATCCACTGGGTTCCTATTGTATCTGGGGATCTTTTTCCCGCATTGTAAATACAGACGATAGGTTTAGAGTATAAGCTTATGAGCCCTGTCAAATGATATGGGTAATCCTTCTCTTTCATTAATTCCCAAGGCTTGTGTCTCGGAACATATTCAAATATTCTTAGAACCAATTGTATTTTTTCTGAAGGTACTTCAATGGTCGTGTCTCTTTTATCACTCGGCAATATGATTCAATTTTTAATGCCTTTCGAAAATTTGAGAAGACAAATTCTACTTGTGCATATACTAAATGTAAGATATCGCGTCTTAACGAGGCGAGTCGTTTTATATGACGTTCTTTCAGGAACGTCAGAACGTTTAAGCTTAGAATGTAGCCTACTCTACGATATTATGTTGCTAAGTACACTTTTTCTAATTCTGCGCATCTATACTTTTACTATATTCTATAATCAGGAGTAGCTTGCGCTCTTTTCCAGCTTCGCGGGACTTGTATCTGTAGAAGATATTCACGATGAACGCAAGCTACTAAGGAAGTTATTTCACACCGAATTCGCTGTACTAATGGAAATTCATTTAGCGTCTGTTGCCTTCTAAACAGTGGATGGTCTTGACTGTTTTCAATACCAGTGATGCTTATTTCGATAACTCACACCTTTGAGCGTGTGCGGCTGCCAAACAGTGATGTGATAGTAGCGTTATGCATGAAAATACTGCTACATTCGAGATTTAATATTTTGGCTTTCTGTCAGTTGTCTGTGGTTTCGACACCAGACAGGAACACTACAGAAAGAGTAGCAGAGTGGATTTGTTCATTCAAACAATTACTTTAGGACCTATCGTGCCCGAACTCCTTTCAGTGTCATTTGCTGCGAATGTTTATTTCAGACATCATTTCCGCTGCCAGTTTGATCTTACAGTGTGATTCATTTACATGGCGGTTCTTTTATCACATCGGTTGGCAGTTTGGACTAAGTTGAACGGATATTGACCTGCCCCCGGCAGGAACTTGCCCTATAGATAGGAGGAACTGGATAACGCCAGACACAACAGCATCTCTTAACTCAGTTTACCAGTTCAAGCACTAATTGGCAGCCTAGAGCTTAGGGAGCTTATTAGACCACACGGAAATACTACTTACGAGAAACGCTGCGGGGCCACAACAGAACTAGGATTTTAGGGTACGATTGTGTACGGTAGTAAAGAGAATCCAGTTGTGATGTAAATGCCGCGAATGGTGGAACTCAGAGAGACGAAAGGCTTGGGTTTAACCTACCGATATCGGAGGCTGGCTTCGACCCAAGCCGTAATGATGTTGTAACACCTGCTCTCATACGTGTGCAAACAGGGCAGAACACTGACCATATTTGTTTTGAAACTTCCTGCCAGATTAAAACTGTGTGACGACCGGGGCTCGAACTTGAAACCTCGCCTTGCCTGGGCAGCGCTTTTACCGACTGCCTCGCGACCCGTCCTCATAGTTTTCGCCCTTGAAGAGCCCATTCCGTAACAGCATTGCCCGCGAAGTATTCGAGTCCTCTTCCGACACACAGTTTTGATCTGTCAGGAAGTCTCAGAACAGCACACGTTCCGCTGCAGAATGGAACATCCATTCTCCAATATTTATTTTGCTCGTAGATTACTTTTTGGTTTGTAAGTTGTGGTAACCGACTAATACGCAGCGTAATCCGAGGTCTAGGTCATGTTGAGGGGTAACAGCTTGGGTGAAAGTTGCCGAAACCAACGACTAGGATACCATGAAAATTACTGCAATTCTTGTCCTCGCTCGTATTTTACAGCTATTGGGTTTCGATAAGAGATTTATACATGCCGTTATTATGACTTTAGTGGTCAAAACAGACCAAGTTTAAAAAGCTTATACAGGTTTAAAAAACTTACAAAAATATCCTTACGAGTTGTTTGAGACCTCCATCTTTGATAAGCAATATTATTGCTCTCGCTCTCCTATTACTAAAACGAGACAAATCAGTCGTCCAATGAAGGGCTTGGTGTTGTGTGTTGTGTAGGTGTTCAGTTACGTCAATCAATTTATAGCACGTATCAACCAGAGCTCTTGATGAGGTAGCACAACTAATAGTTAAATATTTTGAAAAAAAAAAAAGGCTATTCAGAATCTTTGAAAACCCTGATTGCAGTCGACAGGTATCCTGGACATGCGGAAGGCAGCAGAATTTGTAAATAATTCAACAGGTCTGAGTTCATTTGTCACTATGTACGCTTTGAATGTTAAGTTAGATATCTATGTGAATTTTGGGACACGGGTGTGTGTTGTTGAAGAGAGCACATTCTAGCTGCTTTGATGTGGTTCACATTCGGAAACGTGCAAAATATATGAACTCATCATCGCCACTATCATCAACATGATGTACATTGATGGTTTAGACTCGAGGAACCTGTTCCGGTTTCGCCGTCTTAGCTACATAATTTAGCAGGCCGATCTACGTCCCTTACCCATATGGGTATACACTGCGAAACGTTTTTTAGGATGTCTGCCCACCTGCATTCCATCCACTTCAGCTAATATGTGTCAATTTGTTCGATTATTGCAAATATTTTAGGATCATTTCCAATACCTATGTTCTAGTTTACATTTTTTAATTGGTTTAAGGAATTTCATTTCATTCCTATCTAAGTCTTGCATGTTTGGTATCCAAGCCACACATCCGTAAAGCAGCAATGACACAGCAAATTTTTTTTGTATGTCAGTTGCGTTTCTCTAGTCGTCGTTTTATTTAATGTTCTTTTTATCGTTCCTCAGACACCTTGAAATTTTGCTCTTTTTTCTTCGTGTCTTTGTCATGACCAAAAGAAGTGTAGCAGCCCATGTAGTTAAAATGACTTAATTGCTCCATTATTTTGCTTTCGAACACTATTTTTCATCATGCTTGTTGTTTTCCAAAGAATAGCGTTGCTTTTGTATTTTGTACACATATTTTGAGATTATAATTTTGACTAATTTGGTTTAATTTAAAAATGTTTTTTGTAATTCTCCTCAGGTGGTTGTTATAGTCTGCTCATCAGCGTACATTAATGTTTTTATATTGTTTTTCTTTTATAGTTGCCCGGCCGCGGTGGTCTAGTGGTTCAGGCGCTCAGTCCGGAACCGCGCGACTGCTACGGTCGCAGGTTCGAATCCTGCCTCGGGCATGGATGTGTGTGATGTCCTTAGGTTAGTTAGGTTTAAGTAGTTCTAAGTTCAAGGGGCTGATGACCCATAGTGCTCAGAGTAATTCGAACATTTTTTTATATTTGTTTTTCTTTTTTTATTACATTATTCTACTTTCTACCAACGTCATTTATACATAAACTGAATAAAACAGAGAAATGATTTCAACGTTGTTTAACTTCTTGGTTAGTTGTAATGTACTTCTTACTTATTTTCTTTCCTGTTCTTATCAATTTACATTTACTTAAATACTTACTTATTTTCATCCCTATTCTTATTAATTTACATTTACTTAACTATTCTGAAATTCACACTTAAATCCCTGGCAGAGGATTCATCGAACCACTTTCTTCAGGTTATTTCTCTACTGTTCCACTCTCGAAAATCGCGTGGGAAAAATGAATCCTTAAATCTTTACGTACGAGCTCTCATTTGTCTTATTTTATTATCATGATTATTACTCCCAGTGTAACTTGGCGTCAGTAAAATATTTTCGCATTCAGAGGACAAAGCTGATGGTTAAAAATTCGCGAAAAGGTCTCGTCGCAACGAAAAGTGCCTTTGTTTTAATTACTGCCATCCGCACTTGCTTATCACATCCGAGACACTCTCTTCCCTGTTTTACGTTTGGACATTTTCGATGTCCTCTGTCAGTACTATCTGATGAGGACACCATATCGCACAGCAGAACTCCAGAAGAAGAGCATAGAGCCGGCAGTCTCTTTAGAATATCTGTTGCATCTTGTAAGTGCTCTGCCTTTGGTTTGCCTCTCCAAAACATTATCTACGTGATTGAGTTTTTAGCTATTCGTAATTGCCATTCCTAGGTATTTAGTTGAAAACCTTTAGGTTTATGTGATTTATCGTGTATCAGAAATTTAACTGATTTCTTTTAGTACCCTTGTGGATAACCTCACACTTTTCTTATGTAATTAAACTGTCACATTTCGAGTCATACAGATATGATGTCTAAGTCATTTTACAATTGGTTTTGATCTTCTGATGACTTCACAGGACGGTAAATGACAGGAAAAGCAGATGATCTATAACGCTTCCTTGGGAAATGCCAGATGTCACTTACGTTTCACTCGATCACTTCTCATCGATATCTACTAACGGTGGCCTTTCTGACAAGAAAGCACGAATCCAGTCGTAGAGCTGAGACGAAACTCGATAGGCATACAATATGATTACAAGACGCTTGTGAGGAAATGTATCAAAAGCCCTTTGTAAATCTAGAAATATGGAATCAGTCTGAGATCACCTGTCGATAGCACTCATTGCCTCATAAGAATAAAGAGCAAGTTGTACTTCACAAGAACGACATTTTCGGAATCTGTGCTGACTATGTGTTATCTGCGAGGTGATTCATAACTTCCGAACACAATATATCTTCCAAAATATTGCTGCAGATCGACACCAGCGATATGGGTGTGTCAATCACCGGATTACTTCTATTTCCTTTCTTGGAAATTGGTCTGATGTTCAACAGAATGTTCAACTTCCCAGTCTTTACGGATCTTTTGTCGAGCGAGCGGCTGTATTTGAATGATAGTATGAAGCTGTTGTATAGGCACACTCTGGGAGGAACCTAACTGGTATACCGTCTGGATCGGAAGACATGTCTTTATGGAGTTATTTAAGTTGTTTCGCTACACCTAGAATATTTACTTCTTAGTTACTCATGTTGGCAGCTGTTCTTTATTCCAATTCTGGAATATTTACTTCGTCTTCTTTCGTGAAGGAATTACAGTAAACTTTGTTTGGTAACTCCACTTTAACTGACGTCGATAATATTAGCATTGGTATTGTGTAGTGAAGATATTGATTGTGTCTTGCCGCTGCCAGATTTCGAGACAGAGCTTCGTCTTGGAAGCTGTTAAAAGCGCCTGGCATTGAACTCCGCCCTTCTACAACAAGTGCCAGTCTTGCGGATTCTGCGTTCTTTTCCATTTAGCATGTTTTTTTTGTTGCTTCTACAACAGTGTTCTGCTTTGTTTTGTGTGCCGTGGGGGATCAGTACCATCTTTTATTGATTTCTTCGCTATATGTCTCTCAGTTGCATCTGATAGCATTTTCTTGAATTTAAGCCACACCTGATCTACACTTGGTTTGGAAGGTATTCACATATTTAATTTTATGGGAGAATCTTTTTATGACTTCTGTGAAATGCCGCGGATTTCCATTTTCTTGTAATGCTGATCAGAGGTTTGTCCTGTTTAATCTGTCAAACGGCTCGTCATAGGCGGTAAAAGCAGCTTGCGCGTCTTTATTAAAATCTCCCCCTTTATTTATCGATATCTTATCCATTATTGTTCCTCAAAGTATATACCCACACTGGTCTTCAGTTAAAACTGAATTCTTTAGCGGAACTCTAATCCCATGCGAAAATACTGGTGCGGCTGAAAGTGAAATTTTACCTACTTGAATTGTACGTGTTAAGTTTGTTTTGTTGCTGCTACTATGTTAAATAAGAAAAAAATACATCGTTTGCAAAGCTAAAGATGGAGTAGTTACAAAAGGCCGAGTACTTGGCGAAACTCAGATTATCAAATAGTCGTTGCTGCCGCAATTAAATGAACGACCACTTTCGTCAAGATTTGATGTAAGTACTGCGGAATCTGTAGTGATTTTGCAGTCGATAATGTAACGAACGGTTTTGCTGCGTGTTAGCTGAGCCCCTAAGCTGGCAGATATACGACGCAGCGAGCTTTATATGAAAAACGAAAAAAAGTGACTTTGCCGTTCTCATAGCCGCAAGTATTGCAGCAGTGTAATATCGATAACACGAACAGCTTACGGTAGAAAAATCAGTAATATGAGCACGAATTAGAAAGGGCGACACAGGGATGCAGATTACCATACCTAGTGTTTAATTAGTTTGCTGAAAACGCCACTGCAAAAGCGAAAGCTGAATTCAAAGGAGGAATCAAAATGATGGTCAGAAGGCCACTTCTCTGAGATGTTCATTTCAGTCCAGCTAAAAATAAGGATGCACTAGAAAAATTCTGAAATGAGACCAATAACTTTTTTTGAAATGCAAAGCAAAGAAACAAAAAGCTAAGAACTGAGAATACAAAAGCTACTAAAAATCAGACTAGAAAATGATTGTGGAACCAGGTTCATGCTGCACTGAACTGTTTGTCTCTTCGATTTGAGTGTAATGACATCTCACATCGTTTAAATTTGTAAGAAGCGACGTGAAAGAAAATGAAACGTTTGTGGTCAAGGTAAATGAAAGATTCAGATTTATTGCACCTTTTAAGAAGCCATATTTACAAGATGCCACTGCAACGAATTCCAGAGTACAGATGCAGTGTTTAAATCTGTATCAAGTAGGTATCAGCAGATGTCAAACAAGCTAAGATGCATTGCAAGGACTGTTATATTTTAGCACAGCCAATACGAAAAGTAACAGAAATGCTAAGGGAACCAATGAATATTCGTCCCGTGTCCACACTACGAGAAGGGGTCGCAAGCCAACCAACCGTCAAGCTTTGATGTTACCGCCAGCAGACCGCATGGCAACAAAGCTCAACCTCTCCGTTGGTTTCGATTTGCCGCCCGTGCATACCAAGCAAATCTCGGCCAACGAAGTGGTTGTCTGTCGTTCCTTGGCCTTCATTAGCCTAGTGTGTGCACCCTTTAAGAAGACACACTCTTCCTGGCAGTCATTCATTAAAGATGTTGAATTCCAAAGCAGCTCTGAGGAACGAGTCAACCTGGTGCATCTTAGCTGTAGTATCCAGGAAGACCAAGGAAAACTTCACTAGGCAATCAACCGCACAACAGCATGGTGCCATCCTGGCTACATAATATACTCTGTGAATGGAGAGAGATCAACTGAAGTCGCTGATCACTGTATGAAATGGTTTCTCAAGATTTTTCTTTGTGTTTGTACAAGTGATCTCGGACGTAACGATTCTAAGACGTTACAGTGTATGGTAGAATCACTTGTTGCGGTGGAAACGCTGAACACATGCTGCCCTATGTCCAACGAATCCATTAGACAACTGTTGTTGACCATAGTAGCGTGAGGACGGATCCAATAGCGGAAACAACCATCTGCAGTTTAGATGTATGCTAATAAATGAACTTAAGCAGAACAGACTAACAGCAGTATCAGAACTTGGGTTTTTGGATAAGGGGTCTTATTCTAGTATTTTAGTGGTAGAAAGTACCCCTGTAACCGCTGTTTGGTATCAGATATTGTTATGCAGGCTGGTAGCTATGTTACTTCTTATCAGTTGTTGAAATTCGTGATTATATGTTTTTGCAGCCGCAGTCGAGTTTTAATTTGTAGCGTGACATAATTATACTACTGAGGAGAACTCATTGACCAGAGTGTGGGTGCACGACCTACAATACACATGGCAGACAATGACACAGATTTTGGGGGCACACCAGGAAAGATTTAATAAGGTTCCACTGCAAAAGGCGACACTTATTGGTTGGGAAAGACTTACTTTTGCTTTCAGAAGTGTTAAAGACAGGCCACGAAGTGGAAGGAAAAAGATACGAGAAGAAATGTGTGCCAGAGACTCTGCTTCTACTGAACAATCAACTATGAAGTCGACACGTTAATGTACTTCGCAACTCGGTATACCGATGACAACAATGGAAGATCAGATAAAAGAAAGATCTTAAGATCAGACCTTAACGACCAACCTTCGTAAACGAATTATCGGATACAGCCAGGAATGAGTGCGTTTTCGCGTGCTATGCTTTGTTAATTCAGTTTCATCCACATCTACATTTATACTCCGCAAGCCACCCAACGGTGTGAGGCGGAGGGCACTTTACGTGCCACTGTCATTACGTCCCTTTCCTGTTCCAGCCGCGTATTGTTCGCGGAAAGAACGTTTGCCGGAAAGCCTCCGTGCGCGCTCGAATCTCTCTAATTTTACATTCGTGACCTTCTCGGGAGGTATAAGTAGGGGGAAGCAATATATTCGATACCTCATCCAGAAAAGCACCCTCTCGAAACCCGAACAGCAAGCTACACTGCACTTCCCCCCTCCTCGACACAATCCGAGCTTGTGTTCCGTCTCTAATGACCTCGATGTCGTAGGGGTGCTAAATCTTCCGTCCCTTTCTTCTTTTGTAGAATTAGTATATTTTTCTCTTTTTTCGTAATCTTTATAAATACCAGGAATAACTAATCAATACATAACTTACTACTACCCACAAAATTGTGGCTGCGCGACCTATGTTAGCTTCCAAGATAATAGGCTGTAACTGTGAAGAATAAATAAAAGTAAATAAAAAAGCAAAAATTGTGAAGAAATATCGCAAAGAGTGCTCACATGTCACAGCAATCTCAAGTAGCCTACAGCAAGCCAATGCGCCAGATTAAGTAACAGTAATCGCAAGAACAGCCAGTGTGCCTCTAATGAGTACGTCACCAAACAAACGCCGGCTGCTCCCTCCCTCCACCGCGCTGATCCAAAAGCAGACAGCGTCGCTATTGTTAGCACTGAACGGGAAACGTACGCTGCTGTTTTCGGAACAGGTGGGAGTACGATAAGGTTGTTGACGTATTAAACAGTTTCTTACAGATAGTACACTGCTAATTTGACGAGCTAATATTATCTCCGCACACACAGCCGCTCTCCAGCCGCAGGCAGTCGCAGCCACCGGCTATCCGTGTCGCGTCTCGCCCTTTATCAGCTGAGTGTCTGCGCTCATTAATTTATCGTCACATCTCCCGATTATCGATTACTATCTCAGTGACTGTGCTGTCGCGCGTTGTAAACATGTGAGCGTTACTTAGAATGGTAATGTCCTGTTTACAAATAATATCAGCACGCTCTTCACGTAGGTGGCATCTGATTCACGTACACTGGTTGTTACTTTAATGCGATTTGCTTGTAGAGCATCCAATGAACAATGCAGGGCCATAGTTATGGCGCAAGACATATATGAGAGCAGCGAGGTTCAAATTATTGCCCAGACATGTAGATATTCGTTTCGATAAATCAGTTCCTGCCAAATCCGAAGTATTTCCTTTTAAAATGTCAGCGGCTGATTTCCTATACTGCCCCTCTCTACGCGACCTAGAGTTCCTTGATTCCGGCACTGACAGAGTGTAAGACTCTTTCCCCTTGAAACGTTCAACTGATCACGGGGCCAACATTTTTTTCTACCTCTGTGATAGAAAACATTCAGTTTAATATCACCATGAAGCAAACCGTTGTGCATATTTTCCCAGATTTAATTATCGGACCGGCCTTGCCCATATTTCCTCGAAATGATGCTCTACTATAGCTGCGCTTTACCAAGACTACAAAATGGTTCAAATGGCTCTGAGCACTATAGGACTTAATATCTGAGGTCATGAGTCCCCTGGAACTTAGAACTACTTAAACCTAACTAACCTAAGGATATCACAAACATCCATGCCCGAGGCAGGATTCGAACCTGCGACCGTAGCAGTCGCGCGGTTCCGCACTGAAGCGCCTAGAACCGGTCGGCCACCACGGCCGGCACCAAGACTACAGTTTGGTAGATTTGGTACGGAAAATAAATAACTTAATAAATGATGGGATTGCCGGTAGTAATCTTAACATTGGAAGCGATAGAAACTGGGAGCCGACGACTTCTCTGTTTTTGTTTGTGTTGCACATAATTAGAACCATTCGTTAGTAGTTTTTATATCCTTTAGAAACTTAAATTTCATTTTATAAGTAATAAAAATTCGCTGATCGAGTGACTTTTGTTTTTTTATGCAACCAAAGCAATTACTTTTCATACAATCACAGTTTACATACACAAACATAAAAATGTAATTATTGTTGTTATTTTGTTCTCAAGGAGACGTTCATCTCCATGATCAAAGGCAATAGTTTCCTGCAATTACTGGTAAATAGGATATTTGCTTATGAATAACAGAAACCTATTTTACATAAGCTCGACAAAATATTGAACCGATGTTTGATATGTTTCGGTTTTGATTTTTTTTAATTGTACCTCTTTTTCGAGGAAATTACATATCCTAGCGATTATGATAATTTTTTTTTAATTTTTAATACAACTTTCCTCTGTTTCGCGTTACAAATGAACAATAACTGGATAAAATCGGAATTAAACATTGACAACTTCAATTTTACTGTAATTACTGTTTTCTTTTAAGTAACAGACAGGAGGATAATTATCTAGAACAAAAATATTCCATAGGTAATGTGATCCTTTGTATACCTCTTTCAGTTTGTAGACTGTACGCCACTTCCGGTTTCTTGAGGAATCTAATGAGACAGTGTTCGCATACACAAAGTGATCGATGTGAGGTAAAGCTCAATAGGTATTCAGCACACCTATCTACGGGTAACGCGATTACGATCTTAATGAATTAAAAAAGAAAAAGAAAACAGCTTTGCTTAGATAAGTGGGTGCAGATACATATCTATTTAGACGCCCAGTTTCCTATCCCCACTTACAAGAACTGTACGTTTCTTAATATATTGCAGTACACTATGACAAACGGGAGATTGTTTGGACCCTGCACCCGGGAACCAGTACATTCGAAAACGGTGGAGCTGGTCTTTTGTTCGCGTGCTACTGGCCTGAGTTCCTGTGGGGAGTGGTTGAAGGACGGTCAGATCACGAGGGGCGACAAAGTGTTGGGCGTTCACGCTACGTCACAGAACGTCGAGGTCAGATGTTGGTCCGGCCTATAGAGCGTGATACGGAGCCATCCTGGCGCACGTGCTGTGTTGCATGTTGTTATGTAAGGTAACAATATGTCTCATGAAAGATGTTCGTGGAGAAATTTGATTTTAATTAGTAGTACGGAAAGGCATGCTTATTGTACACGCGTTTCTTTTTAATTTATGTTCAGATATGAAAGAAGCAATGTGAACACAGTCCATCAGCAAGACGCGACTACGAGGGTGTGTCTTTACTTGCGCTGAAGAAGTCATTTACATTTTTATGACGCGCCTTTGGGATGCTGTGGATTCTAAAGAACTGTTCCAGACGACATTGGTCTCTCGCCGGAACAAAAGGACCTTGTTATAACTGTAAAATCTGCTGTTCACTTACTTATCTCTTCTCGATCTATTATTTGCAGAATTGTCGTGAGTTATGTTGAGATTGTAAATAAGAGTTCTGTTTAACTAGTGTTATAAAAGTTAACGAGAAACGTTAAAATATAGAAGAATTTTTGAAAAGACACAGAGTAATTAAAGACATTAGATGCCAGTGGTCATTGATTTTTATCAGTGGGACATGTTCAAAATCCGTGTCGGACTGGAATTCGAAAACGGGTCTACTGCTTACTAGCCAGACGCACTAACCATTATGCCATCTGGACACAGTGGTTACGTCAACCGCACCGACTATCCTTGCACGCCTCCCGTCGTACCCAAATTCTCAACTTACACCACACACTATTAATGTAGTGCCCCAGCTCATTAGCCTCATTACTTGCGTCATCTCGCCCATTCCCGCAAGAGTTCGAGCTTGGTGCGCATGTGCATGTCCGAAAGAACAGACGTCTCACATATATAATTACTGAAAGGTGGTTTCGTGATTTTGTAACTACACGACAGAGAATGTGAACTCCTTTACAGCCCTCGACCCTCTGCAATTGGAACGAAGTCTGAACTGGTGGTACAGCATAGCAGATCACTGCATCAAGAATCGACGAGAAGGCGGCCGTGAGAAGATATCCTCGGTAATCGACGTTTCTGCTAACGGCCCGGTAATAGTTTGCTCCATGGAATAGGTATCTTCATTAATGCTACCTACATCCCAAGTGATACGGTATCATTCCAAACGATTGCTCGAAACATGCTCCAGGCCACAGATGCAGGCTGGCGGCGGCGATATGATCAGATGTGTGTCAATTCCTAAGGCACCAAACTGCTGAGGTCATCGCGCCCTAAGATTACTCACTACTTAAACTAAGTTATGCTAAGAATGATACACTCGCCCAAGCCCGAGGAAGGACTCGAACCTGCGGCGGGAGGGGCCGCGCAATCCGTGGCACATGGAGGCTCAAACCGTGTGGGGTGGGTGGGCACTGGTATGTTATGTTATGAGGAACACTCACCTGGGTTCCCACGCGATCACTGGCCCGCTGGTAACTGAAGGTGTGGTCTACATTAACATTATTGCGACTTGCTTGCATTCCTTCATGCCCGATGTTTTCCTTGAGGAGCATTATAGTGATCTCACTTTAATGTCTTTCTCGCATCCCCTTTACAGGAAAAGTTTAACACGGAGATGCTGAACTTAACCGGACGCTTATATCCAGATATCCTTTAGCACTACAAGTTAGTACAGCATATCATTTACTCCTCCAAAACTTTGGAGTTAAATGTGCAGTGATTATTTGGAAACTCGATCTGTGTGTAAGTACGTTAGCATATTATTTTTATCAAGTCGCCACTTTCAGTTCTGTCACTTACTTCTCATTAGTCAACAGCACATAATTTTTCTCTCGTGCTAAACAGTGTACTCCAACAGTCAGTGTGTAAAGACGAAACTGAATGTAATCAGCTGAAGATTGGTATAGGCATGGAACCCGTCATGTTTTAAATTATGCGCTTTCAAAAGTGAATGGTTTCGGGTATTCATCAACACTACCCTTTACAAGAACAGACGTGGTGTTGATACCATCAATTATACTGGATGCGTGGGTAGTCGATCCTTAGTTTTAAATGTTCATAAATTTTTATTAATGAAGTTTCGCGTACGGAAAAATCTGTACTAGGTTCTCAGGTCCACGATAATCTGTGTACTACACTACAATTCCACAAATGCTCCTGTATTGTCGACCAAATGACGCAAAGGTATATGAAAGTTATCAGTTGTTTGACGCAGGGAAGTCACGGGTACATTTCCGAGGATAGCTCGTAAATTCGTCCATAGTGCGTGGGTTTGTTCGGTGCACCTCTTCTTTCGTCCAACTCAACAAGTCGTCGCAAGCGGTGAGGCTGAACTTCTCGGAGACTATTCATGGGGTCCTCACCGTTCCAGTCAAGTTTCTGGAAAGCGTTCGTCCAGCCAGTCACGAACAATACAGGCAAAATGGAGTAGTGCTCTGCCTTACTGGAGAAGGGTATCCACAACATTGTGCCATTGTGACAAAAGTGGCTACACTTACTCATTCAGCGACCGGTCGCTGTTCCTCGTGTCTCGCAATGTTAATGGAGCAATGAGATGATCCGCTGTCATACCGCACCAGACTGTCAGGTTTGCTCGACTTCGTGATTTTTCAACTGTCATTCCAGGATTTGTTTCTGCCCAGTAATTACAATTGCGTCGATTGACGAATCTTCCAACGAGGAACACCGCCTCATCGCACCAAATAATGTTCCTGAAAAAATCTAGCCAATAATTATGCCATGACAGCATAATTTCTCCGTATTCCATTCTCCTGTAACAACCCTATAACAATAACTCCTGAACATAATGGGGTTTCCAGAGTTTCCAGATCAGGTCCTTCTTTAACGCAACACGCACCGTTTGTCGGCTGTTTCCACTCTCACGAACTGCCTGGCTTGTTGATTTAGCAGGACTGCGCTTGAAGATGTCCCTCACTGCCGCTTCGTTTGCTGGAGATCGTGCCACAAGATCGACACCTTCATGGTTTATCCAAAACTGAATTGTGATTAGTTTTGTGTGTCAATTTCTAATAGTTTTAGAGTCAAGTGTGACATGAGGGCCATGACCAACGCGCCACCATCGCTGAACAAGGACTACAGATCGCCACACTTCAAACAGCGAAGCGACCTGGGCACTCTCATGTGAAGGCAATTTTCCTGCCATCTCGTCATTCATCGTAATAAGGTGCTACGTATGATTAAGGTGTTTTCAGGGATGCTGTAACAAATTACAACAACGTTCACTCATAAATATCAACAATCACACAAAACCTATGGAAATTTAAAACTTGGGAGCGACTTCTCACACACCACAATAATATTTTTTTTGTGACTTCGAAGAACAAGATCTGCCAATTTCGTAAAATCTTGTATGATAGATCTCTGTTGTATGGAACTGGCTTCGATTTATTGTGAACGCGAAGACTAACATAATTCTGCAAAGATAAAGGCAATGTGGAAATAAAAGAAAAACACTACTGACAAAGTATGATTACGCGAGTATGAATCGCATTCTTGTCGCTACCACAAAGTATTCCTGTATCGGCGAAGGAGACTGTATACTGAGCAGTGCAGAGAGCTGCCATCGGCTTATTGATCTAGCGGGGGCGTCGAAGATTTGTGCTCGTCTGCTGTGCTGTGCCGTGCTGTATACTCGGAAGGGGCGGGACGCCGCGACCCGCGCCATGTTTGTCTCTATGAGCTGCGCGTTGCTATCTCACTACGGAGACATGAATTGCATCTGGGCGTCACTGCGCCTCCCTTTACCACTCTCCTTAATGTCTCCATTTGTTCTACATTGTTAATTCTTTTTAAGACGGACCCTACGCTTCACTGACGGGGAAACATATTTGTCTGGCTAACGTATTTAAGTGATTAACACTGCAAGATCATAGGTTAATCTACGCGTGAGAAAAGCCATTGCAATGTGAAACGCTGGTACATTAATAACTGGTGTACCTGCTGCTATACTGAATGCAAGCAAGCAAACGGACATCCATTGTGTTGCACAGGTGCCGCATGTCAGTTTGTGGGATGGAGCTCCATGCCTGTCGAACTTGGTCATTCAGTACAGGGATGGTTAATACTGGTTGTGGATGACGCTGGAGTTGTCACCCGATGATGTCGCATATATTCTCGATTGCACACAGATCTGGTGATCGAGCAGACCAAGGCAGCATCTCGATACTCTGTAGAGCACATGGGGTTACAACAGCGGTAAGTGGGCGAGCGTTTTCCTGTTGAAAAACACCCCTGGAATGCTGTTTATGAATGGCAGCACAACAGTTCGAATCACCAAATCGACGTGCAAATTTGTAGTCAGGGTGCGTGCGATAACCACGAGAGAGCTCCTGCAGCCATACAAAATACCAACCAATTCGGTTTTACAGAGAGTACTCTACTGCATTGGCTCCTTACTTAGCTTGCATTTATCGCGAATCTCTTGCCCGACGTAAAGTCACGATAGACTGGAAAAAAGCGCAGGTCACGCCTGTATATAAGAAGGGTAGAAGGATAGATCCTCAAAAATACAAACCAATATCCTTAACATCGGTTTGTTGCAGGATTCTCGAACATATTCTTAGTTCGAATATAATGAATTTCCTTGAGACAGAGAAGTTGCTGTCCATGCATCAGCACGGCTTTAGAAAGCATCGCTCCTGTGAAACGCAACTCGCCCTTTTTTCACATGATATCTTGCGAACCATGGGTGAAGGGTATCAGACGGATGCCAAATTCCTTGACTTACCGAAAGCGTTTGACTCGGTGTCCCACTGCAGACTCCTAACTAAGGTACGAGAAAATGGGATTGGTTCCCAAATATTTGAGTGGCTCGAAGACTTCTTAAGTAATAGAACCCAGTACGTTCTCCTCGATGGTGAGTGTTCATCGGGAGTGAGGGTATCATCTGGAGTACCTCAGGGAAGTGTGGTAGGTCCGCTGTTGTTTCCCATCTACGTTAATGGTCTTTTGGATAGGGTGGATAGCAGTGCGCGGCTGTTTGCTGATGATGCTGTGGTGCACGGGAAGATGTCGTCGTTGAGTGACTGTAGGAGGATACAAGATGACTTGGACAGGATTTGTGATAGGTGTAAAGAATGGCAGCTAACTCTAAATATAGATAAATGTAAATTAATGCACATGAACAGGAAAAAGAACCCCGTAATGTTTGAATACTCCATTAGTAGTGTAGCGCTTGACACAGTCACGTCGATTAAATATTTGGGCGTAAGATTGCAGAGCGATATGGAGTGGGATAAGCATGTAATGGCAGGTGTGGGGAAGGAGGGTAGTGGTCTTCGGTTCATTGCTAGAATTTTGGGAAGATGTGGTTCATCTGTAAAGTAGGCCGCTTATAAAAAACTAATACGATCTATTCATGAGTACTGCTCGAGCGTTTGGGATCCCTATCAGGTCGCACTGAGGGAGGACATAGAAGCAATTCAGAGGCGGGCTGCTAGATTTGTTACTGGTAGATTTGATCATCACGCGAGTGTTACGGAAATGCTTCAGGAACTCGGGTGGGAGTCTCTGGAAGAATGGAGGCGTTCTTTTCGTGAACCGCTACTGAGGAAATTTAGACAACCAGCATTTGAGGCTGACTGCAGTACAATTTTAATGCCGCCAACATATATTTCGCGGAAAGACTACAAAGATAAGACAAGAGAGATTAAGGCTCGCACAGAGGCATATAGGCAGTCATTTTTCCCTCGTTCTGCTTGGGAGTGGAACAGGGAGAGAAGATGCTAGTTGTGGTACGAGGTACCCTCCGCCACGCACCGTATGGTGGATTGCGGAGTATGTATGTAGATGTAGATGCAGATGTAGATGTAGAAGACCAGGTCCAGGTGCAGGTGCAGAATGTCTGGCACGCAGACGGGTTGGTTGCTCACTTGCCCTTCTTCTAACCAACACATGGCCATCACTGGCACCAAGTCATCATAAAACGCAAAGGACTTCCACATTGCCCTCCATTGAGCTCCCTCTTGACACTACTGAAGTCGCAAATGGCGATGGGTTTGGGTCAGTAATATGCAGGCTACAGGTCGACTGGCTCGGAATGTTTCTTGAAGTAACTGATTTGTAATAATTCGTTGAGTGATTGTGGTGCAAATAGTGCCCAATGCTGCTCAGATTGCTGCTGCAGACGCAATACGATGCGCCACAGCCATACGGCGAGCGCAGCGATCTTTCCTCTCGGTAATGCCACGTGGTCGTCTGGAACCCAATCTTCTTGCTAGCGTACCTTCCCGCGACCACCACTGCCGGCAGTCGTGTACAGTTGCCACACTCCTGCCAAGTATTTCTGCAGTATCGCGGAAGGAACATCCAGCTTCTCGCAGACCCATTTCATGACCTCGTTAGTTCGTTGTTGATAATGGCGTCTCCGTCGTCTTAAAAGCATTCTTGCTTAACATCAACTCATCACGTCCAATCTCAAAGGTAACTACCATTTTCTTTGAGTTATCAGTCTTCTGGCTGGCCGGATGCTGCCCGCCACGAATTCTTCTTCTGTGCCAACCTCTTCATCTCACAGTAGCACTTCAAAGCTACGTCCTCAGTTATTTGACGGTTGTATTCCAGCCTTTGTCTTCCTCTACAGTTTTTACCCTCTACAGCTCCCTCTAATACCAAGGAACTAATTCCCTGGTGTCCTATCATCATGTCCCTTCTTCTTGTCAGTGTTTCCATCATATTCCTTTCCCCTCCGATTCTGCACAGAACCCCCTCATTCCTTACCTTATCAGTTTACCTATTTTTCAACATTCGTCTTAGCACTACATCACAAATGCTTCGATTCTGTTCTGTTCCGGTATTTTCACAGTCTATGTTTCACTACTGCACAATATTGTGCTCCAGACGTACAGTCTCAGAAATTTCTTCCTCAGACTAAGGCCTATTATTTATATCAGCATACTTCTCTTAATAAAGAATGCCGTTTTTGCCAGTGCTAGTCTGCTTTTTATGTTTTCCTTGCTCCATCCATCACGGGCTATTTTGCTGCTTAGGTATCAGAATCCCCTAACTTCATATACTTCGTTACCATTTGTCGTAATGTTATATTTAACTGTTATGATTTCTACTGCTACTCGTTACTTTCATCTTTCTTCGATTTTAGCCTGAATCTATATTCTCTAGTAGTTTGACTGATCATTCCGTTCAGCAGATCATGTAATTCTTCTTCACATTCAATGAGGATAGCAATGACATCAGCGAATCATATCGTTGATATCCTTCCACCTTGAGTTTTAATTCCACTACTGGAAGGTGTAACTAACTGTTACAAATAAAACATTTCTGATTTTCACTGTGGCTTCCTTTTCGCGATCAATCGGAACTTACATTCTGGACAGCCCTCGTATTTTCATCCACGATTCCGAACGTGACAAAACGGTATCTTTCATAAGAAAAAAGTAAAAGACAGAGAGAGAGTGAAAGAGAAAGAAGACATAGAGTGTCGTAACGTTCCAACATTGCAGGAGCCACAGCTGTGTGTGGCCAGCCAACACGCGGCCGGTCGGCAGGTTTGCGCTACCTCGTTGCGATGATGACAGACGACTAACGACTCACCGTGCTTTTGTTCGCTATCAGGTCTCCATAGATATTCTGAAAGTACCTATGAATATCTCCAAAGCTCTTTTTCCTGCAAAAGAAACTCAATGACAGCTCTCTGCTTCGAACACACCTTCGTTATAAACGCCATTTTGCAGGCTATGTGTCACACTACCGCCTGTCGAACTCCACGAAATTTTAAGGGCTGAAACGGGAATACGCCTCGATCTCTCACAGCAAATTCCTCATTTTTTCAACAGAAGCTGGGAGAAAAAAATGTGTAGCATGACTTACTGAATGTCCCTCGTATTATGTTAAACAATTGCGCGTGAGCAATGTGGGAGCACTGGGGATCTAATCCCTGCTAGTCATATTGAACTGCTTTGATAAATCTTTTATGTATGTTGAAAACCGTACATGTCCTATTACGCTTCGTTGTGACACACTTTTTGTTTGCACTCAACATTCTGAGAAGACACTCTGGATGGTCGTATCTTGCTTAGTAGTCGATGATGTCGCCGTTGGTTAGTACCTTTCGGATATATGAGAAGGCAGATCCAGCTCTTCAGCCGCATATGTTATTTGTATCATGCTGTACACGAGTAAAGACCTTGATCCGTGCTGATTCGGCGATAAAAGTCCTCCATTAAAGCTTTTAGTAGCCTACAAAGCATTCCCATCTACAGTCTGTTGCATTCCTACTACACTATTAATACACTACTGGCCATTAAAATTGCTACACCACGAAGGTGAGGTGCTACAGATGCGAAATTTAACCGACAAGAAGCAGATGCTGTGATATGCAAATGATTAGCTTTTCAGAGCATTCACACAAGGTTGGCGCCGGTGGCGACGTCTACAACGTGCTGACATGAGGAAAGTTTCCAACCGATTTCTCATACACAAACAGCAGTTGACCGGCGTTGCCTGGTGAAATGTTGTTGTGATGCCTCGTGTAAGGAGGAGAAATGCGTACGTTTCCGACTTTGATAAAGGTCGGATTGTAGCCTATCGCGATTGCGGTTTATCGTATCGCGACATTGCTGCTCCCGGTGGTCGAGATCCAGAATATGGAATCGGTGGGTTCAGGAGGGTAATTCGGAACGCCTTGCTGGATCCCAACGGCCTCGTATCACTAGCAGTCGAAATGACAGGCATCTTATTTGCATGGCTATAACGGGTCGTGCGGCCACGTCTCGATCCCTGTGGCAACAGATGGCGACGTTTGCAAGACAACAACCATCTGCACGAACACTTCGACGACGTTTGCAGCAGCATGGACTTTCAGCTCGGAGACCATCTCTGCGGTTATCCTTGACGCTGCATCACAGACAGGAGCGGCTGCGATGGTGTACTCAACGACGAACCTGGGGGCACGAATGGCAAAACGTCATTTTTTCGGATGAATCCAGGTTCTGTTTACAGCATCATGATGGTCTCATCTGTGTTTGGCGACATCGCGGTCAACACACATTGGAAGCGTGTATTCGTCATCGCCATACTGGCGTATCACCCGGCGTGATGGTATGGGGAGCTATTGGTTACACCTCTCGGTCACTTCTTGTTCGCATTGACGGCACTTTGAACAGTGGACGTTACATTTCAGATGTGTTACGACCCGTGGCTCTACCCTTCATTCGATCCCTTCGAAACCCTACATTTCAGCAGGATAATGCACGACCGCATGTTGCAGGTCCTGTACGGGCCTTTCTGGATACAGAAAATGTGCGACTGCTTCCCTGGCCAGTACATTCTCCAGATCTCTCACCAATTGAAATCGTCTGGTCAATGGTGGCCGAGCAACTGGCTCGTCACAATACGCCAGTCACTAGTCTTGGTGAACTGTGGTATCGTGTTGAAGCTGCATGGGCAGCTGTACCTGTACACGCCATCCAAGCTCTGTTTGACTCAAAGACCAAGCGTATCAAGGCCGTTATTACGGCCAGAGGTGGTTGTTCCGGCTACTGATTTATCAGGATCTATGCACCCACATTGCGTGAAAATGTAATCACATGTCAGTTCTAGTATATATAATATATTTGTCCAATGAGTACCCGTTTATCATCTGCAATTCTTCTTGGTGTAGCAATTTCAATGGCCAGTTGTGTATTATTTAAAGCACTGACACTCGAGTCTGCTATACAGTGCTCGCGAGCCACGGCGGGAGGGTGGTTTCGCAGTCTGGACAAGTTTTAGTTTCGCCGTCTTTGAGGACGGGGTTGACTCGGCGGCTGGCGCGCGGGCTGCAGGTCTGGGGCCGAGCCTCCATTGTTGTGGAGACGGGTATCGATTGAGCGGCGGCCGCCCGCCACGCCACGCCACGCCACGCGGAGCCACGCGGCCCGCCGTGCGCGCGCACGCCCCCGCGCCGCCATATTTACTTAGCGACCCCAGGCCCGCGCAGGTCCTCCCCATAAGCACGGCCAGCCGGCAGCCGGCAGCCGGCAGCCGGCAGCCGGCAGCCGGCAGCGCGATTCGTACTTTTTAACGACGACCTTGCCGCGGAGCTGCCCCGTCGTTTGCGCGTCACGTGTGTAAGCTGCGTGGATGACACGTCCAAGCAGCCATCGCAGGATTCCTGCTACTATCGAGATGCATCATCTTTCAGTCTTATGATTCTGTAGGGTGGGTGCACAATTTCGTAGTTTTTTTCCATAAGTTAAATAAACGTAACAGACACACATAATAGAGACTTTAAGCATCAATAATATATTCTCCTTCACTATGTACAACAGTATGGGGCAACTGTTCGGTTACCGGACTGTAGAAATCAACTGATTCAGAGGCAAAGAACTTATCGAGCCGTAATTGTGGCACATTCTCATCCGGAAAGCAAGAGCCTTGCAGTTTTTCGGCAGCAGAAAAAGAGAAAATGTGAGGGCGCAGGATTAGGTGAATAAGGTGGGTGCGTCCCAACACAGCTCCTCTATAGTTTTTGTCAATCGAGCTGAAAGCGGTCGCACTTTATCGCGGAACACCATCACTTCACGCAGACTGTTGCACCAGATGCATGACATTATCTTTTTTTGGATGCGCGGAGAGCTCTGTACAGAGAGTTGCACCTTTCTTTATGCCCAACCATTCCTCTCTTTTACTTATGTTAGCATGAAGACACCATTTCTCATTACCAATGGCGGTACAAGATAGGAATGGTCGATGCTTTTCACGAGGCAATTGATGACGAGCAAGCAGAGACGTAAATATGAGCCTCCCTCTCCTCCCCCCCCCCCCCCCCGGTTTTTTGTGACTTTAGCTTAGACTATGCGGTACCCATACATCCGATTTTTGAACCTTTTGCATTGCGCTCAAACGTCCCACAGTGGTGGTATGTTCACAGTTCGTCACATTTTCCAGATCTCGAATACACTGACGTGGATCACTGTGGATTAATGCTTTTAAACTATCTTCATGAAAGCCACCGAGGGTCTTCCTGAACGTTAAGCTTCACTAATGTGGAAACGATCCAAGTTAGAACGGAAAAATCGTTTCCTTGCAGTTCTCTATCCACTGGCATTACCTCCACAAACGGCGTCAATGTTTCTGGCTGCCTACGCTGCTGTCACCCCTCTACTGAGCTCAAACAGATGAATAAGTCGGAAACGTTCCGATATCTCCACTTAGAGCTCCATTTTGTAGCGTCCACACCTCGACTCACAATCAACAAATGACAAGACAACAGTATGTAAACTCAAATAGCAATAAATAAACCAGTACGAGCCGGAATACCAAAATGCAAAACAAAAACTCTACGAACTTATGCACCAAACTAAAACATCTGGCATGGGTCGGTTTCAGATGTGAAACCCACAAGCGACCATGATAACTGTAATGATATTTACTTTCCTCCAGCGGTGTCTTCAGGATACAACCGTACACCTGACCCTAATAAAAAAAAAACTGCACGTACTCGATCTTGAAACTACGGGATGTTTTGAGAAAGTAGCGGAATTTTGTAATTTCGCGTGTTGTTCTAGTCAGAGTGGCGCGATTTTTTTCGTTGTTGTTTCGGTAAATATCGCTGACAAATGTCTGTATAATCTGAGCCATATCATATATTTAGTCTGTTTTCAGATGTCTAAAAGATTTCATGTGTTTTGGTAATATTGGTGATTATTAATTTTGTATAAAAATATAGCGGACAATTTACATTAAGTTTTCCTATAACCACGGAATAACATGCAGAAAAGTTAAGAACGTAAAATATTGCTTTTGGAGTGTGTGCTATGAGTAACACAAAGGTGTATAAGCGTTTCGAATAAGGCCGCCAACACCTTGAAGGTGACGAGGACTGTGGACGCCCCAGAACATTACCTACCGACGAGCACGTGCAGAAAATGAAAGAACTGATTACGGGCGATAGCCGAATCATTATCAGAGAAGTCGCTCATGATGTTGCTGATGGCGTCAGCGTGTAAATTTCCTAATGCCTTGAAGTTTTTTTTATGTTTTAAGTATGAAAAGACTTCAACAGATAGTATCCCACAATTGCTCAATTCCGACAAAAACAGCGGCAAGTTGCTAAGGAATCGCTGTATGAAGTTAAGCTACTGAAACGTGTCATAACAGGTGATGAACGATTGAGTATCATATCGAAACTGAGGCTCAATCACGTTATAAAATGAAACTCCTGCAGACGTCGTACTGATGTTTTATTATGTGGCAACCAGTTTCTGTGACTCAATACACCATCTTCAGGCTGTAGCTGACGCGGAGTGAGTGAGTTGGAAGGTAATGGTTGCAGACACAATATCGTTGTTACAGTATTCTACCAAAGCTAATTCATAGATGTTGGCCACTGAAGGTATCGTGTATACTATCGGAGTTCACTCCCTCAGTGTTAGCTAAAGCCTGACGATGGTGTACTGAGTCATCGAAACTGGTTGCCGTACAATAAAATAATATCAAAACGACGGCTGCGGGTGTTTGATTTTATTACGTAAGTGAACAGCACAAGTCCCACAGACCATCGATCACAAGTATGGACAGGGACTTGATTGAGCAATCGTTCCAGTGGAAGCACTCTGGATCGCCAAGACCCAGAAAAAATCGACACGTCCCGTCAAATGTGAAGATTCTTTTCACTGTGTACTTCGATTTTAACGGAACAGTGCAATGTGAGTACTTCCCACATAATCGAACGATCATTAAGGAGCGCTACTTACAAGTTCACATTATTTGCGTAGACCATTCCGAAGGAAACGACGATCGTATTTATGCGTACACAATTCATAGCTAATACGCCATGATAATGCAGCTTTTCAAACTTCATTGTTTGTTTGTGGAATTTTGGCCAAAAAAGTACTGCAATACTGTAGTGACGACTCGCTCTCCGTATTTGACAGGAATGGGCAAATGTGTTTTTCTTCTATTCCTCTAAATAAAGAACTTTAAGGGTCGGAGCATAGATGAGATTAAAAAAGCATTGCTCAGAGGTTTACAAGGGACATTAAATGAGTAACGCAGTAATTTTTTTCAGCCAATTTCGGTTGAAAAAGTGTGGTATTGGTTGTGGGTTATCGCAGAACAACCAGCTACAGCCCTTATATTACAGCCGACACGTGCGACGCTGTATGTAGCATTCAAAATGCCATAGGTAACGGAGATGGATTCCGTGTAGATAGTTGTCAATGAGTATGTACTGGCGGAAAACCAGAGCATAGCAGATATTCATAGGCACTTGCAGACGTCTACGAAGACCTGTCAGTGAACAAAAGCACGGGGAGTTGTGGGGCGAGGCGCCTGTCCATCATTGCAACAAGGTTGCGCAAACCTCTCCGATCTCATTCGATGTGTCATTCGACTGCACACAGCTGGGATCCTGTGTTGGAACGTGCGGACAGTCTCGTTCGAAGTGATTGACGGATCACAATCAGACACCTCGCTGCTCAACTGGATGTCTCTGTTCGTAGTGCTGACACACTTGTCCACCATTTGGAGTACTGAAAGAACAAAGAGTACAAAGAGCATTTGTTACGAGGCTGAACGTGAAAATGTTTCGGTCCAGTTCTCTATACATTCCATGGGAAGCAGTATGTGAATAATGGCAGGCTACTGATGCAACAAGACGTTGGTACCATGCGAGCACATAGTCTCTCCCAGTAAGGTGGCGTAAGGCCGTCACATTGAACGGAGAGTATGTTGAAAAATACGTTTTTGCAGCCAAAAGAGAGGAGGATAATACGGTGGAATGAAATCCCGAATTAAACCAACTTGCTTCCAGAAAAAACGTGTTCCTTTATGTATCGGACGCCCCTCGTAACAGCTACCTCAAGTATACAGTTTCAGGTGTTCAAGACTTAGAAAAGGTTTTTAATGTATAATGAGAACTATTTTGAAAGAGATAAAATTGCTGTACATCTATAAATAAAATTATTTCGAAAAAATATAAATTTCCTTACATTATGAGTAGATCTCGTATACATTAATTGCAACTATTGAAGAATGAAAACAATAATCATAAAAATGCACATATAAAAATAACTTTTTAAAATGGAAAAATTGTAAAGCGATTGCGCTTGAATCCTTGCCGATCAGATTCTGTGATTTTAGTAGCGTAAATAATGCCCACTGGATTTGCTGAGGCAGGGGAACGACGACAATGGTGGCCTTGATCAGAGACGAAGCGGAATGCCAACACCCATCACCAGCTGCAACTCATCCAGCAGAATCAGTTCCGTACCACTGCACAATTTTCTCGGCACTAAGGGCTCGGTTTCTGCATAAATTTAAATTACAGATTTTCGGAGTTGCTTAGTTTTGTAAAATGAAACAATTTTAAATCACTCAGGAGGAAAGAAATTGGTTCGAAACCCAAAGGAAATTATGTCAGTCTTCCAATTTAGAACTGGGGGAAATGAAAATGGATACAAGTTGTTAAATAGTCTAGGTATATTTAATCACTGCACAGCAACTGACTTGTAAATTAGTACTTGATAATGATTTGTAAGAAGCCGAAACCGAGTTTGGTATCTATTGTGTGACCCGAGGCTGAAAAATAAAACAAAAGAAATTTGTTATTTTGCGGCTAGATTGTGATTTCTGAAATGAAATGAAAACCCATTTTTGAGAAATTTCGGAGTTTGTCACTTCCATTCAGCAAGAGACCGAGACAGCTTTGCCATTTACATCACGATGATGTACGAGTACTTCGTACACTCTCAGACAGCTGCTTCTTCTCACGTGTAACTTACTAGGAAAGACAACGAACACGACTGTTAGGTGTTCCCTGTTCTCTGCCAATTGTAATAGAATAATGTGATGTACAGGGCCTTCTTCTACCAAGCAAAATTTTGTAACGTTGTTTCTGTTGATCCACTTCTTGCTAATTGCTTTTTAGGACAACTTATTTCAATTTATTGTTTGTCGCTACAATGCAGTATTACCTATCCATTGGTAACAACAGCAGATCGTAGAAAACACACAATTAAGTTCATATTACGAGGAGGGTTATTCCTTTAGACTAGATCAAATACCCTGCATCCCAGGCCCTTAGGTGTCACGCCGAAAAATCCCGTCTCCAACAACCGGGGGTGATTCTAATTTCATTTTCTTGTTATGAGATAAAAAACGGACGGAAACTCTCCAAAGACCTTGTTGTTGTCATTAGCGCGTTGATTATTCTTCAAAACTCTTCTCTGGGGCTCGATAGGTGATTACAGCTGCTCTAAGGGCAGTGCTGACCTTCATTGGCCGTATTGGTCTCTCCATGTCACATAGTTCCCATTCGTGACTATGAAGTTACGGTTTATATGTGTACACCATCGTTCCATAGAAAAAATAAATTATTTGAATTGTTTAATAATTATTTATTGCTGCTGGGTAACTGTTGTACTTATTACTAGCGAACCCGGCAATGCTTCGCAATTGCTAAATATGGTGCGGGACTTGGATTACGTCCTACTTTCCTGCCCCCCCCCCTCTCTCTCTACCCATGTCATCCTCCTCCTCCTCCTCTCTCTCTCTCTCTCTCTCTCTCTCTCTCTCTATTTGTCGCACTCCTCCCCCCTCCCCATCCCCCTGTCTCCCTCCACCTCCTCCTCTGTCCATCTCCTCCTATCCCTTCTCTACGACACTATTTATCCCCTCTCCGCTCTCTGTCTATCTTCTCCCCCTCTCTCTGATCTTGACGATTGTTTATTGTTATTGCCAACGAAACCTTGACGAGAAATGAAGTCGCTTAAAATGAATGGCTAAATCAGTCGGGGTCATTGGTATACGGGATATGAGAGACCACTCCTGCTGCTCGATCTGTGGATAGCACCTTCAATGATGGTATTCTGCATAGTTTTTATTTGCTCTTCTATCACACTTAAAACAGACTGTGAGAAACAAGATTACGTCACACATTTTCGTACCTCAACATATGCTACGTCGCAGAGGATTGTGTTGGGTTTTGTCCACTCGTCTCGTATAGGGTGCCTAAGGGATGCTGCGGTCTCGGAATGCTATACAACAATTCAAGCAAATAACATTAGTAGTTTTATTTCTATCAAGCAAATTGACAATACTTAACTTTTATTTACAAAGAGTAGTCGCAAATGATGGGCGACATGCAACCAAGTCAGAGTTCATGCAAACAGCAATTGCTCTTCGCTATAGACAAAGTCCAAGTAAGCACTTGATACTGATCACTACAACCTGTTCTGCGAGTGCTGGTCAACAGCCGCCCGCTATTGTCCGCTACTGAACACTAATATCAGTATACGGAGCCGATCTGAGCACTAATGTCCGGCTGGGGGTAGAAGGAGCGGCGCTTATATTCACTTCGTCTTGAGGGCGCTTCTGTCGTGGCGCGGTCGTTGCCGGCGGGCTATTGGCTGACGTTTCCTCACCGCCTTCTCTGGTCTTGCGTTCGTCCTCTTCGTTCCGGCGCTTTTTGTTGCGCCAGAAAAGATTGTGATTTCTGAACAATGTTGTTCAAAAATTATGTAGCCCACAACCATCTGAATCTTCATTAGAGTATCGTGTAAAACTTTAAGAATTTCTGGACAGTTTTGCTAACAACGTTTCCCCTTACACCCACCCACCCACCGATCCACCCACCCACACACACACACAGACACACACAGCTTATGCCTGTCTGAATGTTTATTAGAGAATCGCGTAAAATATTGAAGTAAATCGGTCAAGAACTTTTCGAGATTGTAAACAGCGTCAAACACCGAGTTGTCGTTACGTAGTAATATAGTTGAATTATTAATGTTATTATTGTTGTTTATCACAATTCGTAATTTTTTACAGTTATCTGTTCACATAAATAACAATGAAAGGAAAGGAGAAAGTACAGACTCAGGACAGATATGCTGGCCACAGCACTCAGTGCTAACTGAGCTGCCTGGACGGCATTCCACAAAAGCTGTTGTTAGTTACCGACCGTCTTCCAAGAAGTGTTCGTCGACATGGGAATTTTTCGGCAAGTAACACAACACAATTATATTAGAAAAACATAACTTGCGCAAATTCTTGATAATTGCACGAAATTAGAACTTATCTTAGATCAGAAGGTCTCAAAACCATACAAAACGTTGAAACGTCCCCTTAGAAAAATTATACATGACTGTGCTTAAACTGACACACAATATTTTTAGAGCAACTCAATCTGACTTTTAATAATCCCTACAAAAGAATGGCCCTGACTAACATTAACCTATACCTTTCACAAATCACTTACTTCACAAAAATCTTCGTTACTCGAACTACTGCAATACAGCTAGCACCACTACTGCCAGCTAAATAAAAGATTCTAACTACTGAAGGCACTAACTACTGATAGGCATAGTTAGGAAATTAAAGATTTTGGTAGAGAAGAAACAATGTATTTACCTTAATATTGTTCAAAAGTCATATTATATATATCACTCCATGACATCCAGTCTTACAAATTTACTGTCTCTGTCCAGATCATCCGCTCTCAAAATTCCGCCATCTCTCTCCCAACATCCACCACTGCTGGTGGCTCACCTCCAAGTGCGCAACGTTACGCGCTGTTAACGGCCAACAGCCCAACACTACAATAGCGAATATTACAACAATGCCACCCGGCCACAGACTGCACGTAGCACAGCCAGTGATTTTCATACAGAGCACTACGTGGCGTTACCAATATAAAAACCTAACCTGCCTGCTTACAACGTGACTGAGAAGCAAGGTAACTTGGCTCATTCTAATGACTATTCATAACTGAGGGAGGTACCGACTGACCACCTTCTTGCAGTTGCAGTACTGTACGGACCCTCAAATTGAAATGCCTGTTACGCCCTCACAGGCTATTACGCCCGCCCTTCTGACAAATAAGGGCAGCACGAATGTCATTGATTTTTTTCTACTCAGGGGAGAGCATCACTGAAATGTTGACAGACGCTCGAATGTAGACGCCAGTTATCCCAAGAAAGCCTAGTAACAAAGTTTCGGGAAACAGTATTAAGTGAGGGAGCTAAAGAGCTTCTTCATCCTCCTTGTTTTTTTTTCAGTTTTTCTTTTCCGATCTTTGCTTTTCGCAGGCTTGGGTGGTACGGAGGGCTTCACAGAGATTCGGGAATATGGGACTCCATTACTTGGACGAGAGGTGCGCGTGGCAGGTGGCGGCGAGCGCGCCCGGCCTCGCTTCGCCTCGCCCCTCCTGCTGCCGCCGCTCCCTCCCCTCTCTCCTATCCTCTCTCCTGCTCTCCTCCGCTCTCTTGCTCTCCTCTTGCCGGCCCCTTGCCACTCGGCCAGATCAATACGGCGCCATCTCTGAAGACATGGGCGGCGGCCGCGCAGCCTACCTACCCCCCGGCCTGGCGTCTGTTTTCAGAGCTTCCGTTTCGTCTTCCGGAAACAATGGCTGGTGTCACCGAACTCTTACATAAGTGGCCAGGATGCTGGCAGTGGTCGCCTTCCGGTCACTTAAATGACTCATTCCGGTAACCGTATGCGTGGTTTGACAATAAACCAAAATAAGGCCAGCTTATGTCATATTTCATATTTCTAATGAAGTTACAGTGCATTTTTCATCGTCACGCGTTATTGCATAGTCTAATATTAATGATGTCGACTGATAGAATACAGGCCATCCGAGCGCGAGAGTTGGCCGTTGTGGCTGAGCGGTTCTATGTGATTCAGCCCGAAACCGTGCTGCTGCTACGGTCGCAGGTTCGAATCCTGCCTCGGGCATGGATGTGTCTGATGTCCTTAGGTTAGTTAGATTTAAGTAGTTCTAAGTCTAGCGGACTGATGGCCTCAGATGTTAAGTCCCATAGTGCTTAGAGCCATTTGAACGCTACACTTTTAGAATACTGCTGCGTGGTGTGGGATCAGTACCAGATAAGACTGACGGAGTACATCGAGAAGGCCGACACATTTTGTATTATCGTGAAACAGGGGAGAGAGAATCACTGAAATGATACAGGTTTTGAGGTGGGTATCATTAATACAAAGACGTTTTTCGTTGCGGCAGAATCTTCTCACGAAATTTCAATCACAAATTCTCTGCTCCGAATGCAAAAGAAGTTCTAAGTCTAGTACACTGATGACCTCAGATGTCGGCGGGTGTCAACACGTCACTTCGCCTGGCCCATGTAATGTATCACAAATACAAGTGGCGGAGATCATTAAATCTGTCCTGTGATATGCAGTGCATAAATAAAGGTTTGTCGTTCAAAGGACACACCACAACAACGATAGCAAGATGAAAATCTCATCGTCTAGTTACTAAATGACCTCTCTGATGCTGATTTAACTTCTGAAAATAAAATAAATATTTTTGTTGCCGACCGATTGTATCAGGCCGTGGGTATTCCAGAACATACAGTTGTTCGATAAGCTTGTTGCCCATGAAAAGCGTTAACTTAATTTCCAACTCAGATAGAGATCTCAACACTAATTCGGACTTTGTGATAGAAGACACAGATTCCAATGGAAATAAAATGTTCAAACAAGTCGCGCTACGCGGTCGCCTGTTGGTTTTCGAACAATGTACATCACATTTCCTATAAAAGAAAAACACAGCATAATAACAAATGTGAGGAATCTGTAGATGAGCACATTAACGGTAGACGCTTTTGATAGTTACGCACAGATGTTATTAAGAACAATATAAAGTACAGGATTTGCCAGTTACTCGTACCTACTGCAAGACTCAACAAGCGAGAAGGGTTAACGGGAAGGAGCTTCTTCCCTCAACAAACTTTTACTGTTTAACAATTGGTAGATAGTTGTTTATATATTGATACGTTTATCTAAATTTTATTCACTTACATAAATAGTCTTCGTTTTCCATATACTCTGACTAAAGCGTCTGTTCTTTTTTGCTTTTAAGCATGGTTGAATGTAAATTTTTGGGTCACAATATGGATAAAAAAAAAGAAGGTCACATTATTTTATTTCTTACGCTTGAACCTGCAGTGAACGACTTAAGTGAGGTTATAAGTAAGTTTCAATTTCCCTGGAGTACTTGTACGATTAACCATACAATCGTACAATCGTACATTCACATTACATATTTATTTGTAAATATGGCTACATGCTGATCATTTACAAGGTTTTTTTCATATTTTTAACATATAAATGTGAGCTAATAATTCCTATTCACCACTTTTCACACATTGCAAAAATAGAAATAGGGAATAGAAGCTGTCTTCAAGGAGAAACATTTTCAGCTTGTTTCCAAATTTAACTTTGCTGTCTGTCAGCTACTGTACATCACTGGGTAAGTAATCAAAAATTTTTGTTGCAGCATTTTGCACTTTTTTGTGCTGAAGACAGCGTTAACGTGCAGTATTTTTATCATTTCTTCTTCTGGTGCCGTAATTATGTACATCATAGTTCCTTTTGGTCTACAGTGGACAATTTACAGACACTTCACGAGGGAACATGTATACTGTGAATCTGTGTCAAAATGCCTAACTCCTTACATAAATATATAAATATCATAGGTGAGCACCACATATTGTTTTTATGACTCATTTTTGATCAATAAAGACTTTATTTCTTAAAGATGACTTACCCTATGACATTACTTCTGAATGAAAAAAAACCAGAATACGTCAAGTTACTGATTTGTCTCTTCGCAAGATTTGCAATGATTCGAAGTGAAAGTGTGGCTTATCTTAAGTTGTTGTACGAGTTCCAAAATGTGCTTTTTTCCATTTTAAATTCTCGTCAATATGAAACCTTAAAAATTTTGAAGTATCTACTCTAGTTACTATTTTCTAACCGTCTGTTACACTTGTCAGTGGTACAGTACCACTAGATGTGCACAGTTGAATACGTTGTGTCTTTTTGAAATTTACAGACGGACGATTCACAAAAAACCACTTAAGAATACTTTTAAGAACATTATTGACTAATCCTTCTGTTATACATATGGTTGGACTAATTATAATATCAGTGTCATCCGCAAAAAAGAACCAACTCAGCTTATTGTGTATTAGAAGAAAGATCGTTCATTTATTTAAGGAAGAATACAGAACCTAAGATTGAGCCTTGTGGGACCCAATATATGATTACTCCCCAATCAGAAGAATCTTGCTTGTTTACATTGACTGAACTGTTGAATAATACTTTTGTAATCAATTGGTTACATACGGCATTGTCCACTGTTTCGCATACCATGAATTCCATAAAACCTCAATTCATCTAGTAGAGTACTGTGAGTCACACAGTCGAATGCTTCAGAGAGGTCACATAAGATACCAACCGGTGCTATTTTTCTTTCTAATGTTCGTAAAATTTGGTCAGTGAACGTGTAAATGGCAAAATCAGTTGAACAGATCTTCTGAAATCCAAACTAATTTACTGAAGGTATTATTCCACACTGATGACAAATGAAAGAGTAGGTAAAGTGACCTCCAAACATTTCAAAAAATTGAAATTCATTTACTCGAAGAAATAGCTACAAACATAACAAACAACGCTAAGGATCTAATACATGTAGATTTTTTACGTTACTGAAACCATTTTCCTCTCTTTATATGCATGGAACAGCACGAGAAACAACTGTATTTTCCACCAACTTTTTCGCTGTTATAAATGTTTTGATAAAAATAATTTTTCAATTTATATATTTATTTATGTACAATGTACGCTTGTTTCTTCAATCAGATGTTGGAAATCTAATTCATTTTTGCTCTCAGACCTCTGGCCTCCTTTGTCAAAGATGAGTTATAGGGAAAACATCCAAATTCCGACGGAATCTTTGGAAAGCGCCATGGAAATAATAATAATAATAATTTCTCTCTTTAATCCCAGTCAATATTCACAAACAATTCGTCATACTCTCTGTCTCAGACCACAATTGCCATATTCAGGAGTTAAAAAAAAAATATCCAAACTTCCATACTAATAAATGCGAATGTCACTCTGTCTGTTACGCTTTCATGACTAAACAGTTTAATCTATTTTGATGAAATTTGGTGTGGGGATAGCTTGGACGCTGAGGAAGAATATAGAGTACTTTAGAAAGTGTGCAGCACATGATATTTATCAATTCGAAGAATACAGCGCGAAATATGGAACAATAATCACTCTTTGAAAAAGCTTCTTACTCTTTGACTTTGAGGTCCGCCTCCGTATCGTAGCGGTAGCGTTAGCGTCTGCCACGAAGCGGGCCTGGGTTTCATTCCCGGCAGGGGACTGGGTGTTGTGTATCCTTCATCACCATCGCCTCACAAGTCGCCGATGTGACGTCACGTAAAAAGAACTTGCAATACGGCGGCCAATCTCGGACCGAATGGGGCCTCCCAGCCAACAATGACGTACTATCATTTCTATAACATCTGAGAAAATGGTTTCATTGTTTGATATTTCTGCGTAATGCGATTTAAAGATTTAACGGAATAAATACAGTGCGTATAAAATCCTCAAAAATAATTTAATTATACTTCACACCTTTGGAGTGTTTACTATTAGATCCCAAAACGATATAGCTATATTCGACTTACAAGTATACCTAAGAAATGTTTGAAATACAGGTTGCGCAAAAGGGCTGTGGGACGCTGTAAGATGCCAAAGATAATTTTTGATGTCTGTCACCATCAAACAGAACCATCTTTACTCCGAATTCGGCATAAACTCAAAATGGGGAAAAAAGTTGCAAAATTTCCAGGAAAACTGAAAGAATACATATCACACATTCATATAAGTGATTTGCCTCAATGGGCCATGAATCCACAACCTTCGGTGTAGATACACCCTGACATTCGAGCTCCAGTGGGAGTATAAAATTAGCGAGCATGGAGGACATTGACCAAGACTGCAGGTAGGTAGTGCTAAGTGGGGGTGTGGGCCGGCCAAGGAGCGTGCCAAGATAGTCCTTTGATAAACACTGTGTCTGGATGACGCAGTGGTTAACGCACCTCCCCAGGAAGCAGGAGATTCTAAGTTAGGGTCCTGGTCCGCTGATTTTACAGGAAGACCCGATGCAGCTGATAAGCTTTCTTCCCCCTCCACCATCAATTTACTTAATATGTACCACTGCTGCAGATTCTATATGGTGTCTGTTCCTTCGGACATTCCGAAAGAAGAGTCACATTAATGTGACCACACGTCAAAAGCCTGAGTAACCATCTTTTGCAGCACAGGACGCTGCTAGATGTGCGCGAAGAGAGTCACTGAGTTCCTGGAAGGTACCGACAGAGGGATGTGGCCAGGTGCGCTAACTCCCTCGGTTGAGGATTTATGGCGTGAACAGCCGGCTCGAGGTGATCCTACAGACACTAGATTGGGTTTAAATCTGGAGAGTACGTTGGGCAGGGAATTATAGTGTACTCATTCTGGTGCTCTTCGAACCACGCACGTATACTGAAAGCTGTGTGACAGTTGCATTGTCCAGCTGGTAAATGCCATTGTGCCGAACAGAAACAAACAGCATGTTCGGGTAGACATGATCCGCAAGGATATGTGCATACTTATATAGATCCATGGTGCCTTCAAGAATGATGAGCTCACCGACGGAATACCACGAAAAAATTCCCCAGACCATAAAGCTCCCTCCTCCGGCCTGGACGCTTTTTACGAGCCGTGCGGTTCAAGGCGTCTTGTCACGGTCCGTGCGGTTCCCCCCGTCGGAGGTTCGAGTCCTCCGTTTGGCATGGGTGTGTGTATTGTCCATAGCGTAAGTTAGTTTACCGATGACCTCAGCAGTTTGGTCCCATAAGACCTTACCACAAATTTCCAAAAAATTCCTTCCGACGATTATTACAAGGGTGTTTATTTTCAGACGTCTCACGCCGTACACGCCAGTGGCAATCTGCCATCAGCCATCTGAAAAGGTCACACAGTGGGCGTCCACTTGTGGTACTGGCGTTTAAATCTCAGTCTTCGTCGCCGATGAACAGCGGTCAGGGGCGGTATATGAACCAAGCTTCTGCTGCAGAGGCCCATACGCAGCAACTCTTACTGTTTGTAGCTACTTGTTTCATCAGGGCTGTCAGTTTCTCAACAGTTGCACATCTTTTCCCTCGTCCATATCTCCGCAGCCATCCCTTGAACTGTGGACCTTGCCGTTGGTGGGGAGGCTTGCGTGACAGCGATACAGATAGCCGTACCGTAGGTGCAACCACAACGGAGGGGTATCTGCTGAGAGGCCAGACAGATGTGTGATTCCTGAAGAGGGGCAGCAGCCTTTTCAGTAGTTTCAGGGGCAGCAGTCTGGATGATTGACTGATCTGGCGCCGGCCGCTGGTAACCGAGCGGTTCTAGGCGCTTCATTCTGGAACCGAGCGACCACTACGGTCGCAGGTTCGAATCCTGCCTCGGGCATGGATGTGTGTGATGTCCTTAGGTTAGTTAGGTTTAACTAGTTCTAAGTTCTAGGGGACTAATGACCTCAGATGTTGAGTCCCATAGTGCTCAGAGCCATTTGAACCATTTGACTGATCTGGCCTTGCAATACTAACCAAAACTGCCTTGCTGTGCTGGTACTGCGAACGGCTGAAAGCATGGGGAAACTTCAGCCGTAATTTTTCCCGAGGGCATGCATCTTTACTGTATGATTAAATGATGATGGCGTCCTCTTGGGTAAAATATTCCGGAGGTAAAATAGTCCCCCATTCGGATCTCCGGGCGGGGACTACTCAAGAGGACGTCGTTATCAGGAGAAAGAAAACTGGCGTTCTACGGATCGGAGCGTGGAATTTCAGATCCTTTAATTGGGAAGGTAGGTTAGAAAATTTAAAAATAGAAATGGATAGGTTAAAGTTAGATATAGTGGGAATTACTGAAGTTCGGTGGCAGGAGGAACAAGACTTTTGGTCAGGTGAATACAGGGTTGTAAATACAAATTCATGTAGGGGTAATGTGGGAGTAGGTTTGCATCAAGGGATCACAAATTTAACATTGGAGGGCAGCGTGGAGGGTAAAAATCTTAGAGGGAGACCAAGAGATGAATACACTAAGCAGATTCAGAAGGATGTAGGTTGCAGGAAGTAGTGGGAGATGAAGAAGCTTGGACAGGATAGAGTAGATGGAGAGCTGCATCAAACCATTCTCAGGACTGAAGGCCACAACAACAACAACATCTTTCACCCCTGCGATCTACAGCCCGTGGTGCACCAAAGTTGCCCCCACGACAGCCCTGGACAGCGCCACTTTGCCGTGCAGTGTATACTTTAACCATGGCGGCATGAGGACAGATTAGAAAATTAGAAAATTCGGAAATGGTTCCACCCTTGGCCCGAAAGCCAACAATCATGCCCTTTTGGAAGTCGGATAAATCGCTCAGTTTCCATATTACGACAACGACTGCACTCTTTTGCGGGTCCCCCCGACATGCTTTATATAGTCTCCACTGTTAATGCAGTCACCTGCCTTCTGTGAGTGGTTTTGTGCACGTTGACGTCGGATATAGGAGGGGGTCCCATTAATATGACTCCACCGAGAAATTTGTGTCAGTTCCATTTAATTTTCCTTCGAGTCATTGCACCAAGGTTTTTATATGGCGATACACTCTCCAGAAGTTCACCACTGCTGGTCAGGTGTGATACATAGGCAGACTGTATTCGTCGCCGTCATAAAGGCTCAGCATCTTGTATGATGTTATACTGTGATGTTTTGTACCCAACACGATCATCTATAGTTCACATTGCTGGGTTATTTTGACAGCAGCCGTTACATTTCTGACGTGTTTTGGCTGCTGGTAGTGTCCTTTCCTCAAGGTCTCCGTGACGTCATCTTTCAACAAAATAACGGAAGACCGCATGTTGCCCATGGCGAGTCTCACGCATTGCAAAACAATGTCATGGGTTGCCGGCAGACTGGCATGCCACCTATCACAGACCACTAGTATTGAAACTGTGCGGAATAACGTAGACTTATCTGTCAACCAAGGTCATTTCGAATCGACGCCACCTATGAGCTCAACAGTTTGGTCCCTTAGGAACTCATACACATTTGAACATTTGACTAGACGCCCACTCGCGTTAGAGCAATTTTTGCTGCGAGATGTAACACCTCGGCATAATATATTTCACACGCTGTAAAGAAAACTACAACTACAATATATCATCTACGTATTTATCCTTTTATTTTTCATACTATACTGTTTATGCACAATGAGTAAAATTTCGTTATTTGATAACGTTCCTGGTACCGTAAACCTTAAATGCCAAGTGTTGTAATGAAGGTGTGACTCGATAATGACGAATTTAATATACACAGAAAATGAAAACAGGTTTTCAACAGGTCCATTATTCCTCGATCTCGTGTGACAGTCTGAGCCTGAAAGAAAAAAGAGTAATCAGTGACATGAAGGATGTCGCTTGAATAATTATCTATCAGGTTAGAGTCTCGTTCGCTATCCGAATTAATCAGACAAATCGCCAAGAACGACTATGCACCACAATCCACCGACTCCAGACAGAGGTATCAGTCGGTCAATACGTCTGGTGCCTGGGCATGTTGAAGATCATCGTGCTGCGTTAGAACAAGCCGCAAGTTCCCCTTCTGCTGGTGTACTTTCGCCAGTTCCTTTAACCTCCAGTTTTGCAGCCATACTTCTTTCGGAAGGAAAAAGCTTTGGTTTCCCACAGGGTGCCCGCCGAATCATCAGAGATCACTCGACTAAGTATTCCACGACGGATATTGTCACGCGGGGTAGCCGCTCTATCTGGGAATGCTTGACACGATCCGTGCGGCTCCCCTCGTCAGAGGTTCGAATCCTCCCTCGGGCATGCGAGTGTGTTGTCCCTAGCATAACTTAGTTTAAGCTAGATTAAGTACTGTGTAAGCCTAGGGACCGGTGACAGCAGTTTGGTCCCATAGCAACTTACCACAAATTAAAAAAAATAGACACATCGAAAAAAGTTTTGCATCACGTCGGTTCCGAGAGTTCCGGAAGCTGCAGAGAAAAGTGGAGTAGAGATCAACATAACCACTATTTCCGATACTTTTTATTGCTCATGAAAACCACACATTGCATGTTGTATCACCATACAGTGACACCTTCAGAGGTGCTGGTGCAGATTGCTGTACACACTGGTACCTCTAATACCCAGTAAAACATCCTCTTACATTGATGCATGCCTGAATCCGTCGTCGCATACTATCCACAAGTTCATCAAGGCACTGTTGGTCCAGATTGTTCCACTCCTCAACGGCAATTCGGCGTAGATCACTCAGAGTGGTTGGTGGGTCACGTCGTCAATAAACAGACATTTTCAATCTATCTCAGGCATGTGCGATAGGGTTCATGTCTGGAGAACATGCTGGTCTCTCTAGTCGAGCGATGTCGTTATCCTGAAGGAAATCATTCACAAGATGTTTACGATGGGGGCGCGAATTATCGTCCATGAAGACGATTGTCTCGGCAATATACTGCCGGTATGGTTGCACTATCGGTCGGAGGATGGCATTCAGGTATCGTACAGCCGTTATGGCGCCTTCCATGACCACCAGCGGCGTACGTCGGCTCCACATAATGCCACCCCAAAACAGCAGTAAACCTCCACCTTGTTGCATTCGCTGTACAGTGTGTCTAAGGCGTTCAACCTGACCCGGTTGCCTCCAAACACGTCTCCGACGATAGTCTCATTGAACGCATATGCAACACTCATCGGTGAAGAGAACGTGATGCTAATTCTGTGCGGTCCATTCGGCATGTTGTTGGGCCCATCTGTACCGCGCTGCATGGTGCCGTGGTTGCAAAGATGGACCTCGCCATGGACGTCGAGAGTGAAGTTGCGCATCATGCAGCCTATTGCGCACGTAACACGACGTCCTGTGGCTACACAAAAGGCATTATTCAACATGGTGGCGTTGCTGTCAGGGTTCCTCCGAGCCATAATCCGTAGGTAGCGGTTATTCACTGCAGTAGAAGCCCTTGGGTGGCCTGAGCGAGGCACGTCATCGACAGTTCCTGTCTCTGTGTATCTTTTCCATGTCCGAACAACATCGCTTTGGTTCACTCCGAGATGCCTGGACACTTCCCTTGTTGAGAGCCCTTCCTGGCATAAAGTAACACTGCAGGCGCGATCGAAGCGCGATATTGACCGTCTAGGTGTGATTGAACTACAGACAACACGAGCCGTGTACCTCCTTCCTGGTGGAATGACTGGAACTGATCGGCTGTCGGACCCTCTCCCTCTAATAGGCGCTGCTCATGCCTGGCTGTTTACATCTTTGGGTAGGTTTAGCGATGTCTCTGAACAGACAAAGGGACTGTGTCTGTGACACTATATCCACAATCAATGTCTATCTTCAGGAGTGATGGGAACCGGGGTGATCCAACAGTTTTTTTGATGTGTGTAATATTATCGCTTAAGTTACTTCTATCGTCAAATAAAAAGGTGTAAGACCGAAGGCTAGGAATTTTTCATGCTTCGCATTTGTTTAGCTCTGTCGTACCTTCGATCTCAGAGAACTGAACGAAGTCACCGTCTTCGCAGAGAAGGCGTACGTCGTCAGCGAAAACCAACAATCCTTCCGCATCCTTTGCACTACTTACCGTCATAGCTGACATACGGTTTTGACCTTTGGCGTCAACGACTGTAAAGTTTAAAACAAAATCGCAAAAAATTTTGCAAATACATCACGCAGATTGTGCCATAATTACAGCTACATCATTAGCTTGTGTGACTTCTGGAACAGGAAGCTGCTGCTCTGGAGACCTTTCTGTCAAAACAATCACATTTAATTGCCCTCTGAAACTACCTGTCAAGCTAGGGGTGTGAGAGCTCGTAGGAACATAGTTATTAAGTAATGCAGCCCTATTTTTATAGTATCTTTTTTCGCGAGGTAAAAATTGAGGACATAAATCTGCAATTTCACATACATTTTACAGAGGCATGCAGAGAGAGATAGATTTAACTCCGACTGTCATTACTTTCTTCGCTATTTCCACATGCAAACCACAAAGGTCTAAAATAAGAACGTTACACGTAGCCATACGATGGACTGCTCTGTGTCCCAAGCCTTGACTGGACCATAACCGTGCATTACTATCTGCGATATCGGAATTTCGTTCGGTGGATATTAGATCTACGTACACAGGACAAACAATACGCACTGTACAAGATCGTTGCACTCAACACAAGCGATAAACTCACCTTCTATAGCCTAATGAATCTTCGGTTGCTGGTGTCCAAAATTAAGGCAACAAACGGAAATTTTGAGAGAATTCGTTTATTTTGCCACGAAGTAGTATAAAAAGGAGATAGTAAAGAAAAAACAATGTAAAGAATACAGAACGTAATCAAGTGCAACATGCATAACGGCAGACAAAAGCGTTCTTCGTTTCTTTTTTCCAACTTAACGCATCTTTGCGCCAGTGGTGCTTTTGCCCTGGCTCCGTCTTGCTTCAGAAGACACAAGAGCATTACTTATTGAACGCCCATCGGACCACAGAGTGTAAGTAGGCTGTTTAGGTTTTTATGTCGGTGACGCCACGTAGCACTCTGAAAATGGCTGACTGCGCTGTGTGCAGTCTGTGGCTGGTTAGACTCATTGTTGGAATATTCGCTAGTGGAGTGAGTAAGATGGCAAGAACTATGCCCTTTATATGAAGTCATTAAAGATCACCTAACTCGCGTTGAGAGAACAGTAGGGCTGAACAAAAAATGACTGACAAGGCACAATGCATCTTGTAGAGGGTATAGTATGGACTTATTGGAATAATTAACGTCGGGTGGTGGTTTTAAGGTAATTCACACGACATGAAAACTTTGTGGAAATGAGTCGATTTACTGGACGCTAGTTTACTCCAGGGAAACATTTAGAGTTGACCGTGGCCGTCTGGGGAATGGCGAAGGGAAATGACAATAGGCAGCTTAGGGCGGCGCAAGCTCTGAGAAAGTGGTAACAGTGCACGGCCTCCAGCCACCTTAAGATGAGTGACAGTGAGTGGGTGGTTGACCCCGACTCGATGCTGCTGTACCAGGAAACAGATGGAGAACTTTATGCCTGCTGATAAATGTCCGTCATCCTGTTTGCTGTGAAACATGCGAGAAAGTCGTTCGAAGCTACGGTGGGACGGTCAACAGAGGTTAAAATATGCGTGTTCGTGACTATAGCAACTTCACGGTGAATTCACAGTCCACAGGGCCTGAAGTAAATCAGGTGAAGAGCGACAGCCAGCCTCTGATGGGGCCGTAAGACCGAGGAATTTGAAGTACTCACCTGGGAGTCAGAATTCTGGAAAACTTGGTGTTTGTGCAGACGCTAACCTTGATGGGTGGCCTGGGGGGAGCTAAATAGAAGAAGTTGAGAGGAAGGGAAATTTTGTGGGAATTTGTACACTTCCGAGAACAGGCACTGGTCGGCGTTGGGAAGCGACACATAATTAACGCGACTTGCGCTGCAATTGGCGTAAGTGATTTTGCTGGAGGGGAAACCGAGATGAAGAGCAGACTGGCAGAAGTCTCAGTAGAGGTCTTCCATTCCCAGCTTCCCTAGAGTGTGGATGTGGCGTTCTTTACTCAGCTTGCCTGAGAATGGGTGAGCATCTCTGCAGTTTAGGACTAAGCAAACGGAACGATTGAGCTTGGAGATAGAAAGTTTTGGTTCAGCTATGTACTGAGCAAGATAGCTAGGACTGAATAGACGAGCGCAGCCTTGCAGCACCACGAGGTCGGCCGATGTCCACACAACGACGCCGCTCCACCATTCTGTATTCGGTGATATTGTGCCCACTTCGGCCACTGATTAATTTGTTGGATCACGTTGGCAAAGTTTCCACTAGGGTTTCATTGGCCGTGTACTGTAGAATTCTTCTCGCACTTTGCATTACTCGCACTTAGCATTACGTCTGGGTCAGTCGATAGGAATTGCTTTTGAGTTATTGAGCTTTACTCCAAGCAAACGCAATTTATTGCCACTGCCTGGTCGGAGTCATATAATGTGATGATTGAAGGTCGTGAGTTAAAATAAATTTGTGATAATCGACTGCATCTGTTTTCAATCAAGTAGTTGAAATCTCAAGTCACTTTCTTAATTAATTTTATGTTCAACATTTGCATCTTGTGTTCAATAGCTGCATATAATATCTATGTTGAAACCTTCCCGTCTAATATTGGATGAACGTTTGCTTGCTGACTGAACGCTGCGTCTCTTAAAATCTTTTAACTGCTGCTCTGTCAAGACTACCTGCTGACTATTACGACGAAACATAAAATGTGTTGTCGCCGTGGCCCTCAGTCGTTACCTGAAATTATTAAGACTGATTCTTACCTTTAATTATTTATACTGGATCGCCATCTGACTGCTACAGCAAACTGTGGAATGAATATACTTACTTCTCTTTAACATAATTATAAGCTGCTGGTGGAGTTTCATAATACTTTGTGACTGGAATTCTTTAAGTTGAAGTTAATTTAGATTTGATAAAAGCTGAAGCTCAGTTTAGACTTTTCTTTTAAGATAACAATAAATTCCGTAAAGCATTTACGTGAATGATTTTGGGATAGAAAATTCTTAATGCATTTAATCTGGTAGAAGTTAACTATATTCTGAGAACGATCTTGACAAACAATTACAAGGGGTATAGTTCTTTACAAAAATTCTTAAAAAGTAGCGTTGCGCTACATACCTAATTTTCCATCAAAATTACATAACTACACTCCTGGAAATGGAAAAAAGAACACATAGACACCGATGTGTCAGACCCACCATACTTGCTCCGGACACTGCGAGAGGGCTGTACAAGCAATGATCACACGCACGGCACAGCGGACACACCAGGAACCGCGGTGTTGGCCGTCGAATGGCGCTAGCTGCGCAGCATTTGTGCACCGCCGCCGTCAGTGTCAGCCAGTTTGCCGTGGCATACGGAGCTCCATCGTAGTCTTTAACACTGGTAGCATGCCGCGACAGCGTGGACGTAAACCGTATGTGCAGTTGACGGACTTTGAGCGAGGGCGTATAGTGGGCATGCGGGAGGCCGGGTGGACGTAATCACCGAATTGCTCAACACGGGGGCGTGAGGTCTCCACAGTACATCGATGTTGTCGCCAGTGGTCGGCGGAAGGTGCACGTGCCCGTCGACCTGGGACCGGACCGCAGCGACGCACGGATGCACGCCAAGACCATAGGATCCTACGCAGTGCCGTAGGGGACCGCACCGCCACTTCCCAGCAAATTAGGGACACTGTTGCTCCTGGGGTATCGGCGAGGACCATTCGCAACCGTCTCCATGAAGCTGGGCTACGGTCCCGCACACCGTTAGGCCGTCTTCCGATCACGCCCCAACATCGTGCAGCCCGCCTCTATTGGTGTCGCGACAGGCGTGAATGGAGGGACGAATGGAGACGTGTCGTCTTCAGCGATGAGAGTCGCTTCTGCCTTGGTGCCAATGATGGTCGTATACGTGTTTGGCGCCGTGCAGGTGAGCGCCACAATCAGGACTGCATACGACCGAGGCACACAGGGCCAACACCCGGCATCATTGTGTGGGGAGCGATCTCCTACACTGGCCGTACACCTCTGGTGATCGTCGAGGGGACACTGAATAGTGCACGGTACATCCAAACCGTCATCGAACCCATCGTTCTACCATTCCTAGACCGGCAAGGGAACTTGTTGTTCCAACAGGACAATGCACGTCCGCATGTATCCCGTGTCACTCAACGTGCTCTAGAAGGTGTAAGTCAACTACCCTGGCCAGCAAGATCACCGAATCTGTCCCCCATTGAGCATGTTTGGGACTGGATGAAGCGTCGTCTCACGCGGTCTGCACGTCCAGCACGAACGCTGGTCCAACTGAGGCGCCAGGTGGAAATGGCATGGCAAGCCGTTCCACAGGACTACATCCAGCATCTCTACGATCGTCTCCATGGGAGAATAGCAGCCTGCATTGCTGCGAAAGGTGGATATACACTGTACTAGTGCCAACATTGTGCATGCTCTGTTGCCTGTGTCTATGTGCCTGTGGTTCTGTCAGTGTGATCATGTGATGTATCTGACCCCAGGAATGTGTCAATAAAGTTTCCCTTTCCTGGGACAATGAATTCACGGTGTTCTTATTTCAATTTCCAGGAGTGTATATTCTGAGTACGATCTTGACAAACAATTACAAGGGGCATAGTTCTTTACAAAAATTCTTAAAAACTAGCATTGCGCTACATATAGCGAATGGCTGGCGAGCACACCGCTTCTTTCAAAGTGTTAATTCATACCTCGCTTACAGCGACCTCCTCTCATGTCTCGCTAGCTACGACTGCCTCGTCTCACCTCTTACTCGCAACTGCTCGCTTCCAACGCTCAATGCTACAAAAGTGCGGTCTCGCCGCCAACAATGGTTTTTGGTGCAGACAATCCCTGCTACCATTACAGATGTATTACTGCGCGCTGTTTCCCGCTCTTTCTCAAAATGTATCTATGCGCGGTTTCCCGCTCTTTCTCAATAATACACAATGCAATTTAATTAACAAAACAATTTAAATAAGAAACAGTTCAGATATACGCCTATTACATAATTACAATGTGGACCCCTTTTTAATTAAAACGGAACAATTCTGAATCAATTGATGTCAACACTGCTACCCCAGTTCAATCAGGAGTCACAGGGCCTTATTACTTTCTTTGCGTTATCCGATATTGCGGCAGTTTTGCACTCTCTGTTGATCTGTTAGTCAATTAGCTGGGGTGAACACACGCCAAAACCAGATAAGTGTTACAAGTGTTGGGCTGTTGGATGTGAACAGCGCTTAGCGTTGGGCGATTGGAGGTGAGCTTTCAGCAGTTGTGGATGTGGGCAGAGAGATGCCAGTGTTTTGAGAGGTTACTATGAGCGGACGATGTGGACGAGTGTCCGTCAGAAAAAGGAAATTTGTAAGGCTGGATGTCATGAACTGGTACATATACACTCCTGGAAATGGAAAAAAAACACATTGACACCGGTGTGTCAGACCCACCATACTTGCTCCGGACACTGCAAGAGGGCTGTTCAAGCAATGATCACACGCACGGCACAGCGGACACACCAGGAACCGCGGTGTTGGCCGTCGAATGGCGCTAGCTGCGCAGCATTTGTGCACCGCCGCCGTCAGTGTCAGCCAGTTTGCCGTGGCATACGGAGCTCCATCGCAGTCTTTAACACTGGTAGCATGCCGCGACAGCGTGGACGTGAACCATATGTGCAGTTGACGGACTTTGAGAGAGGGCGTATAGTGAGCATGCGGGAGGCCGGGTGGACGTACCGCCGAATTGCTCAACACGTGGGGCGTGAGGTCTCCACAGTACATCGATGTTGTCGCCAGTGGTCGGCGGAAGGTGCACGTGCCCGTCGACCTGGGACCGGACCGCAGCGACGAACGGATGCACGCCAAGACCGTAGGATCCTACGCAGTGCCGTAGGGGACCGCACCGCCACTTCCCAGCAAATTAGGGACACTGTTGCTCCTGGGGTATCGGCGAGGACCATTCGCAACCGTCTCCATGAAGCTGGGCTACGGTCCCGCCCACCGTTAGGCCGTCTTCCGCTCACGCCCCAACATCGTGCAGCCCGCCTCCAGTGGTGTTGCGACAGGCGTGAATGGAGGGAGGAATGGAGACGTGTCGTCTTCAGCGATGAGAGTCGCTTCTGCCTTGGTGCCAATGATGGTCGTATGCGTGTTTGGCGCCGTGCAGGTGAGCGCCACAATCAGGACTGCATACGACCGAGGCACACAGGGCCAACACCCGGCATCATGGTGTGGGGAGCGATCTCCTACACTGGCCGTACACCTCTGGTGATCGTCGAGGGGACACTGAATAGTGCACGGTACATCCAAACCGTCATCGAACCCATCGTTCTACCATTCCTAGACCGGCAAGGGAACTTGCTGTTCCAACAGGACAATGCACGTCCGCATGTATCCCGTGCCACCCAACGTGCTCTAGAAGGTGTAAGTCAAGTACCCTGGCCAGCAAGATCTCCGGATCTGTCCCCCATTGAGCATGTTTGGGACTGGATGAAGCGTCGTCTCACGCGGTCTGCACGTCCAGCACGAACGCTGGTCCAACTGAGGCGCCAGGTGGAAGTGGCATGGCAAGCCGTTCCACAGGACTACATCCAGCATCTCTACGATCGTCTCCATGGGAGAATAGCAGCCTGCATTGCTGCGAAAGGTGGATATACACTGTACTAGTGCCGAGATTGTGCATGCTCTGTTGCCTGTGTCTATGTGCCTGTGGTTCTGTCAGTGTGATCATGTGATGTATCTGACCCCAGGAATGTGTCAATAAAGTTTCCCCTTCCTGGGACAATGAATTCACGGTGTTCTTATTTCAATTTCCAGGAGTATATATATATATATATATATATATATATATATATATATATATATATTGACTTTTGAACACTATAAAGGTAAATACATTGTTTGTTCTCTATCAAAATATTTCATTTGCTAACTATGCCTATCAGTAGTTAGTGCCTCCAGTAGTTTGAATCTTTTATTTAGCTGGCAGTAGTGGCGTTCGCTGTATTGCAGTAGTTAGAGTCACGAAGATTTTTGTGAGGTAAGTCATTCATGAAAGTGATTATTGAAAGTCAGATTGCATTGCGCTAAAAATATTGTGTGTCAGTTTAGTGAAGATCAGAGAAAGTAAAGAGAGAACTGTCTGAGTACTTTCAGTTTTGCTCAGCTGTTTGAATGAGTTTTTCCAGCACTTTCATTCTTTACATACAAAGGGGAAGTTTCAAGAGCGTAAGCTGATTGCCGCAAACCTAGGACTGGATGATCGGGTGAGGACCTGCGTACTAATCCAGGGCCATACAGTCTGTGCACCAGCTAGGTCGGTAATAAAGGCGATGGCTTTATGAGCAGGGGTCCCGTACACTGTGTGGTGACTGTGTCCGGCTTGTTTAGGGCGGAGAGGCTGGGAGCCTCGCTCGAGACTCGGTCAGAAGCGCCGGCGGGCCCCGCTTCCTTGCTTCCTATCGACTGGCGGCGGCCGGCGGCGCGTGCGCTGCGGGCCCGCCGCCCGGCCCGGCCCGGCCTCTGCCTCTGCCGCTGCCTCTGCCTCTGCGGCTGCCGCCGTCCTTGGGATTCCCTGCCCGCCTCTTTTGTTTCAGCGGCCGCTTAACAGCGTAGCCACGATCTCTGGGCGAACAACACAGGCTACAGCTTAACCGCGCGCTCTAGGCTCCTGTACTTCCGTCGAGAAGTGTACTTTCAGTGGCTGTTTGTGAGTCGCTCACTCATCTCGGCAAACTGCAGATATTCAAACAAAGCGGTGAACACTTTTCGTATGTGCATGACTTATTTTTTGAAATTCATGTTCCGATATTTCGACTAACAACCTTTCAGCCATTCTCAAGGCGACTCGCTTACACGTTTTTAAATCACTTTTCGGATTGTGGAGCAAGCGCGAATGCATCAGAGATAACACTATCGGTAACCAGAGCATCATTCATAAAGTAAACCTGATGCATCTAAGACTAAAACAAGCCAAGCGCAGAATCAACGAATCCACAGCGCTTGATAATTATGGATGGCAGCAAGACTCAGAATACTTCCTTTGAGAACGCGGATGTGAAATGATTTGTTGGCTGCAAGCGCTCATCTCCGTTGAGCAGGTTGTCTACTAAATGCATTTTCACAGCTTATTTGGTCACTGAATCCCAGTAGGATTAATCTGCAGTGCCGGCCGGTGTGGCCGAGCGGTTGTAGACGCTTCAGTCTGGAACCGCGCGACCGCTTCGGTCGCAGGTTCGAATCCTGCCTCGGGCATTGATGTATGTGGTGCCCTTAGGTTAGTTACGTTTAAGTAGTTCTAAGTTCTAGGGGACTGATGACCTCAGATGTTAAGTCCCATAGTGATCAGAGCCATTTGAACCACTTTTTTTTTTGAATCTGCAGCCACTATCTTAAACTCACCGTAACCCATGGAGTAATCAGTGGAAATGAACTGGTGTCCAAAATTAAACAACAAACTGCTGTATTCCCTTCCTGTGTCTAATTCACGATATAATCATACAAACTGTCAATCACATGGCCGTTCGATCGTGTTCTGACTGAAGGTGGCATTCCGATCAACGGACAACCACGCCAGCAATGACGTCAGGGCACCTATCAAGCGGGGTAGTGTTTGCACGGTAGTCCCAAATCTACAGTCGCTGTGTACACAGTCACAGACGGTGCAGTATGGCACATAGAAGACGCCCACAGACAGGGCCACAGGAAGAATGGAAGCAGGAGAGTTGCACACTGATGTAGCCCGATGGCTTCGTGTGAATCGTTCTGTTGGTTCTCGGACGAGGTGACAGTTTATAGAGACCGAAACTGTATCCCGGAGACCAGGACAGAGTCGACCACATCCGAAAGAGCGAACCGTTATTTGACTGAAAGGGCAGGACGGCAGCGCCTTAGTACTGCACTGCAACTGGCATCTGACCTCGCAGCATCCCCTGGACGTGTTGTGACGAGGATAACGGTGTACAGAAGGCTTCACTAGAGTGGCCTTCATTGTTGAAGACCTGCTGCCTGTTTACCCCTGACGTATCTTCACAGAAGGAAACGTCTACAATTGGACGCGTCAACATGCCACCTGAACGGTCCAACGGTGGGCCAATGTTCTTTTCACAGATGAGTCCAGTGACTAATGCACGACGGATTCGCATCTGGAAGACATGTGAAACACGATTTCTGGACCCAGACATTGAGCGATATTGAGCAGGATCCCTAATAATGTGGGCAGGCATTACGTTGACCACTCGAACGCCTCTTCGTTAAAATTGCAGGGCTGAATCAGCAAGATTTAACTGCTGTCAGGTATTCTGAAGAGATCTTGGGATCTCATGCACGCTTGTTGCGAATTGGTGTGGGCTCTCGTACTGATGGATGCTAATGCTCGACCTCATAGAGCACAGGTGGTTGATGTATTTTTGGAAACGGAAGATATTGCATGCATGGTGTGGCCTGCTCGCTCTTCCGATTTGAATCCCGAACAGCATATCTCGGCTGCACTACGGAGACTGGTTGCATCCCGTCGCATTCACCAACCATTCTCCAAGATTTGCGAGGTGCTCTGCAGAAATAATGGGGGTTATTGCCTCAGTATGAGATTGATGACATCATTCACAGCATGTCCCGTCGTTGTCATGCCTGAATTGGAGCCAGAGGTGGTCAAATCCCATACTGAGCACATTAGCCATTAGTCAGAAAACTGGCGACGAGGGTTTACAAAAAATGCAACAGACTCTTTTCTAAAAGGAGACTGGTTTTATTTAGTATTTCACTACATGACATTAATCCCCACTCTTTTAGCTGCGAAACCCAATTTTTGAACATAATCTCCGTTCACCGGGTCCGTCTGACGGCCATTTGCTGTGCGAGCCGGTATGACCGCATGGTACTACTCTACTGGCAGACGTCGGAGCCAACATCTTGCTGCATCAGTAACCTCTTCATCATCCACGTTCTGCTTCCCGCTGAGTGCGTCCTCCATTGGAAGGTGTGAGATCAGGGCTGCAGGGTGCATGAGGAAGAACAGTCCAATGAAGCCTTGCGGGCTCCTATCGGGTGCACAGACTTGTGAGAGAACTTGCATTGTCATGGAGAAGGAGAAGTTAATTTGCATTTTTGTGGCGACGAACACGTTGAAGTCGTTCCTTCAGTTACCTGAGGGTGGCCCAATAGCCCTTAGAGCTGATCGATGCACCATGAGGGAGGACATCAAACAGAATAGCCCCTACAGAGACCCACAAGACAGTCGCCATGACTTTAGTTCAAAATGAAGGGTCCATGTTCCACAGCCTGCGACAATATTCGACAAAAATTTGTCTCGATCACGGACGTCTTTAGTTGATATTTATAGTCTTCTGCTAGACAGCAAGGAAGCCAGAGAGCAGACATTTTTGAGTACCACTACCAGAAGACGAGTGTGTCAGCACTTCGACAAATACGTGCAACTGTGCAGCGAGGTGTTTGATTGTGATCCCACTATCACCTGGTATGAGAATGTCCGCATGTTCTAACATTGCAGGTGTCACAATTTCTGGAGCCAGCCGGCACGCGGGTTATTGGACAGGTTAGCGCGACGTTGTTGCCACCATAACAGCTGCTCGCCAAATGACTCACCGCGCTTTTGTTCACTGACAGTTCTGCAGAGACATTTTGCACGCGCTTGCGAATATCTGCGATGTTATGGGTTTTTCAAGAAAAGAAACTCAATGACAGCTCTCTGCTAGAAAGCCACCTCCATTGTAGACGCCATTTTGAAGGGTATGGCAGCCACCTATCGGAACGTGATGAAAGTATAGGGGCTGAAGCAGGAATATTCCACAATATACCACAGCAAATCACTCATTTTTTCAACCAAAATTGTCTGAGACAAAAAAGTGTTGAATTACTTATGCAATGGCTCTCTTATTTTGTAAATACGAGGGTTGGAAATTTAATAGTGAGAACTATTTATTTACAGCTTGTACAAATTAGTTACGTGTTTCAAAGTTTTACTGACCACCAAAGTAGTCACCAGCATTATGTATAAACCGTTGCCAACGATGTGGAACTCGTACAATACTCTTAGCAGTGCCAGTTGTGTTGACAGTTCGAGCGGCGCGGTCTACTGCCCGACGAATTTGTAGCAGTCTGAAGCGAATGCCGTGAACTGTTTCCTTTAGTTTAGAAATCGAGTTGAACTTACGAGGGCTTAAGTCAGGGGAGTGCAGTATGTGGTATAGCACTTAGCAGCCCCATCAGTCAAAAAAAAAAAAAAAAAAAATCAGTAACAGCTTGCACTGTACGTGCTTCAGCATTGTCCTGCAAAATGATGGTCAGGTCCTGCAGAAAGTGTCATCACTTCTGTCTCTATGCTGTTCATTTTTGGAACGCAACCTACGACCAGCTTAGAGCAGTGCAAGCTGTTACTGATTTGCTTGACTGAAGGGGCTGCTAAGTGCTATACCACCTCTTGCACTCCCCTGACTTAAGCCCTCGTAAGTTCAAATATATTTCTAAACTGAAGGAAACTCTTCACGGCGTTCGCTTCAGAACTGCTACAGATTCGTCGGGCAGTAGACCGCAACGCTCGAACTGTCAACACAACTAGCACTGCTGAGAGTATCCTACAACTTCCACACCGCAGGTAATGGTTATACACAATGCTGGTGACTACTTTGAAAGTCAGTAAAGCTTTGAAACACGTATCTATTTTGTACGAGCTGTAAATAAATAGTTGCCAGTATTAAAGTTCCAACCTGATCAAAATTATCTGTAACGCCGATTTGGACACTAGGTGTCACGAGAGGCGGGCCTGGAAATATAAAAGAAGGCAGGGAGTATTCTGTCGTCAGTCGAGAAGCATCAACAACGGAACGGGTCCGTTATGAGAGTAGTAGTCACTGGATGTCACCTCAGTAACAAATCTAACAAGAGGATTTCAACACTTCTGCCAGCTCGATTGCTCGTAATACGAGCGTGAAGGGGAAACGCGAAGGAACAACCAGAGCTAAACCAACAACAGATTGATCTCGTGTACTGACGGACAGGGACCGTCGCGCATTGCGGAGGGTCGTCGCTAAAAATGGCGTGAAATCAGCAAAAAGAATCACTCGTGAGTTCCAAACTGCTGGCAGCAGTCCTGCTAGAACAGTGAGAGTGGTTAGGAAGTTAGAAAGAATGTGTGGTACAGCCGTCTAGCACCTCCGGCCTACACATTTCTGCTGTCAGTGCCAAGTGTCCGCTTGAGGTTGTGTTAGGAGCGACGGAACTGGACAATAGGTGACTACAAATGAGTGATTTGGAGTGATGAATCACGCTACACCCTGTCTCAAACCGATGTAAAGTTTTGGGTTTGGAAAACGCCAGGAAGTTTACCTGGCATCTTGTATAGCGCCAATAGTGAAATACAAGGTGTACTACTTTGCTTCCGCCGCTTGCCGATAAGTGGCGACAACGGTAAGGAGAGGTCGAAAGAAACAGATCCCAGCCGTCAAGCAGTTAGCTTGGACCTCAGCCAACATAACCTCATTCAAACATTAGTCGATTTGTATCTGCATCATAAAGTTGTTCTTGATTGAAAATGTAATTTGCGGGAGGTGTTACTGTTTCGTTTCAGTATGAAAAAAACAGCGGCTGAGTCTTATCTAATGCTCTCAAGAACGTATGGTAAGGACGCTATTATTGAAACGACGTGTCTTGAGTGGTTTCAGCGCTTCAAGAACGGTGATTTTAACGTCGTAGACCGGCATAATGGTGGAAGAGAGAATGTTATCGAAGATGCACAATTGGAGACATTGCTGAGTGAAGACTCGCGTCAAACTCAAGAAGAATTGGCACGATTAGTGGGAGTGACACAGCAAGCCGTTTCAGAACGTCAAAGGTTATGGGCATGATTCAGAAAGAAGGAACTTGGGTCCCGTTGAACGGCGTTTGTATGTTTGTAAACAGTTGCTTCAGAGGCAAAAACGGAAGGGATTTCTGCATCGCATTGTGACCGGGGACGAAAAAAGGGTTCATTACGATAACCTTAAACGCAAAAAATCATGGGGATACCCCGGCCATGCTTCGACGTCGACGGCCAAACCGAATATTCACGGCTCCAAGATCATGCTCTGCATTTGGTGGGACCAGCTCGGCCTCGTGTACTACAATGTGTTAAAACCAAGTGAAACGATCACAGGTAGTCGTTATCTAAGGTAATTAATGCGTTTGAGCAGAGCATGAAAAGACAAACAGCCGTAATACAACGAGAGGCACGATAAAATGATTTTGCAGCACGACTACGCTTGACCCCACGATGCAAAAGAGGTCAAAACGTACATGGAAACGTTAAAACGGGAAGTCCTACCCCACCCACCGTATCCTCCAAACAGTGCTCCCTCTATCACCTGTTTAGATCAATGGCACATGACCTGGCTGACCAACACTACAGATCTCATGAAGAAGTCACAAATTGGATCGATTCGTGGATCCCTTCAAGAGATGAACAATTTTTTTGACGCGGTATTCGTACAATGTCCGATAGATGGGAGAAAGTAGTGGCCAGCGAAGGAAAATTCTTTGAATCATACATGTGTAAGCAATTTGTTACATTAAAACTTCAAATGTTGGGGGAAAAACGGCGGAAGCAAAGTTGTACACCTTGTATGTTGGTGGTGATGTTACGATATGGAGGTGTTTTTCGTAGTTAGGGTTTTGTCCATGTATTGAGCTTAAAGAAACGTTACATGCGGAAGGATATGAGCAGGTTTTACACATTGTGTACTACGATCAGCAAAGGACCAGCTCGCACACCATTTTTGTTTGTATGAGCATCGCAGTGCATCGTGTCATAAAGCAGCATCTGCGAGGCAATGGTTCGTGGATAATAACATTCCTGAAATGATGTGACCTCCCACAGCTCCGACGTGAACCCAATAGAACGCCGTTTGTATGAGTTGGAAAGTCGGCTTCACTCCGGATCCCAGCGCGCAACATCACTAACTTTTCTCGTTTTGGTTCTTGACGGATAAAGGGCTGTCACTGCACGACAGACATTCACACACCTCACTGACAGTCCGCAGTAGAGTTCAAGCCGTCATAAAAATGAAGGTTGAATACACTCCATTTTAGTGTGCACGAACAAGTGTCCGGATACTTTTGTTCACACAACGTATGCCATCTTCTGATGGAGGACCCAGGCACAAAAGTAGTTACGGGTAAATAAATCGCTTACTCAACTAAGCTATCGCTTTTTGCAGAATTTCCTCATGTAGTAATACAGGTTGCCTGAAAAGTACGAATTTCATGGGATGACAGAAACCAAAAGTGTTCAAATATGAATTGGCTCTAAACTGAGTTGTAAACCAGATGAGCAGCTGTAAATGCTTAGAACCACTACGAAATGGTTTTATTTGGTTGTTTATTGTGGAGATCACAAACTTAAATTGTGAAAAGTACATTTCGAAAAATTTAAATGTATTTCCAAATTTTCACAATAAATATTCCAATAACAGAAAATCTACTTCAAAGCACTTTTGAACTTTGACAACATTGCCTTACATGTCATATTGCAGCGTATGTTCTATGCGAGGGCAGCTGTTCCCTGAGGAAACCTAGCAGGTTATCTCGCATATAGTTTTCTTTTGCACATCTCCCTTCAACCCCACAAACAACAACGTTTACAAACCTACAGATTTCGGCGCCCATATTATAGTCCGACTATGACCCATACAACGATAGGAAAAAGTGCGGTTAAGATGTTACCTCACATGGATTGCAAATCCTGGACGGACCATCATGCTAGAAATGAATGAGAGTCAGTGTAGCCAATATAATTAGAACAGATTGAAAGCACGCTAGTTATGTGACTTATTATTTGTTCGTACAAAATAACAGGACGTATGAACATATCGCATCTCCTGAGTCATGCTCCAGTACACAAAGAAATTTGTTTTCATTGTACCTTGCTGACTGTTCTGCGTCACTCAATGTTTATTATGTTTGTTATTGGCTCCGACTGGTTTGGATAGCGTTTAACCAACGAGTTGTAATAAAGAGAGCATCTCACGCTTGTTATTTAATTGCTCACATAATCTAAGTAATAGACAACTGCCTCCAATCTGACATAGATGAAAGATCACGCAAAATCACATTACATATACACTCGCATCCGTTTTAACTCAACAAAGGGAGGGAGTACTATTACATTATTGGTGCGGTTGTGTTGTTAAGAAGAGCATCGTACCGTTCTTCTTAACGCAGGCTCTGCAGTATCGTATTTATTTGCCGATGCCAAGCAGCGACTCTCTATTACAATATCCTCTCCTGTACGGCAACTATACTACTGGCCACTAAAATTGCTACACCAAGAAGAAATGCAGATGATAAACGGGTATTCAGTGGACAAATATATTATACTAGAACTGACATGTGATTATATTTTCACGCAATTTGGGTGCATAGATCCTGAGAAATCAGTACCCAACACAACCACCTCTGGCCATAATAACGGCCTTGATACGCCTGGGCATTGAGTCAAACAGAGCTTGGATGGCGTGTACAGGTAAACGTGCCCATGCAGCTTTAACACGATACCACAGTTCATGAAGAGTAGTGACTGGCGTATTGTGACGAGCCAGTTGCTCGGCCAACATTGGCCAGACGTTTTGAATTGGTGAGAGATCTGGAGAATGTTCTGGCCATGGCAGCAGTCGAACATTTTCTGTATCCAGAACAACATGCGGTCGTGCATTATCCTGCTGAAATGTAGGGTTTCGCAGGGATCGAATGAAGGGTAGAGCCACGGGTCGTTAAACATCTGAAATGTAACGTCCACTGTTCAAAGTGCCGTCAATGCGAACAAGAGGTGACCGAGACGTGTAAACAGTGGCACCCCATACCATCACGGGGGTTAATACGCTAGTATGGCGATGACGAATACACGCTTCCAATGTGCGTTCACCGCGATGTCGCCAAACACGGATGCGACCATCATGATGCTGTAAACAGAACCTGGATTCATGCGAAAAAATGACGTTTTGCCATTCGTGATGCAGCGTCAAGGGTAACCGCAGCCACGGTCTCCGAGCTGATAGTCCATTCTGCTGCAAACGTCGTCGAACTGTTCGCGCAGATGGTTGTTGTCTTGCAAACGTCCCCATCTGTTGACTCAGGGATCGAGACGTGGCTGCACGATCCGTTACAGCGATGCGGATAAGATGCCTGTCATCTCGACTGCTAGTGATACGAGGCCGTTGGGATGCAGCACGGCGTGCCGTATTACCCTCCTGAACCCACCGATTCCATACTCTGCTATATCAGAGTCGGAAACATGATGGTACGCATGCATCCTTTCACGAGACATCACAACAACGTTTCACCAGGCAACCCCGGTCATCTGCTGTTTGTGTATGAGAAATCGGTTGGAAAGTTTCCTCATGTCAGCACGTTGTATGTGTCGCCACCGGCGCCAACCTTGTGTGAATGCTCTGAAAAGCTAACCATTTGCATATCACAGCATCTTCTTTCTGTGAGTTAAATTTCGCGTCTGTAGCACGTCATCTTCGTGGTGTAGCAATTTTAATGGCCAATAGCGTACATAATGTGCGTACGAGTAGAGAGTGTTACGCAGGAACGACGGCACATGGAGATTTGTGTGTGGCCGTGGGTGGTGCGCGAATAGCCAAAGCGGTTAAAGTGGCCGCTGGGCATAAAGTAGTTCGAGTCTCGGTCCGGCACAAATTTTCACTGTCGTCATTCCCTTACGCAGCTAATAGTTGTTCGTATTCGCAATTGCGAATGCAGCTCATGTATAGAAAGGATTTGCAAGACGAAAAACCGACGATGTAGCTGTAGTCGTCTGGAGTTTCCTTTGTGTGTTCCACGTTGAACTACACGACAGTAGTAAAGCTATGGTAGAATAAAGGCTTGACTAGTGTTTGTTTCAGTTTGAGTGAAAATAATTTTCTAAATTTTACAAGTAGGCAAGATAGAAATTTTCTACACTCTATGACCATTTTTTCTTTCCATTTTAAATACCCAGCCAAGATTATGCCATGGTATTTCATTGTTTTCCCACAGGGTGACTGGATACCATCACCGACAACAGGTGGAGTTGTTTAACTTTAGGTGGATGAGCAGGACCTGTGAGTTCTTAGGGTTAAGCTTAAGACCCAGGTATTTAAAAAAAAAGGTTGACATTTGTACATGACGCGGCAATAACTATGTTCTTAGCGTTGGAGCTTGTATACACGTGAATGTCATCAGTACATAAACAGCAGTTATGGGAATGGAGCACAGATGAAACGTATTTGATATATAGCGAGAAAATCAGTGGAGCGGACTGAATCCAGAGGGGCTCCTCAGAAAACTTGTTTCCATGAGGGCCTGTCCGACCCACAGACAACTCGTTGACGTCTGTTTTAAAAGTACCTTCGGACCTCTGCCCGGCGGACTTGTGTCGGTGAGCCGGCCAGTCTGCGGATGGTTTTTAAGCGGTTTTCCATCTGCCTCGGCGAATGTGGGCTGGTTCCCCTTATTGCTCCTCAGCTACATTACGTCGGCGATTGCTGCGCAAACTAGTGCTCCACGTACGCGTACACCACCATTACTCTGCCACGGAAACATAGGGGTTACACTCGTCTCGTGTGAGACGTTCCCTGGGGGGGGGGGGGGGGGCGGCGGGGGGGAGGTCCACCGGAGGCCGAGGCCGAACCGCACTGCGTTCGGTGTGGGGCGGCGGAGGTGTGAAGTGGACTGCGGAAGTCGTCGTGGGGCTGTGGACCATTGCGGCTGCGGCGGGGACGAAGCCTCTCCGTTGTTTCTAGGCCCCCGGTTAACATACAACATACATATGGAAACAACTAGTATCAGAAGCCTTGCTGGACTCAACAAGTGTTAAAATGGTTGCATCAAGCCCGTCATTCACACGTTTCGCGTCGGTAGTTACTTTGATTTATGTACTTGGCTACACACTCGAAAAGAAAAAAAAAAAAAAAAAACGGTGATGCGTGACTTCGGAAGAAAAGCGGCGAGCAGAAATATGTTTCTGGCTGCTTTAAATGCTTTCAGAACGAAAAGGGGGCATACTGTGCACATACTAACAGAATGTGATAAATACGATCATCCAAAAAGAATTACAATTCACAATATTTTAAAAATTATGGACTGTTTTTCTCTTAAAATACCTCCTAGTTCCATAAGTAGATTCATAGGTCTTTGTAAAAGAGAATTCTTGTTATGAAGTTAGACAAACGTTCTGTTTGTATCAATATAAGACGTAATTGTTCGAGGTGAAACTGAGTTTGCCCGCCGTCAACCAGCCGTCGAGAGCGTAGCGACGGAGGACCGGGAACTGGGGCTATAGATGCAGCCACAACCTCGGCAACGGAGATTGATGTTGGAGAAGCTGGCGACAGATAAACACAGTGCTAATGCCGTAATTTACATAGACTTAGGAAGGCACAAGACCCCTTCCGTAGCTGCGGCACATGGAGAGGCTCACGGGTACATGACAACACGGGTGGAAACTACAGGAACTTTTGTTGACACTGCAAATCCGTCATTACTGCACTTGAGAACAATTCGATGGGCACCTAAAGACGTGACGGATCGAATTCAAAATGACTGTCCAATGAGAATTTGCGGGAGCTTTATTAATGTTATTTTAAATACTGAAATGAAATGATGAGAAACATTTTATATCTATTGTCTTTCTAGCTGAAAGATTGCTCATTTTGTTTAATATCCAGTTTCTATCTGCACATACTAAAAGGTATCAGATTATATAATGGTAAGACAGAGATTTAGGAACCAGGTTTTAAATTGTAAGACATTTCCAGGGGCAGATGTGGACTCTGACCACAATCTATTGGTTATGACCTGTAGGTTAAAACTGAAGAAACTGCAAAAAGGTGGGAATTTAAGGAGATGGGACCTGGATAAGCTGAAAGAACCAGAGGTTGTACAGAGTTTCAGGGAGAGCATAAGGGAGCAATTGACAGAAATGGGGGAAAGAAATACAGTAGAAGAAGAATGGGTAGCTTTGAAGGATGAAGTAGTGAAGGCAGCAGAGGATCAAGTAGGTAAAAAGACAAGGGCTAGTAGAAATCCTTGGGTGACAGAAGAAATATTGAATTTAATTGATGAAAGGAGAAAATATAAAAATGCACTAAATGAAGCAGGCAAAAAGGAATACAGACGTCTCAAAAATGAGATCGACAGGAAGTGCAAAATGGCTAAGCAGGGATGGCTAGAGGACAAATGTAAGGATGTAGAGGCTTATCTCACTAGGGGTAAGATAGATACTGCATACAGGAAAATTAGAGAGACGTTTGGAGATAGGAGAACCACTTGTATGAACATCAAGAGCTCGGACGGAAATCCAGTTCTAAGCAAAGAAGATAAAGCAGAAAGGTGGAAGGAGTATATAGAGGGTCTATACAAGGGCGATATACTTGAGGACAATATTATGGAATTGGAAGAGGATGTAGATGAAGACGAAATGGGAGATACGATACTGCGTGTAGAGTTTGACAGAGCACTGAAAGACCTGAGTCGAAACAAGGCCCCCGGAGTAGACAACATTCCATTGGAACTACTGACGGCCTCGGGAGAGCCAGTCCTTACAAAACTCTACCATCTGGTGAGCAAGATGTATAAAACAGGCGAAATACCCGCAGACTTCAAGAAGAATATAATAATTCCAATCCCAAAGAAAGCAGGTGTTGACAGATGTGAAAATTACCGAACTATCAGTTTAATAAGTCACAGCTGCAAAATACTAACATGAATTCTTTACAGACGAATGGAAAAACTAGTAGAAGCTGACCTCGGGGAAGATCAGTTTGGCTTCCGTAGAAATGTTGGAACACGTGAGGCAATACTGACCCTACGACTTATCTTAGAAGAAAGATTAAGGAAAGGCAAACCTACGTTTCTAGCATTTGTAGACTTAGAGAAAGCTTTTGACAATGTTGACTGGAATACTCTCCTTCGAATTCTGAAGGAGGCAGGGGTAAAATACAGGGAGCGAAAGGCTATTTACAATTCGTACAGAAACCAGATGACAGTTATAAGAGTCGAGGGGCATGAAAGGGAAGCAGTGGTTGGGAAGGGAGTGAGACAGGGTTGTAGTCTCTCCCCGATGTTATTCAATCTGTATATTGAGCAAGCAGTAAAGGAAACAAAAGAAAAATTTGGAGTAGGTATTAAAATCCATGGAGAAGAAATAAAAACTTTGAGGTTCGCCGATGACATCGTAATTCTGTCAGAGACAGCCAAGGACTTGGAAGAGCAGTTGAACGGAATGGACAATGTCTTGAAAGGAGGATATAAAATGAACATCAACAAAAGCAAAACGAGGATAATGGAATGTAGTCGAATGAAGTCGGGTGATGTTGAGGGTATTAGATTAGGAAATGAGACACTTAAAGTAGTAAAGGAGTTTTGCTATTTGGGGAGCAAAATAACTGATGATGGTCGAAGTAGAGAGGATATAAAATGTAGACTGGCAATGGCGAGGATAGCGTTTCTCAAGAAGAGAAATTTGTTTACATCGAGTATAGATTTAAGTGTCAGGAAGTCATTTCTGAAAGTATTTGTATGGAGTGTAGCCATGTATGGAAGTGAAACATGGACGATAAATAGTTTGGACAAGAAGAGAATAGAAGCTTTCGAAATGTGGTGCTACAGAAGAATGCTGAAGATTAGATGGGTAGATCACATAACTAATGAGGAAGTATTGAATAGGATTGGGGCAGAAGAGAAGTTTGTGGCACAACTTGACCAGAAGGAGGGATCGGTTGGTAGTACATGTTCTGAGGCATCAAGGGATCACCAATTTAGTATTGGAGGGCACCGTGGAGGGTAAACATCGTAGAGGGAGACCAAGAGATGAATACAGTAAGCAGATTCAGAAGGACGTAGGTTGCAGTAGGTACTGGGAGATGAAGAAGCTTGCACAGGATAGAGTAGCATGGAGAGCTGCATCAAACCAGTCTCAGGACTGAAAACCACAACAACAACAACATCTGCACTGCAGCATTGGCTAAAACAAAATTTAATAGATGTACTAATATCTCTATTTTCTGTCTACAGACCCAGTGAAGAATCAGTTTATGATGTACTTTCTTAGAAAAGAGAGCACAAATAGACATTTCCCTTCACAGGAATTGCAAAAATAATTTTTTTACGATTTGGTAACTTATCTGCTAGCGTATGTTCTCTTGATGCATCACTCTAGAGTTAAGATGTGACATAGGTATTAAACATTTTTAATGTAATATTTTTTCTGCTTGAGCTTTGTCATGTTTACATATAAGTTATTGCATTTTCGGCTGCTGTTTGCCAGGCATAGTGTTACTGAATTTGACATTGTATTACTCTGTTAAGCTAGTTTTACTACTAATTTATTTTTCTTGTTGCTATTCATTGCTTCATATTAGTTGTAATGTTGCATATGCTTTGTAAGTTCTATATTGCTGCTTTTTTTGCCAATTTGCATTTTTTTGTCATTGGTGCGTGTGTTAAATGTTTTGTGCTGCTGCATTGCCTCTTCCCTTAGTTTAGCATCTGAGCTCAGTAGATTTTAAGTTAGCTTAAGAGGGGGTATACTACATAAGAAACTAACTATGATGAATTGGAAGAGAAGCATTGAGAAGCTATAAGAAAATGGTTTAGCCAAAAAAGTAGTGTACAGTGGAGAAAAACTATTTTTGAAAGAGGATGTGAACAGAATAGAGAAAGCATGCTTGGATATGATTTTTTTTTTTTGGCTAATGTTGAAATAAGAGGGACGATCTATGGAATGAAGTTTTGGGTTGGACTGCAGTACCAATGTTAAACTGAAAACATACCCTGTCCTTTCCTTTTGTGTATCCCGCCATGTGTTGGTGTACCATTGTGTATTTATTTTCTTCCTGTCTTTGTGTACTGTTTCATAGAATTTTTTCTCTTCTAATACTAAGCTACATTCACTATGATGAGGAATACTTTTTTTGCATTAATAACATGTTATTTACTTCGTGAAAATGTTTACACGTTATTTATTCTGTTTTGTTCTAATGCTCATGTGTGAAGTTGATGTTTCAAAAGTTATTCTGATCTTTTATGTTTGTACTTATGTCATAATTTCTGTAACACTGATGTATTTGTTATTTCGATTCTTTTGTAAAGCCTGTATTACAGCAAATGTTGTCTGTACTATTATGTTCTTTAATGATATATTTTGTACCTTTGTAATTGTATTCTTATGTTGTAAATTTATAACTGTATAGACACCAGTTCTTCAAATTAAAGTTCATTTCACTGCACACATTTCTGTTGGTCATAGTATACGGACAATATGTGAGAAGTAGGGACTGATAGTGTTTGCACGTGTGTTAATAATTCAGCAAGGGACTGGATAACAGCATTGCTGGTTCTAAGGACAATTCCAAAAACTTTGTGAGTACACAAGTGGTGGTTTATGGACTTGCTATATTCTCCGCAAGACTCTTCGATGGTGATTGTGCACTTGCACAGTCGCAACAGATGGCTGCTGGTCGTCTCTACAAGGACTATAGTGGGTCTGCATCTTTGGTGTCCCACCAATACCATTATTTCTACAAGGACTACAGTGGGTGTGCACCTCTGGTGGCCCACCAATACCATAATCTCTACCAGGACTACAATGAGTCTGCTCTGTGATGACCTACCTACCAATATTCTTCAAAACATCGACTGACTCTGCTGTGGGTTTGCTCTGTTGTGGCCCATTACCTGTCTGCATGTCGAGAGTCAGCACTGTCTATCCGTTGGAAGGACAACACTACTTCTTCAAGACTGCATGGAAATCCACTACTTCCGTGTGTATTCTCTTTTACTACTCAGACTTTGAGAAAAACACTGCAATTTTACTTTGGTGAATGATCAGGACTTTTTTAATGGACTGTGAGAAAATTTTTGCTTTTGACCAACATTGTATCGATAAGTGTGTGCACTTCATTTCTTTGTTATTTTAATTATGAAAAAAAATTTAAATCTGTATTGGCCACTGCCCAAAACAATTTGTAAATTTTTTGTGGGGAGCATGGTGGCTATGTAAGTAGGCTGTTTAGGTTTTCTTATTGGTAACGCCACGTAGCGCTCTGTATGAAAATCGCTGGCTGTGTTGTGTGCAGTCTATGGCTGGTTTGCATTGTTGTCTGTCATTGTAGTGTTGGGCAGCGGCAGCTGGATGTGAACAGCGCGTAGCGTTGCGCAGTTGGAGGTGAGCCGCCAGCAGTGGTGGATGTGGGGAGAGAGATGGCGGAGTTTAGAAATTTATAAGACTGGATGTCATGAACTGCTATATATATTATGACTATTAAGGTAAATACATTGTTTGTTCTCTATTAAAATCTTTCATTTGCTAACTGTCCCTATCAGTAGTTAGTGCCTTCAGTAGTTTGAATCTTTTATTTACCTGGCAGTAGGGGCGCTCGCTGTATTGCAATAGTTGGAATAACCAAGATTTTTGTGAGGTAAGAGATTTGTGAACTGTGTAAGTTAATGTTAGTCAGGGCCATTCTTTGTAGCGATTACTGAAAGTCAGATTGCGTTGCGCTAAAAATATTGTGTGTCAGTTTAAGCACAGTCATGTATAATTTTTCTAAGGGGGCGTTTCAGCATAGTAAAATTTCTTTTACCAAAGCACACACCGGATTTTTCGATGCGGCTAGTATTACTACTACACCGGTATCCGTAGACTTCTTTTTAATATTGTGATCACCTCGATCAACACTTGCAGATTGTTTGACATTTTATGTTCTACAAGCAACGGTGGCTGACTGAACGTCATCCAGGAACGAAATCAGGGCACACCTTGCACCTGCTGTACCATCAGGGCCATTGGCAACTGTCTGCTTACAACGGGATTAACATCACCAGTGTTTCTGGCCAGTCTACTACTGACATCATGACGCCTCCAACGGTTGCTACTCTGGTGTCTTGAAAGAGTTGAGTGGAGAGTGGAATGGTGGTGTGTTTTCATTGATGTCTGTATGCTAGTGATGGACGTTCACGTGTACAGCATAAACTTGGGGAGCTGCCTAGCCAGATTGTATTCGCACACGACACAAAGGTCCCAACCTATGCATCGTAGTGAGGGAGGCGTAAGTTACAAGTCTCGATCACGTTTGGTGTTCACGCAGGGTAAAGTAACCAATGTCCGTTACATTGCACGCATTATTATCCCCGTGCTAGTGCTATTGCTTCGACAGGAAGGTGGTGTGCTTTCTCAGCAGAACAATGGATGTCCACGTACGACTGCTACGATGAATGTTCTCTTGATGTTGCACAACAATTGCCCTGGCCAGTGGGATAACCAGATCATGTATGAAACATGATTAAGAGGAAAACTTACTCGTTGTCCAGAGCTGCAAGTACCGTTAATGATCAGCAAAATTCAAATGGCTCAGATCACTATGGGACATCTGAAGTCATCAGTCACCTAGAACTTAGAACTACTTAAACCTAACTAACCTAAGGACATCACAACAAAAGGCGCAAGATGTTTGGGAAAGTCTATCACAGGATGACAGTCGGCGTCTTTATGATCGTTTGCATGCGAGAATACGAGTACCTCAGTTGTTGCCAGTGTGTGCGACCGGAGGCGGGATGCAATTCTTTGTATTGATGTGACTGTTTGAGCGCCCTTTACTGTGACATGAGTGTTTCATATGGATTGAAATTGTTTTACAGGGTGATGGAGCTGCCCCTATTGCTGTGATTCTATGCGACCAACAACACCTGTCTCTGGCCATCAAAAACCACATGCGAGCTTTTCATATTCTCTCGCTTACTACGCGCAGTCTATTAGTCCTACAGAAAAGTGAACATGACATTTGTTGTATGAAATTTAATGTAGTTAAATGTTTCACTGACGTAAGGTTTCGCTGGGGGCCCAGGTTTTTGAGTTAGTCTGCAAAAACGTACTAAAGCTACCCACAAATGCACTTTCACTCCCACAGTCATCCCTAGTATGTTGTTCGTATTACTCCCTCCTACCACTGTACAAAAATTTCCATCTGCAGAAACTATTCCCAGTCTTCCACATTTTTCGGTCTCTGTTAAGCGAGGTATTACGCTACGAGCATAGTCGACTATTCCGTGAACATTATTAACTTTTACGTGCCCGTGATGTTAAAGAAAGAAATATGACTGTTGTAAACGTTCCTCTATAACTAATTACGTTGGCAATTAGACCCACACTTAGCCCTTAGAACCACAGTAATCTGGCAGTCAGAGGGTCTTATGAAAACAACAACGTAATTACTTATTTTGTACTATTCAAATCCACAAAACTCTTAGATAAAATTTATACATACGTGTTATTCACAATTTGTAAGCGATCGACTAAGCCGTTGCTATAATAAGTTAAGCGAACGAAGACCAAAAAAAGGTCAAATGTAGGAAATTATTCGTGCAGTCGCAAACTTCTGTATAGCGGCAGGAGGGAGTGCCGTGAACAATATTCCAGACATTCTGAATGGCAGGGTCTGAGTGTGGTGGTGGACGTGCGTTCGAAGCTAATTTTTTGAAGTTTTTCTTGAGTGAGTCTGTAACTACGGCCTCTGCCAAAAACGTACCATTGTCAAAATTTCACTACATTAAATTTTCTAAAAAAATATCCTGTTAATTTTTTCTTTAGGACTAATAGTTTGCTTGTTGTGAGCAAGAGAATATAGAAATTTAGCGCGTGGTTTTTAAGACCAGATGTATTAGGTTGGTGCATAAAGTCGTAGCGTTTTCGTTTTGCATGTTGATATTTCGGTTGCTGTGGGCTTATTTATTGATCATCGTTTTCTGTTTGTAGTTCACTGTTGCAATCTGAGGACATATTGTCATTCTGTCATTTGGAGATACCGAGTGGAGCTTTTGTACGCTAGAAAATAGAGTGCCAAGCGGAGAAACCGGAACCTTTCCGAGATATTCTTGTGTTTGAGTTCAATAGAGGGGTGACAGCAGCGGAGGCAGCCAAAAACATTTGCGCTGTGTATGGGGATAATGCCTTGGACAGAGCACAGCATGAAAATAGTTTTCTCGTCTGGAGGAGGCACATTTTGACGTTAGTGACTCTCCAGGTTCAAGTGGTGAAAATCGTTTGAACATATAAATCGATAATGATCCACGTCATTGTGCTCGAGATTGGCAAATGTGACGATCTCTGATCATTCCACCATCGCCCTAGATCTGCATACCCTGGTGAAGGTCCAAAAATCGAATGTATGGATACCATAAGCTCTAAGCCAAAATCAGAGAAATCAGTGGGAGACCAGATGTGCATCTGTTTGTTCGTCATCAATTGGTTCGTAAACAACATCGACCATTCCTACCTGTATCGTTACTGGTGACGAGAAATGGTGTCTTTGTTCTGGAGTAAGAAAAGAAAGGAATGGGTGAGCCCAGACAAAGCATCAACTCCCTGTATAAAGACCTGCGCACATCCCGAGAAGATAATGTTATGCATCTGGTTAGCAGCGACGGTGAGGTGTACTACGAATCTCTTCCCCGATGTGGAACCATCGTTGCAGACATTAATTGTAACAGCTGAGAGGTCATGCAGACGCAGTCCAGGAACAACGACCAGGAATTCTGCATGAAGTGATGCTACTCCGTGACAACGTCCGCCCTCATTCTAGTAGACTGACCAAAAACATTATTTGGATTGGGAAGTCATTTCCCACCCACCTTATTCGCCTGATCTTTCGCCTTCAGATATTTACCTTTTCCGCTCTCTACTGAACAACTTTCATGGAACTTCCTTTCCGGGTGAAAATGCGCTGCGAAAATGGTTCAGCGAGTTTTTCGCCTAAATACACGTGATTTCTACAGTCGTGGAATATAAAAGTTACCCCAGCACTGAAAGACTGTTGTAAATAGTGGAGAAGGATATATAACTGATGACTTAAGTCTCTGTTATGTGTATCTGTTGTGTTTATTTAGAGGAAAAGGTGTAAAAATGGGCACGGGGGAAATTATGGGCATCCTTCATGAAGAGGATATGGAATTGCTGCAGTCTGGCGACCAGGACTGAAAACGGTGTGTACAGTTGGAATCATTGCCTTAAGGAGTGCAGTTACAGCGTCGGTTATTGTGTGAATTGGTGTATGTTCAGAATTGCAAACTTTTGGCGGGTATGTGAAATCGTTTTCTTCTTATATCCTTCTGATTATTTTAAAACGATTTCTCAGTGATATCCGGTATAACGGAATCCTAAGCTACTTTTAGAAGAACGTTTTACGTTTCACTGTAAGTAGGCTGTTTAGGTTCTTATACTGGTAACGCCGCCGCCACGTAGCGCTCTGTATGAAAATCATGGCTGCGCTGTGTGCAGTGTGTGGCTGGTTTGCATTGTTGCCTGCCACTGTAGTGTTGGGAAGCGGCAGCTGGATGTGAACAGCGCGTAGCGTTGCGCAGTTGGAGGCGAGCCGCCAGCAGTGGTGGATGTGGGGAGAGAAATGGTGGAGTTTTGAAATCTGTAAGACTGGATGTCATGAACTGCTATATATATTATGACTTTTGATGATATTAAGGTAAATACATTGTTTGTTATCTATTAAAATCTTTCATTTGCTATCCCTATCAGTAGTTAGTGCCTTCCGTAGTTTGAATCTTTTATTTAGCTGGCAGTAGTGGCACTCGCTGTATTGCAGTAGTTCGAGTAACCAAGACTTTTGTAAGGTAAGTGATTTGTGAAACGTATAGGTTAATCCAGAATGAGATTTTCACTCTGCAGCGGAGTGTGCGCTGGTATGAAACTTCCTGGCAGATTAAAACTGTTTGCCCGACCTAGACTCGAACTCGAGACCTTTGCCTTTCGCGGGCAAGTGCTCTACCATCTGAGCTACCGAAGCACGACTCACGCCCGGTACTCACAGCTTTACTTCTGCCAGTATATCGTCTCCTACCTTCCAAACTTTACAGAAGCTGTAATCTGCCGGGAAGTTTCGTATAGGTTAATGTTAGTGAGGGCCATTCTTTTGTAGAGATTTTTGAAAGTCAGATTGCGTTGCGCTAAAAACTATTGTGTGTCAGTTTAAGCACAGTCTTGTATAATTTTTCGAAGGGGACGTTTCAACACAAGCTTTTAGCTTAGACGTGATAGCGGCCATGTTTCTTAAGTATGATCGGTGTAAATATGGGCCCATTGGGCTGGTGGAGAAATGGGTCCCTATTTAAGAAGAGCCCATAATTACACCATCTCTTCTCTTAAATGATGTAAAACTTTTAAATAATTTTATGGGGGATAAGTTTAGTTGAATTTTGTTTAAAGTTCATGTATGCAACTCACACAGCAACAAAGAAACAAATAGAATTTTCCAATTGCGATAATAGACCCTAGAGCTTTTGTTCGTCCTTGCTGAGAACGAAGAGGCGCTATGAATATAAAAACCAGATACATGAGGGGGATAAATCTCAGACGTTACGTGCCATAGCAGCTCTGAAAACGTGCTACAACGAGGCAGGGAGAGTATGGTTGCATCACAATGGGCAACGCCTCACACCTTATGACGTTATGGTTTTTGCCCAAGCCTACCTTCGTACTCAATCAGCTGAGATAGCAATAAACGGATTCAAAGAAACTGCGTTATACACTATGTATTTTTACATCTTCACCGACGCTGATTTCGTAGCTGCTGAGTTGGTTGCAGGAAATCTTGCTCCACACTGGAATATAGACCTTATGTTTCTAAATCACATGCTCCTCTACTTGCTACCTGTGGACCATCGACATCATCTGCTTCTTCTTCGAGTTATCCTGATGTACAATCACATCAGGCATTGGAACACCAGGAAGTTCCCCAGGGACTTCAATAAATGCAGTTTCAGCATTCGACATACCTCCTGTCCCCAACATTAAGAACACGGGGGACAAAAAGCAGCAATCGCCTGCCACGTCGCAGGAACGCAATACTAAGATCAGTTGACAAAGCCGCTTGACAAAAGCGCTGTCAAGAAGAGGTCGTTGAATTTCTCTGGGGTTAGAGGGGCAAAATCCCAGAGACCTTCAAAAAAAGAAAAATTTGTTCCACAAAAGTATCTGATTCACCATCGGACTCTTCAGGCGCCTTCAGAATTCACCTTCTGGACAGCGATAATGACCTTGATGTGAATGATGGGGATATACCAGACCCAAGCGATGCAAGTTACATCTTCTGCGATGAAAAGTTCTCTCAAGACAGGAGAGGAGAGGTGTAGATTAAATGTGTCATATGCCAAATGTGGACACTTAGATTGTGCTGGCCCTGAAGGAGCTACTTATGCTTGCATTACTGTACATAATTTCAGATTTCATGTATAAATGTAGGAAAGTGGCGTTTTTTAGACTAGTCAACCAATTTGTAATGTTTTAACCCATTTCATTAAAATATTTCAAAATATTTCTTGCACCTTTTTGTGGATCCCGGTATTTGCACCTAATTTTCTGAAGATCAATTTTATAAGCTCTTTGTACATCTTTGTTTTCGAATAGAAATAATGGATACTAATCATTGTTTCGCCTCTCATAATTTCTTAAACTTGTTATACACTAATGGCCATTAAAATTGCTACACCAAGAAGAAATGCAGATGATAAACGGGTATTCATTGGACAAATATATTATACTAGAACTGACATGTGACTACACTTTCACGCAAATTTGGGTGCATAGATCCTGAGAAATCAGTACCCAGAACAACCACCTCTGGCCGTAATAACGACCTTGATACGCCTGGGCATTGAGTGAAACAGAGCTTGGATGGCGTGTACAGGTACAGATGCAGCTTCAACACGATACCACAGTTCGTCAAGAGTAGTGACTGGCGTATTGTGACGAGCCAGTTGCTCGGCCACCATTGACGAGAAGTTTTCAATTGGTGAGAGATCTGGAGAATGTGCTGGCCAGGGCAGCAGTCGAACATTTTCTGTGTCCAGAAAGGCCCATACAGGACCTGCAAAATGAGGTCGTGCATTATCCTGCTGAAATGTAGGGTTTCGCAGGGATCGAATGAAGGGTAGAGCCACGGGTCGTAACACATCTGAAATGTAACGTCCACTGTCCGAAGTGCCGTCAATTCGAACAAGAGGTGACCGAGACGTGTAACCAATGGCACCCCAAACCATCACGCCGGGTGATGCGACAGTATGGCGATGACGAATACACGCTTCCAATGAGCGTTCACCGCATCTTCGCCAAACGCAGATGCGACCGTCATGATGCTGTAAACAGAACCGGGATTCATCCTAAAAAAATGACGTTTTGCCTTTCGTGCACCCAGCTTCGTCGTTGAGTACACCATCGCAGGCGTGATGCAGCGTCAAGGGTAACGGCAGCCATGGTCTCCGAGCTGATAGTCCATCCTGCTGCAAACGTCGTCCAACTGTTCGTGAAGATGGTTGTTGCTCCCATCTCTTGACTGAGGGATCGAGACATGGCTGCACGATCCGTTACAGCCATGCGGATAAGATGCCTGACATCTCGACTGCTAGTGATACGAGGCCGTTGGGATCCAGCACGGCGTTCAGTATTACCCTCCTGAAACTTCCGATTCCATATTCTTCTAACAGTCATTAGATCTCGTTCAACGCGAGCAGCAATGTCGCGGTATCATAAACTGCAATCGCGATAGGCTACAATCCGACCTGTATGAAAGTCGGAAACGTGACGGTACCCATTTCTGCTCCTTACACGATGCATCACAACAACGTTTCACCAGGCAACACCGGTCTACTGTTGTTTGTGTATGAGAAATCGGTTGGAAACTTTCCTCACGTCGTCACGTTGTAGGTGTCGCCACCGGCGCCAACCTTATGCGAATGCTCTGAAAAGCTAATCATTTGCATATCACAGCATCTTCTTCCTGTCGGTTAAATTTCGCGTCTGTAGCACGTCATCTTCGTGATGTAGCAATTTTAATGGCCAGTAGTGTAGTTGTTAATGAAGGTATAAAATCTAGCATTTTTACAAAAGAAGCTACCTTTAAGTAAAAAACAAAATAGGGTGTCCATATTTACACCTCTTACTCTAACTTATGGGAAAACGCTACGAACTGAGGCACCAACGGAATAACATTGCGGATTGCATAGGACGGCAGCGGTAGGGGCAGCTGAATCACCTTGTATAGTCCAACAATGATTACCTACCTGCCACCCTACTCGTCTTTGAGGGTGTTGCAGTTTTTATTCACAACTACTGCCGGAGTCGGAGTTGCGACTGAAATAGGAGGTTCTGAGTTTCTGTGGACTTAAGCGAAGCAGCGCAACGGCCCTGAAATGCAGAAAGGCTGCGCAATAAAAGCAGTGCTGGGAGCGCAGAGATACCGGGCAGTCTTCGTGTGGGAGGGGTAGCGGCGGCCGCAGCTTGGCGGTCAAGCGACTGCGCCGCGGCCACGACTGCGGCTGCGGCCCGCCCGCCGCTAACGACGCTGGTAATGGCTGGTAACGAGCGGACCACTTACCGGCGGCAGGCGGCCCGGCGCGCAAATTTGAACAGCGGCCGCAATTACACGCGGCGGCCGGTGGCAGCAAGCCGGGACCGGCAGCGCCCGGGATCGCTAACCGCGCCGCGCCTCCGTACGTGGCTAGACGCGGGAGCGTATCCAAAAGAGCTGTCACGGTGGTCGCCTTCCTACAAAAAGTATTAGCGATATGCATTTGTAAGAGAGGCGTTCAATACATATTGTGACACATTTTTTATCTCTGCTAGTTTCGGCTTAGAAATTGAGGAACTTGTCGGACGTAGTGCAATATTCCCGCTTCAGCCGCTATAGGCGATAGGTGGCTACGCCATAAGTAGCCTTCAAAATGTCATCCGTAACGGAGGTGCGTTCCAAGCAGACATTCACAGGCGCTTGGGGAATGTCTACAGAGACATGGTGGTGAACAACAGCATGGTGAGTCGTTGGGCGAAGCCTCTGTCATCATGGCCGAAAGGTTGAAGCAAACCTGTCATATTGTAACACCCCATCCGTCACTAGTTTTGGTGTGTGTTCACCCCACGTAATCGACTAACAGATCAACAGAGAGTGCAAAACTGCCGCAATATCGGATAACTCAAAGAAAGTAATAAGGCCCTGTGACTCCTGGTTGAACTGCGGTGGCAGTGTTGACATTAATTGATTCAGAATTGATCCCTTTTAATTAAAAAAAAGTGCACATTGATGTTATATTCAGCTATTGAACAGCAGATGCAAGGGTTGAACATAAAATTAATTAAGAAAGTGACTTGGGATTTCAACTACTTGATTGAAAACAGATGCAGTCGATTATCACAGATTTATTTTAACTCACGACCTTCAATCATCACATTACATAACTCCCCTAACAGGCAGTGGTAATAAATTGCGTTTGCGTGGAGTAAAGCGCGATAAATCAAAAGTAATTCCATCGACTGACCCAGGCGTAATGTGAACTGCGAGAAGAATTCTACAATACATGGCCCATGAACCCTCGTGGAAACTTTGCCGACGTGATCCAACAAATTAATCAGTTGCCGGAGCGGGCGCAATATCACCGAATTCAGCGTGCCGTAGAGGTGTCGTTGTGTGGACGTCGGCCGACCTCGTGGTGATACAAGGCTGCGCTCGTCTATTCACTCCTAGCTATCTTGCTCAGTACATAGCTGAACCAAAACTTCCTATCTCCAAGCTCAATCGTTCCGTTTGCTAAGTCCTAAACTGCAGAGATGCTCACCCTTTCTGAGGCAAGCTGAGTAAAGAACTCCACGTCCACACTCTAGGCAAGCTGGGAACGGAAGACCTCTACTGAGACTTCTGCCAGTCTGCTCTTCACCTCAGTTTCCCCTCCAGCAAAATCACTTACCCCAATTACAGTGCAAGTCGCGTTAATTATGCGTCGCTTCCCAGCATCGTCCAATGCCTGCTCTGGGAAGTGAACAAATTCCCACAAAATTTCCCTTCCTCTCAACTTCTGCTATTTAGCTCCTCCCAGGCCACCCATTAAAGTTAGAGTCTGCCCAAATACCAAGTTTTCCGAAATTCTGACTCCCAGGAGAGTACTTCAAATTCCATGGTCTTACATTCCCATTGGAGGCTGGCGTATTTCATGATGTCCCTCTTCACCTGATTTACTTGAGGCTCTGTGGACTGTGAATTCACCGTGAAGTTACTATAGTCACGAACACGCATCCCGCCCCACCGTAGCGCGGCTTAGTCGCATGTTTCACAGAAAACGGGACGACGGACATTTATCAACAGGCGTAAAGTTCTCCATCTGTTTCCCGGTACACCAACATGGAGTCGGGATAAACCACCAATGCACTGTGACTCATCTTAAGACTGCTGGAGGCCGCGCCGCGTTATCACTTTCTCACAGCTTCAGCTACCCTAAGCTGCTTATTGTCGCTTCCCTTCGCCGTTCCCCAGCCGGCCACAGTCGACTCTAAATGCTTCCCTGGGATAAACTAGAGTCCAGTAAATCGATTCGTTTCCACAAAGTTTTCATGTCGTGTGAATTACTTTAAAAGCATCACCCGACATTAATTATTCCAATACGTCCATACTATACCCTCTACAAGATGCCTTGCGCCTTGTCAGTCATTTTTTTGTTCAGCCCTACTGTTCGCTCAACGTGAATTAGGTGATCTTTAATGACTTCATGTAAGGGGCATAGTTCTTGCCATCTTACAATATCTCCCGTGTGCTGGCTGGCCCCAGAAACTATGACACCTACAATGTTGGAATGCGACGACGCTCTCATTTGAGGTGCCCGAAGGATCATACGAGGGTAATCCTAAAAGTAAGGTCTCCTATATTTTTGTATGTACAGAACTCTGTTTGTGTGGCAGTTTGTCACACTGTTATTAAGAGTGCTTCACACGCTGTGTGTAAACATACGCACGCCGCGCTGAGGCACTCAGTCTTGGCTTGGCAGCCGTTCAGAATGGAGCTCCCGTTGGATGTTACCACCAAGTGCGAATTGTGCACCGTTATTCGGTTTTTGAACGCAAAGGGCACTGCGCCGATTGAAATCCATCGCCAGTTGACGGGAGTGTATGGTGAGCCGTGCATGGATGTCAAAAATGTTAGTAAGTGGTGTAGGGAGTCTGCAGCTGGTCAGACCGAAATTCACAACGAACAAAGGAGTGGGAGACCATCAATTTCTGAGGAGACAGTGTTCAAGGTTGAGCAAAGCATGCGTGAAGATCGGCGGAGCACCCTGCATGATCTCAGCACCTTGGTTCCTGAGGTTGCCCGAAGCACCGTTCACAGAATTTTAACGGAAACATTGAACTATCGGAAGGTGTGCGCAAGATGGGTGCTGACTGAGGACCACATGCGACGAGTTGATGCTTCCCGCGCCTTTCTTCACCGCCTGGCAGGCGCACAGAACAACTTTCTGGGCTGAATTGTCACGGCTGACAAAACCTGGTTCAAATGGTTCAAATGGCTCTGAGTACTATCGGTCTTAACTTCTGAGGTCATCAGTCCCCTGGAACTTAGAACAAGTTAAACCTAACTAACCTAAGGGCATCACACACATCCATGCCCGAGACAGGATTCGAAGCTGGGACAGTAGCGGCCACGCGGTTCCAGACTGTAGCTCCTAGAACCGCTCGGCCACCCCGGCCGGCGACGAAACCTGGGCATACCACTTTGCACTTGAGACCAAGCAACCAACAATCACCCCAGTGGCGGCATCCATATTCGCCAAATTCGCGGAAATTCAAATAAAGTCATGACAACCGTTTTTTGGGATCGGAAAGAGGTATTGTTGGTCGACTTTATGCCCACTGGGACCACAATTAATGCTGACAAGTACTGTGAGACTCTGAAAAAACTCAAATGGGCTATTCAGAACTCAAGAAGAGGAATGTTGAACAAGGGTGTACATATTCTCCATGACAACGTTCGTCCACATATCGCTCGGCAAACCGTTGCTCTCCTGCAACAGTTTCAGTGGAACATAATCGGCCACCCTGCCTATCGCCCTGACTTGGCGCCCAGTGACTATCACCTGTTCCCTAGGTTGAAAGAACATTTGGCCGGAAAGCGATTCAGCTCCGACGACGAGGTGAAAGAAGAGGTTCATAACTTTCTGAACAGCATGGCGGCGAGCTGGTATGACATGGGCATACAAAAATTGCCACAGCGTCTACAAAAATCCATCGACAGAAATGGTGATTATGTTGAAAAATAGCTATATGTTCAAGCTGTAAACTGATGTAAACCGTTGTAGAAATAAACAGGTCTATGTATTTATAAAAAAAAACAGGAGACCTTACTTTTTGGATTACCGTCGTAATCAAACACTTCGCTGCGGAACATGACGCCTGTGTTGTTACGGCTGACATACTCGTCCACCAGTTGCAGTATGCAAGGACGTGTGCCTGTTGGAATTCTCCCCGCCTAACAAAACATCATAAAGAGCAATGAAGGACTGTGTATGAGGAACTGTTTGCGCATTACGAGGCTGATCATGACAATTTTTTCTAGAAGAGCAAAGACGATGAAACATGAGTTCATCGCTTTGAACCGGAAACAAAATGGCAATTCATGGAGTGGCATCACACCACATCTCCTCCGAAGAAAAAGTTCAAAGCCTCTGCCTCAGCCGATAAAGTCGTGGCGTCGGTCTCCTGGGACTCGGAAGGGATTATTCTGTTTGATGTCCTCCATCATAGTGCAATAATCAACTTTGAAGAGTATTGTGCTACCGTCATGAGGTTGAAGAAATTACTTCAGCGTGTTCGTCGCCACAGAAATGCAAACGAGCTTCGCTTTCTCCTTGCCAACATAAGACCTCACAAGTCTTCGCATCTGGGAGGAGCTCGCATAACTTTAATGGATTGCTCTTCGTCTTTAACCGTACTGCCCGGATGTTGCCTCTTCCGACTTCCATCTGTATGCCCCAATGAAGGCTGCATTCCGCGGGAAGCAGTACGAGGATGATCGGGAGGTTATTCATAGAGCAACACGTTGGCTCCGACGTCGACCAGAAGAGTCGTATCATGCGGGCGTACGGGATCTCCCAGTGAGCCGGCTTCATTCCGTAGCACTGAAAGGAGATTATGTTAAAAAATAGGGTTTTTAGCACAAAGAGTGGGAAAAATATGATATACTGCAATTCTGAATAAGAACAAGCTGCTTTCAGAAGAAAATGTCTTGCATTACTTATTGAGCATATTGTAACATATATTAATTTCCAAATTTCGCAGATAACTGTCGGAGAATAAAGTACACTCATGCTGATAAATTAAGGATAATTCCAGAATGTGGTGCCACACAACGTGGCACTACACAAAACTGGCGCTAATAACATAGGCGCATAGGCAACACACACGACACAGATCTCTAAGTCCACGGTATTGGTGATAAGTTGAGAAAACAGTCCCGAAACACATGTGCTACAAAACGCAACTGTTTCCTGTGCATGTACCCCGACATCAATATGGGATATGACCACCATGCACACGTACACAGGCCGCACAACGGGTTGGCATACTCTGGATCAGGTGGTCGAGCAGCTGCTGGGGTATAGCCTCCCATTCTTGCACCAGTGGCTCTTGGAGCTCCTGAAGTGTCGTAGGGGTTTGAAGACGTGCAGTGATACGTCGACCGAGGGCATTCCAGACGTGCTCGGTGAAGTTTAGGTCTGGAGAACAGGCAGGCCACTCCATTCGACTGATATCTTCTGTTTCATGGTACTCCTCCACGATGTCAGCTCGGTGGGGCCGTGCATTATCATCCATCAGGAGGAAGGTGGGACCCACTGCACCCCTCAAAATATGGACATACTGGTGCAACATGACGTCCCGATATACCTGACCTGCTACAGTTCCTCTGTCAAAGACCACCTTGCAGGTCTCTGGGCGAATAAACCATGTCTGTTCAGTCGTCTGTAGACTGTGTGCCTGGAGACAACTGTTCCAGAGGCTGCGGTAAGGTTCCGAGCAAGGCTACCTGCAGTAGTCCGTTGCCGTCTGCGGGCACTGATAGTGAGATATCGCTCTTCTTATGGTGTTGCACACTGTGGACGTCATGTACTGTAACGCCTGGACACGTTTCCTGTCTGCTGGAATCGTTGCCATAATCTTGATATCAGACTTTGTGTCACACGGAGGGCCCGTGCTACGACCTGCTGTGTGTGACCAGCCCCAGTCGCCCTAGTATTCTACCCATCATAACAACATCAACATGTGTTCTTTGAGCCATTTTCAACACACAATCACCATTAGCACGTATGAGAACATATGCACACTTACTCGCTCACCGTAATCTGAGATGCACCAACCCGCCTCGGCGTTTGTGGACTGCTGCCAGCGCCACCGTGCGACGACCGCAGGTCAAATGCACCACATGGTCATACCCCGAGGTGATTTAAATCCGCAAAAAGCCCACCAGAGTGTTGTTTCACCATGTATCAGAATTATCCTTAAGTTATGAGCATGAGTGTAGCATGAAAACTAAGAGTCTCGAAAATAGAGTGGAATTTTGTAACTTACAACGTGCGTTTAACACAGGCTGCTTTTCAGTTGCTAGAGTTAGAGCCTGTGCACGAGTTGGACCTTGTGGCCCTTCAGATAACATTACAGCCAGCTAAGCGGACTTTCACCGTATCGGTTACCATCAGCAGTTTCCTGAACCGTTGCTGAGCCCACAGGTAGAACGGGAAAATCACAGCACGTTGAGTAAAGAAAGGCAGAAAGGTAAACACCATCTACTAAAAGAAAAAAAGTTCAGAAAGACTTTGCAGGTGGAAACGGCTGGAAGTAGCAGGATTCTCCTCATTTACACGCTTACGTGGCCATAATCTGCAGACCTGTGTCCACAAACATAGCACTTAATGAAATACTGGTAATGATCAATTCACACATCGAATTTAGAGTAAAATAGGCACAGGTAGCCTTAAGGGGGATGAGCAACGACTGTGGTCCTCCAAATAGCCACTTCACAGCGCTGACGGTCAGTTGATAACAGAGCTACACAAATTCTCCTTCCAGCCTGCTTGGCCCTATCTCAGACGCAACAATTAAAACAGATGAACTTGCCACAACGGCATCACAAGAGTACATGTGTACTGAAGCACTTTGGTTAAAGCAGGTCAGCTTGGGTTTCCGCTGGGATGGCAAGCTTCACGCGACCCGCTTAGCTTCCTGCGCCTGACTACAGGTTGCACTATTAATCAGTCGTGACTAGCCAGGTGTGTGTTAGCGTAGCGAGTTTCAATGCACCTCATTTATCATAATGGTGGCAGCAACAAAGTGAACAAATCGAACTTAAGGGCGATTAAGACAAATTAAGAATCGATTAATATATACCAGTCACGAAACAGAGGGCAAGTCTTGCAGCGGAACAGTTGGGTGTTTATGAGGTAGCTTCAAATAAATCGGTAGATATCTCGTAATATAAATTTTGTAAAAAGACACTCATTTAGGAACCTGTTACGAAATGTTTATGCCTTTTACCATGGCTGGCAATTGTGCTAAAGGCTTGAGGCCGTTTAGCTGTATATAGGGTTCCTAAATTTAGGGCAAATATTGACTGAAATAGGAAAAAATATTGCTAGTGGATATTAAAAACCACATTATTGTGGTATGGAACGTAATGTAAAAAAGGATTAGTATGAAAGACACGATTCTTCTCTGAGTAATGTGCTTTTTAGATTAACATAATAAGAACAACGAACTTTGTGTCTGCTACAATGGACTTTTGGAACTTCGAATGAACTATTTTGGTCACTCAGGATGAATTCAGCGAACCCGCAATACTCATCCTGTAAAAAGTGATAAAATTAGTATAACTAGGATCAATTTGCTCGGAACACACTAAGATAACAGAAACTAGACTTCGAAAACCTTACTTTTGTTGCCTGTGCAGCGTCAAATACATCTCAGGTTGTTAGGTGCAGAGGATCTCGATTTTCAGAGGTTGTTCTCATTACTACAGAAAACATGTGCTGCAAGTGACCCGATGATGGTTCGAATTGGGATCAGCCAGTACCAGCAGAAACAGGGTGAAATTTTAGAGAAAAGATTTCGTATCTAAAGCTTTCATATCGAAACAAATAAATAAGCCCGAAATACGCGGCAAAGGGAAAGGAGAGGATAAATAACATCCACCATCCTCTGGACTACGATGACGCAAAATGAATACATATTCCATTGAACCTTGTCTTGTGATACTCGGTGTTTTTCATGAACTTCCAAATCCTACTAAAAAACCTACAATGAGGACGTACCGTATAAACGGCTACGTAGCGTAGCACAGCGGGAAGATTGGTTTGGTTCAAATGGCTCTGAGCACTATGGGACTTAACATCTATGGTCATCAGTCCCCTAGAACTTAGAACTACTTAAACCTAACTAACCTAAGGACAGCACACAACACCCAGTCATCACGAGGCAGCGGAAACACGGGCAGGCAAGCAGGTCTCCACCAGCCGGCTAATAGTGAGTCTGTCGCGACTGACACGTTAGTGTTTCCCTTAACTCTTTATTTCAACAAAGCTAAGTATTTTCATGCTTTCAGTTCTTTCATATTATGTAGCATGTCAATACTGTTCCATTTTTCCGCAAGCTAGACTGTCAGCAGTTATGAAACTTATTTCATCGCTGTACGCGTCTACCTGCATACCATCACGTTGTTTATCTCTGCGTTCTCGTCCACCATGTTTGATGACTCGCTATGCCTATCTTTCCCTGCCGCTTGGGAGAGATGGCCTTCCCTTCTTTGGGATTGTTAACCACCCCGTAAAGCTTTGTTTAATTTTTTAGTTTTGACGAGAAACCAGATTTTTACAGATTCCAACTAAGTACAATCCCAAGATAGGTTCTACTAAAGGCAGATGAAGAGAATAAAACCTTAAAATTGCTGTTAATAAAATATAAAATGACACTTATTGAACCAGAAAAGGTTTTACAGCTTTGAATATTCCAGGGAAAGCCCCAGAGCGAAAAATAATAACCGGTTGTGATTAAAAAACAGCACTGAGTGCAGATTCTGTTTAGGTTTGCCCTATGAGGAAAGTCTTGAATGATTTCCCAAAATTTTCTCTACAAAACTTACCTGTAACAGGTACTTCAATAAAACATGTTAAGCTTATTGGACGATCTTTTAAACGATTTCCTCTTTGCTTTCATAGTGTTTTGTCAGCTCGCCATCTGTTCCTTACGTTTATGGCCATCTAACCCTGATACATGGTTTGACCAACTATTACATAATTTAAAAAACCGCAATTAGTTTGAAATTTAGTATAACTTTGTGAAAGAAGTCTAATTTTCTTTTTGTGTATATACAAAGTAGTATATATACATTTTACAGTGTTTTTTATGTGTTAGGTTTTGATATTGGCATTTGAAAGAATCATGACCATCTATCTCTGTTTTATCCTGTACTGTGAGAACCAGAGCGTTGTGTGTTTGTGCGTTATCGCACTGAGAGACGAACCCATCGTCGAAATGTTGACTATAGTGTTGGGAAGCAGGGTGGAGGGTACTCCACATCCCTCAAAGTCCCTCCACACCGCTGAAAGTTGCTCTACGTCCATACCTGCTATTGGCCCAAAACATGTCTTGCGCACCTTCCAGGCTCCATACCTGAAAGTCCGCTGGCACCTGGAGCCTCTAACCTCTTCTGCGACGATCGTCAGACAAATCCTGCACTCGTGGCTGCAGTGCACTCGACGTCATTGATAAGTTTTTCGATCCATGCCTTTACCTGCTAGCCATCTTCGTACGCCACAGTGCTGTGCGGTCTGTACTGTGTTCGTACTGGACGCCCAGAGGACAAATTTATCGTGTGCATCCGTTGCGGAGTGTCTTCATCGACACACTCACCAACTGCCTCCAGACAGCGCGCACCTCTTTTGCATTCCCGTCGTGGTACCTTTTCGGGGTCATCAGTCTTCTGGCTGGTTTAATACACACCGCTGAAAATTCTTCTCCTGTGTCAACCTTTTCATCTCTGCCTACCAATGTCCTAAACAATTTTTTAACGTGTCGTACACTCTGCCTTCCCCTACAATTTATACCCTCGACACCTCCATCAGGCGCCATGGAAATAATTCCTTGATTATTTTCCACGTGTCTTATCATCCTATCCCTTCTTTCCTCGTCGATTCTGTGGACAAATTCCTCTTTCTTTGCTTATAAGGCTACCTAATTTTCAACTACCTTTTGTAGTACCACATCTAAAATACTTGGGTTCTTCTCTTTTCCTTCTAGTCCTTCAGTCACTTCTATCCTAAGCTGCGGTATAAACGAACGTCCGCAGGAATTTCATCTTTAAATGGTGTTTGATAATACAAGGGGCGTTCAGTTAGTGACGAAACACATTTTTTTCCGAAAGCCCTTGGTTTTATTTAGGATTCCCGTACACATTATTATTCCCCATTCATTTGGCTATTTTTCAATGCGACTACCTTGCGCCACCTAACTGCATCCCCGCAGTTCGGCGGAGCCGAGTGATAAAATTCTCGGCGGGTGGTCTAACCTGGATACGACGTACCTGTACAACATTGTGCACTCACTTCTTAACCGAATTCAGGCGGTTGTCAAGTCGCAATTACACGGAGTTAAATGATGCTTGTAAGGACTCCTCTAGTTTAAGAGAGTAGTGGTCATCACACTCGTATGAAGCTAGCACATCTATAGGCAAATAGTAATAATAAACTTTAACTACATGTACTGTTACGTGGCATGGACATCATTCGCTTAAAAGTACTGTACACTCCTGGAAATGGAAAAAAGAACACATAGACACCGGTATGTCAGACCCACCATACTTGCTCCGGACACTGCGAGAGGGCTGTACAAGCAATGATCACACGCACGGCACAGCGGACACACCAGGAACCGCGGTGTTGGCCGTCGAATGGCGCTAGCTGCGCAGCATTTGTGCACCGCCGCCGTCAGTGTCAGCCAGTTTGCCGTGGCATACGGAGCTCCATCGCAGTCTTTAACACTGGTAGCATGCCGCGACAGCGTGGACGTGAACCATATGTGCAGTTGACGGACTTTGAGCGAGGGCGTATAGTGGGCATGCGGGAGGCCGGGTGGACGTACCGCCGAATTGCTCAACACGTGGGGCGTGAGGTCTCCACAGTACATCGATGTTGTCGCCAGTGGTCGGCGGAAGGTGCACATGCCCGTCGACCTGGGACCGGACCGCAGCGACGCACGGATGCACGCCAAGACCGTAGGATCCTACGCAGTGCCGTAGGGGACCGCACCGCCACTTTCCAGCAAATTAGGGACACTGTTGCTCCTGGGGTATCGGCGAGGACCATTCGCAACCGTCTCCATGAAGCTGGGCTACGGTCCCGCACACCGTTAGGCCGTCTTCCGCTCACGCCCACGCCAAGACCGTAGGATCCTACGCAGTGCCGTAGGGGACCGCACCGCCACTTTCCAGCAAATTAGGGACACTGTTGCTCCTGGGGTATCGGCGAGGACCATTCGCAACCGTCTCCATGAAGCTGGGCTACGGTCCCGCACACCGTTAGGCCGTCTTCCGCTCACGCCCCAACATCGTGCAGCCCGCCTCCAGTGGTGTCGCGACAGGCGTGAATGGAGGGACGAATGGAGACGTGTCGTCTTCAGCGATGAGAGTCGCTTCTGCCTTGGTGCCAATGATGGTCGTATGAATGTTTGGCGCCGTGCAGGTGAGCGCCACAATCAGGACTGCATACGACCGAGGCACACAGGGCCAACACCCGGCATCATGGTGTGGGGAGCGATCTCCTACACTGGCCGTACACCTCTGGTGATCGTCGAGGGGACACTGAATAGTGCACGGTACATCCAAACCGTCATCGAACCCATAGTTCTACCATTCCTAGACCGGCAAGGGAACTTGCTGTTCCAACAGGACAATGCACGTCCAATGTATCCCGTGCCACCCAACGTGCTCTAGAAGGTGTAAGTCAACTACCCTGGCCAGCAAGATCTCCGGATCTGTCCCCCATTGAGCATGTTTGGGACTGGATGAAGCGTCGTCTCACGCGGTCTGCACGTCCAGCACGAACGCTGGTCCAACTGAGGCGCCAGGTGGAAATGGCATGGCAAGCCGTTCCACAGGACTACATCCAGCATCTCTACGATCGTCTCCATGGGAGAATAGCAGCCTGAATTGCTGCGAAAGGTGGATATACACTGTACTAGTGCCGACATTGTGCATGCTCTGTTGCCTGTGTCTATGTGCCTGTGGTTCTGTCAGTGTGACCATGTGATGTATCTGACCCCAGGAATGTGTCAATAAAGTTTCGCCTTCCTGGGACAATGAATTCACGGTGTTCTTATTTCAATTTCCAGGAGTGTATAATCCAAATTACGAGAACTCGTATGAAGCTGAAAGAACTTTCAAAGCAAAGCTTTAGAAAAAATAACAATAATCATTCGCCTTTTATACTTTTCATCAAGTTTAGGGACATTAAAGTGCAACATTCTTTTCTCTTTATTCACCACATAGTTTTTAATAACTTAGGATACATTACCCCCCTAACTGAGCCACCCAACGCTGTCTACTAGCGCGGGGGAAGAATGATTACCCGGAGAACTCTGTTATGGCTCTATTTTTTCGAATTTTCTCTCCATGGTCACTGCGCGAGACGTTCGTGGGGGAGGGGGGGGGGGGGTGGTAATATACAGTCTAACTCTTTCCGGAAAATGTTCTCTCGAAATTTCAATAGTAAATCTCTCTGAGATGGACAACTCCACTTTTGTAGTGGCTGCCAATGGAGTTTGTTGAGCATCTCCGTAACGCTCTCGTGTCGACGAAACGATCCCATGATGGAACGCGCCGCACTCCGTTGCATCTTCTCTACCTCTTCTATCAGTCCTAGTTGGTGGGGGCCCCAGATAGGTGAACAACACTCAAGAATCAGTCAAACAAGCGCTTTGTAGGCCATTTCCTTCGTGGATGAATAATATCCTTAAGATTCTTCCTATGAAGCTCAGTCTGGCATCTGGTTTTCCACTATTTGTTTTGTGTGGTCGTTCCACTTAAGGTCGCTCTGGATAGTTACTCCCAGATATTTTACGGCAGATACTGTTTCCATTAGTAGTGTAGCTATACAGTAATGGACTTCTTTTCCTATGTATGCGCAATACATTATACGTTCAAGGTCAGCTGCCAGAGCCTGCACCATTCATCAATTCCCTCGAGGTCATTCTGCAAATCGTTATCTTCTGGTGCTACTATTTTTTTTATAGAGAACTGCATCATCTGCGAACAGTCTTAGAGAGTATCCGGCGGTTTCTACTAGATCATTTATATATACTGTAAACAGTAACGGTCCATCACACTCCGGAAATAGTCTTTGCATTTGTCGATTTTGTTCCGTTAAGAGCGACGTGTTGAGTTCTCTCTGCAAGGTATTCTTGAATCCAGTCGCAATTCTGCTCCAATACTCGATAAACTCCTTATTTTTCTCACTATATGGCAGTGCGGGACGGTGCCAAATACCTTCCTGAAGTCAAGGAAGACGGGTTCAACTTGAGCGCCGTTGTCGACAGCGCTGTGAGTCTCTCATAGGAACAGAGCGAGCTGAGTTTTTCAGGATCTCTGTTTGCGAAATCCTTGTTGATTTTATAGGGAAGATCTTCCTTCTCCAAGAACATCACAATTCTTGAGCATAAAAGGTGTTCCATAATTGTAAAAGAGATGGACGTCAACGAAATAGGTCTACAATTTTGCGCATCTGTCCTGCGACCATTCTTGAAAACGAGAATGACCTGCCTCAAGGCACCCTTCCTTACTCGCGAGCTGGTTCTCTATCTGCTCAAAGTAATTTTCGGATAAGACATCAAGAACAATGTCACCCGAATCCCTGACACCAGTTTTGGTAGCATGACACTGCCAACCTACCTGGCAAGTTTAAGTCATCCCCTACTACAACGGCATGATAAGGAAAACGACCAAGTTCTGTTTGAAGCGCTGTAACACTAGAGCTCCTGAACTGGCGGTCTATAATAGCATCCGAGTACCATTTTTAACCGATCATTGATACTTCATCCAGATTAATTCACTAACGGAATCCGTCAAACCTCCTGAGATTTTATCGAATTCTGTGCGCAATAAGCACCGCGCCAGCATTGGCGACTAACCTATCCTTACGACAAATATTCCAATCTGAACTTAGGATTTCGTTGTCGTTAACATCTGGTTACATCCAAATTCTGTTCGTAACACTATGTGTGCATTATAACCTCCATTAAGCGATATAATTCTGGGACCTTTCCTTGGATGCTTCTGCAGTTTACTAAAATCATATTAACCTTTTCTGTCTCTGACCTGCGATGTCGAACGTTCTCTGAGGACATTGTGGCTAATTTATCAGGTGAATCGTCTTTGATCCCAAGAGAGAGTTTCTCTAGCTTAAAAGAGCCCCATGTGTACGTCACACTTTGCTACCCTAGTAGCCGCTTCCTGCGTGTAGTGAACCACTGACCTATTGAGGGGAACCCTACTATTCTGTACCCGATAGCGGAGGTCGAAAAATTCGCATCCGATACCGTCGCAGAGTCGTCTGAGCCTCTGGTTTAGACCTTTCACTCTGCTAAGGCGAAATGGCATCATGAAAAACGTGACGAAATCACAAAAGCAATGATTGTCGGAAGGACTGACTTAGAAAAAGAAAAAACAAAACGGCCTTTGGTGAAATTTAAGGTAACGGCGGTAACATTAAGAGTGCAATGGGAATTCCACTGTTAAATGCAGGGGAGATAGCGGACAGGTGGAAAGATGGTTCAAATGGCTCTGAGCACTATGGGACTTAACATCTGAGGTCATCAGTCCCCTAGAACTTAGAACTACTAAAACCTAACTAACCTAAGGACATCACGCACATCCATGCCCGAGGCAGGATTCGAACCTGCGACCGTAGCAGTCTCGCGGTTCCGTACTGAAGCGCCTAGAACCGCAAGGCCACCGCGGCTGGCATAGGTGGAAAGAGTACACTCAAGGCCTTCACGAGGGGAAGAACTTGTTTGATGACGTGTTGGAAGAAGAAACAAGAGTCGACAGGAAACAGATAGTGGATGCAGTAATAGAGTCAGAACTTAAAAGCGCTCTGGAAGACATGAGATCAATAACCCAGAAGATATAGATAACATTTCGTCGGAATTTCTAAAATCAATGGGGAAGTGGCAACAAAACGACTATTCACATTGGTGTGTAGAATATGTGAGTCTAGCGATATACTGTCTGACTTTCGGAAAAACATCATGCACACAGTTCCGAAAACTGCAAGAGCTGACAATTGGGGGGAGGGGGGGGGGGAGACTTACGACACAATCAGCTTAACAACTCATGCATCCAAGTAGCTGACAAGAATAGTATACAGAAGACTGGAAAAGAAAATTGAGGATGTGTTAAATGACGATCAGTTTGGCTTCAGGAAAGGTGAAGGCACCAGAGAGGCAATTCTGACGTTGCAGTTGATAATGAAAACAAGACTGGAGGAAAATCATGAAACGGTCATAGGATTTGTCGACATGGGAAAAAAGCGTTCAACAATGTAAAATTGTTCGAAATTATGAGAAAAATAGGAGTAAGCTACAGGAAAAGACGCGTAATATGCAATATGTGTAAGAGGCAAGAGGGAATAATAAGAGTGGACGCGCGAGAAAGAAATGCTCAGATTAAAACGGGTGCAAGGCAGGGATGTAGTCTTTCACTTTCGCTGTTCAGTCTGTACGTCGAAAAAGCAATGACGGAAATAAAAGAACCTTTCAAGAGTGGTATTGAAACTCAAGGTGAATAGATATCAATGGTATCTCTTATACTTGTGTCCCGAGTGAAAGTGAAAGAGAATTACAGTATATTTCTAATAGAGTAAACAGTCTGCTCAGTGCAGAGTAGGGACTGAAAGTAAATGGAAGAAAGACGAAAGCAATGAGAAGTACCAGAAACTTGAATAGCAAGAAACTTAAGACAAAAATTGGTGATCATGAATTGGTGAAGTCAAGGCATTCTGCTACCTAGGCAGCAAAGGTATTCTGCTACCTAGGCAGCAAAATAGCCCATGATGGCCAGACCAAGAAGAATATAAAAACAAATTAGCACTGGCAAAAGGGGCATTCCTAGAGAAGTCCACTACTATCTCACATAGGCGTTATCTGAGGAAGAAATTTCTAAGAATGTACGTTTGGAGCATAGAATTGTATCGTTGTGAAACATGGATTACGGGAAACCCGGAACAGAAGATAATCGAAGCATTTGAGGTGTGGCGCTACAGAAGAATGTTGAACATTACGTGGACTGATAAGGTAAGGAATGAGGAGATTCTCAGCATGATCGCCGAGGAAAAGAATATACGGAAAACACTGACAAGAAGAAGGGAAAGGATGATGGTGTGACGTACGACACTTGTCGCGGGTGTGACTCTCGCGTTTCAGCTCGGGTCGGAATACGTTTAGTTCGAACGACGCATTGTTTGGATCCGTCTGGCTCAGGTAAGTAGGCATCACTTCTTCCGCAGGACATGTGGAGCTCTGGAGGCGGCACCAGGAAGGTAGGTGATTGGGAATGTTCTTCGGTGGATTGTGCTGCGGGCCACCTAAACGTTTTTGTGGTGCCCTTTCCGTTTCTTGAAGGGAATTATTTGACCGTTGTCTTGAGTACTTTTGGAATTATGTTCAAACGTGAATGCTGTTTTAAGTATTCCAAGGACGAGTTAGTTATTGAATTAATATGGGTTGTTGGGGTTGTGATCACATTTTTATGTTGTTTTAAGTGTTGCACGGATCAGTTGAGTAGCCAAAGCTTTGTTGGAATTTGTTGTTTGAATTTACCAGTGGTTTTGATGGTGCTCAGATCAGCTAGGCAGATGTTAAATCCTTTTGAGTTATTGCAGTTGTTAATTGAATTTTCGTGCGTTTTAAGCGCTGCGTGGATTAGCCAGGCAGGTGTTGGCATCGTTGATGTTGCTGTAGGTTTTGCTTGTCATATATTACTGTGGGTTTAAATGCTGCGCAGCTCAGACTAGCAGCTATTGAGCTGATTAATTAGACTGCAAATTGACGTTGGTGGTCTTCATGACAGATCTGAATTGAAGGGAGCTATTGCCGATATTTACTGTTTCTGTTCAGGCTGCAAGTGTGGGCGTTGGACTCTACGGAGATTATACTTCAGCGATTTCCGCTGTTATAGGAATGAAATGCGTTTGCGTCGGAAAGCGTGGATGATAACAGTTTTAGAACATTATGCAATAGGTATATCCTTCAGCGTTGCATATCTGCAATTAGCGTGTGCCCTAATGGCCCAAGTGGGTTGTTGGTTCAGTCGGTTGCTGAAATAAGTGGTTGTTAAGGTATTGTAATTGGGATAACTCCCCAGCAACCCACTCAAAAAATGGTTCAAATGGCTCTGAACACTATGGGACGTAACATCTGAGGTCATCAGTCCCCTAGAACTGTAAGTAGGCTGGTAGGTTTTTTATATTGGTAACGCCACGTAGCACTCTGTATGAAAATCATTGGCTGTGCTGTGTGCAGTCTGTGGCTAGTTTGCATTGTTGTCTGCCATTGTAGTGTTGGGCAGCTGGACATTAACAGCGCGTAGCGTTGCGCAGTTTGGAGGTGAGCCGCCAGCAGTGGTGGATGTGGGGAGAGAGATAGCGGAGTTTTGAAATTTGTAAGACTGGATGTCAGGAACTGCTATATACATTATGACTTTTCAACACTATGACCGATATGTGACTTGCCGACACGATGATTTTGACTATAAGCTGTTCATTACTACATGTAAATTCAAAACATTTAAGAATTCGGGCAACGAAATTCATCCACAAGCGTGGCTTCATCAATTGTCTCATTGTTTTCCTCCCAACTGGTCATTAGAGCACAGATTAGAATTTATGTGTGGCTACTTAGAGAATGAACCAGCTGTAAGAATTCGATCGGTCATTCACGATTGCCACAGTGAAAGGAGAATTTTACCATGCCTTCCTCTCAGCATATTGGTCTCAAGCTACACAAGACCGAGTAAAACATAGCATCATAATGATGAAACATTTCGAAAAATCTGAATTTTCCAGTCTTGTGAAATATTTTGAAGACATGTTGCACAAGAATCAGTACCTGTCAAACCCATACAGCCCCTCAGAACTCATCCGCATTTGCTTAATCAAATTACCTGAACATTTACGGCATATTATTTTGGCAGAACGTTGCAAAGACGACATTGAAGCTTTTCAGGGACTCTTACAAGAATTAGAAATTGACACCGACAATAGCGGAACGCGAAAACAGGAACACAACAATTACAGGTCACATCCGTCGCAATTCCGCGATGAAAGAAATAATAACTGGACAAGACAAGGCTCTTCTCACAACACAAATCGTGACCAAAACAGACACCACCCGTATTACAACCACTGGCAGAGTAATAGTTGCAGAGAAAGATCGCATTTCCGTAGTAATGAATATGACAGAGACAACCATAGAAACAGACAATATGGGAACCAAAACAATTATTATCAAGGGAGGCAGAATAACTTCAGACGCAACGATCCACCGTGCAGTGGTAATTCAGGGAGAAATTCTCCACCACTTAACCGACAAGAAAGAAACTACAGGAACTACCGACATGACGACAGACGATATGATCGTAACGACAGACCTGAATTGCATCAGAACTGGCGGGATTCAAACAGAGCAGTGCTCTCTCGACAAGGTGAATTTGTAGAAGTTAGGTCTCCAAATCCCAATAACGACGCGCGCCAACAAAGAGACAGACAATGACTCGCACAGCAGGCAACAACGTGCGCCGGCTGGCTCAGAGAAAAATAACACAGAGGCTAACCTTGAGAAAAATTTCAGTATTCTTTACCGACGTATACTGCATGGTAATTGCGTTCAAGCTGAAACTCTTGAGTACTATGAAGAGTAAAAGATTGTACCACATTTCAAATGTAAAACCGTTTATTGAAAGATAATCTGCTTTTTAACTTTGTCTTTGCCATAAAATTTTTCAGTTCACTCTACTAGAACAATTAGTCACCCTGAGAAACTGTTAACATGTAACAATGTTTTGAAGTTAACTATCCAGTCTAGCACCTACGGAACATATTTAGACTGTATTTACGAGTGCATTGTTATAGTGAACAGACGACACAGTGTTGTTTTTTTTGTACATTCTTGCTTGTTAGTTCCACGATTACGTAACGACTATCAGGCTTACATACTTAGAACATATATTGGTACTGCTAATGAGATTTTAATGCAACATTTTGGTTTACTTGAAGATACATTCTGGATTTAAAGTACTTTCTGTGAGATACCAGATGACACAGTGGTTAGTTTATGTGATAGCTACACGACGCTACTAATGAGTGACAATTTACAATGTTGCTTTTGCGGTGTATCTGTTTTATATCTGCACAGTTTTTCTGAATTATTCTGGAAAGTAAAACATGTTTTAGTAGTAACTTTTGTGGTATAGCTACAATGAGACAGCCTTTTCGGTAGCACTACAATACGTTACAGCACAGTACTTTCTTCATCACGGCAATAAGCGTAATAACTGAGATATCTATACGCAAAGCATTTCACTTTTGTTTATCATGAGGTAAGTACATTGACTTCTGTAGAACTTAGCTTTCGGAGGACGATAACTACGACACTTCCACAGATTATCTTACAACAAGACGCACAGTTTAGCGCTACAGTACACGTATTTGAGTGATTAATTTTGTACTTAAACATTTATTTTTAAAGATTTTTGAATTACAATGATACAAAGGTTTTCCCTGATACATTTCATTCCCTTGCTGTAATCTGTAACACCTGAGGGTATAATTACATTAATCCTCCGGGGGGTACACGCCTGCTTTGTGTACCATGTATTTGGCAAGCACAAGGAGCCCTAGCTAATATAGTATTTGCTTATACAACTTTACACATCGGTACCATATTTCTCTAACACATAAATTACACAGATATCTGATTATTTAACTGAGAGAGACAAACATTTTTTTTACTACGTCAGTGACAGATGTTTACGCAATTACACAGCTGGATAACTTTACACTTATGAAATTGTATTTTGTCTGTGCTGTGTGAACCCTTCATATTTTTCGGAACCATTGTGATACTATGAGAGCTTTGAATGATGTATTTGGTAAGGGATCATGATTTTTAAAGTGCGGTTGAGGTTGATGAAGCTTTTGACATGAGCAGAGATTTTTTTTTTTAGCTTTTGAAATTATTGAAGGAAGCTACGACGATTTTGAGATTTGGCTGAGGTTTTATGATGTTATTATGACGATGTGTATTACGCTGTTGCGGTGTGTTTATGATCAATAAGCTGATGCTATATGAGGAATTTGATTATGCTACGTATTTATTATGATGAAATATTGAAGAAGTGTCTAGGAATATGTATATGTGTAATAAAGCAAGGAATAATAGGTAGTGGTTAGGAACTCTGGTTTGTGAAAAAGGTGGTTGGAAACCAAGAATCGTACTTTAAGAGTTATGAAATGTATGTAAATGCGTGAATGTATTACAGTGCCGACGGAACTTTTTTGGACACTGTTATATCAACAAGATTTTGTTTCTACAGATTTGAAACAGAAATTCTCGACCCGTGAAATTTTTATATGAGACTGTTACTGTAGTGCAAACTGATGTCGTAAATATTTCGGTAAGAAAGTTAAGTGATCACATGCACGTAATGGGTCGTGGGCACCCAGCTGCGCGACAGCCACCTGGAAACAAGCCATTAGTGTGTGCCTTTCATAGGCACAGAAAAAAACGAGGCCATTATCCTCGCTATTGACATTTCTTTGTAGAAAGCATCGTAAATACGACACGCTCAAACTTGAAAATATATGATTATACTGTAGAGCTCTTAATTTATGATATTTACTAAAATGCCTAATGAAACCATGAGAAACATTTCACGGCTATTGTCTTGATAGTTAAAAAATTGTTTACTGCATTACGAAATGCCATATGGCCGGTGAATGACGTTTCACGCCTTGCTTTGCCTATTTTGTTTAATATCTAGTTTCTAGCTGCAGTGTAGCATTGGTTAAAATAAAATTTAATAGATGTACTAATATAAATATTTTCTGTCTACAGATCCAGTGAATTATAATTTCGTGATATACTTCCAAAAAAATGAGGGAGCACAAAAAGACATTTCCCTTCACAGGAACTACACACATAATTTTCTTTTCAAGTACTTGGTAATTTATTTCATAGAATAAGTTTTTGTGGTGCACCACTTTAATTATATAGACATTAAAATGTGAATATACATTTCCCTTATCTGCGTTGTTGTCTTTAGTGTACTATTTTTTCTGCTTGTGGGTTTGTCATGTTTAGGTATAAGTTATTACATTTATTGTAGCTTACTTTGCCAATTTGCTTTTTTTTGTCATTGCTGTTTGTATTAATTGTTTTGTGCTGCTGCATTGCCTCGTCCTTTAGTTTAGCATCTGAGCTCAGTAGTATTAAATTAGCTTAAGAGGGGGTAGACTATATAAAAAAACTAACTATGATGAATTGTAAGAAATGCATTGAGAAGCTATAAGAAAATGGTTTGGCCAAAAAAAAGTAGTGTACAGTGGAGAAAACTATTTTTGAAAGAGGATGTGAACAGAATACAGAAAGCATGCTTGGATAGGATTTTTTTTTTGGCTGGAGCAAATGTTGGAATGAGAGGGACGATCTATGGAATGAAGTTTTGGGTTGGACTGTAGTGCCAAATGTTACCCTGAAAACAAACCCTGTCCTTTCCTTTTGTGTTATCCCACTATGTGTTTGTGTACCCTTGTGTATTTATTTTCTTCCTGTCTCTGTGTACTGTTTCATAGAATTTTTTCTCTTCTAATACTAAGCTACATTCACTATGATGAGGAATACTGTTATCCTCAAATATAATTTGCATTAATAACATATTATTTACTTTGTAAAGATGTTCACACATTATTTATTCTGTTTTGTTCTAATGCTCATGTGTGAAGTTGATGTTTCAAAAGTTATTCTGATCTTTTATGTATGTACTTACGTCATAATTTTTGTAACACTGATGTGTGTGTTTATTTCTATTCTTTAGTAAAGCCCCTATTACTACAAATGTTATCTGTATTATTATGTTTTTAATGATGTATTTTGTACCTTTGTTATTGTATTCTTATGTTATAAAATTGTAATTGATACCAGTTCATCAAATTAAGTAACTTGTAAGTTACATTTCAATGCACACGTTTCTCTTGGTCATAGTATATGGACAATATGTGAGAAGTAGGGACTAATAGTGTTTGCCAGTGTGTTAATAATTCAGCAAGGGAGTGGTTAACAGCATTGCTGGTTCTAAGGACAATAAAAAAAAACTTCGTGAGTGCACAAGTGGTGGTTTATGGACTTGCTATATTCTCCACAAGACTCATTGATGGTGATTGTGCACCTGCACAGTCGCAACAGATGGTTGCTGGCCATCTCTACAGGGACTGAAGTGGGTCTGCACCTTCGATGGCCCACCAATACCATTATTTCTACAAGGACTGCAGTGGGTGTGCCCCTCTGGTGGCCCACCAATACCATAATCTCTACCAAGACTACAGTGGGTCTGCTCCGTGATGGCCTACCTACCAGGATTCTTGAAAACTTCGACTGACTCTGCTGTGGGTTTGCTCTGTTGTGACCCATTACCTGTGTGCATGTCAAGAGTCAGCACTGTCTTTCCGTTGGAAGGACAACACTACTTCTTCCAGACCGCATGGAAATCCACTACTTCCGTGTGTATTCTCTTTTACTGCTCAAACTTTGAGAAAAAAAAACACTGTAATTTTACTATGATGGATAATCAGGACTGTCTTTATGGACTGTGAGAAAATTTCAGCTTTTGACCAACATTGTATCAATAAGTGTGTGCATTTGATTTCTTTGGTATTGTAATTATGAAAAATTTTATCAAATCATTATTGGCCACTGCCCAAAAAATTTGTAAAATTTTTTGTGGGGAGCATGGGGGCTATATAAGTAGGCTGCGCCACGTAGCGCTCTGTATGAAAATCGCTGGCTGTGCTGTGTGCAGTCTGTGGATAGTTTGCATTGTTGTCTGCCATTGTAGTGTTGGGCAGCTGGACGTTAACAGCGCGTAGCGTTGCGCAGTTTGAGGTGAGCCGCCAGCAGTGGTGGATGTGGGGAGAGAGATGGCGGAGTTTTGAAATTTGTGAGACTGGATGTCATGAACTGTTATCTACATTATGACTTTTGAACACTATTGAGGTAAATACATTGTTTGTTCTCTATCAAAATCTTTCATTTGCTAACTATGCCTATCAGTAGTTAGTGCCTTCAACAGTTCGAATCTTTTATTTAGCTGGCAGTAGTGGCGCTCGCTGCATTGCGGTAGGTCGAGTAACGAATATTTTTGTGAGGTAAGTGATTTGTGAAAGGTATAGGTTAATATTAGTCTGGGCCATTCTTTTTAGGGATTTTTGAAAGTCAGATTGCGTTGCGCTAAAAATATTGTGTGTCAGCTTAAGTACAGTCATGTACAATTTTTCGAAGGGGACGTTTCAGAACTTAGAACTACTTAAACCTAACTAACCTAAGGACATCACACACATCCATGTCCGAGGCAGGATTCGAACCTGCGACCGTAGCGGTCACGCGGTTCCAGACTGAAGCGCCTAGAACCGCTCGGCCACACCGGCCGGCAACCCACTCAAGAACTGCTCGTGTGATAGAGCTCGGGTTACAGTAGGATATCTCTTAAGTCATCAGGGAATGGATTTCATGGTACTAGAGGGAGCTGTAGAGGATAAAAACTGTAAAGGAAGACAGAGATTGGAATACCTCCAACAAATAATTGAGAATGCAGGTTATAAGTGATACTCTAAGATAAAAAAGTCTTCATTGGCTGCAGTCATCTAAATTTTAACCTTCCATTAATAATTTGAAAACAAAGAATTTTCGGAAACGTGTCTATATGAACTTTTTTCCTTCTTTTGGTGTGATGAACCTGTAACTAAGGTTTGTAAAAGTATTTTTGAAACTTTTTTTGACAACATAGTTGTGGAGATGAAGCATCGATTAGTATGATTAATCAATTATTCAAGAACAGCCTTAATCGCATTTATTATTATTATATCGCCACCTGGTTTCAACCCGACTTAGGGGTCATCTTCTGGGCATTTACACCATTCGTCGACTGCTGGTGGCGTCAGTCCTGTTTACATAACGGCAGCAAACTATGAAGTCAAAATTTGTAAAAAAAAAAAGCAAAATGGCTGATTTAACATTAATCTATGAACTTTGTATCAACCGATTCTTGTCCTTAGGCTACTTAGGCTTAAGTAGTTCTAAGTCTAGGGAACTGATGACCTCAGGTGTTAAGTCCCATAGTGCTTAGCGCCATTTGAACCATTTATTATCCATTCCAAAACATTATTTGAAAAGGAGAAGAGTAAATTCATAAAAATGAATTACGTATAATAGAACTCTATCGGTTGATAAAAAGTTGATAGATTGTCATCTTGGGAATAAGTTGATTCACAATCAGTTGATTCAGCTTTTGAGTCGCTGGAGCTTACTGTACTTGCTGGTATATGGGGCGCAACTAACGATGAAACTGCTCCTGGGAGCAACGACTTCGAGGTTTCTCGAGGCAACTCGCGCAAACTTGGAATAAGTGGATCGGATATTAATAATAAGCGTAAAAATAGTGTTTTATTATTTTGGCTCGAGAACACATTTTTGCAAAATCTGCTCGAACTTTTTTTTGTATTTATTAGTAGACTCTTGAGCGTCTTCGCACATCTGCCCTAACGGCAATACAGATGAGTTTATCACTTCTGCGCCATGAATCAATACATTATGTACCGAAGCTGCCGTGTAGAACAGTGGATATAGCTGCACAAAGTATCGGGCTCTCTGTAAGGCATAATATTGGAATTTTATAAAATCGGCTACATGGCCGCTCGAGATTGTTTCCAATATCACATGGAAACGCTTAATCAAGTCCTCATCTACCCCTGTTGCAGCAGCAGAAATGCTTGAGTTTTCAAAAAATCTTCGAGCTGTATTATTTCGATCACCGCATACACTTCAGTCACTTTCTCATTCAAATGACTTTCCAATATCGAAAAATTTCCCCTCTTTTCAGGCCACACGCTTTACCTTCATTATCGACAGATTCTGAAATTATAATATAATATCTATGTAGGTGGATAGTTCCATATTTAACCTCATTTCCATTATCCATTCGCCGGCCGCTGTGGCATAGCGGTTCTAGGCGCTTCAGTTCGGAACCTCGCTGTTGCTACGGTCGCAGGTTCGAATCCTGCCTTTGGCATGGATGTATGTCATGTCCTTAGACTAGTTAGGCGTAAGTAGTTCTCAGTCTAGGGGCTGATGACCTCAGGTGTTAAGTCCCATAGTGCTTAGCGCCATTTGAACCATTTATTATCCATTCCAAAACATTATTTGAAAAGTAGAAGAGTATATTCGTAAAAGTGAATTACGTATCATAGAACTCGAAATGCAATGAAGACCACAGATTGATTCTACAAAAAGAGCAGCATTCCGTTTTGTTGATGTACGAAATACAACAAACTATGTTTTATGTTGCAAAAATTCGTACCAATGACAAAGTTGCAGCTAGACGTAGTAAATTTTAATTTTTTCATTCAATAATAGTTCCATCTACAACTTGCGACCGCTCAGATCGTGGAACTCTGCAAAACTTATAAACTTCTCTTTTCGTGTTTAAAATTTTCAGTTCCAATTTTCCCTTCATTTACGCATAAATGATTCATTTATTGTTATCGCTTCGACTATTATTATTAATTTTGTGTTACACAGTGGTTTTCTACTTACTTGCGACTGTTGATTCCATCCTTAAGAATTGAAATTGATTGGTTTTAGATATTTTGCTTCCTGTTGAGAGTAGCGTTGAAATACCGGGTGATCAAAAAGTCAGTATAAATTTGAAAACTGAATAAATCACGGAATAATGTAGGTAGAGAGGTACAAATTGACACACATGCTTGGAATGACATGGGGTTTTATTAAAACGAAAAAAATACAAAAGTACAAAAAATGTCCGACAGATGGCGCTTCATCTGATCAGAATAGCAATAATTAGCATAACAAAGTAAGACAAAGCAAAGATGATTTTCTTTACAGGAAATGCTCAATATATCCACCATGATTCCTCAACAATAGCTGTAGTCGAGGAATAATGTTGTGAACAGCACTGTAAAGCATGTCCGGAGTTATGGTGAGGCATTGGCGTAGGATGTTATCTTTCAGCATCCCTAGCGATGTCGGTCAATCACGATATACTTGTGACTTCAGGCAACCCCAAAGCCAATAATCACACGGACTGAGGTCTGGGGACCTGGGAGGCCAAGCATGACGAAAGTGGCGGCTGAGCACACGATCATCACCAAACGACGCGCGCAAGAGATCTTTCACGAGTCTAGCAATATGGGGTGGAGCGCCATCCTACATAAACATGGTAGGTTCTAGCAGGTGTTTATCAGCCAGGCTGGGGATGATGCGATTCTGTAACATATTGGCGTACCTCTCACCTGTCCAGCGCCATCTGTCGGACATTTTGTGAACTTTTTTTTGTTCTAATAAAACCCCGTGTCATTCCAAACATGTGTGTCAATTTTTACCTCTCTATCTACATTCTTCCATGGTTCATTAAATTTTGAAATGTATACTGCCTTTTTAATCGCCCTGTATAATAGGATATCGTTGTACGTGGATAATTCCATATTTAACCTCGTTACTATTATTCATTCCAAAATATTATTTGAAAAGAAGAAGAGTACATTGATAAAAGTGAATTACGTACCATAGAACTCGAAACACAATGAAGACCGCAGATAAATTCAAGCAAAAGATCTACACTCCGTTCTGTTGATGTACAAAATTCAACAAACTATGCTTTATGTTGCAAGAATTCGCACCAATGACACAGTTGCAGCTAGACGTAGTAAATTTTAATTTTTTTTCATTCAATAATGGTTCCATCAACAACGTGCGATCGATACGATCGTCGAACTCTGCAAAAATTATGAAGTTTTCTCTATGTGTTTAAAATATTCCGTTGTAATTTTCCCTTCATTTACAGATAATTGATTCGTTTATTATTATCGCTTGGACTATTATTATTAATTTTATGTTACACTGTAATTTTCTGCTTACTTGCGGCTGTTGATTCCACCCTTAAGAATTGAAATCGATTGATTTTTAGAGATTTTGCTTCCTGTTGAGAGTAGCATTGAAATACCAGGTGCTCAAAAAGTCAGTATAAATTTGAAAACTGAATAAATCACGGAATAATATAGATAGAGAGGTACAAATTGACACACATGCTTGGAATGACATGGGGTTTTATTAAAACAAACAAAAAATACAAAAAATGTCCGACAGATGTCGCTTTATATGATCAGAATAGCAATAATTAGCATAACAAAGTAAGACGAAGCAAAGATGATGTTCTTTACAGGAAATGCTCAATATGTCCACCATGATTCCTCAACAATAGCTGTAGTCGAGGAATAATGTTGTGAACAGCACTGTATAGCATGTCCGGAGTTATGGCGAGGCATTGGCGGAGGATGTCTTTCAGTATCCATAGAGATGTCGGTCGATCACGATACACTTGCGACTTCAGGTAACCCCAAAGCCAATAATCGCACGGACTGAGGTTGGGAGGCCAAGCATGTCGAAAGTGGCGGCTGAGCACACGATCATCACCAAACGACGCGCGCAAGAGATCAAATGGTTCAAATGGCTCTGAGCACTATGGGACTTAACATCTTAGGTCATCAGTCCCCTAGAACTTAGTACTTAAACCTAACTAACCCGTGATGACTGGGTGTTGTGTGATGTCCTTAGGTTAGTTAGGTTTAAGTAGGTCTAAGTTCTAGGGGTCTGATGACCATAGCTGTTAAGTCCCATAGTGCTCGGACCCATTTGAACCATTTGAACCTAACTAACCTAAAGAATAAATGATGATTATCTGACAACCTCAGCTGCCGACAGGTGTTGATATACCTCGATGTGGACAGCTGAAAATGTGTGCCCCAACCGGGACTCGAACCCGGGATATCCTGCTTATATGGTAGACGCTCTGTCCATCTGAGCCACCGAGGACACAGATGAATAGCGCGAGTGCAGGGACTTATCTCTTGCACGCTTCCCGTGAGACTCACATTCCCAAAGCGTGCGCGAGTAATGAGTGGGTGGGGAAATGTCTATAAGGTACGATACATACGTAGAATTGTGGACAGTTGGGAATGTCTTACGGGAAGCGTGCAAGGGATAAGTCCCTGCAGTCGCGCTATTCATCTGTGTCTCGGTGGCTCAGATGGACAGAGCGTCTACCATATAAGCAGGATATCCCGGGTTCGAGTCTCGGTTGGGGCACACATTTTCAGCTGTCCACATCGTGATATATCAACAACACCTGTCGACAACTGAGGTTGTCAGTTAGCCATCATTTATTCCAGGGAAAAGCTGCACGGTCATCAACAGTAACTGTTCTTTCGAGATCAAGTTACAGTCTTCGCATATAATCTAAGGAAATCACACACATCCATGCCCGAGGCGGATTCGAACCTGCGCAAGAGATCTTTCACGCGTCTAGCAATATGGGGTGGAGCGCCATCCTGCATAAACATCGTACGTTCCAGCAGGTGTTTATCAGAGAGGCTGGAGATGATGCGATTCTGTAAGGTATCGGCGTACCTCTCAACAGTCACGGTAGCAGTTACTGACGTTTTGCTGTCCAGCGCCATCTGTCGGACATTTTGTGAAATTTGTGTTTTTTTTTTTGTTCTAATAAAAACCCATGCCATTCCAAGCATGTGTGTCAGTTTTTACCTCTCTATCTACATTATTCCGTGGTTTATTAAGTTTTCAAATTTATACTGACTTTTTGATCACTCTGTATAATAGGCTATATTTGTACGTGGATAATTCCATATTTAACCTTGTTACCATTATTCATTCCAAAATATTATTTGAAAAGGAGAAAAGTATAATCATAAAAGTGAATTTCGTATCATAGAACTCGAAATACAATGAAGACCGCAGCTAAATCGAAGAAAAACAGCAACATTCCGTTTCGTTGAGGTACGAAATACAACAAACTATGTTTTATGTTGCAAGAATTCGTACCAATGACAAAGTTGCAGCTACATGCAGTAAGTTTTAATTTTTTTCATTGAATAATAGTTCCATCTACAACGCGCGACCGGTCATATCGTGGAACTCTGCAAAACCTATAAACTTTTCTCTTCCTGTTTAAAACTTTCCGTTGTAATTTTCCCTTCATTTACGCATAAATGATTCATTTATTGTTATCGCTGTATTGTTGTATTTTATGTTACACAGTGATTTTCAACTTACTTGCGGCTGTTGATTCCACCCTTAAGAATTGAAATTGATTGAGTTTTAGTGATTTTCCGGCCTATTTAGCGTAGCTTTGAAATACTTGCTCACTGGCCGGCCGGGGTGGCAAAGCGGTTCTAGGCGCGTCGATCCGGATCCGCTCTGCTGCTACGGTCTCAGGATCGAATCCTGCCACGGGCATGAATGTGTGTGATGTCCTTAGGATGGTTAGGTTTAAGTAGTTCTAAATTCTAGGGGACTGATTACCTCAGATGTTAAGTCCCATGGTGCTCACAGCCATTTTTGAACTTGCTCACTGCGCGACGCTGCTGAGTGGTTGCGTTTCAACTGTCCTATAGTAGCACGCGTACAGGCTAGGGGGTTGTGACACCGGAATGCGACCATCGGACCCTTACCGAGCCTAACGCACGACTACAATTTACCGGAACTTGAACTTTATTTGTTGACTTTTGGCCAGCGTTTTGGGGTTTGGCCCCACTGTGCGGCAGCGCAGATAGTGCGGCGTGAGGCGCGCCCAGGCGGTCCCGCGTTTCGCAGCTGCGCGGTGCGTCGCCCTCGCCGTGCCCGCGGCCGCCTCCGCGGGATTAACCGGGACCCAGTTTCCACCTGCCGCCTCCCAGCTGCCCGCTACCCACATACTGCTAGCACGCCACACCACACCACACGACAAGCGCTCGCGGCTGCCTCGTGACCATCTGCGGCGTGTCTACGCCACTATGACGCCAAGGTATATCTTTGAAATGGCTCCCCTGTGGCCAATAACGAAACAGGCGTCTAAGGCTAACAGAAATGAGGACGCTCAGTTATTGAGCAAACCAATAGATATCTCTAACGTTTGTCTAAATGGCTCTGAGCACTATGGGTCTTGACATCTCAGGTCATCAGTCCCCTAGAACTTGTTGTTGTGGTCTTCAGTCCTGAGACTGGTTTGATGCAGCTCTCCATGCTACTCTATCCTGTGCAGGCTGCTTCATCTCCCAGTAGGTACTGCAGCCTACATCCTTCTGAATCTGCTTAGTGTACTCATCTCTTGGTCTCCCTCTACGATTTTTTCCCTCCACACTGCCCTCCAATACTAAAGTGGTGATCCCTTGATGCCTCAGAACATGTCCTACCAACCGATCCCTTCTTCTGGTCAACTTGTGCCACAAACTCCTCTTCTCCCCAATTCTATTCAATACCTCCTCATTAGTTATGTGATCTACCCATCTAATCTTTAGCTTTTTCTGTAGCACCACATTTCCAAAGCTTCTATTCTCTTCTTGTCCAAACTATTTATCATCTATGTTTCACTTCCATACATGGTTACACTCCATATAAATACTTTCAGAAACGACTTCCTGACACTTAAATCTATTCTCGATGTTAACAAATTTCTCTTCTTCAAAAACGCTTTCCTTGCCATTGCCAGTCTATATTTTATATCTTCTCTACTTAGACCATCATCAGTTATTTTGCTCCCCAAATGGGAAAACTCCTTTACTACTTTAAGTGTCTCATTTCCTAATCTAATTCTCTCAGCATCACCCTACCTAATTCGACTACTTTCCATTACCCTCGTTTTACTTTTGTTGACGTTCATCTTATATCCTCCTTTCAAAACACTGCCCATTCCGTTCAACTGCTCTTCCAAGTCCTTTGCTGTCTCTGACAGAATTACGATGTCATAGGCGAACCTTTAACTAATAATTTCTTCTCCTTGGATATTAATACCTATTCCGAATTTTTCTTTTGTTTCCTTTACTGCTTGCTCAATATACAGATTGAATAACATCGGGGAGAGGCACAACCCTGTCTCACTCCCTTTCCAATCACTGCTTCCCTTTCATGCCCCTCGACTCTTATAACTACCATCTGGTTTCTGTACAAATTGTATGTAGCTTTTCACTCCCTGTATTTTACCCCTGCCACCTTCAGAATTTGAAATAGAGTATTCCAGTCAACATTGTCAAAAGCTTTCTCTAAGTCTACAAATGCTAGAAACGTAGGTTTGCCTTTCCTTAATCTTTCTTCTAAGATAAGTCTTAAGGTCAATATTGCCTCACGTGTTCGAGTGTTTCTACGGAATCCAAACTGATATTCCCCGAGGTCGGCTTCTTCCATTCGTCTGTAAAGAATTCGCGTTAGTATTTTGTAGCTATGACTTATTAAATTGATAGTTCGGTAATTGTCACATCTGTCAACACCTGCTTTCTTTGGGATTGGAATTATTTTATTCTTCTTGAAGTCTTAGGGTATTTCGCCTGTCTCATACATTTTACTCACCAGATGGTAGAGTTTTGTCAGAACTTGCTCTCCCAAGCTGTCAGTAGTTCTAATGGAATGTTACTCCCGGGACCTTGTATCGGCTCAGGTCTTTCAGTGCTCTGTCAAACTCTTCACGCAGTCCCATATCTCCCATTTCATCTTCATCTACATCCTCTTCCATTTCCATAATATTGCCCTCAAGTAAATCGCCCTTCTATAGACCCTATATATACTCCTTCCACCTTTCTGCTTTCTCTTCTTTGCTTAGAACTGGTTTTCCATCTGAGCTCTTGATACTGATAAAAGTGGTTCTCTTTCCTGTAGACACTATCTTTCTTACCCCCAGTGAGATAAGCTTTTACATCCTTACATTTGTCCTCTAGCCATCCCTGCTTTGCTATTTTGCACGTCCTGTCGATCTCACTTTTGAGACGTTTGTATTCCTTTTTGCCTCCTTCATTTACTGCATTTTTATATTTTCTCCTTTCATCAATTAAATTCAATATTTCATCTGTTACCCAAGGATTTCTACTAGCCCTCGTCTTTTTACCTACTTGATCCTCTGCTGCCTTCACTACTTCATTCCTCAAAGCTACCCATTCTGCTTGTACTGTATTTCTTTCCTCATTCTCTGACCACAATCTATTGTATGAACTGTGGAATAAAACTGAAGAAAATGCAAAAGGTGGGAATTTAAGGAGATGGGACCTGGATAAAATGACTAAACCATAGGTTGTACAGAGTTTCAGGGAGAGCATAAGAGAACCATAGAACTTAGAACTACTTAAACCTAACTAACATAAGGATATCACACACATCCACGCCAGAGGCAGGATTAGAACCTTCGACCGTAGCGATTGTCTGTCTACCGTGATCTTTTGCAACTGCATGGTGTCCATTTCTGCTGTTTAAATCAGGAGGAGCCACATCAGGGCAATGGTACATCGAAGATTTATCACAAACACGTAACTCTTTTCACTATATGTTATAATTAAATGACAATTAATGACATGTCGCTGTTAAAAAGCCTTCAGGTCAATATTAAGGTAAAAGCAAACGTCCAGTTTCTTGTAATTCAAACACAGTCAGAAGTAGAAAGCAGTAAGTTAGCACACGTCCATACCCTAAATTAATTTTACCGTCTTTGCGTTTTTAGAAGATTCTCGGAGTTTCGTATTAATCTAATAAGAAAGGGCATTCTGCAATGTCCAATGTTAATTACCTATAATATCGTCTTCCAAAGAATTGAATGCGATGTGCTAACCCCCTTTCATTCAACTCAGTTTTGCTAAAAAGGGGCGTCCGATTTTGTACGTGTATCATTTATGACATTCTCTTCAGTAATGACATTCATTTTGAGTTTCTCAGTGAACTTTCCCAGTGAATTGTCTGACCATATGCAGACCTATTCTACAGAGAAGACACCCTTTGGAAATCTGAACAGACTAACCTGTTTTCATGACCTGATGTTTTCATTAATCTGCAAAAATTACTATCTTTGCACTGGAGCGAAAAGGGGTTAACGCGTGGTACTTGACCCCCTCTCCCTGGAATCTTGATTGCGATGAAAGACTGATCTGTAGCATAGCCCATGTTCTACGTTATGCTGGAAGAAAATATTTTAGTTTAGGCATCGAATGTGCACGCTAAAAAGAAGTTGTGGTAACGGACTGGCCTGTATCATAACCTAATGTTTACGTGTGCACCATATTCATCACATTTCGTCATAACTGACGAACGTTTCGTCATAAAAATTAAAACTATAAGGTAAATCCAGAGGACATCTCTTAGATAAGAGACACGTCTAAGGCGAGTGCTGTGATGCATATTTTGTACGTGTACACATTCCAATATCGTGACGTATTCGAAAATAAAATCTCTAAATTTGTGACAAGGAAGAATATAAATTTCGTTGCTGCTCGTCTCACTGACAAAAGTGCAGTTGTCGGTTTTTTTACCAGACTTAGATCACAAAATCTAACAAAGTATTTCTGAGAGAGAGCACTGTTATATGTAAATAACATCGAATACTGCAGAACACATGTTTATTAAATGATTACCAAAGTCCAAAAATCTTTTATAATCGCAAACATGAAAAAAAAGTTACACTTGGCTGGGCGCTTATGAACTGCCAGACTCTTCGCAAAATTCCATGCCTGAGTTTTATGAAGTTGTATTTTAACTTTTATCTTAACAGTGATCTGAAGGCTTTTTGACATTGTTAGATCATTAACTGACATTAAATTGTAACAAATCGTAGAAAACAGTGACGAGTTTGCGATAAATATTGAATTAGCCTTTGTCTTGACTAATCTTATCCCCACCTAAACAGCACAAATGGGCACCCTGAACTCACAAATGATCGTAGTAGCGTGACCTTAGAGACACCTATCGGATTGCTCGGTAGTTAAGTTTCCCATTTCTGTAAGCTCTGAATGACTGTAATAATTAACTCAACGCTACTTACCTTCTGGTAGCCTCCCTCCCTCCTTCCCAGCGATTTATCCATCGATCAAGTGGAGATGGGCTTTTTTGGCTCCTCTTGCGGCCTACTGGGTACTGTGGCGCAGACATGTATCGTCAAACAAACAAGACAATAATTACGTATCTTTATTTTTCGAGGGGATAGTTAAGGCCTTATGACTAACTCTCGTAAGCTTCGGAATAATTTCTCTCTGTTGCAAGGTAGAACAGATTACCGCCGGGCCGGCATCCACTCTCCTGTACCCGTCCATGCCCCACATATACACGCGCGCAACAAGCTTTCTGTAGCAGATAAGCACTCCACTTGCTTTGATAGAGGGGTCGGTCAGTAGAAAGGGTCGAAAGGGGAATAACCCGGCCGGCAGAGAGGGAAGGAGCACAAGAACAACACTTAAGTGGAACAATAGTACTACATGCTGAGTCATGGTCTTCAAACGCGATTTAGAAGTGTTATCTTGACGACCGAAATGTTTCTAGCAACGGAGAGAGACAACTTATAGCGATGGACTTTAACGGAAGATTGCCAACAAATTTTCCGAACACTGCTCTCTTGAAGACATGAGACTAAATGTGGTAGAAAATGTGCATGGAGAATTTATAGCGGTGGCGGGTAGCACTTAAATGCCGGTCCCGACAGGGAGAGCAAGGGGTGATTCCAAGGAATGGGGAAGGGAGAGGTGTGAAAGGGGCGGGGGGCTGCCGTGAGTGTGGTAACCTTCGAAGAAACAGAAGCATTTATGTTTATAATATACAATTACTACATTGCACAGCCAACTTTCGAAAAATAAAGTAGCGTGAAACCTAAAGACGCTGAAAAATGGTAAGGAATTCTAGAAAAGTCATGGGATAGTAATGTGCGCTTATACAGGTGGCAGTAGTATACAAAGTATAAAAGACGAGTGGATTGCGGATCTGTCACTTGTACTCAAATGATCCGACGTGGTTATGGCTGGACGACGGGAATTAAGAGACTATGAACGCGGAATGGTAGTTGGAGGTAGACGCATCTGACAAGTCATTTTGCAGATCGTTAGGGAATCCAATATTCTGAAATCCACAGTGACAAGACTGTGACGAGAATACCAAATTTCAGGTATTACGTCTCATCAAGAACAATACAGAGGCCTTCACTTAACGACCGAGAGCAGCAGGTTTTGGGTCCTAACAGGTTTGGGTCCTAACAGACGTGAAATAACAGCGGAAGTCGATGCGGGACGTACGAGGAACGTATCCGTTAGGGCAGAGCGGCGAAATGTGGCGTTAATGCTGTATGACAGCAGACGACCGACGCGAGTGCCTTTGCTAAGAGAAAGACGTCGCCTGCAGCCCCTCTCCTGCTCTCGTGACTGTATTGGTTGGATACCCGACGAGTGGGAAACCATTTCCCGGTTAGGTGAGCCCCGATTTCAATTGATAAGAGCTGATGGCAGGGTCTGAGTGCGGCGCAGATTCCACGAAGCCATGGACTCAAGTTATTAACAAGGCACTGTGGAAGCTAATGGTGGCTCCATAGGGAAGTGGGCTGCGATTGCACCGAATGCACTGGGTCCTCTGGTCTAACTGAACTGATCACTGACTGGAAATGGATATGTTCGGCTTCTTGGACATAATTTTTAGCCGTTGATGGACTTCATGTTCCCAAACAACGAGGGCAGTTTTGTGAATGACAATATGCCATGCCACCGGTCAAATTTGTTCGCGACGGGTCTGAACAAAATTCTGGACAGTTCGAGCGAATGATTTGGCCACCTAGATCGCCCAACATGAATCCCATCGAAGCCGGCCGGAGTGGCCGTGCGGTTCTAGGCGCTACAGTCTGGAACCGAGCGACCGCTACGGTCGCAGGTTCGACTCCTGCCTCGGGCATGGATGTGTGTGATGTCCTTAGGTTAGTTAGGTTTAAGTAATTCTAAGTTCTAGGGGACTGATGACCACAGATGTTAAGTCCCATAGTGCTCAGAGCCATTTGAACCATTTTTTTGCAACACTACGCCAAGCAAAAGGAGGTCCGGCACATCCTGAGAGACATCCCATGACTTCTGTCACCTGAGTGTACAAATAAAAAGCTGCATTTAACACAGGATGCTTTTGAGTTGTCTTGTGACGGCGTACGCAAGTGACTCTGAGAAGTTCATCTGCAGAAACCAGCACGGTTTTAGGAAACAGCGGTAATGCGAGACACAGCTGGCCCTCTTTGTGCGTGATATTCAACAGGCTCTAGATACTGGCTCCCAGGTTGATGCCATATTTCTCGACTTTCAAAAGGCGGTCGACTCAGTTCCGCACTGTCGCTTGCTCCAAATAGTGCGCGCTTACGGTATCCGATGACATATGTGGTTGGATAGAAAGTTTTCTAACAGACAGGGAGCAGTATGTCGTCCTGAACGCGGTGACTTCAACAGAAACAATCGTAACTTCAGGTGTGCCTCGGGGAAGCGTAATAGGTCCGCTGCTTTTTACGATTTACATAAACGATCTGGTTGATGGTAATGACAGCGGTCTTAGACTGTTTGCCGATTATGCTGTAGTCTACAGGAAAGTAGTATCACACGAATGTTGTGAACAAATCAATGAGGATTTGCAGAAAATAAATCCGTGCTGTAATGACTGGCAGTTATATCTGAATATTAATAAGTGTACCCTACTGCGTATAACAAGTCGAAAATCCCTATTAATGTACGAGTACTAAATAAATGCCCAGTCTCTGGAAGCGGTAACGTCCGTCAAGTACCTGGGTGTGACTATTCGAAATGATCTCAAATGGAATGATCAGATGACACAAGTAACGGGTAAGATGAACTTTAGATTGCGGTTTATTGGTAGAATCCCGAAGCGACGCAGTCCTTCAACAAAGAAAATAGCTTACAATACGTTAGTTCGTTCTGTCTTATTGTTCGTCTGTATGGGACCCTTACCAGTTGGGCCAGATTCAAAAGATTGAGAAGGTCCAAAGAAGAGCGGCAAGATTCGTGACTGGTACATTTAGCCATCGCGAGAGCGTTACAAATCGCATAGAAAGTTTGAAGTGGGACACACTTGCAGATAGAGTGCGCGCTAAACGGAAGGGGCTATTCATTAAATTCCAAAATCCGATCTTCACCGAGGGTGTAGAGCATATATTATTATCATCAACTTTCCAATCCCCCCCATGAACCCATGGACCTTGCCGTTGGTGGGGAGGCTTGCGTGCCTCAGCGATACAGATGGCCGTACCGTAGGTGCAACCACAACGGAGGGGTATCTGTTGAGAGGCCAGACAAACGTGTGGTTCGTGAAGAGGGGCAGCAGCCTTTTCAGTAGTTGCAGGGGCAACAGTCTGGATGATTGACTGATCTGGCCTTGCAACATTAACCAAAACGGCCTTGCTGTGCTGGTACTGCGAACGGCTGAAAGCAAGGGGAAACTACAGCCGTAATTTTTCCCGAGGACATGCAGCTTTACTGTATGATTAAATGATGATGGCATCCTCTTGGGTAAAATATTCCGGAGGTAAAATAGTCCCCCATTCGGATCTCCGGGCGGGGACTACTCAGGAGGATGTCGTTATCAGGAGGAAGAAAACTGGCGTCCTACGGATCGGAGCGTGGAATGTCAGATCCCTTAATCGGGCAAGTAGGTTAGAAAATTTAAAAAGGGAAATGGATAGGTTAAAGTTAGATATAGTGGGAATTAGTGAAGTTCGGTGGCAGGAGGAACAAGACTTCTGGTCAGGTGACTACAGGGTTATAAACACAAAATCAAATAGGGGTAATGCAGGAGTAGGTTTAATAATGAATAGCAAAATAGGAGTGCGGGTAAGCTACTACAAACAGCATAGTGAACGCGTTATTGTGGCCAAGATAGATACGAAGCCCACACCTACTACAGTAGTACAAGTTTATATGCCAACTAGCTCTGCAGATGATGAAGAAATTGAAGAAATGTATGATGAAATAAAAGAAATTATTCAGATAGTGAAGGGAGACGAAAATTTAATAGTAATGGGTGACTGGAATTCGAGTGTAGGAAAAGGGAGAGAAGGAAACATAGTAGGTGAATATGGATTGGGGCTAAGAAATGAAAGAGGAAGCTGCCTAGTAGAATTTTGCACAGAGCACAATTTAATCATAGCTAACACTTGGTTTAAGAATCATGAAAGAAGGTTGTATACGTGGAAGAACCCTGGAGATACTAAAAGGTATCAAATAGATTATATAATGGTAAGACAGAGATTTAGGAACCAGGTTTTAAGTTGTAAGACATTTCCAGGGGCAGATGTGGACTCGGACCACAATCTATTGGTTATGACCTGTAGATTAAAACTGAAGAAACTGCATAAATGTGGGAAATTAAGGAGATGGGACCAGGATAAACTGAAAGAACCAGAGGTTGTACAGAGTTTCAGGGAGAGCATAAGGGAACAATTGACAGGAATAGGGGAAACAAATACAGTAGAAGAAGAATGGGTAGCTCTGAGGGATGAAGTAGTGAAGGCAGCAGAGGATAAAGTAGGTAAAAAGATGAGGGCTGCTAGAAATTCTTGGGTAACAGAAGAAATATTGAATTTAATTGATGAAAGGAGAAAATATAAAAATGCAGTAAATGAAGCAGGCAAAAAGGAATACAAACGTCTAAAAAATGAGATCAACAGGAAGTGCAATATGGCTAAACAGGGATGGCTAGCGGACAAATGTAAGGATGTAGAAGCTTATCTCACTAGGGGTAAGATAGATACTGCCTACAGGAAAATTAAAGAGACCTTTGGAGAGAAGAGAACCACGTGTATGAATATCAAGAGCTCAGATGGCAACCCAGTTCTAAGCAAAGAAGGGAAGGCACAAAGGTGGAAGGAGTATATAGAAGGTTTATACAAGGGTGATGTACTTGAGGACAATATTATGGAAATGGAAGAGGATGTAGATGAAGACGAAATGGGAGATACGATACTGCGTGAAGAGTTTGACAGAGCATTGAAAGACCTGAGTCGAAAGAAGGCCCCCGGAGTAGACAACATTCCATTAGAACTACTGACGGCCTTGGGAGAACCAGTCATGACAAAACTCTACCAGCTGGTGAGCAAGATGTATGAGACAGGTGAAATACCCTCAGACTTCAAGAAGAATATAATAATTCCAATCCCAAAGAAGGCAGGTGCTGACAGATGTGAAAATTACTGAACTATCAGTTTAATAAGTCACAGCTGCAAAATACTAACGCGAATTCTTTACAGACGAATGGAAAAACTGGTAGATGCGGACCTCGGGGAGGATCAGTTTGGATTCCGTCGAAATGTTGGAACACGTGAGGCAATACTGACCTTACGACTTATCTTAGAAGAAAGATTAAGAAAAGGCAAACCTACGTTTCTAGCATTTGTAGACTTAGAGAAAGCTTTTGACAATGTTGACTGGAATACTCTTTTTCAAATTCTAAAGGTGGCAGGGGTAAAATACAGGGAGCGAAAGGCTATTTACAATTTGTACAGAAACCAGATGGCAGTCATAAGAGTCGAGGGGCATGAAAGGGAAGCAGTGGTTGGGAAAGGAGTGAGACAGGGTTGTAGCCTCTCCCCGATGTTATTCAATCTGTATATTGAGCAAGCAGTAAAGGAAACAAAAGAAAAATTTGGAGTAGGTATTAAAATTCATGGAGACGAAGTAAAAACTTTGAGGTTCGCCGATGACATTGTAATTCTGTCAGAGACGTCAAAGGACTTGGAAGGTCAGTTGAATGGAATGGACAGTGTCTTGAAAGGAGGATATAAGATGAACATCAACAAAAGCAAAACGAGGATAATGGAATGTAGTCAAATTAAATCGGGTGACGCTGAGGGAATTAGATTAGGAAATGAGACACTTAAAGTAGTAAAGGAGTTTTGCTATTTAGGAAGTAAAATAACTGATGATGGTCGAAGTAGAGAGGATATAAAATGCAGACTGGCAATGGGAAGGAAAGCGTTTCTGAAGAAGAGAAATTTGTTAACATCGAATATAGATTTAAGTGTCAGGAAGTCATTTCTGAAAGTATTTGTTTGGAGTGTAGCCATGTATGGAAGTGAAACATGGACGATAACTAGTTTGGACAAGAAGAGAATAGAAGCTTTCGAAATGTGGTGCTACAGAAGAATACTGAAGATAAGGTGGATAGATCACGTAACTAATGAGGAGGTATTGAATAGGATTGGGGAGAAGAGAAGTTTGTGGCACAACTTGACTAGAAGAAGGGATCGGTTGGTAGGACATGTTTTAAGGCATCAAGGGATCACAAATTTAGCGTTGGAGGGCAGCGTGGAGGGTAAAAATCGTAGAGGGAGACCGAGAGATGAGTACACTAAGCAGATTCAGAAGGATGTAGGTTGCATTAGGTACTGGGAGATGAAGCAGCTTGCACAGGATAGAGTAGCATGGAGAGCTGCATCAAACCAGTCTCAGGACTGAAGACAACAACAACAACTTTCCAATCGCGCAATGATCACCATTCAAAGATAAGGGAAATTAGAGCTCGTACTGAGGCATTCAGACAGTCGTTTTTCCCTCGCGCTATCCGCGAGTGGAACAGGGGGGGAAGGGGGGGGGGGACTTTGGCGCGAATTGTGCCCTCCGCCACCCATCGCTTGGTGGCTAGCGGAGTATATATGTAGATGTAGATGTAGATGGGCTTAGCAAAGACGCACATTCGATGCCTGACCATATCTCCTATCAACAACAAATCTGACACTGTTCGTGAGTCTCCAGATAGAGGCAGCAAACCATACGAAGTTGAGTAAGGAAGTACAGGAAGGGAAGGAGCCAAGAAAAAAGCAATCAAGTGGATAACTTCTCGAAAGACTGAAAGAGAGAACATTCAGCTCATTTAATTACCTATTCTTCTCAAATTTTCTGACAATTGTTTTTGCAATTCTGTATTACTCTGACATGTAAATTCTTGGATTCATGCTAAGGCGATGTACCAAGTACGGATGTAAACAAATTATTATTCTTATATTAAACATTTTATATAGTCCACTCCTTTTTCTATTAAAATCGTAGGCATCCGCAGCACGTTAAAATAGTGGATCGTTGCAAGTAATACTTGCGGGGAGAAGTGGGGGGAGACAGTAACCGAACCCTGGACACGCACCTGTATTTTGCTCAGCGGCATAATGGAAGCGACTTACGCGCGCTGGGTACCGTTAGTGAGCGAGCGCTTTTATTCGTGTTGTGAAGCCACATATCCGTAAACAAAGAAGCGAGCGTTGGATCCCTCTATATCGAGAGCGAACTTAGGCATGTGACTAAATACAGCCACTTTCGTGTTTAAAATACAGTACGTTGTTGCCACTTTCAAAACTTGCTAGCCACCACGTAACAAAAAATAAATGATAGAAAGTAAAATCAAAAGGCCAAACCAAATCTGAATAAATCAAGCATTAAGACTAAAGCAGCCAATGGTTTCTTCAACAAAGTTCCCAAAATGTGTGAAGAGTATTGTCAAGCAAAAGCATTCCTCATTTTTTATCTGTTATGCTGCACAGATCATTGGCGTATACAGATGTGTAGCGAATGAAGTTATGATTCATACATTTCATATTTGAGAGAGACTTACAATGAACTGAAGGTAGATCCTGACATTTTTTTGCTTCCAGTTTCATTGAAACACGCTTCTACTTGGTCAGAATTGTAAGCCTGACAAGGGGCTGCAGTAGGAAGCTAGTCTGCTCTTGATTTCTCGGTATGCTGAAACGTTACCTTAATGAACATGTTCTAAAAACTATTCCTGAAAGTTGTCTATTCCTTTCGAGTGCGCAAACGTTGTCTTTACTACCCCACCACGACATTATTGCACTTGGCCTTCCGCGGCCATTAACGGAAACACACAGTGACGTTATAGTAAACAAAAACAAAATGCAGTGTTTCGACTGTCGTACGCATTATGGAAATCTTGATAGTTTCAGGAGAAAGTTGTCTGGTCGTTAAAACAGCAGAGCACACGTTGATCGGCTTTACTCGCAGGATCAACAATGTTGTGGTCGACTAATAGGTGGCCTTGATTTCACACTCACAAATAAACTAAATAACGTGGCACAACGTCAACGGAGGGGAGAGGTGTGCAAATCTAAACTAAATGTCCCTGAAACACAGGTAGCCTATTTATGCGCAAGATAAATTTGTTCAAGCTCCAGGTCGATACACAACTTGAACGACCAAATGGCGTGACACATTAGTGTTTATACGAGGTATTGGAATCAAATCTTTCTGGCATATCGCAACTGTGTTCACCACCGAGTCTCGATCCCAGAACCTTTGCCTTTCGTGAACAAATACTTTACCGACTACCTTTTTTTTTACATCTCACCCATTGTTTTAGTACAAACAATAGGTTTTACTGTACAAGTCTTTAGGTTGTATACCTATAAAATTCAAACTGTCAAAGATGTAAATTGAGAACAACAAGGTACATCACCTGATTGAATAAAAATGACAAAATCATTCGTCATCAGATACACTGTGTACCGCATTTGAGGTATCCGGTAAATTGAATCCAAGCCATCTTCCTTCTCTTTTGTCGCTTTCTTAAACCTCTTCTCAAGAAGAGACGGGTCGGCTGTCAGATCAGTAACTGGAATGTGTCAATGCGGCTCGTGGATAAGATAAGATGTAGCTTGGCTACGAAGAATAAAGTTATGCTCGTGTGGGTGTGGTACTTTGTAACCAAAGCAGCAAATAATACGTTTGAACCCTTCAACATTTTGTTGTTTATCACATTTACAAGTATGTGGTCTTTCTTGTTAATAGAGAATGACACCCCATTTGCCACTTTCGTATCCTGTTCTTTTATTGTCTTCTTTTCTCCAGAAAATGCCTAACGAGCATCTAATTATACAGCCAAGTCATCAACAGTAAAGACGCAATCCTCAGCAGGAAAATAAAAGCACAGAACACCGAAATATCAGAAGTTGCTAGCCCCATATTACGCTAAGGAAACAGAGACAGACATTAGCGCTCTTAGTGGCCTGGTAGTGAACTGCGAAATCGGAAAAATGTGTCGCGATATTCTGCGTTTTTGCTTTGCGAAATACGACTACTATATGATAATATTTTTCACTTATACACTCCTGGAAATTGAAATAAGAACACCGTGAATTCATTGTCCCAGGAAGGGGAAACTTTATTGACACATTCCTGGGGTCAGATACATCACATGATCACACTGACAGAACCACAGGCACATAGACACAGGCAACAGAGCATGCACAATGTCGGCACTAGTACAGTGTATATCTACCTTTCGCAGCAATGCAGGCTGCTATCCTCCCATTGAGACGATCGTAGAGATGCTGGATGTAGTCCTGTGGAACGGCTTGCCATGCCATTTTCACCTGGCGCCTCAGTTGGACCAGCGTTCGTGCTGGACGTGCAGACCGCGTGAGACGACGCTTCATCCAGTCCCAAACATGCTCAATGGGGGACAGATCCGGAGATCTTGCTGGCCAGGGTAGTTGACTTACACCTTCTAGAGCACGTTGGGTGGCACGGGATACATGCGGACGTGCATTGTCCTGTTGGAACAGCAAGTTCCCTTGCCGGTCTAGGAATGGTAGAACGATGGGTTCGATGACGGTTTGGATGTACCGTGCACTGTTCAGTGTCTCCTCAACGATCACCAGAGGTGTACGGCCAGTGTAGGAGATCGCTCCCCACACCATGATGCCGGGTGTTGGCCCTGTGTGCCTCGGTCGTATGCAGTCCTGATTGTGGCGCTCACCTGCACGGCGCCAAACACGCATACGACCATCATTGGCACCAAGGCAGAAGCGACTCTCATCGCTGAAGACGACACGTCTCCATTCGTCCCTCCATTCACGCCTGTCGCGACACCACTGGAGGCGGGCTGCACGATGTTGGGGCGTGAGCGGAAGACGGCCTAACGGTGTGCGGGACCGTAGCCCAGCTTCATGGAGACGGTTGCGAATGGTCCTCGCCGATACCCCAGGAGCAACAGTGTCCCTAATTTGCTGGGAATTGGCGGTGCGGTCCCCTACGGCACTGTGTAGGATCCTACGGTCTTGGCGTGCATCCGTGCGTCGCTGCGGTCCGGTCCCAGATCGACGGGCACGTGCACCTTCCGCCGACCACTGGCGACAACATCGATGTACTGTGGAGACCTCACGCCCCACGTGTTGAGCAATTCGGCGGTGCGTCCACCCGGCCTCCCGCATGCCCACTATACGCCCTCGCCCAAAGTCCGTCAACTGCACATACTGTTCACGTCCACGCTGTCGCGGCATGCTACCAGTGTTAAAGACTGCGATGGAGCTCCGTATGCCACGGCAAACTGGCTGACACTGACGGCGGCGGTGCACAAATGCTGTGCAGCTAGCGCCATTCGACGGCCAACACCGCGGTTCCTGGTGTGTCCGCTGTGCCGTGCGTGTGATCATTGCTTGTACAGCCCTCTCGCAGTGTCCGGAGCAAGTATGGTGGGTCTGACACACCGGTGTCAATGTGTTCTTTTTTCCATTTCCAGGAGTGTATTTTGAAGGTGGGTCTGATAGTCGGGAAAGCGTATTTATTTGTATAACCCAACATTGTAATTTCATTCATGTGGCTGTTATCAAGTGGAAATTATGTTCCCTATTACAACTTCTTATGTGTACTGCATTCTTGGAGTTGTCTTGTAAATATGTTACTCGTATTATGCGTAATTTTTCCTCTCACCCGTAATATTAAGTGTGGTAAATTAATTCATATTTGTGTCTGTTTCATATGACGCAGAAGCTGTTTTCATCGGATGATATTCTGAGAACCCACATTTATTTGTTACTTTTTACGAATTCGCGTGTACTCTTCAATACATTGTAAGTATATACCTCTTAATCTACGTTATTTTTCCCCATCTGTTTCTCGTACTCTCGCATTTAATGAAAGCCACGAAATTTTCATCGACTTCTACAAAATGAGCTGTTTGTAGTAAGTATTTGTAACATTTTCAAGGAAGAATGCCCAACTCACCAAGACTGGAAAGCTTACTCATCTACAGCTACGAGGGTTGCCCAGAAAGTAATGCACCGCATTTCTTTCTTTAACATTTCTTTATTGAATTACACACACGAAATAATGGTGTTTTATCTGTACACCCTATTTTTCCACGTAGTCTCCATCCTGTTCTATGGCCTTCCCCCTGTCGGTATCAATCCTTGTTCTGGTGGCGAAGCCAGTGATTCACTGTGTGACTCACTTCCTCATCGTCCTAGAAAAGTCTTCCTCGAATGGCATCTTTCAATGGCCCAAACAACTGGAAGTCCGAGGGGTCGCTGCTAGATGACAGCCTTCTACATCTACATCTACATCCGTACTCCGCAAGCCACCTGACGGTGTGTGGCGGAGGGTACCCTGAGTACCTCTATCGGTTCTCCCTTCTATTCCAGTCTCGTATTGTACGTGGAAAGAAGGATTGTCGGTATGCTTCTGTGTGGGCTCTAATCTCTCTGATTTTATCCTCATGGTCTCTTCGCGAGATATACGTAGGAGGGAGGAATATACTGCTTGACTCTTCGGTGAAGGTATGTTCTCGAATCTTCAACAAAAGCCCGTACCGAGCTACTGAGCGTCTCTCCTGCAGAGTCTTCCACTGGAGTTTATCTATCATCTCCGTAACGCTTTCGCAATTACTAAATGATCCTGTAACGAAGCGCGCTGCTCTCCGTTGGATCTTCTCTATCTCTTCTATCAACCCTACCTGGTGCGGATCCCACACTGCTGAGCAGTATTCAAGCATTGGGCGAACAAGCGTACTGTAACCTACTTCCTTTGTTGTCGGATTGCATTTCCTTAGGATTCTTCCAATGAATCTCAGTCTGGCATCTGCTTTACCGACGATCAACTTTATATGATCATTCCATTTTAAATCATTCCTAATGCGTACTCCCAGATAATTTATGGAAGTAACTGCTTCCAGTTGCTGACCTGCTATTTTGTAGCTAAATGATAAGGGACCTATCTTTCTATGTATTCGCATCACATTACACTTCGCTACATTGAGATTCAATTGCCATTCCGTGCACCATGCGTCAATTCGCTGCAGATCCTCCTGCATTTCAGTACAATTTTCCATTGTTGCAACCTTTCGATACACCACAGCATCATCTGCAAAAAGCCTCAGTGAACTTCCGATGTCATCCACCAGGTCATTTATGTATATTGTGAATAGCAACGGTCCTATGACACTCCCCTGCGGCACACCTGAAATCACTCTTACTTCGGAAGACTTCTCTCCATTGAGAATGACGTGCTGCGTTCTGTTATCTAGGAACTCCTCAATCCAATCACACAATTGATCTGATAGTCCGTATGCTCTTACTTTGTTCATTAAACGACTGTGGGGAACTGTGTCAAACGCCTTGCGGAAGTCAAGAAACACGGCATCTACCTGTGAACCCGTGTCTAAGGCCCTCTGAGTCTCGTGGACGAATAGCGCGAGCTGGGTTTCACACGATCGTCTTTTTCGAAACCCATGCTGATTCCTACAGAGTAGATTTCTAGTCTCCAGAAAAGACATTATACTCGAACATAAATACGTGTTCCAAAATTCTACAACTGATCGACGTTAGAGATATAGGTCTATAGTTCTGCACATCTGTTCGACGTCCCTTCTTGAGAACGGGGATGACCTGTGCCCTTTTCCAATCCTTTGGAACGCTTCGCTCTTCTAGAGACCTACGGTACACCGCTGCAAGAAGGGGGGCAAGTTCCTTCGCGTACTCTGTGTAAAATCGAACTGGTATCCCATCAGGACCAGCGGCCTTTCCTCTTTTGAGCGATTTTAATTGTTTCTCTATCCCTCTGTCGTCTACTTCGATATCTACCATTTTGTCAACTGTGCGACAATCTAGAGAAGGAAGCACAGTGCAGTCTTCCTCTGTGAAACAGCTTTGGAAGAAGACATTTAGTAATTCGGCCTTTAGTCTGTCATCCTCTGTTTCAGTACCATTTTGGTCACAGAGTGTCTGGACATTTTGTTTTGATCCACCTACCGCCTACCACCTACCGCTTTCACATAGGCCTTGGTCTCTCCGACCGCTGCAAATCGTGGAGCTCGACCGAACCGTCTTCTGATGATGACGTCACCCTTCGTGTGCAGCGACTAACTGTACTTCTGTGGACAGCAGATTTCCATAGACTTTGCACACGCGTTTGTGGATATCCCCCACAGTTTTTTTTTCTCTGCAGTGAGAAGTTCAATGATGGCACGTTGCTTAAACGTACATCACCTACAGACGCCATTTTGAAATTGTCCTGCAGCTACACTATCTGTCAGAAGTGACAGAAACTTGGCGCGCTCACGCAGGAGACTTCAAATAATACACACGTAATGTTTCACATTCGCAGCATTGTTTTCGTCTGAGAAAAAAAATGCGGTGCATTACATTCTCGGTAACTCTCGTACGTCCATACTCTCCAAGCTACTGTGAAATGTATGGCAGTCATTGACAGGAAGAAGCGCCGTTAAAAGAAGAGTTACATACTTATTCCGTGACAAGATGTATCATAGAGTTAAATGCCAATACCGTCAAAATCTACGGACATAGAGTTCTCCATTAAACACGAGAAAGTACGGAAAACGGAGGCAAACAAATATAAAGTAAAATAAAAGCATTACACTAACTCTGCCACTGCCCGTCCCAAGCCCGGCGCCTCGTCTTGCAAATTATGAGGAAGAAGGAGCGGGAGAAGCAACAACCTCGTTAAAACAATCTGGGTCCATCTGCCTACGGATGGTAGCACCCTATGAGGGCCCTTGCCTAGGCTACTGGTGAAACCCTAGTATCCAGACGCGTCTGCGTGGCAGCCACCGCTACTCTGGTCAGCGTCTGTTAGCTCTGTGAGTACGGCTCTCATTGAACCTTCTGGAACTCAAAATTCCAGTCGCTGTTATGTGAGATAATTTGGGAATACACCACCATTACCTCAACACCAACCAATAATCATTACAGGACAACGGGAAAGAATCTACTTACCTGGAGACCAGTCAGTAACACTGGCTAACAGACCTGATCGTCGGATTCCAGGTGATCAGGCATGTCATGATGAGAGGAACTGTTGCTTCTCAAAAACAAGAATAATAGGATATTTTACATGGAAACCGTCAATACAAACACACTACTGAAACCAGGTAAATTGAAACAACTGACAAACACCAAGGATAAACTCAGTATCAAAATTCTGGCAATACAGGAAATACTCATTCGGATGAGAATTACTTTAATTCGGAAAACTACAGAATATCCTAGGGGAAACCAATCATGACCATCCCAGGAAGAAATATCAAACTATTTGGAACGTGATTTAAATTACACAAATAGATACTAGACTCTGTAATAGATTTCATTTCAAAATCAGAAAAAAATAAACACTCACGACAACAAACCCTATAGACTAACCAATGCACATGTTGCCACAAATAAATATAACAAGAAAACTCCAGAGATAATATTAGATGTATGGGAAGATCTAGAAGAAATCACCAACAAAATCCCTCTGAAGCTCGTGAAAGTCTTACTACGAGATTTTAAGGTTCAATTAGGCAGTTAAAGAATATTCGCGGTGGACAAGCAGTTCTAGGCACTTCAGCCCGGAACCGCGCGACTGCTACGGTCGCAGTTTCGAATCCTGCCTCGGGCATGGATGTGTGTGATGTCCTTAGGTTAGTTAGGTTTAAGTAGTTCTAAGCTCAAGGGGACTGATGACATCAGATGTTAAGTCCCATAGTGCTCATAGCCATTTGAACCACTTGAAAGAATATTCAGAGACACAATGGAAAACACACAGAGCACAAGAGGACAAACAAGATTGGAGAGAACTTTATGAATTTCTGCAGGCATTTCGACCTCAAGACATGTTAACGCAGTTCCATAAACGATTGAAACTACGAAGATGGAAATCTTGCAACAAAGCCCTAGAAAAATTTCAGATAGACCACTTAGCGACATCTACGAAAAACATCAGTGAAGTTAATAGTGTAAGAACAAGGAAAGGATTTTCGAAACCGTCGATCACCTATTCCAAATCAAAGCGAAACTTGTACCCATTAGACAAATCAAGAGAACTGACAGAACTTTCAGAGAACCTACGAATAAACAAGAAAGAAATAACAGAAAAAATTAAGGAAACAGACAATAAGAACTGGACAGAACTTTCAGAAAAAATGAAGGATTCGGTAAAATTCAGACAACCTCCGAGAAAATGGAAACAGGTGTGGCAACATGACATGTGACAGAGCCACAGAAGAAAGAATACAAGCCTGAAAAAAAATTTAATAGGTTTAGAACATTTGAAAAATGGGAAGAATTCAGCAGGATACAGAAGACCACTTCGAAAATGACCCATAGAGAAAAAAGAGGTTACGGAAAAAACAGACTGAAGGAGATACAAGAGAACTTCAACAAATGCAACACATGAAATTTCTACAGAACATTCAGAGGAAATATTACAAGATATCAACCACCGAGCTGATGCTTCCAAAGACAGAACGGAATGCTGGAGAGAAACTCTGGAAAAAACTATGAAATACTCATACAATACTTCGACACACTACTGAACAGTGACAAACCGATGCAAAATCTACAGTTTGAGAAGCCAGAACTTAACCTCAACTCCATATTCCCAACGTACGAGGAGGTCGTGAAAATAACAAAAACATTGAAAAATAACAAAGCACCTGGAGGAGATGGACTGATGGCGTAAATCTACAAATTGGACCACGAAAATATTACGCCCAAAATCCATAGGATCATCGAAAACATCTGGGAAACGGGAAGGTACCAGAAGAATGGAAGTCCCTCCGCAAGAACGGAGACAAAGGAGGCCCCGGTAACTACAGAGGGGTTTCACTACTGCCTATGACATACAAAACCCTATCTAAAGCGCTGTGAATCGGCTAGAGCCTCAGACAGGCCCACAGACAGGAGAATAGCCAGGAGGGTTCAAAAGGAAAGATCATGCAGTGATCAGATCTGGTGCTTGAGAACGATACTGACTACAAGAAAGTCCAGGAATGCTACAATAATATCCGTTGGCTTCAAGAAGGCACGGATAGAGAAACACTCTTTAACACACTGAAAAAAGGAAGGTGGACAACAAGACCAGAAAACTAATCCAGGGAACATTAACAAATCCAAATCCAAAGTGAAGTTGATGGAAGAGATTTCGGAACCATTCGAAATCAAGACAGGAGAACGGCCTGTCACCCATTCTATTTAACTCAGTTGTGGAGTAAATAATCACGCCATAGGACAAATGAATCAGTGGGGTAAAGACAGGGAGACAAGGATAGAACCGTCAACATAAAAGTCCGGCCTTTGCTCATTGTATAAAAATTATAACAAATAACAGAAAAGAAGCCAAAGAAGGTCTCGAGACATTACAGAAAATCTCAGCCCAAACAGGACTACAAATCTCATGCAATAAAACGTATAGTACATGGTCACAAAATCCACAGACTGTAACCACTGGAAACGAAGCGTGGAAAGATAATGCAAATAAAAAGTTTCAAATACCTTGGAGATGTTATACAGAAAATAGGACTGAATTCGACATCCAATGAAGAAAGGATCACAAAATTACAAAAAGCATGCCAGCTGTGTTTCACTACAGGTCATGGTGGAATGTACAAGAAACAAACAAACCAAAATTCTGAGTGTCAATTGAATATCTTTTGCGGGCGCAGCGCGAGCGCGCTTGTTCGCCTTTCGTCGGCGGCTGCAGTGGCGGCTGTTGGAACGAAGTGTGAACCAGATAATCTATTCCAAATCTCTCTCGATTGTTAAACCCTGTCTGATGCGTTTCCTACGTCTTCGGTCAATCCGAGACTCCTAGCTGTTCCCTAGCTAAATTAATTGGCCTAGTACACGCTATTTGCCTGGAATAGCGCGTACGTTGTTGCCCTCAAATCGCTTGCAGGCGTTAACTGTCAGTGTCTGCAACTGTGTATATCAGAGCTAGTGGCCATGCGTTTTCTTCCTGGCCAGTCAGAGTGTTCGTACTTGTTATACCTCAACCCAATCAAGTTTTTGTAACCTGTCACAGGTGTCATTTCTTTTTTAGGAAAGAGTTTAAATTCTGCTACGTTACACTGAGATAAACATCTTTTTATTTCAAAATGGTTCAAATGGCTCTGAGCATTATGGGACTTAACTTCTGAGGTCATCAGTCCCCTTGAACTTAGAACTACTTAAACCTAACTAACGTAAGGACATCACACACATCCATGCCCGAGGCAGGATTCGAACCTGCTACCGTAGCGGTCGCGCGGTTCCAGACTGTAGCGTCCAGAGCCGCTCGGCCACTCTGGCAGGCCCTCGTTTTCTTTCATGTGAGCTTTAGCACAGGTGGCTACAGTGAGTCACCAAAGTTTTGAGCTGGGTTTCTCGGGACGTTTACCTTCCTGTGGAAAGGCGCCAGAAGGATCGTCGTTAAAAGCAGGGACAAGGGCGGCTTTTGCCGCAGGCGCTCTGCACAGTGGTTCCGACGTCTTACTGTGTCTGCTAGATGTCCCGCTGTGATCAGCCTACATGGGACACGCGTTGCCATCATAAAATTCTCCTTCCCTCAGAACTGCGTCTCATAGTTCGCATTGGGGAAATTACTTGCATCCAATTACTGTTGTGAGTGTTAGTGATTTATATTCTCGAAATGCCGGATTGTTTACTCGATGCGCATATCAATAACATTCACACAATTTCATGTAACTATGTCGTGTGACATATCGATTTAACTGGAATTGTTTCAGAACTTCAATGTAAGGCGTGTTATTTGTTTGACGCTTTACAATACTCCAACCCAAATCAATTACTATATGCTTTATTTTAACAGTATGAATCATTATTATATTTACACTAATTATTATAGATATAATAATTCTTACCAGAGGCCTTGCGTGCCTCAGAAGGAACAGCAATCAAGGGCAGAACGAAAATCAAGGAGGTGGGAAAACAAGAAAGGAAAATACTGAGAAAGAGCTGCGGGACAGTTCAAAAATCGGGGATCTGGACAAAAATCCGACAAAAGAACTGCACGGGCAGACAGAGACGATTACAAATCAACATTAGGAAAAGAACGGCAAAGTTTCTTCGAAAACAAATATAGGATGAACGGACACATACTGACCAAGAAGATTTTTAACATACTAACAACTAATACACTGGAAACCAATTGGGCAAAAGAAATCGTGGAAGACCTCAATAAACTGAGCAGCTCCACAGAAGACATGACGGACAAGGTAAAATTCAGTGGGAAAATCAACAGAAAGCAGCAATTTCAGCAAACATCCAAAGAGAAGAAAACAGAGAAGAAGGAGACATAAGAGAGAAAGCAGACACACCGTGAATATGAGAGGTTTTAGAAAAGAAAAAAGACACAGAAAAAATGTGCTTGAAAATTAATTTGTTTGAGCGCTTAAGGGGAGACTGACGGAAATAATAGTAATAATTATTATACACTCAATATGCATTTAAATCGAGCATTTCACATACAAATTCTTAGGCAGTAACGAATATGCAGAAGTATTCAGAACACCATGTAACGAAACCTGATTCTGTTGTACCTTAAACAAAACCAATTATGGAATCGTTCAGATCGTTCAACAAAGGAAATATTATGGATGCGAGTAGAACTCAATCAGAGCACAATCCATTTATTAACAAAAAAAATTGAAAGATTGCGATACACACGAGAAGTCGAAGAAAGAAAAAGAATATGGCGAAACTAGCTACCGTTATCTACGAAACGAAAGTAATACCAGCAATATATTTATGAGATGATGTGCTGATAAATCTGCACCGCTTCAAGTGACCTGGCAGCGAATCAAGGTCGTGTTACCAGACGTCCCTAAGTTTCACCACACGAGGAAAAGGTTCAAGATTCGAATCCCTGTCCAGCACACAGTTCTGATTTAACAGAAAGTTACAAATCAGCGCGCACTCCACTGCAGAGTGAAAATTCATTCTGAAAGAAAAAGGAATTATTGCACGACGCAAATATTCGACGCCTTTAGACATCCTTAGGTAATCTCTACTAATGGTTACAGGTATGAAATGTGAATCTGGTAGGATGAAAAGCTCGTGAAGCGATCGTTGATTTCACCTCATGTGTGAATGGTTCCATTCTATATTGTACCACCGAAGCGTCACTGAGTCACAACTATTACCGGAATCTGCACTTTTCATAGGCCATTGGCTGGCCGTTGTGGCCGAGCGGTTCTAGGCGCTTCAGTCTGGAACCGCGCGACCGCTACGGTCGCAGGTACGAATTCAGCCTCGGGCATGGATATGTGTGATGTCCTTAGGTTAGTTAGGTTTAAGTACTTCTTTGTTCTGGGGGACCGATGACCTCAGATGTTAAGTCGCATAGTGCTCAGAGCCATTTGAACCATCAAAGTCCATTCACACTACAGAGCCTGGGTCCTCGGCGCCAGAGTTCATAATGAACACACTCCTTTAAGCGTCTGGTCCTGATCATCTGGCTAGGCCATGGTAGGTGCCCAGGCACTATGCAAAACAGAAAGAGCGGCAAGCATGTCGACATGGATACATTTATCGTCATTACACTGTGCCAGATATGAGAAAGCGATATGCACATATAGAGATGGCGATAGTATTCCGCACATAAGGTATAAAAGGGCAGTGCATTGGTAGAGCTGTCATTTGTAAAATGGCTGGCTCTGAGCACTATGGGACTTAACATCTATGGTCATCAGTCCCCTAGAACTTAGAACTACTTAAACCTAACTAACCTAAGGACATCACACAACACCCAGTCATCACGAGGCAGAGAAAGTCCCTGACCCCGCCGGGAATCGAACCCGGGAACCCGGGCGTGGGAAGCGATGTCATTTGTACTCAGGTGATTCATGTGAAAAGGTTCCCGACGGGATTATGGCTGAACGTGCAGTGGTAGTTGCAGCTTGACATATGAGAGATTCGTTTCGGAAATCGTCAGGGAATTCAGTATTCCGAGAGCCGCAGTGTCAAGAGTGTGCCGGGGCATTATCTCTCACCACGGACAACGCAGTGGCTGACGTCATTTAGTTAACGTCCGAAAGCAGCGGCGGTTGCGTAAAGTTGTAAGCGCTGACAGACAAGCAGTACTGCGTGATACAACCGCAGAAGTCAATGTGGGACGTACGACGAACATATCTGTTAGGACATTGCGGTGGAATTTGGCGTTAATGGGCTATGGCAGCAGAAGGTCGACACGAGTGCCTTTGCTAACAACACGACATCACCTACAGTGCAGCTCCTGGGCTCGTGGCCATATCGGTTGGACCCTAGACGGCTGGCAAACGGAGGCCAGGTCAGGTGATTCCCGATTCCCGATGTCAAAGTTCGAGTGTAGCTCAGACCCCATGAAGGCGTGGACTCGGATTGTCAACAAGGCACTGTTGAAGCTGGTGGTAGTTTCATTATGGAGTGGGCTGTGTTGACATGGAATGGACTGGATCCTCTGGCCCAGCTGCGTTGATCATTGACTGGAAATGGTTATATTTGGCTACTCGGAGACGATCTACAGCCCTTTATGGACTTCACGTTTCCAGACAACGATGGGATGTTCATGGATGACAATGCGCCGTGTCGCCGTCTGAAGCAAATTCTGGGCAATTCGTGCGAAAGATTTGGGCATCCAGATAGCTCAACATGAATCCCATGGAACTTTTATGGTATATAATCGAGGGATCAGTGCATACACAAAATCCTACACCAGCAACATATATGATGATGGCAGAGTCATAATCCTTACTTTTCTGTAGCTAAGTCTACAATGAGACCTGAATTCCTTCCTCCAAAGGCTTCTTTCGTAATTTAAATATATCGCTTTCACTGTTCTGGTGGCCCCCCACAGAATGGCACCATATGCCATATGACTTTGCACTGAGGTATAATAGTGAAGCTTCAGTACTGTAATGCTGATACAAAGGGCTGACACACCGTCACTAATTTTACTTATAGCTTTTTATGTGAATATCCCAAGGGAGTTTGTGATCAGATGTTATCCCAGGAACTGACAACCTTTAATTCCTGTTATAGTTGTGTATTATTTTTCCATGATTGCTACATAGGGAGTTTGCTTTGCACTTAACTTCAATACTATCAGTGGTCCAATTTGCTCGTACTTCATATTTAAACATCTATATTGCCTCCGTTGTTTATCCACCCCTGGAAATGGAAAAAAGAACACATTGACACCGGTGTGTCAGACCCACCATACTTGCTCCGGAGACTGCGAGAGGGCTGTATAAGCAATGATCACACGCACGGCACAGCGGACACACCAGGAACCGCGGTGTTGGCCGTCGAATGGCGCTAGCTGCGCAGCATTTGTGCACCGCCGCCGTCAGTGTCAGCCAGTTCGCCGTGGCATACGGAGCTCCATCGCAGTCTTTAACACTTGTAGCATGCCGCGACAGCGTGGACGTGAACCGCATGTGCAGTTGACGGACTTTGAGCGAGGGCGTATAGTGGGCATGCGGGAGGCCGGGTAGACGTACCGCCGAATTGCTCAACACGTGGGGCGTGAGGTCTCCACAGTACATCGATGTTGTCGCCAGTGGTCGGCGGAAGGTCGAACTGGGACCGGACCGCAACGACGCACGGATGCACGCCAAGACCGTAGGATCCTACGCAGTGCCGTAGGGGACCGCACCGCCACTTCCCAGCAAATTAGGGACACTGTTGTTCCTGGGGTATCGGCGAGGACCATTCGCAACCGTCTCCATGAAGCTGGGCTACGGTCCCGCACACCGTTAGGCCGTCTTCCGCTCACGCCCCAACATCGTGCAGCCCGCCTCCAGTGGTGTCGCGACAGGCGTGAATGGAGGGACGAATGGAGACGTGTCGTCTTCAGCGATGAGAGTCGCTTCTGCCTTGGTGCCAATGATGGTCGTATGCGTGCTTGGCGCCGTGCAGGTGAGCGCCACAATCAGGACTGCATACGACCCAGGCACACAGGGCCAACACCCGGCATCATGGTGTGGGGAGCGATCTCCTACACTGGCCGTACACCTCTGGTGATCGTCGAGGGGACACTGAATAGTGCACGGTACATCCAAACCGTCATCGAACCCATTGTTCTACCATTCCTAGACCGGCAAGGGAACTTGCTGTTCCAACAGGACAATGCACGTCCACATGTATCCCGTGCCACCCAACGTGCTCTAGAAGGTGTAAGTCAACTACCCTGGCCAGCAAGATCTCCTGATCTGTCCCGCATTGAGCATGTTTGGGACTGGATGAAGCGTCGTCTCACGCGGTCTGCACGTCCAGCACGAACGCTGCTCCAACTGAGGTGCCAGGTGAAAATGGCATGGCAAGCCGTTCCACAGGACTACATCCAGCATCTCTACGATCGTCTCCATGGGAGAATAGCAGCCTGCATTGCTGCGAAAGGTGGATATACACTGTACTAGTGCCGACATTGTGCATGCTCTGTTGCCTGTGTATATGCGCCTGCGGTTCTGTCAGTGTGATCATGTGATGTATCTGACCTCAGGAATGTGTCATTAAAGTTTCCCCTTCCTGGGACATTGAATTCACGGTGTTCTTATTTCAATTTCCAGGAGTGTAGATAATTAGATCATTATCAGATACATAACTGCATACAGATGGTCCTGTAACGTAATGTGGCCAGATACCAATACAAAAAAATAGATAAAAATAAACTTAATATCGACCCTTGAGGTACGCCCACATGAGCTGCTAAGTACCACAGGAAGGCGACTGTGGAGGCAGCATGGCCCAGTATTAATGCAGGGAAATTCCAACGCCTTTTTAAGTGCTTGGCACGTCGAACTGTTACACTACGCGGGAAAAAGGAAATCCTGCGCAATATTAGAAGGTGCCCCATAACCCTTGACATCTCAGTGTATTCTAGGGTATGAGCAGTACAGGAAATAAAGGAAAGGGTCGTTCAGTAATATTTTTTCCTCACCACTTTTTCTTGTGGATCGTGGTGCTCCACGTAGCTCAGGTAAAAGAAACAGGGTGAGCAAATTTCTGTTTCGAGTGTTAGTCAGACACATTCGGGAGGGACATAAATGTCAGCGGGTGCTATCTCTGCCGTCACTGCCGCGGTGCAAAATTCATAAACGATCGCAGCCACCGACGACCGCCGAATACGCACTGGACGCCGATAGCTGCAGATGGATGCCCAGGGGCGATGGTGTGACCTTTTTGGAAGCGTCCCACAGAGAGCTCGAAAACTTGTCAATCGGGTCCGCACAGGACCCAAGGCACGTCGTAATGCCGCATCGAAAACGCTTTGATGTTTAAAAAATTACAGCGAGGAAAACATTTCCACCCCCGACCCCGGCCTACCACCGCGCGAAACCTCCGCCGCAGGAACCCGAATCGAAGAAATTAATTTCGATGGCCTGTAAAAGAAAACACGTGGCGGCCGGTATAAAATGTTAAGCCGGGGCAAATTGTTGTGAATATTAGCGACGCTATTTGCGTGGGCGGTGCAATATCGGGCGGTGTTTGGCGGCCGGCGGTGTTTTTATTTCAGGAAGTGGGCCTGCGGTGCGGCATTACTTGCACAGCATTCGATATTGACGTTCGGTAGCTGATTATTTGATACAGGTATATCATGTTTGCGCTGGCCGCGGGCAGTTGCCGTGCGCCGTGTAAATAAGCAAATGTTCAGCCGGCCACGCAGGCGGCGAGCCAGCGACGAGCTGACAGAGCGGAGAGCGGACGGCCGCGGGCAGCGCGCACAGACACAGACGCAGGGGAGGACGCCGTCCTGTGTCCACGTCACACCAAGCTACCAAACAGCGTGGGAGTCTTTTGCCCTTCTGGCGTAGACCTGTAGCTTCTGCACCACGTCTGCTCTTTCCAGAAATTGTCCTGGTGTGAAGAAAATAAGCCTTGCAATAATCCCATTAATGACGCAACTAATTCATCTGCGGAAAAATACTCGCATCGGATCTTAAAAAATGCGAACATGTTCTCTTTATTTAAAAGAACGACTGCCAGTGAGGTGCCAGCTGCCTCATTCTACCTTCTTCAGCACCATTAAAAGTTTCGCAAAAGATTTTGGCATGCGAACATATTGCCGCTTTTTTTAACATGCAAATCAACTCTAACTTAACAGTTATATACAACAGTTCGCTCGACGAAAGATCCGTACCTAAAGACTGGAAAGTTGCACAAGTCACACCAATTTTCAAGACAGGTAGTAGGGCCCGACCGGTTGACCCATAAGGATCGCCATTACGACCAAGATGAATTATTTGGTGCAAATTCTTCCAATCTCCGACCATCTAGCCAAGAGTATACAACAAGCGTTATGTTGGTTTCTTTTTAGGGGGCACATTTTCAAAGTTCAATTCGATACCTTAACCTTACCTGCGTCCAAAGGAGGCCTTAACCTCATTAAGGTACACAAAAAATGTGTCACCCTGTTTCCTCAATCGCATCAGGAAGGAGTTTCGTACCCGGAGGACCAGTATCGTCAGAAACCTCATTCAGCGGTGGAAGCCTCATAGCTTTGACCCACCAGTTAATATCGCTGGCATTCCACTTTCTTACCGACATGTGCGACTGTACTACATAGAAATGAGCTACATTCGACGCAACATCGTCGATAACGGAAGCCTGACGAACAGGAAGCTGTATGACCTTCTCATGACAACAAACCACAGGAATCGTCTCGAAGAAAAATATCGACATACACATTGGAGTATAGTATGGCGGAATGTGCACAGCGACAGGTTACCATCACGCGTCGTGGCCGACTAGTATCTAACAGTCAACGATAAAGTAGCAACGAATGAAAAGCTGTGACGCTTGGGGAAGAGTTGATACGCTTATTCATTGGCTCACGTGCGGACATGCAGAAGAAATTACAACATTTCTTCGTCAACGATTGTCGGTGATAGACCGTACGACGCCCAGTGGTGTCGACCTTTTAGAGATCACTCAGCCACAAAAACTGAGATATCCACGAGCAAAAAACAGCGCTGCAACGTGGATCATGGGTCACACAGTATTGTTTATTATGCAGAATAGGTATGCTACTTTCCTAGACTATTATCCTTACATAGAAATTGCTTTAAAATGAGCCAACATTGTGACTACACGAGGATATTTGGAAATATGCTGAAATTCATAATTAAAGAAAAATGGTTCAAATGGCTCTGAGCACTATGGGACTCAACTGCTGTGGTCATTAGTCCCCTAGAACTTAGAACTACTTAAACCTAACTTACCTAAGGACATCACACACATCCATGCCCGAGGGAGGATTCGAACCTGCGACCGTAGCAGTCGCACGGTTCCGGACTGCGCGCCTAGAACCGCGAGACCACCGCGGCCGGTCATAATTAACGGTTAAATGCTTCAAACACTATTTCGATTAGCAGAGGTTGCCAGTGATCTGTATGTATGAACCCTATTTGCTTCCTGGGATTTTAGTTCTTGTCAGAATTTTAAGATACTATACGGACGCACACCAATGCAGAAGGCATTTTTTTCTTTCCCATCTTCGTTTTACCATTTTCCTTCTCCCGCAGAGCAGGGGAGCAAGTTTCTTTCAACAATGAAGTGATAGTCCTTTGTGCACCATAAAAAAAAGTTGGCCGTGCGGCCTAACGCACAGCTTTCCGGGCGGGAAGGAGCGCCGGTCCACGGCACGAATCCGCCCGGCGGATCTGTGTCGAGGTCCGGTGAGCCCGCCACTCTGTGGATGGATTTTAGGCGTTTTCCATCTGCCGCTGCAAATGCGGGCTGGTCCCCCTTATTCCACCTCAGCTACACTATGTTGGCGATTGCTTCGCAAACAAGTTCTCCACGTCGCGTACACCACCATTACTCTACCACTCGTCTGGTGTGAGACGTTCCCTGGGGGGTCCACCGGGGGCAGAACCGTACAATAATCCTGGGTCCGGTGTGGGGCGGCGGAGGAGTGAAGTGGACTGGGGTAGTCGTCGTGGGGTTGTGGACCACTGCGGCTGCGTCGGGGGCGGAGCCTCTCCGTCGTTTCTAGGCCCCCGGTTAACATAACATTAGGTAGTAGGAGTAATCCACTAAATTAAAGGCCCATATCATTGACGTCGATATGAAGCAGGATTTTAGAACATGTGTTGTGTTCGAACATTATGAATTACCTCGAAGGAAAAGCTCTGTTGACACACAGTCAACATGCGTTTAGAAAACATCGTTCCTGTGAAACACAACAAGCGCTTTATTCGCATGAAGCGCTGAGCGCTCTTGAAAAGGGATTCCAAAAAATGGTTCAAATGGCTCTGAGCACTATGCGACTTAACTTCTGAGGTCATCAGGCGCCTAGAACTTCGAACTACTTAAACCTAACTAACCTAAGGACATCACACACATCCATGCCCGAGGCAGGATTCGGACCTGCGACCGTAGCGGTCGCTCGGCTCCGGACTGTAGCGCCTAGAACCGCACGACCACTACGGCCGGCAAAAGGGATTCCAGATCGATTCCGTATTCCTGGATTTCCGGAAGGCTTTTGACACTGTACCACACAAGCGGCTCGTAGTAAAATTGCGTGCTTATGGAATATCGTCTCAGTTATTTGACTGGATTTGCGATTTCCTGTCAGAGAGGTCACAGTTCGTAGTAATTGACGGAAAGCCATCGAGTAAAACAGAAGTGATTTCAGGCGTTCCCCAAGGTAGTGCTATAGGCCCTTTGCTGTTCCTTATCTATATAAACGATTTGGGAGACAATCTGAGCAGCCGCCTTCGGTTGTTTGCAGATGACGCTGTCGTTTATCAATTTATAAAGTCATGAGAAGATCGAAACAAATTGCAAAACGATTTCAAAAAGATATCTGAATGGTGCGAAAAGTAGCAGTTGACCCTAAATAACGAAAGCGTGAGGTCATCCACATGAATGTTACAAGGAATTGGTTAAACTTCGGTTACACAATAAATCAGTTTAATCTAAAAATCCTAAATTCAACTAAATACCTAGGTATTACAATTACAAACAACTTAAATTGGAAGGAACACATAGAAAATGTTGTGGGGAAGGCTAACCAAAGACTGCGTTTTATTGGCAGGACACTTAGAAAATGTAACAGACCTACTGAGGAGACTGCCTGCACTACGCTAGTCCGTCCTCTTTTAGAATACTGCGCGGTGTGGGATCCTTACCAGATAGGAATGACGGAGTACATCGAAAAAGTTGAAAGAAAGGCAGCACAATTTGTATTATCGCGAAATATGGGAGAGAGTGTCACAGAAATGATACAGGATCTGGGCTGGACACCATTAAAACAAAGGCGGTTTTCGTTGCGACTGAATCTTCTCACAAAATTCCAATCACCAACTTACTCCTCCGAATGCGAAAATATTTTGTTGACACCGACCTACACAGGGCGGAAAGATCACCACGATAAAATAAGGGAAATCAGAACTCGTACGGAAAGATATAGGTGTTCATTCTTTCCGCGCGCTATACGAGACTAAAATAATAGAGAATTGTGAAGGTGGTTCGATGAACCTTTTGCCAGGCACGTAAATGTGATTTGCAGTGTATCCATGTAGATGTAGATGTAGAACTCCCACAACCTCTCCTAACTGTAGCTTACTCATACCCACAAGTCCATCGCTGTAAGTCGCTCATACCTATCCACTCCCAACTGCCCTGTCTCACTCACTTATTCAGCCGAACTTATTGTCATTATCTCTTTCTCTCTCTCAGTCACTGTCTCCTGTGTCAGCCACAATCCCATCTGTTCTGTCCTACCACTGCAGCCTCCTCTCACTGTCTGTCTCCCTCTTGCTCTCTCTCACAGAGAGTATCTCATTCCTTTCTTCCTACTTCTGCTCTCTTCTTACTGTCACTATTACTTTCTTCGTCACTGTCATCGTCATCTGCTTTGTCTCACATTAGCAAAGGCTCTTACCCACTTCCACTTCCTACTTCTCTTTACTCCTCGGAGCCTCTTGGCTCTCTCCCTCACGCTTTTTCCTAGCACTGTTGAGCCATTATCAACTATATTCCACTGCCACTGTGTACCTCTCTTTCTCTCGCACTGCCATTAACTCCTTCGCTCTTTCTATGGCGCAGCCACTGTTTACTATCTTTAAGGATTTACTACTTCTCGTGTCTTTGCCACTGGCCCTGTCGTCTACTCTCTCAGCATAAAAAAAGTGCGAATATATTCGCATGCGCAAATTTTTAAGAAAATTTTTAAAGGCGCTGAGGAAGGTACAGTGAGGTAACTGGTAACGAACTTTTCAATCAGAATCTTTTAAATAAACGGGAACATATTCGCAATTTTTTGTGCTCCAATTGGAGCATTTTCCGCTGGTTCCCTTGTTTTCCTTGTTGGAGCAGGGCACGAAACTCATATGAAGAGAAACGTATTGGTCAGTAAAATTTAAATAGTTTACTTATGTGAAACTGAAATAATGGAAAACTGATATTACACCCCAGACCGCATTTTACGTAGAAAGAGAGAGAGAGAGAGAGAGAAAATCTTGCTAGGTCACTTTATAAGCTACATTTCGTCTCACACTGCAATTTACCCGCGCATTTTACGTATACAAGCAGGGCAACTTTGAACCTCTGTATCCCGGAAAAGAATAAAGACGCGTAGAAAATTTTCAAGTTTGCCCGAGATCGGTACGAATGTATAGATGTGAGTTACTGATTCCTATTCACCACTTCCATACAGTACAATAACAGAAACTCTTCTACTGAATAGAAGGAGTTGCAAAGGTGAAACTTTTACAGTCTGTTTTTAAATTTTACTCAGCTGTCTGTCAATTAATTTATATCACTGGGTAAGTCGCATTTTGTTGCAGCATTGTGCAAAGCTCTTTGTGCTAAAGGTAACCTTAATGTGGAGTAATGAACGTGTTTTTACTTCTGCTGCTGTATTAATGTTCATCATTGTTCCTTTTGAATCGTAGTGTATTATTTGCACTACTATGAGGGATTAAATATAGTGGGAAGCAGTCGGAATATCCAACTTCTTAAGGAGGTATCTCCAAGATGATAGTGGGTGCGCACCATATGTTATTATTCTTACAGCACGTTTTTCAACAATGAAAACTTTCATTCTTAAAGGTGAATTGCCCCAGAACATATTCCATACGACACTGTTGAATCAAAACATGCAAAATATGTCAGCTTACTGACTTGCCTCTCCCCGAGATTTGCAATGACTATAAGTGCAAATGTGGCTGAACTAAATCATTTTAGCAGTTTCAAAATGTGTTTTTTGCAGTTTACGCTCTGACCAATATGGACACCTAAGAACTGTGCTTATTGTATGTCAGACGGAAGGTCGTTTGCACATGTGAAGAACAACAGTGCAGCCTCGGGGAACGCCATAGATGATTTCTCCTCAGTCAGTATTACGTCCTCAGACTGTAATGGGTGAATTACTAACCACAACATTCTGAATTTTTCGTTAGATGTGATATTACCCACTGACTGGCTATACCGTCAGTGCCATAAAACTTCGATTCATGTAAGAGAATACTGTGACTCGCACAGTAAAATGAATTAGATAGTTCACAGAAAATACCAACCGACGCTACTTTATTATTTAATGCTTGTAAAATTTGGTGAGTCAATATGAAAATGGTATTCTAGCCGGAACAACTCCTCTCAAATCCAGACTGGGGTTTGCTGAGAATGCTACTGTTGCTAACGTGAGGGTTATTTAAGAATGAATCACAATCTCAAAAATTTCGGAAAATGATGTCAGCAATGAAACAGGTCGATAATTATTGACATCTCTCTCATCATTTTTCTTAAAGAAGTGCTTGACGATGATATATTTCAGTCTCTCTGGAAAAATGCCTTGAGTTAGTGATGCACTACACATTTCAGGTAAGACTGGGATATTTCGAGGGAACAAATCTTTAGTACCCCTTTGTAATCATTATCAAAACTATATGAGGCTTTAATTTTGAAAAACTGTCTAATTTTTTTAATTCAGAAGCAAAAGCTGGTGATACATTCGTATAATTGAATTTCATGAAAGTTACTTTTTCAGTATACTGCTGTGATTTTCCCCTTGAAAGGTCCGTCACTACACTTTCTACTATATTTATGAAAAGATTATTTAATATATTTGCTACATATAAATCATGATTTATTGCCCTTCCATTCAATTCAGTAATGAAGTTATCCTGTTCTGTGGCTGGTTATCCTGTCCATTGTCTCACTACTTTGTATAGTCTCATGTCTGTTGTTCGAATTACTAATTTCTGACTTTATGTGAATGTTCCCTGATTTTTTAAATAATCTTTCTTAGTAATTTTGAGTAGTTTTTGTAGTGTGCAACTACTGCAGGATCTCTACTTGTTCTTACTCACAGATACATTCCCCTCTTCCTTTCACCAGATACTTTTATCCCTCTAGTAGTCCATGATATTTTACATGACTGTTTAGTGTTTTTTCTGACTATCTTACGTGGAAAGCTATTCTCAAATAATGATATCAATTTAACATGGAATAGATTAAATGTTTAGTTAGAATTCGGTTCATTATAAATTTCATCCCATGACATCCTTTGTAAACTATCGTTAAAACCTTTTTTCCTTGAGTCTTTAAGTATTCTGATTTACAATGAGGAATTCCATTCTATGAGGCACTCAGTGGAAGTCAGTTAGAACAATTAAAATGCAAATGTTTTTAAGAATAGTTTACAGGAAGAGAATCGAGAAGGAATTTATAATGAACCAAATGCTAACACAAAATTTAATCTATTCCACGATACATCCATATCGTTATCTGAAAATAGCTTTCGACATCAGCTGTCAGAAAGGTCATTGAACAACCATGTAACAAACTGGATCACTGGAGGGATAGAAGTATGTTGTGTATCCAATTAATTTAGTTTTCCTTCTCTATAATATTTTAATCTATGCCATAACTTGAGAACTTCTTTGGGAATTTGGTCATTAGATTTCTCAGGAAATGATATTTTTGTGGCTCTTCTCGATATCCATATCTCTGTTGTATTTTTTTTCTTTTCGTGTTTCCCCAGAGTTCACCCTTTACATGCAAAGCTCATAATTTTCCAGATAAATTTATTGATAAATTTCTTTGTTGTTTGTGTATTAAGATGCTTGTTTGTCAATAAATTATCTCTAAAGCTTGTTCAGTCGCCGCAATCGTTCTTTTAATATCAATTATACTTCTCTAGTCATCTGTTATTGCATTTTCCTAGCGGCAAAATTGATTTACTTCCCTTAGTATTTTATTTTATATTTTAATGTTTGTCCTTTCTTATTAATGTATCACCATTACTTTAGTCTTTTTTGTGTTTATTTTCATGTTTTGACTACCCAAGTCACCAGACAACATTTTTAACACACAGTTCATGTTATTTTTCAGAATCCGATAAGACTACTATATCGTTAGCAAATCGAATGCTTTGCATTTTTTCACGATTATTTAGATCCCTTTGGTACCGCTTTTCATTGTTCGTATTGCAATATCTATAAATAAAATAAATAGATGTGGAGAGAGAGGTCAGCCTCGTCAGACGTCTCTTCTTGTCCTAGTCTGTTTTTAATGCAATTGATATTTACTTCGGCACTCAGATTTTTGTGTGAAAATTCAGAGTGAATCTTTTACCTTTCTCGTCTATTCTAGTTTTATTCAGTTTACCGAACAGTGTCTCCCAGTTCACTCTATCAAAACAATTCTCTTAGTCAACAAATGTGGGGTACGTTACCCTGTTCACTGAGTTCTTCTTTCTAAGGTCATTCTTAGTGTCACTACAGCTGCCTTGGTTCCTTTTCCTTCCCTAAAACCAAATTCGTCTTTCCGTTAATGTTGTTTAAACTTAAATTTTAGTCTGTCTATGTGGAACTTTTGAATCATGGCTTAGTAATGCCAAAGTTCTATTAATGTGAACCATCATCCACATTCCTTGTCATAAGTATGGTAGCTGTTTTATTTTTTAGTAATGCCATAGATAGTGTTCCATCTGTATTTTATAGGAAGACTCATTTTAATAAAACCTTTCTTACAGCTAGGAAGAAATGGAATTTCAATGCGAAAACCATAAAACCATTCAGAACATGATAGTTGCCCATGGACAACGAAAACATTAATGGTGGGAATACTCAGCTGACTTACAGGAAAGGAGTGGTGTGAAGTACTCGACAACCGACCATACTTCGACACGTGGACGCCCCGTCGATTTCACCATAGAAACGAAACGAGAGATCATTGTGCATAGCATCTTAAATCCTCGATAAAATGAGTTACACTGAGCAGCAATCAAATGACGACATATGCAGAGAGACAACTCCCTCCGTAAGTAAGACAGCATCACCAGACGGCCAAAGATGACCAACGCCAGGCATTATCGATAGTGAAACATTAATTAACGACTTTTGAGCGAGTACCGCAAACTCTGTCCGTCTGTCCCCCAAACAATTACATCTTTTGGTCGTTGGTTTGTGTATCCCCAATCGCTGGGGACTTAAGTTAACACGCATAGCGATCTCTTGTTTCATTTGTGCGTTCAGTTCTCGAAATATCTGTGGTTGCCGAGAACGTTACAGGGCCTTTTCCAGTAAGTTATATGAACATTCGATGTGCTGGCAGAAGCTCTAGTTTTCCATGATGAGAACTACTGGGAGACAGAGGAATTCAAATAAATGGCGCAGGGATATTTTAGACTGGAAATTGCAATGTAAACGAAACGCTGGTGGAGGAGGAGGGAGGGCGGGGTATTTACCTTTTTTTTTGAGCCATCAGTCTTCTGAATGGTTTTTTGCGGTCCACCCCGAACTCCTGTCCTACGGCAACCTTTTCATCTCAGAGTAGCATTTGCATCATACGAGTACGCCCTCAATTATTTGCTGGCTGTATCCCAATCTCCGTCTTCGACTACAGTTTTTACTCCCTGCAGATCCCTTTAGTATCGTAGAGGCTATTGCCTGATGTCTTATCATGTCCTGTCATGTTCGAAATTGCGAGAAAAATATGAGTAAGCCACAGGAGAGACGAGACATATACAATATGCACAAGGAACAAAGGAACAAGAGGAACAATAAGACTGAAAACGAAGCGCTTAGATTAAAAAGCGCATAGGACAGGAAGGCAGTTTTCGCCTCTACTGCTCAGTGTATAAATCGAAGGAGCATCGACGGAAATAAAAGAAAGATTCAAGAGGGATTAAAATTCAGGATGAAAGGATACCAATGATCAGACTCGTTGATGAGGTTGCTATCCCCAGTGGAAGTGAAGAAGATTTACAGGATGTGTTGAATCGAATGAACATTCTAATGAGTACGGAATATGGACCGAGAGACAAAAGTAATCAGAAGTAACAGAATAGCTAAAAACTTACTTCAAAATTGGTGGTCACGAAGTATACGAAGTTAAGGCGTTCTGATACCGTGGAAGAAAATAGCCCGTGACGGATAAAACAAGCAGGACGTAAGACGCAGACTAGTACAACCATAAGCTGCATTCCTGGGAAAGAGGAGGCTACCGGTATCAAACACAGGCCTTAACGTGAGGAAGAAATTTTTGAGATTGTATGTTTGGAGCTCAGCATTGTATGTTAGTGAGCCATGGACAGTTGGAAAACCGGAACGGAAGGGAATCAAAGCGTCCGACGTGTGGTGCTGTAGAAGAATGTTGAAGGTTAAGTGGGCTGATAGAACACATAGAGAAGATCCAATGAAGGATGGCGCGTTTCGTTACGGGACCGATTAGTCAGCATGAGAGTATGCTCAAGAATGTCCAGTGGCAGGCGTTACAAGAGAGGCTTTGTGCTTCAGGGAGAGGATTACTATGAAATTTCGTGAGAACACTTTACGGGAAGGCTCGGCCAACGTATTACTTCCTCCCATGTACACATCGCGAAATGACCATAACGAGAGAATTCGAGAAATTAGAGTTTATACGGAGGCTTATTGAGAATCATTTTCCCACGCCACTTCGCGGGTGGAAAAGGGAAGAGGGGGATCAGTTAATGGTACGAGATGTATCCTCCGCCAAACGCCATTAGGTGGCTTGTGGAGTATGATGTCGATGTAGATAAGGAATGAGGAAAGTCTCCGCAGAATCGGCGAAGAATGGAATATATGCAAAACACAGAATGTGTAGGGGGTGTAATACGAGAGCTGTTCGGAGAGTAAGGCCCGACCGATCGCGAAGTGGAAAATACAGTGAAAATCAAATATGTTTTACCCGTAACAGTTAGCTACATCTTCCAGCTACTTCTCTACATTGTCGCCGCTGCGGCTGAGACTTTTGTCACAGCATTATACGAACTTTGTAATACTCCCGTCATAAAAGGCAGCCCCCTGTGCTTTCTGCCAATTGTCTATGCTGATTCGCAGCTTTGTTGTGCCAAAATGCTGCCCTCATGTGAAGCACTCAAGCACTCCGTCTTCAGGCCACAAGTGGCCCATCTGGACAATCCGACCACCGTGCCATACTCAGATGAGGATGCAGATAGGAGGGGCATATAGTCGGCACACCACTCTCCTGGTCGCTATGAAGGTTTTCTTTGACCGGAGCCGCTACTATTCGGTCGAGTAGCTCCTCAATTGGCATCACGAGGCTGAGTTACCCATCCAAGTGCTGGCCTCGCCCGATAGCGCTTAACTTCGGTGATCTGACGGGAACCAGTGTATCTACTACGGCAAGTCCGTTACCAGCAGTTCATGCGGGCAGAGTTGAAAATTAGAGGGACCCAAGGTCGAACTGTATGGTGTGTGATCGAACACATCCCATCAAAAACGCTTCAGGGGCGTCTTGACTGCTTCGGCTGAGAGTTGTCTTGAGAAAGGAAATGCATGACACTTACGTTATGTGGGGTTGCATGAAATCAGGCGAATTCTCTCACAGGCACTCATACTTGGCGGGAGAGACTATTTTCTATGCATTTGCACGTCCAGATTGTGCCCTCAGAACTGAAAAGCGAGATGTGAGGCGATCGTCTGGCGTACTAAAGAAACTTTCCTAGACATCTATGCAAATCTTCATCTGACGATCGATCGGATCTTAGTTTCTGAATAGCCCTCGTAGAATCATCAGTTCTGTAGTCAGCGGAAGTTTGGAAGGTAATAATTGTAGAGGGAGACCAATGCTTGAATATAGTAGCCGGGTCTAAATGGATGTAGGTTGCAGTTGCTATTTGGAGATGAAAATTCTTGCGCAGGAGAGAGCAGCGTGGAGAGCTACGCACCGAAGACCATAACAACAGCAGATTTATATTTTGTTGACACACAAACCCTTGGGGGGAGGGGAGAGGGGGAGGGAGGCTGGGTGCGAGGTGGAAGAAATAAGAACACACAGTATGGTTTACTAAAACCGTTATACAAATTTTAAATTAAATATGCAAAAATGGAAATATGGAAAAACTGTCAGAAGACGACCTTGGGGAAGAACAGTTTGGATTCCACAGAAATGTTGGAACACGTGAGGCAATACTGACCTTACGACTTATCTTAGAAGAAAGATTAAGGAAAGGCAACCCTACGTTTCTAGCATTTGTAGACTTAGAGAAAGCTTTTGACAATGTTGACTGGAATACTCTATTTCAAATTCTGAAGGTGGCAGGGGTAAAATACAGGGAGCGAAAAGCTATTTACAATTTGTACAGAAACCAGATGGCAGTTATAACAGTGGAGGGGCATGAAAGGGAAGCAGTGGTTGGGAATTGAGTGAGACAGGGTTGTAGCCTCTCCCCGATGTTATTCAATCTGTATATTGAGCAAGCAGTAAAGGAAACAAAAGAAAAATTTGGGGTAGGTTTTAAAATCCATGAAGAAGAAATAAAAACTTTGAGGTTCGCCGATGACATTGTAATTCTGTCAGAGGCAGCAAAGGACTTGGAAGAGCAGTTGAACGGAATGGACTGTTTCTTGAAACGAGGATATAAGACGAACGTCAACAAAAGCAAAACGAGGATAATGGAATGTAGTCGAATTAGGTAGGGTTATGCTGAGAGAATTAGATTAGGAAATGAGACACTTAAAGTAGTAAAGGGGTTTTGCCATTTGGGGAGTAAAATAACTGATGATGGTCTAAGTAGAGAAGATATAAAATATAGACTGGCAATGGCAAGGAATGCGTTTCTGAAGAAGAGAAATTTGTTATCATCGAGTATAGATTTAAGTGTCAGGAAGTCGTTTCTGAAAGTATTTATATGGAGTCTAGCCATGTATGGATGTGAAACATGGACGATAAATAGTTTGGACAAGGAGAGAATAGAAGCTTTCGAAATGTGGTGCTACAGAAAAATGATGAAGATAAGGTGGATAGATCATGTAACTAATGAGGAGGTATTGAATAGGATTGGGGAGAAGAGAAGTTTGTGGCACAACTTGACTAGAAGAAGGGGCATGTTCTGAGGCATCAAGGGATCACAAATTTAGCATTGGAGGGCAGCGTGGAGGGTAAAAATCGTAGAGGGAGACCAGGAGATGAATACACTAAGCAGATTCAGAAGGTCGTAGGTTGCAGTACCTACTGGGAGATGAAGGAGCTTGCACTGGATAGCGTAGCATGGAGTAGCATGGAGAGCTGCATCAAACCAGTCTCAGGACTGAAGACCACAACAACAACATGTAAAAATCGTTACTGTTAGTAGAAAATGTTACTTGAAGAAAAGAGTGTACCCAATTGAAAACTATGATTTGATCAAATGAAAACTCTCTGCTGCATTTTGAAGCCTGGATATTTTTTATTTATTTGTTTAACCTGATCTGATTAAGGCCATGAGGCGCTCTCTTACAACGCACCAGGGTCTTTTATGACAGAAGATGGAGTTGACTACGGGGAAAATAATTTTCTGTGCTGTGTAATATGGGGCGAGGTGGCTGCCCTGTGTGTGTGCCGTGAGGGCATTACGGCAGCGACTGCCCACCCCTGGCGTGGCAAGCGGCGGGGCGGCCGAGGTTAGCTGGCTCATTATGCGCGCGCACGCCCCCATCAGCTGGCTCGGGCTGTTCTGCTCTGGTGAGGTGTGGTGAGGCCCCATCCTTACGAGGGCCGCGCCACCGGCCGCGGTTAGCCGTTACCAGCACCTGCCTGCCGCCCACCACGTGAGGAACGACACCTATCTGCGCTCTGGCGGAAGCCCATGGCCCACTCCACAGCTTTACATACCATTAGGCCCCATTCTTTTCATCCTAGTTCCTACAACAAATCTTGCGAAAATATACATCTGTGTCTACATATGCAGTGCGGAAAAAAGACGACGTGTGATCCGATAACGGTATAAGCCAGAGGGATACTATTTGTACTAACATTGGTTTCCAGGTCGGCCGTCAACAGATAGAATAGTCGCATAGCTACTAGAGAGTCATCTGTGTCTAACCTTAAAAAGAAAATGATCACAGCCAGAAGGCTCAGTATGGTGCAGACGTGTGAAGAAAGCTGGCAGCCACGCCGTGGAGACGCACTCGTGCTTCCTACGGCCAACTGCGCGGGTTGGGAGAGTTGCCACACAAGTTGGACTTGTCTGAGCCGTGCACGGCTAGTCTTCATGCCATTTATTGATTGTCGTCTTCTATTACGGTACTGCCGCCTCGTTTTCTCATTCCGTTTACTGGCGTCGCTAACTTCCTGCCTTACTTGCTCGTGCGCGGCAGCAGCAGTGCGTATCGATAGCTGCACTGTCGTACCGTCGCTGGAGCGACCGATAGTATTTCCGGGTCGTCGTGCGTCTGGCAGTCAGTTGGAGACGGACCAGCATGCAGTCGGGACGCAGCAGCAGTGAAGTCGGGCACGGAGCGCCGGTGAGGCGTGGACAGCCAGTGCTCTGGCGACACGCATGAAATGTCCGGCGGAGGCACATTGGAGCGGGACGACCGTTGGTTGGTCGTTCGGTTGGTCGTCTCATTGGTCGACGGATATTTGGTCCTTTCACCGTTTCCGGGCCTGGGGAGTTGGTCGGTTGGCGTGGAGCAACGAGGAAATCTCCGCGCCCCGTAGTTTGGACTCTGTGTGGTGTCGGAGTGTGTGATGCTCTTCCCATTGCTATGAGGCCGTGGCTCACCGATCCCAGACACGAAAGTTGAGTTTTGATTTAATCTACCAGCAAGTCACGACTGTTCACATTGTGTCCTTTGGATTTCGTTGTCGGGTGTTGGACATTCCCGCGAGCAACAACGCGTGTTTTCAAGTTGGCAAATTTTAGCCATCCTCCGGTGGAGTTTAACTGTACCTGGTGATTCTGAATTGAAGTGCACCAGCGGAATCTTCTGCCTTAAGGCCGTTAACATTCCGGTTACCTGTCCTGGCCGCTGACGCAAATTGAGACAGTGTAATTTCCTCATCGTGTTGTCGCTGTCCAGCACGGTGTGTAGTTTGACAGCTCAATGTATAATTGGTTGTGGACGCCAATACCTTCTACTTCGTTCCATTGAACGGTCGGATGGAGCGGAAGGTATCTTGCCGGTGGGTCCGGTGACTGTCTGTCGGTTGGGTTGTGGTCGGATGAACAGTGGTTGGGCCGACTGCCTGTCTCACCTAAGCGAGCGTCAGTGTTTGAATTCCAGGCCGACCCTCGGAATTTCTGAGCGCAGTAGGGTGTACTGCCTTTTATTATTTGTTCTTGTTGTTTGTATTTGTATGGCTTCTAGGCGATTTTTCAATTAAGGTATTTTGGCCTTAAGGCGTAAGATTGTTTGGGTCTTCACCCTAATTGAAAGAACTGATTTAAGATAAGGCCTTCTGCCTTTTAAATTTCTGATTTTGGCTTGAGTCTTAAGTTATTGGCTTCTAGCCGATTTCAAATTAAAGTGGTCTTGCCCTTAAGGCATGAGAGTGTATGGCGTATTCAGCCGGTCATTAAGTTCCAAAAATTAATGCTGTGTGTTTTTTTTTTACTTTTCTTGGCTCTTGTAATGTTTGGTCAAATAAAGAGAGTTGTATGTTCGAGTGTAACTGACAGCCGCTTATTTTAACCCCTTTCCACAATTTAAACTACCTGTCCTGTCCTGCGGGTTTAGCAGGGCGTCTCAGTGTCGTCGTGCAGCGATGCTGTTGTCAGTGGCGACGTGAACATTCTCACACCCGTAGACGAGGTTTTGGACGAGCACGCAGTACGTCGTAATGTAAGAGCAGTAGAGGCATGTCGTACAGCTAACACAGGACAAATACAAGGGTTTGTACGCCCAGACGTGTCAACGTGAACGGTTGCGAACCGGTTATTAGCAATGGGGCAATGGACACACACATCTCTAGCCCGCCTTCCTCTCACGCCACAGGTCGACTTGTGCTGTCAGAAGATACTCTGAAGATGGTATAGCGCACCGAGTTCTTCAGCTATGAAAGCAGACGTTGCCTGCAAGCAGCGATGGTCGTTTGCGCCTACACATAGACCTGGTGAGCGCTGTCTCGTGGGGACACACTGACCCCAGCGTAGGCCTTCACCGAGCGAGGTGGCGCAGTGATTAGCTCACTGGACTCGCATTCAGGAGGACGACGGTTCAAACCCGCGTCCGAGCATCCTCATTGTTTATTTAAAAAATTAGGGGATTAAAGGTAGCGTACAGAATAGAGTTTATTTGTTTATTTAAAGAATTTTTCAGGAAATCGATCACTACCCCGCCCCCCTCGCCAACTCCCCCCTCCCACTCCCCTTCTCACCTGGAAATCTGCGGTTCTGTGGTGGAGAGAAAGTATCTCACAAAGGATAATTCAAGAGTATATTGTTCTTTTATTTTAGAAAAAAATCAGTTTGCCGAGCTTGGATTTCACTTGCTAATTATACCCTGACGTTTGGAATGATGCAGGTCTTCTCAGAAGTAATTACATCGATCGCATTCCTTTTTTTCCGATTGCGCAAGAAATACCGTCATGAAACACACATCACACATAATTACGCACAGTTAGAAACCTTTCGATCGTGAAGCACGCACCGCCCGCTGTGCCCTGTCCACTGGACCACACAGGACGCCACCACACACGCTTCCCAGGAGTCGAGATGCAGCGGCGTCCCCCACGAAGTGATGACGCAGCCATCAGCTGACGAACCAAGTGCAGGTGTCTGTTCGGGTCCCGCAAGGATGAGGTAGCGGCATCCCTTTCATACATGACACCTGAGAAATATCGGTTGAAATACGTGTTCACATAGGCACCCTCTCTGGCGCAATGACGCAGAGCTGTGGATCCAGCGCTGAGAGAGATGTAACGCGACAGCCCGTCCATTACTTATCAGTCCCTTCCCGGAAATTGTAAAATGCGGCAGAAACAGTTAACCATTGCTTCTGTAGGATCTTTTGTGACGTCTCAGCTTGACTGCATGGAAATTCTTGCCATAACAGGACCTGTTTACGAAAATAGCCCAAAATAATACCGAATGCATTCATCCTGACGGTCCTAACGAGTCACCACGTGTTCGCTTCCTGGAAATCGTGACGTCCTGATTTCAACATACGTCTCAGAAACGGTAAACGTTCTCTTTGCTAAAAGCCCTCATCGTGTCTGTGCACACTCGCGAAAACACCGATAATAATAAAAGCATTCCTATTGTTTGGCAAGAGAGCACAGACGGGAAAATTGGAACAATTACTCAGACAATTCGAGGCACTGTCCCACAGAAGAGAACTATGGCTGGAAATTTCGGCGTCCTACACCGACTGGTCTGGAGATGTCCTAATGCCACAGTGGCGGATGAGTGACGGCATCCCCTCCAGAGATGGTCTGCTTCAACTTTTCTTTGAATTCTTCTTTTCTCAGAGCTTTTCGTACATACTTTGCATCCATCTTGTTCGAATCAGTTTGGTGTAGCTACAGTTAAATATTAGGATTGCTGCTGAATTCAGATACCGAACAATGTACCGGATATGTCTCCTCTTTATGACCGTAGTTCTGGAACGAATCTCAGTATCTATAGCACACCTAAATTTCCACATAAAAAAAAATCATTCCCCTTACGACTATCGGTGTGCTGTATCTGTACCTCCCTCACGATAAGACACACAGTCATTTTCTCTGGACATTCCTAAACATAAGCCACAGAAACTTTACACTGCAACATATATGCATTTCAGACAAACAGTGCAGTTATCGTTTATATGTGTACATCACCTGAAAAAATTATGGATATGGATATGGATATACTCGTCAGTGTATTGAAATCACAATTCACCATGTCCAAACTATCCTTCCATTATGACTAGTCATACGTACTTTCTTTTTTTTTACGTGAATAATAGTTTGATTACTTCCCACAAACGTATGTCGGAACATAAGCCACGGTACCTTCTTATCCCAGATGTGACGTGTAGTGCATCCACCTCTGAACATCGGTCTGGATATGTACGTCTAAATGTTGTGACATACGTTTGTGGGATGTAATCAAACTGCTATTCATGTAAAAACAAATTACTTATGTCTAGTCATAATGGAAGGCTAGGTTGGACATGGTCAATTGTGATTTCAATACACTGACGAGTATATCCGAATGCAAATGGTGATAGATTCATTTCGTAAACGAGTGTACAATATAGCAACGCATGGGCTGTAGTGTAGTGTACAAACAGGACAGACAATACAGCTGTAGAAAAAGTCCCCTCATCAGGACGTCACGATTTCCAGGAAAGGAACACGTGGTGACTCGTTAGGACCGTCAGGATGAATGCATTCGGTATTATTTTGGGCTATTTTCGTAAACAGGTCCTGTTATGGCAAGAATTTCCATGCAGTCAAGCTGAGACGTCACAAAAGCTCCTACAGAAGCGATGGTTAACTGTTTCTGCCGCATTTTACAATTTCCGGGAAGGGACTGATAAGTAGTGGACGGGCTGTAGCGTTACATCTCTCTCAGCGCTGGACCCACAGCTCTGCGTCATTGCGCCAGAGAGGGTGCCTATGTGAACACGTATTTCAACCGATATTTCTCAGGTGTCATGTATGAAAGAGATGCCGCTGCCTCATCCTTGCGGGACCCGAACAGACACCTGCACTTGGTTCGTCAGCTGATGGCTGCGTCATCACTTCGTGGGGGACGCCGGTGCACCTTGACTCCTGGGAAGCGTGTGTGGTGGCGTCCTGTGTGGTCCAGTGGACAGGGCACAGCGGGCGGTGCGTGCTTCACGATCGAAAGGTTTCTAACTGTGCGTAATTATGTGTGATGTGTGTTTCATGACGGTATTTCTTGTGCAATCGGTAAAAAAAGTAATGCGATCGATGTAATTACTTCTGAGAAGACCTGCATCATTCCAAACAGCAGAGAATAATGAGCAAGTGTAATCCAAGCCGCGCAAATTGCATTTTTAAATAAAAGGACAATACACTCATGAATTTCCCTTCGTGAGATTTCCCCTCCACCACAGAGCTGCCAGTTTCCAGGTAGAGGAGGGAAGTGGGTGAGAGGCATGGGCGAGGAGGACAGGGAAGAGGTGGGGGGAGGGGGGTGGTGATCTATTTCCTGAAAAATTCTTTAAATTAATAAACAAATAAACTATATCCCATACACTGCTTTTAATCGCTTAAATTGTTTAAATAGACTACTACACATTGTGTAAATTGTTTAAACAATATTCCATACACAGCAGTCGATTTTTGTACAAATTATTTAACTAAACAATATTATATACGTAGTATAAATAGTTTAAACTATATTCCACACACTACAATGGAATTCCCTCGAAATGACAGATCAACTGAGTCTTCTTACCGCCAATTATTGAGGGGGAGGGTGGAAGGGGAGGGGTTTTACCATGGAGAGAGAGGTTAATTAATTGATGAGTTTAATTATGTAGTCAATTAAATTGATAAGAGTGAGAGGGGCTATTCTAATAACTCAAACCTGTAAGTTTGTAGCAGCGAGGGAGGCCGGTTTCCTGGGAGTGTTTGTGTGTGTGTGTGGGGGGGGGGGGGGGGAGAGGGAGGGGGGGAGCAATAGTTTAAGTGTCTGTCAATAACAGGAGAATAATACGTTCGCCCCTGAGTGTATATCTATCCCTGATGTAGGCAACCCACGCTAACAAAAGTGCTAAAACGTAATTTGCCCTACTACTACACTACTGGCCATTAAAATTGCTATACCAAGAGGAAATGCACATGATAAACGGGTATTCATTGGACAAATATATTATACTAGAACTGTCATGTGATTACATTTTCACGCAATTTGAGTGCATAGATCCCGAGAAATCTGTACCCAAAACAACCGCCTCTGGCCATAATAACAGCCTTGATACGCCTGGGCATCGAGTCAAACAGAGCTTGGACGACGTGTACGGGTACAGCTGCCCATGCAGCTTCAACACGAAACCACAGTTCATCAAGATTAGTAATTGGAGTATTGTGACGAGCCAGTTCCTCGGCCACCATTGACCAGACGTTTCCATTTGGTGAGAGATCTGGAGAATGTGCTGGCCAGGGCAGCAGTCGAACATTTTCTGTATCTAGATAGGCCCGTACAGGACCTGAAACATGCGGTCTTGCATTATCCTGCTGAAATGTAGGGTTTCGCAGGGAACGAATGAAGGGTAGAGCCACGGGTCGTAACACATCTGAAATGTAACGGCCACTGTTCAAAGTGCCATCAATGCGAACAAGAGCTGATCGAGACGTGTAACTGATGGCACGCCATACCATCATGCCAGGTGATACGCCAGTATGGCGATGACAAATACACGCTTCCAATGTGCATTCAACACGATGTCGCCAAACACGGTTGTGACCATCATGATGCTGTAAACAGAACCTGGATTCATCTGAAGAAATGACGTTTTGACATTCGTGCACCCAGGTTCGTCGTTGAGAACACTATCGCAGGCGCTCCTGTCTGTGATGCAGCGTCAAGGGTAACCGCAGCCATGGTCTCCGATCAGATAGCCCATGCTACTGCAAACGTCGTCGAACTGTTCGTGCAGATGGTTGTTGTCTTGCAAATGTCCCCATCTGTTGACTCAGGGATCGAGACGTTGCTGCACGATCCGTTACAGCCATGCGGATAAGATGCCTGACATCTCGACTGCTAATGATCCGAGGCCGTTGGGATCCAGCACGGCGTTCCGTATTACCCTTCTAAACCCACCGATTCCATATTCTGCCAACAGTCATTGGACCTCGACCAATGCGAGCAGCAATGTCGCGATACGATAAACCGCAATCGCGATAGGCTACAATCCGACCTTTATCAAAGTAGGAAACATGATGGTACGCATTTCTCCTCATTACACGGGGCATCACAACAACGTTTCACCAGGCAACGGCAGTCAACTGCTGTTTGTGTATGAGAAATCGGTTGGAAACTTTCCTCATGTCAGCACGTTGTAGGTGTCGCCACCGGCGACAACCTTTTGTGAATGCTCTGAGAAGCTAATCATTCGCATATCACAGCATTTCCTTACTGTCGGTTAAATTTCGCGTCTGTAGCACTTCGTGGTGTAGCAATTTTAATGGCCAGGAAGGGCAAACCTACGTTTCTAGCATTCGTAGACGTAAAGAAAGCTTTTGACATTGTTGACTGGAATACTCTCTTTCAAATTCTGAAGGTGGCAGGGGTAAAATACAGGGAGCGAAAAGCTATTTACAATTTGTACAGAAAGCAGATGGCAGTTATAACAGTGGAGGGGCATGAAAGGTAAGCAGTGGTTGGGAAGGGAGTGAGACAGGGTTGTAGCCTCTCCCCGATGTTATTCAATCTGTATATTGAGCAAGCAGTAAAGGAAACAAAAGAAAATTTTGGAGTAGGTGTTAAAATCTATGGAGAAGAAATAAAAACTTTGAGGTTCGCCGATGACATTGTAATTCTGTCGGAGGCAGCAAAGGACTTGGAAGAGCAGTTGAACGGAATGGACAGTTTCTTGAAATGAGGATGTAAGATGAACATCAAAAAAAGCAGAAAAGGATAATGGAATGTAGTCGAATTAAGTCGGGTGATGCTGAGGGAATTATATTAGGAAACGAGACACTTAAAGTAGTAAAGGAGTTTTGCTATTTGGGGAGCAAAATAACTGATGATGGTCGAAGTAGAGAGGATGTAAAATGTAGACTGGCAATGGCAAGGAAAGCGTTTCTGAAGAAGAGAAATTTGTTAACATCGAGTATAGATTTAAGTGTCAGGAAGTCATTTCTGAAAGTATTTGTATGGAGTGTAGCCATGGATGGAAGTGAAACATGGACGATAAATAGTTTGGACAAGAAGAGAATAGAAGCTTTCGAAATGAGATGCTACAGAAAAATGCTGAAGATTAGATGGGTAGATCACATAACTAATGAGGAGGTATTGAATACGATTGGGGAGAAGAGGAGTTTGTGGCACAACTTGACAAGAAGAAGGGATCGGTTGGTAGGACATGTTCTGAGGCATCAAGGGATCACAAATTTAGCATTGGAGGGCAGCGTGGAGGGTAAAAATCGTAGAGGGAGTCCAAGAGATGATTACACTAAGCAGATTCAGAAGGACGTGGGTTGCAGTGGGTTCTGGGAGATGAAGAAGCTTGCACAGGATAGAGTAGCATGGGGAGCTGCATCAAACCATTCTCAGGACTGAAGACCACAACAACAACATAGTGTTTAAATTGTTCAAAAGGCTCTGAGCACTACGAGACTTAACAAAAAAAAATTGTTCAAATGGCTCTGAGCACTATGAGACTTAACATCTGTGGTCATCAGTCCCCTAGAACTTAGAACTACTTAAACCTAACTAACCTAAGGACATCACACACATCCATGCCCGAGGCATGATTCGAACCTGTGACCGTAGCGGTCATGCTTGTCCAGACTGAAGCACCTAGAACCGCACGGCCACACCGTCGGCGCCAGTAGTGTATCATGAGGGCTAATTCCTCTCTCATGGGCGATACTAAGTGACCGGATTTGTTTGTAACTAGAATGTCTAAAAAATTTTCTTAGCGTTGATCCGTTTCTCAGGGCAGTGGTCAGACGATATTTACAGGAATACTGTTTGCCCCTACAGCCTACAGCATATGCGTACGACCTTATGGTCGCGCAATATCTGTTCTATCTTTGAATGACTCAGCTACAGATGTGACGGAATCTAATGATGGGGAGGACTGTTAATTCATGTCTAGTGATTCCGATTACTTTTGTCCATATTAGTTCGCTGTTTGATTCATTTGAGATCTCCTTAGTTTTCCCGTTGCACTATAAACACTCCTCCTCCTCCTGAAAGTCTAATACATCTTTATGAAATTTATTCTGCGTAGTGTCTATTTCGGGTTTTAGTCAACTGTCAGTTCCTAGTACGTTATGTAGACGATTGCATTTTCCGAGAGACGTGAGCTCTGGGACTTTACTGCGAACGCTCTGGCAGATAACAACTAATATTTTTATAGTCTCCCTCTCTAGATTTGCCGTCCGTCTGTTTAAATAATTGCTTTGTATGGGGCTGGATTTTTCAGTTGGAATTTCGCAGTTTCGTCTACAATGAGAAGTTCGTGACGTATGTGTGTATTGTGTGGAGGCAGCAGAAACTTGCCAAAACGTATATCTTAAATAAAACACACTAAACGTTTTCACCATCCATTGACAGAATTGGTTGTGACAACAAGGTTATTGCATGCTGAAGCCAGATTCACAATCCCTGTCATAATGGCTTCGCGTTGAGGATCTGCATTTCGTTTTGCTGGAGGAAAATCTAAAACTCAGTGTTGCTTTTATCTCAGTACTTAATCTTTTCACAGCCTTTTTGCTCTTTAAATGAAGTTTAGAAAATGTGAACCATTTTATACTTGATAACTGTTGTTGTTGTTGTCTTCAGTCCTGAGACTGGTTTGATGCAGCTCTCCATGCTACTCTATCCTGTGCAAGCTGCTTCATCTCCCAGTACCTACTGCAACCTACATCCTTCTGAATCTGCTTAGTGTACTCATCTCTCGGTCTCCCTCTACGATTTTTACCCTCCACGCTGACCTCCAATGCTAAATTTGTGATCCCTTGATGCCTCAAAACATGTCCTACCAACCGATCCCTTCTTCTAGTCAAGTTGTGCCACAAACTTCTCTTCTCCCCAATCCTATTCAATACCTCCTCATTAGTTACGTGATCTATCCACCTTATCTTCAGTATTCTTCTGTAGCACCACATTTCGAAAGCTTCTATTCTCTTCTTGTCCAAACTAGTTACTTGATAACTACACTCCTGAAAATTGAAATAAGAACATCGTGAATTCATTGTCCCAGAAAGGGGAAACTTTATTGACACATTCCTGGGGTCAGATACATCACATGATCACACTGACAGAACCACAGGCACATACACACAGGCAACAGAGCATGCACAATGTCAGCACTAGTACAGTGTATATCCACCTTTCGCAGCAATGGAAGCTGCTATTCTCCCATGGAGACGATCGTAGAGATGCTGGATGTAGTCCTGTGGAACGGCTTGCCATGCCATTTCCACCTGGCGCCTCAGTTGGACCAGCGTTCGTGCTGGACGTGCAGACCTCGTGAGACGACGCTTCATCCAGTCCCAAAAGTGCTCAATGGGGGACAGATCCGGAGATCTTGCTGGCCAGGGTAGTTGACTTACACCTTCTAGAGCACTTTGGGTGGCACGGGATACATGCGCACGTGCATTGTCCTTTTGGAACAGCAAGTTCCCTTGCCGGTCTAGGAATGGTAGAACGATGGGTTCGATGACGGTTTGGATGTACCGTGCACTATTCCGTGTCCCCTCGACGATCACCAGAGGTGTACGGCCAGTGTAGGAGATCGCTCCCCACACCATGATGCCGGGTGTTGGCCCTGTGTGCCTCGGTCGTATGCAGTCCTGATTGTGGCGCTCACCTGCACGGCACCAAACACGCATACGACGATCATTGACACCAAGGCAGAAGCGACTCTCATCGCTGAAGACGACACGTCTCCATTCGTCCCTCCATTCACGCCTGTCGCGACACCACTGGAGGCGGGCTGCACGATGTTGGGGCGTGAGCGGAAGACGGCCTAACGGTGTGTGGGACCGTAGCCCAGCTTCATGGAGACGGTTGCGAATGGTCCTCGCCGATACCCCAGGAGCAACAGTGTCCCTAATTTACTGGGAAGTGGCGGTGCGGTCCCCTACGGCACTGCGTAGGATCCTACGGTCTTGGCGTGCATCCGTGCGTCGCTGCGGTCCGGTTCCATGTCGACGGGCACGTGCACCTTCCGCCGACCACTGGCGGCATCATCGATGTACTGTGGAGACCTCACGCCCCACGTGTTGAGCAATTCGGCGGTACGTCCACCCGGCCTCCCGCATGCCCACTATACGCCCTCGCTCAAAGTCCGTCAACTGCACATACGGTTCACGTCCATGCTGTCGCGGCATGCTACCAGTGTTAAAGACTGCAATGGAGCTCCGTATGCCACGGCAAACTGGCTGACACTGACGGCGGCGGTGTACAAATGCTGCGCAGCTAGCACCATTCGACGGCCAACACCGCGGTTCCTGGTGTGTCCGCTGTGCCGTGCGTGTGATCATTGCTTGTACAACCCTCTCGCAGTGTCCGGATCAAGTATGGTGGGTCTGACACACCGGTGTCAACGTGTTCTTTTTTCCATTTCCAGGAGTGTATTTGAAATGATGAGCTCCGCTCTTATAATAAAGTGTTGAACTATCTTATAGAAAGACATACAAAGCGATTTTCTTGGCATAAGAATAGAAAATAACTGATATTTAATTAATAAAACTGCGCCTTAATGAGGCAATCCGTCGATGATCTAAAAACTTCTGTTTACTCTGAACGACAGTACAAATCGACTAACAGATTCATCAAACTTAAGCATCATGTATGATTAACAGGGTAGCGAAATACATTTATTTATTTGTTTTTGTGTTTGCCGAAACATGTTTCATCATAATCCATGGGCCTATCTCTGGTTTCACTTTAGATCAAATTGTATTTTCTCTGTGACAGTATGCCCTTTTCAGTCACAGATGCTCACGCTATTGTTGTGATAGGTCTGTACTGAGATCAGTGTTTTAGGCTTCTTGATTAGTGGCACTCCATCTTTTTCTATCGGGGTTTCGTTTTCCGCTTTTACTCCTTAGCGACACAATATCCAAGCTACTCCATTTCACATTGTTATTGTGCAATAATTTTAATCAGAAGTCCCTCTCCACCCCCCGCCCCCCAAAAAACTCACAATATTAAAAAAAGAACACTGTAAGAACTGTTGTACTCTGCATTTTTACAGACGTGTGGCTGTATTGTGTGGATACCCAAAGAAAAAGGAAAAGTAAACTAAAAAAAAAAAGATCCACTGAAGATGTTATAACTGTGATGAGACTTACGCGTGAAATAGCAGTAAGAAGGAGTGACGAAGTAGCCACAATAAACTGCTCTTCTGTTAGCTGCAGCTCTTTATTTTACCTCTATCACAGTGTTGTTAAGTCTCACCAGACGATGAGGTACCTTAGTCAGTGGACAAAAGAATTAACAGATTCACTATATTTGAAGCTAACAAAGAAAGAAAACAAAAGATGTTGATAACAACAACAAAATCAAAAAAGGTAGGAAAACCATTAACTTTTTCGACGAAGATTCTGACAGTGTGGGATAATACAGCGTGGCCGATGAAGATGAAGCATCTTTTCTCTGTTGTGAGCTAAGTACTCTATCTAACACAGAAAATTTAATTTTATCAGAAAGGGCAAAATGGGCTATTTGAAACATCTTTTTCCGAACTTAAAAATATTTGATGCGGGAGATTCAATGATTAATTTCCTGTTGCACCTAGCCGTGTTATATCTTTTTGATTTCTGTACAGTTAAATTATACGTAAACTATATTACGTCTTCTCGGTTCCTACAAACTGAAACTGTATGTCATATTAGGTTAGTTTCTCTTTTCTGAGAAAAGTGATCGGTCTCTGTAAACATTCCGATTTCTGTAGGTGTGGGGGAATACGTGAATTTTGGAGAGGGATGATCACCGTGTTTCGACCCAACTAGCCTTTGTGCTTCGTTGATTGCAGACTGTGAGCTAAAGGTACAGCTGAAGTACAACATAATTAATAATGAAATGATGACAGCTGAGTTTTTAAGTGTAAAATATTTAGTCTATTACAACTGAATATTTATGTACCTGCATCAACGAACAGGATGAATACTCACACACCATTACATCAGTTGCGATGTAAGATTTTACAGCTCTCTTCACGAAGCAGTTAGTGTTGACGAGCAAAATTCCTGGAGTATATACTGGTCAGGCCAGATGCTTACCTAAACATCTTACAATTACATCACGAAACCATTTCTAGAAATGAAATTCTATTAGAAAAAAGTTCTAACACCGTTACCTAATTAACCAGTTCGTTGTACATCCCTGTCGTTCACGTGTAAGTGACCTGCTGGGTTATCACTTCGCTAGAAGCTCCCGCCAATCACAGGATAATATGACCCTCACGCAGTTCATTCTTAATAAACCTTTAATATTGTGCTCTTATCAGATACATGAGCCTGCTTGTCATTCATCGTTATTTTTTCTGTTGACTGTTTTTGATATTTCAGTTAATCTGTAGCTGCTTTCTGATTCACTGAGGTGATTTGGTTTTTAAAGTGGGCTTCCCATTCTTTTCGTTTGCAGTTGAGCAGCGTACCCTAATTCTGTGCACACTTCAATCTAAGGTATCGAATGAATTCACGGTAAATTATATGTGAATGAAATTCCGTTATTTCCCAAGGGGTTTCTTAAAGTGCTGCACTTTATGCAGACGATAGTGTGATAGCAAATGTCGCTTGAACTGAAAATGTTACTCGAGTACTGGAGTGTCACACTAGTGCAGATTTCCGGCCGCTGTGGCCGAGCGGCTCTAGGCGCTTCAGTCCGGAACCGCGCCACTGCTACTGTCGCAGGTTCGAATCCTGCCTCGGGCATCGATGTGTGTGATGTCCTTAGGTTAGTTAGGTTTAAGTAGTTCTAAGTTCTAGGGGACTGATAACCTCAGATGTTAAGTCCCAAAGTACTCAGAGCCATTTGAACCATGTGAACTAGTGCGGATTCTTCGTTCATTCGTTTTTAGGTCATAGTCGCTACTGATTGCTATGGTTTTTTTTTCTTCTGACTTGTAACCAGCAACGACGCAACTAACTGCCACCATGATCGTGAACGGAAGGTTCCAAATGATTGGAAAAGTGCACAGGTAGTCCCAGTCTTCAAGAAGGGTCGTCGAGCAGATGCGCAAAACTGTAGACCTATATCTCTGACGTCGATCTGTTGTAAAATTTTAGAACATGTTTGTTGCTCGAGTATCATGTCGTTTTTGGAAACCCAGAATCTACTCTGTAGGAATCAACATGGATTCCGGAAACAGCGATCGTGTGAGACCCAACTCGCTTTATTTGTTCATGAGACCCAGAAAATATTAGATACAGGCTCCCAGGTAGATGCTATTTTCCTTGACTTCCGGAAGGCGTTCGATACGTTCCGCACTGTCGCCTGATAAACAAAGTAAGAGCCTACGGAAAATCAGACCAGCTGTGTGGCTGGATTGAAGAGTTTTTAGCAAACAGAACACAGCATGTTGTTCTCAATGGAGAGACATCTACAAACGTTAAAGTAACCTCTGCCGTGCCACAGGGGAGTGTTATGGGACCATTGCTTTTCACAACATATATAAATGACCTAGTAGATAGTGTCGGTAGTTCCATGCTGTAGTATACAGAGAAGTTGCAGCTTAGAAAATTGTAGCGAAATGCAAGAAGATCTGTAGCGGATAGGCACTTGGTGCAGGGAGTGGCAACTGTCCCTTAATATAGACAAATGTAATGTATTGCGAATACATAGCAAGAAGGATCCTTTATTGTATGATTATATGACAGCGGAACAAACACTGGTAGCAGTTAGTTCTGTAAAATATCTGGGAGTATGCGTGCGGAACGATTTGAAGTGGAATGATCATATAAAATTAATTGTTGGTAAGGCGGGTGCCAGGTTGAGATTCATTGGGAGAGTCCTTAGAAAATGTAGTCCATCAACAAAGGAGGTGGCTTACAAAACACTCGTTCGACCTATGCTTGAGTATTGCTCATCAGTGTGGGATCCGTAGCAGATCGAGTTGACGGAGGAGATAGAGAAGATCCAAAGAAGAGCGGCGCATTTCGTCACAGGGTTATTTGGTAACCGTGATAGCGTTACGGAGATGTTTAGCAAACTCAAGTGCCAGACTCTACAAGAGAGGCGCTCTGCATCACAGTGTAGCTTGCTGTCCAGGTTTCGAGAGGGTGCGTTTCTGGATGAGGTATCGAATATATTACTTCCCCCTACTTATACCTCCCGAGGAGATCACGAATGTAAAATTAGAGAGATTCGAGCGCGCACGGAGGCTTTCAGACAGTCGTTCTTCCCGCGAACCATATGTGACTGGAACAGAAAAGGGAGGTAATGACAGTGGCGCGTAAAGTGCCCTCCACCACACACCGTTGGGTGGCTTGCTGAGTATAAATGTAGATGTAGATTACGATTTGTACGAATTCCTTTGAAATATTGTTTAGCGGAAGACTTCGACACAGTTCAGTGACACTGCAAACGGCTAGCATTTGATATTCATACGAACAATACCGCTGAGCCCTTTTGACTGTTTGCGAGATACAGCCACGGTATTAGACTCGAATGCATTATATTCCTATCTCGAAAAAATTTTCCCGCCTTGTTTTTTCCTCAGTACAAAGGCCAAACTTCAATACCTGTTCGTTATTGCTTGGATGGTTGTGAGAATATTCTTCTGAGTATCCAGAATGAAATTTCACTCTGCAGTGGAATGTACGCTGATTGTAACTTCATGACAGAGTAAAACTGTGTGGCGGACCGGAACCCGAACATGGGACCTTCGTCATTCGCGGGCAAGTGTTCACTGACTTGTAAGCACTTTCCAGCGAAAGGAAAATGTTCTGGGTTCGAGCTTCGGTCTGCCACAAATTTTAATCTGCTACGAAGTTACAAATAAGCGCACGAACCTCTGCAGAGCGGCAATTCATTCTGAAAAGAGCCCCCTATGGGCTGTGGCTAAGCGTTATCTCCGTAACACGCTTTCTTCCAGGAGGGTTAGTTTAGCGAGGTATGCAGGATAACTTCTGTGGCGTTTGGAAGGCAAGAAATGAGGCAACGGCGGAAATGGGGCAGTTATCTTTGATTATTTCTTGGCCTGAAGTGTTATAATCTTATTTAAGTTTTTGTATTTCTGTTTTTTTTTTTAATTAAAAGGAGGGAACAACTATACAGAAGGCTCAAGTGATGAATTATTCTTGTGTTTTACGTGGTTACTGTTTAAATTGATCTATCACTAATATCAGGTCGCCAGTTTTGCAGGCTGGGCTGATTAGCCATATTGCTTGCTGGCCAGGTGCTGGTTGTCCGGCCGGCCAGCAGATCGTTCCGGTGTGCGTCACCGGCCGGTGGAGTTGCCGACGGGTTGCCTGTCCACGGTCAATTAAGTTCTTATGCTAACTGCGACGCTCTGCCCCAGGGATCTTCTTAATTTTCCGTACCTCGCTAAATTTGCCCTTGGCTGCGGCGCCTCCGGGAATCAAGCTAAAAATTGTGTGAATAGGAAGGTCTCAGGCCATCAGCCAGTTACTAAATTTCACCAAGTTAAACTCTATTGCAAGCTTGGTTCACCACACACACACACACACACACACACACACACACACACACACACACAGAGAGAGAGAGAGAGAGAGAGAGAGACACACACACACACCAAAACATACACACATACGTCATATATACAGTATATACAGGATGGTCCATTCATCGTAACCGGGTCAAATATCTCACAAAATAAGCGTCAAACAAAAATTCTACAAAGAACGAAACTTATCTGGCATAAAGGGGGCCCGCTAGACGTTTTTTTTTTTTTAAATAGAATACCCCCATTTTTATTACATATTTCTGTAGTACCTATAGAAATATGAATGTTTTAGTTGGACCACTTTTTTCGCTTTGTGATAGATGGCGCTGTAATAGTCACTAACATATGGTTCACAATTTTAGACAAACAGTTGGTAAGATGTAGGTTTTTTAAATTAAAATACAGAACATAGGTACGTTTGAACATTTTATTTCGGTTGTTCCAATGTGATACATGTACCTTTGTGAACTTATCATTTCTGAGAACGCATGCTGCTACAGCGCGTTTACCTTTAAATACTACATTAATGCAATAAATGCTCAAAATTATGTCCGTCAACCTCAATGCATTTGCCAATGCGTGTAAAGACATTCCTCTGAACAGCGAGTAGTTCGCCTTCCGTAATGTTCGCACAACCATTGACAATGCGCGTTGTCGATGGATTACGATAGCAATTGTCCTTCAACTGTCCCCACAGAAAGAAATCCGGGGACGTCAGATACAGTGAACGTGAGGGCCATGGTATGGTGCTTCGACGACCAATCCACCTGTCATGAAATATGCTATTCAATACCGATTCAACCGCACGCGAACTATGTGCCGGACATCCATCATGTTGGAAGAACATCGCCATTCTGTCGTGCAGTGAAACATCTTGTAGTAACATCTGTAGAACGTTACGTAGGAAATCAGCATACATTGCACCATTTAGATTGCCATCGATAAAATGGGGGCCAATTATCCTTCCTCCCATAATGCCGCACCATACATTAACCCGCCAAGGTCGCTGATGTTCCACTTGTCGCAGACATCGTGATTTCCCGTTGCGCAATAGCGCATATTATGCCGGTTTACGCTACCGCTGTTAGTGAATGATGCTTCGTCGCTAAATATAACGCCTACAAAAAGTCTGTCATCGTTCCGTAATTTCTATGGGCCAGTGGCAGAACTGTACACGACGTTCAAAGTCGTCGCCATGCAATTCTTGGTGCATTGAAATATGGGTGCAATCTATGTTGGTGCAGCATTCTCAACACCGATGTTTTTGAGATTCCCTATTCTCGCGCAATTTGTCAGCTACTGATGTGCGGATTAGACGCGACAGCATCTAAAACGCCTACTTGGACATCATCATTTGTTGCAGGTCGTGGTTGACGTTTCACATGTGACTGAACACTTCCTGTTTCCTTAAATAACGCAACTATCCGGCGAACGGTCCGGACATTTGGATGATGTCGTCCAGGATACCGAGCAGCAAACATAGCACACGCCCGTTGGGCATTTTGTTCACAATAGCCATACATCAACACCATATCGACCTTTTCCGGGTAATGTATCACGAGGGAAATGCCGTGGGCACTGGCGGAATGTTACGTGGTACCACGTACTTATACGTTTGTGTCTATTACAGCGCCATCTATCAGAAAGCGAAAAGAGTGGTCCAACTAAAACATTCATATTTCTATACGTACTACAGAAATATGTAATAAAAATGGGGGTTCCTATTTAAACAAACGTAGTTGATATCCGTTTGACCAATGGCAGCGCCATCTAGCGGGCTAACCACAGCGCCATCTGGTTTCCCCCATCAACCTACACGAGTTTCGTTCTTTGGAGTTTTTTCGTTTGACGCTTATTTAGTGACATATTTGGCCCGGTCACGATCAATGGACTACCCTGTATATGGAACTGTTATCAATTTACACAATTTTTAAGCCTCTACAGGTCTGCTTGCTGTCAGTGTTTTTACATTTGATGTATTCCTTGTATCTACCGCTGTGGCCTTATGCCATTACACTCTTAAATTGTTTTGGGAGAAATGTAAAGTATCTTTATCTAACTCTATTAAAGGGTTTTTAAGCGAATATTTCTAAGACTTCCGGGGCTCTTTATTAATCTTGACATTGTTGCAATATTGAAAAATTCCGAGGCACCTTCTAAGCTTTTTGGCGCTTGGTGATCATTGATTTTGATCTTGCTGCAAATTTCATTTTAAAAGGGAATTTTAAAGTATATTCTGAGCCTTCTGTCGTTCTATGATTACTATTGTTGATCTTGTTGTGATTTGTTTATTTTTTAATAGATTAATTTGAAAACGAATTTTTAAGCCCTTCTGGCCCTCTGTGTTGTTACCTGCCTTTTTGCTTCACTCCATGGTAAAGGATAATTTAAACGTTTCCACCAAAGAAATCTAGACGCTGTCAATAACAAGTGATGTTGACGCTGGGGCTTGGCCCTTGCATGAATTCCTGACGCCATCAATGAAAGACTTTGTGAACAGTAGCAGACGTCATTAAATGTGGATAAATGCTTACAACAGAGAGAAAGAACCCGATAGCGTCTGATTACATAATCAATGATAAACATTTTTAGTCTGTCAAATTTAGGTCTAATACTAAGGTGTGATATGATGGTGGATGATAGAATGAAATTAGTACTGAGGAAGAAACGTGGTGTACTTAATGTTTTAGAAGGGTTTAGCGCAATTAATTATAGAGTATTCCAGTATTCCAGTTTTCAGAATGAATTTTGTCTCTGCTGCAGAGCGTGTGCTGATTTGAAGCTTCCTGGCAGATTAAAATTGTGTGCCGAACTGGGACTCAAACCTGGGATGCTTGCCTCTCGCCTGCAAAAACACTCAGCTATGTCTCGGTCATGTTCTTTCTTCGAGGGGTACTGGTCTTGCTAGTTTCGCAGGGGAGCTTCTGTGAGTTCTGGAAGGTAGGAGACGAGGTCACTGGCGGAAGAAACGCTGTGAGGAGGCGTCACGAAATCGTTCATGCGTGGGTAGCTCAGATGACAGAACACTTCCCCGAGGAAGACAAAGTTCGTGATTCGAGTCCCAAGCCAGAGCATAGTTTTAATCTCCCAGGTAGTTTGATATTATTTCAGTGTTTGGAATCTTTATCAAGTAGGCATAACGCCAGACATCGAACGAATTCACAGACGCGCTGGTAGGATCGTAACAAGTCCACACCAATGTGCAACACAAATGTTTCGAAAACGTACGTGCGAATCTTTCGAGTAAAGATGACATGGTTCTTGTGGAGCCCTGAAGGTTCAATTTAGAAAACGTGTATTTAAGAAAGACTCTCCTTTCATTAGGCTGACACCATTGTACACCTTGTGCACGATTCACGAGAATAAGATTAGAGTGATCAGGGCACAAACAGAAACGTGTTGGAAAGAATTTTCCTCGCCCAGTTAGCAAACAGAATATGAGAGAAAACTGATAATAATACACTCCTGGAAATGGAAAAAAGAACACATTGACACCGGTGTGTCAGACCCACCATACTTGATCCGGACACTGCGAGAGGGCTGTACAAGCAATGATCACACGCACGGCACAGCGGACACACCAGGAACCGCGGTGTTGGCCTTCGAATGGCGCTAGCTGCGCAGCATTTGTGCACCGCCGCCGTCAGTGTCAGCCAGTTTGCCGTGGCATACGGAGCTCCATCGCAGTCTTTAACACTGGTAGCATGCCGCGACAGCGTGGACGTGAACCGTATGTGCAGTTGACGGACTTTGAGCGAGGGCGTATAGTGGGCATGCGGAAGGCCGGGTGGACGTACCGCCGAATTGCTCAACACGTGGGGCGTGAGGTCTCCACAGTACATCGATGTTGTCGCCAGTGGTCGGCGGAAAGTGCACGTGCCCGTCGACCTGGGACCGGACCGCAGCGACGCACGGATGCACGCCAAGACCGTAGGATCCTACGCAGTGCCGTAGCGTACCGCACCGCCACTTCCCAGCAAATTAGGGACACTGTTGCTCCTGGGGTATCGGCGAGGACCATTCGCAACCGTCTCCATGAAGCTGGGCTACGGTCCCACACACCGTTAGGCCGTCTTCCGCTCACGCCCCAACATCGTGCAGCCCGCCTCCAGTGGTGTCGCGACAGGCGTGAATGGAGGGACAAGTGGAGACGTGTCGTCTTCAGCGATGAGAGTCGCTTCTGCCTTGGTGCCAATGATGGTCGTATGCGTGTTTGGCGCCGTGCAGGTGAGCGCCACAATCAGGACTGCATATGGCCGAGGCACACAGGGCCAACACCCGGCATCATGGTGTGGGGAGCGATCTCCTACACTGGCCATACACCTCTGGTGATCGTCGAGGGGACACTGAATAGTGCACGGTACATTAAAACCGTCATCGAACCCATCGTTCTACCATTCCTAGACGGGCAAGGGAACTTGTTGTTCCAACAGGACAATGCACGTGCGCATGTATCCCGTGCCACCCAACGTGCTCTAGAAGGTGTAAGTCAACTACCCTGGCCAGCAAGATCTCCGGATCTGTCCCCCATTGAGCATGTTTGGGACTGGATGAAGCGTCGTCTCACGCGGTCTGCATGTCCAGCAGGATCGCTGGTCCAACTGAGGCGCCAGGTGGAAATGGCATGGCAAGCCGTTCCACAGGACTACATCCAGCATCTCTACGATCGTCTCCATGGGAGAATAGTAGCCTGCATTGCTGCGAAAGGTGGATATACACTGTACTAGTGCCGACATTGTGCATGCTCTGTTGCCTGTGTCTATGTGCCTGTGTTTCTGACAGTGTGATCATGTGATGTATCTGACCCCAGGAATGTGTCAATAAAGTTTCCCCTTCCTGGGACAATGAATTCACGGTGTTCTTGTTTCAATTTCCAGGGGTGTAGTATTATTATGCGATCTGACCTCGTTACAGGGATGTGTAGACGCAGATGTAGCACGAGTGGAGGTACGCAGATTACACTTTTGACAAAGAAGCACGTGAAAATTGCAACGACTGTTCGATCGCGAAGCTGAAGTATCCAATGGGTCGGACACCAGTCATGTGATCGTTGTCATATGACGTGTTGACAGGCGCCCATATGCCTTGCTCATATTGTGGCATCAAGCAGTCAGGCCTGGAAGATGAGTGGTCTGCCAAGCGAGTGGACTCATTATTATTTATCGAGTAACATCAATGACTGATTATGAGCTCTAGTACCCACAATTAAGCTACAAATTATTCTCCTGTTTGAATATTACGCAACGGAAACGGATAACGCACATCTGACTAATAGTAATTTACACAACTCTGATTGTTCACTACCCTCTGGCAATACCACATTTTCTTCCTTACCCAACGGCTTTGTTCAACACGTGGCCATCGCACTGAATATGAATTGCGCACACATTATAAATTCTGGATGTCATGACAACATACTATTCGAAGAAAAAATCCACCAATCTTTTTCTTTTCATTATCTTTTTTTTATTCCGATAAATTCTATAACCTAAACACACCATTACATTTTATACAACAATTACACATGAGAAAGTCCGCCCAGTGGGCATGGCTTTACATTGGTGATTCTCTACCTTATGATCTCGTAATTATCTAACGCTACAGTGCACTTTCTGGATAGGATGGTGGATCTTTTGCTATATCTCACACTTCGACTCTCACACCCATCATCACGAAAATTTCCTCCAGACCGAGCGGTACAAAAAAGAACATGCATAACCCATTGCCTCTGAACCTATCTTGTTACTGTCCCACGAAAACCACACATACTTAAATTACATGAAATACATTACACTGGCAGCATACAATACACCACGAAGAATAGTCCCAACGTTAGAATCACTTCACTTTCAACTTTTCCACTTCAATTAGTATTCAACCCAGTTTCACACGACTCTGCCCCACTTCGTAATTTTTCTTGCCTACTACGAACTCTGGAGGATATATGCACGTCTTCATGTGCAATGTAAGCCAAGTGGCATTGCTGGATAGACGGCTGACTCACCTTGCTTCTCTCTCAGAGTATTAGAGTTTGAATCAAGGGTCACAAGGAAACATAACACGCAAAGTAATATTAAGATCATATTCGCCACACACGCGAGTCCTCAACTGGTACCATGGACGAGTAGATCTGCTTATCCTTAATGTCTCGTACACAGATTGAGAATCACACAGTACTCACCACGTGGAAGTACTCGTCTCTAATTTCAAGTCCTGCACACGCCATTTCTGAAATATTTCCAACTTATAGTACACACGCCAGTAATTCAGCTTAACTTTAGCACTCGGAAGTATTTCAACTTAGTACTAGCACTCACAAGTATTTCAACTTACTGCTACACGTGGTTTCATTGTGACCGTTGGTCGCTTCCGAAGATTACTACGATCCCCTTAATACTACGTGCCTGTCATTTAACTCTCCCCCCAAAAGTTCCTGAAATAGAGAAATTGTTATTCCAAGCTACTCTTAAGTATTTAACACCCATACCATTCTCTCCACTCTTTTGTCTTCACGCAGCACACCTAAGACAGGTCTTACCAACACAAGATCCATGGCCGTTCTTCAGGTCATCTCGCACCTCCGCCGAGGTGGGGGAGCACCATGGTTCCGTATTGGTCAGCCACGTTTCAGACGCTCAAAGCGCAGGTAAATTTCATCTCTTTGGTTGCACCAAAGGTGACCAAAGGACCGTCTCAAAGATGATCATATATTGCCCACTCACTATCTGCGGTTAGCAGACGACCATACATTCATTCATTTCACAGATCTCACAAAATTGGTTGTAGGGATTTGTTTGGTGGGAGTGGTTCAATTGGCTCTGAGCACTATGGGACTTAACATCTGAGGTCATCAGTCCCCTAGAACTTAGAACTACTTAAACCTAACTAACCTAAGGACATCACACACATCCATACCCGAGGCAGGATTCGAACTTGCGACCGTAGCAGTCGCGCGGCTCCGGACTGAGCGCCTAGAACCGCGAGGCCACCGCGGCCGGCTTGGTGGGAGTGCACATGTGATCAATTAAATAAATAAATTGTCATTCTTTCCTACACTGGTGTTCGGCTTCGGTGTACTAAGTGTAATGGAGTTATTATTACAAAAAGTATGTTGTTGTGAGTAGAATAACGAAGAATGTTGTATCTATTTTCAATGTCGGGCAGTACTGTACCCTTTCAGTGTTATCGCCCGTGTTTTCCATCCTCCGCTGTATTCTCAAGTTGGGGGGCAGAAAAGGTTCTGATGATATTATTATCACTGCAGACAGTCCGTTAGAAAAAGTATACGAGAAGAATAAGCGATAGGAAAATTTTACTTAATGACTGTGGCCTAGACCACCTACCCGAAAGTTCAGCGCTAGTGTATCCTTTCGTCCACAGCACCGTCTTTCATACAAAGACTGGAATGTTCCAATACAGTTAAAAATTTATGTACCAATTAAGGTAACTCAATTCTTATAACATCAACTCAGTCCTTAAAATTGTTTCGTAGACTAAATTGTTTCAGTACTATTCGTGTACTTAAATCGGAATCACTTCTTCTGCAAGACGACAGAAGTTTATCGACCGCTTGCTCATGAACATAATCGTGTTATTTCTATTGTGACAATCACTTAATTCGTTTCTAACTCTCGCAATGATACATAAACAGTCATGTATAATGTACAGCACGGAAATTCACATGATAGAGTTAATTGTTCCGACACATGATCCGTTCAGAGATGCCCCACAGATATACACGAATATATGTTCTAACACGAGAAAATCGTCTTGAATCATACTCTGAAATGTATTACATAGGTTCACCATCATCATCTCGCACAGTTTCCAGCCTCTGGCCGGATCTGTATGGAACATAGGCCTAGTCTTCTGTCTTGCCACCATCTCTCCACCTTGGTCCAGTCTCCTCCTTTCTTCTGGACGCGTTCCTCTACTTCTTTCAACCATCTTTCTCTCGATTTCCTCTTGGTCTCTTTCCTTCCTGTTTCATCTCGTGTAGGCTTCTGGGTATCCTCTTCCCCTCCATTCTCTTAACGTGTCCATACCATCTGAGCCTTGATTTCTCTATCTCCTCCCGTAACGGTTCCACCTTCATTAACTCGATGATCCTCTCATTTCTTAACCTGTCTATCTATGTCACTCCGATACTGTTGCTCAAGAATTTCATCTCACTAGGTTGTACTTTGCTTTTCTCTCTTCCTTTCATAACCCAGGTTTCTAATGCATATGTCAGGATCGGGACATAGTATGACCGGTAGATAACCTTTTCACTGATTTGGTATACATTCTTGCTCCATATCAGGCTTCTGACACTCTTCCGAAATGCTTCTGCTTTCCTCCTCCGCTCGTTTATTTCACTGTCGTTTTTTTCCATCTTCTGTAGGAGGCTTCCTAGGTATTTGAAACTCGCTGCTCTCTTCAATCGTTCCCCACCAATTGTTATTCCAGTCGATCCTCCCCCCTTCTTTCTTGTTGTGATACTCATCTCACTCTTACTTATATTAAATTTCATCCCATACTCTTGTACTGTTCGTTCCCAAACGTCCAACTGTTCTTGTACTTCCTCCTCTTTATTCCCCAAAATCATCAGATCATCTGCAAACACGATAGCTTTCATCTTCCTTTCACCAATTACTTGTGGTACTGTACTCATTACATCATCCATCACTACAATGAAGAGTGATGGTGAAAGTGCACTTCCCTGTATCAAGCCATTCTTCTGTTCAATCCAAGTTGATTTCTCTCCTCCCACACTTCCATGGTACATTTCCCTTATGCTCCAAATAATCTGTTTTTCTATTCGTTCTCCAGGGCTTTCCACACTTTGCTTCTATGTACACTTTCATACGCATTTTCAATGTCCAGGAATGTCATTAATAGATCTATTCCATTTTCATAGAGCTGTTCCTGCAGTTGTCTTAAAGCAAAAGTTAGATCCACCGTGGACCTTCCTGTTCTGAAGCCATGTTGCACTTCTCTCATTCTTCCTTCTAATTTTGCCCGAATTCATGCTTCCAAAATTTTCTCAAATATCTTTGCACAATGGCTCATCAATGTTATCCCCCGATAGTTCTTGCACTCTTTTTTATTTCCCTTCTTAAAGATTGGGACAATTATTCCCTTCTTCCAGTCTTCTCGGATCATCTTCTGTCTCCACAAAATTTTCATCACTCGATATAGTCACTGTATCTCCACCTCTCCTGCTTCTCTCACTATCTCTACACTTAGCTCATCTAGACCTGGTGACTTCCCCCCTTCATCTTGTGTAATGCAAAATTGTCCTCAAGATGTAACGAGAGGCGGAGTGGCCTCTATAAACTGAGGCAGGCAGTATTATCTTGTCAGTAAAGAAATAACAGCACAATTGATCGGTCAGGTGTGCTCATTGACGTAGAACGTCGACTGCTGGTAGTACGTCATCTGAGTAACAGTTCTATCAGGGACATTTTCAAACATTCTAAATCTGCCCAGTTCGACTGCTGGTGATGTGACTATGAAGTGGAAACGCGAAGGAACAACCAAAACATGTCCAGACAGACATCATGTACTGACGAACGGGTGCCATCGGCACTGCGGAGGGTCGTTGTAAAAAATCGCCGGATGTCAGCGGCAGGAAGCATTCGTGAGTTCCAAATGGCTACCAGCAGTCTAGCTAGCACAATGGTTGTGTGTATGAAGTTAATAATAAGAGGAATGGGATACAATGACATAGCAGCTCCTCATAAACTACGTATTGAGATGGTACAAAGGGCGAAGCGCCCAGACAGTGGATGACTGGAAACAAACCGCAGTAACTCACGCTGTACCGTGTGGCAGCCAGATGGAAGAGTTTGGGACAGGTGAACGTCTGGAGAATTTCATCTGCCATCATGTGTATTGCCAACAGTGAAGTACCGAGGAGGGTTTGTTACGGTATGAGGCTATTTATCGTGGCTAGGTTGCTGTTCTTTTATTAAGCTTCAGAAGGGTAAAATTTTACAGCATCGTGGACTGTTGACAGTAGAAGAACAGATTGGAAACGATGACTGGTCGTATAGCAGACCGATCTGTTCTGTCATAGAAGCATTCTTTGGACAATAATATTCCTGAAATGGACTGACCTGGCCAGAGTCTCGACCCGAACCCAATTAACAAATCAGCAGTAACAACTCACATTAAAGACACAGGCCATCCTTTGAAAATCGAAGACAACCTCGAAATTTTACACAAAATAGGAAAAAGTAAAAGAATGGATATCATGGAAGGAATGGAAATTTTCATACATAACACAAAGCATGGAGATAACTTTCTTAATGAAATAACTGAGTTCAAAAACTCTGAATTCTTCAACAGTCTTAAGCCAGTTCTAACACAATAGATTCACGATATGTCAATGTAAATAATTGACTACAAATCTGGCAGTACCAAGAATAAAGCTCCGCCATTACACCCGTGATGCAAATGACATTTTCGTAACACATAACTGATGCAAATCTATCTGCATCCTAAACAGGCTGTGATATGCATAGTCAACCACAAAGAAGAAAACCAGCAGAAGATATCACTGATTTCGATTTCTAGCTATACACTGCCCCCCCCCCCCCACCTTCCCCCCAAATGCCACACCAGCAGCTACAGTAAAAAACAATGAACAAAGTGTTCTAGATTAATCTAGTTTAAGACTGTTTATTTTTAAGTAACATTTCTCTACGTATGTATGTATAAACACCTGAAGATGAACAAAACATATTCGAAACGCGTTGTATTATGTCAGATTAAGCATAAAATAAAAAGTGACTGGTGGCAGAAACTTGAAATAAATAATTATCCTACACTGTCACGGTTCACAAACATAGACATTATGGCTGAAAATAATTAATAAGCAGTGTAACGCCTTCGGGATGATTTAGAACGTCGACTTCCCTCGAGACCCCAGCGTCCTGCATCTCTACCTCTCTGCTTTCGGCACTTGCAAAAGAGTGAGCTGAATCCTCCTCCTCATCTAAGGGTCAGCGCAGCAGATTGCTAAAAGGAGGGGCCCCTATTCGATCCCTGGAGCGGCTGGAGATTTCTACGATTGTGGATTCGGTATTGCCTTTATCTTCGTATCCCCATAACTGACACGAAAATCGCCTGTGTGGCGTCACATGACAAGACGAAGCCTTCGTACCAAGGTGCGGTTTGGCCCCAATGAATGTTTTGAATCAGCCGGCCGCTGTGGCCACGTGGTTCTAGGCGCTTCAGTCTGTAACCGCGCTGCTGCTACGGTCGCAGTTTCGAATCCTGCCTCGGGCTTGGATGTGTGTGATGTCCTTAGGTTAGTTAGGTTAAAGTAGTTCAAGTCTAGTGGACTGATGACCTCAGAAGCTAAGTCCCATAGTGCTTAGAGCCATTTGAACCAATGTTCTGAATCGTCGAAACACACTGTCGTGTCATATTTCCACTCTTGAGATTACAGCACGGGTATATACCGAAAGCCGGTACTTAAAGAGTAAATAAATAAAAAGAGTGAGCTGACGTTCCTCCACAGGCATTTACACACATAATTAAAGGGTCCTGAGCAGAGTTCGAGCCATCATAAAGCCGAAGGGTGGACGCACGCTATAGCCTAGTTCTACACTAACAGCGGATGTGGACCGCAGTTGAGAGCCCATACATCTTGTGATCAACGACCAGTGCCATGAGCGTTTCTGGCCATCATGTGGTCTGATCCACTCTCGCCCGAATTAGGACAAGCACGCAGTCGCTAGTTCAGTCTCCTACAGTACATTGACTCAGTTACTAACAGTCACGCCTTGCTGCTATTCGGATCGTGATCTGCTTTTGACATTAAATTTGTTACTCCCACCATCAGTTCTTATTCAGTATCTCGCTCACGACGAATTTGGCTTTATTTACAAGCTACGTTTTCGTATTAGGAGCGGACAATAAACGATCCATATTAATGTTCATTTATAGACGTCCCAAAACTTCTTATCAAACACAGTACGTAAATCACAAAATAATTGACGTTTTATTGCTTAAACCTTTTAACTTAATATTTTTTCGTATGCTCCGGTGAGCGAGCCAATCTCCTTCATTTCTCTGTATCGGAGGTTTCCAAATGCTGTGGATTTTCACTGCAACCGCCAAAGGCCGCCTGCCGAAGAAAGGAACTCGACTTTGACTGCCGATTACCGTTTGCGGCATGCAACGATATGCAGCTTATATAAAGCATGACACGCCGAATTAGTCGAGTCGCCGGCCGGTATGGCCGAGAGGTTCTAGGCACTACAGTCTGGAACCGCGCTACCACTACGGTCGCAGGCTCGAATCCTGCCTCGGGCATGGCTGTGTGTGACGTCCTTAGGTTAGTTAGGTTAAGTAGTTCTAAGTTCTAGGGAACTGATGACCCCAGATGTTAAGTCCCGTAGTGTTCAGTGCCATTTGAACCATTAGTCGAGTCACCGTGTGGACGGGATCGCTCTCTCTCCACTGCTGTGGCAATCCAAAATTCAGTTTGTGGGGAGTGATTGTGGCTCTGTACTGTAGCGACAGGGAACTGTACTGGTGTGTTTCGAACCCGCAGACAGTCACGTACCCTGTGAGGCGTGTACGGCCAGAGGCAGGCTGTCGGTGAGAGCTGGCTGGGCGGTGTCCCCCTTGCCGGGCGGCTGTGGCGCTAAGCCGTCGGATAGCGCGCAATTAGCCGCGGGCGAGCTGGGGGCTGTTCCCTGCTGTCCTCTGCTATCCTGCCACCACACACATGGGAACATCACAAGGGTACTGCTTACAAACGCTTACCCGACAGCGGCTCTACCATACATACTGCAAGAGTCGAAATGAGGAGTACAAGCTGTGAAGAACCAGCTCATGAAACGAAAGGGGTTCATCGTCGGAAATTAATCAAAGAACTGAAGAAATACAGAAAAACTCAAGCTGATAACAACGATTGCAGGCAGATTTACACAGATTGAGCTGACAAAGGTCATGAGATAGCGATCTACACACATACAGATGGCGGTAGCATCATGTACACAAGGTACAAAAGGGCAGCGCATTGGCGGAGCTGTCACTCGTACTCATGTGATTCATGTGAAAGGTTTCCGACCTGATTACGGCCGCACTACGGGAGTTAATAGACTATGGTGGTTGGAGCTAAACGCACGACACAATTCATTTCGGAAAGCGGTTGGAGATTCAGTATTCCGGGATGCAGACTGTCAAGAGTTTGCAGAGAATACCAAATTTCAGGCATTACCTCTCACCACGGACATCGCAGTGACCGACGGCTTTCACTTAACGACCGAGAGCAGCGGAGTCTGCGTAGACTTAACACTGCTAACAGAGGGGCAACACTTTATGAAATAACAGCAGCAATCAATGTGGGACGTTCGACGAACATATCTGTTAAGATAGTGCTGCGAAATTTGGCGTTAATGGGCTATGGTACTTGTCAGGTGAGTCCCGATTTTAGTTGGTAAAAGCTGATGGTAGAGTGTGATGCAGACCCAAAGAAGCCATAGACCCAATGTTTCAAGCAGGTACTGGGAAAGCTGATGCTGGCTCCATAACAGTCTGGACTGTGTTTACGTAGAATGGATTGGTTCAACTGAACCGATCATCGACTGCAAAAGGCTATGTTCGGCTACTTGGAGACCATTTGCAGCCGTTCATGAAATCCATGTTCCCAAAGAGTGTTACAAGTTTCTGGATAATTCGAGCGAGTGCTTTGGCTATCCAGCTCATCCGACGTGAATCTTATCTGATAAAATGGTTAAAATGGCTCTGAGCACTATGGGACTTAACTTCTGAGGTCATCAGTCCCCTAGAACTTTGAACTACTTAAACCTAACTTACATAAGGACATCACACACGTCCATGGCCGAAGCAGGATTCGAACCTGCGACCGTAGCGGTCGCGCGATTCCAGACTGTAGCGCCTAGAACCGCTCGGCCACTCCGGCCGGCCTCATCGGACATTCATGGTAAGTAATCTAGAGGTCAGTTCGTGCACAAAATCCTGCACCAGTAACATTTTCGCAACTAATGACGGCTACAGAGGCAGCATGACTCAATATTTATACATGGCACTTCCAATGACTTGTCGAGTCCATGTCACGCCGAATTGCTGCACTGAAACACAAATGGAGGTCCTACACGACATTAGCAGATATCCCATAACTTTTGTGACCACAGTGTATTATTCACTAACTAATAGGGGGACACCAAATGCATGGACTGGACAACAACATGAAAAAACCGTGAGACTTGCTTACTTGAACATAAATGAAAATGGTTGCCGAACCTGAAGACTGTGCTGCTGCGTGTACCCCGAAATGCACCTATGCAATCTCCTCAATACGTTCAAGTGTTAGTCTGCTCAGAATAGTGTTCTGTGTAGTTGTGAGTGCATTATATCGCAGCCAAGTAAATTAGAACGTGGGCAAATTGGTCGTGCTCGCATAGTGGGTAAATTCTTAACCAAGATAGCCGAAGTGGTTAATGTTTCAAGAAGCATCATACTGAAGATGTACACCGCATATAGAAAGAGAGGAGAAACATCATCCTCGCTCTGTTTTAACGCGGACGAAAGCGTGTATTGATTGATAAAGAGGGACGCTCATTGAAGAGGATTTTGACAAAAATATAAAAGGAAGACATCTGCGAAATTCACTACAGAACCGAGTGTCACACTTGGGAAGCCTGTGAGTTCCAAGACAACACCAATGGAATTACAGAGTGAGATAGAATTCCAAAACGCCTGATCAATGTTGAAAATTACCGTAAAAGGAAACGTGCTTTCGAAGCTATAAGACATAGACTGTGGAGCAGTGGAAGGAAGTCATTTGATCGGAAGTTTCTTGCCCCTCACTGTTTTCAACTTTTGGATCAGTTTACATCCCAAGAGCTAAACACGGTGTGGGTCCGCTGAAGATCTGGGCAGCAATATTATAGTATTCCATGAGCCCCATGGCTACCCTGCACTGTCGCTTTACTGTCAAGGACAATGTGACCGTTATGGGTGGTCAGTTCCATCCCATGGTGTAATGTTTGTTCCCCAATCGTGATGCTGTCTTCCAAGAAGCAGGGCCACTATTCACACATCGTTCAGGACTGGTTTTGTGACCACGAGGATGAATTATCTTATCTCATCTGGTCACCACTGTCACAGGATCTCAAAACTATTACTTCTTTGCCGTCCACTTTGGAGTGTGTGTGATATCTTACGGGACTTAACTGCTAAGGTCATCAGTCCCTAAGCTTACACACTACTTAACCTAAATTATCCTAAGGACAAACAGACACACCCATGCCCGAGGGAGGACTCGAACCTCCGCCGGGACCAGCCGCACAGTCCATGACTGCAGCGCCTCAGACCGCTCGGCTATCCCCGCGCGGCTACTTTGGAGTGAAGAATGCATGATCACAGTCCATCTCCATAAACGTTACTTCAACTTGTCACAATGTTACAGGGAGTAGGGCTGAAGATTCTCTTGAAAACCAGACAAGACCTGTATTTATCCATTCCGAGATGACTGGAAGCTGTTTTAAATGCCAACGGTTTTAGTACGCAGTATTAAGCCTGCTAAATAAAATCATACAAAATTAATAGAGAAAAATTAGTACACAGAACTGGTCCCAACATGAGAAAATTCGGTGTAGTGAAGCTGCTTAAGTTGCTTAATAAAAGGAACTTTTCCAATTACATTCCTTTCGGAGTATGACATGACTTAGCTCCATTTTTAGCAATCATACATGGTCCCTTGCTCAACGAAGTATACGAACCTAAATACTGGAACGTTGCACGGGTCACACAAATACGAAAGTAAACAGAAGTAGCCCGTGAATTATAGACCCACACCATCCGAATGACAGCTAACTCCTTTTTTTTATGGTCCTAAGACTTTGCTGTCCACAGGCAGGAGAACGGATTAGAGGAAATATGATTCTGCAATTGGACAAAGCGAGTGTTCGGTACTCCCTGAACGATAACATTGTCGGTATGTATATTACTTGACTGTTATGATCCGCGACATGTTCAATCAGCTCTTTAATGGACTTGTAATTATAGTACCGTGTCTTCTCATGCAGATGTTTCTGGAAAGAGTGACAGCTGGAAAGTTCCTGAGACCATGGCCGATTCGCCGTGCAACGTGTCTCTGTATATCTTACTGTATTTAAGCAGTTGTGACGGGTTGAAAGGTAATCGTGTAATCTTAGTTTCTCCACAGTAGTTATGTCGCCATAACATAATGGTGTGGTAAGGGAAATTTACGGTGATGTCGGCTGAATATTAATAGTTAATTATATAGCATAAAGTACGTGTCTGTTTTCAACAGGTTATAGAGAACTCATGCAAAAGCAGAAACTGCATTCACGTTTCACGTGGCAAAGATCGTAATGACATCGATAGCGGACGACTGCAGCAGTTCGAGCTGCAAAGATTCCACTTGGTAGCTTTCCAGAGGTTTGTAACACCAGATGCAAACACACTGTCCCCGTAATTTACTGGCGGGGGGGTTGTGGACGTGGAGCTGGTGCCCTATAGCATCGCAGTTGTAGTTCATAGAATTCAGATAAGCCAAATTTGATGGCCAAGAGATCACATGAGTTCATGCTCCTCAAACCAATGCAGTACGATTCTGACCTTGTCACACTCACAGTTACCCGTGTTGAAGGTGCCATCGATGTTGAGGAAGCCATCAAGCATAAAGAGTTACAGGAGGTCCCTAAAGATATTCACGTAGTCCGCAGCTGTCATCATACCTTGTGATACTGCCGCAGGTTCCGTGGAAGCTCAGTTGAGTGTCTCTCGGAACATAATACTGTTCCCACCATCCTGCGTCCGTGGAGAGCCCCATGTTTGGAGCAGCCGTTGACGTGGATGACGACGTATCCGAACACGATTATTGACATGGTTTAACAAGAAACGTGGTTCAACCCACCAGGTGCCACGGTTCCACTGATCTGCTGTCCATTGTCGATGATCACGTTTACACTGTGATCATAATTGACGATTATATGAGAATGCAGGCTTTCTCGGGGAATCTCTATGATAAAATTTTCTTTGGTTGGCAGCCGAGTCAATATGTTGCTCTCCAGCAACATTTCAGCAAGTTTCTTACTTCCCATCTTCGCCTGAGGATGACGATATTCTTGGGTCAACATGGGAAGAAATATGGGCCGTCTGCCGTGGAACACCATGTGCAACACTGTGCACTCAACGGTGCGCTCCAAAACGCTTTTTCCTGCGCCACCACTATCCTCTGTCCCGCCACTTGTCGCCACATGTCTTGCTTTAGAGAGTGGGCAAGCGTCCGATCCCTACGTTCTGTGGGCATGTATGGACGTCCAACTTTTGTCGCCTACTCGTGGGTTCAACATTCGTCAGCCACGTTCCGTAGAGACTCACAACAGCAGCACGCGAACAGTCGACCAGCTTCGCCGTTTCCGAGATGCTCTCTCCCAGGCACTGGGCCACAGCTATCTGGCTTTTCTCAAAGTCACTTAAGTCGGCGGATTTCCGGATTTGCGCCACTTATCGTCGATAGAGTGACTCCAAAATTGTTTCTGCCCCTCTCATATACTTCTCTTGCCGCGTCACGTGCTCTCAGCGGCACTGGCAGCTTACAACCTCGCGATGGGCAGTGGACATAATACACTCCTGGAAATTGAAATAAGAACACCGTGAATTCATTGTCCCAAGAAGGGGAAACTTTATTGACACATTCCTGGGGTCAGATACACCACATGATCACACTGACAGAACCACAGGCACATAGACACAGGCAACAGAGCATGCACAATGTCGGCACTAGTACAGTGTATATCCACCTTTCGCAGCAATGCAGGCTGCTATTCTCCCATGGAGACGATCGTAGAGATGCTGGATGTAGTCCTGTGGAACGGCTTGCCATGCCATTTCCACCTGGCGCCTCAGTTGGACCAGCGTTCGTGCTGGACGTGAAGACCGCGTGAGACGATGCTTCATCCAGTCCCAAACATGTTCAATGGGGGACAGATCCGCAGATCTTGCTGGCCAGGGTAGTTGACTTACACCTTCTAGAGCACGTTGGGTGGCACGGGATACATGTGGACGTGCATTGTCCTGTTGGAACAGCAAGTTCCCTTGCCGGTCTAGGAATGGTAGAACGATGGGTTCGATGACGGTTTGCATGTACCGTGCACTATTCAGTGTCCCCTCGACGATCACCAGAGGTGTACGGCCAGTGTAGGAGATCGCTCCCCACACCATGTTGCCGGGTGTTGGTCCTGTGTGCCTCGGTCGTATGCAGTCCTGATTGTGGCGCTCACCTGCACGGCGCCAAACACGCATACGACCATCATTGGCACCAAGGCAGAAGCGACTCTCATCGCTGAAGACGACACGTCTCCATTCGTCCCTCCATTCACGCCTGTCGCGACACCACTGGAGGGGGGCTGCACGATATTGGGGCGTGAGCGGAAGACGGCCTAACGGTGTGCGGAACCGTAGCCCAGCTTCATGGAGACGGTTGCGAATGGTCCTCGCCGATACCCCAGGAGCAACAGTGTCCCTAATTTGCTGGGAAGTGGCGGTGCGGTACCCTACGGCACTGCGTACGATCCTACGGTCTTGGCGTGCATCCGTGCGTCGCTGCGGTCCGGTCCCAGGTCGACGGCCACGTGCACCTTCCGCCTACCACTGGCGACAACATCGATGTACTGTGGAGACCTCACGCCCCACGTGTTGAGCAATTCGGCGGTACGTCCACCCAGCCTCCCGCATGCCCACTATACACCCTCGCTCAAAGTCCGTCAACTGCACATACGGTTCACGTCCACGCTGTCGCGGCATGCTACCAGTGTTAAAGACTGCGATGGAGCTCCGTATGCCACGGCAAACTGGCTGACACTGACGGCGGCGGTGCACAAATGCTGCGCAGCTAGCGCCATTCGACGGCCAACACCGCGGTTCCTGGTGTGTCCGCTGTGCCGTGCGTGTGATCATTGCTTGTACAGCCCTCTCGCAGTGTCCGGAGCAAGTATGGTGGGTCTGACACACGGGTGTCAATGTGTTTTTTTTCCATTTCCAGGAGTGTATTTTGGTTCATCAGCTTAAATGTTCAGTAGTTGATGCACCTTGGCACCGCAATATATTTTCTAATGCCGACTCGTGTCAAAAATGTCTAGCTGGTCTGCATTCTGCAGAACTGTGTCGGTAGTCTGTGAATGTTCGTCTCACATACAACTTGAAACGCCATATCTAAGTGCAGCAATTGCTCCCTCGGTAGTTGCATTATAATTTGTGTCAGATAATTTCAGTGAAAGTGAAATGTTGTAGCCATCCATTACTATGTTTTATATAATATTTTGTATCTGATTTTTTGTATATTTAATGATGGATTCATTTCGAAAAGGCTCAGGTGAGTAATAAAATAATTTCTTGCCTAAAACAGACTTTTATCACTGCGATCCAGTGAGCCTCAATGCAGAACTACTGATTATTATATACTGACATGACGAAACCCGTGGGATACCTCTTGACGTCGCATCGGACCTCCTTCTTTCCGAAGTAATGCAGCAACTCGACGAGGCATAGACTCAGTATTTACGTCGATGCCTTTTTCAAATGGCTCAAATGGCTCTGAGCACTATGGGACTTAACATCTGTGGTCATCAGTCCCCTAGAACTTAGAACTACTTAAACTTACCTAACCGAAGGACATCACACACATCCATGTCCGAGGTAGGATTCGAACCTGCGACCGTATGCTTTTTTCGATTATTGTCGGCCGCAACACAGCGCTGTATTAAAACAAAGGCTTTTTTTATTTTAAAATGTTCGCGTTGCGGCTGCTGACTACATATCTGGCCCTGGTTCAAGGCACCAGCCTTCGATCAAGAATTGGTGTCAGAGTGGATAGAGGAACGCTGCACGGAAATGGGTCTTTGTATGGTTCCCGAGACAACTTGCGGTCGATATAGCAGGGGGTATTGACTTGTGATAAAGAAGAAGTGACCGAGTAAGTCTACGGAGCAGTAAGTCGCGTAATTTGGCTCGTGCACCACACGGCACTATGAGTGCGTTGACTCTGGCCGCGATAGGGTCTACACCGGACTCCATCGGAATTCCGAAGCGACAGACAAAGAGGAAGTTCGAAATCCGTGTGCGGTTTGGAACATAGTACGAATTTTCACGTGTTTAAAGCTCGTCATTGAGTGATACTTAAGGTGTGAGGAAGGATCCGAGATATGGTGTTGGTCCATTACTCTCTGAACACGTATGCTCTAACACAAAGCAACAAATGACTAAGTCCACAGCGCGTGGTCTTGTCTCTAGCGTCGCTGCCTCTGGATCTCGGGGTCCCGAGTTCGATTCCCAGACGGGTTGGGGATTTTCTCTGGCCGGGGAGTGGCTGTTGTCCTCATCATTTTATCCTTATCGTCATCATTCGCGACAGTGGCTCGATTGGGCTGTGTACAAAATGGGATTGTGAGAAAACTTGGGACTTTGTGCTGGTGCTGATGGCTTGGCATGTTGGCTTGTTTGGGGAAGGAGACCAGACAGCGAGGTCATCGGTCTCATGGGATTAGGGAAGGATGGGGGAGGAAGTCGGCCGTGCCCATTCAGAGGAACCATTCCGGCATTTGCCTGGAGTGATATAGGGAAATCACGGAAAACCTAAATCAGGATGGCCGGACGCGGGATTGAACCGTTGTCCTCCCGAATGCGAGTGGTGCTGATGACAGCGCAGTTGAGCGCCCCACAAACCAAACATCATCATCATCATCATCATCTTCAAAAAACACAAATAATAATGATAGCGCACCATTAAATTTCGGAAGTGCAGCCGCATAAATTCCGCTTCGTTCTCTAACATTTAGGCAGTATATCACTCAGCCTAGTATCAAATATAGGCCTTAATTTGAAGAAGAAATTTCTAAGAAAGTACGTTCGGATCAGAGCATTGTATGGTAGCGAAACATGGACTGTGAGAAGATGAGAACAGAAGAGAATCCAAGCATTTGAGATGTGGTGATACAGAAGGCATTGAAAATTAGGTGGACTGACAAGGTAAGGAATGAGGGGTTTCTCCATAGAATCGGCGAGGAAAGGAATGTATGGAAAACACTGACAGGGAGAAGGGACAGGATGGTAGGACATCTTTCAGTGCATTAGGTAGTAACTTCCATGGTACAACAAGGAGCTGCAGAGGGTAAACATTCTAGAGGAAGACAGAGATACGCAAGGTGTGAGGAAAGATCCGAGAGATGGTGGATTACTCTCTGAACACATATTATCTAACACAAAGCAACAAGAGACAAATCACAAATAATAATGATAGTGCACCATTGAATTTCAGACGTGCAGCCGCATAAATTTCGCTTCATCCTCTAACATTTAGGAAGTATATAACTCAGCCAACAGAAGTCTGCTTGTATCTAACATAGGCTGTAATTTGAAGAAGAAATTCCTGAAAATGCAAATAATTGAGAACATAGGTTGCAAGTGCTACTCTGAGATGGAAAGTTTGGCACAGGAGAGAAATTCGTGGAGGGCTGCATCAATCTAGTGGGAAGTATAATGACATCGTCTTCCCAGACGATGAATGTTCTCAGAATTTTGGTTCATAGAGCACACATCATTGCTGGCGAGAGCAAGCTGCAGGCAAGCTAAAGAGAGTTTTTGTAGCCAACGAGTATTTTCCACAGCAGATACGTAAGGCACTACGAATGAAACCAAAAGCTATGATAAGGAATACAGAAGATTCAGAAAAATATAAATTCATGGCGTCGGTGACATATGTGGGAAGCCAAATGTCAATGTAGGAAAAATCCTCAGGAAGCACAAAGTAAAAATGATTTTACGCTCTCCACCGAAGATAGCACCATTCTTGGGTTTCGATAAGGATGGTCTGATGTCCCGGAAGGCTGGGGTATACAAGATGCCCTGCGAATGTGACAATTTTCATATATCTATCAAAAAAATCGTACAGTCCATGAAGATGGAGGGAGCACAGCAGATTCACCCGGCGCTTACATTGCAATTTATTGGTTGTGACATAACACTGTATTGATGCTTGTCGCCCTATATGGTAAGAAAACATCGGAATTGTAGCTTTACTTCATCTTTTTAGAACTCAGTGGCGAAGGAAGGAATTGAAATTCGTTTGACGACGAATTTAACTGATACATAGCGGCTTCAGCCTGGCTAAGTCATGGAATCCGGAGCTTTCTATAACAAACTTACATAGACGTCACCACAGTGAATCTCACAGTAGGAATGGTGGTTATCGCTGAAACAACTGGTTGTCTGTTATTTCGGTTTTTCTCAGCGCCAGTCTAACCTGTTAAAACCACTCAAAATAACCTGTTTCTGAAATGACAGATTTTCAGTATTTTATTCCCATCATTTTCTATAACAAACGTAGAAATTGACCAAAGATTTAAAAATTCTGATTCTCTCACTTTCAAGACATATGCGATCAAAATATTAAATTAAATAGGTAAATAGAACAAGTTTGTCTGTCCACGATTTGCTGTTTTTCTGGAAAAGTAATAGGCGATTGAATACTACAAAAAGTCGCCAATATCGTCCTATTGATTCTAATTTTTTGAAACTCTACTCAAATATCGTATTGTAATTGGGGATCATACCACTGTTTCAGCATTACCAATAGTTAGTGCTTAAGTGTGAAAATTGAGTTAGAGGATCTCCTACTTTTCGTATTAATTTGTCCGTTTTCGAAGGCTACAAGCCGATAAAGGCATACTCGTATTATTTACACACAGGCAGCAGATCAGCTACTTTCTACTTTTATTTTATGCTATGAATGAACTGTTGTTAAGTTTTTAATATATTAATGTTGAGAGGCACCCAAATGCTTTGCTCATACTGTGGCATCAAGCAGTCAGGCCTGCAAGACGAGTGGCCTGCCAAGCGAGTGGATTTATTCTTATTTCACGACTAACATCGATGACTGATTATGAGCTCTAGTACCTACAATTAAGCTACAAATTATTCTCCTGTTTGAATATTACGCAACGGAAACGGATAGCGCACATCTGACTATTAGAAATTTAGACAACTCTGATTGTTCACTACGCTCTGGAAATACCAATTTTCTTTCTTACCCGACGGCTTTGATCAACACGTGGCCATCGCACTGAGTACGAATGGCGCACACGTTATAAATTCTGGATATCACGACTACACACTATTCGAAGAACAAGGTCACCGACCTTTTTCTTTTCACTATCATTTTTATTCAGATAAATTCTATTATGATTCATAGATAACCTAAACACACCATTACATTTTATACAATTACACATAAGAAACTCCGCCCAGTGGGCATGGCTTTACATTGATGATTCTCTACCTTATGGTCTCGTAATTATCTAACGCTGCAGTGCACATTCTGGATATGATGGTGGATCTTTTGCTATATCTCACACTTCGGCTCTCACACCCATCATCAAGAAGATTTCCTCCACACCGAGCGGTACAAAAAGGAACATGCATAACCCACTGCCTCTGAACCTATATTGCTACTCTCTCATTCTAACCACACATAATTAAATTACGTGAAATACATCACACTGGCAACATAGAATACAATCAAAAAGAATAGTCACAACGTTAGAATCACTTCACTTTCAGATTTCCCTCTTCAATTAGTCTTCATCCCAGTTTCACACGACACTGCCCCACTTCGTAACTTTTCTTTCCTACTACTAACTCTGGAGGATATATGCACGTCTTCCTGTGCAATGCAAGCCAAGTGGCGTTGCTGGATAGACGGCTGACTCACCTTGCTTCGCTCCCAGAGTATTAGAGTTTGAATCTAGCGTCACGCGGAAACATAACACGCAAAGTAATATTAAGATCATATTCGCCACACACGCGAGTCCTCAACTGGTACCATGGATGAGTACTTCTCTTTATCCTTTGTCTCATACACACATTGAGACTCACACAGTACTCACCACGTGGAAGTACTCGTCTCTAATTTCAAGTCCTGCACACGCCATTTCTTAAATATTTCCAACTTATAGTATACACGCCAGTAATTCAGCTTAACTTTAGCACTTGGAAGTATTTCAACTTAGCACTAGCACTCACAAGTATTTCAACTAATTGATACACATGGTTTCATTGTGACAGTTGGTCACTTCCGAAGATTACTACGATCCCCTTAATGTCACCTGCCTGACATTTAATTCTCCCACCAAAAGTTCCTGAAATAGAGAAATAATTATTCCAGACTACTCTTATTTCACATGCATACCATCTCTCCACTCTTTTGTTTTTACGGTGCACACCTAAGACAGGTCTTACCAACACAAGATCCAGCACCAGAGTGTTGAAACATGGCCGTTCTTCAGGTCATCTCGTACCTCCGTCGAGGAGGGGGAGCACCATGCTACCATATTGGCTAGCCACATTTCAGGCACTCAGAGCTCAGGTAAATTTCATCTCTTTGGATCCACCAAAGGTGACCAAAGGACCGTCTCAAAGATGATCATATATTGCACATTCACTATCTGCAGTTAGCAGACGACCATATATTCATTCATTTCACAGAGTCACCAAATTGGATGTAGGGATTTATTTTGTGGGAGTGCACATGTCATTAATTAAATAAATAAATAAATTATCCGTCTTTCGTTCACTGGTATCCTGCTTCGGTGTATTAAGTTAAATTGTGTTTTTATTACAAAAAAATATGTTGTTCTGACAAGAATAACGAAGAATGTTGTACCTATTTTCAATGTCGGGCGGTACTGTACCCTTTCAGTGTTACCATAAGTCCCTTCCTCTATTATTATTTCATAGCAATGGTAGACAATTCTTGAATCTTTCAAAGCAAGTGATTGCTACTTTAGTGCGCAGAATTATTTTTGCAGGTTAGGGTTGGTGCCATTACGCAGTACAACGGATGTCCTGAGATGACTGTGCCATACTACCGTATATACCGAGGGGGAGGGCGGGGGGCAAGTGTTGCACACTGCACGTACACGCATATCTTAAGACACGACGACACATGGCAACAAGGACTTCACTGTCTCAGCAGTGCTGTCCCCGTTCTTATGCCGTGTGTTTCTTGCTCGTTTCTGTCGGCATTGTTATTAAAACAGCACTGATCACTTTTCCAGTTTTCTGTAATAACGCAATATTTCAGACCAACTTTTACGAATAAAAATTACTCCTTTTTTTAAAAAAAAAAGTTTATTTAAAAACGAAATATTAACACTGCTGCTATGGCTGACTGAGATTTCGTTTCTTACTCGGTTATTCTCCGTTATCAGTAAAAAAGTAAAGAACACCTACTATAAACTAGATCGATTAAATTACTAAAAATACCAGTTATTCAGAACTAAAATAAAGGGCATCAGTTTTACCCGCTCGGTTTTTTGCATACCCAGCTAACAAAGATGCATCAACATCGCAACAAGAGGCAACCGCGCAGCCACAGATATAATTCATGCATATGTTTAGGTTCTACTTCTTTGGCACCGATCAACGTCTCTGGCGTCTGTCTGTGGTCGCTTGCGCAGTGGCGCGGTTCGCGAGTTTAGTAGGACGGAGAGAGTGCTGGAGCGGCAGTCCTTCAGCTCACTGTGAAGCTAGCTGAACGACATACAGATGCAGTCAAAATATTAGAAGAAGAAGCTGTATTTACGTGACTTAGTGCCCGAAATTTATTTATGCAGTTATTGCACCGCGGAACATGAAAATGCGGAATAGTGATAGTGAGTGACTATATCGTAAATAAAACGATTGATCGTTTGCGTCTTTTTTAGGTCTACGACTAACTGACTGGCAGAAATTAATTGCACAACGCATAACCAAAAGTGTGAAATAGACGATTAAAAACAAAAACGATTACAAGATCGCGGTGTGAACCAATGGAAATTATACTTGACAAATGCCGCGCTGAGGAAAGAATGGGAAATGAAGTGCTTTTTAAGTTCTTTCGCAAACCGATTTTGTACTACTACGCGAAAGGAAAAAAGGGGGAAAGGAGGAAGAGCGAAAGGCGAGATGATGGAGATGTGAGGCGAGTGTTGGTGCCAGACGGGCCTACAGCTTATCGTGGGCAAACAGCGCGCCAGCCGCGCGCGGGGATTTTTCTGTTAATTAGCGCTCCTGCCGTGAATAAAATCAATGCCGGCCGTAACGGGATTACAATGAGTGGAGCGGCGCCACGCGCACAGGCTGGGCACGGCAGGGGGGCTAAGCTGCCTGCGGCGCGCGTGCTCCGAATGGCGATGCTCCAGCTGCGTGCGTACTGGAGCCGGCCTGCCGAAGATTACTCTGGCCTGTTGGAGCAGGCAAGAGTGGCTGCAGTTTAACCTCAGTCACTCTGGCGTCGACGGACTCAGAGGGGGTTACCGGGTAGGATTGACGAGGACGTAGTTTGCATATAACACTTCTCTTAGTTGTGATAACTGAGTGCAAACATTAGGTGAAGCCCACAGGATTTTGAGGCCGTTGTCACTGAAGTGAAGATCTGGATTGTTAGGGCAAGTCGTGTTTGTTATAAACGACCGACGTTTCGATCCTCTGCTGGCATCTTCTTCAGGATCTCTTGGTGTCCACTGTAGACTGAGTGTTCAACAGTGGACACCAAAGAACCTGAAGAAGATTGCAGCAGAAGAATCGAAACGTCGGTCGTTTAGAAGCAATACGACGCAGCCTAACAAATTCATAAGGTGAATTTCCTGCTCTCTGTAAACAGCGATACGCTGGGTTGGCAACGGTCGACATGTTTCAGGTTGTTTCCCTAAGCTGCAACGCCGTTGGGGCGCCCTTGGAGAGAGGTGCGACACCTCTGGAGCCGTTGTAATCATCTGTAAAACGGCGTACCTCTTCCGATGCACGATATCCGAACTGTTTCTCCTCACACGAAGGTCACAGGCGGACGTGGTGTGTTGGCATTTTCTCTGCGCTGAAGGCTGTCCCCTTATGCCTTAGTGACAGCCGAAGATGCCACGATGTATGGTAACACATCAGAGCCAGCACGGTTGCTTCGTTTGTTGGGACAATAATCGATTTTTCCTATCAAGTCCGGAGAAGCACAGGGGGTGGTTTTATTGGTCATTGGGAGGTCCACTGTTAGGCGGCTAACGGAGCCTCTTGGGCACGTTGGGAAATACGATTAGTATCCACTCGACAGGAATGCCGAAAGGTCTCATCCAAGGCATGAAGGAGGCTCTGCCCACGGACACTGAACACACTAAGCGCAACCAGATATAAATACTAAGTCATGTCGGCACGAATATCTGCTACCTCGATCCTGAGGCCATCCGCGGCTCCTTTAGATTGTTGGATGAACTGCTAAAGACAGCCAGTTTCGCACGAGAAGTGTGACTCACTATTTTCAACATTGTACCCAGAATCAATCGCAGTCCTCAGGTTTTCAGCCGAGCTGAAGGTCTAAACCACAGGGTGGAATGATTCTGCAAAAATTACCGCTGTGCATTTCTCGACGTTGGCTATGAGGTGAAGACTTCCCCTCACTAAGTAACACATGCATTGCACAAACCAAGCGGCTACTGGGATATCAGCAGTACTCAGATTCCTCTGGTTGCAGCCAAGTTCCCAATACTATGTGAGCAGTACTATTGCTAAAGCGCGAGACTTAATCTTACTCTCTCACTTACGCCTCGTTAATATTTTCTCTGTCTGGGCTGGAAGGACGAAAATTCTTCTCCGAAAGCAACATGGCTGCTATTTCACTGATCATGGTCGGCAGTGCAACCATTTGATTTATCCGTCTGCTATTCTGTATAGAAATGCACTCTCCCTTCCCCCTTTTCCCCCTTTGCATGCGAATGCTGGTGGTGGTTCTTGCCTAGTCCATCTTCTGAGTCTGAACTGAATAAATGATTGTATAGCAATTTCCTTATTACTACACGTTCTTTTCCTTCCTCTCAATTTTTCAAATATTACGATCTCCTCATTAAAGACAAGCAGGTTATTTTGTTCCAGTTTTCTCTTACAATGTAACTGAATCCTCCATATTTGAGCACTTCTAATTGAATAAACTAAGCAGGTTATTTTGTTCCAGTTTTCTCTTATAATGTAACCGAATCCTCCATATTTGAGCACTGCTAATTGAATAAACTAGTGATATGTTGTGTATCAGAAACACTGCGTATTATTTCATGATCGTTAGGTTAATACCCGATACGATTGTAAAATCAATATGAATGCTCTGTTCATTTTTATATCTTTTGACGAGTCATTACATAAGGGCACTAACAAAAGACAAGTGAAAATCACCAGAAAAATTTAATGAAGTGATCAAAACAGGGGGAAAACACTTGTAAATCAATTGTTATAAACATTTTCCAGTTCGGTCGGTTCTCCAATCTTAAGAGTCGGCTTAGGGTGGTGGCGACCCTGAAATTCGATCATATTAGTTGCAAGTCTGAATGCCCCCATGGTACTGTACTAAAAGTAGCTTACGGATTCAGGGTCCTAGGTCAAGTTGCTAGTGCAGACTCCGTACAAGACCTAAGTATCCTACTTACATCTTGAGAACCCGAATGTGATGTCAATGGTACTGGTAATTTATTTAGTGCACTCTCCCTTTCCCAGCGAGCCGGGCCATGCAGCAGTACAGAGTGGTGGCAGGCCTTTCGGCCAGTCCCCGGAGAGTCTACGACTGTGCTCACACCTAGCTCCCTCTCTCTACCTTTCAGCGCGTCTTTTTGTAGCGACGCTCATTACCACCTCATCTCAATGTCACACCTTCTATCCACAGCAGTGCCAAAACGGAATGTACCAGACAGCTGCCTGACAATCAGATACAACAGTTAGCTACCACGACTGCCTGCTTGCTCGCAACCACAACAAAAATAGTCTCCAGCAGAATGCTACACTCCATCTGCCACTTCCTCGGTTCGAAACTACGCTGCCAACGTAAGGCGAAAAAACCTTTGCCATTCACTGGCTGAGCCATACTCGCTAGAAAGACCACAGGTTAATACCTAAATGTAACAGATGTAGCAGCGCATATGCGGAAAACGATCAATGTCTTACCGATACAAAAGCCGGTAGTCACCACGTAAATACACACATCAAAAAAAGTTTTGCCTCACCCCGGTTTCCAGCTTCCTGAAGATAGACACCGACTGTGGATATTGTATCACAGACACAGTCCCTTTGACTGTTCAAAGATCGTCACTAAACCCGCCCATAGGTGAAAACAACCATGCCTGAGCAGCGCCTATTAGACGGAGAGTGTCCTACAGCCGATCAGTTCTAGTCATTCCACCAGGAAGGAGGTACACGGATCGTGTTGTCTGTAGTTCAACGATGCCTAGACGGTCAATACCGCGGTCCCATTGCGTCCACATTGCTACACTCTGCCAAGAAGGGCTCTCAAAAAGGGAAGTGTCCAGGCGTCTCGGAGTGAAGCAAAGCGATGTTGTTCGGACATGGAGGAGATACAGAGAGACAGGAACTGTCGATGACGTGCCTCGTTCAGGCCGCCCAAGGACTATTACTGCAGTGGATGACCGCTACCTACGGATAATGGCTCAGAGGAACCCCGACAGCAACCCCACCATATTGAATAATTCTTTTCGTGCAGCCACTGGACGTCTCAAACTATGTGCAATAGACTGCATGATGCGCAACTTCACTCCCTACGTCCATGGCGAGGTCCATCTTTGCAACCACGACTCCATGCAGCGTCGTACAATGGGCCCAACAATATGCCGAATGGACCGCTCGGGATTGACATCACGTTGTCTTCACCGATGAGTGTCACATATGCCTTCAACCAGACGATCGTCAGAGTCTGTTTGGAGCCAACTCGGTCAGGCTGAACGCCTTAGACACACTGTCTAGCGAGTGCAGCATGGTGGAGGTTCCCTGCTGTTTTGGGGTGGCATCATGTGGGGCCGACGTGCGCCGCTGGTAGTTGCGGAAGGCACCGTAACGGCTGTGAATGCCATCCTCCGACAGATAGTGCAACCATATCGGCATCACATTGGTGAGGCATTCGTCTTCATGGACGACAATTCGCGCTTCCATCGTGCACATCTTGTGAATGACTTCCTTCAGGATAACGACATCGCCCGACTAGAGTGTACAGTATATTCTCCTGGCATGAACCCTGTCGAACATGCTGGGATAGATTTAAAAGCGCTGTTTATTGATGATGTGACCCTTCAACCACTCTGAGGGATCTACACCGAATCGCCATTGAAGAGTGGGTCAATCCGGGCAACAGTGCGTTGATGAACTTGTGGATAGTATGCCACGACGAATACAGGCATGCATCAATGAAAGAGGTCGTGCTACTGGGTAGTAGCGGTACCGGTGTATACAGCAATCTGGACCACCACCTTTGAAGGTCTCGCTGTATGGTGGCACAACATGCAATGTGTGGTTTTCATAAGCAATAAAAATGGCGGAAATTATGTTTATCTCTATTCCAATTCTTCGTTCAGGTTCCGGAACTCTCGGAACCGAGGTGATGCAAAACTTTTTTAATGTGTGTAAATGGAACATGCGGAAGATGACTGCTTAAAACAGTAGGACGACAAAGCCGTACTGGGACAAGCGGTGCTGCCGTAGGTCAGTAGGCAGCCGGTGAGTGACGTAACATTTCAGGTGGTCTCCTAAAATAAATCACTCAAAGGTTAAAATAAGCGATTGCGTCAAACACGGTGTGACACTGTGGAACAAGCACTGAGAACCAATAACGGAGCGGGCCGGAGCAAGACGGCGGCGTGGGCAGCCCGCAGTGTGCAAACAGCGCGTGGGCCTGCACGGCGGAAGAGCGACCGGCGTACCTGCACGGTGTGCGCTGCGCCGCGAGCCCCGTGAGCTGCGGCCGCTCGGCGGCGACCCCGGTGACGCCGCCATTACTGACTCACTTGTTCAAATACGGGGGGCGGCGTGGCGCGGCCGGATATCCTGCCGGAATGGAGAGCAAACACCGCGCCGCTGCGACGCTCGGACTTCGCCAGCGCCGGCGACGCCGCGTCATCCCCCCGTTCCGTTCTGTTCTGTTCTGCTCTGTTCTGTTCTGACCGCTCATCCGCGCAGCCTCCTCGCTCCACTACAACAAAGTACGGTGGGAGATCCAAGTACCGTACGCCCATGTATCGAGCGGTTCGCTTTTAGCGGGCCTTATGGCATCCGTATCCCCTGAAATGGTAGTTCGATAATTATATACACATCGAAAAAAGTTTTGCATCACCCCAGTTCCCAGAACTTCTGAAGACAGACGTTGTCTATGAATATTGTATCACAGACACAGTCCCTTTCACTGTTCAGAGATATGCGTTAGATATGCGCCAAGCAAGATCGTAAGAGATGGAAAAGAGCCACCGTGGTACAAGAAAACTGCTGCGGAAGCAAAGGGTACTTCACAGCAAACATAAACATAGCCAAAGCCTTGCAGACAAACAAAAATTACGCGAAGCGAAATGTAGTGTAAGGAGGTCTATGCGAGAGGCGTTCAATTAATTCGAAAGTAAAGTTCTATGTACTGACTTGGCAGAAAATCCTAAGAAATTTTGGTCCTATGTTAAATCGGTAGGTGGATCAAAACAAAATGTCCAGACACTCTGTGACCAAAACGGTACTGAAACAGAGGATGACAGACTAAAGGCCAAAATACTAAATGTCTCCTTCCAAAGCTGTTTCACAAAGGAATACTGCACTGTAGTTCCTTCTCTAGATTGTCGCACAGATGATAAAATGGTAGGTATCGAAATAGACGACAGAGGGATAGAGAAACAATTACAATCGCTCAAAAGAGGAAAGGCCGCTGGACCTGATGGGATACCAGTTCGATTTTACACAGAGTACGCGAAGGAACTTGCCCCCCCCCCCCCCCCCTTCTTGTAGCGGTGTACCGTAGGTCTCTAGAAGAGCGAAGCGTTCCAATGGATTGGAAAAGGGCACAGGTCATCCCCGTTTTCAAGAAGGGACGTCGAACAGATGTGCAGAACTATAGACCTATATCTCTAACGTCGATCAGTTGTAGAATTTTGGAACACGTATTATGTTCGAGTATAATGACTTTTCTGGAGACTAGAAATCTACTCTGTAGGAATCAGCATGGGTTTCGAAAGAGACGGTCGTGTGAAACCCAGCTCGCGCTATTCGTCCACGAGACTCAGAGGGCCATAGACACGGGTTCAAAGGTAGATGCCGTGTTTCTTGACTTCCGGAAGGCGTTTGACACAGTTCCCCACAGTCGTTTAATGAACAAAGTAAGAGCATACAGACTATCAGACCAATTGTGTGATTGGATTGAGGAGTTCCTAGATAACAGAACGCAGCATGTCATTCTCAATGGAGAGAAGTCTTCCGAAGTAAGAGTGATTTCAGGTGTGCCGCAGGGGAGTGTCATAGGACCGGTGCTATTCACAATATACATAAATGACCTGGTGGATGACATCGGAAGTTCACTGAGGCTTTTTGCAGATGATGCTGTGGTGTATCGAGAGGTTGCAACAACGAAACATTGTACTGAAATGCAGGAGGATCTGCAGCGAATTGACGCATGGTGCAGGGAATGGCAATTGAATCTCAATGTAGACAAGTGTAATGTGATGCGAATACATAGAAAGAAAGATCCCTTATCATTTAGCTACAAAAAAGCAGGTCAGCAACTGGAAGCAGTTAATTCCATAAATTATCTGGAAGTAAGCATTCGGAGTGATTTAAAATGGAATGATCATATTAAGTTGATCGTCGGTAAAGCAGATGCCAGACTGAGATTCACTGCAACAATCCTAAGGAAATGCAATCCGAAAACAAAGGAAGTAGGTTACAGTACGCTTGTTCGCCCACTGCTTGAATACTGCTCAACAGTGTGGGATCCGTACCAGATAGGGTTGGTAGAAGAGATAGAAAAGATCCAACGGAGAGCAGCTCGCTTCGTTACAGGATCATTTAGTAATCGCGAAAGCGTTACGGAGATGATAGATAAACTCCAGTGGAAGACTCTGCAGGAGAGACGCTCAGTAGCTCAGTACGGGCTTTTGTTAAAGTTTCAAGAACATACCTTCACCGAAGAGTCAAGCAGTATATTGCTCCATCCTACGTATATATCACGAAGAGACCATGAGGATAAAATCAGAGAGATTAGAGCCCACACAGAAGCATACCGACAATCCTTCTTTCCACGAACAATACGAGACTGGAATAGTAGGGAGAACCGATAGAGGTACTCAGGGTACCCTCCGCCACACACCGTCAGGTGGCTTGCAGAGTATGGATGTAGATGTAGATGTCACTAACTGTGCCCAAACATGTAAACAACCATGCATGAGCAGCACATATTACACGGAGGGACTCCGACGGCCGATCAGTTCCAGTCATTCCACCAGGAAGGAGGTACACGGCTCGTGTAGTCTGTAGTTCAACCATGCCTAGACGGTCAATACCGCGGTTCTATCGCGTCCGCGTTGCTACTTTGTGCCAGGGAGGGCTCTCAACAAGGGAAGTGTCCAGGCGTCTCGGCGCGAACCAAAGTGAAGTTGTGCGGTCTTGGCGCAAATACAGAGAGACAGGAACTGTCGATGACATGCCTCGCTCGGGCCACCCAAGGACCGCTACCTACGGATTATGGCTAGGAGGAACCCTGACAGCAACGCCACCATGTTGAATAATTCTTTTCCTGCATCCACTGGACGTCGTGTTACGTCTCAAACGGTGAGCAATAGGCTGCATGATATGCAACTTCACTCCTGACGTCCGTGGCGAGGTCCATCTTTGCAAACCACGACACCATGCAGTGATGTACAGATGGGTCCAACAACATGCCGAATAGATCGTTTAGGATTGGAATCACGTTCTCTTCAGCGATGAGCGTCACATATCCCTTCAACTAAACAATCGTCGGAGACGTGTTTGGAGGCAACCCGGTTGTGCTGAACGCCTTAAACGTATTGTCCAGCGACTGCAGCAAGGTGGAGTTTCCCTGCTGTTTTGGGATGGCATTATGTGGGGCCCACGTACGCCGCTGGTGATTATGGAAGTCTCGGTAACGGCTGTACGATACGTGAATGCCATCCTCAGACCGACAGTGCAACCATATCGGCAGCTTATCGGCGAGACGTTAGTCTTGATGCACGACAATTCACGCCCCCATCTTGCACATATTGTGGATGACTTCCTTCAGGATAACGACATCGCTCGACTGGAGTGGCCAGCATGTTCTTCAGACATGAATCCTGTCGAACATGCGTGAGATAGATTGAAAAACACTGTTTATGAACGACATCACCCACCGACCACTCTGAGGGATCTACGCCGAATCGCCATTGAAGAGTTGGATAATCTGGACCTGCAGTCCTTGAAGACCTTGTGGATAGTGAGCCACGACGAATACAGGCATGCATCAATGCAATAGGACGAGCTACTGTGTACTAGGGGTACCGGTGTGTACAGCAATCTGGACCAACACTTCTGAAGGTCTCGCTGTATGGTGGCACAACATGCAATGATTGGTTTTCATGAGCAATAAAAATGGCGGAAATGATGTTTATGTGGATCTCTATTCCAATTTTCCGTGGGGGTTCCGGATCTTTCGGTGGTGATGCAAAACGTAAAAGTTTTGCATCACCTCGGCACCTCGGTTGCGATAGATCCGGAACCTCCTCAGCAAATTAGAATAGTGATCCTCATAAACATACGTCAGCTAATGTGAAGTTTTGTAGATGTCAAACGGGATAGCCAACAGCATTCTAAGAAAGATTCAGTATTTCTAAAATGAGGATGTTTTTGAGCTGTTAATGTGTCTCGTTGATGAAAGTGTGTATCGTGTACGGGGTGATGACAGTACTGTAAGTATCCTTGGTTGATACTGCCGATGTTCGATGTCCGTGTGCTTTTGATGTCAGAGATGAATGGCTTTACGACGTTGCGTTAAGGGAAACCGACTTTCTGCAGTGGAACAAATATCATCATATAGCTTCGTCTTCCTCCGACCGCGCCAGTCTCCTTCTTGCAGTCCTGTGGTATCCACCACGTCCCAAGCGTCTCGATCCCAGCTCCCCCAAGGCCACCTACACTCCTGTATCTGCTGGGATGCACTGCCAAACTTTCTGTTACATCTTTTCTACAGGTCAATACCATTTTGCACGCTTCATTTCTATGTTTTTGATTTATCGAGACATATAACATTTCTTACGTTCGTGTCTGCTCCGTACGTAGGGATCGATATTTCAAGGGACCGAATTCAGTTGTCGTACGACCCTCTCGTCCAGCCCTATTTTATTAACTGTCTTCACTTTATTCATTTCATGATATAATAACCTCCAGATAAAAGACTTACATCCATGGTCTTATTGGCTCCAGCCAGATATTCGGTTTTTGTCAAACTAATTTTGAGCTACAATCTATCATATTTTTCTTTTAATTTACGAAGCTATGATGATCTGGTCATCAGCGAAGATTTCGTTCCCCACAGGGACTCCAGTGCCTTCACATAAGCTCTAAGCTTTAAGTACTTCCTCCACACTGATATTAAATACCTTGGATGTTATAGTATACCCTTGGAATAGACCTTTTGTAACAGGAAACTCGGATGCCACACAATTTCCTACTTCGATAGCACTCAACATAGTCCGTATAGAACTATTTAACAGTTTTGATGTACGTAGTTGACACGTCACTATTGTTCATATTTGTTCACAAACTGTTTTTTGGTACCGTATCACCGGCCTTCTGTAAACACACGAACACTATGGTTCCCATATTAAACTTCAATTGTTACATGAAATGAAAAGAAGCGGGCTTTGACGTTTCCATGGGTCTCTGTTCGACAGTTCTATATAAGATTGCGGAATGTGAATAGCCCATTAAAACATTAACGTTCTGGTCTGTCTAAAACTATTCCATTGTTCATATATTTTAACCTCTATTCTATACTTTCTTTGAAGATTTTCCCCGTATAATCGTACTAGTATCAGCACCACACTTCTGTTTCGGTCTGTTCTGCCTGTTTCCCTTGATCTAGACTGAAATAATAACAGACTTTCTCCGCTTCTTGGGGACGTGGTCCTCTTTTAAACACTTATTATACAATTGGTGCAAGATATCATACTCAACCACAGGAGCTGCCTTTATTAACTTTATTCCTCCTGGACCTGGTAATTTCCCATTTTTCATATCCTTCACAGCTTTAAAAATTTATTGTGAGGTTATCTGTCGTGTACATGAATGTTCGTCCTCTTCCAATACATTTAATATTCTCTGTACGAAGTCCCTTCTCTTCTCCATAAGCAAAAGTTGGTAATACTTTACGCATTCCACCTTGCTTGTTAGGGAAATCGCAGCATTGTCTTTTCTTTCATCTCTCGTCGTCTTCAGTATCTCCTATGCTCTGTTTCTTCTAGTATCGGTAATGTTTCCTTCTGTATCGTCTCCGACTTCCTGCAACACCTCAGTTTTAGCTTTATAAGTGGCCCTTTGCGATTCTTTCTTTGCTCCATCTTGGCTTCGTCATTTGGCGCATACATTGCCATGATAACGAGTCAGTGGTTTAATAATTCCATTTGCAACTGCATGATCCTTTCACTAATCTGATACCAGGGTCTTAAATCTGTCTTGTATTTCTTCCTAAAATCTACGGGCGCCCCTTTCTTGTTCTCTGATCTGTAGGCACATCTCTGTAGCTGTTCTTTTCTTCTGTGTCTTTACCCTTTCTTTTCATTTCCGTTAGACCTAATATGACCGGGTTATATTTCTTTATTTCATGAAATACTTCCTTAGAGTTAATGGCAGTTTCCTGGACGTTCCATGTACCTGTGCGTGCAAAATTTCATTTTCCAGAAAGAACAACCTTTCATCCGAGGCTATTTTAACAGGAAAATTTTCTCGGCATATACAGGTGACGGGGTACAGACCCCCATCCTGGAGGACAGCACAATTTTTGCTCATGGTGTTTTCGATTAACTCGACAAACTTTCTAGGCTATGGGGCTCAAGCTTCCTTTGCCTTCTAAACTCTTCTGCCCTCTCGACCATTGCGAAGTTCCTGCTCTTCCGCTCCTCTCTGCTCTTTTTACGGGCGCAACAGATCCGCGTTGCAGCCACTTCCATTAGCTGCACAATGCACATCCACTGTACGGCATGCATTGCCCAGGGCACAAGCCAGTTACGTCTTCTTTGACGTGTAAGTAGGATTTATTGGCAGATCTGACTTGGATCTTCATCGTTCGAGCTGTGAGTCTTCGACAGGTTCCAGTGAACTTTGCTCGGGGCTTTATCCCATCCAGACATCAACATCCCGGGCAGGATGTGTGGTCCCTTGTCGATCTCTCGCCCTCGCTGAATTAAACTCATGGCGTCTGTATCTTAAGTAGCGACGGTACATTTGGTATACCCAACCAATAACTGCGGAATAAAATCATCACACCATTTGTGGACAGTTAAATTATCTGCAGCGCTTTCGTTGCGGAATTGTGTTGTCAGCATAAAAATAGTGATCCTGTTTTATAATTTTATGAACGGAACATTTGCTAGTTGATGTATTCCGTATTGCAATAAACACGTGAACTAGAGTGCAGTCTGCTCAAAAAACTTACGCCTTGGTTAAGACACTCCAAATCCTTCGGTTACCAAACCATCTTAGAAAAGTAAACGTCGCCCATGCGTGATATTTACCTTGCCTGGATGGCATGGAATCTTTCGGGATGAAATATGATTGCACAGACGACTGAAAGTGTCCGAGAACAGATGCAAGAACGCGATGGAGACTGCATTTGTATTGTATTGCATTGAACTGGGGACCTAGAAACGACGGAGAGGCTTCGTCCCCGCCGTACCACTCAGTGTTTCACAACCCCATAACAGGCTGCAGCAGTCCACCCACCCCACCGTCGCCCCACACTGAACGGAGGGTTACTGTGCGGTTCGGCCCCCAGTGGATCCCCTGGGAACGTCCCACAACAGACGAGTGTAGCCCCAACGTTTGCGTGACAGAGCAATTATGGTGTTCGCGTACGTGGAGAAAGTGTTTGAGCAGCAAGCGCCGACATAGTGTAACTCAGGCGGAATAAGGGGAAGCAGCACGCACTCGTCGAGGTAGATGGAAAACCGCCTTAAAAACCGTCCACAGGCTGGCCGGCACACCGCACCTCGACACTAATGCGAGGGACCGGCACGCCTTCCCACCCAGAAAGCAGTGCGTTAGACCGCACGGCCGGTGCTATGACCGAGCGGTTCTAGACGCTTCAGTCCGAACCACGCTGCTGCTACGGCCGCAGGTTCGAATCCTGCCCCGGGCATGGATGTGTGTGATGTTCTTAGGTTAGTTAAGTTTAAGTAGGTCTAAGTCCAGGAGACTGATGACGTCAGATGTTAAGTCCCTTAGTGCTTAGAGCCATTTGAGACATTTTTTTAAGACTGTGCGGCTAACCGGCTGGGTGACAATACATTTCCTTCCTAAATCTCAAATTCCCAAATGATAATTGTGCGAGAACTTCTATCGGCCTTTTTTCCGTGTGAAAGTCTTCCCACATACTGTAAATAAGGGGAAGTCGGTGTGTAATTGAATATCTTTTAGATTCGCAAATTCCTGTTATGGTCCACAGTCCGGTTTGACGCAGCTCTCCATGATGCTCTACCGCAGGGCCGCACAAGGTGCATGCACCGGTGCATCGCACAGTGCAGAGTGCAGAAGACAGCTGCGCTTTGTTGACGACGGTGCAGACCCACCACTCCTCGGCTTTGCGCAACAGCGCTGCCCCTCACTTCCTTACCTTGTGTCGCTCGCGCCGCCTGTCTCGACCTGTTTCAAAGCTTTTACCCTGTTGTCTTCGTCATTGCCAAATACTAATGTACACTAGGTGGAGACCTTAGTTTGGTGTACCAAAAGAGATTTATATAATAACTGTAATGGTAACAATTTTAAATTTGGTTTCAACACGAATGTATCTTCCTATGTGCTTTTTATTTTATTTGCAATTATGCTACTAAGATCTGGAACAAGAGAATGTCTGACAGCAATTCTGAGAGAATTTTTAAAATTACAATTATAAATACTCGCACGCAATCTAGTATTTGTACAAGACAAAACAGAAAAAAACCTTTCACATACACCAGTGGAACCAAACATATAAATAATCCCTGGAGGTATGTGCCGTCTATGCAACTAGTTGCATAGACGGCACATACCTCCACGAATTTAAAGCAACTAAAGGATAAGACGGAAAACAGTTGAAAATGACGATATAAATAATCTTCGCTGCTTCTCCGTGTAACTTGGGAAATTCTTCCTTCGGCAAATTCTGGTAGAATTGGAGCAAACCTTTTGTATTGTAAAACACATCCTTTCGGTGAACATCGCTTTGCAACGAAATGTAAATCTGAAGGCGCACTTTCAATATCCATCGAAAATGGTTTCACAAAAACATCGAGAATTGGCTGCAGGTAGGTAATTTCCATAAACAATAACAAAGCCAATGTTAATAAACGAAAGTAATGTAAGCCGTTGTTTCGAAGTATTAAAATGCGATAGATGTTAATAAACAAGTAATGTGTACTATTGGTTTTAAAGTAATGTTGCACTTGCATATGTAAAGCAATCTCCTTTATTTACCGGCACATTACGTGGAATCGGTCGTTAAAGGCATTTTAAAGAGCTTGTAGCACCTCGACGTATTTTTCAAAGCGCGCTCCTTCCTGCACAGATGCTGTCAAACAACAACAAAGTGCCGTTTTGATCAGTGCGGTTATAAAAATCAGGCTGTTTTAATAAAGGTACAATTTATATCTCGCTTACCTAGTTCAGGAAAGTGTTGCGTATTTTTCCCTGAAAGGTTGTTTTTGAGGAGCTTCAGTTTATACTGGAAAGCGTTGATTTTGCTGATCATATTGTTGATGAGATTGTTTTCTTTTTGGAGTTTCAGACTCAAATAATTTTGGAGAGCCATAATGTCTGCTAAAAATCCTAAATCAGCTACCGATTCAGGGTCATGAAAAAGTGGCTCCGGACGTCCTTTGCTCTCCAAAAACTGAGCCACAGTGTGGCATAGTCGAAAAATTCGGGAAATCACTTTCCCTTTGCTCAGCCAGCGCACCTCAGCGTGGTAGGGAATATCTGGGTACACCTATTAAAATGAAATCAAAAATTCTTTGAATTGACGATGAGTGAGTCCATGAGAACGAATGTAGTTCACGATACGCACCACTACCTTCATCACATCTTGAAGACCGCTAACTTTCGCATAAAGAGCCTCTTGGTGAGCAAAAAAAAGAAAGGAAGGTAAATTCGGCATGTTAAGTTTTTTCCGCAGTAGGCCAATAAACCCTTTTGCTTTACCGCACATTGTTGGTGCCCCGTCTGTGGTTGCGGAAAACAGCTTTTCCCAAGGGAGTCCTATTCATTCAGCTGCCATTCCAACAGCTGCTAAAATATCCGCCCCTGTAACAGTGTCCTTCAACGAAATCATATCCAGGAGCTCTTCCGTTACATCTAGGTCGTCGTCCACGTCACGAAAAAATATTGCTAACTGAGCCGTGTTGCCCGCATCTCGTGCTCGTGCGGTAGCGTTCTCGCTTCCCACGCCCGGGTTCCCGGGTTCGATTCCCGGCGGAGTCAGGGATTTCCTCTGCCTCGTGATGGCTGGGTGTTGAGTGATGTCCTTAGGTTAGTTAGGTTTAAGTAGTTCTAAGTTCTAGGGGACTGATGACCATAGATGTTAAGTCCCATAGTGCTCAGAGCCTCCTTTTTTTTTTTTTTTTTTTTTTTTTGAGCCGTGTCGTTAATATCTGTGGACTCATCAAGTGGGATGGAGTACTCTAGGAAGTTTTCAATTTTGGCTGCCAGTTGTTCATGCAAATTCTCAGCAATGTCGTTGATTCTCCGATGTTTTGTCATTCTGGAAAGTGGTATTTTGCAGTACGCGGGTGCTAATGTGGGATTCATTGTGTGTACTACGACCAACATAATGTTTTTTTATTAACGGCCCCTCCATAAATGGCCTCCCACGTTTTGATAAACGTAGAGCAACTTTCTAACTAGCTCTGAGAGTCCTTTCGCAACACCCCTCATCTTCTTCACACTAAAATAGAGAAAAAAAGATATGTCAGAAATAATTTATGCGTAAACAAAAACTAAGGAATCTAAACAAATGTTATTTCGTTTCGCTTGACCTTTAACCAAAATATACATGCTAAAGTACTTGCAAAAAACCTCGTTTTTAGATACAGAATTCTCTTCTGCAAGGGTTTGCAACTTCCGTAATTCTTCCTCTCTGGCATCTCCTGTTATATCACTATACTTTTCTGAATGCAATTTGCTGTAATGCCTTTCAATAGACGATTTTCTGACACATGTAATTAGTGTACCGCAGTTTAGGCATTTGGCTTTATCGTCACAACGCACAAAAACGTAGGAGAGTTCCCATTCCGGTTTAAATTGACTATCGGCAATTTTCCATTATGCCGGTAATTGTCTTGCGCTTACGTATTCCAATGTTGACTAAGCCATCTGGCAGCGCATTCGGCAGCGCACAGCGTCGGCCTCACCTAGCAAGCCGAGTTGAGGCGAATATGCCGAGTTGAACCGATGCACTGTGCAGGCACTCGCTGCACATCGCTTTGCACTCGTGCGGTTTTCCGTGCTTGTGCGGCCCTGCTCTACCGGCCCTTCATCTCCACGTAACTGCCGCAATATACGTCCATTTGCATCTTGGTCTCTCCCCAGAATTTTTATCCTCCACACTCTCCTTCTGTTACCAGATTAGCTATTCCTGTTGTCCTGTTGACCGCTCCCTTCATTTCGTCGAGGTGCCCCACGAAATTCTGTTTTCCCTAAATCGATTTAGTACGTCTTCATTATTTACTCGATCGATCCATTCAGTCAGCATTCTTATGCCCCCTACGTTTCAAAATGTTCTATTCTGTTCTCGTCTGAATTGTTTGTCGTGTACATTTCATTGCCACACAAGGCTACGGCCCAAACAAATATCTTCTGAAAGAAAGTACGACTGTGGCGGGAGTTGGAGGGGCCGCAGGCCTTTCACAGCGAGGCAGGAGACGCAGCAGGCCACGGGGCTGCGAGCGCGGTGACGCGTGTTGACAGGCGGCGAGCCACGTGTCGGCGGCAAGTGGCGCCCAGCTGAGACCGGCCGCGCTGCTCGCATTGTGCGCTAAGCCGGCCGGCCGCCCGCTGCCAGCTCTCGCCACCCACAATGGCGGAACCGGCACCCCGTCTGCAGCTCGGGGGGCGTACACCCTCGCCTGTCTGTCCCTGCCTCTGTGATTGATGGTCGTGGCATTGCTGCCATTGCAACCCAGACTAAGGACACGGGCTTCCGAAGGGAACATACGTATTCCGAAGCAGGATTCCAAAGAAAGCGGGCCGACTCTGTTGGACGTACGGCGACAACCACACCTACAACTACACCGTCTACGGAAATCCACGTTCCAGCCTAGCACCACTTAGCGAATTCACGGCACTGGGGTTTCCCGCAGAGTATGTTTTAAACACAGGTGCAAGTCTTTATAGAGGCACTGGACAGATTATAAGTCATCCACTTGAACGAGCACAGTGGTCTCTTTGGAAGCTGTATGCAGCCCCGGATCCAGGGGGAGGGAGGGGGAGGGGCGGGAGCATACTGGGTTATCTACCCCGGGAGGTAATTTCTTGAAGAAAAATAACCTTCAACAACATTTCACTCTACAGCGGAGTGTGCGCTGATATGAAACTACCTGGTAGATTAAAACTGTGTGGCAGACCGAGACTCGAACTCGGAACCTTTGCCTTTTGCGGGCAAGTGCTCTACCGACTTTTTTTTAAATCTCATTTTGTTCATGTTTGTTCGTTTCATCTGCTCGTGGCGGACGTCGCAAGACACCCGTTTCGGTTCGTCGTTGATCAATTAATTCAGTTTTCTTTATTACAGTGGGCAGATAACCCTCTGACCGAACACGTTGAGTTAACCGTGCCGGCTTTTGAAATGATGATGATTAGGACAACACAACACCCAGTCCCTGAGCGGAGAAAATCTCCGACCCAGCCGGGAATCGAACCCGGGCTCTTAGGATTGACATTCCGTCACGCTGACCACTCAGCTAACGGGGGCGGACACCGACTGAGCTACCCAAGCACGACTCACGCCCCGTCCTCACAGCTTTACTTCTGACAGTACCTCGTCTCCTACCTTCCAAACATTACAGCACCTCTCCTGCGAACCCTGCAGAACTAGCGCTCCTGAATGAAAGGATATTGCGGAGAGATGGCTTAGCCACAGCCTGGGGGATGTTTCCAGAATGAGATTTTCACTCTGCAGTGGAGTGTGCGCTGATACGAAACTTCCTGGCAGATTAAAACTATGTGCCGGACCGAGACTCGAAATCGGGACCTTTGCCTTTCGCGGGCAAGTGCTCTACCAACTGCGCAACCTAAGCACGACTCACGCCCCGTCCTCACAGCTTTACTGCTGCCAGTTTGGAAGGTAGGAGACGAGATACTGGCAGAAGTAAAGCTGTGAGGACTGGGCGTGAGTCGTGCTTGGGTAGCTCAGTTCATGCCGGCACGGTAGCTCAGCGTGTTCGGTCAGAGAGCTGCTTGGCCTCTGTAATAAAAAACTGAGTGGAAGGATCAACAAAACGAACTTTAACGGATGTCATGTGATGTCCGCAACGACCAACCCCCCCCCCCCCCCCAAAAAAAAAAAAAAGTTGGTAGAGCACTTGCCCGCGAAAGGCAAAGGTCCCGAGTTCGAGTCTCGGTCTGGCACATTGATTTAATCTGCCAGGAAGTTAAAAAAAAAACCCTTGTTTGACAAAACGCCTAGCATCCAGCGCACGATGGTCTATTGATGGCCGAGCGGTTCTAGGTGCCTCAGTCCGGAACCGCGCTACTGCTGCGGTCGCAGCTTCGAATCCTGCCTAGGGCATGGATGTGTATGATGTCCTTAGGTTAGTTAGGTTTAAGTAGTTCTAAGTTCTAGGCGACTGATGACCTCAGATGTTAAGTCCCATAGTACTCAGAGCCATTTGATCCATTTTTTGAAACGCATCCCTGCATGTTTTTGTACATTTTTGAACACATTCTAAGTTGATTTCTGAACTAATCATAAGTTGATTTTTGAATGTGTGCGTAGTGTGCGTGACTTCTCTACCAGGGTAATCCCCGTCGCACCAATAAATAAAAAAGTTTCCAGCAGACAAAAGGGAACGGTCCTATAGGGGATGAACCGCATAAATCCGATACCAATCGCTGTTTTTTTAATGTGGTTGATGGGTGTGCGAATGATAAGCGTTGTTAAAATTATTACCGAGATCCATGGATACTGGCTATGAGAGTTGAAATAAACGAACAGGAATAATAGGTAAGACAGATTAGATATTATCTTCTCGGTGTATCTAAATTTTTGCCAGACAGCTATACTACTAAGGGCCAGTTATACAGTTCCCGGTTAGCAGCCCTTAAGTTCGATTGTCGGAATAGTATGGAAAACGCGTTGTACAAATACGTAATTGCGCCTAACTGGAGAATGAACGCGGGCTAGTTGAATCGGTGATTATGGCAGGGTTAGTGAAGTTAACCAGAGAATAAGTTTTGACAATGGCAGGAATAGTTACAGAATTAGTGATGACAAGATTGTTTGTTAGAACGAGGAAGGAGAAGAAACAGGGACTTTATACAAACCATATGGAAAAATGTGACGATTCCAGAATTACATAAAAAATCCTATTATTACTACTACTTTTCCATCTAATCCTTGAGAAACTGGAGCATATGAATGAAAAGCGAAACTATTTCCTGACATAAAACTTCTTACTTGTAGTAGACCCAACAGGCATTTTATATTGGTACTTCCTGAATTATATTCTGTTGTGTTATTTATGTAAAGGGGACAGTTAAACTGACCATGACAAAACAGTCTCGCTTATTTGGCGTGTGTTAAAATTGCTGCAATGTTAGAAAGGCCTATTTCCCTTAATCTAGCAGAGAGTGACAAAGTAATCAGACCGAGAAACCACATCACTCTTGGGTACTGTTCATATAAACAGCTTTTTCAGTATTATACAATGACATTTTCGTTTTTCATGCAGCAAAACGTTTGTCGAACTTTGTTGATCGAATGCAAAGCACGCCGCGTAAAGCTGTTTCAAGATTAGGGAGAAAATATACTGCGACCTAAGGATTAGAGAAACGTGTACTTTCTTGTTAGTCTCTTGCCTTTACTCCTTTTATATTTACTATATTTAATTTTATGTCACACAAAAGAGAAATTGATTAGCTAATAGGCAGTATAGAGTGTAAATTTTCTAAAACGTTCTTATTCTCCCAGTCACAAACAGTCCCACCCAGTGTCAATTATGTGCTTCTTTTAAGGGGACAGGAGGTCGAACGGGCTGACTGGGGGTGGGAGGCACCACAGGAAGCTTTAATATCCACTTTTCTGAATATGGGCTTGATGGCTTCCATCACAAAACGTACCCGTGTGAATTCACAAAGCGATATACAGTGACGTGCGACAGAACAATGCTGTGTGAAGAGGCGTTGTACTGCAATTTGGCACACCTAAGACCAAATAACGTATCATTTCCTTGAACATATATGTTTTATATACATTTCAAGCTCTTCAGAAAGATGTTCGCCAAAAAGTAACATATTTTTGAGAAATCGATTTTTTTGTCGATTCTTGACATCGTGTCTTAAACGGTTGAGTGCATGGGACGGGGGGGTGGGGGGTGGGGGGAGCATTATCAAGTTTTTGCTCCGTTTCGGAAATATCGTGGATCCGGCTCTGTTATGTGATGTAGAACTGTTACCAGGCGATCCTAGACCCTCCATTGCTGAAGTAATTCATGGCAAGGAAGTAGTGTGTATATCCCAGTCGGTTGTACCTACGATGAATCGCGACAGAAAAGCAGAAAGGAGTTATCGTTTATGGACGTGGCCTTAACCACACCGCGACAGTTGGTTTCAAAGCTGAGAGGAATTGCCACTGTCAGCGAATGCAAGCCCATCCCAAGCAGTTTCCGAGCGTACACTCGGGAGGAATCTGCATGTGATGGGCATTGCGAAGCCGGTATGTGGCCATCCCTCACAGCGGCACTGCTGCTTCAGTGGGCCACACAACACGGATACTGGACAGGAGCTGACAGAAGGTGTGCAGTGTGGTCAGACTAGTCTGGTCTCGTTTCAAATGGCAAGAAGCTTACACTGTCCCGACAGCCCAAAAACGCAGTTAACCCGCATTACGTGTAGTGTATAGGCCAGTTGTAAATGCTTCTATGATGTCTTAGGGGTGTTTTTCGGACGATTTGGCTTCTTTGAACAGGCTATACTGAACATGAAATTTGATGTTTATTTTAGCTGATTAACTTCACATGGTCGGGGTTCACGGTCATATAGAATTTAATAAAGAACATCATACCGCCGTTGACTGTAGAAACTATTTATTTCACTAGTGCAATTTTGGCCTTTGGGCCACTTTCGAACGGTAAAGATTTTGTTTCAACACTTATCAGACCTTAAAACCCGCCTACGTGTATACATGTTTATTTTAACATTCTTGACGACATGCTGTCTTCTACATCTCATGGTGAATTTTTTTTTATTTTTTAAATAGAGGTGGAGCCCCTCCACGCCTACACCGGCATGATGGCCAACACAAAAGGTCTACTGCCATCTCTGCATAAGGTTTAGTATTCACTAAACTGAGGTGTCGCATTAATACGCGCTCATCTGGAGATAGCCGGCCGCGGTGGTCTCGCGGTTCTAGGCGCGCAGTCCGGAACCGTGCGACTGCTACGCTCGCAGGTTCGAATCCTGCCTCGGGCGTGGATGTGTGTGATGTCCTTAGGTTAGTTAGGTTTAAGTAGTTCTAAGTTATAGGGGACTGATGACCTCAGAAGTTAAGTCCCAAAAAAACTCAGTCATTTGATAGTTGGGTCGGGTGGTAAGAGCAGTAGCGGTTGTCTTGCTGCCTGCGATAGGTTGTGCAAGGATAGGCTTTGTTAGTAGTGGGTATAATGCATGTCGATACTTTCACGTTGTGCGTTTGTGCTGCTCGGCGGCTGGCGCTGGATGCTGGTACAGAGTCCTCGTTCAGCGTCAGCAGCCTGCAACAGTTAGGTTTGTTATCGATCTTGTGTCCGATAGATCATATACCGAAAGCACGGTGTGAGTGAATGTTGGCAGATTGTTTGTGCGTCTGTGGGCGAGCTCGTCGGTGTCCCTGCTGTGGCCTGTTGGTCAGCTCTAATAGCAGCTGGTAATTGCCAGTCAGTGTTGCTGATATGCACGGGCTTGCCGACGTTTGTCGCTTGTTTGTGTATGTTAGTTTACCATAGGTGGCTATGCTCTAGCTAGCAGTGTCTTTGGGCGCTTGTGCACCCATCTGTGGTGGTGAATTCCACAGGTCTCCTCATATACCTCTAAGTTCCTCGTTTGGCGAACGTTCAGTCATGTCACCGCTCCTCGACTACCCCACTAAATCAATCATGTCTGTGGCTCTTTGGAAAAGTGGGTGGAATGTGACACTCAACACTTAGTACTTCTGTGGGATCTGATCGCCAAAGTGTTGATTCAACTAGATAAGCGGAACTGAAAAGACTTGTCGGTTCTCTTCCTCGCCACGATGAGGCCATTCTCAAGGCTAAAAACGGTGTTAGACTGTAGTACCATGACGTCTCCTCGGGGTGACAAAGTTTTCACCTTCCCTCTTTAGATGACGACCCTTTGCCAGCTTGCTTGAGATGCTTGACACCCACAACCAGATGTGGGCCTTCGCCATAATTTAGTGGTTATCAGCTGCAAATTAAAACAAAAGAAATGGCAGAGGGTTGTAAATTAAGGAGATGGGACCTCGATAAATTCAAAGAACCAGAAACTATTGAGAGTTTGAAAAGAAGCAGTAGGCTTGACTGAAACAGTGGAAAGGCATACTATAAAAGACGAGTGGATAATCATTTTTGGAAGATGACTGCCAACAGCCGTTAAGTAAAGTATAACATGCATATATGAACCATCAGCTGTTTTTATTTTAAACCCAAATTCTACCGGTTTCTGTCTTGGGCCATCTTCACCGATGAAGGGTTAAAATGGTTTAAGCCACTATATTGATTTAGTCATTTCTTAAAATATGTAGTGCATGCCATGAGTGTAAATATATGAGTCAGGACTTTAAAAGCAAACATCCTAGTTCTAAACGTATACAGAGCAGTATTCTACACTTAGAATTCGGATGATTGCTTTTAAAGTCCTCTCTCATAAATTGACATTCATGGTATGCACTACATATTTTAAGTAATGACTAACACAACATGGTGGCTTAAACCATTTTAACCCGTCATCCGCGAAGATGGTCCAAGACCGAAAGCGGTAAAATTTGGGTTTAAAATAAAAACAGCTGATCACACCGGTAAAGCAGGAAGAGCTGGAAGATGGATGGAAATATTAAAGGGATATTCAACGAAATGAACTTGAAAGCAAAGATATAAAACGAGAAAAGGAAGTAGATGAAGGTTAGTTGGGAGATATGAAATGGCGTGAAAAATTTAACTGACCACTGAAAGACCTAAGTCGAAACAAGGCCCCTTTAGTAGACGACAGTCACTCAGAATTGAGATATTTGGGAAAGTCAGCCAGGACCAAACTATTACACATTGTGTGCAAGATGTATGAGATTGAAGAAATATCCACAGACTTCATCAAGAATAGAATAATTCAAAGCACAAAGAAAGCAGGTACTGACAGTTGTGAATATTACCAAACCATCAGTTTAAGTCATGGTTCCAAAATACTGACGCGACTACTTTACAGAAGAAGGGGAAAACTGGTAGAAGGAGATTTCGGAGAAAATAATTTTTAGTTTCTGCGAAATAACTGAACACATGAGGCTATATTGACCCTAAAGCTTATTTCAGCAGAGATATACCAACTTTTATAGCATTTCTAGATTTCTATCACGATTTGACAATGTTGTCCTGAATACCCTTGTTGGACTTCTGAATGTAAGAGGGAAAAAACAGGGATTGAAACATTACGTAGAAGATGAACATGAAACAAATTACAGTTATGACACGAATAACATAAAATTGAAGCAATAATTGAGATTGGAGTCATACTGGATTTCTGCCTATCCCCGATGTTATTCAGTATTGAGGAAACATTAAAGGAAACCAAGGAGAAATTAGGAAAGTGAATTAAAGTTAGTAAGCTGCCCCTCGTAAATTCGATACTGAAAACATGCAAGAAAGTTACCCTGTCTGAAGTGCCCTCTTTTTGCTTTATAGTTTCGATCCATGAAATTTTACTAAACACTATTTGACTATATTTTTATGAATAAATTCACAAGAGGAACCTTCACTTTGCGCAATGGCTTGATCTATGGCAATAATTGAACATTTAAATCAACTTTAATGATCAAATCTCCTATTAGGAAGTTTATGATCTGACTTGCGAAATGTGTGAATGCCGCATCGTATAGACAAATGCACATGCAATGAGCATAAATGTCTCGAATTATTACGTTAATACTTACTGTACCTCACACACCTGAAATTATCGTGTGCTAGAATAAACACTGAATGGACCCTGACATGTAAACCTGAAAGACCAGGCAGAGAAGCTATAGCTTCTGAACAAATAAATGTTGACTGCGAAAGTAGCTGGCGTGAACAAAATCATCTAATGAAGGCAACTGATCGTAGCAGAAACTCTCCTACTGTTGAATCGCAAAGTTCATGAACGCACGGCAAGTTACGTAGAATATTTAAGTTTCAAGTATGAGTTTAACAGTGGCAAGGAAATGTAATAAAATTCAGATACAATTTATTCAAGTTAATGTTATTTGAAGTCAAAACACAGCTCACAGTACACGGAAGAATCAAATGGTTCAGAGCACTAAAGGACTTAACATCTGAGGTCATCAGTCCCATAGACTTAGAAGTACTTAAACCCAACTAACCTAAGTACATCACACACATCCATGCCCGGGGCAGGATTCGAACCTGCGATCGTAGCAGCAGTGCGGTTCCGGACTGAAGCGCCTAGAACCGCTCGTCCTAAACTACCGGCACACGGAAGAATAAAATTATTAATACATTAACCACTTTGTATTCTATGTCGTCACTTAATAAAAAATCAATTGTTCAAGATTCCTACGGAAACATCAGCAATAGTTAAAGAAATGATAATGCCGCTTATTTTTCTCGTATACTATTCGGATGTACTGTTCAGAAACAGATTTCAGGTCCATGTGAATCGAGACTGAGCTTCTCACAGTACAAAGTATGATGAATCCCATCGTTCTTAATCATTTGTTACAAGCCAGAAACTCTTGCACTGAACTAGCTTTGGCTCACCATGACTCGTAGCTCGTAACAATAATATCAGGCAGGGATCTCATGGCAAGTTTACACATCTGTCTTCTCCGCTAGCAAAGTACCAACGCACGGCTGCCCACAAAAGAAGCATGCATAAACCGCCTAACAAGAAACACACGCAAACGAGTCTTTCCCTCATATACTTCTCATTTGCCCCCTCCAAACACTATCCGTTCATTACTGACATAAGCCGGCCGTAGTAGCCGAGCGGTTCTAGGCGCTACAGTCTGGAACGGCGCGACCGCTACGGTCGCAGGTTCGAATCCTGCCTCAGACGTGGATGTGTGTGATGTCCGTAGGCTAGTTAGGTTTAAGTAGTTCTAAGTTCTATGGGATTGATGAACTCAGAAGTTAAGTTCCATAATGCTCAGAGCCATTACTGACATAAGGACGCACTGAGCTCTCATTGGCAGAGACTCTGTTCGCCGAAGGACGACATCCATGCTACCCTTCACCACTGGCCCAAAAGTGTCCTCACATCAGACATCGATTACTGTTCCCAGAGTATGTATTTTAGCAATGTGCTCGCGAATTACAGAACGTGGAAAGAGCTAAAAGTCGAAAGCTGTCTTTGTGACGAAGGGCTTTCAAGTTCCAGGAGAAAATATAAAAACCTTCAGCTTTGTCGACAACTGGCAAAGACAGCAAAGGACTTGGAAGAGCAGGTGAAAGGAATGAGCAGTGTCTTAAAAACGGCTCATAGAATGAAACTTAAGAAAAACAAAAGAAGGGTAATGGAGGGTTAGATGAAGTAACTGACGAGGAGATACTGAATCGATTTGAGACAAAAGAAATTTGTATCACAACTTTACTAAAGGAAGAGAATAATTCATAGGATGTATCCTGATGCTTCAAGGAATATTCAGTTTGGTTATGGATGGAAGTGTGGAGGGTAAAAATTCTAGAAGGAGATAAACCTTGCACAGTTAGCAGGTTCAAACGGATGTAGGTTGCGGTAGTGATGCAGAGATGAAGAGACTTGCACAGCATAGACTAGTGAGAGAGCAGCGCCAAAACTGTCTACGAACTAATGTTCACAAGAAAATCGTATATGTAGCAAAAACATGTTCAAAAAGTCTTTAAAAATATTTGAAGCAATATATTGGTACCAAGAATGAATGTGAATATTTGTAACTGATGATTGGCGTCAGTCTTTCAACAATTCATTCATTCATTGTCTCATCCCCGTAAATATAACGGATCTTGTAATGGATGTTGTTCCTATCACGTTTCACGCATTCAGTTAATGAAACACATATACGAGAGGGGTTAGAGTGGTTCATATATACAGACGCCTACAAAAACATCTTCATGGTATTCGTCGACACAGAATAAACATTCGACAGTGAGAAATGGTACAACATGTGTGAAATTCGCAGGAAAATATGTAAAACGTAAAAGATAGATGATACTTTCTTCAGTCATGTCTCCTGACTGGTCTGATGCGACCCGCAACGATTTACTTTCCAGTGACAACCTCTTCATCTCAGAGCAGCACTTACAAATTACATGATGTGCTAGATGTATCACAACCTCTGTCTTCCTCTGCAGTTTTCACTCCCTCCGCTAGCATGGTAGTTACTCCCCGATGCCACAACACATGTCCTACCATCCTGTACCTTCTTCTTATCAGTGTTTTTCACGTATTCCTTGTCCCGCCGATTCTCCGAAGAACCTCCTCGTTCCTTACCCTATCAGTCCACCTCATTTTTAACATACTTCTGTAGTAATACATCTCAAGTGCTTGGATTCTATTCTTTACCAGATTTAAAAAAAAAAATAATGGTTGAAATGGCTCTGAGCACTATGGGACTCAACTTCTGAGGTCATTAGTCCCCTAGAACTTAGAACTACTTAAACCTAACTAACCTAGGGACATTACACAAATCCATGCCATAGGCAGTATTCGAACCTGTGACCGTAGCAGCAGCGCTGCTCCTGTCTGAAGGGCCTAGAACCACTCGGCCACAGCGGCCGGCCTACCAAATTGTGATCTGAGTATATATATCTGCTCCTGGGTATGCCTAACAATCCAGTATCTGATTTCGGTATCTCTGCCTGACCATGATGTTACATAACTGAACTCTTTCCGTACCTGCCGGCTCTTTCCGACTAATAATCCATCTATTGTGATTCTTGAACAGAGTTCTCGATAGTAACCGAGTATTCGATATGAACAGAGTATTCGATATTCCTAGCTGAAATTTATTGCAGAACTCAGTTAGTCTTTCTCCTCTCTCATTCTTAGTAGCATGTCCATATTTTCCCTTAACCCTTTATTCTGCTTCTTCCCCTACAACCGTATTCTAGTCCTCCATTACTATTAGCTTTTCATTTCCCTTTACCTACTGAATTACCAGTTCAATATCCTCATATACTTTCTCTATCTCCTTATCTTTTGCCTGCGACGTCGGCATGTATATCTGAATTATAGTTATCGGTATTGGTCTGCTGTCGATTCTGATAAGAATAACCCTACTATTTAACTGTGCACACTAGCCCACTCTCTGCCCTATCTTTCTACTCGTAATGAATCCTACTTCCGTTATACCGTTTTCTACTACTGTTGATATTACTCTACACTCGTCTGACCAGAAATCCTTGTTTTCTTTCCATTTCACTTCACTGACGCTCATTGCTTCCAGATTGAACCTTAGCATTTCCCTTTTCAGATTTTCTAGCTTACCCACCACGTTAAAGCTTCTGACATTCCACCTCCTGACTCTTCGAACATTAATATTTCGTTGCTTATTCAGTCTTTTCCTCATGGCCACCTTCCCCTTGGCAGACCCCTCCCGGAGATCCGAATGCAGGAATGATCCGAAATCTTTTGCCAATGGAGAGATCATCATGACACTTTTTCAGCTACGGTCTACATATGCTGTGGATGCACATTATGTGTCTTCAATGCAGTGGTTTCCATTGATGTGTGCATCGTCATGCCATTGATCATAGTTATTTCGCAGAATCCCACCCCATTGGTAAGGGAGTGCCCTGAACCTCCGTCCACTTCTCCGCCCTATTTGACATGGCCAGTGGCTCACTGGGGGTAAATTCTTATGCCGGAAGCCTTCAACCGCCACTGATGATGAGTTTTATTCAGAATTTCAGCAGTGACGAAGTTCGAATTCGGGGCGGAGGACGTTTTGATTCCTAATCAAAGACGCTACGCCTGCACCATGGGTGCAGACAGAGGTACTTACCAGGTGGTTATAGTTAAAATTACGGTCTTCCTCTTCGTACAAGTTGGACTGTATTGATCGCAGGACGCTGAAATGGGTAGGTACGTTCATTAATCGGTGCGCTTGCGAAGTATGCTGAAAAAATAACTGTTATACTTCCTGTCACCAGGTAAAAAATAAGGCGCTGTAAGCAGTCAGAGAGTGAAACGTTTCCCGTTTTGATGTCACTACGCTGTTTGTCGCTAGGCGACACATGATGATGTCCTCTGAAGTGACTACTTGTGAAAAGGTTTAACAAGGTTGAAGTTTTCCGTACGAAACGTATTGGCAATTGAGAAGAAAGACCATAAACTGCTGATATTTTTTTTTTTTTATCAGGACGGCAGGAAAAGCAGCCGTGCGTTGTAGGAATGTCAGACTGAAACTGCTGCGAAGATACCCAGTGTCAATAAACGGGTCAAAGAATATGATAAGGAAATTTAAAGAAACCGTGAATTAGTTGTCACAGCTAGGAGAGGGAAGCAGCTCGTTTCCATGGTACTTGTTGATCACGTTGGTGTAGCTGCGGCCGACGGTGCAACACATGTCTCAAATTCTGCAGCCAGTGCTCCAGCCTTGTCATGGCAATTATCGCTCTTCTGGTCAACAGACAAAAAGATTTTGCAGCTCATTTGACGCTGGTATCCCTGCTAGATTTTGAATGTATGCCAAATGAAGCCCCACGATGTGCTAGAACACAGTGATTTTGCCATTCGTTTTCTCACACGCATGGAAATGGGTGACATGTAGCTGGAAAATATTCCTTGGACGGATGAGGGACAGTTAAATCTCCGTGTTACCCTGAATGCACAGAAATGTCGCATATGGGGCTCTACTCCTCCACATGTTGTGCAAGAATATCCATTGCACTCATCTTATGTGACTATGTGGTATGGTGTCACAGGTTCTTTCAGTCACGGTCCGTTTCACTTCGAGGAGACAACACCTCGTGTGCCTGTTAAGTGTACTGTGACAACTACTCGTTGTATGGACCAATTTGTTCATCACTTGATTCCAGCTTTGTAATAATGCAACTGTGTCCACCCTACTATTTTCAGGCAAGATGGGGCGACGCAACAGTTGGTTCTCAGGTGGAAGATTTGCCCCGAGAAACCTCCGGCAACGACCGCTTATCTCTAGGATAATTACAAGATGTGTGGTTTTCCAGATCCCCCGACCTAAATCCATGGTTTTCTGGTTGTATGGACATCTGAAAGATCGGTCTATCACGGATGTATCCGGACTTTTCCTGATCTGAAGGGTAGGAGTGACTGTCGACCATGTCGTGTTAGCATGTTGCTGAGTCAGGAGACCATACTGAACAGATGTTTTAACTTGTGACCATTTCCTAATAAATGTGCCAGAACCACAGTAATCGTGTGTCTAATCGTTCTTCTCCTTTTCCTGCACGTACACCACACTCTGACTGCTTAGGTCCTCCTCGAGGACAACTTTACTTCAACAGTAATTGTCGATGCCAGTATTATTTTTCGACTTTTGGACATGTCAATATTATCTCAGTTGATTTTCTGAAAACTCTCATATAATTTTATACACAGTATGTTACATTTCAAGCTAAAATTTATGAAAAGGAATTAGTTTATAAAATATTTTACTTTCGATGTTATAATCGATAATCAATAGTTCTGAATGTACAGTACAATTGAAATTACGAATTATTTGCACACTTAAAAGTTAAATAATTAATTACGCCATCCTGTACAGTTTATTGTGTTTCTTTCTGGACTCATTTCCGAAATAATAATAGAAATTAATAATGTAACAAAAACTGGTAGGAATTCACCTGTTAAGAAAAATTGTAAACCCTTTGGGCTATTGTCATTTCCGCAGAGTGTGAGAATCTTAAGCTTGCCTCTGGTGTGATAGGACGTATTATTGTTTAATAGGTGCGAACAATGTAACTTCGGCTTTGTTAATGTGAAAAATTAAAATACTGTATGATATACTAAAATGTGAGAAAATCAATGGAAAATATATTTATGTAAGAAATTTTGCTACGACAATCTTCCAATTTATTTAGTTCAAACCAGCCGTGAGGAACTGATCTTAGACTTTCAGCTTCAAGAATCAGAACCCTAGACAAGAAGAACGCCAGCCGTCTCATCGTGAGAAGCTAAGTAAACTTGAAAGTTTAGTGTAATCTTCGCTCCTCGCAAATGTTCATAAATGTCTTCGCTTATTAATTATTTGGTCTGGGCATTGTTTAATGTGGAAATTATAACCTGGTGTCAGAAAGTGGAAGTATTATTTTTCATCAAGGTACCCTCCATTAGAAATGTGGGTACACTCCGCGGCTATGATATGACAGTCCTGTGACTGGTTTGATGCAGCTCTCCATGCTACTCTATCCTGTGCAAGCTTCTTCATCTCCCAGTACCTACTGCAACCTACATCCTTCTAAGTCTGCTTAGTGTAATCATCTCTTGGTCTCCCTTTACGATTTTTACCCTCCACGCTGCCCTCAAATGCTAAATTTGTGATCTCTTGATGCCTCAAAACATGTCCTACCAACCGGTCCCTTCTTCTCGTCAAGTAGTGTCACAAACTCCTCTTCTCCCCAATTCTATTCAATACCTCCTCATTAGTTATGTGATCTACCCATCTAATCTTCAGCATTCTTCTGTAGCACCACATTTCGAAAGCTTCTATTCTCTCCTTGTCCAAACTATTTATCGTCCATGTTTCACTTCCATACATGGCTACACTCCATACAAATACTTTCAGAAACGACTTGCTGACACTTAAATCTATACTCGATGTTAACAAATTTCTCTTCTTCAGAAACGATTTCCTTGCCATTGCCAGTCTACATTTTATATCCTCTCTACTTCGACCAACATCAGTTCAAAATGGCTCTGAGCACTATAGGACTCAACTGCTATGGTCATCAGTCCCCTAGAACGTAGAACTACTTAAACCTAACTAACCTAAGGACATCACACACATCCATGCCCGAAACAGGATTCGAACCTGCGACCGTAGCAGTCACACGGTTCCGGACTGCGCGCCTAGAACCGCGAGACCACCGCGGCCGGCCATCATCAGTTATTTTACTCCCCAAATAGCAAAACTCCTTTACTACTTTAAGTGTCTCATTTCCTCATCTAATTCCCTCAGCATCACCCGATTTAATTTGACTACATTCCATTACCCTCGTTTTGCTTTTGTTGACGTTCATCTTGTACCCTCCTTTCAAGACACTGTCCATTCGGTTCAACTGCTCTTTAAAATGATAGATCACAAAAATAAACCGTCCTTTTATTTCGGGTTTTTCTATCATTTTAAATAAATATTTTTTCAGCACGATCGGCGAGCGTTCCGATTAACGTAGATACATACGATGTTTCAGCGTCCTGCGATGTGCACAGCCCTTACTGCAGAACTTTGCGCATCGTCAGTTTAATTATCACCACCCGGAACAGTATGCAAAGAAAGAAAAAGTAATAATAAGAATGGAAGACCAAGAGCGAAGTCGAAAGGATATAAGAGAGTCGTGTAGTCTCCCCCCCCCCCCTCCCCCTCCTATTGTTCAATCCACATATAGTAGAAGCAATGAGGGAAATAATACTGAGGATCGTGAGTGAGAGTAAAGAAGTACTGCAAGAACTGTGATTTGAATGGACATTTTAATGAGCACAAAAAATGATCTGAGAGTAAATTGAAGTAAGCAGAAGGTAATGAAGAGTAGCACACATGAGGTCAGCGACATATTGACAACCACGCAGTATATAAGGTGCAGAACTTCTGCTACCTTAGAAGCAAAATAACACGTGGCGGACGAAGCGAGAAGGACATAAAATGCAGACTGACACAGGCAAGAGGGCATTCCTAGCCAAAAGAAGCAAACTAGTATCAAACATCGATCTTAATTTGAGGAAGAAATTTCTCAGTATGTACAGCAATGTATGGAATTGGATCATGCACTTTTCAAAAACTGGCAGATAACAGACTCGCATCATTCGAGATGTTGTAATTGAATAGGATGTTAAAAATTGGGTGGGTTGATAGGAGGAGGTGACAGGATGATAGAGCACCAAGGAATAACTTCCATGATACCTGAGGGAGCTGCAGTGCATGAAAGTTGTATGTGTAGACAGAAATACATCCAACAAATAATTGAGGACGTATGGTGCAAGAATTACTTTGAGATGAAGAGCTTGGCATTGGGAAGGAATTCGTGGTGGGGGACATGAAACCATTTACAAGACTATTAATTGAAAATAGAAAGAAAATACCGGAGGATTGCCGATAGTTGTTTTTCCTATGTACTATTGACGAACGGAATAGGAATGACAGTGGGGGCCAAAGTGCCCATCTCTTGCGAAGTATAAATGAAGATGTAGATGGACGCAGGGACTGCCGCAGCTGGTGGAGTCCGTGGCTGTGTTGTCCAGATGGGCGGCGGGTGAGTCACTGTAAGCCGGCGCCCACCTCTCTAATCACGCAGTTTAGCGGCACACGGCCTGCAGGCGGCGAGGCTGGGGCGGCATTTGTGTCGTCTACTGCCCTATACGTACACAGGGTGCATGCATTGACACGACTCTGACGTACGCTTAGGTGGTGATAGTCAAGGGATAGCGACATGCAAATGGTGGTAGTGTCGCGTACACAAGGTATAAAAGAGCAGTGCATTGGTGGAGCTGTCGTTGATGCTCAGATGATTCATGTGCAAAGATGTCCGACGTGATTATGGCTGCGCGACGGGGAGTAACACTGTACTTCGGAAATCGTGAGGGAATTCAGTATTCCGAGATCCACAGTGTCAAGAAATATCCCGGGATCCACAGCGCCAAGAATGTGCCGAGAATCCAAATTTCAGGCATTTTCTCACAACAGACAACACAGTGGCCGATGGTCTTCGCTTAACGACCGAGAGCAGAGAACCTACCCGAGTGCCTTTGCTAGCAGCACGGTGTAGCCTGCAGCGCCTCTCTTGGTCTTGTGACCATATCGATTGGATCGTAGACGACTGGAAAACCGTGGCCTGGTTAGATGAGTTGCAATTTCAGTTGGCAAGAGCTGACAGTAAGGGAAAGTGTGGCGTAGATCCCACGAGGCCCTGGATCAACAAGACATTGTGCAAGCTGGTGGTGGCTCCATAATAGTATGTATTGGCCTGGGTTTTCTGGTTCAACTGAACCGATCGTCGATTGGAAATGGTTCGGCTGCTTGGTGACCATCTGCAGCCATTAATGGACTTCGTGCTACAAACAACGATGGAACTTTTGTGGATGACAATGCACCGTGTCACCAGGCCACAGCTGTTCGTGGTTGGTTTTAAGGACATTCTAGACAATTCGAGCGAACGATGTGGTCACCGAGATCGTCCGACATGAATCCTATAGAACATTTATGGGACATAATCGAGAGTCAGTTCGAGCACAAAATCCTGCACCTGCAGTACTTTCGCAATTATGGACGGATATAGAGGAAGCGTGGCTCAGTATTTCTGAGGAGTTTCCAGCGACTCATTGAGTCCATGTTACATCGAGGTGCTGCACAACTCCGGACAAAGTCAGGTTCCACACGATATTACGATATACTCCATTACTTTTTTTCTCCTCAATGAATGAGACCACTTAAGGTTATCGTGTTATTCAAGTACACAGGTTTTGCACCAGTGAGTGACTTTACCTCACAGATTATTTATGACCGCTACAAGGCTATGGTTTTCTCCTCGATCGACACGACGGCCATGCGGATAAAGTAATACCTCCCTCACCGCAACTGTGGCTAGATTAAAGTAATCTCAAGCAAATGTCGTTTGAGCTGAAATTATACGTAAGGAAATAAGAACCTCCTTACTTTTCCGATATCTTCTCAAGGAAATGAACTGTTGTTTTTGTGAAGAATTATGTGACATCCAATTAATTATCATTCAGAATTTATATTCGTTAATTCCAGGAAGGTTAAGGATGGTTTCGACAGAGAAAGTGGTACTGCGCCTCTACAAAGTATTGCTTCGTGATAACACTGTCGCCTTTCTTCCAACTATTCCTATTTAAGTTCCTTGAGTATGGGCTATGGTGGTGTGTTGCAAACTTTACTCACAGTCTCTAGTTGCTTTCAAAGTGTGCTTCCTGGCCATCTTTATGAGAGCTCCAGAAAAGAGCAGTTCTGTAAAAGGTTAAATTACATCCTGTTTGTGAGTTTTTAACACAAGTACTGCATTTTACAGAATTATCTCTTTTCATTCGCCTCACTACAGCTAATAAGCACTGTTCTTCACAGAATCCTCCTCTTCCATTCGTCCCCATATAACTAACTATACTTTTTCGGGGACCTGGTGAAAGTGCTTAATGGACAGTCCTGAATGATATGTGCCACAGTGCGGGTTTCAACTCACAGCAGTCACAGTTTGGAATGTCTCGCCATCCTCAACTGCAATGGAAAGAAAATAGCTTAATGCGAATAACCTGGCGTCAGGTTTATTAGGCAGTGATATTTTATCTGTTGGCGCCGTATGAAAATTTGTGATGGATCAGGACTCGAACTCGGATTTTCCGCTTACTGCTAGCGGTCGCCTTACCATTAGGCTATCCGTGCACTCCTCCCAAACGGACACGACTTCCATAGAACACATTGTTTACATTACTATACCATAGTTTCCAACATTCATGAGTGAATGCTCGCAGCTTAATTCTGTATTTCCGCATTAGTGGGAATACAGCATAAGCCTCCATTTTGCAAAGACGGTGATCCTTGGCACATTACACAGCAGAGTATAGGGCTGGTGCACGAGCAAATGTTTGGAGCACACCGTTCAGCGCTTGTTCCTGAACGTGAGGCACCACAGCAAACGACACCTGGGTGTTCCCGTGTAGAGTCACTGACATTGGCAATTGCGCTTGCAGTGAGCACTGTATCATCAAGAGTGGAAACGTGATGCCTGATCGGATGACACACGTTTAGTGTTTCACCAAGTCGATGGTCGTGTCCGAATACTCAGTCATCGAGGGAATGGGCGAAGGCCAGCGGGGGAAGTATTATGGTATGAAGCCCAATGACGTAGGCATGCAAGAGATCTGTGGTAGTAATGAAAGGTAGGGGACTACTACACGAACTTTACTGCCAGCTACGTGCGTCTCTTCCTGCTTAATGCCGGCAATGACATCTTTCAGCACGGTATTTGTGCCTGTCACGAGGACAGCATACTGAACTGAGGAGCGTCATAGTAAACTTACGTTGATGTCCATCTTAACCCGAAGGAACATGTGTGAGAGGCTGTAAGGTGCCAGCTACACCCCAACAAAACCAGTATCCCGTGACTAACGGGAAATGCGTGAATATGTCTACGTATCTGGTACAACAGATGGAAATCTACCAAAGACTTGTCCAGTCCATGCCATCCGAAGGTGATCCAACAAGCTGTGAGACAGGTTGTCGTAATGTTTTAACTCGTTAACTTCTATTCGCGCTCTTCCACTTGAATGCCATTTTGTGGCATGCAGTTGGATAGTGGATCGTTCCTCGTCTTCTTCTGATTTTCAGGGTTCTGTGTCATCCGTCTCTTTAGACTAACAATATCCTTAACAGGGCAGCTGTAACAGGTTACTGCGTGTTCTTTTAGTCACAAGATGACCACTGATTGGTCAATACAGGTTACGGTATTATGAAATGCTTTTGATTTTCAGTTGGAAAGACAGTCTAGGTTGCAAAAAACAGCATAAACTTTATTGACGCGTTTTGAATTTTTGAGGCGTCTTCAGAATTCGTATAGGCACAGCGGGTAAGGTACTAGTCATATGTAGTCGAAAGTGTGATGTACATGCTTTCGCCGAAGGTGCACACCAAAATTTCGACTACTTAGGAATAACGCGTTACCCGCAGTTCCTGTACTTATTCTGAAGAGGCTTCAAAAAGGTGAAACGCGTCAGAAAGACTTTTTTCGAAATCTAGACTCTTTTTTCCACTGAAAACGTGGCAGGTTTGCTGCACAATGGCGAAAGAATCTGAGAATTTAAATACTCACCAACTGATGCATTGATGCGAAATACGAGCGGTTCTAGGCGCTACAGCGTGGAACTGCGCGACCGCCTGAGGCAGGTTCGAATCCTGCCTCAGACATGGATGTGTGTGATGTCCTTAGGTTAGATAGGATTAAATAGTTCTAAGTTCTAGGGGACTGATGACCTCAGAATTTAAGTCCCATAGTGCTCAAGGCGATTTGAACCATTTTGATGCGAAATCTTTGGTTTGTTTCTTTCAGTGACAGGCATCATCGTGTATTTATAATCACGCAGCGAGTGCAATGAATAGTGATGGGCTCGGACGATCTGCTTCGCGAAGTGTAGAGGGAGTGACGATTAGAGTGTGGGGCGGCGGGGCGCTCGGAGGGCGCGCTAATGCCGGCAGGAAGGAAGCGGCCCGGCCACCCCGGGGTTGCGTGTCTCTTTGTGGGAGCCGGCAGCTGGTCTCGCTTACAGCGACAACACGCCTCTAATCCAAACACAATCCCAGCCATTAGCCGCGCAGCACCCGACCGGACCAATTACCGCATTGTCGACAATTACGCGGCAACAATGGCCCGGCCGCGCTGTGTGACGGCTCCATTCAGCCGGATTACCGCCCCCGGCGACTCCCTCGCCCACCCCGCGGCAGTTCGCTGCACTGGTCGCCAGCCAAGGCGCTACGCGTTCCGACAATGGCTGCTTGCCCACCTCCTGTGGTCGCTGCCACCTGACAGATCTCTTCTAGTCTTCTTGGCCTCTCAGCAGGGAGGCGATAGGCGTTGAGTGCTGTAGCCTTCACCAGGTTTCCCATACTCTGGAGGAGCACTGGAATGGAATGGCCAGCTGTTCCGCACACGAAGAACGGAGAGTTAATAGTTAGCCCCTATGAATGGATATGACTGCTTCCAGAATGAAATTTTTACTCTGCAGCTGAGTTTACACTGGCGTGAATTTTCTAGCAGATTAAACCTGTGTGCCAGACTGAAGCAGGTGCTCTACCAACTAAGCTATCCAACCATAACTTGTGGGACTAGCACTCCTGCTCGCAAAAGGCAAAGGCCCCGAGTTCGATCCTCAGACTGACATGCATTTTTAATCTGCCAAGAAGTTTGATATGTGTGCTGTTTATTTTATTTTATTTTTTTTTTTTTTTTCACAATACATGATTTGTGTTATTGACACAGATTTTGGCGGCATTCATTGTAAGCACTGTCTACGCTTTTTCCTGCGAATCTTTCATGGTGGCGCGCCTGAATAAAATATTCTCGGAACATATGATTTCACGGTTTGTCCATCCACAGCTTAGATACATGATAGAAATATTTTAAAATTAAAGATAAAAATGAGCTGTTAGGTGACCTGGCCTTCCTATTTCAGGCATACGCATAAGTCCACCAAGTGACTTTTGCGGGATTTGTTGACCTTTTTCATCGTTGGTCCATATACGCAGCTCAGAGTGTTCATGTACACAGCCTGTGCCTGCTACCCTTTGTAATTTTTTTGCTTCCCGTTGTCACCACCCAACTTAGGCGGTCTGACAATTCGATCGCTGTCAGATCGTTAGGAGACCATGTATTTTTAACGAGCCAATGTTAAATTAGTTATATGTGTACACCTGAGGACGCATTGAAAGTATCACAATACTGAGTGAGTACTATCCTGTAGCAAAGGTATCCTGTAGCTTTCGGCTGCTGCCTTCGTCACCGTTATCAGTCGTAGCAGCCACTTACTGACGGGACTAGCACGATGTTACGCATACATAGGCATCATAGCAGCGTTAGGAACCTCTCGGAGACAGCCCAAATGATATGAGCAGAAGGCGAGTTGGGCAGATCATAGCAGCTCTGATCCACCTTAGGACCACTGACTATTGAGAGTGGGAAACGGCTGCCGCTCGCAACTGTCGCCACCTCCTTCCTATAGGCGTCAAGAATACGTCTTTGCTTTCTCTCCATCTCCAAATCCAGCTTGTTCTCTGTTAAAATTATTGAGGAATTGACTATTGGATTCTGGGCTCTGATGGTGGCAGGTTATACAGAGGCCGCACAGTAGCTGCAACATCCAGAAGGAATGGTCTGAACCACTCCAAAATCTGACTGTGTGTAGAACAGTGGAATCATAATAACCGTTTGAGATTGAAGAGAGATGGCATGTACATAGGCGTAGTTCAGAACAACGGACTTGGTACAATTGGAGGTATCTCTTGCCACGCACTTCACCGCGAACTTCACAGTGGTTCAAAGAATAGGATGCTAGATGATGTTTCAGGAGTGCAGGCAGTTGTCATTTTCTACCATCCACGATGTTTCATATCGACATGTCGTACCTCAAGATGTGTGGCAAGAGCCCAGGTCAAACATTGTACGTGATAGAAAATGACCGTCTACACGTCTGAAAGATCAGAGAGTACTCAGTACGCTGGGAAAATGTTGTTATTTACCTGAATGTGTTCTGGAAACGCTTGAATAACACGACCTCCTGCACACCATATCTGCATATGATTACAGTTCCAGTAGATTTAATCACACTTAAATGGCCAGGGCTGGTTATTGATAGTTCATTATTGATCTGCCAACCTCTGAATACTTTATGACCTAGTACTGAAATAAAGTTTGTAAATAGCGCAGAAGTACTGTCAGTTAACATGTTTCTATGCCCTGGTACTGTTCAGTCCTGTAACACTGTTGAAGTTTCGAGAATGGTTCAAGAACTCATACACTTTATAATTGCAAAAGGTAGTACATTTCAGTTATTTCTGGCTCTAACACATTTCTATAAAGTAGCAATAAGGCATTATGAGCAGTATTAGACTCAAATTAAAACTTAAAATTTGAGATGAAGAGTTGCCTGATCAGGCAATGTCTGCCCACAAACTCAGACTCAGACTGTCTGACTGGCTTCCACCTGTGGTGGCAAAAGAGACCAGCCCCAGTGACAATGTCTCAATGCAAACTACTAGCACTATTGCTGTACTACACACGTGTGAATATTGGGGAAGATGGGATGGTAACATGCCCACAAAATGGTGCAAAGTGTCACACACAGAGAAGGGAGATGATCCTCTCCTCACCAACAGCAACGTTACACCATATTTAAGCACAGTCGTGCATAGAGTCTCCCACAACACAAACTGATACAGATTTATAGACAGAGACACAGAGTGTTCATTTGAGGGTTGTTAATAATCTGTAATTGGACTGGGTAGATCAAATACTTGGATTCTGGCTCAGTGTGAACAAATTGAAAATATTCAATGCTTTTACAACATAAGAAACCATATTTTCCAGTCCACTGTTTTTAAAGCTTGGTCAGCTAAAATTTAATATTTAACAAAATAAATTTATTCAGTAGAAATTTAATATTTAGAAAAATATATTAAATCACTTAAAATTTATTATTTAAAAATAAATGTATTTGGTTAAAATTTTAAAAATAGAAATATTATAAAATTTATTCAGATTCAGTAACGAATTAAATGGTCTTTGATTCGTTTTTTTTGCCTCAATATATAAAATACAAGCTAACACTATTCTACAATATATCACCATCTTCTGAAAAGATTTTAGTGTAATGATCCGGAAGAGTAATTTTAAATTTATCATCTAAAACTAATAAAACCTTTTGCCCAAAAGTTTAACTTTTGAAATATTGTAAAATCTAGTTTTTGTCAGTTCTTTTAATTCAGTAAACCCTTCTACACAACTGTTAATAGATTTTCAGTGTTATCGCTGATTGCCATTTTAAATTAGGTAAGTCTTGTAATTTAGAAATGTGTGGTGGCACACGCATTTTTTCGTGTATTCATATATAACAGATTTAGATTTTGAAAAATTAAAACGTTTACTGTTGAATCTACCTGCGTACTCGTTTTGTTCTCCCTATGAAAAAAAAGAGCTAAGGGAGAACAATTTGTCCCCCCTTCGAACAAATAAATAACAGGGACAGCGATTTTGGACACCCATATTTGTATGAATTAAAATGAGACAAAGATGACTGGACAGGTACATTTCAACTGTAAATGTTTTAATTGTTAAAAATTTAAATATTTTATATGAGGATTGGAACTTTAATAGTGGCAACTACTAATTTACAGCTCACACAAAATAGATACATGTTTCGAAGTTTTAAAAGCTAACATCGCTTTTCGAGATTTTAAAATAGTAACACAATTCAGTATTGATGTTAATGTAAATCCATTCAGTATTATAGAAGATTATCACATCATTGTTATAGATATGACACAGAGAATGAATGTTTCAGCTACACAGAAAACTATGAAAAATTATGTGCCACTTTTAATGATAAAATTCCTAATGATACTTCACATTATATAATTTTCTATGAAAAAAATCTAACATATGATGCCAGACATAGATTATTAACTGAAAATTGTTAAGCTGAATAAATTTAGTGTCTTGCATATTAAATGTTTTCTTACTTTATTCACTATATTTTTCAGATAGCTCTTTTTATGCTAACTATGTCACAATATTGAGTTTTTAATACTGGTTAATATTTGACTGACAAATTAATAAAAAATATTTTTCCCTTTGTCTTGTGAGTTATGCAACATGACTTACTTCTGTGTATTGTGTGTAGCGGTTTTTATAGGTATTAGTTCAATCCAAAATGCAATCACAATTCAGTTACCCCTAAATAAATTATGATAAAAATAATGTCATATGCTTTACACCTGGCGCCTCTGGCCACAGGCCTAAGCCTGGCTCAGCCCATAGGCTGATTCAGCTGCCACAGCTTCAGCTGGCAGTGAACTACAGTAGTGCGAAAATCTGTCAATAGATGGTGTTGAAATAAACTCCATTCAAATTAATAGGGAAACAGTCTTCATTTTAAAATAAATTAATCTTTTTAAAATATTAATTTGAGTAGTATAAATATCAATAAATGTTGTTTACGGCTTGTTGCGTGAAAACGTCACTTCCATGGGAAAAATAGGTGTGCTGACATCTGACCAAACAATCTGCCAATCTGTCTCTGATGACAGGGACTCCACAGAGGACACCCTGTTTCAAAGAGTCCAGCGACATAACATCATTTTTACAAGAGCACCACTGGGAAAGAGTATAAACCCCAAAATAACTGACATCAATAAAATATTCCCGAGTATACCTTAATTTGTTGCTTCTCCTACCAACTTCTACTGGAGCGGTAAAGCTCGCACGTTGGAGACAGGCAAAACGGATAGTTGTAAGTGGTTGGGAGACGTGAAGATATGTGAAAATAATGCCTCGAAGAAGGCGTGACCCGAACAACAGCGAAGCTCAAACTTTTCATCCGCCTGGGTCTCTGCATAACGCACCCAAAAAATAGATTTTCGCCAGAACACCCAGCGATTGATGGCGGGCGGCGGCTAAGACAGTGGAATCTCAGGCGCATCAAATACCACAAACTAACTAACTGATATTTTTGCTGTCGTTAACCTGTGTTCCTGTAAGTGCGACTAAATGCATTCAGAGCTTCCCTGAGCACCGGTACATCGTCATGAGCACGAAGAAGTACCATAGCGCCATCGGCATACGAGCCAAAGATAAAGCTTTCTCCCAATAGTGACTAGCCGCCCAATCGAGCAGCTATGGATCGCGATAAGGTTTCCATAAATAGTACGAACAGCAGCATAGATACGGGAATCCTTTTCAGGACACCTCGACACACTTTTTTGGGGAGAGTTAGGCGATCATTCCAGTCAGTGGCCTGAATACCATCGATTGAGTTATCCACGCATGGCACACGAGCCATCATATTGCGGATAATGGTTTAGCGACAGCTTTACTCCCATCAGACTCTCTTACCCTTGATTCCAAACTAGTAAAATTGGGAATTTGTGGTAAGGTCCTATGGGACCAAATCTGAGATCATCGGTCAGTAAGCTTACATGCTACTTAATCTAACTTATGCTAACTTACGCTAAAGACGACACACACACCTATGTCCGAGGGATGACTCGAACCTCCGACGGGACGAGCCGCGCGGATCCAAACTGTTCTCGCGAGGTGTGTGCGAGGTATGTGATAGATGAGCCGTGGTAAAAAATTGCCGTTTTGAAGAGCGCGCCGCAGCGCGTCATGTGAAGCAGTCGCCCTCCGTTTCTGGCGGTGGCGCCGCTCTAGCAATCGCAGCTTTGGTGTCTCCCTCTGGTGGGAAAGGGGAAAGGTTGCCTGTTCACGTGCATTTTAGGGGCGCTGAACCATAAAAGAAGGCTGTATACATGGAAGAAGCCTGGAGATACTAAAAGGTATCAGACAGATTATATAATGGTAAGACAGAGATTTAGGAACCAGGTTTTAAATTGTAAGACATTTCCAGGGGCCGATGTGGACTCTGACCACAATCTATTGGTTATAACCTGTAGATTAAAACTGAAGAAATTGCAAAAAGGTGTGAATTTAAGGAGATGGGACATGGATAAACTAAAAGAACCAGAGGTTGTACAGAGTTTCAGGGAGAGCATAAGGGAGCAATTGACAGGAATGGGGGAAAGAAACACAGTAGAAGAAGAATGGGTAAGTTTGAGGGATGAGGTAATGAAGGCAGCAGAGGATCAAGTAGGTAAAAAGACGAGGGATAATAGAAATCCTTGGGTAACAGAAGAAATATTGAATTTAATTGATGAAAAGAGTAAATATAAAAAAGCAGTAAATGAAGCAGGTAAAAAGGAATACAAACGTCTCAAAAATGAGATCGACAGGAAGTGCAAAATGGCTAAGCAGGGATGGCTAGAGGACAAATGTAAGGATGTAGAGGCTTATCTCACTCGGGGTAAGATAGATACTGCCTACAGGAAAATTAAAGAGACCTTTGGAGATAAGAGAACCACTTGTAAGAACATCAAGAGCTCAGATGGAAACCCAGTTCTAAGCACAGAAGTGAAAGCAGAAAGGTGGAAGGAGTATATAGAGGGTCTATACAAGGGCGATGTACTTGAGGACAATATTATGGAATGGAAGAGGATGTAGATAAAGACGAAATGGGAGATACGATACTGCGTGTAGAGTTTGACAGAGCACTGAAAGACCTGAGTCGAAACAAGGCCCCCGGAGTAGACAACATTCCATTGGAACTACTGACGGCATTGGGAGAGCAGGTTCTGACAAAACTCTACCATCTGGTGAGCAAGATGTATGAGACAGGCGAAATACCCTCAGACTTCAAGAAGAATATAATAATTCCAATCCCAAAGAAAGCAGGTGTTGACAGATGTGAAAATTACCGAACTATCAGTTTAATAAGTCACAGCTGCAAAATACTAACGCGAATTCTTTACAGACGAATGGAAAAATTAGTAGAAGCCGACCTCGGGGAATATCAGTTTGGATTCCGTAGAAACGTTGGAAGACGTGAGGCAATACTGACCTTACGACTTATCTTAGAAGCTACATTTAGGAAGGGCAAACCTACGTTTCTAGCATTTGTAGACTTAGATAAAGCTTTTGACAATGTTGACTGGAATACTCTCTTTCAAATTCTGAAGGTGGCAGGGGTAAAATATAGGGAGCGAAAGGCTGTTTACAATTTGTACAGAAACCAGATGGCAGTTGTAAGAGTCGAGGGACATGAAAGGGAAGCAGTGGTGGGGAAGGGAGTGAGGCAGGGTTGTAGTCTCTCCCCGATGTTATTCAATCTGTATATTGAGCAAGCAGTAAAGGAAACAAAAGAACAGTTCGGAGTAGGTATTAAAGTGTTTGTGTGTGTGTTTGAGGTTTACGGGCGCTAAACAGCGTGGTCATCAGCGCCCAGTAGGTATTAAAGCCCATGGAGAAGAAATAAAAACTTTGAGGTTCACCGATGACTTCGTAATTCTGTCAGAGACAGCAAAGGACTTGTAAGAGCAGTTGAAGGGAATGGATAGTGTCTCGAAAGGAGGATATAAGATGAACATCAACAAAAGCAAAACGAGGATAATGAAATGTAGTCGAATTATATCTGGTGATGCTGAGGGAATTAGATTAGGAAATGAGACACTTAAAGTAGTAAAGGAGTTTTGCTATTTGGGGAGCAAAATAACTGATGATCGTCGAAGTAGAGCGGATATAAAATGTAGACTGGCAATGGCAAGGAAAGCGTTTCTGAAGAAGAGAAATTTGTTAACATCGAGTCTAGATTTAAGTGTCAGGAAGTCATTTCTGAAAGTATTTGTATGGAGTGTAGCCATGTATGGAAGTGAAACATGGACGATAAATAGTTTGGACAAGAAGAGAATAGAAGCTTTCGAAATGTGGTGCTACAGAAGAATGCTGAAGATTAGATGGGAGATCATATAACTAATGAGGAAGTATTGAATAGGATTCGGGAGAAGAGAAGTTTGTGGCACAACTTGACCAGAAGAAGGGATCGGTTGGTAGGACATGTTCTGAGGCATCAAGGGATCACCAATTTAGTATTGGAGGGCAGCGAGGAGGGTAAAAATCGTAGAGGGATACCAAGAGATGAATACAATAGACAGATGCAGAAGGATTTAGGATGTAGGATGTAGGTGCTGGGAGATGAAGAAGCTTGCACAGGATAGAGTAGCATGGAGAGCTGCATTAAACCAGTCTCAGGACTGAAGACCACAACAACAACATAAGCTCGCTAGGCGGGGAGTCTGGTCACTTGGTCAGCCGGGTCAGTGTGGGACAGTCAGTGTCTGTCTGTCGTCCGGAGTGCTAGTATGTGTTAGGCCGCCAGTCTGCTCGAGTTTGTTCAGGCAATGGTCATTGGCGGTTGGATCGATCGGTTGGTCGGTGGCGCACTGAGACACCAGATAGATGACTTGTCCGTCTTGAGCGTCGGCGCATCTGAGGTCGCCACGGAGTCCAGTGGGCAACGCAGTATAGCGAGGGGTAGTGGCTTCGCGGCCGACACGAGAGCAACAGGAGTCAACCCACCACATCGGTCTGGACGGTGCGAGCTGCGACGCCGTGAGACGGGAGATCGGCGCGCCTTCCTGCGTCCGTTGAAGTGGCTGGCAGCGGACGGTTCTGGAGAGCGTTTTGGGGATGCTATTCCAGGTCTTCGCCAGACTGCGCAGTTTTTTTTTAAAGTTAAGTGAATCGTGATACGTTGTTTCATTTACTTGTTAAATTCTACTTGTTTTCTTGGTCAGTCTCTCGTCCCCAACTTGCTCGTCTGTCTCCCGTCCGCATTTGTTAGGCAGTTAGTGTCTGTCTGTCGGTCTGCCGTACGTTAATAGCTGTCTCTGTCATGTTTGTCGGATTCGGTGTCAACGAATTTATTGCTTGAAGTGTAATGGCCGAATTCCTGAAATATGTTTTTATCTTTCCTATCATCTTGAGAGGCGGTATATGTGTAATGTAGAGCATGTTTGTATATTTTATGTAAGACTACATTTAATGGGCTTTTATTTAAATGGTAAAATGAAAATGAAATGTCGTGTGAAGAGGGCCTCCCGTCGGGCAGACCGTTCGCCTGGTGCAGGTCTTTCGAGTTGACGCCACTTCGGCGACTACCGCGTCGATGGGGATTAAATGATGATGATTAGGACATCACAACACCCAGTCACTGACCGGAGAAAATCTCCGACCCAGCCGGGAATCGAACCCGGGCCCTTTAGATTGACAGTCTGTCGCGCTGACCACTCAGCTACCGGGGCGGACATTTAAATGGTCATTTTAGTATATGAAGTTGCCACCCTTCCACCGTAAGAGTTTTTTTTAATCAAGTTGCACTTTCGGTGGTAAGTTAATTTTTTTAATGTAAGTATTTCCATCCATCCTACGGGGTGAAGAGTTTATGGGCTTGTGTGAGTTGTTAAAAATTTTAGTGTAAAGTAATCTGGTGTGTTTCAGATTTGCACCAGTGTAGCCTTTCAGAGTTTGTTGTGATAGGTCGTGTCTACGGCCGCGTCAAAAGGCAGCGGCAAGGTGCTCAGCCCGAAAGCTCATATTTTCTGCCTCTGAATAAAATTGTAACTTGATATTTTGAGGGTGCTTTCTGATTACAATTTTGAACCTGTTTTTTTTTTTTTAAAAAAAAGGGGGGGTTTTAGGAATAAAATTTCCATTTCTTGAAAGAAATTTAATTTGTTTTCATGAGTTACCCACTGAAGACTACTTTCACGCTCACATAGTGTGATTAAATGTGTTAATGTTATTGATGGTTCACCAGTAAATAAAGTAAATTCTTAAGAAACGGTTTTGAAAGTAATTTCACGGTTCAATAGAACTCTTGTGAAACTTGCAATGTGGGATAAGAGGTACTGGCAGAGGTGAGGCTGGTGGAGCAGCTTGTGAGTCGTGCTTGGATGGCTCAGTCGCTAGAGCAGTTGCCTGGTAGAGGTAGACGTCCTAGGTTCGAGTCTCGGCCCGGTATAAAGTCTTAATCTTCCGCTGAGTTCCAGTATGTAAGTTCTATCGTGAACACTCTCCAGCATTTTACAGGGTAGTAAGGTAAAGAGTCGGCTGACAGAAATGGAAACCGTACCAACTGTTGATTGCGACAGTAAGTACACGAAAAACTGTGATTTAGAGCACTGCATCAGTCGCACCTGTGAACTCACCCCTCTCAGCGCACGTGCAATACGATTCCACACTCGGCCGTGTACATATAATCCGCACGATGCCACGAACGATGTTTCGAAAAACACGAGATGAACTCTTTTTTCAGATACGAACGGGATCCGACCGTCTTTGCCGTAGAGCTTTAGCCGTGGATTTTTACTCCATTCGGCAGCGTGGCCGTAACGGGTGCGGAGTGCTGTGTGCGGAAGGGCGGTTAAACAAGAGAAGACGGAGGCTGCGGGTAATCCCCGCCCCTCCCCCTCCCCCCTCCGTGCAGCGGGTGATTTGTGGGGCGCCAGCTCGCCAGCTGCGGCCTGGCCGCTTATTTATCGCCACCTATCGATTCCCTTAATCACCGGCAGGCAATGCATTACGGCGCGGCGGCGGCACCGGGGAGAGCCACTGAATAATTCGCCTGCCATGTTTTTGGCTCGCAGCCCGGAGCCTCTCTTAAGCACGACAAAGGAAATCGTTTTCCGATACGAGAGCTCATCTATAATTCTTTTTGCTCGTTCCGCGCAGATTACCGCCGTTCGCCGTCCGTCGACAATCGATAGCCCGCGGCTCCCGCGACGCCTTCGGCAGACCCGCTTTCCGCTGCCCGCCGCTGCTGGCTCCAATACTCGGCTCATCCGTGGGGCACCTCTCTAATGGCGTCACTCTGGCTTACAAACAGCGTCGTACGTTGACGCCACACCGAGAAGCAGGCGCGGCCGATCTGGTATTTCACTCTGATGGGGGAAGGGGTGTCACTTTTTGTTAGTGCCCTCCCCATTTCCCCGTGTATAAACTGCCGTGACTTCCACTTTTAATGAGCCGTGTATGCTTAATATTTTAGGAATAATAACTGTATATTGTTATATGAAGATGGTATCTGTTCTTTCGGACATGTCCGAAACAACAGATACGATCTTCATATAGTTAAGTCTAACAGGTCATTGACCTTCTTCTTCTGTGTTGGATGCACACGTATAGCCCAAATGCTTAATGGACTCGGTAAGATTTCTGCCGCAATTGATGAGTGTAGCGGCAGGGGCACTACGAATATAGTGTGTGGACATTAATTTGGGAATGTGAGTCTCAAGGGGAGCGTGCAAGGGATAAATCCCTGCAGTCGCGCTGTCCTTCGTGCCGTCGGTGGCTGAGGTAGATGCCGGCACAGTAGCTCAGCGTGTTCGGTCAGAGGGTTAGCTGCCCTGTGTAATAAAAAAAAACTGGGTTAACCGATCAACGACGAATTTAACGGGAGTCTTCGGACATCCGCCCATAGCAGATAAAGCGAACAAAATGAGATTAAAAAAAAAAGATTGATAAAGCGTCTGCCATGTAAACAGGAGATACCGGGTTCGAGTTGCAGTCGGGACACACATTTTCAACGGTCCCCGTTGATGTATGTCAACACCTGTCGATAGCTCAACAGCTTAGGGTCTTGGTTTAACTATCATTTCATATACTGTTATTGTTATCGTATGGAAAAAAAAATGGTTCAAATGGCTCTGAGCACTATGCGACTTAACTCCTGAGATCATCAGTCGCCTAGAACTTAGAACTAATTAAACCTAACTAACCTAAGGACATCACACACATCCATGGCCGAGGCAGCATTCGAACCTGCGATAGAGTTGACGCCCGAGCTAGTTCTGTATATGTTTTTCTGGGGTCAGAACTGCCATCTTGTAGGCCACGAGAATATCTCAACGTCACGCAAACCTTTTTTATAGGTACGTGCAATGTGTTGATGAGCATTATAGTGTACAAAATGGCACCACGATATAGTCGTATGAAGGGTAAACATGACAACGCGGTATGTCTGTGACGTATCTTTGTGCTGTCACAGTTCTCTCAATCACTATCAGCCGTTTGTGTTGTGGGTTTAATCGAAATCTAAGCAACAAATCGTTATTTCCTTGTCTAGCTGTTGCCAAATTTGTGATCAATGGTGCTAGATTACACAGAACGTTGCAGTATATACTTTACAGTGAAATTAATACCCCTAGATGCATACAGGCGTCGCTATAAGTCAACGGGGACACTTAAAAATGTGTGCCCCCACCCGACCGGGACTCGAACCCAGGATCTCCTGCTTACAAGGCAGATGTTCTATCCATTATGTTTTTTTCTGTATCGGCTCGGGGCGGACGTCGCAAGACACCCGTTTCAGTTCGTCGTTGATCCATTAACTCAGTTTTTTATTGCAGAGGGGAGCTAACACTCTGACCGAATACGCTGAGTTACCGTGCCGCCATCCATCTGAGCCACCGAGGACTCAGAGGATAGTGCGACTGCAGGGACTAATCTCTGGCACGCCTCCCGTGAGACCCACATTCCCAACTTACTGTCCCGTACTATATTCATAGTTCCCCTACCCATTACTCTCATTAATCGCGGCTTTACTGCCGATTCCCGTAAGAGTTCGGGCACTGTTTGTGCATCCGCGCAGAAGAAGATGGTCAAATGGCCGGTGAGCCTTATATATTACGGTGCTATATACAGTGTATACTTACTATCGGAAGTCCCACACAGATGTGGAGCGATTAAAAAGTGATTGTTGCACAATACGGTAATTACATTGTTAAACATCTTTCGATCCGGTCTTCGCAAGGCAGACGTGCCAGCCGCTTTGGGTACTCCCACGCGCAGAGGTCTGGAGAGAGGTCACATTACGTCCGTTGGGGCCCGCGACCACTGCCAACCGCCTCGAGTGTTACCACGCACTCACGTCGGGACAGAAGCGCGCAGACCAGAAGGCGCGCTAACCCTCGAACACAGCCTCAGGTGGCGACAATTTTTTGATGTCGATACCTGAGAAATTTCTGCCGAAACACATGCAATCCCTCTCTCCTTCTCTCTCCCTCTCTCCCTCAAGTGACCACTTCCTGTCCCGTGCCAGAGCTGGGCCCCCACGTTCCGTCGGTCATGGTCGAAACGAACCACGAACAAAGCAAAGCTTACCTGGGAAACCCCCCAGCCTTCCCCTGTGGGATACTAGAGAACTCCTTCCGGGGCAAATGCCTGACTGGCAATCGATTCAGAAATAATGCTGAAATCAATTATTGACTGAATAATTAATTTTCAGTCAGTGATGTAGGGCATATAAGGCAGTCGCAGAAGCTCACTGGTCTCATTCGCACTCTCTCTCTGAAACATGAAGAATCACGAAGCGTCAACACCAAGATACTCTTGGTTCAAATGGCTCTGAGCACTAGGGGACTTAACATCTGAGGTCATCACTCCCCTAGAACATAGAACTACTTAAACCTAACTAACCTAAGGACATCACACACATCCATGCCCGAGACAAGATTCGAACCTAAGACCGTAGCGGTCGCTCGCTTCCAGACTGTAGCGCCTAGAACCGCACGGCCACTTCGGCCGGCCAGCAAATATATAGCACCACTATTTTCGGATATTGCATAAGCAGATGATAATATTCAGACAAGTATACTATTAGATAAGTTACTACTTTTAGGAGAAGGTATGTCGTCATTAATCAGTAAACGAACTGTATATGTTAGAAAGGATACTGCATTGCCGGCCGTAGTGGCCATGTGGTTCTAGGCGCTTCAGTCTGGAACCGCGCGACCGCTACGGTCGCTAGGTTCGAAACCTGCCTCGTGCATGGATGTGTGTGATGTCCTTAGGTTAGTTAGGTTTAATTAGTTCTAAGTTCTAGGGGACTGATGACCTCAGATGTTAAGTAGCATAGAGCTGAGAGCCATTTGAACCATTGATACTGGATTCAAGAGCCTGCGGTTGGAGGACAACGGCATGCCACAAGGATCGGTACTGAGCCCACTACTATATGCAATATATACCTATGATATGGCAAGGGCAACAACTCACTTAGTTAGAATTATACAGTTTGCAGATGACATACGTGTATTTAGTTCCCATATTGTATTAAAGGAGTCGATGAACAATCTTACATCATCGATAAAGAACTGGAGTCGGTGGCTTTGTGGAGATGGCCTGGTGATGGCACCTGAGAAATTTTCAGTACTCACATTCACCAGGTATGGTTATGTACCAAGAAATTTCTTAATACATGAGGACGATAAAGTAAGACCGATTAAAGCACTTATTCAGTTCTTAGGAATGAGACTGGACAGAAAGTTTACTTGGACGGCACATAATAAAACCCTAATCGTAACCAATGAGCAAATGGTTAATAGTATTCGATCACTTACTACAACATAGTGGGGAGCGCATCCTTCAGTACTGCTGTTCCCATATCGTTACTTCGTTAGACCCAGATTGGATTATCGATGTGTATACTACTAATACACAACATGCAGAATGTTAGAGAAACTGGATAGAGAGCATTACCGGTGTATACGCACCTGCGTAGGAGTAATGAAATCCACTGCAAGAAATGCACTCCTGGTGGAAGCGCAAGAGAATGCACTCCATATAAGGAGGAATATTCTCATTAAACGATACATACTAGAGAAATTATCACGATCACAGCATCCAGTCCATCATATTTTACGACAGTAATGTTATTGTCCAGGAAATTGGGTAGAAAACCTTTTGATTTCATTCCGCAATATAATTATTTTGCAGATGAGTGCAAAGCTAATACCACAAGTACACGGTGGCCTCTTTACCAATATGACTATTTCTTAATCAGGGATCGCCTCTCATTCGAAATGATAGAGGGAAAGTCTCACTTCTTGCAGACAATTACAGCATTGCAAAGACAAGTAGAGGAAACAAGACAATGGGTAATCCACATACAGGGTGCTTCACTAAATGTGTTTGCCTCTGTAAGTTACGAAGTAATAGGCGACGGAAATATTTATTGCGGTAGGTCACCATAAGAAACATGACACTGCCTGCGGAGCTATGAACATAGTTTATTGTGTTATTATCCAAAGAGTTACAGCAAAAAGATACAATTTTTTAAATGGAACAATAGTTGTTTCTATCATGCACCGCAACCAGTAACACCAGCTGTGTATACTTCAATTTAAATTACATTCCTATCACCTTCAGTTTGGGAGCTGCGGCCCTTCAAAGATTCAGGGGCAGATACTACACATGCGCATGACGCACTGCGCCTTCTAAATGTAGTACGGCCGAGTTGTAACGCCGCTTGTGTCACGGAGCGAGAAGCTTCCTCGATGCGCTGTTACACTGCCGACTGTCGCCGCACACGGCCGAATACGCGAAAGTTCGAGCCACACAAAAAAACGGGGCTCAATATACCACATTTACTGGCATCGGATGAAGATGGCATACACGAACAACTAATACGTTGACATGTTGCTGATGCTCGGCGAGTGCCGACACGATGCGACTGAAACAGGATTGGCGTACGCCGTGAGATATCCTAGGCGAAGAGTTCCGGCAGCCATCACGTTCTTACGTTCCAAACAAAGACTTCGGGAAACAGGCAGCTTGGTAATGCGCCGCAGTAACAGACGAAGAACTGCAAGATGTGAAGAGACGGAGGTGTTTATTTTAGCTGCAGTACACCACGATCCTCATGTCAGCTTACTAGCCGTTGCTGCAGTCGCTGGTGTCAGTCTCACATCTGTGTGACGTACAGTACACGGCCACAGGTTTCCCCCGTACCGCCTGTCACTGACCCAGGAGCTGCGTGGGAACGATTTCCGTGCGAGAGTTACACTCTATGAATGGGCCATGCGTAATTTCACGTTGGAGTTTTTACAAGGTTTTATGTTCTATGATGAGTCCACGTTCACAAATTATGGTGCAGTGAATCGCCATGACGTGCGCTACTGGCCCGCAGACAATCCTCGGTGGATACGACCTGTCGACCGTCAACGTAGGTGGTCTATTAATGTACGGCGTGGAATCCTTGGGGAAGAAATCATCGGTGCACACTACTTCCCAGGTACACTCACAGGTGAGTTATACCGCGCGTTTATAGTCGACTGTTTGGGTGGTCTCCTTGAACACGTCTGTCTGCACACGACAGTCCATATGTGGATGCAGCACGATGGTCACCCAGCCCATTCTGCGTGTGCTGTTGTGGAAGAACTAAACAACAGGTTTGCAGGAAGGTGGTTGGGGCGCCATGGTCCTCATTCATGGCCCGCAGGGTCTCCCGATTTAATGCCATTAGATTTATTTTTGTGGGGATATCTAAAGAAATGCGTTTATGTCACTGAGCCCTCATCACCAGATGATACAGAACGAAGCATCGAGGACGCATGTTGCTCCGACGTTGCAACGCCGATGTTACATCTCGTCTGCAGATCCTTTAGAAGGCGCATTGCATTGTGCATTCAGGAACATGGACACATTTTGAACATCTCATTTAAATCAACTTCCCACCGCCAGAACATCCTTAACCCACCACACAGTCATGTATTATGTACATCGTGTGGTATCTGCCCCTGAAACTTTGAATGGTCGTATCTCGCATTCTAAAAGTGATAGGAATGTAATTTAAATTGATGTATACGCAGCTGGTGTTACTGATTCCAGTGCATGATAGGAACAACTATTGTTCCATTTAAATAATTGTATCTTTTTGCTGTAACTCTTTGGATAATAGCACAATAAACTATGTTCATAGTTGCGCAGACAATGTAACGTTTCTTATGGCGACCTACCGCAATAAGTATTTCCGTCGCCTATTACTTCGTAACTTACAGAGGCACACACATTCAGTGAAACACCCTGTATATACTGATTGATCAAAGACAGCAGGAGAGGACAACACAGGATGTAATATATTTAGTCTACAACTGCAGATGGCCCAAAAATATAAATTACCAACAACTACTTGTACGTACCTGGCTGAAACAACACCAGTGTTAAAGGCGATGAAGTGGTGTACGAATGTGAATTACACATCCTATATAATATTATTGGGGTCGAAAAGTGTACTTCAAGCAATATCAAATACAAAAATTTCAGAAGCTACCAATGAGTTACTACTCCAAGTTCGTTATTGGTATTATGCATGTCGCAGAAGGCAGAAACAAATTCCCTTTATGTGGGTGTAAGCCCATTGTGGAATCCCAGGCAGTGAAAAGGCAGATCCGTTATCAAAGCAGGCTACGAGCAACGGGACAACACTGGACTTAAAGCTTCCCTATACGGAATATGGACAACTTATTCGGAAGAGGGCATTCCAAAGTTGGCAGGAAGATTGGACACAGAGCTCATGAAACAAAGGAGGCGAATATGCGCAAATACAACCACGAATTCCGAAAATACGTTTGTTTGAATACGTTTGTGGACCCCAACAGCCAACACCCACATTAAGCAGAATCAGGCTTCATCATGGGGCATTTCCAGAGCATTCATGCCGACTGCATATAAACCAAACACCAGCCTGTGATTGTGGCAATACTACATAGGGAGACACGAACTATATATTATTTCAATGCACAAAATATAGTTGGCGAGGAATACGTTTTTAGCATTTGTTATCAAAAATAAAATCCCGCAACCAATGGCAGTCAAGTTCTTGCTATCTGAATCCAACATTAAAACTTATAAGAAGATAATCGAATTTATATGTAATGGACAGATAAAGATATAAAGTTTAATAGTAAACTATTAGTAACAGAAAAAATCAAGCTACACTAACAGAAAAGGATACTGAGTGAACATAGTTATTATCACGCAGTAATGACTGAATGGTGTGTAACCGAAGTAAGAAAAAAACCAAACACATAATATAATATCCTTGGTAGCACCTAAGCCACAGCCTCCTATATACACCTGTACTTTAGTTCCAGTGGTGAGAGCGCTGTAGAATAGACCTGTGCTTACGATCCATATTTAAAAGTTAGAAAAAGTAAGAAGGAAGAATACGTCACAAGTTCGGATGAACTTTAAAATGTCAGAAAGGCGTGGAACCTGTGTAACATTATGTTCAAGCTAAATTAATGAACAAACAGAAAGCGAAAATGTCCATGAACCATATATTTTTGAAACTGGCATGAGATACTCTTTTCTGTAGGGTGGAAACATTTTTTTCAAATATTTCTTCATTTTTCAGATGCTGGAACCTTTAAACATTGCCTGCAAAATTTTAGCATTTGTTGCCTTTTTCATATTCTTGTTTTTCACGGTACTGCATTCTTCGGAAGTTAGTCGATCAATTTGAAAGTCTGTATGTGCAAAAATATAATGGCTTTTAGCAAAATGTTGTTTGGAGAAGGGGGGATTCGTGCCGTTTATGAAACCCCCTCACCTCCCTCTCTGACAAAAAAAAAAAAAAAAAAAAAAAAAGGTTCAAATGGCTCTGATCACTATGGGACTTAACTGCTGAGGTCATCAGTCCACTATAACTTAGAACTACTTAAACTTAACTAACCTAAGGACATCACACGCATCCATGCCCGAGGCAGGATTCGAACCTGCGACCGTAGCGGTCGCGCGGTTCCAGACTGTAGCAGCTCGAACCGCTCGGCCACCTCGGCCGGCTCCCTCTCCGCAGCCTGCCTTTTTGGTGCCCGAAAATTAACCATTAGCCTATGCGGATTAAAAATAATAACACTCCTTAGGATTACATGCGCATGCTTGAGCAGTATTGTTAAAGACCCGCAAAAACAGAGAATTAACCTAAAATTGCATTTATTTCCTAATGTCTGGAGAAAAAAACGCGTAAGATCTAGTGCTAAGGAATTTTGCCATAATATTGCCGCCAGAAGAAATTTATTTTACTTTGATAATGAACCTCGCCTGAAAATCATTTTTCAATGTGCCCTTGTATCAAACGTCGTAGCAGCTGAGTCGGGACAGCCAGAGTACTCACAAAGTCTGACAGGTGTTTGTTTGAAAAGGGGTTACTGATGATTCGGCTCTATTAGTGATGATTTTGAGATATCGTTTCAGGCTCCTTTTATTAATTTGGAATTCAGGTACAGTGTTCCTTTACCATGTTTGAAAGTATTAGTACATTATTTCATGTACGGTTTAATGGTTACTCCATTCAGACATGCGAGTATTATTATTCTCTTCCACTTGCATTGCTGAACAGAACGTAGATTATGTTTCCTTCAATTGGGGGTGATAAGAACAATGGTAAAAATCTGGAACAGTGGTTACTTCACCCTCTCATCTTAGGGAAAAGGAAGCGGAACCGAGTCACACTGTCACTTTCACTATATACATGGCCTAAAACGGTTTTCGTCCAAAGTCTTCGTTTCATTTGCGTGAAGGAGGGATTTATTATTCACAAACAATAGTTCTACCTTGTTAACTGAATGACGTAATATGTGTCAAATGTGATGTGTAATTTGAATGCCTTGAGTAGCTTTGATTACATCGCTAGTAAATTGTTAAAAAAGACTAGATGCATACATAATATCTGTTACTACTTAAATAAATGTAACATAAATTTATTAAACTTTACATTTTTTATCAAAGTAAAAAAATTTAAAAAAATAGGTACAGGGGCCGTTCATGCATCTAAGTTTCTCACAAGTAGCAGAAGGATGGAAAAGAAAACGGAGGTTGTGTCAGATGACAATTAGTTCCGCATTAGGAACCATAAAGGCACCACTGACGCAGTTCTGACGATGGGCTTGATAATGCAAGCTAGGCTTAAAAAAATCTGTATAGGTTCATGGGTTTTTTTCGACCTAGGAAAATGTTCGACAGTGTAAAATGATACAAGATGTTCGAAATCTCGAGGAAAATACAAGTAAGTTATACAATACAAACGCACAAGGATCGAGAAGGAGCAATAAGAATGGAAGACCGAGAATAGACTGCACGGATTAAAAATGTTATTAAGATAGGGACCAGACTTCCGCCCCTACTGTTCAATGTATACATGGGAGAAGCAATGAAGGAAACAGAAGTTTCAGGAGTGGGGTTAAAATTTTGGGTGAAAGGACATCAATGATTAGATTCGCTGATGACATTGCTATCGTCAATGTAAGTGAGGAAGACTTGCAGGACTCGTTGAATGTAATCATCAGTCTAATGAGTACAGAATTAGGACTGAGAGTGAACCAAAGAAAGATGAAAGTAATGAGGCATATAACAAATGAGATTAACTATAAAGTTAACATCAAAATTGTGAACCAGGAAGTAAACGAAATAAAAGAATTCTGCTACCTCGGAAGCAAAATAACACACGACGGACAAAGCAAGAAAGCCATGGAACACAGCCTAGCATATCAAACGGGGCATTTCTCGCCAAAAGAAGCCTGATAGTATTGGCCTTAACTTGGGAAGGAAATTTCTGACAATTTATATCTGGAGTAGAGCATTGCATGGAACTGGATCAATGGGGAAGAAGAAACGATAGATAGAAACAAAGAAAGGAAGAAGAAAATCGAAGCATTTAAAATGTGCTGCTATTGACAGATGCTGAAAATTAAGTGAACCGATAAGAAGTAAGGAGGTTCTCCGCAGAATCTGGGAGGAGTGGAAAATGTGTAAAACACTGGCAAAATGGACATGTATTGAGACACAAAGAAATAACTTCCTTGTTGCTTGAGGGAGCTGTAGAATGTAAGAACTGTAGAGGAAGACAGAGAATGGAATAAATCCAGAAAATAACTGAGTACGCTGGGTGCAAGTGCGACTCTGAGATCAAGATTGTGGCACACAGGAGGTATTTCATGACCGGCATCTTCCATCCAGTCACCCCTGTTGGTTCAAACGGTTCAAATGGCTCTGAGCACTATGGGACTCAACTGCTGTGGTCATCAGTCCCCTAGAACGTACAACTACTCAAACCTAACTAACCTAAGGACATCACACACATCCATGCCCGAGGCAGGATTCGAACCCGCGACCGTAGCAGTCGCACGGTTTCGGACAGCGCGCCTACAACCGCGAGACCACCGCGGCCGGCCCCCCCTGTTGGTGAATGACGCTTCGTCGGTAAATAGAACGCGTGCAAAAAAATCTGTCATCGTCCCTTAATTTCTCTTTTGCCCAGTGGCAGAACTGTTCACGATTTTCAAAGTCGTAGCCATGCAATTCCTGGTGCATAGAAATATGGTACGGGTGCAATCGATGTTGATGTAGTATTCTCAACACTGACGTTTTTGAGATTCCCGATTCTTGCGCAATTTGTCTGCTACTGATTTGTGGATTAGCCGCGACAGCAGCTAAAACACCTACTTGAGCATCGTGGTTGACGTTTCACATGTGGCTGAACACTTCCTGTTTCCCTAAATAACGTAACTATCCGGCGAACGGTCCGGATACTTGAAGACACTTGGAAGATACCGAGCAGCATACATCGCACACGCCCGTTGGGCATTTTGATCACAATAGCCACACATCAACACGATATAGATGTTCCCCGCAATTGGTAAACGGTCCATTTTAACACGGGTAATGTATCACGAAGCAAATACCGTCCGCACTGTCGAAATGTTACGTGATACCACGTACTTGTACTTTTGTGACTGCTACAGCGTCATCGATCACAAAGCGAAATAAGTGGTCCAACTAAAACATTCACATTTCTTTACGTACTACAGGAATATGTAATAAAAATGGGGGTTCCTATTTTAAAAAACGCAGTTGATATACGTTTGACCTATGGCAGCCCCATCTAGCCGACCAACCATAGCGCCATCTGGTTTCCTTCTTCAAGCTAGACAAGTTTTGTTCTTTGTAGTTTTCTCGTTTGACGCTTATTTCGTGAGATATTTGGCCCGGTTACGATCAATGGACCACCCTGTATACAGGGTGCTACAAAAAGGTACGGCCAAACTTTCAGGAAACATTCCTCACACACAAATAAAGAAAAGATGTTATGTGAACATGTGCCCGGAAACGCTTAATTTCCATGTTAGAGCTCATTTTAGTTTCTTCAGTATGTACAGTACTTTCTCGATTCACCACCAGTTGGCCCAATTGAAGGAAGGTAATGTTGACTTCGGTGCTTGTGTTGACATGCGACTCATTGCTCTACAGTACTAGCATCAAGCACATCAGTACGTAGCATCAACAGGTTAGTGTTCATCACGAACGTGGTTTTGCAGTCAGTGCAATGTTTACAAATGCGGAGTTGGCAGATGCCCATTTGATGTATGGATTAGCACGGGGCAATAGCCGTGGCGCATAACGTTTGTATCGAGACAGATTTCCAGAACGAAGGTGTCCCTACAGGAAGACGTTCGAAGCAATTGGTCGGCGTCTTAGGGAGCACGGAACATTCCAGCCTATGATTCGCGACTGGGGAAGACCTAGAACGACGAGGACACCTGCAATGGACGAGACAATTCTTCGTGCAGTTGACGATAACCCTAATGTCAGCGTCAGAGAAGTTGCTGCTGTACAAAGTAACGCTGACCACGTCACTGTATGGAGAGTGCTATACGGGAGAACCAGTTGTTTCCGTAGCATGTACTGCGTGTGCAAAAAGAAAAGATGTTATGTGAACATGTGTCCGGAAATCAGCAGCTGATTGGCCTCCACGGGAACACTTCTGCGAATGGTTCATCCAACAATGTGTCAATCCTCATTTCAGTGCAAATGTTCTCTTTACGGATGAGGCTTCATTCCAACGTGATACAACATACTGACGAAACTAAAATGAGCTCTAAGATGGAAATTAAGCGTTTCCGGACACATGTCCACATAACATCTTTTCTTTATTTGTGTGTGAAGAATGTTTCCTGAAAGTTTGGCCGTACCTTTTTGTAACACCCTGTATAACGTTTTTTTTTTTTTTTTTTTTTTTTTTTTTTTTTTTTAAGCTGTCGCCCCATATTATTTCATACGCAATCAATAATATGAGAAGTCACAATACTAATGGTGGTGGATGCATCGCAATACATCACTTACATCCCGAGAAATTGGAACGCGAAGGCGACGCGTGAAATGAAAGAAACTCACCGCTGTTGCACTTCCCGCGAAGCAAGCATGGCGCGCATGTTGCTCGTAATCGCGGTGTGATTGACGTACATATTCTTATTTTCGCTGTTATCACGAGGGCCGAAAGTAATAATAGGGATTTCTGCCACAAACGTTGATATGCACATAACGGTGTCACTCATGCGTGTGGTGTTTATCTGCACACACACTACGGAACAGTACCGGGGTGTGTACGCCGCCCCGTTACACCGCCCAGGCTAACCCTTCACCTTTGCAGTTGTATACAGGGACGGGCCGCGGTCGGCGCTGTGTATGGGAACGTCTTACGAGGCAGATTGCTTTGTGTGAAAGTGTGTTCAGGTACATGGCACCGGTATACTATAGTCTGTGATTGCTGTCACCGTTGTAATCGTGATATTAACTTACCTGTCCATCCGTTCTAGGCATTCGACATGATATTCGCAAATCAGGAAATGGTTGACGTGATATTACAGTACGGTGAATACTACCAAAATGGCTCACGTGCGACACAGGTGTACGCCCATCCGAGCCGCACTACCTTTCTGAATATTGTTAGGCTTCTCGTGATAGGACGATTGTCTCCACGAACGCGGATCCGGAACAGACGCGTAACACTTCAAGCAGCAGAGGCAACTGTTACTGTGGCTGCAGCAATAAAAGCTCAAGATAGTATTCATGAAATGGAGAGAGAGAGAGAGTTGGGAATCTCTCGAACAAGCGTCATGCGTATTCTGCATATCACACGGCGCTCCGTCAAGGCCTCTATGACAACGACGGCCACAGACGCCTGGAACTCTGTCAGTGGTTTCTGCGGCAAGGCCATGACTTTATACGTAGGGAACTGTTTACCGATGAGGTCATGGTTGCATATCATGGGAATGTCAACTTACGCAATATGCACTACTGGTCACCAGAAAACGTACAATGGATTCGCCGAGTTGAACATCAACGTCAGTGGAGTGTCAGTGTATGGTGTAGTATTGGAGAACACATCAGTGGCTCATATGTCTTAACGGGCGACAGTTCCCGAGATGTACCTTACTTGGACTGATGAAGACCTACCCACTGATCTGCGTCAAATGATGTGTGAAACAGCAATAAGGAATAGCTCAGTAGTCAGTACAATTGAAGGGAAATATCTAAAAAGGGTAATCACAAAAGTTGGATAGAAAAACGTAGGTACAAAGAAGGTTACTGCAAAGAAACCGTCGGTAAGAGGAGAAATACATAATTAAAGTTAAACTTCCATACCGCTGTAGAAATAACTCTATTGGTCAGAATGGCGTCAAATTACAACGGAATATTATTAGAGAAGGGGGAAAACGTATGGCAGGAGAAAAAAATAGAGTGAAAATTGATTAATAGACGGCGCTGTATGTGCCAGAATACGTAAATGAAAACACCTGTCATGCGCACGACCCCCTTTAAGTTGGTATAAACACACCGGGTACGCGGCTTTTCCTCCTTTCGCGTCTGCGACATTCGCCATGACTGTCTCAATGCAGGATCGCGCTCTGCTTGTAAAGCTGCATTACAAGAATGGTGACTGTGCACGTGTCGCTCTGCAGAAGTTCCGGACACTGAAGGGTTTGAAAAAAGGCGTTGGTCCGATGACTGCTGTGGGTCTGGGGAAATAATTCGGAATTTCGAAAAGAATGTTCGTTATGAAACCTGATACAGTGAGGAAACGAATTGATTAGATGTCAGTGGAAGCAGTGGCCACAGAAATGCAGGAGGAGACGAGTGGTGGTGTGCAAACGTGCAGTGCACCGAGAATTGCCCGAACACTGGACATGCCACTGAGCACGGTGCGTAAAATCCTGCGAAATATCCTTCTTTGCTATCCATTCAAAATTACCCATGTGCTCGAGTTGCTTCCTGTTGACCTGCCAGCAAGAGAGACAATTGCTTTAGAATTTCTTGCTCCCATCGAAGTGGACAATGATTGGTCATGGAAGATTTTGCGGACAGACGAAGTCTACTTCCATCTGACAGGGTGGAAAACGGAAAATCCACACGCAAATCAACCAGTACCACATCATCTCGAAAAGATCACTGTGTGGTGTATGTTTACAGCATCATTTATCACAGGGCCATATTTTTTCGAAGGGACAACTGCTTCCGGTCCTGTTACCTGGGTCACTGGTAAGCGCTATGAGCGTCTTTTGAGCAACTACTAATTCCAGCTCTCCAACAGCGTGGCTGTGTGGAGGGGATCATTTTTATGCAAGATGGCGCACCTCCGCATATTATAAATCCAGTTAAGCAGCTGCTGAAGCATCCTTTCGGAAATGCTAGAATTATCAGGTGCCATTTCCCTACAGCGTGTCCGCGCCTATCACCTGATCTTAATCCGTGTGCCTTCTGGCTGTGGGGCTATCTGAAAGATGTGTTCGGTGTACCGACTGCAAACTTACCTGCGTTGAAGGCACGCATTGCGCAACACATTCTGAACGTGACCCCACAAACACTTCGATCAGTTGCGGAACATGTTGTTTATCGGTTTCAACTTGTTGCAGAAAACGGTAGACAGCATATTGAACATGTTTTGGGGCAGTCATACGGAAATTAATAATCCAATTTGTTTCAGATTGATGCTTTTTACGCGGTTTTTGGTCTCAGGACAATTAAATACCGATTTTTTCCATCCGATGTGATATGACCTTTGCGTGGTGGATGGGCTTACGAAACTAACAGTAACACACCTGTACATTCATGCACACTGAGTAGTACAGTTTGTTTAACGTCAATCGTACACCTTAGGCACTGTTGTATAACTCATTTGATATTTGTAGTAGACCACTATTAAATTATGATGCTTACAGCGCCATCTATTGCTATATTTTGTATCTATTTACTTTTCTTCCGCCATACGTTTTCTCCCTTCTCCGATAATATTCCAATGCAATTCAATGTCATTCTAACCAGTGGTGTTATTTCTACATCGGTTTGGAAGTTTAAATTTAATTATAATCACCCTGTATTTCTCCTCTTACCGACGGTTTCTTTACAGTAACCTTCTTGTACCTACGTTTTTATATCCAACTTTTGTGACTACCCTTTTTAGAGATTTTTAGAGATTTCCATTCCCCTTCAATTGTACTGACTAGTGAGCTATTCATTATTGCTGTTTCACACATTATTTGACGCAAATCAGTGGGTAGGTCTTCATCAGTCCAAGTAAGGTACATCTCGGGAACAAACGTTTAAGTGCGTGGTATCACGTTACATTCCGCACTGGCGGTATTTGCTTCGTGATACATGTTGTTGTTGTGGTCTTCAGTCCAGAGACTGGTTTGATGCAGCTCTCCATGCTACTCTATCCTGTGCAAGCTTCTTCATCACCCAGTACCTACTGCAGCCTACATCCTTCTGAATCTGCTTAGAGTATTCATCTCTTGGTCTCCCTCTACGATTTTTACCCTCCACGCTGCCCTACAATGATAAATTTGTGATCCCTTGATGCCTCAAAACATGTCCTACCAACCGGTCACTTCTTTTTCTCAAGTTGTGCCAATCCTCTTCTCCCCAATTCTATTCAATACCTCCTCATTAGTTATGTGATCTACCCATCTAATCTTCAGCATTCTTCTGTAGCACCACATTTCGAAAGCTTCTATTCTCTCCTTGTCCAAACTATTTATCGTCCATGTTTCACTTCCATACATGGCTACACTCCATACAAATACTTTCAGAAACGACTTCCTGACATTTAAATCTATACTCGATGTTAACAAATTTCTCTTCTTCAGAAACGCTTTCCTTGCCATTGCCAGTCTACATTTTATATCCGCTCTACTTCGACCATCATCAGTTATTTTGCTCCCCAAATAGCAAAACTCCTTTACTACTTTAAGTCTCTCATTTCCTAATCTAATTTCCTCAGTTTCACCGGACTTAATTCGACTACATTCCATTATGCTCGTTTTGCTTTCATTGATTTTCATCTTGTACCCTCCTTTCAAGACACTGTCCATTCCGTTCAGCTGGTCTTCCAAGTCCTTTGCTGTCTCTGACAGAATTACAATGTCATCGGCGAACCTCAAAGTTTTTACTTCGTCGCCATGAATTTTAATACCTACTCCAAATTTTTCTTTTGTTTCCTTTACTGCTTGCTCAATATACAGATTGAATAACATCGGGGAGAGGCTACAACCCTGTCTCACTCCTTTCCCAACCACTGCTTCCCTTTCATGCCCCTCGACTCTTATGACTGCCATCTGGTTTCTATACAAATTGTAAATAGCCTTTCGCTCCCTGTATTTTACCCCTGCCACCTTTAGAATTTGAAAAAGAGTATTCCAGTCAACATTGTCAAAAGCTTTCTCTAAGTCTACAAATGCTAGAAACGTAGGTTTGCCTTTCCTTAATCTTTCTTCTAAGATACGTCGTAGAGTCAGTATTGCCTCACGTGTTCCAACACTTCTACCGAATCCAAACTCATCTTCCCCGAGGTCGGTTTCTTCGTGATAACACATTACCCGTGTTATAATGAACCGCTTACAAATTGCGGAAAAGGTTGATATCGTGTTGATGTATGGCTGTTGTGATCAAAATCCGCAATGGACGTGTGCTTTGTATGCTGCTCGGTATCTTCCAAGTGCCCTCCAAGTATCCGGACCATTCGCCAGATAGTTAAGTTCTTTAAGGGAACAGGAAGTGTTCAGCCACATGTGAAACGTCAACCACGACCTGCAACAAATGATGATGCCCAAGCAGTTGTTTTAGCTGCTGTCGCGGCTAATCCGCACATCAATAGCAGACAAATTGCGCGAGAATCGGGAATCTCAAAAACATCGGTGTTGATAATGCTGCATCAACATCGATTGCACCCGTACCATATTTCTATGCACCAGGAATTGCATGGCGATGACTTTGAACGTCGTGTAAAGTTCTGCCAAAGGGGAAAAGAGAAATTACGGAACGATGACAGTTTTTTTGTACGCGTTCTATTTAGCGATGAAGCGTCATTCACCAACAGCGGTAACGTAAACCGGCGTAATATGCACGATGGCTGTGACAAGTGGAACATCAGCGACCTTGGCGGGTTAATGTATGGTGCAGCATTATGGGAGGAAGGATAAATGGCCCCCATTTTATCGATGGCAATCTAAATGGTGCAATGTATGCTGATTTACTACGTAATGTTCTACCGAAGTTACTACAAGATGTTTCGCTGCATGACAGAATGGCGATGTACTTCGGACATGATGGACGTCCAGCCTATATCTGGCGTGCGGTTGAATCGGTACTGAATGGCATATTTCATGACAGGTGGATTGGTCGTCGAAGCACCATCCCATGGCCTGCACGTCCAGAGGAACTGACGTCCCCGGATTTCTTTCTGTGGGGAAAGTGATCCACCGACAACGCTTGACAACATTCGTCAGCGCATTGTCAATGCATGTACGAACATTACGGAAGGCGAATTACTCGCTGTTGAGAGGAATGTCGTTACACGTATTGCCAAATGCATTGAGGTTGACGGATATAATTTTGAGCATTTATTTCATTAATGTGGTATTTACAGGTAATCACGCTGTAACAGTATGCGTTCTCAGAAATGATAAGTTCACAAAGGTACATGTATCACATTGGAGCAAGCGAAATAAAATGTTCAAACTTAGTTACGTTCTGTATTTTAATTTAAAAAACCTACCTGTTACCAACTGTTCATCTAAAATTGTGAGCCATATGTTTGTGACTCTTACAGCGCCATCTATCACAAAGCGAAAAAAGTGGCCAACCAAAATATTCATATTTCTTTACGTACTACAAGAATATGTAATAAAAATGGTGGTTCCTATTTTTAAAAAAAGACGCAGTTGATATCCGTTTGACCTATGGCAGCGTCATCTAGCGGGCTAACGTTAGCGCCATTTTGTTTCCCCCTTCTAGCTAGACAAGTTTCGTTCTTTGTAGCTTTATTGGTTTGATGCTTATTTCGTGAGATATTTGGCCAGGTCACGATCAATGGACCACACTGTACATGCATAAAACTGCCAAATGTTTTAGTATGCCGGGCAGCGAGTTAAATGGGTTTAACGCTAAGTGAAAGAAGAATATAGTGCGACGAGAAAGTTTCGTTCATGTTTGCGATCTCAGAGTGAATTTTTCACTCAGAAACACCGTTTACTGCGTTTTGAAACTTCTTGGATGACTAAAACTATAAAAGAGAAGGGTTCGCACCCGGAATGTCGCCTTTGGCGGAAACCTGCTCTTGTCGACTGAGCTATCCAGGCACGAATCACGATGCACGACTTCATTATGGAAAGAATTCCCTGAGCTGTGCCAAAACGTCTCTGCACATATCTTTTCTTCTAGAAGTCGCAAACCAACAGCGTGCACAGGAGGGTCTGGAAAGCAAGAGAGCTGTAATGGCAAAAGTGGAGCTGTGAGAACCGGTCATGAGTAATGCCCCGGTGGCTAGGTTCTGGGTTTATGTGGAAGCGCACAGAAGGACATCTCTTGTAAGTAAGTGATGTTGGTGCCAAAAGCTAAGCTGTCGGTCCCCGTAAGCAGCCATGTGTTGTATGGCGGAGGGTACCTGGTACCACTACTACTCTTTAGAACGTCACCTTTCTTCTTTTTCCCGGTCTGTATGCCGTATCTTCACGGAGCTGACATGTAAGTTTTCATATTTGTCAGTATTAGTACCAGATGATGTGCAGGATGCCTTTCCTGTCGCGACCCATCCCTCGCGCCCCCCTCTGCCCTCTCCCTGCCGCGCGACGGAATTGTGTACCTCAGTTGTCTGCATCTAGTGTTATCCCATGCGCTAGTGTGCGAACATTGTTCCCCTCTAACGATTTGCGGTCCACGTAACTGAGGTGGGCTGTGGATACCAGCCCGATATCCACGTAGACATCTGTGAGAACTCGCCTAAAAACGCTTCCGGCCAGCGTCGGGACCGGCGTCCCTTCCCGAATCCCGGAAGCAGCCTGTTAACTCGCGTGGCTAACAGGGAGGCTCACTCACTGGAATGTCACGACGGGTGTGTAGAGGTAAGATCGATTTTGCGGTGGTTCATACTTGGCTACCGCCTCTGCAGCTGGTGTACGGCACCAGTGATAAAGTGGAGGCGGCAGCTGGCAGTCGGCAGCAGGTGGGTGGGTGGGGCGGCCGTCCTTTGTGCGGCGTGATCGACAGCAGCCCTCGAGGAGCAGGTCGATAGCGCGCCGCGGACCCACACTCGCTACTCGCTATTCGCCACTCGCGGCCACGCTCTCCGTCTCCATTGCCACGCTCTTTATTCTGCAACTCAGCCTGCGGCATTTCGAGTTCCGTTCACACTAGCTACTGTCAATAAACCTTTCACAGATAACCCATACAGCTGGTTAAGTTGTAACTGTAACGTCACTGTAGAACTCCCTCGTATGTAAATTGCCTCTTACTACCTACTTTACACGCCACACCCTATTAGCCACAGAATGATTAAAATAAGTTATTCATTTCATGTTGTTGTTGTCTTCAGTCCTGAGACTGGTTTGATGCAGCTCTTCATGCTACTCTATCCTGTGCAAGCTGCTTCATCTCCCAGTACCTTCTGCAACCTACATCCTTCTGAATCTGCTTAGTGTACTCATCTCTCGGTCTCCCTCTACGATTGTTACCCTCCACGCTGCCCTCCAATGCTAAATTTGTGATCCCTTGATGCCTCAAAACATGTCCTACCAACCGATCCCTTCTTCTAGTCAAGTTGTGCCACAAACTTCTCTTCTCCCCAATCCTATTCAATACTTCCTCATTAGTTACGTGATCTATCCACCTTATCTTCAGTATTCTTCTGTAGCACCACATTTCGAAAGCTTCTATTCTCTTCTTGTCCAAACTATTTATCGTCCATGTTTCACTTCCATACATGGCTACACTCCAAACAAATACTTTCAGAAACGACTTCCTGATACATAAATCTATATTCGATGTTAACAAATTTCTCTTCTTCAGAAACGCTTTCCTTGCCATTGCCAGTCTACATTTTATATCCTCTCTACTTCGACCATCATCAGTTATTTTACTTCCTAAATAGCAAAACTCCTTTACTACTTTAAGTGTCTCATTTCCTAATCTAATTCCCTCAGCATCACCCGATTTAATTTGACTACATTCCATTATCCTCGTTTTGTTTTTGCTAATGTTCATCTTATATCGTCCTTTCAAGACACTGTCCATTCCGTTCAACTGCTCTTCCAAGTCCTTTGCCGTCTCTGACAGAATTACAATGTCATCGGCGAACCTCAAAGTTTTTACTTCGTCGCCATGAATTTTAATACCTACTCCAAATTTTTCTTTTGTTTCCTTTACTGCTTGCTCAATATACAGATTGAATAACATCGGGGAGAGGCTACAACCCTGTCTCACTCCTTTCCCAACCACTGCTTCCCTTTCATGCCCCTCGACTCTTATGACTGCCATCTGGTTTCTATACAAATTGTAAATAGCCTTTCGCTCCCTGTATTTTACCCCTGCCACCTTTAGAATTTGAAAAAGAGTATTCCAGTCAACATTGTCAAAAGCTTTCTCTAAGTCTACAAATGCTAGAAACGTAGGTTTGCCTTTTCTTAATCTTTCTTCTAAGAGAAGTCGTAATGTCAGTATTGCCTCACGTGTTCCACATTTTCGAATCCGTTTAAAATATTATAATCAGTGTTTTCAACAACGCTGTAGAGTGTGGACAGTTCGTGGACTGGCCACAAGGTGTGCCACCAGCTTTTACTGCAGCGTGGTCCAGCTCAGTGCCAAAGTGAGTGTTCACTAAGCGAACTTAATCAATACTTTTAACGTCAGATTTGAGTTATTCAAAAAACTACCTTTCGTTTGATATGTATCTCGAGTTGATTAAACTGCTGATTCAAGTGTTGTCGTAAGTAATCTTTAATTATTCGCTATCAAACTTCAGGTCACTGTCGTCTTGCCTAGGGAGCGGACTATGGGTTCGTGGGGGACGGCGAATTTTTCGGGTTCTAATTTTATTAATTAATTCTGCAATATCCGAAGACAGCAAATATTGACAAGGGCTAGCCAGCTCTTAGTTTCAAATTCAGGCCACAGCTTCTTGCCGCGTATGGCCACGATAGTGTCCGCCGTTTTCGCGGAACTTGCCGCCGCGGGTTCTTAGCGCTGCACAGGGGAGCTAACGGTAGCAGCAGCGCCGGTTTTCTTTGATACACTACCCTTTTCTTGTCGCCTGATGCTTATTGTGTCGAGGGCTTTCCGACCAAAAAAGTGACGAAGGACGCCATGATCACCGCAGTTGTTAATATTCGACCGAGTTGATGCTACGACGGTCAGATCTGCGGCATCTTACCATCGGGGACCATGGTTTGTGCACCGCTTACCGCTATGGACCGTTCCACTTGCGAGGTTGAAGGTAGTTCAGATCATCTCCGACTTCACGTTTAGTAAGGTGCTACTCGTTCAGTACGCAACAGACCAGGCGATATTTAAAATCATAACATAATAGATGTCTGGTGCTTCTATTACATTTCATGATAGTGAAAGAAGTTCTCCATATTTCCTCAACTTGCACTCTTCCGATGTTCAAGGGCGGGACAGTTTTGATTCAATGCTTTACATACGATGAATTACATTATATATTCTTGCCCTGCAGCAAGAAGCAACACCACCTGGGTTTTACTAATTTTCAGTTTTATTCATGTATCAGGTAACTCGCCATTTTATTACGTGTTATTGGAGGAACAGTATAGCAGATTTTCACTGGAAAAGATGAATTTTCTGTCATCTGTAGCTTTCCCGGCCACTGTGGCTGAGCGGTTCCAGGCACTTCGGTCGAGAACCGCGCTGCTATTACATTCGCAAGTTCGAATCCTGCCTGGGGCATGGATGTGTTTCATTTCCTTAGGTTCCTTAGGTTAGTTAGGTTTAAGTAGTTCTAAGTCTAGGGAACTGATGTTAAGTCTCATAGTGGTTAGAGCCATTTGAACCATTTTATCTGTAGCTTTCCTCTGTTGTCCTACCCGTTATTTTAATTAACTATCAAATCAACCCGTGCCAGAAGAGAACTAGTTTGCCACCAGGCACGGTAATAACAGCAGCCGGCAAAACTCGACACTCGTTGAGGTCGTCTGCCGAAGCAATTTTTCAGCCACATCTCCACAAATTAAGATTCACTGGCATTCACGCCATCATCTATAGCACCTAACAACTGCTATAATAGAATTTTTAAGAAAGTGCTCTCCTAACGACATATGACCTCTTTTCATAGCTGTCAACTTATGTTGTCCAAATGGAAATAACCCAGAGCGAATATTACACTCTTAGAGGGAAATGTGTGACTAGGGTCTCCCGTCGGGTAGACCGTTCGCCGGGCGCAAGTCTTTCGATTTGACGCCACTTCACTTGCGCGTCGGTGGGGATGAAATGATGATGATTTAGGACAACACCCAGTCCCTGAGCGGAGAAAATCTTCGATCCAGCAGGGAATCGAACCCCGGCCCTTGGGTTTGACATTTTGTCGCGCTGACCACTCAGCTACCGGGACGGACTATTACTCTCTGTAGCGGAGTCTGTGCAATTATGATACTTCGTGGCCCATTAAAACTATGTACTGGACCGGGTGCCTGTTCCGGGTGAGAGTCCTTGCCCAGCGTAAAGTTTTCACCTGCCCGTAGTTTTCGGCCCTGTAATAATTTCTGTTATTAGTGTGGCAGATCTCAGAGAGACGAAATGAACTGCGTTTCACTCTTCTAAATACGAAAAGTGTTAAAAAGATCGATCAGAAAGTTTGTATTAGAGGACGTTGCAACGTAGCGCGTCTCCGATGCGGGTATATAAGCACCGACATGTAGGCTTGTGCTTAGTGTGGCGCCAGCCGTTGTGGCCGAGTGGTTCTAGGCGCTTCAGTCTGGAACCGCGCGACTGCTACGGTCGCAGATTCGAATTCTGCCTAGGGCATGGATGTGTGTGCTGTCCTTGGGTTAGTTTGGTGTAAGTAGTTCTACGTTCTAGGGCACTGATGACAGCAGATGTTGAGTCCCATAGTGCTCAGAGCCATCTGAACCATTTGATTAGTGTGGCATTCGTGTCTTTCCGACGTGTGTGCGGTAAACGCGAAAACGTGAACTATGACAACATTGTAAGCAAAAGGGTCCGAACACGACCAACGCGCTGTCAAAGGACAAACACCGGAAAACATCACTGAAGAATGAAGAATTTGTATGGGGCACCCTGTCTGTCGAAAACAACCGTTGTGGAATGGTGCGCCAAGTTCCGTACTGGTCGCGATCGATACAAGACACCGGTCTAACTGGGTGGCCAGCGTCGTCCATTACGGACAAGTAGTAAACATTTCAGCACGCGTCATATAGCCCTGATCTCTCCCCATGCGATTTCCACGTCTTCGGTCCCTTACAAACGCCTTGATGAGACGACAATGCCTGCTCGACAAGGACTTGCAGCGGGCAGTTACGGACTCCTCACGCAGCAGGACACGGTGTTTTGCCAGACTCGAATGTTCAACCTGGTGCGTCCGCAGGATGATTGCCTCAGTGCTCAAGACGATTTTGCTGGACTGCCATAGTGATTCTGGACTGTACGGCCTTCGAACGGGAACTTCTTGATCGCTCTTTATGTAATCACGAAATACGTTTCAAACATAAAACTAATATGCGAAAGTTTATGTCGCCTACGGAAATGCCACGTCCCACAGAAGGGACGCTCCAGATCGACGCAGCTAATGGAATCTAATTACAGAGTCCATTTAAGTTATCAAGTGTTAGAAATTACCACAGAATATTGCAACGAACATTTTCAGTTTGTGGCGCAAGAGCTTTACGTGGACTTGTTTTACAACAGAATTACGCTACCCAAAACGGTTCTCGAAATATGCCAAATGAAACGCTTATGAAACATCCTGTACATTCGTTTGCGACAGCGTATTCTCCAGTGCATCACTGGAATTAGCTTCGTAGTGGATAACCCCTCTTTAAAAACAAGTATTCGATGAACTAAAACACTACGCTCCTCCTCCTCGTCATCATCCATCATCACCGTTATTTACCAATAAAAACATTATTGTGGCCTTCCGACTGAAGACTGGTTTGATCCCAGTCTCTAAGCTAGGCACTACAGTTTGGAACCGAGCGATCGCTACGGTCGCAGGTTCGAATCTTGCTTCGGGCATGGATGTGTGTGATGTTCTTAGGTTAGTTACGTTTAATTAGTTCTAAGTTCTAGGCGACTGATGACCTAGAAGTTAAGTCGCATAGTGCTCAGAGCCATTTGAGCCATTTCTCTAAGCTACTCTATGCTGTGGAAGCCTCTTCATATCTGAAGAACTATATAACCCACACCCACCTGAGCTTGCCTGCTGTAGTCAAGTCTTGTCGTCCCTTTACAATTTTTCCCTCTCACACTTCATTCTATTACCAAACTAATATTCCGCCGTCACTGCTTGTCCTATCATCTTATCGCTTCTTTTTCAGTGGAGTTGTAAACCCCAAAAATCGATTTAGTACCACTTCATTAATTACCCAATTTACGAAATTTCATTCTGGAAGCAATTACCTAACCAGTGAAAAACCGCGTCTCCGCAATATCCTTTCTTCTAGAAGTTCTAGACCCACAAGGTAAGCTGGATAGATTCTGAGAAGTTTGGAAATTAGATCAGGTACTGGCGGAAGTAAAGCTGTGAGGGCGGGTCGTGAGTCGTGTTTAGACAGCTCAGTTAGAGATTGAACGTGAGAAGTAAAGTTCCAATATCGAGTGCCGGTCTTGTAAACAATTTTAACCGCTCAGAAAATTTCATACTCATCTAATTTTCAGTATATTTCTTTAGGACCACTTTTCTCGTCCATTTACAACTTAGTATTGAAATCCAAATAATCAATCACTAACAAGTTTCTCTTTTTCAAGAAAGCTTTTCTTGATACTGCCAGTTTGAATTTAATATCTTCTTTATTTCTGCCATCGTCTGTTACTTAGCTGCCAAAATAGTCAACCTATTATACCGCTTTTAATTAGACTCCATTACCTTTATGTTACTTTTCTTAATGTTCATTTTCCGATCTCTTCTCAGGACAACAACGGTACCCAGTACGTTCAATCGATCTCCCAAGCTCTTTTCTGTCTGTGACAGAATCGGCAAACTTTAAATGGTTCAAATGGCTCTGAGCACTATGGGACTTAACATCTGTGGTCATCAGTCCCCTAGAACTACTTAAACCTAACTAACATAAGGACATCACATACATCCATGCCCGAGGCAGGATTCGAACCTGCCACCGTAGCAGTCCCGCGGTTCCGGACTGAGCGCCTAGAACCGCTAGACCACCGCGGCCGGCTGGCAAACTTTAAATTAGTTTGTCTCCTTCCTGAATTTTAATTCATTTTCCAAGTTTCTGTGTAGTTGTCTGTACTAACTGTTGAATGTACAGATTAGACAATATGGAGACTACACGATAAAACCCACTCCCATCTCAACTAATGGCTCTTTTCATGTTCTTCGGCACTTGTAGCAGTAGTTTACGCTGTGTACAAAAACATATGTACAAAATCATATACCTTAAGACTTTCAAAAAGTTTTAGAGTTTAAAGACTGTGAAGTAACAGAAAACCAATACAGAGTAGTAGTTGAGCAAAAGCGATTGTAGGTTTCATGTAACCAAGCTCTGAGATGGTGTAATTACATTAACCTTTTTTTTTTTTTTTTTTTTTTTTTTTAGAAACACCAGGAAAAATCTGAATGCTTACCACTATGTACGAAGTTCTGGAGTGGAAATCTTCAGTTATATTAATCCCGTACTACCAACAAACTGTACAGATAGTGATATTTTAAATTTTTATGCATCATATGTTGGAACCAAGGTAGCGACTCTAGCTATGTCGCAAATAAAGAGTAAGTGGATACAACAAGCAGCCCTCGCCTGTTGTGCAGGACTAATAAAAGGAGAAGCTGGTGGTTTCAAGGTTTAACGACGCTGTTTCGGAAGTGGAGACTCTGTAATTTATAACATGATGTGAGAAACAATGGCCGGCCGGTGTGGCCAAGCGGTTCTAGGCGCATCAGTCTGGAGCCCTGCGACCGCTACGGTCGCAGGTTCGAATCCTGCCTCGGGCATGGATATCTGTGATGTCCTTAGGTTAGTTAGGTTTAAGTAGTTCTAAGCTCTAGGGGACTGATGATCTCCGAAGTTAAGTCCCATAGTGCTCAGAGCCATTTGAACATTTTTTTTTAGAAACAATGTGACTGTGCGTAACACAGGATGGAACTAAAGTGACGGCTAAACATCGCTCCCTTGAAAGAGCGCACTCAACCATTCGTGAAAACTTATAAAGAAGTCCCAAGAAATGGTATCCAGTGCAGAATATACAAGCATTGCAGAATATACATGCATTCTTAAGCTTCCACCGTACTGATTGCGTGGAGGTGATATAAGAGTGACAACTGCTTGCACAAAAGAGTACGGAGATAAACCAGACAATATGAACAAGCACATATTGTAATGCAGGAAAATTTTGGCGTTGGTATCGATTACGAATTGTTGTCGATAAAATTTCGTTCCAAGAGTCGAAGGGCCTGAAAGAGAAGCAATAGATGAAAAGGAACTGAGACGGGATTGTAGCCTATCGCCGATGTTTCTCAATCTGTACATTCAAAAACAGTATAAGAAAGTAATGAGAGATTTGGAAAAGTAATTAAAGCTCAGCGAGAAGAAATAAATCTCATTCACCGATGATATTGTGGTTGTAGCAGAGACGGCAAAAATCAATTGGAAGAGCAACTGAACAGAATAGTGTTTTAACGTTATAAGACGAATATCAACAAAAGTAAAACATTACTAATCACATGTAGTCGCATCGGTCAGTGCTAATAGCATCAGATTACGAAATGAGACACCAAAAGTAGCTGATTGAGTTTTGGAGACTGTCAAAAGCAAGAAAAGCTTTTCTGAGTGCTAGAAATTTGTTAAGATCTAGTGTATATTTAAGTGTTAGAAACTTTTTCCTGAAGGTTGAAGACTGGATGAATAGGTCGAATACTCAATCGAATTAATGAAAAAAATACTTTATTTCACAACTTGACTAAAAGAAGGGATCGGTTAACAGGAGGTATTTTGAGGCATTGATACATCGTAAGTTTTGCATTGAAGAGAAGGAAGTGTGGGAATCAAAATCTGTAGTGAGAGACCAACGCTTGAATAGAGTTAGTAGACTCAAATTGATGTAGGTTGCAGTACTCTTGCGTCAGCTCAGCCTTAAAAGTGAATATCCAAAAGACAACAGTATCTCACACAAAAACTATGTGTCACATCGGAAGTTGAACTGAGGTGCTTTCACAGGGCACATTTAATTTTAGTCCCACAATTGTGTTTACTGTTAGACTATGCAGTAACCAGGCATTAGATTTACCAAACAGGACTGCCACAGTTGCAGATATACCAACTATAAGGCAAGCATATGTGGGAAGGGTCTGGGTCAGTCATAGCAACAGTCCAAAAAAATATAACAACGTTCTTCCTCCTCGTAAGGCGTCGGTAGTAATGATTATATTAGACGTAGAAGTCGGTGCATTGCGAGACTAGCCAGAAAAAATTAATGTCCTTACATAAAATTTATTCCTTGGAATGTAAGCGAAGGAACGTTTGTAACAGAAAATGACTGTGAAGGCTTATTTTGAGGGTGTAAGGTAGCGATAAAGAACATATTAGGGCGCTACATTGTGTTGTAGTATTGGAAATTTCCATATTCAAGACAGATTGAGTTTTAAACTATTAGTCTTTCAAGTGACATAATTTTATACGTCAGCTTTCCCTAGCTTTTCCTAATCTTTACTCACCTACGCATTCAGTACACTCATCATTCACCCTAATCTCGTGTGTATGTTACAACATTCAAGTAACCCTACTACGAGTATTTTCCATTCTATTGCGTTTGCCGGGTGCATAACGTAGCTTATGTCCTAATAGGTGGTTCTTTTTTTTTTGTATACTGTTTTCAAGGGCTTTCTCTTCATTATTTTTCGCAGGATTTCTTTAATTCGAGGTTCATTTGTCTAGGTGATCTTTAACGTCCCTCTGAAGCTACCAATTTCTATTGCTGCCAGATTATTATCTCGTTTTCACTTTAAGTATCACACAGTTCTGTGTTTCAAACATACAGTTACATTATTTTGTTCGACGTCGACACTTACCATTATTGTCTCACTTCTTACTTCCCACATATTATAGGTCAATATCAACGTCAACTGGTGACTAGTGAGTAGGACGTTAATTTGTCTGACAAACACTACTCCTCTTTCAAGAGGTTAATCCCGCAACGCATCCATTACTGCTCCCCTGAAGACATGTAAAACCACCAGGATTCCCACCCCGGATAACTTCATTGCAGAAAAAAAATCTTTCTGTCTGCGTTTGATAAAATATACCTTTAACGTGGGTGTAAAACGACAGCATATTGAGGTCTAGATTTGGAGTACACACATACGAGTGGTTTCCCATTGTTGGCTCCAGGCGCCACTAACTGCAAAAAGATTGCGGACACGTTGTGAATGGTTATCGTGGAACAAAGTGCTGTCTCAGTTATAAGGACGAGAAGCCACCATACAATTATTGGAGGCTTAAGAAGATATAAGTGATACTGTAGGGGAACATTAGCGACAAACAAATTTATAAGTGGAATTTTAGCACTGATTGCTGAAGTGTGCTCGAGTTGCATTAGTGACGGCCGACAGAGAAACTGGCGGGGAATGCTCGACATAACTGCTAGGGAACAGGGACCCATGTAGATCACAACGTGCTACAAAACCACCATGTTTCCGCATCCTGGGGACAAGACAATGTACCCTCGAAACGTAAAGATTTAAATTAAGAATCTTAATTTTGAATGGCTCTGAGCACTATGGGACCTAACTTCTGAGGTCGTCAGTCCCCTAGAACAGAACTACTTAAACCTAACTAACCTAAGGACATCGCACACATCCATGCTCGAGGCAGGATTCGAACCTGCGACCGCAGCGGTCGCGCGGTTCCAGACTGTAGCGCCTAGAACCACTGGGCCACTCCGGCCGGCTTCATTTTCAATGTCTGCCACGTATTTTTATCTGAATACAGTTTGTAGCAATAATCTTCGTTAGGACGCTGGAGTGGGAACTTCACTGGCATTTTGAAGAATGCTTGTGGAATCCGAATTCCAGCAAAAGTTAGCACACTTTGTTTCATTGTCTGTGTTGGAAACAATAAAATGTAATATCGTGTTGTCAGGGCTTGGTTTAATGACGGCAGCACCTACCGGTAGAAACTTTTCGGAGAAACGCCCACTCCCACAAATTCCCCCAACGCCACCATTACCCACCCATCCACCCCCTGCCATCCCACCGCCTTCTAGTTTGCTTTAGACAGTCGTTGGTCTTAGTTTCCATACATTTTTGTTCTACCACAAAATTAAGTTTCCATATCCCTAGAAATCTCCGTGCTACCACCACACTACTCCATCTTTATTGTCTCTTCATCATCAACATCAAAAGCAGCATTGATTCCACTCCTAACTCTATCATTGCTGTCGCCTCACATTTCATCGCCATCAACACTTCCATTAAATGGTGCTAAAATTTAACTTTGACTGTTGATGTTGGCTGTTCAAATTAGAATTTTCAGATTTAGAAAAATGATTTATTAAATCGTTAAGCCTGAACGACAGCTTTCTTCTTTCTTTCAATAGTTCGGAGTGTAAAACTTAACGAAGGGAGTAACTTTCGCTTGATATGTCCCATCAAGTAACACAGTTCTGTGAGACTTGGACTATACATGGAAAGAACTGCTGCAGTATGGTACAGAAGGTAACAAAGAAATACGCAATGAGATGAAAATACACTCCTGGAAATTGAAATAAGAACACCGTGAATTCATTGTCTCAGGAAGGGGAAACTTTATTGACACATTCCTGGGGTCAGATACATCACATGATCACACTGACAGAACCACAGGCACATAGACACAGGCAACAGAGCATGCACAATGTCGGCACTAGTACAGTATATATCCACATTTCGCAGCAATGCAGGCTGCTATTCTCCCATGGAGACGATCGTAGAGATGCTGGATGTAGTCCGGTGGAACGGCTTGCCATGCCATTTCATCCTGGCGCGTTGGACCAGCGTTCGTGCTGGACGTGCAGACCGCGTGAGACGACGCTCCATCCAGTCCCAAACATGCTCAATGGGGGACACATCCGGAGATCTTGCTGGCCAGGGTAGTTGACTTACACCTTCTAGAGCACGTTGGGTGGCACTGGATACATGCGGACGTGCATTGTCCTGTTGGAACAGCAAGTTCCCTGGCCGGTCTAGGAATGGTAGAACGATGGGTTCGATGACGGTTTGGATGTACCGTGCACTATTCAGTGTCCCCTCGACGATCACCAGAGGTGTACGGCCAGTGTAGGAGATCGCTCCCCACACCATGATGCCGGGTGTTGGCCCTGTGTGCCTCAGTTGTATGGAGTCCTGATTGTGGCGCTCACCTGCACGGCGCCAAACACACATACGACCATCATTGGCACCAAGGCAGAAGCGACTTTCATCGCTGAAGACGACACGTCTCCATTCGTCCCTCCATTCACGCCTGTCGCGACACCACTGGAGGCGGGCTGCACGATGTTGGGGCGTGAGTGGAAGACGACCTAACGGTGTACGGGACCGTAGCCCAGCTTCATGGAGACGGTTGCGAATGGTCCTCGCCGATACCCCAGGAGCAACAGTGTCCCTAATTTGCTGGGAAGTGGCGGTGCGGTCCCCTACGGCACTGCGTAGGATCCTACGGTCTTGGCGTGCATACGTGCGTCGCTGCGGTCCGGTCCCAGGTCGACGGGCACGTGCACCTTCCGCCGACCACTGGCGACAATATCGATGTACTGTGGAGACCTCACGCCCCACGTGTTGAGCAATTCGGCGGTACGTCCACCCGGCCTCCCGCATGCCCACTATACGCCCTCGCTCAAAGTCCGTCAACTGCACATACGGTTCACGTCCACGCTGTCGCGGCATGCTACCAGTGTTAAAGAGTGCGATGGAGCTCCGTATGCCACGGCAAACTGGCTGACACTGACGGCGGCGGTGCACAAATGCTGCGCAGCTAGTGCCATTCGACGGCCAACACCGCGGTTCCTGGTGTGTCCGCTGTGCTGTGCGTGTGATCATTGCTTGTACAGCCCTCTCGCAGTGTCCGGAGCAAGTATGGTGGGTCTGACACACCGGTGTCAATGTGTTCTTTTTTCCATTTCCAGGATTGTATATTACACTTTCATTCAATGACAATAATTACACCGAAGTTACCGTGATTCATGATGGTGCCCTGGACATTACAAACGGCAGGAGATGGCCCTTAACAGTGATCACCACAGACCGCAATACAGGCTGTGCAACATGCTGTCAGTTACCCACAAGGCTGGTAAGCGCTGCAGAACGTCTTCTGAACGCGTACGCCCTCGTGTTCGGTGGGATTTAAGTCAGAGGAACGGGCAGTACTGTCGCCGGAGGAACGGACAGCCAAGTCCAGTCGCCGAATACCCTCTCGTTCCAAAAGCTCCTCTGCCTGCGCCGTTCCATGCATTCGCGCATATTGTGGGGCACACACCTAAAACATTTACATAGCACGAATTGCATGTCTAAGATGCACTTCTTTGTCTTGCATAGTCACTAGTTCCACGAGGTCTAAGGTAAGAGTTACTCTTTCAGTCTTGTCTTGGTTTACTCTTGTTAAACGCTCTTTAATTATTCCGTTTCGCTTTGCTTAAGTTCTTGCCACTACGGAACTTAAAGTTAATCACATTGCGTTTATACACCTAAGAGTCAGATTTTATATAAGCTTATAACGTTTCAGGACATCAAAACCGTGGTCATAGCCCTTATGAACTCATAGGTTAAAGGGAAAAGTAGTCGTCTGCTTTCAAACTTAACAATGAACATAATGAATGAAAACACAACACTGGTGTAATATTCTGCAATGTTCATTATTTACACTACTGGCCATTACAATTGCTACACATCGAAGATGACGTGCTACAGACGCAAAATTTAACGGACAGGAAGAAGATGCTGTGATATGCGAATGATTAGGTTTTCAGAGCATTCACACAAGGTTGGAGCCGGTGGTGACACCTACAACGTGCTGACACGAGGGAAGTTTCAAACCGATTTATCATACACAAACAGCAGTTGACCGGCGTTGCCTCATGAAACGTTGTTGCGATGCTTCGTGTAAGGAGGAGAAATGCGTACCATCACGTTTCCGACTTTGATAAAGGTCGGATTGTAGCCTATCGCGATTGCGGTTTATCGTATCGCGACATTGCTGCTCGCGTTGGTCGAGATCCAGTGACTGTTAGCAAAATATGGAATCGATGATTTCAGGAGGGTAATACGGAACGCCATTCTGGATCCCGACGGCCTCTTATCACTAACAGTCGAGATGACAGGCATTCTATCAGCGTGGCTGTAACGGATCGTGCGGCTACGACCAACCTGGGTGCACGAATGGCAAAACGTCGTTTTTTCTGTTTACAGCATCATGATGGTCGCATCCGTGTATGCCGACAACGCACACTGAAAGCGTGTTTTCGTAATCGCCTTACTGGCGTATCACCCGGCGCGATGGTATGGGGTGCCTTTGGTTTCACGTCTCGGTCACCTCTTGTTCACATTGACGGCATTTTGAACAATGGTCGTTACATTTCAGATGTGTTACGATCGCGGCTTTACCCTTCATTCGTTCTCTGCGAAACCCTACATTTCAGCAGGATAATACACGACCGCATGTTGCTGGTCCTGTACGGGCCTTTCTGGATACATAAAATGTTCGACTGCTGCCCTGCCCAGCACATTCTCCAGATCTCTCACCAACTGAAAACTTCTAGTCAATGGTGGCCGAGCAACTGGCTCGTCACAATACGCCAGCCAGTCACTATTATTGATGAACTATGGTATCGTGTTGAAGCTGCATGGGCAGCTGTACCTGTACACGCCATCCAAACACTGTTTGACTGAATGCCCAGGCGTATCAAGACCGATATTACGGCCAGAGTTGGTTGTTCTGGATACTGATTTCTCAGGATCTATGCACCCAAATTGTGTGAAAATTTAATCACATGTCAGTTCTAGTATAAAATATTTGTCCAATGAATACCCGTTTATCATCTGCATTTCATCTTGGTGTAGCAATTTTAATGGCCAGTAGTGTATTTCACAAACCCGTTTTCGGCTGTTATCCCGTCATGAGGTGGTGATAGCGTAACAGTAAAAAATATTATACCAGTTTAGTGAGTGTTTTTAGTACAATTAACAACTACCCATACGATAGAGACAGTGCTGCTGGCTTTTCAAACTGCATGTACTTTTTTCGATGCCAGGGTCCGAACCTTCTTGGCCCATGCACAAATCCAGCCATGCGTCCCTTCAATTGTGATGGATACAGAGCGAGGTGCATAACTCTTTCTTCGCAAATAACTTTTCACTATCAATCTCTTTTCGCCCAGACAAACAGTGGCCACAGGTTACAGAAATTGTGGAGCACAAAATGCCATTGAATATTGTATATTTTTTTGATGCTCTTGTGGCTGTTTGAATTTCTTGCCAGTTGGCGCTCCGTTCAAATGGCCACAACAACAGCGCAAAACACCCTATGTTCTATGTCATTTTCACTGCGTAATTTCCTGTCACGCTCATAACACAGTAAACAAGTGACATTTCGTTTAAGACGACGGTGATAGACTCATTACATTTTTTTTATTTTTTGTCGCAATTACTTTTTTATGACACAACCATAGCTGATTCTTACCACATCTTAAGATGCCAAATGTAAAACCACTGAAACTGTCTCATATAGATCTACTGGCAGGAACAAATACTGCATTTTCATTTCTGTATCTTTACTCCGCTACTCATTTTACCGCTTGTGGCGGAGAGTACTTCACCTTTTCTCCTCTGTCCTGTTTCGTTCACGTAGGCGCAATGGGAAGAAGGCAAAGTTCCCTATAACCTCTCATTCCTTTCATTTTATTGTAGTGCTCTTTTTATGAGGCGAATGTGGGAGGAAATAATGTGTTGCCCGACTCTTTCTGAAACGTTCTCTCCCTGAATTTCAAAAGTAAACTCCTTTGTGTGTCCCTTGCAGCGAGTGCCACTGAAATTTGTTGGTCAATTCCATATGTCCTCACGCCGACTAAACGAACCCGTGGCGAAATGCGCTGCTCTCCGTCGGATCTATTAATCCACCTTACTTGTCAGGAATCAGTCGAATGAGTATTTTGTAAGCCACTCCTTTCATGGATTAATTACATGTTTTCGCAGTTAATACCGGCCTGGCGTCTCCCATCCTACAATTTGTTTTATGTTATCGTTCCACTTTAGGTCGCTCCGGATGCTCTTCGGTATTTTATGGTACTTACGCTTCCAGTGAATTTTCGCCAATAGAATAATCGAACACTGGTACATATCTTCACCTGCTTATGAGTCAAGCACATTTATTTGCGTTCAGCGTCTACTGACTCGGTGCACCAAACATCGATCTTCAGGTGTTCCTACGTTCGCTACAGTCTTCTGTCGTTGCAACCTTTCTACTGACAACGGTATTTTACACGAACAGCCTCATGGACATCCTACGTTATCCACGTAAGCATTAAAATACAGTAACGGACCTACGACCCACCTCCATCGCCAACTCGCTAGCGCAAGCCCGTGGGATGGCACTCGACTCGAAGGTAAGACTGTCCCAGTTTTGCTCGTAGAATATTTTAAATGCTAGTCTTGGAATTAAAGAAAGTTATGTTTGCCAGATTCGAGCCAAGGATCTCGGGCTTGTGAACCTAACCGCTTACTCGCTCAGGTGCAAATTTCTTAAATGCTACACATCATTCGAAGTATACAGGGTGTAAATTTCACGTTGACAAACCAGAATAGCTCTAAAAATAAGCTTCACACGAAAAAAATGTGTAGAATCCAAAGTTGATTATTTTCGAGGGGGCATCTGCTGGTGCTAAAATTAGCCCGCCTCCCCATCCACCTGGGAGTGGGGCGGGAGGCAACTTTAAAATTTCAAATGGAATCCCCATTTTTTATTGCAGAATCAGATTCTACATACAAAACAACGTACGTTTTGTCTTAAACATTTGTTTTTATTTCTGGTAGTAGGCGCTGTAATTCAAGAAGATTCATGTTCTCATTTTTTCGTGGAAGATGGTTACCGGTAAGTAAAAAACACTTATTTACTTCGCAAGTTTTGATTCGCTAAAACTAAAACTCTCCCTCTCTCTCCATACGAGGGGTTTGAGAGAGAGGAATTTTAGTTTACAAATGTTGACCCAAACTTATCCGAATTTGCGGAAAAATTAAATATTTGGGTCAACATTTGTATAACTGTAATTCCTCTCTCTCAAACTCCATCCTATGGGGAAAGAGGGAGAGTTTTAGTTTTAGCGAATCAAAATTTGCTAAGTAAATAAGTAGTTTTGATCTATATGTAACCATTGAGAACATGAATTTTATTGAATTACAGCGCCAACTACCAGGAATGAAAACAAATGTTTAAGACAAAATGAACGTAGTTTTTGATGTACAATCTGATTATGCAATAAAAAATGCGGGTTCCCATTTGAAGTTTTAAAGTTTCCTCCCACCCCACCCGCAGGGGCCTGGGGTGGTGGGCTAATTTTAGCACCAGCAGATGTCGCCCTCGAAAATAATCAACTTTGGATTCTACACACTTTTTCGTGTGAAGCTTATTTTTCGAGTTATTCTGGTTTTCCAGTTTAAAATTTACACCCTTTATAAGCAAGCCTGAAGTTTTAAAACTCGATTTTCTCGGATACGGTTGAGAGTTGCGTCCTCGTGTTTAAATATGTAGAAGTTCAACTCGTGCCCTATGCACCCTGTCAGTATGAAACAAATCGGTGAGGCGAAGTTCATATCGCCCATTGTAAGTGCGTAGGAGTTTGTGGCAAGTCATAGTGGAAGAAATGCAACATAGAGGGCGGAAAATTATAAATGATACTTTGACCCCTCTGGAATGATGTTGCTTCACAATTTCTGTTCGACAGGGTGACAAACGACAACATTGTCTATGACAATTCGCAGCTGCGAAAACCAGATTCCACATTTTGTATATTTATTGTCTTCCTTGCTTCAGCCATCTTGTGAAGGTTTGAAAACATGTGATGCTTGTATTACTTTTCTGTACCCCTGTACATGTAAAGTCACTTTCGACGAGAAGCCGAATACCGACGTCAACTGTGTAAAGCTCTTTGGTCTGAAGGAAGGCCAGAACGGCGGTAGCGAAATGGTGTCTTGTGTTTTCATCTGTCTGCCATGGAGACGCCGCTGCGATGCCGTCGGCCAGAGGGCGCCGCGACGCTGGTGCGCCGGCGCGTATCGAGCCGCGCGGGGTGGCGGTGGGGGCAGCAGTGGGGGCGGCAGCGGGGGCGGAGGCGGGAGAGCGCGGGCGTGTGGCGGCGTTGCCAGGCGGAGAGGCCCCCTCTGGCCGTGCTATCGCTGCCGCTGCCGCCGCCACCTGTTCGGCGCGGCCCGGCTTGCCGGCTATCGGCCCCACCACGCGCGCACTCGCTGCTTATCGCGACAGCTGCGGCCTGTGCCCTCCTCTGTACCGCGCGGTGGCCTAACTGCCAGGGAGCGCAACCCCGTCGCCAACGCGCGCCACACCTACGGCTAATGTTGCCCGGGTGTTTCTAACGCAACAATTTTCAAGAAATTACCGCAACATTTTCTTACCGCTGACACTTGGCTATATCATACATTAAATAACGCAACGATGTATGCTGTAAATGACGCAGGTGTGGGAGCTCGTCGGCCACGTTGTACTGATAACGTAGTTTCCATTGTAGGGCGGTCCATTGAGCTCTACCTGTAGTGAAGGACCCGTGTCGAGACTTGAGAAGCACAACAACTGAGCGTAACATCATAAGCGATTATTTTATCAGTGGTTGTCAGACGACAGAAACAAAAAACATAGAATGTGGAGGGTGCATCCAGGGCTTGATTTCTTCCGAAACGCGCCAGAACGACGTTCCAGCACCTCTTAGGGAATTATTTTTAACACACTGGAACAGTCCGACACTGGAGATTCAAAATAATACACTTGCATTACACCGGAACGTAACTATAATTTGTCACTCAATGAGCAGAAGACAAATGTCATTTAAAACATTTACTAAACATCGCTCTCCAGGTCTCATGTTGCGTCTTGTCTTCTTTTTCGAGCTCTTTCGGAAGTCGGAATTGTACATGACCCCAGTGGGACAGGAATAACTTCGCCATTCATCGCTAAATGCTTCATCACTTAATAGTGGACAGACGTTCACCGTGCAGCTAGCACTGTTTGTACAAAAAATTTTGTCCGTAAATAATAGAGTTAGTTATAAGTAGTATATAAGTTTTCACCTTTCTGACAGTGAATAACTACTAGTAATCCTCCCATCTTGTAATGTGACACAATATTCGATTACGCTGCTGTTTTTGGCTCCTGAGAGACGTGTGGTAAATAGTTCTTTCTAAAACATGTTTAATGTTTTTATGTCTTTAATGGTTTAGTAAATAATTACAAGACATTTATTTTACGTTTCATGTTGAACGAGCGAGAGTGAAGTAACAAGGCGTCATGTGCTTTGCTGGAAGCGATCCGTCGCTGCCTGATAATACAGCACATACAAATAACTGATTTATGAACACAAAGGAAAGAAAATTTGAATTTGTGTCGTTTGAAAAGCTTATTTATCAAAGTGCCCTCACTTGAAGGAACTTTGAAGCTACAGTAAGAGGTATTAAAGTATTTTTCAAACTAAGAAATATTGTTCAAAATTGTTCAAATGGCTCTGAGCACTATGGGACTTAACATCTGAGGTCATCAGTCTCGTAGAACTTAGAACTACTTAAACCTAACTAACCTAAGGACATTACAAACATCCAGGTCCGAGGCAGGATTCGAAACTGCGACCGTAGCAGTCGCACGGTTCCGGACTGAAGCACCTAGAACCGCTCAGTCACCGCGGCCGGCCAAAATATTGTATTCAGAAAGATTACATTGTCGAAATAATCGCCTTGTTACTGTAACATTTTGAGTGTTGAAACTGACAATAAATTGTTGTGAGATATGATGTTTATTTAAAACAAGAAAGAAAAATGGAAACTGGTATCCAACAGCGACATATAGGCTATCTGTGGAAGGAACAATCTATAGTTTAATTAGTAGAACGAAAAACCAGTCCGAAGATGCGAATTTTACTTTTCTATTCACTCAATGAGTAGTTTCGGGCCGAGACCCATTTTAAAATTGCCGTACCATAGTCTACAATGGCATTTCTGAAGATGTGAAAACCATGTCAAAAATGTGCAACGAACATTTACAGTGAATACAGATAACTCATGAATAAAAAGTAAAATTAGCAACTTTGAACTGGTTTTTCGTTCTACTGATCAACAGAAGACGCTGTCCCACAGCTATTCCAGCATGCTGGAAGTTCGTATATAATTTAATTAATGGATTTCCAAACATGAGTAGTGTCTTTAGTGACGAATAAGACGAGTTTCTCTGGTTAATACTGTAGCAACATGATAAACAAGTAATCAAGGACTGATGTCCTATGTCGCCGTGAAAACTGCCTTATTCTCTGTAAAAAGGAAATTAGAGGTTAACGTCCCGTCGCCAACATGGTGATTAGAGACAGAACACAAGTTCGCATTAGGGGGAGATGGAGAACAAGGTCGTCCGTGCCCTTTGGAAAGGAACCTTATCGATACTTGCTGGTGTGCGTTGGGGAAATGATGGAAAACCAAAATCCGGATAGCGTGGACAATGATTTGAACCATCGTCCTGTTAAAAGCCAGTCCACTGTACTAAGCATTCTCTGGATATTCTCCAGAACGAACTACAGGTAAACAATGAACATAAAGAGAGATGTACACGGTGGTCAGAATCAGCCTGAAAAGCTGTTAAAGGCGTTTCAGAGGAGACAGTGCTGACAAATAATTGATTAAAAAAATTCGATACGTTGCGCCGTTTCCGAGTTAATTAGCACAGAATTAGCTATGAGAGTGTTGCGCGGGTGAATTCAAGCGGCCCGCTAGGGACGGTGTTACCAAAACGTGTTTTTCGTTTTCTTTCCTAAAACCGAAACAAGAGAACGATTCACTAATTGGAGTTGGGACAGCAGTAAGGATCGATCCCGAGCCAAAAGCTGAGCAGTCTCGTGCGCTGTCATCCACGTTATGGAAACAAGTGACACTAATTGTATCTGGCGAGTCGTTTGAATTTGCGTGCACTTCCGCTTGACTGGCTAACTTCAGTGCTGATTAACTCGGAAACAGCGGAACGTATCGATTTTTTTAACAAATAGTTTAGCAAAAACTATCTGCAACACCATTTGAAGCCTTTCGGCGAGTTTCTGACCACTCTGTATGTCTACACGAAATACACTCCTGGAAATGGAAAAAAGAACACATTGACACCGGTGTGTCAGATCCACCATACTTGCTCCGAACACTGCGAGAGAGCTGTACAAGCAATGATCACACGCACAGCACAGCGGACACACCAGGAACCGCGGTGTTGGCCGTCGAATGGCGCTAGCTGCGCAGCATTTGTGCACCGCCGCCGTCAGTGTCAGCCAGTTTGCCGTGGCATACGGAGCTCCATCGCAGTCTTTAACACTGGTAGCATGCCGCGTCAGCGTGGACGTGAACCATATGTGCAGTTGACGGACTCTGAGCGAGGGCGTATAGTGGGCATGCTGGAGGCCGGGTGGACGTACCGCCGAATTGCTCAACACGTGGGGCGTGAGGTCTCCACAGTACATCGATGTTGTCGCCAGTGGTCGGCGGATGCACGTGCCCGTCGACCTGGGACCGGACCGCAGCGACGCACGGATGCACGCCAAGACCGTAGGATCCTACGCAGTGCCGTAGCTGACCGCACCTGCCACTTCCCAGCAAATTAGGGACACTGTTGCTTCTGGGGTATCGGCGAGGACCATTCGCAACCGTCTCCATGAAGCTGGGCTACGGTCCCGCACACCGTTAGGCCGTCTTCCGCTCACGCCCCAACATCGTGCAGCCCGCCTCCAGTGGTGTCGCGACAGGCGTGAATGGAGGGACGAATGGAGGGACGAATGGAGACGTGTCGTCTTCAGCGATGAGAGTCGCTTCTGCCTTGGTGCCAATGATGGTCGTATGCGTGTTTGGCGCCGTGCAGGTGAGCGCCACAATCAGGACTGCATACGACCGAGGCACGCAGGGCCAACACCCGGCATCATGGTGTGGGGAGCGATCTCCTACACTGGGCGTACACCTGTGGTGATCGTCGAGGGGACACTGAATAGTGCACGGTATATCCAAACCGTCATCGAACCCATCGTTCTACCATTCCTAGACCGGCAAGGGAACTTGCTGTTCCAACAGGACAATGCACGTCCTCATGTATCCCGTGCCACCCAACGTGCTCTAGAAGGTGTAAGGCAACTACCCTGGCCAGCAAGATCTCCGGATCTGTCCCCCATTGAGCATGTTTGGGACTGGATGAAGCGTCGTCTCACGCGGTCTGCACGTCCAGCACGAACGCTGGTCCAACTGAGGCGCTAGGTGGAAATGGCATGGCAAGCCGTTCCACAGGACTACATCCAGCATCTCTACGATCGTCTCCATGGGAGAATAGCAGCCTGCATTGCTGCGAAAGGTGGATATACACTGTACTAGTGCCGACATTGTGCATGCTCTGTTGCCTGTGTCTATGTGCCTGTGGTTCTGTCAGTGTGATCATGTGATGTATCTAACCCCAGGAATGTGTCAATAAAGTTTCCCCTTCCTGGGACAATGAATTCACGGTGTTCTTCTTTAAATTTCCAGGTGTGTACGTTCGAAGTATGCGAGCACAGGGTGACATAACAGCAAGGCGCATCACGGAGACTTTCCGTGCGGCAGTGGCGAATAGCGGCGTCTGCGTGCTAAAAGGTGGAACATAAAATTTGTAGTAATAACTGTATGTTATGATAGTTGTGACATGGTAAAGGCGGCGCTCACAGGGGAACCATGCGAACTTCCATCCACCGATCTGACTCACAATGACAGGACAAGTAGAGCGCAACTAGGAGTTTAATATGTGGGAACAGGAAGGCACAATTCTCAATCGTGTTTTAGAAAAACAAGTTTGAACATTTTTGGTGGGCTTTTGTACTTTGTATGATTGCTAGTATCCAATGAGCCCGCAGCCGAACAACTCCGCTCTTAGTTACATAAGCGCAATGTCTCCAGATCGAATCTCGCTGTTTGGATTTCCGGCTTTTTTTATTGTTACTAGGAACAAATGTATTACTTTCATAATTTGTATCCTGAATAAAGGATAAAAGTATGTCTTGGTAAGAAGACTGGAAAAGGCAAAAAAAGACGATACTCAAGAACTTTCAATCAAATCAGTACAGTCAGTTTTTTATATTATTGTGTCTACATTTGTGACGAGTATAATGTGTAGCACACTACACGAATCTGGATGATACAGATCGTAGAAACATAGAAAACAATCATTGCTGTGGCATACTGTACATGTAGGGAATGCCATATTTTGGCGTCTGCGTGGTTCTTTCCATTCTTCTATTGCAAAATAAACTTCGTTTACGTTCATAAACGGTTTTTGTCATCACACAATTTCGTGACGCACCACACATATCTGTTGCTAAAATTACATGAGAATGAAATAAAGAGAGTGAGATTTGATAGCCGCGCCGGATTAGCCGAGTTCTCTAGGGCGCTGCAGTCATGTACTGTGTGGCTGGTCCCGGCGGAGGTTCGAGTCCTCCCTCGGGCATGGCTCTGTGTGTTTCTCCTTAGAATACTTTAAGTAGTGTGTAAGCTTAGGGACTGATGACCTTAGCAGTTAAGTCCCATAAGATTTCACACACATTTGAACATTATTTATTTATATATTTATTTATTTTAGGTTTGATCCAGAGACCGATGCTTACGAGACTAAGAGCTTATTCGCTTGTCTTACTGAATACTGGTGAACATACAAAGCATATTTAAGCGAGCCTAAAATTTTCAAAGTCGATTCGCTCGAAAACGGTTGAAAGTTACATCTTCGTGTTTACCTATGTTGAAGTCCTAGTCGTGGCCTATTCGCCCTATCAATATGAATCAAATCTGCACGGTCTCCTTGTCTGCAGGTGGCGCCAAATAAGAAAACAGTTTTCTCGCTGCGCTCGACAGAGCGCTAGATACGTAAAAAAGAGGCCACCTGGGAGAGAGCGGAGCGACCATGTGGAGTTTTTCTGGGAGGAGCAGAGCTAGGTGGGTTAGTTGGTTAGTTGCTTTGGGGGAGAGGACTAAACAGCGAGGCCATCGGTCCCATGGAATCAGGTGGACACGCGGGCAGTGGGAAGGCGCTTGGCGCCTGGGGACATAAGACCGTTTATCCAAGAGGCAGGAATTTTGTGCCACGCGAACAAAATGGGGCGTTTTGCGAAGGCAGGAACGCAAAACTTAATTACTTCGCGCTTTTGCGTTTTCCCAGAAAATTTAATCGCGAGCGCATTAACTATTCACTCCACACGTACTGATTGGGGAGAGTGTTCAAAATGTTATTAATCAAATTATTAATACACTGTACAGTGCCAATGGTTGGTATAAGTGAAAAGAAAAGCAAACTCTATTGGGCGATGAAAATGAAGATTATTTGCTCCAGACTTGAGTGAAGCGCAAAAAACCCGGCAGCAGTATGTTGTGACACTGTGTCAATTAACAGTTTACCTTCATCGGCTCTGAAACGCACTCGTAGCTTTTTAGCACACTTTGTAGCCATGTAAACAGGAAATTTACCTGACTTTTAGCAATTGCTTCTTTAGAATGAGCGAACAACATACTACACTCCTCCAGAACCTGTTGGCCTGCCATGGTTCTGTAAAGCGCAGACGCACTACGCACTGCGCTATATCGGAAGAAACCTTTACTGATTTGTCACCCTCGATGGTACAAGGAACTATGTCGGTAGCATTAATTTCCTGCACCTAGGAAAACCCGGCTGTAGCGGGAAGTCGGGCGAACGACGAGGCAGTGCGGTGGACAACACAGAGACAGCAGCGGCGACTGCATAGAGTTCCGGCGATGGAAGTGTCACGGTTGCTTTTCTTCCTGGTGCCTGCAGAATTCTTGTGGTTTAAGTGCACAGACAGTGTCTGCTGAGCGTCCTGTACTTATGATTCCTCAAGTGAAACCTTATCAGTTAACACTCCTCTGCTGGGTCGAAGTTTACAAGTTTGCCTGCGCGATCTGACGGTGCTTGGAGTGGACTGGTCATGCACTTCGGTTCACTCATTGCAATGATAAATAAATTATCACCTAGCAGAAAAGACGATTTGCAATTTCTTCACTGCACTGTAGATTCCGGTGCTACCAGTCCCATCTTCAGAGGAACATATACACATTAAATTTCTTTTTTACAAAGATGCACTAGATGCACTAGAGCAGTGCATATATGCAACGACGTAAAATTACAATTTATTACTTACAATCATGCACAGTGCATTAACGCAACAATATTTGGTAAGTTACACATGTTAAACGTCGTCACATAATATTTGAAAGCATTATCCATTTGAATTAAGAAGGATTAGCAGTGGAGGTGTCTACCATCTCTCTACCATCAACCATTTGTGGGTACCGAAAGATAGTAAAATACTTTTCTATGTTACGTATGCTCTGTATTAAACACAATAGTTCCTCTTTATTATAGTACCTATTGCTTAAGTTTATTTTTTCGATGTGTAACAAATCCTCAATTTTAGTGCATGGCAATCTCATTCACGCAGAACTGAATAGTTCTTGAGTTTCGATGCTCTTTTATATTGAATGCGAGTTGATTTTATGGTAAGTGTTTGTTCTGAAGCCACAAAGTTGATGGTGCAATATGATACGCACATTCCCACAGTAAATGGTTCTTAATTCAAATGTAAGTTAGTTACCAACATTATATGGCGACAGTTAACATGCGTGAGTTACACACTAGTATTTGATTAACAATGGTTCAAATGGCTCTGAGCACTATGGAACTTAACTTCTGAGGTCATCGTCCCCTAGAACTTAGAACTACTTAAACCTAACTAACATAAGGACATCACACACATCCATGCCCGGGGCAGGATTCGAACCTGTGACCGTGGCGGTCACGCGGTTCCAGACTGCAGCGCCTAGAACCGCTCGGCCTCTTCGGCCGGCTTATTGGATTAATGCTTCGCCCGTGACTCTCAGCAATTATAATTTCAAGTGTAACTGGACTATAGCATAAGAACATTAATCCAATCTCGTGAAAGCAGTCGTGTAATATCTTGTAACACCGTTACTTTGTGCATACATTCTTGTTATGTGAATCTGTAAAACTTATTTTTTTTTTTTTTTTTTTTTTTTTTTTTTTGTAAACAGGAGCATCTGAAAACTATCCTTGTAGACAGAAGCTAATTAATTGATAATTTCAGTAAACATTCACTTATAGCGTTCTGTAGTGCCCTTCAGGGAGGTCTCCTGTTGAAGTCAATTGCAGAAAACTTTCCTTCTGTTCGTTTCTGGTTATTGTGGATCTTGTTGATTATTTCATTGTTTGAATTTAGCGTTTGAACGTATTTGATTCTCATGTTATTATTGTTGGTTCCTAATTCCAGGCACAAAAAAATGTTCAAATCTTATGGGACTTAACTGCTAAGGTCATCAGTCATTAAGCTTACCCACTACTATACCTAAATTATCCTAAGGCCAAACACACACAGCGTTGCCCGACGGAGGACTCGAACCGCCGTTGGTACCAGCCGCACAACCCATGCCTGCAGCGCCCTAGACCGCTCGTCTAATCCCGCGCGGCAAATGCCAGGCACAGTTCTTGTGTTAAAACTTATTCTGGGTATAGTTCAGTTCTGCTTTTATAATAAAGTTGCGTTACCTATGAAACGGTATTTGCACCCGACAACATTCATCCACTTCCTCTCCTCAGCGCTACTGCTAACTCTACTGTTTAATTGTAATATATTCGAGTGTAAATAAACTGCTGTAACAATGAAAAAACTACTTACACCCTGTATACAGCGTGATTATGTGATGATGTTACAATCTTTCAGGAATGATGGAGAAGGGTAAGTGTGTCAGTTTGAGGTAAAGGATCAAATGTAACAACAGGTTTACTGTTACCAGTCACTGTTTATTTATACCCACAATGCATTTAGAAGGTTTAAACCTCCATTATCAGGTGGATTTATATGTGTTAGTACTACTTTGGGGTAACCTGTGGGAGTTAAAAGCCTGACAGTGGAACACATGTACCGGTACTGTTGCTGCTAAGGCTACAGGGTAAAAACTGAGTATGCGCCAAAAGAAGAAACAAAAGTCTAAAAACTATGTATCCTAAGCGCATATCTAGAGAGCTATGAGCGCTTTTCATCTTCGGCACTGCGAAACACATAGCTCATCTGCTGCAAGATCATTGACTTCCATGATATTGGAGGGGGTAGTATCGACCTAAAGAAGAAAAATAAGTATCGAGTCAACTGAACAAGTGCCCATAATTCTTAAGGCACATATTTTACACTCCGTATTCACCATTCAATTTTTTCTTGCATTGGTCCTTACTACCTTCTCCAAAAATGTGGAAACCAAAGCGGATGGTGTAGGAAAGATGTGTTTCACAATATCGAAGATGAAGAAGTGCTTAAAAGACTTAAGGTATGCATTTTAGAACTTCTTGTTTTGGTCCATACTACCAACTCTGAAAATTGCCTGCACAATGGATCCGACTTCCGTTACGATTGCTTGTGTGAAATTTCATACTGCGCTGCTATCTCGTGGCAAGTTGTGGCGTTACGATGCTCGAAGTTTCATCAACAACCTTCACTGTAGGAGGCATCCTGGCCGCGAATGTAATAGTACATGTTTAACACTCGTCGACATATGATGGAAGAGCAGTGAGGCAACATCAAGTTTTTTAATTCCTCCATCGTTTTTGGTTGAGAATTCATCGAATTCGACCCAAATACCGAGAAGCACGTTCCGGGTCGCGTCTCCACCACAACGCCCCAGCCCACAAAGTGAAGACTGTGTGCAACGTTCTGGCCAGAAAATGAATCGCAGTTCTGGGGCCGGCCGGTATGGTCGAGCGGTTCTAGGCGCTTCAGTCTGCGCTACGGTTACAGGTTCGAATCCTGCCTCGGTCATGGATGTTTGTGAAGTCCTTAGGTTAGTTAGGCTTAAGTAGTTATAAGTTCTAGGAGACTGATGACCTCAGATGTTAAGGCCCATAGTGCTCAGAGCCATTTGAACCATTTTGAACAATGCTGGATTACCTTCCGTATTCCCCGAATTTGGCCCCAGCCGACCACTAGTTGTTCCTTGGCTTGAAGATGGCAATGAAAGGACACAATTACGATGCAGTTGAGGACATTCTTGAAAACTGTACTGCAGTACTAAATGCAATTCAAGAAAAAGGACTAAACTGTCTGCTTCAAAACACATTTAAAAAATATATGAGATGTGTATTGATTTAGGGGGAGACTTTTGAATGAAGAAAGTGATTTTTTGAACATTTTCGTTGAGTCTTATTTTTTGTAGGCGCAGTCCTAAAAGACTTTGGGACACGCAGTGTATACCATACCAGGACCTTCTAACAACCCTACCACAAGAAAGGTAAAAAATTAATTATGATTGTAGTGTTGCTCACGCTGCTAAATATTGCATTTTCGGGCAACAACAAAGTTATATTATGTGGAAGGTGTCATTAGAGTACAGTTAATCAAGTCATTTCATGAAATAATGGATAAACTAGGCTCTCATCTTTTCGTGTTTCCAAAGCTGGTCTCGTTGTAAAATCATGGCTCAGTCGTCGAAAATCTAGGTGGTGATGATTCCAAGCTCGGATGCAAAGAGGCCTAGGTGTTATTCTGCGATATTCAAAAGTTTTATAGATGTGTTTCATAAACCATTCTTGAAGATTAAACTTTTGCAAGTTAGCACAATGGTGGTGTAAAAAAGTAATCAGCACTCCGAATTTAAGTTACACTTCTTTTTTATTACTTTTGTTGGAATATCACGTAACACACAAAAGATCACATTATGAATGATACTTGAGAATATTTTCCTCACTGTTAAAGTTCACATTTTATAACCTGTCTACAATGTGCGTCCTTTCAACAAGACGACCAAGACTTGACTCTCTCTAATAACCGCTTCCGCGCCCAAAAATCAGAGTTAGAAATACGTCAAAGATCATAGTGACAAAAGAGAGAATTCATATAAGAATAATATCATTCCAATATAAACATATCGATGTATCAAAGTACCTCTGCATTAATGAAATCAAATCTGAATGTTGTCTCAGAAATATGTTAACTACTTTACGGAAACACAGTAGAATATTGCTGGTATCGAGAGGTTGAGGTGAGGTGCCGTAATGGTTACGTAATTCAAGTACCATTACAGCCTGTACATGTATTCAGAACAATTTTCGCTTCCAACGTTCGACTCGGTCGTTTTGGACCAGGGTCCCTTAGATCGATACATTTATCCTTCCTCGTCGCCCCTGGAGTTTGTAACGTCACCACGGAATAAACCTGTATATTTAAAAGTAGGCGTAGGTGTAGAGCTCGGTAGTTGGCTCTGTGCGTGTCGTAAAGTAACACAGCGAGTGTCGACGGCGCGTCTGCGGCCTTTCCGCCGCGGACAGCCGCGGCAAACAACGGCCGCCTGCTGCTCGCCTGCGTTAATAAAGTCCGCGGGCCGCGCTGCTGTGTTTAAGGCACGCCGACTTCTCAATTACGGCGCGGCGTCGCGCCTTGGCGGAGCGTCGTCTGCGCTCCTTGAGACGGCGGGCCGTCGCGCGGCCCGAGACGGCGGCAGAGGCGAGGCCAAATATTTGCGTATCACGGCCGCCATTAGCTGGCGGCGGCGCGCACAGCAAACCTTTTTCTCTCTCTCCTCTGCCTTTCTTTTTTGCCGCAGCCTCCCGCTCCTCCTTTCTTTCCTCCTCCCTTTCTTTCTTTACTTTTTCCCCCCACGGCCCCGAACCCCGGCTCATCCGGCGCGGCCGCCTGTGGGAGGCTAATATACACACGCGGCCGGCGCTAAATGCTCTGTGGCTACGGCGACCCACATCAACCCGCGTTTGCACCGGAGTGCGCTTTTCGCCTATTAACATCGTCAACAGCATCATCTCGTCTGCTTCGGGACTGTAGCTACGTCTGACTTCTTACTTGCACCGCTACATGTACAGTCTTCACTCGTTCAACAGAGCACTAAACTCAATAACGTCTGGTTGTTATTTGATAACTGACCTAGCACAGACTACCGTAACAGTCGTGTCGCTCCATCACATTTTTCCTCTTCGCTGCGATAGCAGCGCGTCAAGCGACTAGCAAGTGACACATCTGAATACATTATCGAATTACTGAAAATACGACGGGGAGTCAAATGAAAACCTTAAATATTTTTTTAAAATATTATTTATTGTGCAGAAGTGGTACAAAGCTGTATCACTTTTCAACATAATCTCCCCCCGATCAGTGCAAGTCCTCCAGCACTTACAAAGTGCATAAATTCCTTTAGAAAAATATTTACTACTAAAAACAGTCTTGATCACGATTTATTTCTTAAGGTGACCAGTTTCGACCACTACTGTGGTCATCTTCAGAACTACAAATTGTATACTAAGCTTTAATTAGAGGGCTACATACATTAAAGAAAATACATAAAGTTATAAAGCTATAAAACGATGAATTAATTCGTCAATCCTGGTATACTGTATAAAGATATGGTGGCATCACTTTGATTATTCGACTACATGGATACCATCATCTAAGTCAAAGGCAAGCTCATATGAATGCATGGTATCTACAAGTATGCAACTATTGAAGACCTGGAGTTCTAATGATGCCCTGTCTTCATAAGCTCAAGAAGATGTGTGGATAAGAATGTGTGGAAAAGTGTTGACTGCTTCTGAAAATGGAAAATTACATTTAAGTTGGTTAAAAAATAAATGAATTTTTATCTCACATTCTGTGTACTTTTTTACTGATTTCACCCTGCTCACACTTCGACAGTTACGTGGTATACAGCTTTGAACAGATACTGGGACTGTGATTTCATCAAGCACAGGAGATACAAATTGTATACAAAGCTTTAATTAGAGGGCTACATACATTAAAGAAAATTCATAAAGTTATAAAGCTATAAAACGATGAATTAATTCATCGTTTTATAGCTTTATAACTTCATGTATATGTTCATCACAACGGAACTTCTTTCTTCCCATGTCGTCTTCGAGTGGTCCAAACACATGGAAATCACTTCGGGCTGTGTCTCGTGAGTATGGTGGATGAGGAAGACACTCAAAATGCAGTTCTGTGATTGTTGCAACTGTTGTACGGGCAGTGTGGGGTCTTGCATTGTCATGTTGCAAAAGGACACCTGCTGACAGCAATCCACGTCGCTTTGATTTGATTGCAGGCCGCAGATGATTTTTTATGAGATCTGTGTATGATGCACTGGTGATAGTGGTCCATCTAGGCATGTAATGCTCTAAAATGACGCTTTTTTCATAGCAGAAGAGAGTCAGCATAACCTTTCCTGCTGGTGGTTCATGTTAAAAACTTCTTTGGTTTTATTGATGAGGAATGGCGCCATTCCTTGCTCGCTCTCTTCGTTTCCAGTTGGTGGAAGTCAACCCATGTTTCGCCCCCAGTAACGATTATTGCAAGGAAGCCATCACCTTCTCGTTCAAAGCGCCGAAGACGTTCTTCACAAGCATCAACAAGTCGTTCTCTCATTTCAGGAGTCAGCTGCCGTGGCACCCATCTCGCAGACACTTTGTGAAACTGGAGCACATCATGCACAGCGTGGTGTGCTGACCCATGACTAATCTGTAAACATACTGCAATGTCATTCAGTGCCATTCGGCGGTTTTCCTTCACTATGGCTTCAACTGCTGCAATTCTCTGTGGAGGCACAACTCGTTGTGCCTGACCTGGACGAGGAGCATCTTCCACTGAAGTCACACCATTTGCGAACTCCCTACTACGAATGCGTAGACGTGCTGCTGTGACAAACATGCATCACCGTTCTGAACCTTCATTCGTCGATGAGTTTCAATAGATTTCACACATTCACTACGCAAAAACCGAATAACAGAACGCTGTTCTTCCCTGGTGCAAGTCGCAAGTGGGGCGGCTATCTTAATACTGATACTGCGACGGTTTGTGTGCATCTGCACTATGCTGCCAGCTACAGGCCATTCTGCACGCTGTTCGTAGCACGCTTACCAACTTACAGGATAACGGCGCGAAATTTCGATTTGTTATTAAAAATTTGTGGTTTTCATTTGGCCCACCCTCGTAGTATCGTTTTGACTGATTTGTAACACAGTTTTTACAATAGGGAACGTTTGTAGATCCATAAAAATCGACAATAACTAAAGAATTACGCAACATTAGTCATTCTCTCTTTCATAAGGACACAGCGTATCGAGGTTGGTAACGGAATGGCAACTGACGCCGACAGGAATCGCACAGGATCTGGTTGACCCAACGGTGCACGCCGCCGCGCCGAGCCTCGAGTATAGCTCTGCCGCAGCTTTACAGGATTGTCAGCGGCAGACACACGGCCCACTTGTGCTCCGAAGCACTTCACCACGTAACGCATTTGCCACGTGACACTACGCAGACGCCGTGTAGACGCGGTTGCAACACCATAGTTCATGCTTCGCATAGCCAGACTCATTCTTGTTGACACTGATGAGATGGACTCTGCGTCTTGCTGCAGTATTTTGTAATTAGTCTTGGTTGGCTTGGAGAAACACAAGTCAAATAGATCTTCTGTTTACTGTGTTACCTTTTTCGCTAGCCATTTTCCGTGCTATACAGCTTTTCTACGATGACAGGTGCCCCACCACTCTGCAGTCCACCTCTCCATACTGTTGTGTGCGAAGTCGTGCTCAACACCTGGGAGGTAAGGAACGGCACGTTACAGGACGTCTTGATTACGATTCTCTTGTAATGTACAGATATTTACTAAAGAGTATCGTTTGCTCTTAATAACAAAAAAAAAAAAAACTGCTAGAAAACACCAGAAAACTTGCGCATGTGAAATGGGGAGGTGCAAACAGCAATGAATCTGCACGGAAAGAACAGAACAGCGATATCTTCAAGGAAATAAACTTTAATCAGGTTAGTGTTGTCATTAGGACTCATAATACCATGCTGTTCAGATGATAATATATTTGATGATTTAAGACCAGTAACCATAATAGTTTCCTGTGGATTTGGAGTAAGTTTAATGTTAGTTGCATCCTTTGCTGTGATTAATACCTTTTTTCCTGGTATATAGTACCAACAAAAGCTTAACTGTTCACGAGAAACACACACACACACTTGGAAACTAACACAGTATGTTCAACTCATTAATCGCGTGAATCTTCTCAACCTTTCAAGCCTCTACCGCAATGAAAACACACAGTTTAATCTCAATTACCAATATAAAAGAAATCAGCATCACCGAGTTTGTCAGGGCACTACTTAATAAATAATGACCATCCACCAAAGGATGCTAGCCTTTCCCAACATATAATTTATTTAGGCTGAGCAAATGCAATGTAGGTGATGAAGTCACGCACATCATACGTAAAACTGCACAACGTTCTCGGTTCAGAACATGAATGCCGACATATTTACAGTCTGTACAGTTACAAGAATCTCCAGAAACATTGTGAAGCACAACATTCGACTCAGTACATATAACAGGCAGGCACGCACAGGTAGATTGCACCCTTAGTCCAGTGGTTTGCATCCGCCGTAGTGCAGTGGTTACGACACTAGATAGATGCATGGAGGGTCGTGAGTTCAAACCTCACCTGAACTGAAAAATTTGCGCCGGCACGGTAGCTCAGCGTGTCCCGTTCAAGTGGTTCAAATGGCTCTGAGCAATATGCGACTTAACATCTGTGGGCATCAGTCGCCTAGAACTTAGAACTAATTAAACCTAACTAACGCAAGGACATCACACACATCCATGCCCGAGGCAGGATTCGAACCTGCGACCGTAGCACTCGCGCGGTTCCGGACTGAGCGCCTAGAACCGCGAGACCACTGCGGCCGGCCGTGTCCGGTCAGGAAGGCTCTAGCTCTCTGCAATAATAATTAAAAAAACAACTGAGTCAAGCAAACTACGATCAACTTGTATGAATGTCCTGTGGTAACGCCGGAATTATATATCCTCCTATTTCCATCTGTTGTACTATTTTTTTTCCTTATTTTGTTACCTGAAGATAGGACATTTCTGTGTCTTTATATATTGTAATTATTTAATTATTTGTATTTTTACGCTGGGTCTGGCCTAGGGAAAACTATGGTATAGAACGATTACATCGATAGGTCGTGTGGAGAACCAAAGTGTTTAGGATCTTTGGTAGTGTTAACTCTGTCGCATGGAGCGCGGGCAGAGAGAGTCTGGCTGGAGTAGGGCGGTTGAGCAGGTGTGTTGAGTGACGCTCCCGCGAGTTGCCGCGCTTTCGGGGTTTGGCGGCATGTAATTGCGCTCGACTTGCTATGATAGTTTCCGACACGGTGTCGCGGAAGGGGAGCATTATCTGGCGCACATCAAGAGACCGTTTCGCCTGGTGATCGTGTCGAGAAGGAGGCGCGCCAACATCCAGCTTCTGCAACAGCGACGCCCGACAGTGAGTGACTCTCGTCACCTCCCCGATCGACGACTTCAAACCTTCAATCAGCCAACAAGGAAGACTGTATGCACGTAAAGTTTTAGAATTGTATGGCAGACCTCAGCTTTTAAACTTTGCCTCACAATTACAGCAACTTAGCGTGAACATTTGTTGCTCATTGTCCCAATTGAATTACCAAGCAGGGTCCCTTCCTTTTCCGAAATGATCCCGACTGTCGCTGAAATTCAAACGCCAGCATTAAAGTCATATCATTCCATTTCACTGCTTTAATTTCAAAGTTCAGTTAAGGTATCCATAGCTGGCTACAATATTTAGATTACACAAGCACAAATTAAGAGTGCGAGTTTTGTTACCATATTTTAGCTTACCTGTGACTGCTGCTCTGCTTGGTACGTACTAAATTTTACTATTGTTAATTGTTCAGAATAATTTAATTCAAGTTCAAAGTTAAATCTCTTATTTCTAAATTGCGTAGATTCAAGCAGCTTTTGAAATGATTGTTGAGGTAGCCCAAGACTAACCTTATTTTGTTGAATTTCGTAGTGCTTCAGAAACCGAGTTCACTAAATTAACCTTCAATTTTCCGGTTTTATTAATTCTTTTGCTAAATTAAGTCAGAGTGTAGCGAAATTTATTACTTCAGACAAACATTAAGTTTTCACACAGTATGTGTCAACCTTCAGTTGCCACGCTTTTAGTGCTAATTATATGTGCATTAATCTTCCATTTTCAGTTATTATAGCAGTTGTCCATAGAACTGGCGGCCGTAATTTCCCCCAAATCTCAAATATCTGATTAACGCCAATTAATTGTTAACGTAACGACCGCACATTTACTTTCTTTATTAATTTTACCCTTTTCTCAAAATTAATTTCCACCAGTTTCATTTGCATTTTTCCTTTCATTTAGATGTAACCCTTTCCTCCCTCTTTACCGACAGATTAACTTCGGTGACGATTGCTTTCCCAAATTTACATTAGGTGCACCCGGTTTAATTTTTCACTGTCATTAAGGTCGATAAGTGAGGGGGAGGTTACACTGTGATGTCCGCCCAGACCAAACGCAACGTACGATACTGAAAAGAAAAAAAAGAGGTAGCGTCTTTGAGTCATAGCCAAATGTCCTCGGCCAACCGCTGCCTAAATTTGGATAAATAATCACCACTGGATGCCGGACACTTCTGGCATAAGAAGTCAGACTTAATCTGCCAACGGCCTTGTCAAAGAGGGCAGAGGAGCGGACAGAGAATCAGGGCACTCTCTTGTCCTCTGAGTGGGAAACTGCCCCTAAGGGCAGAAGAATCAGCCGTGACTAACGACATGAGAATGCAGAAAAAGGTAATGGAAAGCACTGCAGTGAAGACACGTAACGTGTCTCCGCAGTACTTGGGGCCTGTAACTGAAAAAGTGTCATGATGACACTGGCAAAAGATTCCGAAATAGTCCCCCATTCGGATCTCCGACAGGTGACTGCCAAGGGGAAGGTTACCATGAGAGAAAGGTTGAATTATCAACGGAAGGATAACGTTCTACGGGTCTGGGCGTGAAATGTCAGAAGCTTGAACTCGGTAGGGAAACTAGAAAATCTGAAAAGGGAAATGCAAAGGTTCAATCTTTATAACAGGGGTCCGTGAAGTGGAATGGAAAGAAGACAAGGATTTCTGGTCAGTTGAGTGTTGGGTAATATCAACAGCAGCAGAAAGTGGTATAACAGGAGTAGGATTCGTTATGAATAGGGCAGAGAGTGTGTTACTGTAAACAGTTCAGTGACAGGGACGTTCTTATCAGAATCGACAGCACACCAACACCGACAACGATAGTTCATGTATACATGCCGATGTCGCAAGCTGAAGGTGGAGAGACAGGGAAAGTGTATGAGGATATTGAAAGGGTAATACAGTATGTAAAGGAGAATGAAAATCTAATAGCCATGGGGGACTGGAATGCAGCTGTAGGGGAAGGAGTAGAAGAAAAGTTTACAGGAGAATATGGGCTTCAGACAAGGAATGAGAGAGGAGAAAGATTAATTGAGTTCTGTAACAAGTTTTAGCTAGTAATAGTGAATACCCTATTCAAGAGTCACAGGAGGAGGAGGTATACTTGTAAAAGACCGGGTGATATGGGAAGATTTCATTTAGATTACATCATGCTGAGAACGATATTCCGAAATCAGATACTGGATTGTAAGGCGTACCCAGGAGCAGATATAGAGTCTGATCACAATATACTAGTGATGAAGAGTAGGCTGAAGTTTAAAACATTAGTCAGGAAGAATCAATATGCAAAGTAGTGGGATACAGAAGTACTAAGGAATGATGAGATACGGTTGAAGTTCTCTAAGGCTATAGATACAGCAATAAGGAGTAGCTCAGTAGGCGTTACAGTTGAAGAGGAATGGACATCTCTAAAAAGGGCACTCGCAGAAGTTGGGAAGGAAAACGTAGGAACAAAGAAGGTAACTGCAAAGAAACCATGGGTAACCGAAGAAATACTTCAGTTGATTGATGAAAGGAGGAAGCACAATAACGTCCCGGGAAATTCAGGAATACAGAAATACAAGTCACTGACGAATGAAATAAATAGGAAGCGCAGGGGAGCTAAGACGAAATGGCTGTAGGAAAAATGTCAAGACATTGAAAAAGAAATGATTATCGGAAAAACAGACTCAGCACACAGGAAAGCCAAAACAACCTTCGGTGACATTAAAAGCAAGGGTGGTAACATTAAAAATGCAACGGGAATTTCACTATTAAATGAAGATGAGAGAGAGGATAGGTGGAAAGACTACATTGAAAGCCTCTATGAGGGGGAAGATTTGTCTGATGTATAGAAGAAGAAACAGGAGTCGATTTAGAAGAGACAGGGGATCTAGTACTAGAACCAGAATTTAAAAGAGCTTTGGAGGACTTAATGTCAAATAAGGCAGAAGGGATGGATAACACTCCAGCAGAATTTCTAAAATCATTGGGGGAAATGGCAACTAAACGTCTATTCACGTTGGTGTGTGGAATGTATGAGTTTGGCGACATATCATCTGACTTTAGGAAAAACATCATCCACACAGTTCCGAAGACGGCAAGAGCTGACAAGTGCGAGAATTACCGCAAAATCAGCTTAACAACTCATACATCCAAGTTTCTTACGAGAATAATATACAGAAGAATGGAAAAGATAATTGACGATGCGCTAGATGACGGTCGGTTTGGCTTTAGGAACAATAAAGGCACGAGAGAGGCAATTCTGACCTTGCGATTAATAATGGTAGCAACACTAAAGAAAAATCAGGACGCGTTCATAGGATTTGTCGACAAAAAAAAGAAAAGCGCTCGGCAATGTAAAATGGTGCAAGATGTTCGAAATTCTGAAAAAAGTAGAGGTAAGCTATAGAGAGTCCCGGTCATATACAATATGTACAACAACCAAGAGGCAACAATAAGAGTGGACGATCAAGAACGAAGTGCTCGTATTAACAAGGGTGTAATACAAGGATGTAGCCTTTCTCTCCCACTGTTCAATCAGTATATCGAGGAAGCAATGATTGAAATAAAAGAAAAGTGTAGGAGTGGAATTAAAATTCAAGGTGAAAGAATATCAATGATACGATTCGCTGATGACGTTGCTATCTTGAGTGAAAGTGAAGAAGAATTACATGATCTGCTGAACGGAATGAACAGTCTAATGAGCGCACAGTATGGATTGAGAGTAAATGGAAGAAAGACGAGGGTAATGAGAAGTAGTAGAAATGAGAATAGCGAAAACTTCAGGATTGATGGTCACGAAGCAGAAGAAGTTAAGGAATTCTGCTACCTAGGCAGTAAAATAACCAATGACGGACGGAGCAAGGAGAACATCAAAAGCAGACTAGCTATGTGGAAAAAAAGGCATTCCTGGCGAAGAGAGGTCTACTAATATCAAGTATCGCCCTTAATTTGAGGAAGAAATTTCTGAGAATGTACGTCTGGCATACAGCATTATTTGGTAGTGAAACATGGACTGTGGAGAACCGGAACAGAAGAGAATCGAAGCATTTGAGCTGTGGTACTGCAGACGAATGTTGAAAATTAGGTGGACTGATAAGGTAAGGAATGAAAAGATTGTAGGTAGAATCGGAGAGGAAAGGAATATGTGAAAAATACTGATAAGGAGAACGGACAGAATGATATGAAATCCGTTAAGACTTCCTTGGTACTAGAGGGAGCTGTAGAGGGCAAAAACTGTAGAGGAAGACAGAGATTGGAATACATCCAGCAAATAATTGAGGACGTAGGTTGCACGTGCTACTCTGAGATGAAGAGATTAGCAAAGGAGAGGAATGAGGAATTCGTGGTCGGCCACATAAAAAAAATTTAAAAAAAAGACAGCATTTGCTAAGTTTCAAATGGCAATGAACTGAGGCGGGAGTGTTGGCGTCGCCTTTCGAATTCCTGGCGCCATTAGCTTGACCTGTCGAGTGATGTCTCTCTGGTTGGAGGCCACTAAGATCTTCGCCTGAGTTTGTGGATGCTCTTCGTGGCGAGCTGACGAGTGGTAACGGAGCGAGGGGGACGGTGTGAGAGGTCCGTCTGGCGACTAAGGCGAGCTCACGCGCAAGCGTCTTGGGTACGGAGTCCGGCGAGTGCTTGCTGCGCATGTGTGTGGACCGATTTGAATCCGTGCCTTAGTTCGAGTGCTGTCTTCGTGCATAGCCTGGCCCATCAGATGTGGGAGGTGGCACACTGATGAGAAAATTGAAGCCAGTTTCGCTGGATTAAATTCTGCGTTTCCTAACCGGCAAGCTTCAGTTTCGATTTGTGAACTCCATTTAAGATTTGGATTTTGAGCTCTAAGCTGTTATTATTGAAGGCTTGTCTGTTTGCATTTGGTAATTTTGCTTAACTGAAGCTCCTGTCGTTGAAGGCCTGCATGTTTTTCGTTCGGTGAATTTTACTTGACTGAAGCTTTCACATCCACAGGCCCCAGACCAACTTTCACAGGTTTTCCACCTCACACCTCTGACATCACAGCTCAAATAGACCGCATATGCTAAGTTTCAAATTGCAGTGAGCCTGAAGCTTTTATTAAAGAAGGACTGCCTGTTCTCTATTTAGTAATTTTACTTAACCCAAGCTGTTATTATTGAAAGTCTACCTATTTACATTTGGTAATTTTTCTTAACTGAAGGTCACATCATTGAAGGTGTACCTCTTTTCTGTTCTGAAGCTGTTTTTATTGAAGGTCTTCCTGTTTTCTACTTGGTAGTTTTAGTTAACCGAAGTTTTTATTATTGAACGCCTGCCTTTTCCCTTTTAATAAAATTAAGAGCTGTTGTAATTTGGTTTAGCTGAAACTCTTATTAATCAAGGCCTACCTGTTTTTATTATCCTATTGTTGAGGTCGGATATCTTACTCAATCTGCTTTGTAATGAACTGAAATTGTGATTGCCAAAGGCCTATCTGTTTCTGAGGTGTTTTGTCAACAAGGTGGAACAGGAAATGACATATGATGGTACATGGGCCCTAACTTTTCGACTTACATCCATCCCTTTGTCCATAATTGAAGGTTTCAGGCAGGAAATCAAAAATTGATATTTTGAAATGATGGAAATTCGAAAAAACCGATATACCTTTTGACATTACAGCTCACTCTTTCGAAAGCTACTGCAGCTTGAATTAATGCCAGATTCCACGTGATCCTTTTCATAGTTTAGCATAAGAGTTTCAGAACGTTGTGTTTATTTCTAAGTATACAGTTCCCAAGTATACTATTATAAGCATTATAATGTGAATGCATGGTATCAGACTGATGGCTTTGTTACTATTAAAATGAATTTTAGAGTTTATAAAAGAAAAAAGTACGAAATCTCTATCACAAAACACATAATGAATATCTCCCTTGAGAGCTAGATGTTAAAGGGAGAGTCTTAGTTGTTCACACATTTGCGATCACAGAGAGAGAGAGAAAGAGAGAGAGAGAGAGAGAGAGAGAGAGACAGAGAGCGAGAGGGGGGAGGGGGGGGGGGAGGGATGGAAGGTTTACTACCAAGCTGTTGCTATGTCAAAGAGATTTAACACGTTTTACGTGTGAGATGAAACTTAACTCTGCTGATGCAATAATAATAATGACGTCTGACTAGGGCCTACCCTCGGGTTCAAATGATTTAAATGGCTCTGAGCACTATGGGACTTAACTTCTGAGGTCATCAGTCCCCTAGAACTTAGAACTACTTAAACCTAACTAACCTAAGGACATCACACACATCCATGCCCGAGGCAGGATTCGAACCTGTGACCGTAGCGGTAGCGCGGTTCCAGACTGTAGCGCCTAGAACCGCTCGGTGACCTTCGGCCGGCTACCCTCGGGTAGACCGGTCGCCTGGAGCAAGTCTTCTTAGTTGACTCCGACTTGCGTGTCGATGAGTATGATATGATGATGAAGGCAACACAGTGCCAAGTCCCCGAGTGGAGAAAATGTCTGACGCATCCGTGAATCGAACTAGGATCCCTCACATGGCATTCAGCAGCACTGACCGCTTTTTTTGTTGTTGATCTTATTTTTTTTCTATATTGTTCCTTGAATTCGTTCGCAGAGGGCGTCCGATGACACCCGTTCAGGTTCTTCGTTGATCTGTTCATTCAGTTCTTAATTAGATGGTAGCTACACTGAGCTACCGTTGCGTTATCACTCAGCCGTTTAGGCGGACAGCTGATGCAATTTCAGAGAAAGAGATGTAACAGTTCATACACTTACAGTGTTTGAAATTAGATCCAGGGTTTTTTTCAACCTTTCAGCAATTGTATCGGTAAAAGGATCCATGAAAGACCTCTGCCCATACTAACTCACAGGAATTATCTACTTCAGTTTCGCTGCAAGATAAACTACTTCTAACAGCAACAAACAGGCCACCGCAAGCTGTGTTTAACCCATCCTTTATGAATACAGTTCGGTATTTCGGAAATTTAGGCTGCACTTATCTCCATCTTTAGCCAGCTTTCAGTGCCTTTAACGATTGTAGCATCAGTGTTTTCTATTATCGCTAGGAGCTCTGCTACTTCGCCAACACAGCTACGACAATTTACAACTGTAATACCGATAGTTCCTCGATCTACGTTCTTCCTGTGTTCGACCTGCATCCTTTGAGACTGAAGCCCTTTTTCTGCTTCCCTGAGATCCTTTAAAACAAAAAAAAAGCTGCCAGTCCACGCCACACAGCCCCTGCTACCCGTGTAGCAGCCTCCTGCGCGTAGTGGACTCCTGACCTATTCATCGGAACCTAAAACCCAACCACCCTATGGCGCAACTCGGGGAATCTGCAGCCTCACGGTCGCTGAACCGTCTAAGCCTCTGATTCTGACCCTCCACAAGGCTCTGTACCAGAGGTCCGCAATCAGTCCTGTCGACTATGGTGCAAATGGTCAGTTCTGCTTTCATCTCGCAAGCCAGACTGGCAGCCTTTACCACTTTTGTTAGCCGCCCGAAACCAGAGAAAATCGCTTTCGATCCAAAGTGACACATATCATTCATACCGCCGTCGTCAGCCACTACCTGCAGTTGGTTGCACCCTGTGCTCCCCATGGCATCTGGAAGGAGCCGTTCCACTCCTGGAACGAACCCTCTCAGTATGCACAATGACTGCACACTGGCTTTGCTTCCCTCTTTGGCAGTCATGTCCATAAGGGGCTCCGTAATGCGCCGGTATTTCAATGTGTACCAAAGCGGCAGACATGAACCTGCAAACAGACAAAAAACGTTGTGTTCTGCCCACTTGTCTAATATAGGGTGCCTAGGAAAGCTGCTTTCTCGGATCGCTAGACAACAATTCAAGCAAATCGTATTAATGGAGTTAATTACAAAATGAAATGATAACAGTGTTTATATTTGTGCGATACACACGTGTCGCAAGCAAGAGGTGACAGACAAAGACAAGTATTAATTTTAATTTTAATAATTAACAGCCTCAGTTGCACCGTTTACCTAGAATTTACCTAGGTTTCAGTCGGGATAACCCAACCTTGAAGAAAGTTGGGTTATTCCGACTGAAACTGAAAGTATCTAACCAAAACTGTATCCTTTTACTCTGTGAAAGTAACAGTGATAAGATAGTTCTGAATTAATTATTCAGCAAACCTGAATCTGACTGCGCCTGTGAACTTGTTTCTTGCACTTTGTCAGAAATACAACCTGTGTTTGACTCAGCAATCAAGTTTAAGAGAATAATGCCATTTGTGCAATGGGTTTAAGATGGTGCTGGAAAATTAACTTTTGGCCCTGATGTTTACTTGGTTCTTTCATTGGTGGGTAACTTTAGGTTACTACTCATTTTCATTTTCAATACAAGCAAAAGGAGGTGGATTATGATTCAGGCTGTTAGATTTAAACACAATGTTGATCTCAACATACATATTGTTAAAATTTTATATCATACACAAAACGTACTATTTCAAACATTTTCGTAGCACAGATCACTCCTAAGAAAAATTTTACAAAACGCTTACTGCGTCAAACCTTGGACATACAAATCCTAACTCTGAAAATTATCTAACAAAAACCAATTTGAAATGATTATATATCTATGAAACGTCCCCTTAGAAAAATTTTGCAGGACTGTGCTTAAACTGACACACAATATTTTTTTTTTGGCGCAACGCAATCTGACTTTCAGTAATCCCTACAAGAGAATGGCCCTGGCTAAATTAACCTGTACCTTTCACAAATCACTTACCTCACAAAAATCTTCGTTACTCGAACTACTGCAATACAGTGAGCGCCACTACTGCCAGCTAAATAAAAGATTCGAACTACTGAAGGCACTAACTACTGATAGGCATAGTTAGCAAATGAAAGATTTTGATAGAGAACAAACAATGTATTTACTTCAATAGTGTTCAAAAGTCATAATGTATATAGCAGTTCATGACATCCAGTTTTACAAATTTCAAAACTCCGCCACCTCTCTCCCCACATCTCCACCACTGCTGGCGGCTCACCTCCAACTGCGCAACGCTGCACGCTGTTTAACAGCCAACTGCCCAACAGTACAATGGCGAGTATTACAACAATGCCAACCAGCCACTGACTGCACACAGCACAGCCAGTGATTTTCATACAGAGCGCTACATGGCGTTACCAATAAGAAAACCTAAATGGCCTACTTACATCTTCTCTCATTTACATGCTAATGTTTGGCCAGGGGCAGCGACCCACCTTAACGCTGTCACCACACGTCTGCTTCCTCCGGGCACCTATATGCAACTCTCCGTTGTTTTTGTTTTGTTTTTTTGTTTTGTTTTTTGTTGTTGTTGGCAACTACCGACTGTTTTCTGGAGCTACCCTGATCAGACCTTAGCACATACCTCTCAAAACCTAGGTAAATTCTAGGTAAACCTTGAAGAAGGTTGGGTTATCCCGACTGAAACCTAGGTAAACGGTGCAACCGAGGCTGTTAATTATTAAAATTAATATTTACACAGTTGTTGACAGGACCGCGAAATGTGGAAGATATTAAAACATAAGTATGCTCCTCAGTATATACACTCCTGGAAATGGAAAAAAGAACACATTGACACCGGTGTGGCAGACCCACCATACTTGCTCCGGACACTGCGAGAGGGCTGTACAAGCAATGATCACACGCACGGCACAGCGGACACACCAGGAACCGCGGTGTTGGCTGTAGAATGGCGCTAGCTGCGCAGCATTTGTGCACCGCCGCCGTCAGTGTCAGCCAGTTTGCCGTGGCATACGGAGCTCCATCGCAGTCTTTAACACTGGTAGCATGCCGCGACAGCGTGGACGTGAACCGTATGTGCAGTTGACGGACTTTGAGCGAGGGCGTATAGTGGGCATGCGGGAGGCCGGGTGGACTTACCGCCGAATTGCTCAACACGTGGGGCGTGAGGTCTCCACAGTACATCGATGTTGTCGCCAGTGGTCGGCGGAAGGTGCACGTGCCCGTCGACCTGGGACCGGACCGCAGCGACGCACGGATGCACGCCAAGACCGTAGGATCCTACGCAGTGCCGTAGGGGACCGCACCGCCACTTCCCAGCAAATTAGGGACACTGTTGCTCCTGGGGTATCGGCGAGGACCATTCGCAACCGTCTCCATGAAGCTGGGCTACGGTCCCGCACACCGTTAGGCCGTCTTTTGCTCACGCCCCAACATCGTGCAGCCCGCCTCCAGTGGTGTCGCGACAGGCGTGATTGGAGGGACGGATGGATACGTGTCGTCTTCAGCTATGAGAGTCGCTTCTGCCTTGGTGCCAATGATGGTCGTATGCGTGTTTGGCGCCGTGCAGGTGAGCGCCACAATCAGGACTGCATACGACCGAGGCACACAGGGCCAACACCCGGCATCATGGTGTGGGGAGCGATCTCCTACACTGGGCGTACACCTCTGGTGATCGTCGAGGGGACACTGAATAGTGCACGGTACATCCAAACCGTCATCGAACCCATCGTTCTACCATTCCTAGACCGGCAAGGGAACTTGCTGTTCCAACAGGACAATGCACGTGCGCATGTATCCCGTGCCACCCAACGTGCTCTAGAAGGTGTAAGTCAACTACCCTGGCCAGCAAGATCTCCGGATCTGTCCCCCACTGAGCATGTTTGGGACTGGATGAAGCGTCGTCTCACGCGGTCTGCACGTCCAGCACGAACGCTGGTCCAACTGAGGCGCCAGGTGGAAATGGTATGGCAACCCGTTCCACAGGACTACATCCAGCATCTCTACGATCGTCTCCATGGGAGAATAGCAGCCTGCATTGCTGCGAAAGGTGGATATACACTGTACTAGTGCCGAGATTGTGCATGCTCTGTTGCCTGTGTCTATGTGCCTGTGGTTCTGTCAGTGTGATCATGTGATGTATCTGACCCCAGGAATGTGTCAATAAAGTTTCCCCCTCCTGGGACAATGAATTCACGGTGTTCTTATTTCAATTTCCAGGAGTGTACTATTCGCAATGCAAATGAACCGCTGCAGCTTCTAAGTCACTGCTGTAGCTTTCGTAGGTCGGCTCCACTTTAACACTGCCTGCAGCTAGGAGGCACGGCGCTTATAATCTCCTTTTGGAGAGGTCACTCCTGTCTCGGTGTCGTCCTAGAGAGGGCTCCGTCAGCGTGCTACTGGCTGACGTCGTCTCACAGCACTCTCTGCTGTAACGTTCCTGGCCGACTTGCTGGCGCTCGACGTTACGCCGGAACATTCCCCACCCCGAACCGACGGACCGTTGTCGTGTAGGGAGCGCGACAACGGCGAAGTGGGCAGGAGGGTGGACGCTTCTCTGAACCGTAAGTCGTGGCTGCTGGGAACGTCAGGCCCCCCGTAGTACCCTGCCATCCAGCCCTCGTTCTGGCGGAAACGTGCCCTGGAAAACGCCCAGAAAGGTACACGTCCACCTCCCGAAGCCCATAGTAAGATGCAGAAGGTGTCGGCCGCTGCAGCAAGAGCGAGTTCACTCCATCAGTAAGACGAGAGGAGGAGGAGGCGAAGGCTCTGTCTCGTGGGGTCGTCCCGCGGTGTCGTGATCACACCCACTGCTGTGGCCGCGCTGTCCTCGGGATCCGTGAATCTGGGGGAAGAGACACAGAAGGATCACCGTGGCGAAGTTGATTGTGATGTCGGCACTGCAATTCATCTAGGCCGTTCGCATTAGCCGAGAGCTCTAAGGCGCTGCAGTCATGGACTGTGCCGTTGGTCCCGGCGGAGGTTCGAGTGCTCCCTCGGGCAGAGGTGGGTGTGTTTGCCCTCAGGATAATTTAGGTTAAGTAGTGTGTAAGCTTAGGGACTGGTGACCTTAGCAGTTAAATCCCGTAAGATTTCACACACATTTCAACATTTTTGAACAATTCATCTGGACCTGAAAAGAGATATATGCAAGCGGCAATTCGACGGACCGATCTCTTCTCGGGCCGACCGTTTGCTGCCGCTGAAAACCATGTAAAACACAATATAATGCTGCGTGAAGCAGTACTTGCGGCCTTCCGTCGGCGCCGGGTGCTGAGAAGTGTGAAGCAGATGGAGCAGTGTCCGATGGCGGCGGCTGTGAAGCAATTCGGCCGGCGACGGCCCATCTCGAGACTGCGACCGGTAGGAGGCGAGAATCAATTGCAATGGTTGACGCCTGGTGCGTGTGGTGCGGAGTTTGGCCATCTGCTGCCTGAAGCTTCTGACAAAACGGTCTTCTTCACCGTTTGACTGTGGATGGAACGGTACACTAGTTACATGCTGTATGCTATTGCGCTCACAGAGTGTTTCAAATTCATTTGGCATGAACTGAGGGCCGTTTTCCGACACTATGACTTCAATTAAACCTTCGAGGCAAAAAATAGCGGGCGACGCCTGAATTGTGCTGCGTGACGTTGTCGAGTTCATTGGCACAGCAAAAGGAAACTTGCTATTCGAGTTAACCACAATCAACCAAAAAGGTCCCGCAAAGTCTATGTGCACACGTTGCCACGGTGATTGCGACTTAGGCCAAACAGAGATTTTTTGTGGCGCAACAGACTGATTTTCGTCACGTGCGTGACACTGTGATATCATCTGTTCTATTTTGGTGTCCATACCCTGCCAAGAACAGTGTCGACTCGCTAACTGTTTGGTGCGAACAATCCTCCAGTGTCCTCGGTGAACTAACTGCAACACTTCTTTTTGCAACGCTTTAGGGATCAACACTTGTGAGTTTCCACAGTCGTTTTGGACAAGAATCACACCTTTCTGTATAGCCAGGCTAGGCCGACGTGCAAACCAACGACGCACTACAGATTTCTTTAAGCAAGGAACGAGGCCAAGATGTGCGAATGTATTTTAGCAAAATGTTGAAATCTGAATCAGCTCCGTGGCTTGTGCAGTTTTCCCACAGTTCAGAGGAAAAGATTTCAGCAATTCAGAATCTTGAGCATCTATGTGACAACAAGATGCAGCAGAAGCGCCAAAGCCTGTATCAGGGCCAATTGAGAGACGTGAAAAGGCATCCGCTTTACCATGTTGAGCTGTCGGACGATACACAATCTCGTACTGGTATTGAGACAACAGCAAAGACCATCTTTGCAACTTTTGGGCGGTTCGTACAGGACTCGGTTTCGTCGGGTGAAACAAGGTCTGCAATGGCTTGCCATCCGTTACTAAGTAGAATTTTCTGCATACAAATAGTGGTGGAATTTGATGACACGAGACACAATAGCCAATGCCTCTTTCTCAATGTGTGAATAGTTACACTGAGCCTTGGACTACACTTTTGATGCGAAATCGATAGGCCTGTCTTTATCACCAAATCTGAGCGAAAGTACTGAACCGATTTCGTAAGAGGAACCGCAAACTTGCAACACAACTGCTTTGTCAGGATCAAAGTGAACTAAGCATCTGTCACTAAACAATGGATTTTTACCTTTCTGAAAAGCTACTTGTTACTCATCTTTCCAGACAAAGGGGACATTCTTGCGACGCAAGCGATGCACTGGAGCTACAATTTGTGCATCATTCGGTATGAACCAACTATAATAGTTCATTTTTCCTAAAACAGACTGCAATTCTACGACATTACGAGGAACTGGCAAGTCTCGTATGGCTAACAAATGCGCCTAAGAGGATGTACACATTGACTGTTTATGACACTACCAAGAAACTGCTACTCAGATTTAAGAAAATCACACTTGTCCAGCAAATACTTCACTCATGCGTCATATAACACTCGAAACAAAACACGCAAATTTGCAATGTGATCCTTAGGTGTGCGATCTGCTACGACAATATCGTCCAAATAGTTTGAACAGTTTGTCACTTGAGCAGTCAGCTGTTACAAATACTGTTGGAAAATGGCGGGTGCGGAATCACTGCCACAAGGCAAACGCAATTATTTAAAGATGCCCAAATGAGTATTCACTACGCACACTTTTTGAGATTCTTCATCTAGCGGTATTGGAAGATAACGTGTCGCGCAAATTAGTTTTTGAAAACTAGCGACCAGAGCCTAATCTGGTCCTCTGGGGGTGGCAATGGGTAAGTGTGAATCACAGTTTGTACGTTGACTGTAGACTTAAAGCCAACACAGAGGTGAATTCGATCTGAAGGTTTGGGGAGCAAAACCGTGGACTTGCCCATTGACTAGCTTCTATGGGAGCAATATCTCTGCTATCTTGCAATTCTTTAAGTTCAGCAGCGATTTTGCCCCTATAATGCAATGGGAACAGTTCCACACGGGCAAAATTTCTGCTGAGCCTTGTCTGCCATACTAATATGTGCAACAAACTTGTTAGCCTTGCCTAAACCTTCAGAAAAGAGTTCAGTGAATTTTCAGCAAGCTAACTACACTGTCCTTTGCAAGGAATGCAGACAATGTCAACACATTGTCCTGAATGATAAAGCCAAACAAATCAAATGAATCAGGACCAAATATGTTCTCACAATAGCGTGATTGTAGCGCCATAAAAGTCACTGTTCGCGTATGCGAGTGATATGTGGTGGGCAAAGCACACTTCATGAGAAGGGGAATTTCTTGTCCACTACAAGCTGTCAGGTGCATGCTAGTTTTAGACGGGCGTGGGGAGCCTAACAATTCATATTGTAACCCTTACATCGATTAGAAGTGAAAAAATAAAAATAAAATGAAGTAGGTTTGTATTATGTAACTGTGTATCCGCAATTTATGAAGTGTGTATTTTGTGTTGTTTAAGTTCTTTGATGTATAACAAGAAAATTACCGTTTTGTAATGTGTATATAAAAAAGCAAAAGAATATGTCGAAATGATAAATTATCATAATATGAATATATTTATGAAAAGAAAAATCTGGTTTATGCTTTGGACAATGTTATTTGTAACACGTAGAAGCTGTAGGGAAGTCCCTCCATAACGGAAGTGGAATGACGCGATGTAAAGGGCGGGTTTGGCGGTCAAACTGAGCGGCTCCTTTGTGTGAACGGCACGCATTATGTGGCTAGCCTTAGTGCGGTCCACATCGACGGTGCTAAGAGAGGCAATTGGAAGCTGCATTGCAAATGATTTGCCTCGGATGTGGATCAGGCTGTTATTTGATATTCACGGCATAACGAAATGGCTCTGATAAGTTGAAAATCCGACGCAAAGAAGAGATTTTAATGACCAATGGTACATCAAGAGCTGTGAGTACAGTAAGCCGCCATGTAGCCTACCACCAAGCTTCGCCACTGCTTCAAAAACTTCATACATTCAGTTAAGTAATGTATATGAGCATAGACCAGTTGATTTGTGTGTTGTTTCAACAATAACCGTATAAAACCTGAATTCGTTATTCCAGTGTTTAAAAGTAATTGTCTGTCTAAAGTAAAGGAAGTGGTAAAAGTTAAAGCTAAAACCACAAAAGTGAAGTTGGAAAGGCTTTTACCAAAGTATCCTTAGTTTATTGTAAAATATAGTTTTGTGGGATTACAGTGCAAGATTATGTAAATATTGTCTAGAATACCTGCTTCACAGGTGATTAAAAGGCAAATATATACAAGTCTTTAATGAACAAATTTACGATAGTAATGTTGGAAGTGAAGTTATGCAAATTTTTTAAAAAAAAATATTGTGGTTTTGGTTTATATCATGGATGGTTCTGTTTTTTGAAGTTAATTAAACCCAGTGTTGTATTTTATTGTCTTGCAAAGTAATTTATGAACTACTCCAAGTGAAGCGAATGATTAGCTTTCTTGAATTAGTCTTTACTACTGTAATAATCAAAGAGCATTGACTAGCGGAACTATACTAGTTTATGGGTCCCTATCGCATCCTCCACCTATTAGGAAAAAATTGAACTGGTACTGTTGCTAAGGGGGAAGAGGAGATTATTATTTTAACGTCCCGTCGACAACGAGGTCATTAGAGACGGAGTACAAGCTCGGATTAGGGGAGGATGGGGAAGGAAATTAGCCGCGTCGTTTCAAACGAACCATCTCGGCATTTGCCTGAAACGATTTAGGGAAACCAAGGAAAACCTAAATCAGGATGGATGGAGACGAATTTGAACCGTCGTTCTCCCGAATGCGAGTCTAGTGTACTAACCACTGAGCCACCTTGCTCAGCACCGATATTTGTGGAGGAGATTATACAGTGTGCTTATGATGTTATTTATCTTTATTTGTGTTTTTCATGGCAGTCAAGATAGAAGCCCCTCATGCCCAAATTTAGTTCTGCACTTCATGCAGTGACATTTCAGTATTTGATTAAGTAATGCTCATGAGTGTGGCTGTCATTAGTATGAGCTTGGTGCAAATCTACTCCCCACAATTAACTTGTGTGTTATTGGTAACTGCTGCTATAAATGGTTGAAATGGCTCTGAGCACTATGGGAAGTCATCAGTCCCCTAGAGCTTAGAACTACTTAAACCTAACTAACCTAAGGACATTACAGACATCCAAGCCCGAGGTAGGATTCGAACCTTCGACCGTAGCAGTCGCACGGTTCCGGACTGAAGCGCCTGGAACCACTCGGACACCACGGCCGGCAACTGCTGCTATACACAGTACACTGTGTCAGTTTGTATACTGTTTGCTATTCAAATGGAAATCTCAACAAAATAACTTCAATAACCAATATTCTATTTTCTCAAATATATATTTCCAAATTAATGTGCCTAATTTGACAGTTCATTGTTTTTTCATTCATTTATGATATTACCACTTTCGTTGGTTTTTCTGTTAGTTCATAAAAGTCTAAATCATAGTTCGATACCCTTGTCCATTAGAAACACGCGCGGTCAAACTTAGAAATTCTCTCAGTGGGTAACATTATCACGGCACGTTACAGTGAGATATACGTTAGAGTGTTATATGTACCTTTCCCTTGATAGGACGACAGTTCGGTTGTTAGGGAACAGCGTTAGTGTTATAATATGTGCGAAGATTTAGCAATGTAACTGAAATTTCTCACGTTCTTCATAAGAAAGCAAAGGAACAAAAAGTTTGCTGGACTGGCGGAGCACTGAAGAAAATGCTCGCTTGTTAGTTTTGCTGATGCATGTTGCAGGCTTTCAATTCTTACCGCTTGCGCCTTTGTCCCTCATTTTGCGCAGGGATGGCGTGATTAAATCTGATGTGGCATGTTAATGTGAAGGGGTGGTCGGATGCCGTTCCTGCCGCCACCCCGTACCCACCGGGACGGAATCAGAGTACCCCGTCTGTCTGTGTCTAGTGTAAAACATGGAAAAGTGCGGACGTGTTTCAAATGCCTGTGAGTCGTGTAATGAGGCGGGACGTGGGGACCAGCCCAGTATTCACCTATAGGGATGTGAAAAACCACATAAAGACCACATCCAGGGTGGCCGGCACACCGGTCCTCGTTGTTATTTCGGCGGGCTGGTTCTATCCGGGGCCGGTGCGCCTACCCGAGTCCAGGAAACAGCGCATTAGCGCTCTCAGCTAACCTGGCGGGTCTGTTACAGGGTTTGAATACATTGCATTTATTACAGGGCCCTTGTGACGAATTTTTGTGAGCGGGCCAAATTCTTATGTTTGTTCCGTTGCAAACGTAAGGTTTATAAATATGCTGTCCTGCGACAAGCGTAACACTGTCCTTGTTGATAGGGGCACTCATGGTGTTTGTTCCGTGAATAACACCGAGGGCATGACTTAATTCTGTTCGCCTGTGCAGCCGTCTGTTTGGCGAGCAGGTTACGCACCGTGGAAAATGGTTTACGCGGCATGGTGCGTGCGAGCTGTTGCTTAATGGTCCGGTCGCAAACGAGGTATGACTCAACCTGACAAATTGGTTGCTGCTCAAACTCGTCGGGCGACAGGGCACCTGAATCGTACTGATCTAGTATTTGCACTGCTTGCGCAATCATGGATCAGACTGTTTCAAAATCTGCTCTCTTTGAGTTTGACTTCAGTTACTCTGTACATGACCGCATCACGCAACATAACATCTGAATGTAAAGCACCAGAAGCACATTTGAATTTCCATTTCCTCGTCATACCCTGCAAATCTGTTACCCACTCGGGATAAATGTGTTCTGACCGGTTCTTGCAATTAAAGAATTGGTACCTAGCCGCTACCACAGTCACTTGCTGGTCATAATAGTTAGTTAGCGAATCCACAACCTGATCATACGAAAATTCATTCGGAGTGGTGTTAAGCAGCAATTTCTGAATGAAGCGAAACACTGCACTGCCTACCGTTGACAAAAAATACTGTCGTAATATCTCTCTAGCATGTTTTGATTACAAAAACAAATAGTGCAAGTGATGATTCGTGTGTGTGATTGGTAATCTTTGTAATGGATGAGGCGTAATAAGCAAAAAACACAAATACTGTCTCTAACTTAACGTATATAAAAATATACAAAGATGCATTTGTTCGATTTCCTGGTTGCAGTATAATCTCAGAAAGGCATCTACAGTGCAAGAGAAGCCGAAGATCACACATGCATATATAAAAGAAATATTTACCCAAAGAAATGCATTTTAAAATGCGAATAATTCATCATAAATGACAAAGTTGCAGACTTTTCGAAAATATACATTATGGTACACAAAATTATGTCATGTAACGATTATTTGCAAGAATTCGACAGCACGTGGAGATCTCAAATATGTAATCCGTGTGTGCCGGCCGCTGTGGTCGAGCGGTTCCAGGCGCTTCAGTCCGGCGCCGCGCGGCTGCTGCGCTCACAGGTTCGAATCCTGCCTCGGGCACGGAAGTGTATGATGTCCTTAGGTTAGTTAGGTTTAAGTAGTCTAGGCGACGGATGACTTCAGATGTTAAGTCCCATAGTGCTTATTAGGGCCATTTGAACCATTTGCAATCCGTGTGAATCTCTTCGTTGGTTATACAATTTATATAGAAATTAATTAGATAAAACTATACCAAAATAAGGATAAGTATCAAGCGGATGTATTTCTAAAATGCTTCGGTTTCAGTTCTTATTGAAGGAATATATTACGTAACATTAACATTAAAGGTAGTTCTGTTGAACTTTTCCAGAGATTCTACATAAAGCGCCCACAAAAACAAAAGGAATCTTTTTTTTTTTTTCATGAATGAGCGCCAACATATTTTAGTCACATCGTATGAGACGCAGTCCGACGTCTACCTCAGCAAACAGCTGGAGAATAGACAGATCCATGGCCTAAACATTCATTACCCCTGCAGAAGTTCTTTGGGCTTCTGTCTGAGTGCGCCTATAAGAATACTTCATTCAACGGTAATTCCACACTCAGAAATTTTTTCCGAAAGTATCATGGAAACTTGTAAATTCTCCCAATGGCGTTTAGAAATCTTTGGGCACCCGTAATCCGACGGGTTCATGAGTCTACAGACGAGAGGTGGACGTACTGAACACTGTTCGTAAGGAATTTGTTTTAGTGGCTCTGTAAATGATTCTTACGAGCTAAGAATTGCAAAGCAGATAGCTTGCAGCTTCTTTCCAGTACTAACTTAGAGGCGAATGATATTCAACATCATGTTTCCATGTTTTGATAACATCAGTCAATCCACACAGCGTATGCCAATATTTTTGATGAAATATTTGAAAAGTGCCTTTTATGTTGTAATAAATCAAACGTCCCCCAGCTGCGACGTAACTCTTTCTGTTTAGTTATGTTGATAAATTTTGCTTTTGGACCGTCTATCTACAACTAAATAAAAGACAATTTTCGTGCCATTCGCGTTTTGCTTTTATTATTTCCAAGGCATCTCCAGTGGACTGGAATATGTACATACATTAAGAATTTAGTTTACATTTTTGGACGATGTATATAAAGGTTATAAACAGTTCTGACGCCTGCCTTTTTTATGGCATAGTAAGGTTTTAAATTCAACTTACAGATTACGTGGATGATGTTCTATGTCATAGAAAAGCCTTCCACCAGGACTGTTTGTAACGTAACAACTGTTTATAACATATATGGTCCCAAAATGTAAATTAAATAGTCAAATTATGTACATATTCCATACTGTTTAGAACATAACAACTGTTCATAACTGTCCAAAAATGTAAATTAGATACTAAAAGTATGTAAATATTCCAGGTCACTGAAGATGCCTTGGAAAGAGTGAAGGCGAAATGCGTGTAGCACGAAAATTGTTTCATTCAGTTGTAGCTAGAAGGTCCAAAAGTAAAAGTTATCAACGTACCGTAATATTACAGGCAAATGAGGGCGACAGGACTACAAATGTTGAAGACGTTAATACAGCTTTCTGTTTACATTCGTGGTTTTATGTAGCGTTTTCATCTTAATTCTTTCTCATCAAACATCATTTATTAACGTTTAGACACTCACTCGAACGATTTTCTCTTTGCTGTCACCTCATTTTCAGCTGTTTTAAAATAAGTGAAAACGGCAGGTGCGGATATAACTTCTCTTCTTCTGATGATTTCAGAACTGATCGGATGTGCGCTTACGTTTTAGCAACGTATTTGCACAAAAAACGCTGAGATTCAAGCTACTATTGCGCGCACTACGTTAATTATTAACCATTGCAGTGATTTTATCTTTATGTTGTTAGGAGAAGGACGCAGAAAGAGAGTTACTATAAAAGGAAAGGAAAGATCTCTTCAGCCAGTCGCTTTTTGCTTTACAAGATGTGGAGCAGTTTGTGCACATACATGGAGCTGTGATTCAAAGCTATCTCTAAATCTGTCTACTGAGTTTCTAGCAGTATTTTTGACGTCGTAGTGGTAACACTCTTCGATGTAAAGAATCGAAATGACGTTTGTAGCCAGTCCTTAAGTGTTCCCCTTATCAAACACTAGATGAGTACAGTCTGGGTAATTTCCGCTTTGTTTTAAGTGAAAGTTAGTTTTCGAGAATGTCAGTCATAATGACGTCATATATCCTGAACTCTGTGTCGTACAAAGATATCATATTGCAGGTACGTTGAGTGGAATGTGTGGTTACGGTCTGCAAAATGTCTTGCGAATAGAGTTAAGAGTAAAGACGTAATAAATTAAAAACAAAACCAGATGCTGAAGTTTTTCTGGTGTTTATAATTAACATGCAGTAAATGATAAGAATTTTTTCCTCTCATTTTGTGGAATGAAGGGGGGAGGGGGGGAGAGGGGCGTCAGCGTTAAAAAGGCTTCGAAAAAAACTTTCTTGCAGGTCGCAAACTGCTTCATTTTTCAGATACTGGGTGAATATAGCGTTGACAATTTCGGCGCCGTGAGCTGCGCTCCACCACGACACATACATGATGATGCAGCTGCCCCCTACTGATGCTGTTTTATGCAGCCCACAGCGTTATATCTGGCCTTCAAAAACCACGTGCGGGATTTTCATATCCTCTCGCTCACTAAGCGTATACTTTTAGTCCTATAGAAAAAATAAACTTCACGTTTTTTATAGGAAATTTAATGTGGTTGAATTTGGTACCGGGATACGTTTCACTAGAAGAAGAGTTATTCGAGAACAGCGTACAAAACTCACCTCCAAAGGCACCTTTACCCCATGGTCAGCCCTCCCTCGTCAGTATTTCTTGTATGTCGTTCATGGCACTCCCTCCAACCACTGTACAAAAATTTGCGACTGCAGAAATTATTTCCCATTGACTGGCCTTATTACGCCAACGACTTAGGCGAGAAATTAAAAATTGTAAGATTGCCATTTGTGTAAATTTTACCAAACAGTACTGTAACTTTTAGCAGCTTAAAATAAGCAATTACACCGTTGTATTCGTCAGGCCTTTTGATTGTGAAACGACTGTGCTTGTAAAGGTTAAGGTTTGATCGAAATGTCCAAGTAATTAGTTTTAGTGCAACGTTCACGGGCGCTTTTAAACCTCTAATGTTAACGATATAGCCGAATATGCTGGTGGCGTAATAGCGGAATCAATAGAGACGAAAAAAGGTCGAATGTCGGAAATAGTGCACGTAGACGAGAATTTTTGTACAGTGGAGGGAGGGAGTACCATGGACAACACGTTGGAAATTCTGACTGGTGAGGGATGAGAGTGGAGGTGTGTTTGAAATCACTTCTGTACGTTTTTCTTGAATAACTAGAAAACAGTGTCTTCCAGTGAAAACATGTCCTAGTACAAAATTTTACTGCATTCGATTTGCTACGAAAAGGCACGGTTCATTTTTTCAGTAAGACCAATAGTTAGCGAATAGTGATCGAGAGAATATGAAAATCTCGCGCATGGTTTTTGAAGGCCGGATATAATATTACACGTTGTGAAATGCAATCTTTCACGCCCGGAAATGTCACAAATAATAAAATATTAATGTTGTTATGGTGTGGTTCGATGATTTTTCATCAAAACTCAACGTTTTATCCCCGCCTGCAGAGAACATTTTCAAGTGGGATCGTAGCTTCTTTGGATGTCCAATTCACACCGTGGCTCGCTAATGACTGCACAGATATTCCGTTTACGCTTGCTCCCTCACAGTGGCATGACGTCATTCCGGTCTCCATAAAGCGACATCGATAGGGGCAGCTGAATCACTTTGTATATCGTTTGTAACTGCAATACTTGTTTCACTGTGTTAACCCATTAACATAAGATTCCACCTTTTTTGAATAGTTTATTTCAGAATTAGATTTTCACTCTACAGCGGAGTGTGCTCTGATATGAAACTCCCTGGGAGATTAAAACTGTGTGCCCGGCCGAGACTCGAACTCGGGACCTTTGCCTTTCGCGGGCAAGTGCTCTACTCCGCTGCAGAGTGAAAATATCATTCTGGAAACATCCCCCAGGCTGTGGCCATGTCTCCGCAATATTGTTTCTTTCAGGAGTGCTGTTTCTGCAAGGTTCGCAGGAGAGCTTCTGTAAAGTTTGGAAGGTAGGAGACGATGTACTGGCAGAAGTAAAGCTGTGAATACCGGGCCTGAGTCGTGCTTCGGTAGCTCAGTTGGTAAAGCACTTGCCCGCGAATGGCAAAGGTCCCGAGTTCGAGTGTCGGTCAGGCACACAGTTTTAATCTGCCAGGAAATTTCAGATTATTTCAGCATTTTAAAATTTTAAATTCAGTCTCTCATTGAAATACTGAAAATCAAACTACAGTAACACTTGAAAGCTGTTAGATAACAGCCTGGACCTGGAACTGTGTCCGGGTTTGTAACACGCCATAGTATGTTATGGTTCCCACATTAACCCAGAGAGGAATATTGTGCGAGTTGTGTAGTCAAGTTAGCGCTTACAGATCGGTAATTAATGCATTAATACGAGATTAATATAAAATATATCATTACCGCTTTATCAGAAATTCACGGGCAGTCAGTAGCATGCCGTTCGGATTAAGGGCACAACGGTATTTAGTGCAGGCTATGCGACGTAACGAAAGTATTTCGTGGGACGGCCGTTATAATAGCATGATTGGCTAGTGCGCCGTGCCGCGACGCGAATTTAACCGTGCGAAATTATGTCGTTAATGTCCATTAAGCTGCAGCGGACAGTTAAAAAGCGGATCAACGCGCTCGCCCACACACGCAGGTGGGCGGGGCAGGAGAGCTGGGCCCGCCTACAGAGCACAGCGCGAAGCATAACGCTCTGCCCTGCCCCGCTCTCCGCAACAAAATGTGTGCGCTTGCTGTTTAGATGCGCTGCCCTCACAGCACATCTCTGCCTCTCTCTGTCTCTTATCTACCTCTTGCTTTTTCGCGGCCATTAGCAGTGGATATTAAAAAAAAATTAAAAAAATAAAAGTAAATTCGCTTTATTTTTATTAATCTCTCTAACATTTTTGATGTCCGGTATTTTTTGGACGATTCTTTATTTTTCTGCTGAGTTCCTGGGAAATATGAACCGTACGGCCAGGAAGTCAAATATTTGGTCGGTGTTCGTTTGCCCTCGCACCGAATACTGTCCCCTGGCGGGCTTTAATGTATTTCAGCGTTGCGAGGCAGGCGCCGTGGTCTACGCACTGCTATCTGCGACACTGCGACGACAAGGGAAAATTCCCGCTCAGTGACCGATTCACCGACTACACGCACTGAACGTATGTCTAACCGTAAAACCACAACAAAAACGCTTTTCTCAGGAGGCTAATATAAAGCAAAGTCGGGAAAATTAACGAGAAGGTAAGACGAGGAATTGTACCTTGACAGTCCAAAAAAGATTCGAGACGTGATTAATGAAAGACACAGAAATCAAAATAATAGTTTAATGCTTCTGATGTTCTGCAGGCTCTCCGCACTTGAGTACAGCGCACAGAACGTTCACACAACAGTGTTAAATTTGGAAATTTTTCGTAAGGTCTCATGGGACCAAAGTGCTGAGATCATCGGTCCCTAAGCTTATGCACTACTTACTCTAACTTACACTAAGGGCAATACACACACGGCCGGCCGGTGTGACCGATCGATTCTAGGCGCTTCAGTCTGGAACCACACGACCGCTACGGTCTCAGGTTCTAATCCAGCCTCGGGCATGGATGTATGTGATGATATTAGGTTAGTTAGGTTTAAGTAGTTCTAAGTTCTAGCGGACTGATGACCTCAGATGTTAAGTTCCATAGTGCTCAGAGCCATTTTGAACAACACTCATACACCCATGCACCAGGGAGGACCCGAACTTCAGACGGCGGAAGCCGCGCTGACGGTGACGAGGCGTCTGAGACCGCGCGACTACCCCGCGTGGCAAACCGTGTTAAACTGTCGCAAAATCTTTCTTTGGGACCAAAAAAGGAAAACCAGTCAGTCGCAAATCCAACATCTATCTTTTTATTGCAGATCTAGATTTCAGATATTGAACATTAAGGACTTTGAAATCGAGGCATACACGGTAACAACTGGCAACATGTTATTATACGACCTTAGGACGTACATGGCCAGATTCTAAGATCGTAAGGTCCTGTAATAACATGTTGTCATATATGACTCGATTTAAATGGACTGAAGATAGCTAGTTAACAGCTGAAATCTGGATGTGCAGTACAAAGGATACAAATTGGATTTACGACTGATTGCTGAATCCCTTTCGCTTTGTTTAAAACGTAGTGTACAGTCACTGTGCACAATGGTTCCAATGGAATCAAATTTACTTCTTTGGGAGGTTGTTCAACTCGGACGTCACATTTATTTGAATGTCGATTATTTCATCAGAACGTTAAACCTTCGTGCGAATTTCAGCACTTTTTCGTTTTCTAGCAGCTTCGAATTGATGACGCCAAATGTCGTCAACCGTGATGCATTTTTTCCAGCAAACAATTGTGCTCCTTTTGCAGTTGAATCAAGTCGCGGCAGGCGTCTATGGGCTTTTTTCTTGTTCGGGAGCCAAGGTGTCCGGGACCAACTTCGCAAACACTCTTCAGGACATTTTGAATAATGTCTTGAACACATAGGTTAGAGATGTTGCTCATTTGCGATTTCTGAGGACAACGCTGACGCACTGCTGTCGCACACCCTCTACTTAACGCCACCTGCTCACAACTGACTGGTCAAGAGCATACCTATTGTTTACGATTGTTAGTTCAAGCTGCGACCATAGTTACTGCGCTGACATCACGTTTACGGAGGAAGGCAGCCAGGCTCGGTTATTGTGTATAGTACTCTGAAATAAGGATAGATGTGCGAACGCCAACATAATATGGCAGCTATCTACGTATGTTAGGCGCGGGTTTAATGGGAACTATAGCTGTAACTATAGCTGTGAATTCTCCCCACCGCCTCCACATCCCTCATGTATTTTTACATGTATTAATTTCGAAACTTTCGGAGAGCACAGTACAGTGAGAGCTAAGAGTTTTCAAAACAGCACGAAATCCCAAAAAAATACCAGCTTGGTTTAACACAACATAATTATGAGTTTCATTCCTTGAGGGTAAGCCAACGTAGACTGGTTTGCAGCCTGAGTGTTTGTTGTAAATATTCCATGCAGAAAAAGGCGCACATTTGCAAGATCGTCTTACTTGGTGCCAGCAACAACTCCGGCACTCTTAGTGAGTCCACACGTATAACCAAAAACCAAAGTAAGCTGAGGGAAGGCAAAGGAGGAGGGGACATATGCTCCACACAGAAAAAATAAGAGGAATTCTGAGTTTCTCGGATTTCGGTGGGGACGACAGAACGGTACAGCGTACGACTCATCAAGACGCTCGCATAGCTGCAGTATGCATACTGGTGTTCTTAGTACCTATTAGAATGCTGCGAATGATCAGTACACACTTCTATTTTATGGTTCAAATGGCTCTAAGCACTATGGGACTTAACATCTGTGGTCATCAGTCCCCTATAGAACTACTTAAACCTAACTAACCTAAGGACATCATACACATCCATGCCCGTGGCAGGATTCGAACCTACGACCGTAGCAGCCGCGTGGTTTCAGACTGAAGCGCGTAGAAGCGCTCGAACACAGCGGCCGGCTTCTATTTTATACTGTAAAGATCGTGACGCTGCCATACTTGTGAAAGCTTGTTACTATTACAGTACTTACAGCAAATGCTTGACACAAGTACGTATCAAATTTTTGGGCAAATGGTTTTCAGATGATGTATTCATCTCAAATGCAATTTCATGGATGTTGCGCTTTAAACCCTGTGCTAACACTGGTTTAAACCAATTATAAAGTATGTTTTGCACAATAATAATATATTTTCGTTTTTTTTTTAATCTTAAGCACCTGTGGTTCTTTTAAAGAGAGAATGACAGTAAGTTACACTTAAGGGAGGATGGCTGTGTATTAGTATGAAACTGTGACCCCCGCAGAACCTAAACCTTGGTCCACACATGGTGTATGTTAATCCTTATATACAACGCTGTCATATTTCACCGTATGCAAAAGTATCCTTCGGATCACACACCATGTACATTTTTCGTGATAATTCGTAAGCGATAGTTAATGTGGGTTAAATATATTTACATTTTCATATGATGTTAGTGTAGGACCACTCAAATCTTGTCAATTAACTCTTGTTGTGCCATAAGTTAACCTTCTAGAACGTTAACTCACTTATAACTGCGATGTCTGCTAGGTCAAAGAATTAGATGGACGATAAGATAAAGTAATATAACGATCATCAACTTACTTCACCATTTAGTAAACCGCACGGACTCTTTAATATCAGCTTTTTGAGCTGCACTGTAACTGAAATTTCACGTACCTAAATGATTATACACGTACGATATCAGTAGAATGGGAGGAACATACAAAACGGAGGTGGAGTGTTTGGGAATGTAAGCAATGGCTGATACGATTGCTCTAGTTGTGGGAAATAAAACAAGTGTAAATTATTTTAGAGAACTCTGAGAATAAACAAAAAAAAACAGTAACGGAACGGTATCACAAGAGAAGATAGACATATACACTCCTGGAAATGGAAAAAAGAACACATTGACACCGGTGTGTCAGACCCACCATACTTGCTCCGGACACTGCGAGAGGGCTGTACAAGCAATGATCACACGCACGGCACAGCGGACACACCAGGAACCGCGGTGTTGGCCGTCGAATGGCGCTAGCTGCGCAGCATTTGTGCACCGCCGCCGTCAGTGTCAGTCAGTTTGCCGTGGCATACGGAGCTCCATCGCAGTCTTTAACACTGGTAGCATGCCGCGACATCGTGGACGTGAACCGTATGTGCAGTTGACGGACTTTGAGCGAGGGCGTATAGTGGGCATGCGGGAGGCCGGGTGGACTTACCGCCGAATTGCTCAACACGTGGGGCGTGAGGTCTCCATAGTACATCGATGTTGTCGCCAATGGTCGGCGGAAGGTGCACGTGCCCGTCGACCTGGGACCGGACCGCAGCGACGCACGGATGCACGCCAAGACCGTAGGATCCTACGCAGTGCCGTAGGGGACCGCACCGCCACTTCTCAGCAAATTAGGGACACTGTTGCTCCTGGGGTATCGGCGAGGACCATTCGCAACCGTCTCCATGAGGCTGGGCTACGTTCCCGCACACCGTTAGCCGTCTTCCGCTCACGTCCCAACATCGTGCAGCCCGCCTCTAGTGGTATCGCGACAGGCGTGAATGGAGGGACGAATGGAGACGTGTCGTCTTCAGCGATGAGAGTCGCTTCTGCCTTGGTGCCAATGATGGTCGTATGCGTGTTTGGCGCCGTGCAGGTGAGCGCCACAATCAGGACTGCATACGACCGAGGCACACAGGGCCAACACCCGGCATCATGGTGTGGGGAGCGATCTCCTACACTGGCCGTACACCTCTGGTGATGGTCGAGGGGACACTGAATAGTGCACGGTACATCCAAACCGTCATCGAACCCATCGTTCTACCATTCCTAGACCGGCAAGGGAACTTGCTGTTCCAACAGGACAATACACGTCCGTATGTATCCCGTGCCACCCAACGTGCTCTAGAAGGTGTAAGTCAACTACCCTGGCCAGCAAGATCTCCGGATCTGTCCCCCATTGAGCATGTTTGGGACTGGATGAATCGTCGTCTCACGCGGTCTGCACGTCCAGCACGAACGCTGGTCCAACTGCGGCGCCAGGTGGAAATGGCATGGCAAGCCGTTCCACAGGACTACATCCAGCATCTCTACGATCGTCTCCATGGGAGAATAGCAGCCTGCATTGCTGCGAAAGGTGGATATACACTGTACTAGTGCCGACATTGTGCATGCTCTGTTGCCTGTGTCTATGTGCCTGTGGTTCTGTCAGTGTGATCATGTGATGTATCTGACCCCAGGAATGTGTCAGTAAAGTTTCCCCTTCCTGGGACAATGAATTCACGGTGTTCTTATTTCAATTTCCAGGAGTGTATTTAAATAATGTTGAGGCTGACTCTCTGTGCTTCTGTGTTACTGACACGCTTTGTAGCTTGCGTGATTGCACCATACCTAACTAACTGTGCTCCTGTGCTGTTCACAAGCTTTTCAGTTTGAGTGCCATGCAATATTTTTCATAGAACTAAATTACGAAGTACTCGTCAATATTTTGTGTTTCGAACATCACCGCATTTTTGTGATTTGTTTCCTAAGTCACTAAAACCAAACACACGGAAAAATTTAGTATAAAAGCATAGTTCATGACAGGTGGATTGGTCGTCGAAGCTCCATACCATGGCCAGCAGTCCGCAGTTCGTGGTCGTGCGGTAGCGTTCTCGCTTCCCGCGCCCGGGTACCCGGGTTCGATTCCCGGCTGGGTCAGGGATTTTCTCTGCCTCGTGATGACTGCGTGTTGTGTGCTGTCCTTAGGTTAGTTAGGTTGCTGATGACCATAGGGTGCTGATGACCATAGATGTTAAATCCCATAGTGCTCAGAGCCATTTGAACCATGGCCCGCACGTTCACCGGATCTGACGTCCCTGGATTTCTTTCTGTGGGAAGGTTGAAGGATATTTGCTATCGTGATCCACCGACAACGCCTGACAACATGCGTCAGCGCACTGTCAATGCATGTGCAGACATTACGGAAGGCGAACTGCTCGCTGTTGAGAGGAATGTCGTTACACGTATTGCCAAATGCGTTGAGGTTGACGGACATCATTTTGAGCATTTATTGCATTAATGTGGTATTTACAGGTAATCACGCTGTACCAGTATGCGTTCTCAGAAATGATAAGTTCACAAAGGTACATGTATCACATTGGAACAACCGACATAAAATGTTAAAACGTACCTACGTTCTGTATTTTAATTAAAAAACCTAACTGTTACCAACTGTTCGTCTAAAATTGTGAGCCATGTGTTTGTGACCCTTACAGCGCCATCTATCACAAAGCGAAAAAAATGCACCAACTAAAACATTCGTATTTCTTTACGTACTACACGAATATGTAATGGTGGTTCCTATAAAAAAAACGCAGTTGATATTAGTTTGACCTATGGCAGCGTCATCTAGCGGACCAACCATAGCGCCATCTGGTTTCCCCCTTGTAGCTAGACGAGTTTCGTTCTTTGTAGTTTTTTCGTTTGACTCTTATTTCGTGAGATATTTGGCCCGGTCACAATCAGTGGACTACCCGGTCAACTGATCGTGATCGGGTCAAATATATATTAAGCTTAGGAATCATCAGGGCCATATCGAGCAGGGGAGCTAGAAATCAATATCTGGGTCATATCGAACAGGGGTGCGTTCATGCTGGTGAACACCGTTTCTGAATATCTATTGTTGTTCCAGAGGTATTTCAGGTGGCAGTTTTAGGTGTGACATCATAATATCTATATTGTTGTTCCAGAGGTGTTTGAGGTGGCAGTGCCACTTCAAATACCTCGGGAACAACAATAGATATTCAGAAACGGTTTTCACCAGCACGAACGTACGGCAGGGATTCGGAGACCAAATACTATGCGAAATTTTAAAAGGTAAACAAATACTATTTTCAACACAAACTTGTGTATTTTTAAAGGGACACCCGCTATTATTTCGTTTACAATCAACAGCATTAAAAACCACAAAAATTATGGCGTTGGTTGCATCGTAATACGTCAATTACATACCGAGAAATTCCGAAACCAAGTTGGCGCTTAACAGAAATGAAGCGCACAGACAGCGCACGTCCTGAGACTCAAGCGTGCACCTCACGCTGCCTGTGTCAGAGGCTCACACAATGGGAAGGTATGCACAATCCACAAAAATAAACAAGTAACACGTCCAACGCAAAGTTACGTTTTTCAATCTGTAAATGTATGTTTATTGTATCGAAATGACAACTAGAGCTACAATTAGAGATAACACACTTGAATTCACTTTGCTAAGCACATTTACTAGTGCCCTGTCGCCCAGAGAAACTGTGATGTGCATTACATACAGCATAGAAAATAAACCAACATCTTGACCAATGAAACTGTGTCACGTCAACATATGTTCGAAGTGCCCTCCGTTTGCATAAATACACGTTTGCAGACGGGTAACGAGAGACTGTTGCACAGTTTGCAGAGTTTCTACAGATACTGCCGCACACGCCGCAATAATACGATGTTGCATATCCTCTACTGTCGTTGGGGGGTCTTGATACATACACTCTGTCTCTTACTGCGTCCCAGGGAAAGAAATATAATGGCGTCAAGTGAGGGCACCGTGCTGGCCATCGCACATTACCTCCCCGCCCCATCTACCTATTTGGAAATACGGCATCTAGAAAGTTCTGGCAACTTTTGCATTGTTTGCGGGACGTCCATCAGGTTGGAACCACATTGATAGAAGAGTTTCCAATAATAGATACTCCATGAGGAGCGCTTGTGTGTATTGAAGAAATGATGCATATCGCTGTTCATTCAATGTTCCTCGGTAAAAATAGGGACCTACAATACAGTTAGCAATGACAGCGCACCAAACATTGACACTACTGTTGTTGATGAGCAACTTTGCGAATACAGTGGGGATTTTGCACGGACCAGTAGTGCATGTTCCGCAAATTCACATTACCATGAATAGTAAATGTAACAAGCCACAAGAAAACAGTTTTTAATGTGGCAACGTATGTGAATTACGTTACAATATGAGAGCAGTTCAAATGGCTCTGAGCACTATGGGACTTAACATCTGTGGTCATCAGTCCCCTAGAACTTAGAACTACTTAAACCTAACTAACCCAAGGACATCACACAACACCCAGTCATCAAGAGGCAGAGAAAATCCCTTACCCCGCCGTGAGAGCAGTTAAGCAGACCAGATTACAGATTAGGAGACACTTGTACACTGAAGGTAGAGCGTGCCGTGGTGATGTTGGTATGTTTGCGGGAGGATACAGGCGCCAGTGCAGGCAACCCCTGCTCTGAGCACAGTGCTACATGCGATGCATTACGTCAGAAACTGTGACGCCGTTGCTATCCTTTACAAGCCATATATTTCAGAACTTGTGAGTATTAGAGACGCGAAACCAAGCGTGTTCCCACTAATTTAGCAACAATAAACTTTATGCACTGGACATCCACCGTTCTGATATCGCAGATATCGCATTACTTGACACGTTATAAGAGGTGGACCGGTTCAAGTAAGGTACACCTCAAGAAGCGGCTGAACCATCCCCCTTTGCTATTTCTCGGAATGTAATTGACGTATTGCATTGCAACCAACGCCATTACTTTTATGATTTTTCATGCTACTGATTGCGTACGAAATAATGGCGGATGTTCGTTTAAAATACGCAAGTTTATGTTAAAACAATATTTGTTTACGTTTTTAAATTTCGCGTAGTATTTGTTTCCCTAAGCCCCTGCCGTACGGTCATGATGGTGAAAACTGTTTTTCTATATCTATTATTGTTCTATAGATGTTTGAGGTGACAGAGTTAGGTGAGACACCCTGTACTAACACACAAATGAAATTACACCGAGGTTACAAAAGTCGTGGGATACCTCCGACAATCGTGTCGGACCTCCTGACCTCTTGTTGCCCGGAGTAGCGCAGCAACTCAACGTGGTATGGACTCAACGAGTCGCTGGAAGTCGCCGGCAGAAATATTGTGGCGTGCTACCTCAACAGTCGTCCACTGTGGCGAAAATGTTGCGACACAGGATTCTGTGGCCGAACTGACCTCTCGATAACATCCCATAAACGTTCGATGGGATTTGTGTAGGGAGGGAGGGGCAAATCATTCGCTCGGAATGTCCAGAATGTTCTACAAACTAATCGCGACCAGCCGTGGACCGGTGACATGGCGCACTGTCATCCATGAGAATTCATCATTCTTTGAGAACATGATTTCCATGAGTGGCTGCAAATGACCGTACCTTGTTAGATACGAAAATGGTGGAGCGATCCTCCCCTTTTCTGAGGAGGAGGTTGCCGCTCTCATTAAGTCACTAAAGAGAGGGAAAGCACCCGGGCCAGACGGCACTGTGGCGGAGGTCGTGCAGTTCTTTGGCCCACAGCTAGTTGCCCCACTTACACACTTTTCAATGAATGCCTCAGGACGGGCAGATTTCCGAAGATCTGGAAAGTTACTAACGTAGTGAATATTAAGAAAAGCCCTGAGAAGGACCCTGCCGAGGTCAAATCCTACAGCCCCATCTGTCTGCTGGATGGCTTTGGAAAACTTCTGGAGAAACTACTAGCTGACAGACTGACCGCTCACGGCATGCTGCATGGGATGAGCAACAGACAATTCGGTTTCAGGCCTGGGCGATCGGTATCTGATGCAATCGCCTTGGCGGCCGAGGTCTGCGGCTCAGCCCCGTGTAAGTATGTTGTTGGCATCATGGTGGACATCAGTGGCGCCTTCGACAACCTGTGGTGGCCTTCGCTTTTCTCCTGCCTCCGGGGGACAGGACTGTCTGAGGAGCTATTGTGAGGATCGGGAGGTATGACTATCATCCCCTAGCGGGGAAGTCGGAAAAACTATCACCAAGGGATACCCCCAGGGCTCCATGTTGGGTCCCCTTTTCTGGGACATCCACATAGATCCTCTTCTGGACAGCTTGCAACAGAGCGAAGAGGTCCTAGAGGTGATAGCCTGCGCTGATGACCTCCTCCTGTTGGTCGGAGGCCGAAGTCGCGAGGACATAAAACCCAAGATAGAGAGAGTAATAGACAAATTGCCGGCTGCGGTGGCCGTGCGGTTCCGACGCTGCAGTCCGGAACCGCGGGACTGCTACGGTCGAAGGTTCGAATCCTGCCTCGGGCATGGGTGTGTGTGATGTCCTTAGGTTAGTTAGGTTTAAGTAGTTCTAAGTTCTAGGGGACTTATGACCTAAGATGTTGAGTCCCGTAGTGCTCAGAGCCATTTGAACCAATAGACAAATTACAACTATGGTGCCACAACACTAAGATGACAGTTTCACCTAAGGGAAAGAAGGGGAATGAAATATTTTGAGCCAGATAGGGGATTTTTCCTCTTCCTCACTGGTCGTGGCCCCTATCCGACATATCTATGTGGGTTTGGGGAAAAGGGCGACGGCAGCGTGTGACTGTGGCGCATCAGAGGGTACTCCTGACCATGTGGTTTATGAGTGCCCCCTTTTAGATGATGTAGCAGCTGCACTAAGCCAACAACTACCGAGTAACAATACCTACGACCTACTCAGACAAGAAGAGACCTTTCAGAGACTGAACACACTAGCCAACGAGGTATCACGAAAAGTACTAACAATTTTCTTAAGAGACTTTCGTGACTAGTTAGTAATCACCGATCGCGTCCAGCACTCCAATTCCGTACCGCCTGTTCGTGGATAGGTCGACTTAACAGTTGGAATCCGCCACGTGCTGGACTAGGGGGGCTGGGGTGATCTACTTCACGGACTTGACAAACGCACCGATTATGTCGTAGATTAGGTAGTATTATTTAATAAAATGGAATAGTAGATTAGGAACCAGTAGTGACAATTAACTTCTTGCCTGCCCTGTGCCAGGGGCATGCTCGTAGGGCTTAGCTCTATGAGCCAGGCACCCAAGTGGGTTTATATTAACACTGGCACATACGTAACGCTGCAGGCAGTTAACACTAATCACCTGTAGCTATTAGAAATTATGCTAACACTAGAAGTAGTATAATCATTAACCCATGTAGTACTGTCTGTAGTAACGTAAATTAAATATGTAGTAGCTGCTATTATAATAATAACATTATAGAATATTAAGACCCACTAATCATTAAAGTGGTGGGTTACTTAATTGTATAATTATTGTTGTTGTGGTCTTCAGTCCTGAGACCGGTTTGATGCAGCTCTCCATGCCACACTATCCTGTGCAAGCTTCTTCATGTCCCAGTACCTACTGCAACCTACATCCTTCTGAATTTGCTTAGTGTATTCATCTCTTGGTCTCCCTCTACGATCACGCTGCCCTCCAATACTAAACTGGTGATCCCTTGATGCCTCAGAACATGTCCTACCAACCGATCCCTTCTTCTCGTCAAGTTGTGCCACAAACTTCTGTTCTCCCCAATCCTGTTCAATACCTCCTCGTTAGTTATGTGATCTACCCATCTAATCTTCAGCATTCTTCTGTAGCACCACATTTCGAAAGCTTCTATTCCCTTCTTGTCCAAACTATTTATTGTCCATGTTTCACTTCCATACATGGCTACACTCCATACAAATACTTTCAGAAATGACTTCCTGACACTTAGATCTATACTCGATGTTAACAAGTTCCTCTTCGTCAGAAACGCTTTCCTTGCCATTGCCAGTCTACATTTTATATCCTCTCTACTTCGACCATCATCAGTTATTTTGCTCCCCAAATAGCAAAACTCCTTTACTGCTTTAAGTGTCTCATTTCCTAATCTAATTCCCTCAGCATCACCCGACTTAATTTGACTACATTCCATTATCCTCGTTTTGGTTTTGTTGATGTTCATCTTATACCCTCCTTTCAAGACACTGTCCATTCCGTTCAACTGCTCTTCCAAGTCCTTTGCTGTCTCTAAGAGAATAACAATGTCATCGGCGAACCTCAAAGTTTTTGTTTCTTCTCCCTGGATTTTAATACCTACTCCGAATTTTTCTTTTGTTTCCTTTACTGCTTCCTCAATATACAGATTGAATAACATCGGGGAGAGGCCACAACCCTGTCTCACTCCATTCCCAACCACTGCTTCCCTTTCATGTCCCTCGACTCTCATAACTGCCATCTGGTTTCTGTACAAATTGTAAATAGCCTTTCGCTTCCTGTATTTTACCCCTGCCACCTTTAGAATTTGAAAGAGAGTATTCCAGTCAACATTGTCAAAAGCTTTCTCTAAGTCTACAAATGCTAGAAACGTAGGTTTGCCTTTCCTTAATCTTTCTTCTAAGATAAGTCATAAGGTCAGTATTGCCTCACGTGTTCCAGTATTTCTACGGAATTCAAACAGATCTTCCCCGAGGTTGGCTTCTACTAGTTTTTCCATTTGTCTGTAAAGAATTCGTGTTAGTATTTTGCAGCTGTGGCTTATTAGACTGATAGTTCGGTAATTTTCACATCTGTCAACACCTGCTTTCTTTGGGATTGGAATTATTATGTTCTTCTTGAAGTCTGAGGGTATTTCGCCTGTATCACACATCTTGCTCACCAGATGGTAGAGTTTTGTCAGGACTGACTCTCCCAAGGCCGTCAGTAGTTCCAATGGAATGTTGTCTACTCCGAAGGCCTTATTTCGACTCAGGTCTTTCAATGCTCTGTCAAACTCTTCACGCAGTATCCCATCTCCCATCTCATCCTAATCCACATCCTCCTCCATTTCCATACTATTGTCCTCAAGTACATCGCCCTTGTATAGACCCTCTATATACTCCTTCAACCTTTCTGCTTTCCCTACTTTGCTTAGAACTGGGTTTCCATCTGAGCTCTTGATATTCATACAAGTGGTTCTCTTTTCTCCAAAGGTCTCTTTAATTTTCCTGTAGGCAGTATCTATCTTACCCCTAGTGAGGTAAGCCTCTAGATCCTTACATTTGTCCTCTAGCCATCCCTGCTTAGCCATTTTGCCCTTCCTGTCGATCTCATTTTTGAGACGTTTGTATTCCTTTTTGCCTGCTTCATTTACTGCAATTTTATATTTTCTCCTTTCATCAATTAAATTTAATATTTCTTCTGTTACCCAAGGATTTCTACTAGCCCTCGTCTTTTTACCTACTTGAACCTCCGCTGCTACTTCATCCCTCAAAGCTACCCATTCTTCTTCTACTGTATTTCTTTTCCCCATTCCTGTCAATTGTTCCCTTATGCTTTCCCTGAAACTCTGTACAACCTCTTGTTCTTTCAGTTTATCCAGGTCCCATCTCCTTAAATTGCCACCTTTTTCAGTTTCTTCAGTTTTAATCTACCAATCTACCATTAGATTGTGGTCAGAGTCCACATCTGCTCCTGGAAGTGTCTTAAAATTTAAAACCTGGTTCCTAAATCTCTGTCTTACATTACATAATCTATCTGATACCTTTTAGTATCTCCAGGGTTCTTTCATGTATACAACCTTCTTTCATGATTCTTAAACCAAGTGTTAGCTATGAGTAAGTTGTGCTCTGTGCAAAATTCTACCAGGCGGTTTCCTCTTTCATTTCTCTCCCCCAATCCATATTCACCTACTACGTTTCCTTCTCTCCCTTTTCCTGCTACCGAATTCAAGTCACCCATGACTATTACATTTTCGTCGCCCTTCACTATCTGAATAATTTCTTTTATTTCATCATACATTTCTTCAATTTCTTCGTCATTTGCAGAGCTAGTTGGCATATAAACTTGTACTACTGTAGTAGGTGTGGGCTTCGTATCTATCTTGGCCACAATAATGCGCTCACTATGCTGTTTGTAGTAGCTTACCCGCATTCCTATTGTTTTATTCATTATTAAACCTACTCCTGCATTACCCCTATTTGATTTTGTGTTTGAAACCCTGTAGTCACCTGACCAGAAGTCTTGCTCCTCTTGCCACCGAACTTCACTAATTCCCACTATATCTAACTTTAACCTATCCATTTCCCTTTTTAAATTTTCTAACCTACCTGCCCGATTAAGGGATCTAACATTCCACGCTCCTATCCGTAGAACGCCAGTTTTCTTTCTCCTGATAACGACGTCCTCCTGAGTAGTCCCCGCCCGGTGATCCGAATGGGGGACTATTTTACCTCCGGAATATTTTACCCAAGAGGACGCCATCATCATTTAATCATACAGTAAAGCTGCATGCCCTCGGGAAAATTTACGGCCGTAGTTTCCCCTTGCTTTCAGCTGTTCGCAGTACCAGCACAGCAAGGCCGTTTTGGTTAGTGTTACAAGTCCAGATCAGTCAATCATCCAGACTGTTGCCCCTGCAACTACTGAAAAGCTGCTGCCCCTCTTCAGGAACCACACGTTTGTCTGGCCTCTCAACAGATACCCCTCCGTTGTGGTTGCACCTACGGTACGGCTATCTGTATCGCTGAGGCACGCAAGCCCCCCACCAACGGCAAGGTCCATGGTTCATGGGGGGAGGATTGTATAATTATTATTATGGAAATAAAGATTTTTAAAAAAATGATCTCCAAGTAGTTGAATATAGCCAGCGCCAGTCAATGATCGGTTTCATTGGAACAGAGGACTTATTGCATAGCATATAAACACAGTCCATACCATTTTGGAGCAGATTGCACAGTACCTAAATAACAACTTAGGTCCATGGCTTCGTGGAGTCTGAGCTGCACTCGAACCCTACAATCAGCTCTTACCAACTGAAATCTGGAGTTATGTGACTAGGTCACGATTTTCCAGTCATCCAGGGTCCAACTGACACGGTCACGGAGTCAGGAGAGGCGCTGCAGGCGATGTCGTGCTCTCAGCAACGTCACTCGCATCGGTCGTCTGCTGCCGTAGCCCATTAACGGCGTCTCAGTGTCCTAACGCGCACGTTCGTCGTACGTCCCACATTTATTTCTGCAGTTATTTCACACAGTGTTGCTTGTCTGTTAGCACTGACAACTCTATGCAAGTTCTGCTGGACGCGGTTGTTAAGTGAATACCGTCGGGCACAGCGTTGTCCTTCGTGAGAGGTAATGCCTGAAATTTAATATTCTCAGCACGTTCCCGACACCGTGGTTCTCGGAATACTGATATCCCTTAACGATTCCCGAAATGATACGCCCCATGCGACTAGCTCCAACTACCTCTCCGCACTCAAAGTCTCTTAACTCCCGTCGGGCGGCCATAATCAAGTCGGAGACCTTTTCACATGAATCAGCTGGGTACAAATGGTAGCTCCGCCATTGCACTGCCTTTTTATACTTCGTGTATATGTGCATATTGCTGTTCTATGACTTTTATTACCCATCCAAAGAGAAGTCTGGCGCATTTTCTCTTGTGTTTCGGCAGTTATTTCCACTGTGTACATGGAAGCAGACCAAACAATTACTGCACGTCACGTCTTTCATGCGATGCCCAGTGTTGCTTTGGGTCCATGGTTTTTAAAGCGAGATTTTACGTATCCGTTATATAGAGCACTTCCAGATTAGGCTAATCCGTTATTCGTTTAATCGATATGTATTAGCAGGGACAGTAAAACACGAAGAACAAACGGCAATCCAACAGCGACTGAGTAGCGCTGCATTCTAGCAGCAGCAGTCAGTGCGGGCCAGGGCAGTGCTGCCACTGCTGGAGTCTTGGGTCTTCTTTGAGACTTAACGTTCCTGCAAATACAAGCGGATGAAACAAATATAAGTAATCTAAGCCAGACCACTATCGAATGGGTATGTAAAATTCGACTTTAAAAATCTTATTCTTTCCAAAGGGAATCAAACCGACGCTTTCCGTCGACACTGGACAACGCATAAAAGACGTGATGAGCACTGTTTGTGTGGACTGCCGCCAGCTTCACAGTGCAGAAGCGAAATTGAGTTTATTCGCTGAAACACCAGAGAAGATGCACCTGTATAGTGCTTTGTTGCGCATTTTAAAATTTTTAGATAAGAATGCCTCTAAATAAATGCTATCGGCAGTTATCTATATCTGGATACAAGAATATGAATAAAGTAAATCGGTATTTCGCGTGACACGTAACCCCGCAAGAATGGGCGGCAGTACGTGTCTGACTACGTGACCTCGACAAGGACGCACAAGATAAATAAACAAAAGGCCTCGCTGATCCCATCTGTCACCGCCGGAAACATGGCTGGCAAGATTACTAGCGTGACTCGCATCTCAAAGAAATGAGTACATCCGACAAATCATAACCAATGTTTTGCGCTGGTGCTGTTACGACACATTTTTATAATGCTGTTTGTTTACATTTTGTGCCGAGACTGGAACTCTGTTATTACAAGAATGGTTTTTTTTTTCTACAAATCTCGTTATTCTTAACAACCACGGAGAATATTTGATGCTCTCACGGATGGGAATCGAAATATATCACAAGAGGGAAAGCTAATTTTCATAGCTAAGACAACTTATGTTTGTTATATTAGTAAGAGAAGCATTATAGGCTGAGAAATACGGAGACACAGTGCAACAGAATTAATACCATAGAGTTAATTTTTGTGGCTGCATGGGCATATATTTACGGTATACTTAGGAGATAAATTCAGTAGTGAGTGATTGTGTTGTTAGGGGATCCCTGAATTACATTTCGAGCAGTGATAACCTGCTGTTTGAATAATACTCGTATCGAACAATGAAGATTACGAGATGTTTTCAAAACGTAGTGGGAATTCTATAACCTTGCGTATTGTGGTCCATTGGTAAACTTGTACAAGTATTTCGTTGTTTTGTTAGTAAAAATGCCTAAAACATATGTGTATAGTGTTTTCAATATCGGATATCTAATCTGTTCTCAACTGTCAAAAGTGTTCGGTGTGTTTTGACAGTATCGGCGATTTTGTAACGTTTGAATATCCACTTATTCATGGAATAATGTAGGCAGAGAAGTAAAGATTGACACACAAGCCTCAAATAGCAGAGGAGTTTTATGGAAACCAAAAAAGAGTACAAAAACCAACCAAAAGATTACGCTGGACAGCAACATGTCGGTGACGCCGCTTGAGAATCGTGTATAAAATGTAAGAGAGAGAGTCAATGGGCCAGCAATCGCGGCATCTTGACTTTATCAGAAAAGGCACTGTTAGTGAAACTCTTCTATCAGAACGGAGAAGCTGTTAATGCACCTTTACGATGCTATTTCCGTAAGAAGGGTTTCCGAATGGGTAAATTACCTATGAAAAGTGTCACTGTGAAGAAAAAAGTCACAAAGTTCGAAGCTATGGGTTATTTAGACGATCGGCCCCGTTGTGGGCGACCAGACACAATTGCTACTGCTGCTCGGGCAGTTCAGGAAGAAAAGGAGACTGTAGCGGGTTCATCTCCGCATGATAAAGCCAGTACTCGTGAAGTCGCACGTCGAACCGACTTTCCTCGCTCTAATGTTTGAAGAGCACTAAGACCTTCCCTCCAAGGAGACCACTTCAAAATTCGGCGTCATCATGGACTGTTAGGTACGGATTTGTCACACGAAGAGCATTAGCGGCGTGAGTACTTCAAAAAATGGAGGAGACTATGACTGCTTGTCTAAGGTGTTAGTGGACGGATGAAGCCCATTTCAAACTCTGAGGGTCCTTCGACACCCACAACTACAGAATTTGGCCCACTGAAATTCCTAGAGCTGTCATGGAAACCCAACTGCATTTTGAGAAAGTCATGATTTAGTATGAATTTACCACATCAATCATGATCGAAATCTTTTTTTTTCGAGGTAATATGGTGCACTAGTTTTCAAACCGTCAGAGCGACAGGTGCAAGAAATGACGATATGTTACAGAATCGCATCAGCCATGGCCTGGCTGATAAACATCAGTATTGGAGCAAGGACAGTTCTGAGCCACTCAGCAATGTTGCCAGATGTATCCAAGATGGCGGCGATGACGTAATCCAGATGGCGACGTGTAGACTTGGCAACAGGGCATTACATCATCCAAGATGGCGGCCGTGGCGTCACCCAACCCCAAGGCCACTTCTAAGCCACTCTGTATTGTTACCAGATGTATCCAAGATGGTGGGAAAGTTCTATGCCCACTGCCACGCCCCCTCCCGGTAGGAAGTTCAGATTCCATCTGGACAATGAAACCTCTATTAACCTTAGAAAATGGGGGCAAAGAAAGGAAAATTACGCTACCTCCACTAACCTATGTCATTCGACCACCTCTTCATCCTACGAACTGGCGCAAAGTTTAAATTTTGGCAGGAAGATAGGTCAATTCGCATATCCCTTCTAAGCTAAGAAAGTGGCACGAAAGAAGGGACACTTGGACTACCTCCAATAACCTAAGTCACCTGACTGCCACCTCTTCCTAGGGATTGGTGAGAAAAGGACTCAGCCTGCACTTGGCTGATGGAGAGAGGAAGGAGTGTTCTTTATTTATTTTGTATCAATTTGTTTAGGGATAGAGTATATTTATTACACTGATACAAAACACATGCTCTGACACGTTTGGGGTCACATCGCACAGCCTACAGACATGTGAACCACTAAAAGACTCTGCAAACCTGCTTCCTAATTGTCAACTGTTGAAATCATGCACCAGTCTTTATTTAAGCAATTTGATCCACTACCACCATCTGCTGTGTTCGCTATGAGGTCCAGAGCCCAACTGTCACTAGAGGGCGCTGCTGTCGTCCAAGATGATAGATATGACGTCAGCTGATGACGCAAGTACCGTTATCCAAGATGGCGGGAAACAGTGTCTTCGCCATGAGGTGTGGATCTAGTCCACAATACTGTCACCAGACGGCGCTGTCATCTGTTCCGTGACATAACCCAAGATGACTGTCTGGAGGGGAAAATGACTCAGCCTGCGCTGGGCTGCTGGAGAGAGGAAGGAGTGTACTTTATTTATTTTGGAACAATTTATTTAGGGGTGGAGTAAATTTATCACACTGACACAAAACACTCTCCCTGATTTGCATGGGGTCACAATACACAGTCTGCAGTCGTAAATAATGCAACAGACACACTGGCTAATTGTAGACTGTTGAAGTAATGCATTCCACAGCTTTCACAAATGCAAACTACTACACTGAAATAATTTCGGTACAGACCTGCAAACTGCTCATAGACAATGTATCATACTGATGTGTAGACATGCTCAGTACTCGCAAAATAATGCAACAGACACGCAAACAACATACACAGGCACCGCCCCCCCCCCCCCTGACCACTGCACCGCAGAGGACGCTAGAAGACACTCCCACGAAGTGATGTGGCCATCATCTGCCAAGCCAGGTCCCTCAAGCATGAGGTGGCGGCATCACCATCATAATTGACACACCTGGGAAATTAAAAAAAAAATTGTTCAAATGGCTCTGAGCACTATGGGACTTAACATCTGAGGTCATCAGTTCCCTAGACTCAGAACTACTTAAGACCAACTAACCTAAGGACATCACACACATCCATGCCTGAGGCAGGAATCAAACCTGTGACCATAGTAGCAGCGCGGTTCTGGACTGAAGCGCCTAGAACCGCTCGGCCACATCGACCGACCCTGAGAATCTCACCTAGGCGCCGTTGACGACGCGATCGGACGGGAGCGTAGACCTATTTTCAAAGTGCAAACGCTCCAAGGTGAGTCGCGCGAGCGTGCGTTAGACACTGCTGACGTGAACACTCCCCCTACCTGCGGTCTGGTGAAGAGATAATTGCTGAGCGACGCTGCAGAAATCCGTTCCAGAATAGCACAAGCTGCTTTCTCCCTAGCAAGTCTAACAGATCATGCGTGACGTGTCCAGCCATGCCTGCATACCCAGCATGGCTCACACCTTGCGGTGGAATGCTCGTCCTGCTGTCAATATACCTATCAAAAACGTTAAACTTTCACACAGCTAAAAGCCTGTGCACCCTTGTGAAAATACCGATAATCGTAAGAGCATTCTCCTTGTCTAAGCACAGCTGGAGGTGCGTCAGAACAATTGCACACAGCTGGGGGTGTGTCAGAACAATTACACAAACACAATTCGAAGCACTGCAATACAGAGGAGAAAAAAAGTCATGAACTTTCGGTATCCTACAGTTACAGGTCTGGAGATGTCCTAATGCCACAGTGGTGGATGAGTGCCAGCATCCCCACCAGAGGTGGATGGTATGCTTCAACTTGTCTTTGAACACCTGCTTTCTCAGAACTTTCTGTACATACCTTGACTCCATCTTGGTCGAATCAGTTTGTAGTAGCTCCTACGTCCCGGCACAAAGGCTGTCTTGTTAATGAATCTAGCGGTATGATTGGCTCTTTCAAATTTACACGCCGAATTACTGATTCCATCGGTGTGGATGCACCTTCTGCCTTTTCTATTCTTTCTGCAGACAAAGCTTTCAGCAGCAAAAAACTATTTTACACAGACCACCATATTGCACCAACAATTAAACCTTGCAATGTGCCCTACATATCATCAAATACAGAATCACTCATACTCAATTACAATGCTCGCCCACTGAGGACAAGAGCTTGAATGTTAGAAAGTGAAATCGACCTGCTACCATCAAATATCACTGCATACCCTATATATCGTCAAATACAGAAAAATTCCTACTCAATTACACTGCTCTCCCATTAGAGGACAGGAGCCTGAATATTAGAACATGAAACCGATCTCTGACCCAGCAATATATCACTGTGTACCGTGTCGATGTAGTGAGGATGCAATTCCTATCCTCCACCACACAAAGTCAGCCCTTTTACATCATTCATACATATACCGTGAGGGCAGACAGTACAGTACTTAAACTCACTGCACTAGATACACTCCTGGAAATGGAAAAAAGAACACATTGACGCCGGTGTGTAAGACCAACCATACTTGCTCCGGAAACTGCGAGAGGGCTGTACAAGCAATGATCACACGCACGGCACAGCGGACACACCAGGAACCGCGGTGTTGGCCGTCGAATGGCGCTAGCTGCGCAGCATTTGTGCACCGCCGCCGTCAGTGTCAGCCAGTTTGCCGTGGCATACGGAGCTCCATCGCAGTCTTTAACACTGGTAGCATGCCGCGACAGCGTGGACGTGAACCATATGTGCAGTTGACGGACTTTGAGCGAGGGCGTATAGTGGGCATGCGGGAGGCCGGGTGGACGTACCGCCGAATTGCTCAACACGTGGGGCGTGAGGTCTCCACAGTACATCGATGTTGTCGCCAGTGGTCGGCGGAAGGTGCACGTGCCCGTCGACCTGGGACCGGACCGCAGCGACGCACGGATGCACGCCAAGACCGTAGGATCCTACGCAGTGCCGTAGGGGACCGCACCGCCACTTCCCAGCAAATTAGGGACACTGTTGCTCCAGGGGTATCGGCGAGGACCATTCGCAACCGTCTCCATGAGGCTGGGCTACGTTCCCGCCCACCGTTAGGCCGTCTTCCGCTCACGCCCCAACATCGTACAGCCCGCCTCCAGTGGTGTCGCGACAGGCGTGAATGGAAGGACGAATGGAGACGTGTCGTCTTCAGCGATGGGAGTCGCTTCTGCCTTGGTGCCAATGATGGTCGTATGCGTGTTTGGCGCCGTGCAGGTGAGCGCCACAATCAGGACTGCATACGACCGAGGCACACAGGGCCAACACCCGGCATCATGGTGTGGGGAGCGATCTCCTACACTGGCCGTACACCTCTGGTGATCGTCGAGGGGACACTGAACAGTGCACGGTACATCCAAACCGTCATCGAACCCATCGTTCTACCATTCCTAGACCGGCAAGGGAACTTGCTGTTCCAACAGGACAATGCACGTCCGCATGTATCCCGTGCCACCCAATGTGCTCTAGAAGGTGTAAGTCAACTACCCTGGCCAGCAAGATCTCCGGATCTGTCCCCCATTGAGCATGTTCGGGACTGGATGAAGCGTCGTCTCACGCGGTCTGCACGTCCAGCACGAACGCTGGTCCAACTGAGGCGCCAGGTGGAAATGGCATGGCAAGCCGTTCCACAGGACTACATCCAGCATCTCTACGATCGTCTCCATGGGAGAATAGCAGCCTGCATTGCTGCGAAAGGTGGATATACACTGTACTAGTGCCGACATTGTGCATGCTGTGTTGCCTGTGTCTATGTGCCTGTGGTTCTGTCAGTGTGATCATGTGATGTATCTGACCCCAGGAATGTGTCAATAAAGTTTCCCCTTCCTGGGACAATGAATTCACGGTGTTCTTATTTCAATTTCCAGGAGTGTATATACCATGAGATTGGGCGGGCATCCATCCCCAACATGTGACCAGAGCACCCTCAGAACTGAGTCCCGCTCAGAACTGTTCTACAAATTTGGACTTGCTTACCCTCATCACTAACGCTTTACTGTTTCTGGTCCAGACCTGATGCTTCCTAGCTTTTCTAGATCCATATCCAGACTCTGGGATTACAAGAGTGTATTTCCGCATGGTTCGCCATAATATTTTACCATTTTCGCAGCACTTCTCGATATGAAGCACACAGCAGTAGCCTACTGATCGCTCGCACGACGTAATTCCGAAGATGTGGACTGGAAATTATTTCTCTTCAAACCCAAAACTTTGGTACTTATCCCGTCTGCGGGGACCTTTACGTGAGAACTCGAACAAATAGTCGAAACTGATATTTCGACTCTCGATGTCAGTGATGTAACAGATTCCAAATCATCCCTATAATTTACAACGTCTATGAAGGTGTTTCTCATGTCTGAAGAACCGGCAAACATGCCTTCCACATGCTAGATGCAAACTACACAATCGATGTCCTCTCAACTAAATAAAGACGCGAAATGTGAAGAAACAGTCAAACGAACAATTCACATGTGAGGGAATAATGGCCCATCACAAACACATGTCCATATTGAATCTAGTCAGATTTCCAGCCGACCACGAAAGCTATCCAACACTTAATAAGTACTAGTTCGCTATTCGGTCATCTAGAGAAAAATCTGGTTAAGATGTCTACATTCCTGCACTCCAACAGGTCTCTCCATTCGGAGGGCTTCTACTGTTAACGGGAAGCGTGAATCATCCCCATACAGGTCACCAGCGCTGCACGCCAAGCGTGCACAGATAGAAGCTAGTGATTGTCCACCTCCTTCTCCCCACTGTATCAACTGTAATGGCGGCCATGCCGCCTCCTCTAAGGGTTGTCCCATGTATCTTGATGAGTGGGCTGTCAAAGAGATCTGGGCAAAGGCTAGAATGCCTTACACAGTCACCCACAAGTTACTAGCTAGTAGCAAACCCTGTGTTCTCCTGTCTGGCACCTATAGTTCTGTTCTTGTTACCCCTCACTCCATGAAGGACATGCAACCTCCAAAACAGCTCTGAGGTTGTGAAACAACCCAGCGTCAGGGTAGCACCGCCATCCTGCTACCCAGCTGTGCAACAAACCGTCAGACTCTCACATCGAGGGGCGAACCCACCGGCTACACAACCGGTGGGCTGGAAAGGACAGAAGGATTAGACTTCCTCCATCTCTCCAGCCAAACATCTGGATCTTCTTCTGAACTGAAAGGCTCGAAGAAGTCCATTAAACACAAAGTCTTTTCCTTCGACAACTTGAAGATCCTCTTCCACATTGTCACCGCATGGTACCTTAGCCCGGCCAGCACCCGTATTGCCAGTGCACACCACCAACCGTTTTTCGCGTTGGACTCCATGGACCGACAGCACAAGCAAGTCAGTGCCTCTGTGGACCCCATGGAGCAGGATCATCTTGCTTCTGTGCCCTGTAGTAGCCACTCTGTCACTCGGCAGCCGCCGACGTGACACCCCTACATCTCTTCCTCATCATGACTCTCCTCCAATGGAATATTTGTGGCCTTCAGTCCCATAAAGAGGATTTACACCTGCCTTTAGCATAGTAGCACTCTGCCTTCAGGAAACGAAATTGCACCCTCACGACTACTTTGAGCTTTCAAATTTTTTTCTGGTTAATCCTGACCTTCCACCTGTAGCTGGCATCCCATTTCATGGGGGCGTCATGCTGCTCGTACAAGATGATGCTCATATTCAATTTTTTTTCTGGTTAATCCTGACCTTCCACCTGAAGCTGGCATCCCATTTCATGGGGGCGTCATGCTGCTCGTACAGGATGATGCTCATAGTCAATCCATCTCCCTAACTACCTATCTTCAAGCTGTTGCAGTTCGCCTTTTCCTTCCCCAACTGACTTTTTCCCTCTGTACCATTTATGTCCCTCTGTCATTCAGTGTCACCAGGGCAGACTTCCTTGAACTTATTGGGCAGCTACCTCCCTCATTTTTACTAGTCGGTGACTTTAATGCGCATCATCCACTTTGAGGTTCTCCCAGACCCTGCCAGAGAGGTGCCTTCTTGGCTGACCTTCTTAACCAATTTAATCTCTTCTGCCTTAACACTGGAGCACCCACTTTCCTTTCTGACTCCTCGCACACCTATTCCCATTTGGACGTATCCTTTTGCACTGCTCAGCTTGCCCATCGTCTTGAGTGGTCCGTTCTTTCTGACACACACTCGAGCGACCATTTCCCATGTGCTATCCATTTGCTGACTCCTACCCCATCCACGTGCACGCCCAAATGGCAACTTACTAAGGCTGAATGGCAGATTTATTCCTCCCTGGCGATCTACGAAGAACAAGATTTCTCCAGTTGTGATGATCAGGTGGAATATCTCACAAACATTATCCTTACTGCTGCAGAGCATTCCATTCCTCGCACTTCCTCTCTGTCACACCGTGTCCCAATGCCTCGGCGGACTGAGGCACGCAATTCGCGCACAGACATGATCTCCGCGTTTTTAATCGTCATCCTAAGATGGCAAACTGCATTAATTATAAACAGATTCGTACAAAGTGTTCTTGCGTTCTTCGGGATAGCAACAGAGCTTGCTGGAGTTCATTCTCTTGCGGGAAAACACTTTCTGCTAAACATGTACAACCACATCTGGGCAGAGGGCACATTCCCGGACGCTGGCGTGAAGCCACCGTCATACCCATACCTAAGCTTGGTAAGGACAGAAACCTTCCTTCTTGCTACTGCCACATCTCTTTTACCAGCTGCGTTTGCAAGGCGATGGGACGTATGATTCATGCTCAGCTGCTATGGTGGCTCGAGTCTCGCAATTTACTGACGAATGCATTGTGTGGATTTCGAGCGCGGCGTTCTGCGGTTGACCATCTCATTGCTTTCTTTACCCATGTCATGAATGGTTTTCTGCGGAAATTCCAGACTGTGGGCATGTTTTTTGATTTGGAGAAGGCCTACGACACCTGTTGGAAAACTGTTATCCTCTGTACCTGTGGGTTTCTGTGGCCGCCTGCCCTGTTTCCTTCAGGTATTTTCAAAAGATCGAGTTTTCAAGGAGCATGTGGGCTCTGCCTTGTCGGACAGCTTTTTCCAGGAAAACGGTGTGCCTCGCGGTTCCATCCTGAGTGTCGTCCTTTTTGGTATCGCTATTAACCCTATAATGGCCTCTCTCCTACCTGGCATCTCTGGCTCCCTTTTTGTTGCTGATTTTACCATCTATTACAGTTGTCCACGAACCTGTCTCACTGAGCGGCGTCTTCAGCGATGTCTTGATCGTCTTTAATCCTGGATCATCGGCGATGTCTTCCGCTTTTCCACTGACAAAACCGTCTGTATGAATTTCTGGCAACACAACTGGTCTGTTCCAACCATTTTTATGTCTTGGGCCTGTTGCCCTTCCGTTTGTTGAAACAACGAAATTCCTGGGGCTCATGCTCGATATGAAACTTTCTTGGTCCTCCCATGTGTCTTACCTGCCAGCCCGCTGTACGCGGTTCCTCAGTGTTCAATGTGTCCTCAATGGTATCTCCTGGAGTGCCGATCGAGCAACCCTTCTCCGTTTGTACTGGTCCCTTGTCCGTTCAAAACTCGACTGTGGGTGCTTTGTTTCTGCGTCTGCACGTCCATCCGTCTTACATTATCTCAACACTGTCCACCATATTAGCATCCGTTTGGCCACGGCCGCCTTTTACACTAGCCTGCTTGAGAGTCTGTATGCTGAAGCTGCTGAACTACAATGTCCTACCGCCATGACTTTCTCCTCAGCAGGCATGCATGCCGTTTGTCTGGCATGTGTGGCCACCCTTTCTACGCCTCCTTCTTTGATGATTGCTTTGATCGTCAATATGGGCCTTGTCCCTCTTCTCTGGTGCATCCGGGAGTCCGCTTTCTGCACTTGATACAGCGGCTTAACTTCACACTACCTGCAACTTCCCCTGCAACGACCTTGGTTTTCGTGAAGCGGTCTATGTTAACCTTGGCCTTCATTTGCTTCCTAAGGACACTATTCCAGCCTCGGTCTACCGCCTTAAGTTTCACGACCTTCGCACGGAACTTCGCCATAGTACCTTTGTATACACTGATGGCTCTCGGACTGATCGTGGGGTCGAGTGTGCCTTCGTCATTGGCACCCTGGTCTTTCGATATTGGCTTCCGGCACACGGCTCAGTATTTACAGCCGAGTTCTTCGCCTTGTGTCAGGCCACGGAGTACATCCGGCGATGCAGCCTTTTCATTTGTGTCCTCTGCTCAGACTCACTCAGCGGAAATCACAAGTCTATGTCTATTGTTCACCGCCCATCCCTTAGTACAGTTGGTCCAGGAAAACTGTCAATTGCTCATGTTGGTGGAGCCAGTATGATGTTTCTGTGGGTTCCTGGTCATGTCGGTCTGCCAGGAAACGAGGTTGCTGACGCTGCTGCCAGGGCTGCACTCCTCGTACCTCCGCTAGCGATGATCTCTGTGTTACCGTCTGCCAGAAGGTGGTGTCCCTTTGGCATCGCCAATGGTCCTCCCTTCACGGGAATAAGCTCTGGATTATTAAGCATCTCCCAGAGACTTGGACGACCTCCTCTTGGTTCTTCCGTCTTGGGCACTGCCTTTTTAGCCACCTTCATTTCATAAGTGACGCTACCCGACCACTTTGTACACACTGCGTCCAAGTTTTAACTGTTCGCCACGTCCTGATGGAATGGCCATTTTTTAACCGTTTACTTTCCCGCTAAGGTTGTCGTCTGATTGTAGGCCGTCTTAGCAAACGACGAGCAGGCTGCCGACCACGTTTTACCTTTTTGCCGCCAAAGCAATATGGCGACGGCCAATTAATTTTTAGTTTTGGACCTCCGTTTCTGTAAGGTGTCTTTTTTAGCCCTTTTTCCTTGTGCCTAATTTTAGCTGTCTTCTATTATGTAACATAGTCGTTTTTTTAACTCCTCTCTGTCTTTGTATTCTATTGTTTTGACTTTGGCGAGTGTGACCCCAGTTGTTTTTTGCGCCCTAAAGCAAAACAAAACGTAACCGCAGATATCAACATGGGGCGAACGAGGAACGTATTCATTAGGACAGTGCGGTGAAATCTGCCGTTACTGGGCTACATCAGCAGAGACCGACGCGAGTGACTTTGCTAACGTCACCACATCGCTTGTAGCGCCTCTCCTGGGCTCGTGACCATATCGGTTGGATCTTAGCCGACTCGAAAGCTGTGGCCTGGTGAGATGAGTCCCGATTTCAGTTGGTAAGAGGTGACAGTACTGTTCGAGTGTTGGACAGACGCCACGAAGCCACAGACCCAGGTTATCAACAAGGAACTTTGCAAAATCGTGGAAGCCCTGTAATGGCGCGGGCTGTGTTTACACGGAATGGACTGGATCCTCCGGTCCAAATTAAAATGGTTATGTTCGGTTACTTGGAGACCATCTGGAGCAAAAAACGATAGTATTTTTATGGATTGACATGTGCAATGCTACCGGACAAAAATTGTCCGTGATTGGTTCGAAGAATATTCTGGAAAATTCGAGTGAACTATTTGGCCACCGAGATCGCTTGTCGTGACTCACATCGAACATTTATGGGAGACGACCGAGAGGACAAGTTGTACACATTATCCCTTACCAGAAATATTTTCGTAATTATGGACTGCTGTAGAGGTAACATGGCTCAATATTTATGTATGGGACTTCCAACGACTTGTTGAGTTCATGGAAAGGAGTGTTGCACTATGCCGGACAAAAGGAGCGCCGGCACGCTATTAGGATGTATCCCATGCATTTTGTCACCAGATTCTACACTACTGGCCATTAAAATTGCTACACCAAGAAGAAATGCAGATGATAAACGGGTATTCATTGGTCAAATATATTATAATAGAACTGCAATTTTCACGCAATTTGGGTGCCTAGATCCTGAGATATCAGTACCCAGAACAACCTCCTCTGGCCGTAAGAACGGCCTTGATACGCCTGGGCATTGAGTCAAACAAAGCTTGGATGGCTGCCCATGCAGCTTCAACACGATACCACAGTTTATCAACAGTAGTGACTGGCGTATTGCGACGAGCCAGTTGCTCGGCCACCATTGACAAGACGTTTTCAATTGGTGAGAGATCTGGAGAATGTGCTGGCCAGGGCAGCAGTCGATCATTTTCTGTATCCAGAAAGGCCCGTACAGGACCTGCACCATGCGGTCGTGCATTGCCCTGCTGAAATGAAGGGTATCACAGGGATCCAATGAACGGTGGAGCCACGGGTCGTAATACATCTGAAATGTAACGTCCACTGTTCAAGGTGCCGTAAGTGCGAACATGAGGCGACCGAGACGTGTAACCAATGGCACCCCATACCATCACGCCGGGTGACATGCCAGTATGGCGAGACGAATACACGCTTCCAATGTGCGTTCATCGCGATGTCGCCAAACACGAATGCGACCATCATGATGCTGTAAACAGAACCTGGATTCATCTGAAAAATGACGTTTTGCCATTCGTGCACCCGGGTTTGTCGTTGAGTACACCATCGCAGGCACTCCTGCCTGTGATGCAGCGTCAAGGGTAACCGCAGCCATGGCCTCCGAGCTGATAGTCCATGCTGCTGCAAACGTCATCGAACTGTTGGTGCAGGTGGTTGTTGTCTTGCAAACGTCGCCATCTGCTGACTCAGGGATCGAGACGTGGCTGCCCGATGCTTACAACCATGTGGATAAGATGCCTGTCATCTCGACTGCTAGTGATACGAGGCCATTGGGATCCAGCGCGGCGTTCCGTATTACCCTCCTGAACCCACCGACTCCATATTCCGCTAACAGTCATTGGATATCGACCAACACGAGCAGCAATGTCGCGATACGATAAACCGCAAACGCGATAGGCTACAATCAGACCTTTATCAAAGTCGGAAACGTGATGGTACACATTTATCCTCCTTACACGAGGCATCACAACAACGTTGCACCAGGCAACGCCGGTGAACTGCTGTTTGTGTATGAGAAATTGGTTGGAAACTTTCCTCGTGTCAGCACGTTGTAGGTGTAGCCACCGGCGCCAACCATGTGTGAATGCTCTTAAAAGCTAATGATTTCGATATCACAGCATCATCTTCCTGTCGGTTAAATTTCGCGTCTGAGCACATCATGTTCGTGTTGTAGCAATTTTAATGGCCAGTAGTGTATTTACTGCATAGCTTAGCGAGGAGGAAACACATCAAGTAAACAATACTGTGGAGATGTGGGGTACGATGAAAAACAGAGAAGATTCCTATCAGTTCAGGAGCCGCCTCTCTCCATTGTCCAGAAGGCGGATGTGTCTAATAAGGTGACGACGTGCTAAGCGGGCGAGCGAGGATGCAGCCGGCGGATGAGCGCCGCCGCGTGGGTGCGCGCTGCCGGGTATCGATCACGGCAGCGACCAGCGCCGGCGGGCGGCGTCGACGTCGGCGTCTGCCGGGAAGGCGCGCGCGGCGCAGCGCGGCCCGTACGTCATTATAGTAATTGGCCGACGTTCATTACGTCCGGCATTAGGCCTGCTTTTAACCGGATTACTGTCCGGCCGTTGTTCTAGCCGGATCCATTATGAAAGTAATCAATTTCATTATATGCACTGTGTTCGTATTAATTAAACGCGGGCTGTACGTATATTTTTTTTTTGTTTTTGTCGTACGGGTTCGCAGCATGAAATGGAAACTCGAATATGGTCATCGCGTAAATTACACTGTTTTACTTTTTTGATGCAATTTCAATTAACTCTAATGTCGGCATTATTAATATACTGTATTCGCTAATTAGAGAGGGATTGAATGAAATAACATTTTTGTCGCGGTAAGCACACTATATATCGACGCCCATGTGTATAGCTCACCCTGAAAACGCTTGTATCGACCTGTGTCGCTCTTGTCACTAATCACTCTAATGACGACCGTAGTGAACGTTTTCCTTTCTCATTATGATTATCTGTACTCTCTGAGAATATAGAATAACTTTGCAAATCTCGGACGAGGTACATTACGTTAGATTCTTTTCGGAAACACAATTTAAACGTAAGTATTTACGAGAAGGAAGGCTTTGAATAAAAATTACGGTTAGACCAATCTTTGCAGTTAAAGAGGTAAGCCTCATGAACTGATAAGTAGCTAACATCGCAGAAACTCACCTGCCTTGCTTTCTGGTTTAGTAGTGTGCTGGAAGAAAATTTTGGCGTGAACTGCTTATTCAAAGACTAATGATATTTGTCAGTTGTAGTTGATTATTTACTAAAGCGTCCTTTCGTGAAATGTTAATCTCATGAAATATTGCAATTCGAGCTCGTATCTCTGGTAGAGCTTAATCGAAGGGCCATTGTATGCGAGCATCATATTCGGACTCCTTCCTCTGTTCATTACTTTAATAAACATCCGACAGACATACTGAACTCACCTTACAAAATAATATGGAAGTAAATATTAGTAAATATTCTGGAAGTAAATCTTTCATCACTCCAGAAAACTGTCTTAAGCTAGTGTAAAATTAGATGTTTACTTAAAGCGTTACGTATTATACGCCGGCCGCGGTGGCCAAGCGGCTCTAGGCGCTGCAGTCCAGAATCGTGCTACTGCTACGGTCGCAGGTTCGAATCCTGTCTCGGGCATGGATGTGTGTGATGTCTTTAGATTAGTTAGGTTTAAGTAGTTCTAAGTTCTAGGGGACTGATGACCTCAGATGTTAAGTCCCATAGTGCTCAGAGCCATTTGAACCAGTTTTTGAACGTATTATACGTAAACAACACTGTAGTATTTCTGTTGGATGTAATGCCACCGGCAAATAATTTATTAAATTATCCCTTTCTACTTGAAGTACACGAATCGTGCTGTGCTACATCATTAGTTATGTCAAACGAACAACGATTCGTTGTATCTACTACTGTTACAACCATATTCAATGTTGCAATGAACATTTTGTACGTTTCTAGCACAAGAACGAGTAGAACAGCCCGATTTTTGCTAACGATCATTTGTCATGCGATGATTTTCGCCGTTAGCCTGTAAAAATTAAAATTATGCCTTTGATGCTGTACACTGTGTGTCTAATAAGTAATTTACTTATGCCCTGTTTTCAGGATACTCATTTACTTTCATTCTTCATTTCTGGTAGAGGTTTGTTAATATGAAAATTTTGATTTGCGTCTTGTGAGACATGCACGGGGTAATACATCCAATTTACAGACCCCATCTTTTTATTTAAGAACTGATTTTTTATAATTCTTGTTTATTTACAATCATAGGGCGAATTGTTGGTTACGGAAAGTCAGTGGTTACGAAAATAAATCAGACAATGCGCATTTTGCTAGTGTATACTACTTCAGCTATAGTATACGAGTTCAGCTAGTAACAGCGAATACTCTGTTCAAGAATCACAAGAGGAGAAGGTATACTTGAAAAAGGCCGGGTGATGCTGGAAGATTTCAGTTAGATTACATCATGGTCAGACAGAGATTCCGAAATCAGATACTGGATTGTAAGGCGTACCCAGAAGCCGATATAGACTCAGATCACAACGCAGTAGTTATGAAGAGTAGTCTCAAGTTTAAGACAGTAGTCAGGAAGAATCAATACGCAAAGAAGTATGATACGGAAGTACTAACGAATGACGAAATACGGTTGGAGTTCCCTAAGGCAACAGATACAGCAATAAGGAATAGCTCAATCAATTGATCGATGAAAGGAGGAAGTACAAAAATCTTCCGGGAAACTCAGGAACAGAGAAATACAAGTCACTGAGGAATGAAATAAATAGGAAGTGAAAGGGAAGCTAAGACTGAATGGCTGCAGGAAAAATGTGAAGACATCGAAAAAGAAATAATTGTCGGAAGGACACACTCAGCACACAGGAAAGTCAAAACAATCTTCGGTGACATTAAAAGCAAGGGTGATAACATTATGAATGCAACGGGAATTCCGCTGTTAAATGCAGAGGAGAAAGCGGATAGGTGGAAAGAATACACTGGAAGCCTGTAAGAGGGGGAAGATTAGTCTGATGTGGTAGAAGAAGAAAGAAGAGTCGATTTAGGTGAGATAGGGGATCCAGTATTAGAATCAGAATTTAAAAGAGCTTTGGAGAACTTAAGTTCAAATATGTCAGAAGAGATAGATAACACACCATCAGAATTTCTAAGATAATCGGGCGAAGTGGCAACAAAACGACTATATAGGTTGGTGTGTAGAATGTATGAGTCTGGCGACATCCAATCTGACTTTCGGAAAAGCATCATTCACACAATTTCGAAGACGGCAAGAGCTGACATGTGCGATGATTATCGCACAATCAGCTTAACAGCTCATGTATCCAAGTTACTTAGATGAAGAATATACAGAACGATGGAAAAGAAAATTGAGGATGTGCTAGATGACGATCAGTTTGGCTTTAGGAAAGGTAAAGGCACGACAGAGGAACTTCTAACGTTGCGATTAATAATGGAAGCAAGACTAAAGAAAAATCAAGACTCGTTCATAGGTTTTGTCGACCTGGAAAAAGCATTGACAATGTGAAATCGTGCAAAATGTTAGAAATTCTGAAAAAAAACTAGGGATAAGCTATAGTGAGGGACGGGTCATATACAAAATGTACAAGAGCCAAGAGGGTGGACGACCAAACGAAGTACTCGTATTAAAAAGGCTGTAATACAAAGTTGTAGACTTTCGCCCCTAATGTTCAATCTGCACATCGAGGAAGCAATGGTGTATATAAAAGAAAGGTTCAGAGTGGAATTAAAATTCAAGGTGAAAGGTTCGATTCGCTGATGACATTGCTATCCTGAGTGAAAGTGAAGAGGAATTACATGATCTACTGAACGGAATGAACAGTCTAATCAGTACATAATTTGAATTGTGAGTAAATCGAAGAAAGACGAAGGTAATAAGAAGTACACTATTGGCCATTAAAATTGCTGCACCACGAAGATGACGTGCTATAGACGCGAAATTTAACTGACGGGAAGAAGATGCTGTGATATGCAAATGATTAGCTTTTCAGAGCATTCACACAAGGCGCATGCGATGGTGACACCTAAAACGTGCTGACATGAGGAAAGTTCCCAACCGATTTCTCATACACAAACAGCAGTTCACCGGTGTTGCCTGGAGACGTTGTTGTGATGCCTCGTGTAAGAAGGAGAAATGCATACCATCACGTTTCCGACTTTGATAAAGGTCTGATTGTAGCCTATCGCGATTGCGGTTTATCGTATCGCAACATTGCTGTTCGCGTCGGTCGAGATCCAATTATTGTTAGCGGAGTATGGAGTCGGTGGGTTCAGGAGGGTAATACGGAACGCCGCGCTGGATCCCAATGGCCTCGTATCACTAGCAGTCGAGATGACAGGCATCTTATCCGCATGGTTGTAAGCATCGGGCAGCCACGTCTCGATCCCTGAGTCAGCAGATGGGGACGTTTGGAAGACAACAACAACCTGCACCAACAGTTCGATGACGTTTGCAGCAGCATGGACTATCAGCTCGGAGGCCATGGCTGCGGTTACCCTTGACGCTGCATCACAGGCCGGAGTGCCTGCGATGGTGTACTCAACGACAAACCCGGGTGCACGAATGGCAAAACGTCATTTTTCAGATGAATCCAGGTTCTGTTTACAGCATCATGATGGTCGCATTCGTGTTTGGCGACATCGCGATGAACGCACATTGGAAGCGTGTATTCGTCTCGCCATACTGGCATGTCACCCGGCGTGATGGTATGGGGTGCCATTGGTTACACGTCTCGGTCGCCTCATGTTCGCACTTACGGCACCTTGAACAGTGGACGTTACATTTCAGATGTATTACGATCCGTGGCTCTACCCTTCATTCGATGCCTGTGACACCCTACATTTCAGCAGGGGAATGCACGATCGCATGTTGCAGGTCCTGTACGGGCCTTTCTGGATACAGAAAATGTTCGACTGCTGCCCTGGCCAGCACATTCTCCAGATCTCTCACCAATTGAAAACGTCTGGTCAATGGTGGCCGATCAACTGGCTTGTCACAATACGCCAGTCACTACTCTTGATGAACTGTGGTATCGTGTTGAAGCTGCATGGGCAACTGTACCTGTACACGCCATCCAAGCTCTGACTCAATGCCCAGGCGTATCAAGGTCGTTATTACGGCCAGAGGTGGTTGTTCTGGGCACTGATTTCTCAGGATCTATGCACCCAAATGGGGTGAAAATGTAATCACATGCCTGTTCTAGTATAATATATTTGTCCAATGAATACCCGTTAATCATCTGCATTTCTTCTTGGTGCAGCAATTTTAATGGGCAGTAGTGTAGTAGGAATGAGAACAATGAGAAACTTAACATCAGGATTGATGGTCACGAAGCAAATGTAGTTAAGGAATTCTACTACCTAGGCAATAAAATACCAAATGATCGACAGAGGATGTCAAACTCAGACTAGCAATGGCAAAAAGTGTATTCCTGGCCAAGAGAAGTCTACTAATATCAAATATCGGCCCTAATTTGAGGAGGATATACGTCTGGAGTACAGCATTGTGTGGTAGTGAAACATGGACTGTGGAAAACCGGAACAGAAGAGTATCTAAGCATTTGAGATGTGTTGCTACAAACGAATGTTGAAAATTAGGTGGACTGATGAGGTAATTAATGAGGAGATTCTGCACAAAATCGGAGAGGAAAGGAACATGTGGAAAACACTGATAAGGAGAAGGGACAATGTGATAGGACATCTCTTAAGACATGAGAGAATGGCTTCCGTGGTTCTAGAGAGAGCTGTAGAGGGACAAAACTGTGAGGAATACAGAATATATACAGCAAATAATTGAGGATGTAGGTTTGGAAGTGCTACTCTGAGATGAAGAGGTTAGCACAGGAGAGGAATTCATGGCGGATTGCTTCAATCCAGTCAGCAGACTGATAATAATAATAAAAACTAAAAAATTAGACTTGGATAGTCAATAACCTGTTGTGCGTGGTATTAATATACCAGTGCTGAAAATAAAGATGTTTCGTTGTTGAAAGTAGCCTACTGCCAATTTGTTTTCTCCGATTCGTGACGTTTTAGCTTTACTAAATGTCAGTGCAGAAGTACGTTTCCTGTATTCCCAAGCATAATAGAAATTTATTAGGTCCACAACGACGTATTAAATATATAGTTTTGGGAGGCGAAAACACGGTATTAGATGCTATTAACTTCAACGATCAATATCTTACCAGGAAAAACTGAAAGTGTGAAAAAGAATTGAAATATAAATGTAAGATTTATCTGGTAGATTCTCATTATTAAAGGTTTTCAGAAATAATTTCAACCAATCGCTTTTTTAATTATTAAATTTTTATTATATCATAATCGGCCTCAAATCGCCCAGTGACTTATCGTCGTATGATTCACACATTTAGCGTTTGTTTGTAGCATTGGGGGGATTGATGTGTAACTGTCGCAGGATATAAAAATTGTAGCAAGTAAGCACTGAATGAAAGCGTTATTTAAAGTTAATAGTATCCATAGAACTAATCATGGTGCACATTGAATTTTGAAGAACATAACTTATTTTTTCCAATTATATGTTCACAGTATTGCACACGCATTGCCACAAGCTACAACTACGACGTTGTTTACGGAATGTAGACAAGCCAAAGTGCGTGGCTAAAGTCAATGTTCAAAAAATTTGTGTTGTAGTAGATATTTTCTTTGGTAACACATTTTCAAAAGATGCAGATTGATGACGAAAAATATAGTCCGTATTGATTTAAATTATATTCGTTAGTACTGAAAAATGGATGTTAATAACCATATTTCCTTCAAGTTGTCCTTGTGGTATACACAATGCCTGATACGTCGTCACATTCAGCGCATACTTGTGTAATTTTTTTCATCTTTTCGAAGCTGCACTATGATTTCCACGATACTGCAAACACTAAAAGTGTGTACCATCTAATGATGAGTCACTAGGCAGCTTGAAACTGTTCATGGCATAATAAAAATTGATTCGAGACAAAAGGCAACTGGTTGCAGTTATTTCTGAAAACGTTTGCTTATCACAGTCACAGAGCTTCACACCCACAATGTATAAAAATTTTGTTCTCATTATTTGCCGAATGTTGAGAAAAGTGTGATTAATGGCTCATATTCCACTATCACTGGCTTTTGTTCGACGTATATACTTCTTCACAATAGGGCTGGCAGTTATCGCTGGAACAATCGGTTTTCTGTTAGACAGTTCTTTTTGTCTCCCGTTAACTTGACTGTTAAAACCGTTCGGAATAACCAGTTCCTCAAATAACCGATTTTCGGTTTTGTATTGGTATTACTTCTAGTTATAAACATAGGAGTTTGAACGTGGTGAATGGTCACACTCCCGTCCCCCAGTCATCATATTTGGTTGGTATCAATTTTTAACTCTGCAGCAACCACAAAATTAAATATTATTTTGGTGTCTCAAGTTTATAGCACCTTAATGAAATTATAGGAACATCAGTCAAATTTACCTTCTTTTAAAAAGAACACTGTGGATGTTGTTTCCTTATACGATGTCGTTAATTTGTTGTTCCTCCTCCCGTTTATAATCTTTTAAAGCAAACGGGGCATTGTACTTAATTGCTACCGCGTTTTCCAAAATACTTCCAAACTAGGTATTGGGTCATTCTGTAATACAGTTGATGCATGAAGACGACAGCGAGAAACTACCGTATGGGGTGACGGCACGTCTTGCACGTTGGAAGCACAGGAGTAACAGCTAATGGACCACGCCACACAGCAACAGGTACATTATTATCCCTGCAATGCTGCATCGATTCCCATGCCATGTGTTCGTTGCTAGTTTCTAACTCTATAGGCGTCTTAATTAAAATGTTGCTGATGATTTTTTCCTACTTATAATGTGATATTTCAATGTAATATTTCAAAGCAATTTAAATTTTACGGAAAAACATTAGTCGTTTAAAAAAAGGTTTTATTTAAAAACCAAAAATTTTAACACTGCCGTTATGGCCGGTTTTTATCCGGTTAATAGTAAAAAATTAAAAGAAACGTATTATAACTGAAACCAAACAAATACCGAAAAATATTGGTTAACTAGAACTACCGGAATCGATTTTAGCTGGTCGGTTGTTCCCATCCTTGCTTCAGGACAGACTGTCCCGTATACTTAACATTTGATGTATAGCCGTACAGGAAAAATATCCGCTTTAGCCACATATCAAATTACAAGGAACAGTGCTGCTTTGTTCTCAGTTGTGATACTTGAGAGGTCGATTTCTTTTTATCGCCATCAAGTGAGTTCATTTCACATTGCGACGCTGCCTAGTCGAACATTTCACTTGCAGCCTGGAAAAAACATGGCGACCGCTTGAGGATTGGTCACTGTCTCTACATGGCACTAAACCTCAGGATGTGGACACCCAGTAGACTGTTATTGTTATTACTATAAAGTTGTACAAGTCATTTGCTGTAGCGAGGAATGGCCGAGAGTAGCGAGAGATGCCGCGCAATCCAAACTACATCTACATCTACATCTACATGGATACTCAGAAAGTCACTTTTAAATGCCTGGAAGAGGGTTCATCGAACCACCTGCACAATTATCTGTTTTTCCAATCTCGTATAGCGATCAGAAACAACGAACACCTATATCTTTTCGTACGAGCTCTGATTTCCCTTAGTCTATTTTATAGTGGTGATCGTTCCTCCCTATGTAGGTCGGTGTCAACAAAACATTTTCGCATTTTGAGGAGAAAGTTGGTGACTGGAATTTCATGAGAAGATTCCGTCGCAACGAAAAAAGCCTGTCTTTTAATGATTTCCAGCCCAAATCCTGTATCATTTCCGCGACACTCTCTCCCATATTTCGCGATAATACAAAACGTGCTGCCTTTCTTTGAAGTTTTTCGATGTACTCCGTCAGTCCTACCTGGCAAGGGTCCCACACCGCACAGCAGTATTCCAAAAGAGGACGGACAACCGTAGTGTAGGCAGTCTCCTTAGTAGGTCTGTTACATTTTCTAAATGTCCTACCAATTAAACGTAGTCTTTGGTTAGCATTCCCCACAACAATTTCTGTGTTGCTTACAATGTAAGTTATTCGTAATTGTAATACCTAGGGATTTAGTCGAATTTACGGCTTTTAGAGTACACTGATTTATCGTGTAACCGAAGTTTAACGAGTTCCTTTTAGCACTCATGTGGATGACCTCACACTTTTCGTTATTTAAAGTCAAATGTCACTTCTCGCACCATTGAGATATCTTTTCTAAATCGTTTTGCAGTTTGTTTTGACCTTCTGGTGAGACGGCTGCTCAGATTGTCTCTCAAATCGTTTATCTAGATAAGGAACAGCAAAGAGCCTATAACACTACCTTGGGGAACGCCAGGAATCACTTCTGGTTTACTCGATGACTTTCCGTCAGTTACTACGAACTGTGACCTCTCTGACAGGAAATCACAAATCCAGTCACGTAACTGAGACTATATTCCATAAGCACGCAATTTCACTACGAGGCGCTTGTGTGGTACAGTGTCAAAAGCCTTCCGGAAAACCAGAAATACGGAATCGATCTTAAATGCCTTGTCAATAGCACTCAACACTTCATGTGAATAAAGAGCTAAGTATTTGAACAAAGAGCTATATATTTGACTCCTTAGTCTTAACGTAACAGTTCACGTAAATCACGAACGTTGTACTTCTAACTTTCCACGCCAGATGGTGAGTACTATGTTTTTCTTTTCTCTTTTACTTGCCTTGCACTCTGACAACTTATTATCAATCTGTTTTATAGTTTGTAAGTTGGTTTAAAAAAAATACGCCCGTGTATTTTAGATGTTTTCTTCCCCCTTCGTCTGCTATGTTTTTTACGTACATTTCAAATTTGAATTACTTCATGAGCCACAAATGCACAAGAGGTATTTTGTGTTAATATCTTGCAAAACCAGTAATATTAAGTTTTCACGTGACACGTGCCACATAGAGGGCGTTCCAGGCCCTGTCACACCAAGGTCTGCAGTACAGTTGCATGTAAACAACGGCCTCAGTTTATTTGATCGCTCTAAGCTTGTGGTTATAGCTTGATACCCGTGCCTACCAATTTTAATTGTATATTACAGGTATGTTCCTACCAACTGTTATGTTCATACGCAAGTGTAGTTGTGATTTTCGGTTTTGTAGTCTCTGATCGTTATGTGCAAATTTTTAACTTCTCGCACTGAGGATGTTCACTAAGTGACAACTCCGAGGATATTTACTTCTACTTTACTCATGTTGGCAGCTGTTCTCGATTCGAATTCTGGAATATTTACTTCGTCTTCTTTTGTGAATGCATTTCGGAAGCCTGTGTTTAGTAACTCTGCTTTATTAGCACTGTTTTCGATAGTATCTCCATTGTTATCGCGCAGAGAAGGCACTGATTGTTTCTTGCCGCTAACATACTTTACATACGACCAGAATCTCTGTGGATTTTCTGCCACGTTTCGAGACAAAGTTTCGTTGTGGAAATTGTTATAAGCATCTCGCATTGAAGTACGTGCTAAATTTTGAGTTTCTGTGAAAGATCGCCAATGTTGGGGATTTTGCTTCTGTTTAAATTTGGCGTGTTTGTTTCGTTGTTTCTGCAACGTGGGGTAGTTTCGGCAGGACAGGCACCCTTCATCTACAGTAGTTCTGAAGTTTGATCTGGTGACTGTTGACGAACGCGTGTCGAAATATTTGGTTTCCCAAATCTAGCTAACTGTAGGAATGTGTACAGAGTGGAACGTGTTCAGAAAACAAAAGATGTCCGTGGAGCGCTGAGCCTGTGGGCTGTGCGGCGTCCACAGGCGGTCCGCGCCCCGCGCGGCTGCTCGTCCAGCGGAGCGCGTACACCTGCCTGCCCTCTTATCGACGACCGCTGACAGCCTGGAGAGCCCCTCGTCCCCGTCCACCGGTCTTGCTGACAGCTCTTCGCCGTACACTTGTTCCCTACCTAGCGCCTCTCATCTCAAACTTCAACGATGACGCAAGGAGTTTGCACGCAATTTCGGAACCTAGAGCGCACATTTCGAATGCTGAAGAAGGTGATAGAAGAAATCTCCAGTAGTGAATCACAATTTGGATGTCTTAAGGATTTCTTAAATGTGCATGGTGAGCTGGTGCTTTGCTGGCGCCAGTTTCCATCGATTGTCTTTTGATCGTTCAGTCGACTTCGATGCTTGTCTTTGGCGGCTGGGAATTTTAACTGGAGTGCGCGCACTCTGCTGGGGGCTGGTGTGCAGGTATCCGCGGGGTGAGGTGGAGTGACGTGGGACTGTGTTTGTTTTCAGCTCGGCGAGAGGCCGAGTCGGCACGAAGAAGGAGAGTGGCCGGCCGCTATTGCGAGTTTAACCGTTACATAGAAATCTTCTGCCCGTGGTGATTGGGATTTGCTCGAGGTTGGAAGGACAAGTTCCGTCGAGTTGGTTACAAGTTACTCAGGCCGAATGAATTGGAGTCGTCGGGTTGCTTCGGTGGCTTAATTAAATATTCCAGTATACTAAAACCCATTTGGAATTGTTCCAGTTGCTTTTCACTGAATCTGGTGTCATCACTTCATACCTTAACGGCAGTTAAGGAAGTGTAACGTCGCCCACTAAATAGACACGAAGCATGGCTAAACACGTAGCTAGAAGTGTAACTAAGTAGTGCGTAAGTCTGTGTTTGGTGTTCCAAGCTACTCTGAAATATTTTTCCCATTATACCTTTTTATGCTGTTATTTTAATCTGGCCTTTAAATGGGCGTCGAGGTTATTCTTGCTATTTTAACTTTTATGCCATCATTTTAGTGATGGTTTTAAGAGATTGGCTAACCAGATTTTAAGAGCCGTGCTAGTGGTGCAGTTAGGATTGTGTATCTCATGCCTCAGAATACTGTCTGCCGCTGATGTGTTTTATGTTTCAGATAATTCCGTGTGGTTGACGTGAGCAAACTGGGATCGGTCTACCTTGGTGGCAAAGTGATATTTAAGGCCCTGCCCCCCCCCCCCCCCCCCCCCAAGTCACGGATTATGTTGTTACTGCCCTGTAATGCCATCCTTTCGGCGGAGAGTTATGGTTTCTGAAGCTCAAAGTTGAGTACCTTTTATTTCATTTCCTGTCTCGTGGATTTCTTGTATTGGTGAAAATCTTTTGGTGTCCTCGCGTCCATCACTAATTCTCATGTAGAGTGGGAGAGGCCCGTGTTAATTTTTTCTTGGGATTATCTTCTCGTTATATTCAGGTAATGAAATCATACGAACATGATATATGCAAGTAGTATTGTTCTTGGCGGAGTAAACTTTAAAAATTTTGGGGCTTGTTGAACTCAGATCTTTGATGAGAGTTAGTCACGTTAGTGATATTTTATGAATCAGGATTTTATGAACATTGTATTATTTAATGAGAAGTTGGCCCAGTAAACTTAAAATTTTAGTGTTTGTTGAACTCAGAACTTTTATCTGACCTAGTTAAGTCATTCATATTTTACGAAGGATGTTTTTATGAACATTGTCTTTAAATTATAAGAAGTTGGCCAAAGAAGTCTTAAAACATTACTGTCTGTTGAACTCCGAACTTGAATGTGATGAAAAGATAGATAAAAGGATATCCATGTAAGTGATGAAGCAGGTGTGATTTATTTGTCAGTCATATTGAATTAATTATTGGTCTTTGGCATGGTTTTAAATTGATGTAAGGGGTTGAAAGACAACAATACGTGCAAGATATCTTAAAAGATTTTTGTGTTCTGTAAGACAAGCTTTGTTATAGATATGGTTACTGTGAATGTATATGAGCATTGTGTTTGTAATAAAGAGGTGTGTGGCAGCTACAACTGATTTCGATTGTGATTTCGATGTGTTCTTAGGGATTACACCCCAAATGGTTTCTACGCATATTTAGAAATTTTTATCTTGGAAGGTCACTGAGTTGCTTCTGGAGTGGTGATGATCAGTTCAGTGCCCGAGTTTCCAAACCACATACGTACGCAGGGGCGGAAATAATCAGTAGTAGAGGCTGGGAATCTCGACCACAAATTCTGAGAACGGCAACACTAGCAACATGTAACAGTGCTCCAGCGTGTGCCCAGTGTTGTAACCACACGAACGTAGTAGGCAAGGCGCTAAGCGAAGCGTGTAAGCTTATTAAAAGTTGTTTGAAACGTACACCACTTGTGAAACTCTACCAGCTCCCTATAAACAACTGACTGATGCATTAGCAGCTAATGAAAACAACTTCCCGAGGTCATTATAACTAGGGAATATGGCAAAACAGACAGACATCAAAGTCAAGAAATTCGGCTGAGGTCGATAGCAATTCAGAGGAGGTGAGTAATGGAGGTGCCTGGTACATCTACTGCGATGACTTGTTGTCTGACACAAAACCTCTGGAAGGATGATTAAGTGCCCTATGTGTGAAAGCTGGGCTCATGAAGCTTGCAGTGGCGATAATCCAGGTGACTGAGAAGAAGTGGAATGTGATTTCTGTGATGTGACTGTGAAGAGGTTGAATGTGGTTTTTGTTAATAACTTTATATTATTGTATTATGTATGGCTTCACGTATCATGATTTAAATGATGCATGCTGCAGAAATCCATTACATCGAAAGATGAATCGCAAGAGAATTTCCAGGTTTCCTGTTTTATCCTACTAGTCTGACAAAATTGTTTACTTAACCACTTTACAGGAAGTTTCTATTAGATTCATTACTACATCTCTTACTGCAATTTATTTTAATGCGAAATGGAATTTTGTGGTAAGTATCCCGTGTTGCTCAATTCTCCCTTACGTTCAGTAGCACATTTCGAAGACTTATATTGTCTTCTACTGACCACAGTAAAAGCAAATACTTTCAGCAAAGAAGTCATACCACTTAAAATTTAGAGTCCAACATATTTCCCTTTGCAGGAAAGCATTTATTCCTATTGTCAGACACTGGACTCGCATTCGGGAGGACGACGGTTCAATCCCACGTCCGGCCGTCCTGATTTAGGTTTTCCGTGATTTCCCTAAATCGCTTCAGGCAAATGCCGGGATGGTTTCCTTGAAAGGGCACGGCCGACTTCCTTCCCCATCCTTCCCTAATGTGACGAGACCGATGACCTCGTACTTTGGTCTCTTCCCCCGATATAAACCCAACCCAACCTATTGTCAGTCTACGTTTCATATCCTCTTCTGTCGTCGTCAGTTATTTTACATTCCAAAATATTTTATAGCCTCTTTTAAAGACACTAATACTACGTTGATCAGATCTTTCAAGTCCTATGGCATACTGACAGAATTATGACGCTACTGGGAAATCTTAAAGTTTTATCTTCTCCCGAAATTTAATTCAGTTTCATTTACTCTTTAAACAATTTACAGATTGGACAACTTGGGGATAGTAAATCGTTACCTTTAGGCATCGTTGGTTCTCTGGGACCTTCGAAGCTCAGCATTTTCTGTCGATTGGAAGGGCAACTACCTTAATTTTTAGTCCGTAGCATCCTTTGGCGAGGAATGTTATTCGAACAGGTATAACAGATATAAAGGCCACCATGTACTATTATAACAAAAAAGATTAATGTGGAAAAGTAATACAGGAACATCTGTGTGAAAGAGGAGTACATTTAACTACGAGGGTTGTCCAAAAAGTTACTTCCAATCGGTCGCGAAATGGACGCCACAGTGAAAACCCGATGAAGCTTTGCACAGTGTCTCTAGTATGGCCGTCAATCTCATCAAGACGCTCTTTTCAGTTGTGAGCGCATTATGAGATAGTCAAGGTGCCTAGAACAACGATGTCTCCCGCCAAGAAGGAGGGTCCGCTTAGAGAGGCTTCGCCTTAATGAATGCAGCCCACCTAACACAACTGCCACGCACTTCCTTCTTCATGGCAATTCTCAGCCGCACTCTGCAGGGGCAGTGAAGGCACCCCTGCAGCCTTTTCGATGGAAAGTGATCACCCTCAGCACAGCCCTAATTGGCTCGTCAGTATCATATCTGTTCACATGAAACGCTGGATACGAAGACAACACTTGGGCGCAGGCTACGCGCTACAGACCAGTGCAGAGAATTATCAGCTATCTTCTATGATGACGGTTTTGGAAATTTGGTGTAACGCTCCGACAGATGTCAAAGTCGGAGAGGCGACTACGTAGAGAAGTATCTGGAAAGTGTAGCTAACTCCTGCAGATAAAATGTACCTGATTTTCAAAGTGGTTTCCATTTAGCGACCGATAGGAACTTACTTTCTGGGCAACCCTCGTATTAATCCAAGTATGGCTGGAGTTAGGCTTTGTTAGAAAGTGTGTTACTTAAAAAAGCAATAAAGGAAGTAAAGTGGTATGTACTATTATCCTTGAAGAGCAGTGTTTTTCCACATAAATTTGAAGTACTTTAATATTCACAAAGTAAAGTGACACTTTCTGCTACAGGCAACGCAATGAATCTTTTTTTCTCCTTTAAGCATCCCTTACCTATCACCGCATATTAAAATGTGGGAATTTAGCATGAAAAAAATATATGGGAAGGGAGGTTCCTGATCCATTACTCCATCCATTTTATGTCATCGACTGTTACAACTGCAATGTCGTCCATTTACAAGCTGCAGGTGGTCCTCCGCTCCCTGCATGGTCATTAGCAATTTTTTTTAATAAAATTTCTGGTTTCTACGTAAATGATTCAGTGAGTTTAAATACGTGTCCGACACAAAAACGAAATTTGACGAGTACACAAATTCGTTGTGTCTTGAACAGTTGATATCCATTTAGTATTTCAATTACTTTGATATCCGAACAGTAACAATATTTTACAACTATATACAAACTACTTTTCTTTGTGCTAATATTACATGATTATGGATGCCACCGTGCGTTTTGAAGCGTACATTTTCTGGTTGGGTTAGGTGAAGCGTAACCTAGGGTCAGATCAGTATATGGCCAGATAAATGTGGATAACTTTCAAAATTACCCTCAATGTGGCAGCTAGAATCGTTTTTCGAGAGCCTGGGTCAGAGCCAAGGCAGTTTTCATCTCTCCATTTTGTCACATTAATTCGCAGCAAACGGGACTACTAAATTTATAGCTCTCTGACCGCATGTAGCGTTGGTACACTCCATCGATTTGTGAGGATTCCAATTCCTGGAGAGGACACCTATTCGCCCTTTTTTCTCTCTTTCAGAGCAAAAAAAGGTTTTCTTTATTCTTTTATTGACTGGTGCATGGTGCACATGGGCAGACAGATACACACACCAACGTGGTCGTCTCCGCAGAGACTACAAAAGTTTTGCCTTGCTGAACTGAGTGTAAAATTAGGGAATTATACTCGATCTTCATTGTCCAGAGTCAAATGATAAACCGTTGTTGTGGTTCCGTTCTGCACTAGGGCGGGATGGGAAGGGGGCTGTGTCCTCGATGGAAGTAGAAACAGGTGGCGAACAGGTACCTGTTTGTATTGTGCTGGGAGTCCGCGCGACCACGCGTTGGATCTCTGCCTTTTGGGAGGTCAGTAAGGACTGCACGAGGTAACGACAGAGAAAATATCTAGGACTCTCTTTCAGCACCGCTCTGCATCCATCTGAACAAGAGCTCCAAACCGCCGTCGTACCAAGGAATCGGAAACATTTGCCGTTGAATATCCGTGGACAGCTTGGAGGAAAAAAAGGCCAGTGATACTATTTCCCTTCGAAGCCGACAATGGTAAAACTGCAATGTTGTGGAGTCGCAAACAATTATTGCCAGTTTTAGCGAAGCAAAATTTACGAAGTAAATAAGTATATTTTATTTATCCGTAACCATTTTCCACACAAAAATGAGATTTTCTTGAATTGCAGCGCCAACTACCAAGAATTAAAACAAATTGTTTAAGACAAAATATCCATAGTTTTCGTGTAGAATCTGATTATGCAATAAAAAATGGGGGCTCCTATTTGAAATTTTGAAGTTGCCTACCGCCCCACCCCTAGGGGGCTGGGGTAGTGGGCTAATTTTAGCACCAGCAGATGTCCCCCTTGAAAATAATCAACTTTGGATTCTACATATTTTCGCGTGTGAAGCTTATTTTTCGAGTTATTCTGGTTTGTCACCTTAAAATTTACACCCTGTATATTTGTTATTATTTTGTGGTCAACGGAACGTTGCTCATTGTTGTCAAACGCAAGAGTTTCCTATCATTATTTATAAATTCTAAAGTCTTTATGAATAACAGAAACCTCGTTTTGTGGAAGCTCGAATTTCTTTTTTTTTTTAATTGCGTTTTCGAGCCCTATACGATAAATTCGCAATTAAAAAAAAATGTTTACCAAGATGCCTGTGTTTCCCGTTACAAATCAACAATTTTCGACTACACTCCGAATTAAACTCTGACAATTTCAATTTTTATGTTAGTACTGTTTATTTTAGAGTAACAGATGAAAGGATAACCATGTAGAACATAGATGTTCCGTAGGTTACACAGCCCTTTACATATATATTGTCGCTCAGTTTCTACATAGCTCACCACTTCCGATGTCTAGGGAATCTAGCAGTCTGAGTCAACAGATGGAGACGCTTGCAAGACAACAACAATCTGCACGAACAGTTCGACGACGTTTGCAGCAACATGGACTATCAGCTCGGAGACCATGGCTGCGGTCACCCATGGCGCTGCATCACAGACAGGAGCGCCTGCGATGGTGTACTGAATGACGAACCTGGGTGCACGAATGGCAAAACGTCATTTTTTCGGATGAGTCCAGGTTCTGTTTACAGCATCACGACGGCGCATCCGTGTTTAGCCGCATCGCGGTGAACGCACCATGGAAGCGTGTATTCGTCATCGCCATACTGGCGTATCACCCGGCGTGATGGTATGGGGTGCCATTGGTTACACGTCTCGGTCACCTCTTGTTCGCATTGACGGCACTTTGAACAGTGGACGTTACATTTCAGATGTGTTACGACCCGTGGCTGTACCATTCATTCGATCCCTACGAAACCCTACATTTCAGAAGGATACTGCACAACCGCATGTTGCAGGTCCTGTACGGGCCTTTCTGAATACAGAAAATGTTCGACTACTGCCCTGGCCACCACATTCTCCAGATCTCTCATCAACTGAAAACGTCTGGTCAATGGTGGCCGAGCAACTGGCTCGTCACGAGACGCCAGTCACTACTCTTGGGTATCGTGTTGAAGCTGCATGGGCAGCACGCCATCAAAGCTCTGTTCGACTCAATGCCTAGGCGTATCAAGGCCGTTATTACAGCCAGAGGTGGTTGTTCTGGGAACTGATTTCTCAGTATCTATGCACCCTAATTACGTAAAATGTAACCACATGTTAGTTCTAGTATAATATATTTGTCCAATGAATACCCGTTTATCATCTGCATTTCTTCTTGGTGTAGCAATTTTAGTGGCCCGTAGTGTAGTTGACCAAGACTACAGGGAACTACCGTAGTCTACGCTTACTTATGTTCGTCTACCGTAGCCTGTAGTAGATTTACACTTCTACTCTTGGCCCCTTTCCCCCTTCTATAGCTTCCTGTATTTTACCCCGGTAATGCCAGAACGCTCCTAATGAAGCTGCTATGTCAGCAACAGTCTATCTTCGACTGTGAGGAACTGAACACGCATACATCACCATCGATAGCACCTGCCCTGTACAGCATCAGTTTGTCTTCCACTCCTACAGTGAAATCATTTTCAGGTGATGACGGCAGCTGTGTACCAGTAGGAGCGGCGACTTTAGCCCGGAGGAAGTCAGCCACTCACAACTGGGAGACAGACGCCAGCACACCTGCCCGGCGGTCCTCTCGGCCGGATACCACCAACGAAGGTGCGCGCAACCGGATACCTGCACAAATATTGTCTCTGGCCGGCGTTATTTGGGTCACGGCCCCGGAATAAAAGCCGCCAGCGAGTCTAGAAAACACTCGAGGCCGCACCTGCGGCCACTTGGCGAGACAAAGGCTGGCTGGGCGCGCCCGGTCCGCACTGCACGCTAATTGTCTCGCATCGCCTTACACACCCTCACCCTTCCCAGGTAGGCACTTCCGCTCCCGCACCTTGATCCAGCTTACTGCAACACTTTTGTGTGCGTGAAAACCTTTATCAGCTGAACAAATACTCTGAAATTATAAACCAAGCGACTTCCTACACTGCACGGTGGGCTCTGTGATCCACCGCTGTACTCTTCCTGATCGACAGGTACAAAATATTATAAATCTTCTAACACACATATACTGACGGGAAAAATCACAACACCATAAGATAATTAATGTAGACTAATGAAACTTCGGCAATTCATTTGTCTAGGTAAAACATTTAAGTGGTTAACATTGCAAGATCGCAGGTTAACGCAAGTGCGGGATAAGTAATTGCAAATAACAGATGCTGGTGCATTAATAACCGATAAAACCACCAGAATGTTGAACGCAAGCATCTAAACGTGCACACATTATGTTGAACAAGTGCCAGATGTCAGTTTGTGGGATGGAGTTCCACGTGTTGCTTTCCGTCGGTCAATACAGGGACGGTTAACACCGTTCTAGGATGACGCTGGATTTGTCATACGATGATGTCCGATATATGATCGACTGGAGACAGATCTGCTGATCGAGCGGACGAAGGCAACTTGTCGATACCTTTAGAGCATGTCGAGTTACGACACCGGAAAGTGGGCGACGTTGGAAAACATCCCCTGGAATGAAACTTCCTGGCAGGTTAAAACTGTGTGCCCCACCGAGACTCGAACTCGGGACCTTTGCCTTTCGCGGGCAAGTGCTCTACCAACTGAGCTACCCAAACACGACTCACGCCCCGTCCTCACAGCTTTACTTCTGCCAGTACCTCGTCTCCTACCTTCCTACTCTGCAATATCCTTTCTTTCAGGAGTGCTAGTTCTGCAAGGTTCGCAAGAGAACTTCTGTAAAGTTGCTGCTGCGGGACGTAAATTTTTCGAGGTACATATAAAGTCACCTCCATGCTCTAAAGAAGTGCTTTTATTTACGCTGCCAATTGCGTTCGTTAAACAGCGTCAGATGATAACTATCTTAGACCACAATGAGTGCTTTGCTGCACAAGGAAAGATTTTCCGCAGACTGGCAGAAAACCACATGCTCTTAGAACTATTTTCATTAAGAGCAAAGTACTCGGTGAAGTCCGAGTCGCCTACAGATCCGATACTGTACGGCAGATGTAACTGGTAAGGTAAATAGAAGCTACGATGGTGTGCTGGATATACTTTAAAGTGTACATATTTATAATTACTGTAACTTCTTTGTGTGACTAAAAAACTAAATATTCATTCCGAAGCGTTAGGTTTCCAAAATGTTCAGTTTACGATGGTCTGCTCTCTGTATAATTTTGATCCTAAAGTTCTGGAATACATCGTGTAATTTCGTTATAATCCTTCGGATTGTAGAACATTTCTCTTGAATAGCTTCGTTAAGATTTTTATCAATACACATCGCCTAGATCTTCCTTTTCTGAGCTTCCTGCAGTCGTTTTCATGTGGTCATTCCACATTAAACCGCTTTGTACGCATAGTGCCAGATTATTTCATAGATGTGACGGTTTTCAGCGACATTTGTTTATGTTAAGTGTCAACAGCCAATTTCTGCACCAAGCGTCGATCCTCTTCAGATCTACTTGCATTTCGCTACAGTTTTCTATCGTAGCAACTTCTCTATAGGCATCATCACCCGCGAGCTGATTCGTAGAGCTCCTGACGTTATTTAGTGCCTTATTTCTATATATCGTGAACAGTAATGGTGCTAGAAGATGTCTTTGGAGTATGGATTAATTTTCTCCAATGTTCAAGACTTCTTTATGTTAAGAATGACAGTCGGTGTATTATTTGCACTCACAAAGCTGGTGTTTTGTTCTGTATGGACGAATTTCGTTCACTGAACTATAGCACGGTACTGTACGGAATGCTTTCTGGAAATGAAGAAACACGTCATCAACCTGGCCTCCAGTAGCTACTGCCTTCGGAGCACTCTGAGTTTCAGACCATTGTTGTTTGGAAAGTCTATGTTTATTCCAACAGAGAAGATTTTCGATCACTAGAAATGTACGTAAGACGTGTTCCAAAATTCTCCAGCGGACTGAGACAGTCGATGTTGGCTTTGTCCGCTGAGATGAAAACCCAATGGGAGAGCAGGGACCAGGTGTACGGTATCTGCTCGTGTGCCGAAGATAATGGACAGTATTGGCGGCCACGTTATCACAGGCAGCGGCAGACATTTCGGGAACAAAGCGGCCGGCAGCCCGCGCGCCTGCGCTTACTGGCGCCAAGCGCGGCCTTGGCCGTATTTGCGGCGCCGGCGTACAGCTCTTTATCTGATACCACTTATTTCCCTCCTTTAGCGTGTACATACCCAGAGCCGTCTACAGGAGATACTGCGCCTCTAGCAAAACTACCAAATCGGGGCCCCTTCCACTCTCTCCCCCACCTTTATAAAACTACCTTTCTTCAAACCTTTCCTACCCATTACGCTCTGTGGAGCAAAGCGGGACGGAACACGCTATCTGGAAAAATCAGTGGTGGCAGAACAAGCGTTAGAAATTCGACACGAAGTTCCACACGTCGAAATGTCTGTCACTATAAGGACGAAAGGATTTTGGGTATTGTTATAAAAGAAACCATGGAAATAATATCTGAATAAGTAATCAATAAGGACAGTGGTTTGCAGCTGAATACAGCCTGGGACCCGGCCAACGCAAGGTTGAAGTTGTCGCGACGGTCGTGGGACGAAAACATTGCTATACTTGGTGAGGAAGAGCGCACCAGTGACGTCACAGGCACTAGCACGGCTATGTAACTGCGACGCCAGGGCGGAAAGGCAGTCATTGACAATGGCCGAACAGAGCTCGGTGGAAAGCTGGTGAGAATTTAACAAAGCGAAGCGGCTGTAAGCCTGAGAAAATTTTAGTACTTCATATCACTGCGAGACCATGCGTTCACACATTTACTGCGGAAATTTAGCAAATTTCATGATTTTATGACTTTTGAGTGGGTTTCATTTACATGAAGCACAGTGAAACAGACAGTCAAGTGACATTTGATACCAGAAGTACATGGATTAAACGTTTAACACTATGATTAGCAAAGCAGCGTAAGCGTTTCGATACGTAACTGTGGAGCAACGGAAGTAGTGGTTGGAGGGGCAACTAATTACGCATCTCCTACATCTGTTTTGCTTGCTTCCTCCTCCGTCGCCTCTAGCTCCAGTAGACAGTCGGAGAAATCGGAATTCTTTGGTCAAATAGCATAATTATTCGTTTCAGACCGTACCGTAGTGAAGTACCGGCAACTCCATTGTTGAAGATGAGCAAGCTGTGTAGATCATGTTCGTGACGTCTGTTCGGTCGTAGCCGTTTCTTTATCATATTACTTGGACGAAATGACGCTGTATAAATGACTGTGACGACGAAGTGGATTTACAGTTGCGCGACGAGGTCAACGCTTCTTCTCGCAAGCAGAAGGCAGGAACTTGAGGGGTACCTCTCCGAGATAATTCTTAAACTATAATTCTGTCTTTCTTATTTTTCTGGGTTACAAATTTTTATGTTGTGGACTTCCACAATGTTTCGAATCATGTTTATGGTAAAAAAAAAAACACCAGAGTTGTAAATTCTTTATTGACCGAAGCCTTGTGCGACAGAAGTCGCTATTTAGTACCACGGTTTCGGGGTCTTAGCTCCATCATCCGGTCTACCTGAAATCTAGCAGTAGTAGTAATATGATAGATGATTGCCTACCAGTAATTTGCATTTGGACATGTTGTTCTACTAATGCTAGATATCAAATATACTAGATACCCAGAAATCCTGGTAGGGTGTAGCGTCTTGCTCCTTGCTTCGTCCTCTCTGTGTTATTTTGATTACAAAGTATCAGACCTCTTTACTTCATGGTCACCAATTTTGATGTTAAATCATTCTGTCATTTCTGCTTTTCGTCATTACGTAAGTGTCCTCGGTTTCTTCTTAATTCACATTCTGTACTCATTAGACTGTTCGTCGTTCAACAGGTCATGTAATTCTTCTTCTCTTTCACTGAGGATAACAATGTCATTAACAAATGTTATCATTCATGTAATTCCACTCCTAATATTAATCCCAGTCTTCAACTATTCTTTAAGTTTGGTAATTGCTTCTTGGATATACAGATTCAACAGTAGGGGCGAAAGAATATATCCCTATCTTCAATCGTTTCAATCACAGCACTTAGAATTTGGTCTTCCATTCACATTGTTTCCCCTTAGTTTTCGAATATTTATGCTAGGAACTACGTAACAGGAAAATATGTGTGACAAGAATTCACGTGCGGAAAACAAAATTCGGTAATTTGATGATGAGTCCTACTGTGATAAGTCAACGTCAGAATGAGCCGACTTTATACGGCTGGTAGGAGACAGTGAATTCACAGGCTTGACTGAACTCTTCACACAGCAGCGCGAGGATATAGTGACAAAGTGACGTTGAAGGCGTGTTGTCGCAGTGCTAGTTCATGAGATACCAGTACTAAACTATGGTGAAATTCCTGTCTTACGGAACTAGCAGCAAAGGTTACACAACTTCACTCCTGCTCGCAGCCCGGTTCCAACTCGTAGTTCGTTTTTTCCGTACGTAAAACCCTACAGAGCTGACATCCGCCGAACAAATTTTCAGGATGTCATTGAATGAGATTCTAAACAAATAGGTACATATCTTTGTTATCTGAGTAACATGAGAGCCAGTGAATAATACAGTATCCTGAGGATGGCAACAAAATGTTGCATTGTGTAGTGATGAGAGTAATTATTAAGTCGTTTAAAGATAGCATTTCGGTTGAAAATATTGGTACATGAAACTAGCTAAAGATCCCGAAGAGTGCTGGTCGAGATGGTGTAGTAACATAAAAAGTCGACGAAAAATGGCGTATGCGTTGAGGTGTTTCTTACTAACGTTCAAAAACCCCCGATGCGACGTAGATGACGCTGAGACATGCAACTTTATATAAGACACATGGAGTCGGAAATGCCAAGAAATACCCCAAACGTGGATAGCAAAATGGTTCAAATGGCTCTGAGCACTATGGGACTCAACTGCTGTGGTCATTAGTCCCCTAGAACTTAGAACTACTTAAACCTAACTAACCTAAGGACATCACACACATCCATGCCGGAGGCAGGATTCGAACTTGCGACCGTAGCAGTCGCACGGTTCCGGACTGCGCGCCTAGAACCGCGAGACCACCGAAGCCGGCTGGATAGCAAATGTTGAACGTTTGACGTCACCAGATGACGTATGTACCTCGCCGCACGAAGCCCACGAAAAAGACAGGCCGCGGCGCCTACGTCACAGCACGTGACAGTGCACGTCTTACGAATGTCAGCAATCGTCTCCGGAGGGTAGCGATAACTGTTTCAGGCGAGTTTAATAATTCTTGACCGCACGTTTAAATGCTGCAAGCTCTTGACAGCACACAGAAAAAGTGAAGATATTTAGTGGGTACCTTTCCAATTACATACTGATTTCCCATGGGCCCTACACGGACAAGCCGACAAGAGCGATAAGATCGTTGCACGGCCCGTATTTCTCGTGGGCCACGCTCGCAGCACGTGCAGCGGTTGAGCGTATCGCTCTATCGCGTCTCATTGTCCCAACTCAAGTCAAGTATTCAGTCGGTGTGCGCGATTTTAGCGCGTGGGGCTCAGGATTCGAGTCTTGCGTCTGGCAGGCAATTTGTTTTTCATTGCTTTAGACAATTAGGTGTTCACCTTTGAGGTAAGATTTATTATTTTATTTTCTGTCTCACAGTCGCAAATGGTTTATTGTAAACTACAGCACAACAGAATCCTACTGTATTGGGCCACCAACTAAATCCGTATAAGCTTCCGAACTGCGTCGCTGCCAGTAAATGACCAATGTTTTCTTTACTCCATATTGTCTGTAAACTAAAGAAAAGAAGGGAGAAAAGGAAAGAAACACAAAATAAGAAGAGTTTTCATCTGATTACAGCGAGGACAATAATTTTGTAACTTCTGGGCTTATAACAGACCACATTTACAAAAAGTGTTCAAAATTTGCACCGGTTGGTCGAAAGCAACTATTTCATCACTCCATGGTGTCTTTGCGCCCAACCCCAACAAGCACAACAGCTACACGTCCGGCGAGATGTGCGTCTGATGACGTCTCATGTTCAATATTTGTCATCCACTTTTTGAGTATTTCCTGACATTTGCGACCCCTGCCTTACATTAAACTACTTGTCTCACGCTCATCTACCTCACTGCGTAGATTTTTAAACATTAATAAGAATCACTTTATATAATACAGCAAAATGAAGCTGTTGTAAGTCAGTAGCCTTTACATGAGTGTGTGTCATCTTAAGTATAAACCAGGGAATTTGAACTGACAGCCTAAATTTGCTACTGATCTCAAAGCCACACCACTTACATGAAACTGAAAAGAGTGCTGTGTGTTTGAAAACCGATCTCATTCATAAGCAAATAATTAAGCAAATAAATAATTATACGCTTAGTATACTTGGTCAGTGCGAATTGTTTGAAAAACGCAACTGTATAAAAAGATTAAATGAAACAAGTTACGACTGTGAAAGGAACATGTGACCACTGGAGGTACTTTATTTTACTTATGTTATGTTTACCGTTAAATACACGTTTAATTTTTTGTCAAAAGGAACCCAAAACCATGTTCTGAAATAGTGTTTTGTTTCTCCACTACGCAGTAACGCAAGGTCCTTCAAAAAATCGTAACACAACACACACACAAATGACATATTAACAAATGTATATCCACCTGATGATAGAGGTTCAAACCCTTGAGACGCGTCGTGGAGATAAATAAACAGTGACGTAATAAGAATGTTTTTCTTTCATTTAATGTCAATACCAGTCACGGTAAAGCCTAACCCAAAATGTTCGCATTTCCAGAACTTTTATATCAACCTGTATAAAAAGTTACCTGAAACACACGAAAATTTCTGCACTGACAGATGGCCCTGTTAAAATAAAGAGACTGACATAACGTACACGACGCAAAGGAGACGAAACGACCACGTATTGTGAATAACACCTGCAAAATGAAGTCTGGCAGAAACAGTAACACAGACTCCGCAAAAACTAAAAAATACTGCTAAAACGTAACTGCAGGTGGTCCAGGGAACTTGGGTTCATAATCTTGACACAGAATGCCAATAAAACGTATGATTCAACCTTTAAGTTGTGAAGTTTCACATAAGTAGGAACTTATAAAGGAAAACAATCATAGAGTCTAATATTAAAAATTCATTTAATCCAATAACTTCCATAGTAAAGTAAATTAACTTAGGAGATAAATCAATGGAACAGTTCTCAAAAATTCCACTGTCACGAGGTGAAGTGGACCAACAATGAAAGTCTGCAAAAATAAACTTTTTACCTCATCAAATAATGCCTTAGTCTTCATTTCAAAACCTTTTTTATGTCCATATGCTATCCAACAATTGTTCTGAGTCATCATCCCACCTCGTAATAATTTGCAACTCACATAGTTCCAAAAACGCGTCCATGCAATACACGGTACACTAAACGAAAAAATCCGGATGCTGCCCACCGCAGCTATCCACTACTGGCTGTCAAAGATTTTACGACACCTCAGTGCTCCCATCGCAGACACAGATACTGTTGCCTAACAACTCTTTCTCTGACCACAATTCTTCAAATATATCATTTTTGTTTACAAATATTAACACATCCAATAACGTCATCAAAAAATAGCCATCTTACACTGTTATCAATGCGAACTGATTTGAAAATCACAGTGCTTCAAGGGGCATGGTCCAAGTGGATGCAGTATGCCGTCACCTTCCTCCGAACTTAGAAATGACGTAACCATCCAAGAGGATCCTAGGGTGCAATATGGACAGCGAATCACGGCGTAGTTTGGTACTGCAAATCATTCCCAGATGAGAAAGATGCGGGCAGTGACAGAAAAATTCCAAGGACTGATTGATGATCGAACTCATATGGTTTTGTTTGAGGGGGTCGATACTTGAAGTTTTTTTCAGTATGCCTGTATTATTTGCTTAACATCTACATCTACATACATACTCCGCAATCCACCATACGGTGCGTGGCGGAGGGTACCTCGTACCACAACTAGCACCTTCTCTGCCTGTTCCACTCCCAAACAGAACGAGGGAAAAATGACTGGCTATATGCCTCTGTACGAGCCCTAATCTCTCTTATCTTATCTTTGAGGTCTTTCCGCGAAATGTAAGTTGGCGACAATAAAATTGTACTGCAGTCAGCCTCAAATGCTGGTTCTCTAAATTTCCTCAGAAGCGATTCACGAAAAGAATGCCTCCTTTCCTGCAGAGACTCCCACCCGACTTCCTGAAGCATTTCCTTAACACTCGCGTGATGATCAAACCTACCAGTAACAAATCTAGCAGCCCGCCTCTAAATTGCTTCTATGTCCTCCCATAATCCGACCTGATAGGGATCCCAAACGCTAGAGCAGTACTCAAGAATAGGCCGTATTAGTGTTTTATAAGCGGTATCCTTTACAGATGAACCACATCTTCCCAAAATCCTACCAATGAACCGAAGACGACTATCCGCCTCCCCCCTTCCCCACAACTGTCATTACATGCTTGTCCCATTTCATATCACTCTGCAATGTCACACCCAAATATTTAATCGACGTGACTGTGTCAAGCGCTACACTACTATGGACTATTCAAACATTACAGGATTCTTTTTCCTATTCATCTGCACTAATTTACATTTATCTACATTTAGAGTTAGCTGCCATTCTTTACACCAATCACAAATCCTGTCCAAGTTATCTTGTATCCTCCTACAGTCACTCTAAGACGACGCCTTCCCGTACACCACAGCATCATCAGCAAACAGCCTCACATTGCTATCTACCCTATCCAAAAGATCATTTATGTAGATAGAAAACAACAGCGGACCTACCACAGTTCCCTGGGGCACTCCAGATGATACCCTCACCTCCGATGAACTACAACATCGATGCTTACGTAAAAAGTAGCTATTTGATCAGGAGCTTAATGTCACTGAGTACAGACAATAAGAAATATTCATTATGACCAGAGTTTACACCTAAGTGAATACCAGTTTTACAGGAGAGCTCGTTTAAGCTAGTGCCATGACATTGAGCTTATGGAGAGGGCAGAGAGCTGCTCCAGCACAGGCCGCGCGCCTTCCGCCGCGTCACCTCTTATCGTGGCTGAGGCTGTGGGAAGATAAAGGCGGGCGGGCGGACGCCTTGTGTAAACAACTGCGGCCACGTGCCTTTCTCGGGCGTCTCGCATGTGTCCCAGGAAAACATCTCTGCCCGCCTCATTTACGAACTACAGGTGATACTCGAGATGCTTTCATGCGTCCTCACTGTAGTATAAAGCTTCCATAAGTTAATGAAATGTTATGAAAACAAGTCAAAACAATCAGTGAAACTCATGACAGAAAATGAGAATGCAGTATGTCAGAAGCACGTATAGAAGACAAACCAGAGGACACTAAAGAATATGGTCACTGCTCCAGACGGAAGGACGACAAAAGACTAATCCAGTTTCATAAAACTATACCTTCTTCATGAATGAAGTTAGGAACGACGGGCGAATTTCAACTTACTATAATATAATAAAATAATGAAATAAATGATAATAAAATGTTGAAATGCGTGGCTTTTTCAGATGTATTGTATTAATGAGATTAATTTTTCGGCATGAATGAGAAGCACAATAAGCTGAGCTAGGCCTGGAAATAAGTTCCTATTAGTTCATATTATTTTGCAGGGGAGAAGTAGTTTCTTTCTCCGTTGTAGATTTGTGCTTACCCTTCTTTATAACGGCAACGGGATTGCCGCAATTGATACACCGGTTCCTGTGAGATCACCGAAGTTAAGTGCTGTTGGGCGTGGACGGCACTTAGATGGGTGACCATCCCGGCCGCCATGCGCTGTTGCCATTGTTCGGGGTGCACTCAGCCTCGTGATGCCAATTGAGGAGCTACTCGGCCGAATAATAGCGGCTCCGGTCAACGAAAACCATTTTAACGACCGGGAGAGCGGTGTGCTGACCACACGCTCCTACTATCCGCACCCTCTTCTGAGGATGATACGGCGGTCGAATGGTCCCCATGGGACACTCGTGGCCTGAAGACGGAGTGCTTCTTTATAATGCTACGTTTGGTCGCCGTGTTCACCTTCGTAGTCTTAACTGTGATCCCATTGAGCTTATCGGATCTTCGTAATTTTCCAAAGTACACAGGTGGGCTTCAGTTCTTGTAATTATTGTACTATTTGAAATAACAATTCACACGACCTTTCTGTTAATAAAACAATACTGTTTTTTTTTTCAAAACGGTGCACATATGAAATACGTACTCCTCACTTATTCATAGCTACCCCAAATTGGCAATCTACAATTACTCGTTAAAAATGGCGTGCTTCTCATTCGTTCACTAGCTGAGAGCGAATCCTTCCTTTCTACTAGTGGTACAAGAAAAACTTCTCTGTTTTTTAACAACTGAAAATCAAAAATACGTGACGGTAGGCATAGGCTCTACGCTGGGATACCGCTTCATTTTTTCTCTTTGCCTTTAAAGAAGACGAAAACATAAAAGAAATGCAAAAGGTTATTGGAGCTAAAAGTGTACCTCGAGGCCAGTATTAAAAGGTCGGTACATGTGGTTGCCGTCAGAGGCTTGGCACACACAGGTCGTTCATTAACCAGTGCGTGTCGAATAGAGGTGGTAAAAACACACCAACGAATGGCGTTTTGCGTTCTCCGTTTCAGCAGGAGCCATTCAGTTACAATTACGCGATATGATTTTGGCCCAGAGTACACTGCTCCATCTCCTGCAGCGTACGAATCTCATATTGAACCATTGGCTTCCAGGATCGCATGATCCCAAGGTATGTGACTTTTTTATTGTGGAGGTTTGTAATAACTTTATCTATGAACCTTCCCTTACAAAAAATTTGGGTGAACTGCGAAACAACATAGCGGCATCGGTGAGTTTAGCAACTCCTTAGAAGCTCGGAAATACATGGGACGGGTTTGACTACAGTGTCGATGTTTGCCGTGCATCTGGTGCATGGCACACTGAACATTAGTGGAAGGTACATGAAAACTTGCTCTAAATGTAGTTGTGAAGAGTAACTCGACATCCTATGTACACACATGTAAAATATATGGGGTGAGTCAGCTGCCCCTACCGATGTCGTTAAATGCAGCCCGCAATGTTATATCTGGCCCTCATAAACAACGAGTATGATTTTCATATCCTATCCATCACTATGCGCAAACTATTAGTATTATAGAAAAAAATGAACATCAGCTTTTTAGAAGAAATTTAATGTAGTTAAATTTTGTACTGTTACACGTTTCCGCTAGAGGCCGTAGTTCTCAATTTATTCAAGAAAGACTTACAAAAGTGATCTTCAATCGCACCTCCACCCCCATACTCAGCTCCGACAGGTCAAGATTTCTAGTATGCTGTTCACTGCTCTCTCTCCTACCACTGTACAAATATTTGCGACTACGCGATTTATTTCCTACTTTCCACCTTTTTTGGTCTTTATTGACTGAGCTTACCAAGCCACCGGCTTAGTCGAGAACTTGCAAATGGTAGAACTGACATTTGTGTAAATCTTACCCAACAATTTTGTGAATTTAGAAGCATAAAATAAACAGTTACATCGTTATATTCGTGGGGCCTTCTGGCAGCGAAACTACTGTGCCTGTAAAGGTCAAATGTGGATAGAATTGTCTACGTAATTAGTTATTGTTAACCTTTACAAAATTCGTTTTTTCTCATTGCCCTTATGGGCATGTTTAAATTAATAATGTTAACGAAGTAACAGACTATGGTGGTGACGTAATATGCAATCAACAGAAACCAAAAAATTTAGAATATCGGGAAAAGTTCGTGTAGCCGAAAATTCTTGTTCAGTGGTAAGATGGAATGCCCCGAACGACGTGCTAGATATCCTCACTGGTGAGGGGTGAGCGTGGGATGGAGGTGCATTTGAAAGTAATTTTTATACTTGTTTCTTGAATAACTCGAAAACCATGGCCTCCAGCGAAAACATATAACAGTACAAAACTTAACAACATTAAATGTCCTACAAAAAGGTTCTACTTATTTTTTTCTGTAGGACTAATAGCGCCTAGCGAGCGAGAGAATATGAAAATTTCACACGCGTTTTATGAAGGCCATCTATAATATTGTGGGTTATATAAAACAGCAAAATCACCCTGTAAGATCTCGTAAATTCTGATGATTCTACATTTAAAAAAAAATGCAGTCCAACGCATAGGTGAAACTGTACGCCTAATTTCTCTCTACGTACATGTAGCAAATATACTCATTTGAAATGTTATGCAACGTTTTGAAACGTTCTGAGAAACAATCTGTCAGAACAAAATTGAGGCAATAAAACAGTTCACGTGTCTACTGTCCTTAGTCAAGAAGACCTAATGTATTCAAGAAATAAAAAACACTATTGCAGTTGATAAGTAAACCTCTGACAGGAAGATACGGCTAATTTGAATCTTGAACTGAGAAAAGAATTAAATGAATTGAATAACGTTATAGAAGATTTGATGGTGGAGAGAAAAGAAGGCTAGGACAGGAGTACATCCCAGAGAATGACACACGGTGGTAGGGTGAAGAATGGTTATATACTGATAAAAAAGAAATAACAAATGACAGAAGAAAATTTGAGAACCAGTATTATGTAGGGACTTGTTTAATCGATGGAAAAATGACTAATAATGTTGAAACGAGGTACGGAATGAGCAACACAAAGATACGAAAAATTATCTAATTAGTAGCTGTAGCACACCAACGTATCTCAGTTGACTGTACGCTATTTGCTGTTCGAGATTTCATTCATTGCCGTTATTCTATCTTCCACACTTCTCTTATCAAACGACAAACAAATCATCACAAAATGTGGTATTATCTTTTCCTCAATTTTCTGATACTGGATTCCTTGTCAGAGACAATAAGATAGAGGTATCAATATTGATTCACATACGTGGTGGGATAGCGCAGTCACCGATAAAAACCAAAACTCATAGAAAAGTGAGTAGTAATTATCTGCGAAATCATGTAGGGAAGGTCAGTAGCACTACTTGCTTCAGAATGAAAAAGGGAAAACGGATAGAAAACCCTGCTCCGAAAACAAATGCGTCGAAATTTTTAAGGGAAAATAAAATTTCAAACTGCTGCTGTTTTGATGCTGATGATAAATATGTTAAGTAGAGACATGTTTTGTGATGATTTTACTTATCTGCACAACTGGAACAAGTCTCTATATTTGCAACAGTTGTTCATAGAGGCGTCCTCAATTTTCTACGCAGGCATGACTTTGTCGCAGAACGTTATGTATTTCGCGTCTGAACAGCCCAAGTGTTCGTGGAACAGTGTCAAAGGCGGCGAGAATTCTTGATAGGATATCCTTATCAGTCTCGGTATCTGTCCTGCGCGAAAGAATCTTCACACTGGCGGTATAGCCACATATGGGAAAAATTTTTTTCACCTGATCCCAAAAGCAAGAATCATATGAACTCAAGTAAATGAGCTAGGTTGGGAAAAGTAGTGCTCAACCGATCGAATCTTCAGGGAACGTCTAACGCATTTGAAAACGAACGAGATGTGGAAGATGGGATGGAACTCCATACTCACAGATATATATAGATGCACGATGATCGTGTATGTATACTCCAAATCTCTCTCTCCCTTATCTAGTTCTGTTGATGATTAAAGTTTACGGCAGTTGGACGAGTGAAAGGGGTTTGTTGCGTCAGATACATATGCGTATTAAACTGAACCGCATGTCGAAACCATCCTGCATACTGCCTCCTGTTTTCATAAGGAACTATTTTTAATGACTGTTATGAAGTGGTAAGAATCACTCAAATTAATCACAATGTATTTATTCACATGTAGCCGGCCGTGGTAGCCGAGCGGTTCTAGGCGCTTCAGTCTGGACCACTACGGTCGCAGGTTCGAAGCCTGCTTCGGGCATGGATGTGTGTGACGTCCTTAGGTTAGTTAGGTTTAAGTAGTTCTAATTTCTAGGGGTCTGATGACCTCGGAAGTTAAGTCCTATAGTCCTCAGAGCCATTTATTCAAATGTACCAAGCTTATGGTCCCCCATCGGTCTCTGTCAGACCAACATTACTCCTCCCGCTTACCGACATAAATCAGTTTCTTTCAATTTTTTTACGGCTCGAGTATTACAGTTCTTTAGGCAATTCATTTGAAATTGTTCAAGACTGCTCCCGATATTCTTATACATAGTCGCCCAAGAAATTAATTTGGCATGGCATACACGTACCACTGTGCGATCTTGAAACTGCTCAAAACTTCCGACTCTGCTGGCCATGAATATTCAATTACGAACACGACTCAACTACGTCTCCCTGTTACTTAAAAACGGGCATACATTGAAATTAAACTTTTACCCTCGCTTCTGGGCTGTAGCTCGGCCATCACCCAGGATACCAAACACCATCTCCTCATTGCAAAGTCTCAAAAGCGTGCAGGCTACCTGGGTTTCTCTGACCACTGACGCGTAACTGTAGGTTACAGAACCTTCTAGGTCAACAGCGACATCACAGCCACCGGAAATGAGCTCACATGATATCTTGCGAACCATAGATGAAGGGTATCAGACGGATGCCATATTCCTTGAATTTCTGAAAGCGTTTGACACGGTGCCCCACTCCAGACTCCTAAGGTACGAGCATATGGGATTGGTTCCAAAATATGTGAGTGGCTCGAAGAGTTCTTAAGTAATAGAACCCAGTACGTTGTTCTCGATGGTGAGTGTTCATCGGAGGTGATGGTATCATATGGAGTGCCCCGGGCAAGTGTGGTAGGTCCGCTGTTGTTTTCTGTCTACATAAATGATCTTTTGGATAGGGTGGATAGCAATGTGCGGCTGTTTGCTGATGATGCTATGGTGTACGGGAAGGTGTCGTCGTTGAGTGACTGTAGGAGGATACAAGATGACTTGGACAGGATTTGTGATTGGTGTAAAGAATGGCAGCTAACTCTAAATATAAATAAATGTAAATTAATGCAGATGAATAGGAAAAAGAATCCCGTAATGTTTGAATACTCCATTAGTAGTGTAGCGCTTGACATAGTCACGTCGATTAAATATTTGGGCGTAACATTGCAGAGCGAGATGAAGTGGGACAAGCATGTAATGGCAGTTGTGGGGAAGAGGGGAGGCGGATAGTCGTCTTCGGTTCATTGGTAGAGTTTTGGGAAGATGTGGTTCATCTGTAAAGGAGACCGCTTATAAAGCACAAATACGACCTATTCTTGAGTACTGCTCGAGCGTTTGGGATCCCTATCAGGTCGGATTGAGGGAGGACATAGAAGCAATTCAGAGGTGGGCCGCTAGATTTGTTACTGGTAGGTTTGATCATCACACGAGTGTTATGGAAATGCTTCAGGAACACGGGTGGGAGTCTCTGGAGGATAGGAGGCGTTATTTTCGTGAATCGCTACTGAGGAAATTAAGGAACCAGCATTTGAGGCTGACTGCAGTACAGTTTTAGTGCCACCATCTTATATTTCGCGGAAAGACCACAAAGATAAGATAGGAGAGATTAGGACTCGTACAGAGGCGTATAGGCGGTCATTTTTCCCTCCTTCTGTTGGGGAGTGGAATAGGGAGAGAAGACGCTAGTTGTGGTAGGAGGTACCCTCCGCCACGCACAGTATGGTGGATTGCGGAGTATGTGTTTAGATGTAGATGTAGAATGAGCTCTCACTATCCATCCTTCGTAAGCGTATCGATACTGGCGTCTTTACAGTAAAGCTCTCAGAAATAAAGTGTACACTGGTGCAGCCGAAATGGCAGGAAGCAGACACACACGTGCTAACCCACCACTGCCTAAGCCCGACCACACATTACCTGTTACTCTATGTCGATGGTTCTTCACAGATATATCGCTATGGTTCTGAGCGTTCTCTGCGTGGCCTCTGCCACTGAAAAGCATTGCGTCTCTGATGAAGCAAGCAGGTAAAGGTACGTTCGCAGGGAAGTGTATGTCGGCCATACAGTGCTGCAACAAAGATTGGCTTAACATGAAGCGAGATTTGCAGTCACCAGTAGCTAGAGCTTATAATCTTGTCAGTGACACCGGCTGTTCGCTTATTACTTTCTAAACAGTACAGTAAGAGGTTCTACAAAAATTATTACGAATCAAAGCTGGTCAAAATATTTGCATACACGAATAGCTACCATGAGTGCTTAAGTAAAGTAGCGCACACACTGGATGTAAAATCTTTTATTACAAACGTTCGATTACAATACATGATGCCGTTACGGCTGCCATAAACAGAATAGTCAGTTCTTTGCCCTGCTGAGCTCTTCCCGCAGCCACCGTGTGACGTTACGTCGGTCAAACAAAGTGGATGCTCTTACTAGCCTACGACAACGTAAAGCATATCTTTGAGCAAGTAGGTACATTTCAACTACTTGTTATATTTAAAAGAAGGCTATGACTGGTACTGTCGCAACCTGCAGGGGAGTGCGTAAGTTTGTCCTTGGTCGTTATATAACGTTACCTCTTCTGCTTGACCGTTCGAACATATGAACACTCATGGACATTTGGTGTGCTCATGATTTATGTTACGTTGAGGCTTGACCCACTACAACCTGTAAGTTGCCCTGTCCGTACAAGAAAATCTTGCCAGCTATTTATGTGAATTGGTGCAGCGCCACTAGAGCTGTTCAACAGTGAACTTCACCTAATAAACACAGACAGCAGTTTTACGGACCTTTAGATTATGACAAACCATTCCAGTGAAAACATGACGCCATCTGAGTGGATAAGTGGAGTATATGTCTACATGATGATCAGGTTTTCCTACCCTACATTCTTAGTAAATAGGGTATAATAAAGTCCACCTCTGTACATGATGGTCAACATGTGTGATTGCCATGAGGAGGAGCCAAGTTAATTTTTCCTTGATTGGGGGAGGGGTGCAAATTAAGGGTCTGTGGAAATGAATATTAGCGGCTTCGAAGTCTGGGAAGCTGAGAAAAACCTCGGCAGCAGTGTGCTCACCCCACGCCCCTCCATACGGCATACGAATGTCGAGAGTGGCAGTAGGTGACACGGCGACCGGTCGGCACTGAATGGACCTTCAGAGTCAGAACGCGGACTGTCCCCACCAAATCAGTTCACTGCAGTACAAATAATAAGTTGTCAAGTCCTCGGATCTCCTAGAACCGAGGTCCAGGAACACCGTCTTTGGTTAATAATCAAAACGTCAGAGGAGCGGACGGAGGTGCAGGGTACTCTCTCTTGCCCTTGGAGTGGGAAAATGCCCCTAGAGGCGGAAGAAGCAGCAATGATCAACGGCATGAGAATGCAGAAGACAATGGAAACTACAGCATTAAAAAAATGTAACGTGTGTCCATAGGACATGTAGCTTGCAATTGAAAAGTATCATGATGACCTTTACGTAGGCGAAAGATTCCGGATTAGTCCCCCATTCTGATTTACGGGAGGAGGCTACCAAGGGGGAGGTGACCACGAGAAAAATATCGAATAACCAACGAATCTCAGAAGAATTCACGTGGCAGTAAACCTAAAAAGCTGAAAAGGGGAATATACAGGCTCAATTTAGATACAGTGGAGTAGATTGAAGTGAAATAGAAAGAAGAGAAGGATTTTTGGTCAGACTAGCATAGGGTAATATCAACAGAAGCAGAAAATGGTATAGTAGCAGTGGGATTCGTCATGAGTAGGGAGGTACGGCAAAAAATGAGTTACTGCTCTTGTCGGAACCGACAGCAAACCATCACCGACCTCGATAGTTCACGTACTGGGAATAAGAGAGGAGAAGGACAAATATAGGTCTGCAATAAATTTGAGATATTAATAGCGAATACTCTGATAAAGAATCACAAGAGGAGGACGAATACATGGAAAACGCCGGGAGATACGGAAAGATTTCAGTTAGATTACATAATAGTCAGAGATTATAAAATCGGGTAATGGATTTTAAGGCACACCCAGTAGCAGATATAGACTCAGATCACAATTTAGTAGTGATGAAGAGTAGGCTGAAGTTTAAGAGGTTAGTCAGGAAGAATCAGAGCGCAAAGAAGTGGGAGACGGAAGTATTAAGGAAAGAAGATACACGCTTTAAGTTCTCTGCGGAAATGGATAGCTCTTTAGGCAGTTCAGTTGAAAAGGAATGGATATGTCTAAAAACGGCAATTACAGAAGCAAGAAGGAAAAACATAGATAAAAGGAAGGTAACTGCGAAGAAACTCGGGGTAACAGAAGAAATAATTCAATTGATTGACGTAAGAAGCAAGTACAAAAACGTTCAGGGAAATTCAGGAATACTTAAGAATGAAATAAATCGGAAGTGCAGGGAAATTAGGGAGAAATAGCTGCATTAAAATGTGAAGAAATCGAAAAGCAAACGATTGTCGGTGGGTTGACTAATCCCGTAGAAAAGTCAAAGCAACCTTGGGTGAGCTTAAAAAGCAATGATAGTAATATGATGAATGCAATGGGAATTAAATTGTTAAATGCAGAGGGAGAGTCGATAGGTGGTAAGAGTACACTGAGGCCTCAATAAGGGAAAAGACTTATCTGGCAGCGTAATTGAAGGAGAAACACGAGTCGATATAGAAGAGATAGGAGGTCTAGTATTAGAATCAGACTTTAAAAGAGCTTTTGAAGACTTAAGATTTAATAATGCAGAAGTGATAGATAACATTCCATTGGAATTTTTAAAATCGTTGGGGGAAATATAAACAAAACGAGCATTCACGTTGGTGTGTAGAATATATGAGACTGGCGAAACAACACCAGACTTTGGGAAAAAATATCACTTTCACAACTCCGAAGATTGAAGAAGCCGATAGTTGGGAGGATTATCGCACAATCAGCTTAAGGGTTCATGGATACAAGTTGTTGACAAGCATACTATACAGAAGAAGGGAAAAGAAAACCGAGGATGTCTTAGATGATGATTGGTTTGGCTTCAGGAAAGGTAATGTCAAGAGCAAGGCAACTCTGACATGGCGGTTGATAGTGGAAGCAATACGTAAAGTCAAGACACGTTCATAGGCTTCGTAGACCTGGAAGGAGCGTTCGACAATATCAAATTATGTAAGATGTTTGAAAGTACGGGAAAAATAGGGGTAAGCTAAAGATAAAAACGGGTAACATAAAATATGAACAAGAGCCAAGAACGAAAGATAAAAGTGGAAGACGAAGAACGAAGTACTAGGATTCCAAAGGTTGTAAGGCATGGTTGTAGTCTTTCGCCCCTACTATTGAATCTGTGCACCGAATAAGCAATGAAGGAAATAAAAGAACAGTTCAACAGTGGAATTAAAATTCAAGGTGAAAGGATATCATTGATAAGATTCGGTGATATTGCTATTCTCAGTGAAAGTGAAGAAGAATTACATTATATGTTGAACGTAGTGGACAGTCTAATGTGTACAGAATATGAATTGAGAGTAAATCGAAGAAAAACGAAAGTAAGGAGAAGTAGCAGAAATAAGAACAGGGAGAAACTTAACATCAGGATTGATAGTCACGAAGCAGACGAAGTTAAGAAATTCTGCTACCTAGGCATCAAAATAAACTATGATGGAAGGAGCAAGGTGGAAATCAAAAGCAGACTAGCACTGGCAAACCATGACATTCTTAGCCAAGATAAGTCTACTAATATGAAACATAGGCCTTAATTTGATGAAGAAAATTCTGAGAACGTACGTTTGGACTACTGCATTTTATCGTAGCAAAACGTGGACTGTAGGAGAATCGGAAAAGAAGAAAGTAGAAGCATTTTTGATGTTATGTGAATGCAGGCTTTCCCGTTGCACACTGCTGATGAAATCTTCTCGGGCTTCCATCCGGGTAACAGCGTCGAAAATCAGGATTTTCGACGCAGCTGCCCGGATGGAAGCCCGAAAAGATTTCATCAGCATTTCTGCAGAAGAATGTTGGAAATATGGTGGACTGATAAGGTACGGAAAGAGGAGGTTCTGCGAGAACTGTCGAGGAAACGAATACACGGAAAACACTGACTAGAAGAAGGGACAGGATGGTTGGACAACTGTTAAGACCACACGGAATAATTTCTATTGTACTAGAAGGAGCTGCAGAGAGTAAAAACAGTACATTCAAACAAACAAAAAATGACGACATAGGTTGCAAGTAAATAAAATGAAATGATCGTATGGCAGTCGGGGAAGTTCGACCGCCGTTTTGCAACTCCTTTTTAGGTGACGCCACATCGATGACTTGAGAGTCAATGATGGTGAAAATGATGATGTACACACAGCACCCAGTCCCGTGCCGGGAATCGAATTCGGGCCACCTGCGTGGTGCTACTCTGAGATGAAGGAATTTGTGGTTGGCCGCATCAAACCAGTCAGAAAATTGATAAATAAACAAAAAAAGGTTCCCTTATTCCACTGAGAGAGAAATTCGACTTCATAGGTTTGGAATCTGACGTTATCGGGTCAGAACATTATTTCTAATTGATACTACTGTCCCGCTCCATCGTCTTTGGAAGCGTGGAAGCTTGTCCGATTGCTCACGCAGAATAACGTGGCACCAGGGCAGAGAAAGCCCTCCTGCTGTGAGCCCACTGTCCCGAAGGGGCGGCCGCCTGACTACCGACTCCTGCCGACTTGGGAGCTTAGAACATTCTCGTCGATCTCTTTACCAAATAGCGTGGCACTGCAGTCGTAACACACCATGGGAGCGGGGAAAGTTCTTCATTATTAGGTATGTGTGACTGTATGGGATGCCATTAAATTTTCGACGAAAGAGCCAAACGAGGAAGCAAAATCTCATTACAACCTGTGCACGAGAGGGTTGCAGGACCCGCCGGCTATTCCAGTCGGTCGATGGAGAAGACGGAGAAAAAAACATAGCTTCAACTGCTTCGCGAGGCTTCACTACTTCAGAAGATTGCAGAAGAAGGAGAAAATTTCATTTTTTTGGTAATACCGTGGGACTGACAGAATTTCACTGTGATACACATTCTTTATTTTACATTGCGTGCTAGTAAGCGATGTAGTCCGCTATGCTAAATTTCTTTTTGTTGTCATTGTTTTTGTTTTGTTTCATGAGATTTCCTTCTGACAGCGTGCGGTTGATCTTATTTTACTCATTGATCCTTTGTTTACCCTACTACCTCTTTTTCAGCAATCTGGTGAGAAATAATTGATTTTGGACGTCTGTATTTGTCGAACTATATAACATATTAATACGATTGTTTGCAGGAATGCAAGATACATGTTTGTGCATAGGTTCCTGCTGTCAAACTGTATTTCTTTTTATCACATAGAGATTATTTACAACCGGTCGTGGTGGCCGAGCGGTTCTAGACGCTACAGTCTGGAGCCGCGCGACCACTACAGTCGCAGGTTCGAATCCTGCCTCGGGCATGGATGTGCGTGATGTCCTTAGATTAGTTAGGTTTAAGTAGTTCTAAATTCTAGGGACTGATGACCTCAGAAGTTAAGTCACATAGTGCTCAGAGCCATTTGAACCATTTTTTGATTATTTACAATGGAGCTCCTATCACTACTTTTGTTCTTTTCTACACAGGTATTTCTGAGCAGTCGTGGGACAAGTTATTTTGTGCGAACTCTACTCTGTATATCAAAACTGAGTTTGTAATAAAGGATTTAGAAATTACTGTACCACTGAACTAGCTGCTATATTTGCGGGGGAGTGTTCACCGCCGCGGTGACTGGAAGTGCTGAAGTAGGAATCAACGAAGCTTTAAGCATTAATTAAAGATAATTATGCGAATGAATAGAATTATAAAAACTAGACTAATAGTTCGAAGTATTTTGTCGTTTTCTATTTTAAAATGTGCCGTGGAAATCGAAATACCGTGTGGCTAGGGCCTCCCGTCGGATAAACAGTTCGCCTGGTGCAAGTCTTTCGAGTTGAAGCCACTTCGGCGACTTGCGTGTCGATGGGGATGAAATGATCGTCATAAGGACAACACAACACCCAGTCCCTGAGCGGAGAAAAACTCCGAGCCAGCCGGGAATCGAACCGGGGCCGTTAGGTACGACATTCCGGTGCGCTGACAACTCACGTACCAGGGGCGGACAAAAGGTGCAATCGTAAGTATGGACGACATTACTATTGTTCACGTATCGTTCTTATCGCACGGCGTTCTCATTTAATATTTGTCAAAATGGGACAGGTCTTAAAAACATTGCCCGCAAGATAGAAAACTCGACAGCTTCGTGTAGGCTGCTCATTCGCCAAATTTAAAGTTATCGATGGCGGGAATGCAAGTTGGTGGAAATCTCGTACAATGCCGACCGCAACTTAGGCGTACCGTTACAACTCACTCGCTTCTTTCCGTAAGTCAAGTACCTGACGTGACGGGCGCTGGCGTCACATTTCTGCTAGAGGTTGCGATAAAGTCTGCCTTGCTTGTGTGGAGATAAGCGCCAGCCAGTAGTCTGAGGAGGCTTCTAATGGAACGTGTCTCATAGCCGTACGATGGAGCGTGCCCACGACACAACAGCGTTCTATGATACGGGCAAGTGGAACTTCCTGACTAGCTTATCGCACCTAATTCCATCACTTCTTTCTCCTAAGCTGTCAGTGAGCTCAGTGTAATAGAAAAAACACACGCCTAACAAATGACTTGCATCAACCCGATATGTCGTGCAGGTGTGTTGCTATTGTGACTGTTCCTGTACCGATCGGAACACCCGTGACGTTGTTTGCACTGTTACCATCAGCGCTACCTATGGGTAGAACGCCTCACTCGAATGGAATTCAGTTGAACGTAAAGCGCAAGTACGTACGCATTCGAAACGTCTGTGGAACAGTAGAGCGAACATCAATCATGCCACAAAGGATTTTCGCGATCACCGGTCGTGTCCCCATCATCACGTCACGCACAGAAGGCTCGTCGACCAGGTAAGGTGCTCGCCGTGCGCACTGGATTCAAAGTGATGCGTTGGCGACATGGAATCGATTCCAATTGGCAAGTGGGGTTGAGGACTTACACCGCAAAGGCCGTCCACGTTCGACAGGATGATCGATGACCCAAAGGAATCGTGGGCTGAGACCTCTGGAACCAAATTCGGCATCAGAAGAGGCTACAGGACCTAACATCAAACCGTTAGGAGACGATTGCACGATGCTAATCTCCATTCCAATGACCATGATGACCACCACGGCGTACACCACAACACCTTGGACATCGTTACAAACGGGCAAGAAATCAAGCAGAATGAACGCCCCAGGATCAGCGTCGGCTGTTGATTACAGATGAGAGTGGGATGCGTTTGTTAGCTTGGTTCAAATGGCTCTCAGCACTATGGGACTTAACATCTATGGTCATCAGTCCCCTAGAATTTAGAACTACTTAAACCTAACTAACGTAAGGACATCACAGAACATCCAGTCATCACGAGGCAGAGAAAATCCCTGATCCCGCCGGGAATCGAACCCGGGAACCCAGGCGTGGGAAGTGAGAACGCTACCGCACGACCACGAGCTGCGGACGGATGCGTTTGTACTCTTATAATGGCAGATAATATGTCTCGAGACAATATGCCAATGTATAACTCCACCAGCACTCTGTCCCACACGTGCGACATGGTGGTGGTGATTTCTGGGGTGGAATTACATGTAGCCACCGTACATCTCTCCTAGTTGTTGAGGACATCCACCGCTCTACAGTACAACGACGAAATTCTGCAAGAAAACTGGGACTGTGTTGCCAAAACATTATTAAAGTTTCATCTTGGGGGATGGGAAATCACGTGTTCACTGTGCTTCTCCCCTGAACCGGTTCCTTCAGCACTGTAGGATCACCAGAAGTGATCTGCTTGTTCTCCTGTCGTAAATGCAAATTAACATGTGTGGGACCGATTGAAAGTAGCTGTTTGTGGAAGTTGGCAGCGACCTCGTACTCTGCGTGACACGCGGAATCGCCATCGAAGAGCTGGACAATTTGGACGAGGTTTAACGATCTCATTAATGGTATGCCAAGACGAATTCAGGTGAAAAACGGAAGGAATGATAATTAATTGAAACCCTCAGCTGCCGCCAGATGTTGTTGATATACCGCAATGGGGACAGCTGAAAATGTGTGCCCGACCGGGACTCAGGATCTCCTGCTTACATGGCAGACGCTCTATCCATCTGAGCCGCTGAGGACGCAGATGAATATCGCGACTGCAGGGACTTATCCCTTGCACGCTACCCGTGTGACCGACATTCCCAACTGTCCAAAATCTACGTTCGTAATGTTCCGAATATTTGCCCATCCTGTCGGCAGCTGAGGGTTTCAATTAATTGTCATTTATTCTAGAGAAGCTGCACGGCTATCAATGGTATCTGTTCTTTCGAGAACAGTTACTATCTTCAGAAAAAGGGAACGTTCTGCGGCGAATTGACGTTGCTAAGGAGTGCTGTAACCCCCCCCCCCCCCCCCCTACAAATACTGCCATGGGAAACAAAAGATTTTGTCGGTACAAAAATATTTGTTTCATGAATTTGGTGAGCTAGACGCGTTGTAAATGAATATATACTCAAGCCCCAGAGTCAGTTTTGTTTTCTGCACCATAGGTTTCGAAATCAAGAGGTGACACAAAACTTTTGTTGATGTGCGTGCAAAAATCCAATAAAAAGAACTGAATTGGCGTTCTGTGTACTGAGAGTTTCACATGTGATCAGAAAGTGTCGCTCTTTACCTTTTCTCTTTGCTTCAACAGCTCCTCAAGACGTCTTCCAGTTTCGACAACAATTTATCTGTTGGTCTGAATTTTTCGTTCAATATTATGTCGCTCAAGCTAAAAATGATTAAGAAGTTCCTTCTGTCGTCAGGGTTACTAAACGTAAATTTCATGTGCTTTCCAGCGAGTAAGATACAATCCTGGTCGATGTTAACGCTTAACGAAATTTACGAGACAAATGCAAAGGCTGTTCCTTATGAAATAACACAGTCGAATATTAGCCGTATCCATGCCTTAAGAGACCTTGTGCCCCGGCTCTAACAGAAACCTCACACACTGTACACTCATTTGGGACTTGAACAGCTAGAAAGAGTGCCCGGCGTCAGGGCAAGGAAGACTTGAAGTGATTTTCCAACTGCGGCAGGCTGCTCCTCCGCTGTTGAAAATCGAGGCAGCGCACTATAGAAAGATCATTCTAATCCCTATCCGGCAACCCGTATTTAGGTTTTCCATGTCTTTTCTTAAGTGATTAACGTCAACGACATGACGGTCCGTTTGAAGAGGATAAAGGAAGAAAAGATGAGGGTTTAATACCGCGTCGATGACGAGGTCGGGACGGAGACCGAGGCCGGCATTTTCAGAGGAAGTACTCAGACATTCGTCTTAAGAGGTGTTAGGCAAGTTAAGAAAAATCCTTTGAAAGGGAACTGACTGATTTCCTTCCCAGCCGTTCTCATTTCTCGCTTGTGCTCCATCTCTAATGACCTCATCGTCGACGGAACGTTCAGACCTCCTCATCCTTCGTTTCATTGCTGTTATCGCTGCTGACGAATAGTATCGTCAGTGATTTAACAGTACTCTGGGGAATATAGTGGATGCTTTTAAAAAAATCAGGAGGTGTTACTCGGAATTATGAGCAGAGTGGTGAGTTCAAATATTTTTCAGTGACTATTTACGAATATTTTGTCAATCAATGACGACGTCATAATTTTCATATGAATTGAAAACTGAAACACACATAAATAATATAATAAAATTTTCTACGGCGAACACTTTCTCTCGTTTGTTGCATTCATTACCAGGATTAAATGAAAAATTACACACTGATTACAGCACAAGTGTGCCGAAACGCGGTTGGACTGAAAAAAATTTTGATTTGCGTATTCAAGCATATCAGAATTCCAAAATTAGTTGTCTACATAATCAAGGGAAACAGAATTCCCTGACTTAGTCTCAAAATAAGCAGCTGTTAGAGCACCAAAAACCAATGATGATAATCATTTATGGAAGTCCTAAGATGCCGGTCCTTGGCTGTGGACTCGTATAAACTTGACATTACTGATATTGTTTTACATCGACATTGCTACAAATTCAATAATTAGTATACCGATTGTCTTGTTTGTTTTCTAGCCAAGACCTAAAGGGATGCGATACATGTCACGGGTAAATTGTGCGTTAAACTCTTGAATGTGTCCTAAACGGGAGCGTGCTTTGAAGATATCGTAGGTAAAGGGAGTCTCCACGGGAACACCAAGACAGAGGTATCAGTATTTTTAACAAACAAGAGCAGTCATCCTCAAACTTTTTTGTATACTGGTTCCAGTTATACAGACGATTCATTAAAAAATGAGGAGGGAATCTTATTTCGAAGATGTTACCACCGTGACCTCTACAGTTGGAAATTTCGGGAGTTACCACACAACTACAGTACAGGTTACAAGAAAAACAGCAGGACGTTGAAGTTCAGTTTTTAATTTCCTTACTAATTAAGTTGTATTCTACAAGTATATGGTACTAATTACTGAAAATAATTACATATAAGAGCCTACTTTTAAGGACGGCTTAGAAAAGACTGAATTTTTGTTTCAGATCTAGAAATAATTCATCAAAATACAACACAGGGAACCAAAGCAGAGCCCTTGTATTACATACTCACAGAGTGAACAGCGACGTGTAGAAAATACAGCTTCCGAAAAAAGCGCGAGTAAAGAATCTTCTTCGCCATCCGACTTATTCAGACAGTCGTTAGGAACTACAGAAACAAAATTTGGTTCGGTATTGTACAGTCTTTGTGAAGCATTTGCGCCACTCTGGAAGCAGCACGGCCTGAAAATGTTATTTAAATAACATTTTGCCTTTAGCGTTTTTGAAAACAGCGATATAGTTCTTACTGAAGAACAATTCGCAGACGCTCAGTGAAGATGGTCTCTTGGTTTATCAGTTATTGACGTTCCCGGCGAGAAACGTCGTCTTTTTCCCTTGGGCCGCCGATTGATGAATCATTGACGTTCTCTCGTGAATTCTTCAAAGGAATTGGTCACGGAAAACAATGTCTTTCATTAAAGGAGGTTTGTCATCCGATACAAATTAGAGGGTCCAGTACCGAAGGTATGTACCTGCAGATCCATGATAGGCATACTACTAATTACCTGATGTTTCAGTACATCCATCATAGAACCAAATTTGTTCTGCACTGCAAGGGTTTATAGTTTCAGTTGTTGAAGTAATTCCTCCTATTTTTTATTTATTTTTATTTAACCAGAATAATGAATGTCACATACAAAGGATAATAGCATTCACGATTAATTTGTCACTTTTCAATATAATAATTATCATTGTCCAAAGTTTTTTTCCATGTTTCATCAAGAGCCTGTGTACTAGATCGGTAATGTCGTGGTTCCGCTTCCTCAGCCAGTAGCGCACAGAATTTTTCAAGGTCCTCGTATATCCTAAGTGATGCCATACCACACTTAGCGCTGAAACTGGTGGAATGTAATTGTTTTCCTTCCTTCTTTATTTTGACCTGTATGCGTTTTCGGTACACATGGTGCACAAATTGTGGAGTATCTGAGTTTTCAGTAATGCCCACTACGCTGCCGTTACCGATAGATAACTAGCAACAGAATTCATCTAGTGTTACATGTTAGTTTTCATAGATGATTTGCTTGACACACTGGATGTTATGTGAAGTCCCTGAAGTCACTTTTCTGCTTCTCTACGGCGACCCAAGCAACGTATACCGGTGCCGACACTGTAGCACCTCTGTGGACCTTCTTTATCCTTTCACGAACGTGACAGGGCGTTTCAACTTCTGAAGTAAGCACTCGTAGAAATCTGTATTACACCTACGTCCATGTCGGCCATTTTATAAAGACATGCAGTCCAGCCATCTGTTGACGTAGGACGTTGTTACGGGAATGGGATGTTGAAAAATGTTTGCGGAACTGCGCCAGATATATGACTATTACGTTATCAACTTAGGGAGGGATATATAAATAGGAGATGTTAGTATCTGGCTGGTCTGGTCGAAATCTAAAGCAAGCTGCAGTTTAACGCACCAGAGAGATATTCTGTAAAAGTCAACACTAGTCCCTTTTACAGTGACTCAAAGACGACACTTCCCCATAGATAATAGTGCCATTATCAAAGGGCCTCAGGAATCCGGCCACCGTTGTAAGGTGGTGTGGTCTCCTGACGTTCATTTGTTACCTATTCCGACCTCACCACCGTATTCTGCGTATCAAGACGTTTCATTGGAGCCCAAACTGGATAGGATAGACTCAATGTAACATATTTCCATTTAATCGATATGCGATTGCAATAAAGAAATCGCAAGTGTGCACCGTGATTAAAAAATCGAAGACAGCCACAGGAGTTTTTGTTAGGCGGAGGCAATCGGCGAGCTGGAAAGTCTGTAGGAGTGTGGTTTGTCACTCAGCTGCACCGGCCCCAAAACAGTTTTTGCCAGAGAAAGTGGATAATGGCCTGCGTATTCACCTTAAAAGCAAAACTCGCTGTATTGTTTGGGAGAGCCCTAGCATATGCATTTTTTTGACAGACCAAGTGCGCAGTTTCGGAATTCTCACAAGTGGACAGTAAATGCCTAATGCAGATGCTATACATTTCCGGACTGATCGGCTTAGCCATTCTCTCGTTTGTAAGAGTAGCCCTGATTGATGGACTATTTATGAATGAGCCGGAGAAGTGAGGAAAAGGCAGTGGACGACATACCCTTTCGCTTCTTGCGTGGAGGGAAGTCGTTCCGGTGACGCTCTTGTAGCGGGAACACGTAGCGGGAGGAGTGTGCTCCTGTGTGTACGCAGAGAGGAACAAAGTCTCTACTCAGTACTGTACTGAGAGAGCACCTCTGTCTCTAGCAAATCGGAGTGATTAATTGAGTCGCTTACGATTAAGCGTTTGTTCACTGTGTTGGTCGCGACGCTTGATGTGCGGTGTCAACACAGACAGAGTATCAGTTAGCGCCTGCGAGCGAACATTGAATGGCATCGCGGTGGAAAGGTTATCTAACCGGTGTACCACTCCAATAGACTAGGGGCAGATAGGAGTCCTTCACTTCATCAAGGGTTAGTGAAAGTTCGATTGGCGAAGGTCAATCCAGATAGAAAGAGATAGTTTTGTTATTTTTCAGCGGCGAGCGACGCAGGCAGCAGTCATCGCAGCTCACGGAATTGTGCACTACAGCTTAGGCGAGCCCCATCTTTACTCCATTAGAAATAACATACTTCATTCACGTCATTCCATTACATTTCTCACGCGACAGCCTCGACGATACTTAGCAAAATTCAATCGGATAATTATTCAAGTTGAGTAGACTCGGCTCTCAGCCATTCTGCCGAGTAAATAACATTCTTAAAGAAAAGGGATAAAAGAGCTTTCCCACACTTTGTATATAAATGTCATTAGCAGGATTCCTATCCATAAGAGGTAACCTACTACTCCGAAAAGAACCCGGAAATTTGTGTTTCAGTTTATAAATAAAAGTTTCACTTTATTTTCTTAAATTTTGCAATAAATAATATTTTCCGTTCGTTTAATGCTTTTCTTACACTAACTAGCACTCCAGTATCCAAGTGTCCCACTAGTCACGTAAGAAAATTGAATATTTTTGTGTCTTTTCCTTATAGTGGACGACTCTAGAAGATATTTATTGCTGAAAGTTTTTCAGGCATTTCTTTTTGGTACGTTAGGAGCGTCTGTCTGACTTACGTAGTAATGTGGGGTGGAAATTACTACTTGCAGGAGCCAAAGGGTATTTGTCAGATCAATCCGTTGCGCAAGTCGCCAACGTAACACCCACACACTGACATCGTATTCTACAGCCTGCCGTACTCTGTGTGACGTATCACCTGCTAGGCGAGCCTTGCAGCTGGCGCTTGTCGCTGTTCCTAGTTTCCGATTTCTAGCGACGGAGGCTATTCTCCAGTCTGAACGTGATGCACTGGCCTTTCATTAATACAGTTACGTGGATGGTCACACGGCCCGACGGTGCTGTTTCCAATGGTGAGTGTCTAAACATTCATGGTGGTGTCTAATTGTTCTATATCGTGTCTCCCTACCACTTTCGCGCAACGATGTTCTGAGCATGTTTTTTAAGGGAATTGACTAGTTTGAACCTGGGACCTGTTGCTGGTAAGGAGACGCCAAACCACACATGACATGTAGAATTCAGAAGAGTTCAGTGAGACTAGCGATGATATAACCAAACATTAAATGATCTGAGCGTCAGCTCCACTGCATTCCCTGTAAAAGAATCTTAATACTAACTAAATTTAGTGGAAGGGGTTCAAGGCTTTCCTATTTTTAGTTAGCTGGTAAAATAATTATCTTTTAACATGGGCTTGAGGGTGGTCCTATCCTAACAGAGACATGAAAAAGTCTCACGCTAAAACTTGCGGGTGGTGTGGCCCTTTTTGTGTTATTGTAAGATCTATACTGTTTTTCTGGGTGGTCCTTGACGTAACAGAGACGCGAAAAAGTCTCACGCTAAAACTTGCGGGTTGTGTGGCCCTAGTGGTTAGCTGGCGACGTGGGTGTCCAGTCCGTCCCTTATCGTAGGGCCTTCTAGCTTAACACGGTTCTGCTCTCGGCTTCTGTTCTCGTTTCTCCCCTCGGAACTGCGTCGGTCTCACGGTGGGAAGGTACGACATGCATTTAGGCAATCTTGTGTTAGTCTCTGTGGTATTCCATTTGCTCACTCGTTAGTCGTATTACTTTGGTTAATTTAATGTCACGATTTATTCGGAGCTATGTGACATACTACTGGATTTGCTTATCATGTCAGGGTTATCATGGGAGGTGTTGGATTTGCCTGACACCTTACAAGTGGTTTCCACAGGGTTGATCTGATACAGAAGCTTGTCAGCAGGTCGGCAAGAAGCAGCACGTTACAGTCTGTATTATGAGCACTACCAGGAAAGGGACAAGCGACGTGCCCACAGTGTGCTCTGGAGGCTGGCTGACAGAAAGGCCTGCGGGTGAAAATACTTCCGTTTCGCGCTATTGTAGTTCGTGAAGCCGGGAGTCGCGAACAGGCTTCGTGAGGGTAGGGCGAGAGGCGTAAGCCCTATTCGGCGGAGCTGTCCTGTGTATGAACTCGAGAACGACTGATCCTGAATGATCGATAAAGTCGTTCCTGAGCTACAGAAAACTGAGGAAGCTGCAAGTGTGTTCTCCTTTGCATGAGTGTGAAAGTCTTAACAGTTTTCCGGTTTTTATGACGAAGTGTGCGAATTAGTGAGAGAGCACGTGCTTGGTGGACGGAGATCTCTCATCAGAATGCGAGTACACTAACTAGCTGAAGGTAGTGTTTGAAAACAATGAGGCGGATCTGGGGATGTCTTTTAGAGGGCAATAAATTTCCTTTCTTCCAACGCAAACTTGTGATGTTTTTGTGTGTTTTCCTTTCCGTTTTAACTTTAGACTGTGATTCTATGTTGCTTATCGAAGACATGTTAGAAACCGGCTGGTGAGGGTGTACACATTGTTGTCCTCGTGTGCAATCTAGTGGTCACATCTGAGAGCCTTATGAAAGCAGTTAGGTTGCTACAGTGCACCCGTTAGTGATGTAGGAGAAGTGACTACTTTAGCCCTATCTCGGGGCTGAAAATCTCGTGGCTGAAAGCGAGACTAGCGAACCTTATGTAGCTTAGTAGTATATGTGCAGTCGTGGATAAAAATAGTTCGGGTCCGCCAACAAACGTTTCGGAGGAGGTCTCCGAAGCAAACAGTCACATAATTTGTTCCCCTAGACTTAGAACTACTTATACCTAACTAACCTAAGGACATCACACATATCCATGCCCGAGACAGGATTCAAACTTGCGACCGTAGCAGCAACGCGGTTAAGGGCTGAAGCGCCTAGAACCGCTCGGTCACTGCGGCCGGCGAGAAGAAATGTTTCAAGTGTGTAACGCTTCATATACATATGGCTTTACATGTTTAGTGTTAGTTGTCCGGAGCAGGTGGGAAGAATAGGAGAGACACGATATTTCAGTGCCTGTTTTTATTCTGATGACAACGCACTGCGGCGGCCACAACCGTTACGAAATACGTAAGGTGAATTCGCCATTGCGAATAATGGCTAGCATCAGCTGTAGAACCGAATGACGACAATGAAAATTTTCCCGCACCGGGACTCGCACCCGGATTTCCCGCTTGTCGCGAGAGGTGCCTTACCCCCGATTGCTGAGTGGTCATCGCGACAAATTGTCAATCCCAAGGGCCCCGGTTCGATTCCCGGCTAGGTCGGAGATTTTCTCCGCTCAGGGACTAGGTGTTGTGTTGTCTTAATCACCTCGTTTCATCCCCATCGACGCGGAAGTCGCCGAAGTGGCGTCAAATCGAAAGACTTGCACCCTACGAACGGTCTACCCGACGGAGGCCCTAGTCAAACGACATTTACATTTTTACTATTTGGCTATCCATGCACGACTCACGGCCAGACCCAAAGTTCCATATGCCGTCAACCATACGTCTACGATCTGTACTCGCACATGGTAAGGCAGCCGTTCGCGATAAGCGGGAAATGCGGGTTCGAGTCGTGGTCTGGCACAAATTTTCATACGTACCCATGCATGCTTTCGCGGCGCTATCCGTTAATAAAACATTCTCGGCTTTCAAGCCGCGTCAAATGGTTTAGTGCCCACAAGCTTTCGGCAGAGATCTCCTTTGCCATTGTCAATTGGATGACTGTCGCGTGGTTGTCATTGCCGTGCTTATATAGCGGCGCCGTCGCTTGTGACGTCACTGATGCTCGGTCCCGCACCATATATGGTAGTGTTTTGGCAGCGCGGTCGCCGCACCCGCTTCAACTCCCTCAGCACCGGATCCCAAGCTGTACTCAGCTGCAGTCCACCGTCTCTATTGAAGGTCTAGTCAGAAATTATAATCTCTATGGCCTCGTTTACCTCGCTATCCCAGAAGCCATTAGTCCGTTTAATAATAGACGTCTCATAGAATGGAATTCGGTGCCCGTTGTACAGAGCATGTTCTGCTACAGCTGACTTTTCTGGATAGCTCAGAGGGTAACACCTTTCATGTTCTATGCGGTGATCTTCAATAGTGCGAACAAAAAATGGCTCATGAGCACTATGGGACTTATCATCTGTGGTCACCAGTCTCCTAGAACTTAGAACTACTTAAACCTAACCAACCTAAGGACATCACACACATCCATGCCCGAGGCAGGATTCGAACCTGCGACCGTAGCGGTCACGCGGTTCCAGCCTGAAGCACCTAGAACCGCACGGCCACACCGGCCGGGAATAGTGCGAACAGTCTGGCCGACATAGAACTGCCCACATCCACACGGTATCTTGTAAATTCCTGGCGTTTTATTAACAAATTTTCGTTGCCGTCATTCCATTCTACAGCTGATGCTGGCCATTATTCGCAATGGCGAATTCATCTGATGAATAGGAGAGATGTTGTTGGAGACGGCCAGTAGGCACACGACACATGGCGGCTGTCGGCTGTAGCCACGGGTGCTGCTGGTGCTACGTTCCCACGGAGGGGCCTCGACTTCCTTATCTGGCCGCGCCCACACCGCCGCCCCTCTCCCTGAACCACAGCAACACCCAGACACCTCTCACACCGCTACGGCTACCTGCCTCCCCTACCTCCTCTCAATGTCATTCTTACTTCAAAACGTAATGCGATTGCAGTCGGAAGATGTACAGTGATGACCTAAAACCATTGTGTTTACCTTCTCGATAGGATATTGACCGACCTTTGGAACGCAGCACAGCAGAGATTCTGCGTGGCGTGTATTGGACAAATCCTTGGTGTGTTTCCGGAGGTATCTGCCACCAGACGTCTTCGTAGAGCTCACACATTTACCAGTAAATTAGGAGCGGCAGGTGATTTTGATAGCCAAGACACCAACGTGAGCTCACTATAAAGTTCCTCAATCTACCTTAATCTGATCCTAACCTTGTGATACGGACAGTTATCCTGCAATCTTTGTAGTGGAAGGCAGCAGGCAAGAACAACGCAGGCGGTCCGTAATAATGATCAGGTGTAAGGTGGCTATAATTTCGCATCTTACAAGCACTCATCCACGTACTTTGCCGTGATCTACAACCACATTAGATATTATCTGATAGGTAGTACATCGTATATATGAATATTTGAGGGAGACAGACATTGTCACATACGCCTTGTAAATAATTGTTGACGCTTATTGAATGAAAGGTGCCGGAGTGTCTTCATTATCATACTAGTAGAGGTTGGAACGACAGTGAAAATGAAACGGCCCTGAGTGGAAGGCCCACATAGATGTATTGGTCCTGCTTAAACACAGGAAGTAGCAAGACGGACGTCGTTGCACCTAAACACTGGAGCACAGTAGAGTCGCGACCGGCCGATATTCTAGCCGAACCAGAAGGATTACACTTCGGAAACTACGGAAATCTTGGACGCAGGTGAGAGGAACGAAGGAGCGGCACCTCGGAAACCACGCAGGCTGGGTTATTTCCAAGGATTTTTACTCAGAAGCGTACCATTGTACGAGTATAGATTTTTCCTCGCAAACTTTCCGCGCTGAACGACAAAAGACTAAAATATGGTTGGTCGGCGTTCGGAAGAATCTGTAGACAGGGAAAGTATTCCGTGGTTTCGCGAAGATGATTCGTTTTCGGAATTTCGATGGTGGGGAGCCAAGCCTTGCTGGGAGGCCAACGGTGGAGAGAAGAGTGTCTTCTGTTGTGAGCGCCAGTGTGTGCCGGTTGCCCGATATCAGCTTTTGTTGGTACAGACGGACTTGCTGCCTTTGCTCTCAGTAGAGTTTATAGTTGGAACAGTTAGGAACTGTACTGTTGCGAACCTATACGATTCTGGACTTCACCTCCGGGTTGGAAGTCGTCGTTGAGTACCCAGCGTTCAGTAATTGAGAGCACTTCCTCTGCCTATACTTACGTTGAGACGTTATATGAACTCCGTCCTCGTGGTTGGGAGTTCCAGTTTCTCTTCTGTAGAGCACAAAGAGGAGAAGATATTGTTAGAGTATATTAGTCAGAGAACCGCCTTCTAACGTCCGAGTGTTTGAAAGAGTTTATTTAGGGCTGGAGTTCTTCCATCGTCGCAGACGAGTACGAGAAACATCACTTCGACCCATCGGACGCTGTACATACGATGATATCGCAAATTGCTTCAGCTTATAAAAGCTAAACAGCTGTGATGACGATAGTTTATTTCCACTGAGGTCCCACTCCACCGTAGATCATCTTTGAAAGTAGTGCCTTCTAGTGTTTGATACGTAGATGATGTCAGTCATTTCGTGTTATTGATATTAGACCGCACAGTCATTATAAGGGGCAGAGTTGGGCAATGGATTAGTATTTTTACTTAGGAAATGTAAACTTTGTAATATAAATTTTTTTGTTTTAATCTACAATAAATATATAAGCAGGAACAACGTTTATCGTTTAGTAGGATTAGTTGCCTTCATCATTCATTTATGTTTAGATTGTAATTTATAGAATTGAGAGATCCTGAGATCTGCTTCAGGGAGTAGTCGGACAGGGCCAAATGTTCATTTTAGCGTTTATTATTTTCCGTTGCGCACATTCATTTTACAAACAACTGGTTCAAATGGCTCTGAGCACTATGGGACTTAACATCTGAGGTCATCAGTCCCCTAGAACTTAGAACTACTTAAACCTAACTAACCTAAGGACATCACAAACATCGAAGCCCGAGGCAAGATTCGAACCTGCGACCGCAGCGTTCGCGCGGTTCCTGACTGTCGCGCCTAGAAGCGCTCTGCCACTCCGGCCGGTCACTCATTTTACACCCGCCTGGAGCAGCAACTTGGACAGGTACTCCTCAGTGGTCACAGTGGTTTCAATTAATACCGCAGGTTCTTGAGAAGTCCAAGTGAATGTCTGCCATAGCATAATACTGCCTCCAACGGTTTATCTCTGTGGTGGAGTGTATGTTTCGAGCAGACGTTCTTCTGGATGACAGAGTATTCGCATACGACATTCCATGTGCTGTAACAAGAAACGTCATTCACCTGACCAGGTTACAGGTTTCTATTAATTCAATTCCCAATCTCGATGTTGCTCACAGTAACCCTAATTGATGATGTTGTTGGGTTAACACAGGAACCTGTATGTGCTGTTTGCTGCCGAGTTTCATGTTCAACAATTTGGGCTAAATAGTCGTACCAGCACAAATCTACCACAAACCGCCGATTATCCTGCTTTACATAGCCGGAAATCGTTCCACATCCAATTTTTTTGACGAGCTGTGGATGTCAAAAATCTTGTGGCGTACCGGTCGTTTGACCATCCATCAACTATTTTCCACAGATCCTCCCGAGAGTAGCCTCTTCGCCGTTTCCAAATGGCTCGTTCCCAGGCGCCAGCCCATCACAATCTGCTCTTCGTCAAAATCGTTTGGATCACTAGATTTTTCCCATTTGTGACCAGTTTCGTTGCTAGAATTACACTCTATTCTTTTCTGTACAATTTATTTATAGTTATATAAGCAAGGGAAAAACGACGCGACACGAAGGAATTATTCGAATAGGCGAAAACAGGTGGATGTTAGCTACATGTACAGACAGACGTATGATTACAGTTTCAGAAAAACTGGAAGATTTGTTGAAGAGGAAGATATTCTCAAATTGTGCAAGTCAATTGGCCACCTCTGGAACTTATGCAAGAAGTTATTCGGCTTTGTCTTGATTGATAGAATTGTTCGATGTCATCCTGAGCGATGTCTTGCAATTCTGTCCAATAGATCAACAGTTCCGGAATTAATTGGCGACACTCCACCGTGGCACTATCAAACGATCAAATTTACTTAACCTGACCCAACACGAGGCGCCAGATTGGGGGCCAACGTAGATGTCGTGCGACGACGGAAGTGTCGCCGCAGCAGAAAGAAAACACGTCTCTGCTCGAGGTGCAGGGAACAAGAATGCATCGACCGCTGCGAAAACTCTCTTGTCAACACACATCAGAAGAGAACAGTAACCTACTCAAATGAGGCTACAAGTGTGAATGTCTGGCATGTAGGCAATATTAACTTATTCCAGAAGTGACTACATATACAAGTTACAAGCTTAACACGCCTTAAAATTATTTGAAAATTAACAAGGTAAAATATCAGCGCCTACTGATCCAATTACTAGGGCATACTCATATATAAAAGGTGCCTTGGCCTGTTACAGTTTCAGTTTCGTCAAACTGACCGATGACCAATTACAGAATCACTCAGAGGCACGTCAATATGACAGGTCCAATTCCACATTAACACAGACATAGCCTTACAACAACAAGTACCGATAAAAAACAACCCTTAACTTCATGTGTGAAGGAGCCGTGACTCACAGAGTTCCAATCAGGGGTTTATGGCCTCCAATCCATACAGGTAATCTTCCAGGTGACGTGAAATTTAAGCATGCAGAATTAGCCCTGAACTTGCTGAACAGGTTGCACACGGCATCCGCTGCTCTTCCCTCAACTCGGGGCTAGCGATCCTTAATTCAGCAGGCAAAGCTTGCATCCGACCGGTTTAACCACTCGTGGCTTTCCTCGTTCCAGCAGGAGTCCTCCCAAAACCAGCAACTTGCCAGCTACGTACTTGCAGTTGTCAGTGCCAGGGCCAGCTAGAAACCAACACCACCCCCCTCGGTCAAAGGCCCTAGCTCCTGACATATGATAAGGATCGACATCGGCAGCCCAAGTAGTTAGTGGTGCCAGCGAAGCGCCATACACATCAAAATTAAAGCCGCCACGGATGACCGCCTTTTCTGGAACGCTTTACTTTTGTTTGGTCTCCTGTAATTTTTGCGTAACTTTTCGACTATATCTGATACACGTTGAGGTCTCGTGAACCCAGTATGTTTAAACCTGAATAGCTTGTAATTAATGATAAGTACATATAGTTCCCCCAGCAGCAGTCTTTACCGTTTATGATGGTGATTTCACATTTCTTTGTCCCAGAAAATTCAACGAAGACGAATGTCTCGCCAATATGCTGCAGATATGGTTGTACTTACTGTCGGAGGATGGCATTCACGTATCGTACAGCCGTTACGGCGCCTTCCATGACCACCAACGACGTACGTCGGACCTCCAAAACCACAGGGAACCTCCATCTTGCTGCACTCGCTCGACAGTGTGTCTAAGGCGTTCAGCCTGACCGGGTTGCCTCCAAGCACGTCTCTGATGGTTGTCTGGTTGAAGGCATATGCGACACTCATCGGTGAAGAGAACGTGATACCAACCCTAAGCGGTCCATTTGGCATGTTGTTGGGCCCATCTGTACCGGGCTGCATGGTGTCGTGGTTGCGAAGATGGACACCACCATGGACGGAAATTTGGAAATTTGTGGTAAATTCCCATGGGACCAAACTGCTAAGGTCATCGCTCCCTAGGCTTACACACTACTTAATCCCGCTTAAACTAAATTACACTAATGACAACACACACACCCATGCCGCAGGGAGAACTCGAACCTCTACCGGGGGAGCCCCGCGAACCGTATCAAGGCACCCGAGGCTGCACGGCTACCCCGCGCGGCCGCCGCATCATGCAGCCTATTGTGCACAGTTTGAGTCGTAACACGACGTCCTGTGGCTGCACGAAAAACCTTATTCAACATGCTGGCGTTGATGTTAGGGTTCCTCCGAGCCATAATCCGTAGGTATAGGTCATCCACTGCAGTAGTAGCCCTTGGGCGGCCTGAGCGAGGCATGTCGTCAACAGTCCCTGTCTCTCTGTATCTCCTCCATGTCTGACCAACATCTCTTTGGTTCACTCCGAGACGCTAGGAGGTTTCCGTTGTTGAGAGCCCTTCCTGACACAAAGTACCAATGCGGACACGAGCTAGCCGCGGTATTGAAATGAAATGATCGTACGGCGTTGTTGGCCGGGGTGTTCGGCCGCCAAAATTGCAGGTCCTTTTTAGCTGACGCCACATGGGCGACTTGCGAGTCAATGATGGTGAAAGGCACACAACACCCAGACATCTCGAGGCAGAGAAAATCCCTGATCCCGCCGGTATTCGAACCCGTGTCCCGTGCGCGGGAAGCGAGAACGCTACCCCAAGACCACGAGCTGCGGACACCGGAGCGTGTACGTATGGTTGGAATACAGACAACACGAACCATGTACCTCCTTCCTGTTGGTATGACTGGAACGAATCGGCTGTCGGACCCCTCCGTCTAACAGGTGCTGCTCATACATGGTTGTTTACATGTTTGGGCGGGTTTAGTGACATCTCTGAAGAGTCAAATGGTCTGTATCTGTGATACAATATCTATAGTCGACGTCTATTTTCATGAGTTCTGGGAACCAGGGTGATGCAAAACTGTTTTTGATGTGTGTATTTAGTTCGCAGCGAATGGTTGCGGAGTCCTACGGCAGCTGGACCGTAACATGTAGCTATCTATATCTTCTCATGTCTAAGGAATACTTTTCACGATTGCATTACAACTAAAGTAACTAATGAAGATGTTACTTCATAACAAACTGCGTTGCATTACTTAATTTACTTCTTCGTAGTAACGATGCTTGCAAAATGCCAAATCCTGCGCTAACCATCATTTTCAAAGCCAGGTTGGTGCTAATGTCCACTGTTAAATGCCATGATCATTCTCTGCACATGACTTGATCGACGTCACCCCGATTCAGGTGCTACCAGGAAGAAGATACTGCAGAAGATCAATTGCTTTCCTTTACAACAAACTCATTCTACGTGGTAAGCTCGTACTGCCAATTTCGTTGTTCGTTTCGCTTGATTTTGTAAGCAGTGAAATAAGTCACGTGACCTCCCAACATGAGAGGTGTCGTTTCGTTTCTCCTTTCCTGTGAGGGATCAGTTTTCTGGTCAGCTTTTCCCTCCTAACAATAGAAGTGCGCCAAAATGCGAGCTGTAATCGTTTTACAATCCGCTTTTTAGAGTGGCCAAAATGTCTTAACGTTGTCGTAGACGAAGTAATTTAGTTTAATCTTAAAACATTTTCAGCAATAACGTTCTCAAATTCACTTAATAAGGAAAGCATATTGTCCAGGTGGAAAATAAAAAGAAAAAGTCTGCGCGGTATGGGTCACGTCGACCTTTTCGTCTGAGAGCACTGGATCATACTTTGCCTAAGCAGCACCACACGCTGTGTTCGTCTAGCTGTGCAGATCATTAGTTGAAACCGAGTTTAACATCTAAGGTTATAGTACAAATAAACATGTAACATAACAATCGAAGGCTGAGTTCGTCCTCAAAATGAGGCGATTTATAATGCGGTAACCGGGGGAGACTATCTGTCCTAGCCTCACCCTATGGCCATTGGAAGCCACATATACAAATGTGTACAACGTTACGGGTGCTTTGAAAGCTACAGTTGACTTGTCCTCCTAAACTAACAATTCATTGTTTACGACGAATTAAAGTTTGTAGAAGTAGCAGGATTCCAACTCGATAAGAAGGGACTACAAACAAACCGCTTTATCTACTCTACTATCCTACCACTTTTATGAAACGCTGTTACAGACTTCCGTGGTGTAATATGTGAGGTAACATAGTTGACTGAAATACGATAGCCAGAACAACATGACCTGCAGCGCGACGTGAATCTAAATTTAACCTATAATCTTTGAAAATGGTGTCATTGTTATACTACACATTATGTATAAAGACAGATTATATTTACACGATGCTGTAGACAACACGCACAAGAAACTAATTTATTAACTCTTTATTTCAAAGCATGTAATCAGGAATGAATTTAACTTCTGAGGCGAACAAAGCGGTCTGCACCTTATATCGCACATTTCCATTCCTCCCTCCTTGTTAGTACTTGCTACTTGCGAAATGTCACAGCCCAAGGAATTTGATAAAGATCGCATTCTTGCGCTTTATGAAGATGGATACAGTATCTGGAACCGCGCTACCGCTACGGTCGCAGGTTTGAATCCTGCCTCGGCCATGGATGTGTGTGATGTCCTTAGGTTAGTTAGGTTTAAGTACCGTAGTTTCAAGTTCTAGGGGACTGATGACCTCAGATGTTAAGTCCTATAGTGCTCAGAGCCATTTGAACCATTTGATACCGCATCAGCGCCATTTCCCATGCCCTAAGATACAGACAATCTTCGATACATCTCGGGGTGAAGAGGGTGGCGGATGAACACTACATGAATCGTCGTCGCCGCCCTGGACGTTCACAGACGGTCACAGAGGATCAGCAGCGTAGTATACTGCACTGCAGTGCTGAAGACCCTTTCAGAACTGGCACAGAAATTAGGAACATCGTTCAGCCAAGTGTGAGAAGGACGGTTGTTCGTCATCGTCCAACGAGAAAGGAAGATATGAACGAAAATCGGCGGCTAAGGAAATGTTGAAGGAGCAATATAGGGCTGCCAGATTAAACTGGTGTACTGAAGAAATGCGCCTTCGTACTGGGAGCAATTTATATTCACGGACGGGAAGGTGTTTTCTACTGCACCAAATACTTCAGTCGATGTACATCGACCAAGTGGATTGAGATGCGATGACAACATGTCCTTCAGAGGCAAAGGTGTGGCCGAAGTGCTGTCACAGTTTGTGACGTTCTCTCCCAACTGGGCCGTCCGTTTTCTAGTCATTACTACTGCAAAATACTGGAGAACGTAATGATTCCTTCTGTTCGTCACAGATTTTCGTCAGGTAGAATAATCTCCCAACATGACTGTTCTCCTGTCAACATAGCGAACAGTGTAAAAAAATGATTGTAGATGAACGGAGACGTTGAGTTGTTGGACTGGCCTCCAAAAGGTGCGACCTCGGTCCCATAGAGAACGTATGGCCAAGGATGGATAAAATTATTAAGTGTAGAAGACCAGCACCAAAAGTCAAGCGAGCGCTGTCCGAAGCAGTTCATAACGGTTGGGGAGAGCTGTCGCGTAATAACAGCTTCATCCGGAAATTTGTCGCCTCCATTCCCCGGCGGCTAAATGCAGTTGTAGAATGGGATCGAAACTGGAGACAGTATTGAATTATTGTGTTGTTATGGAGAAACTTTTGTTTATAATAGTTGTTAAATGATTCAAATATATATTTACAAGACATTGTGTCTTTTATGATGAAGATACAAAAGGAAAAATACGAAAAATGTAAAATTCTGCTATTCAGTACGTTCTTCGCCTTCAGATTTACATCAATACGTTCTATGCTTTCGTAACGTTTGTCTCGGGTATGATTCCCTTACACAAAAATTACTCTCGTTAATGGTGCCATGGAGCCTTTTCTGAGCCTTTCTCGTGAAGGAACTCAGTACAAGTAGAGCCCCAGTAATTCGAGCTGACTGGGGTTAAGGCCACCTCGAATTACATAAAAATCAGGTAATGTAGAAATATCACTAAATGAATTGGTAAATCATGAATAAATGTTTGAGCACAATAATGATTAAAAATAAATAAAAAACAATATCGTACACACCTGTGTTACATGTACTTACCCTTATATGATTACACGTTTCCAAGTTGCAGAAATATAACTTACATTCCAAACAAATTGTCCATAGTCCATTGTTGTTATCAAATCACGTTTTATTAGCAGCAATGTCGCGTCATCTTCTAAGAAGCATGGCGTCAGTTGGAGAAACTTCCGCTTACTGCTCATTATAACGATGTAGCGTTGCCAAACCCTCTGAGTGAGTGATCGCTGGTACAATCTTTTCAGACAATTTCTCTCCGTCAGTTCACTAACCATGTCAACAATTGAAGATCGGTAACTTCAAACTGTTTCAAACTGTTTATCACTGTTCATCCACCGTGAAAAATAGCTCGCAGACGCATTTTCACGTCCAGTAAGCTTTTTCATCAGTTCTGCCAACGGTAGCTCATCTTCGTCTGTACTGTAGGTATCCGTTCTTTCCTGTAAAATCTTTTTCCAAGACTTTTTTAGTGGTTCTGTCTTCATTTCAGACCATGAATCTGCTATCCAGTAAACTACGTCTGTTATCGTAGTTTTTTTTTAAAGAAATTCTTTGATGGTTCCTTCAGCTTCTGTTGTTTTCAGTAGCGCCTGAAGCAAACGACGATACCTTCTCTTCAGATATCATAAAACAACTTGGCCCGTAGCCTGTATTAAACTCGCCACGAGGTAAGAACTACGGGCGAATACCGTCACATTGATCCAGCGTTGTCAAGCGTTAATATTGCTTTGGAACGCGAGCACTTTTTCTTTAGGTATCTTTCGGTCTCTGGATCAAAATTTTCGAAAAATCACTTCTTAAAAATAGTTTTTACCATCCAAGTTGATTTTGGTGGAGATATGTAAGAGGCAGTGCGGAAGTAGCTATATTTTTAAAGCTCTAGGTTTAACAGACTTACCTATTACCAGCAGCTTCAGTTTATGGTCGTCAGTTGCGTTCGATGCAGTGAGAACTGTTAACCTCTCTATACGTGTTTTGTAGCCTGGGGCAGCCTTTTGTTTTTTTGAGGTATGGAGTTTTAGATGGAAGCATTTTATAATTTAGCTCTGTTTCATCGGCGTTATACAGTTCATCTACGTCTACATCATACTCCGCAAACCACCTAATGGTGTGCGGCAGAGGGTACTTTCGGTACCACTATCTGACACCTCAAACTCTGTCCCACTCGCAAATTGATCAGAAGTAAGATTTTCTTCTTGTATACTTTTTCTTAATTTCTCATAAAATTGCGTAACAGCTTTCTGTTGCAGAATACGCCCTGAAATTGGATTTCATTTTTTCTATGATGAGTAAACCAAAGGAACAAAGCTCCACTCGTTTTTTCATAGATTTCTTCATTGACTTGCGTTCAGATGACGAAATAGAACATTTATGTGATTAAAACTTCTGTTTTGTCTCTGATTATACACCAATTTCCAAGTGTCTCTTCACCGACTCCACACTCAGTAGCAGGTTTTTTTAACGTTTTTCCTTTGCCTTATCTTTTCAAAGCCTCCAGTTTCACATTCAACGGCACAAATTTTCTCTTACTCCTACCACTCACTGTAATGTATGAATTAAAACATTAAGAAACACATTAACATTTGTACATAAATACAACACTTAAAGGTGACACAGGTGGGCTCACTACAGTACATACGTTTCTACACAACCAGCCGCAACACATACAACAATGAATCAGCCAATGTTGTAAAATGTGTACTGTATTTTAATGACCTCTGTTGCCGGGCAGAGTGGCAGTGCGGTTCTGGGCGCTAAAGTGTGGAGCAGAGCGACAGGTTCGAATCCTGCCTCGGGCATGGATGTGTGTGATGTCCTTAGGTTAGTTAGGTTTAATTAGTTCTAAGTTCTAGGCGACTGATGACCTCAGCAGTTAAGTCGCATAGTAGTCAGAGCCATTTGAACCATTTTTTTGACCTCTGTTGCTGTGTAGGCACAACAACAGCACTCTGTGGAAAACAGCCAGCTAATCTGTATCTTGGTGAAGGAAGCTACTGAACTGTCAACTTATTTAAGTGGGGCTCCGATATACCAATAATGTCAGAGTCAACATCCATAAGCAGTTCCAAAGCTTTCTCTAATATCTCTTATATTTTGATGAAAAATGCTAATTCCTTCACTACTTGGATATCTGACTTCCTTTGAAGGAGATTCCTTTGTTAGAGGGAGTTCCTATTCCAAGGGATATCTATCAGCTGACTTCACTGTAAGAAAGGTGTAGCTCTAACACCAACTACTACAGGAATTTTTTCATGAGTGATAACACCACCACCCACTACACTGTCACCTATAAGCTTTTCCAGCTTCCCCTTCCGATACCTTTTGAGGTGCAGTCCACACCTAGTAAAACCCGATCTACTGATGGACTCAGCTGGCAGCGCTGGAATGTGAGCCATGCCCTCCGCCATCAGCGCCTTCTCCAGACCCATGTTAACAAGCCTAACAGCATCATTAAGATGAGGCCGATCATGAAGCTGAAACAGTTGCACGAAGTGCACAATAGTGGCACCATTTTGAGTAGCTATCTTTACCAGGTCATCATCTATAAAATGCTTCCCGTCTCTATCAAGACCATTCCCAGCTCCACCCACGATCACTGCCTGATCCTCGTTCGGAAAATTCCTAAGTAACTCTCATATTTGAAGTCACCTGAGCCAACCCTGCACTAGGCCTCACAAGCCTGGTGATCTGGTACTCACTCCCCAGGACTTCCTGCAACTGCTGGCCCACACCTCTGCCATGTGAACTACCTAGCAGCAGAACCTTCTTCGTTCTGTTGAATTTAGTGAAACAAAACTTCTAATTGTTGTTACTTAAAGGTCCCCTAGCACTGAGTTCGGAGCATTTCTGCTCAAGCTAGAGAGCGGTTTTGGTTCATTTCATAGAAAGTACTAAAAATTAGTTTTATATGGTGACCGATATTAATTTTGTATGTGCTTGTGCTAGAGAAAGTATGTTGGAAAATCTCCTAAATTCGTATGATCTGAGGCAGACTGTATTTTTTCCATCTAGAGTGCAGGGGACCAGCACCATAGCCATAGGCAATATTTTTATTCATTCTTCATTACTAGATGGGCATTCTATTGCTAGTAAAAGGGTGAATGGCCTTTCAGACCACGAAGCACAAATTTTAACACTGAAAGGTTTTTGTACTCAAGCAAATGTAACATACAATTACAAATTAGTATAAAAGCTAATCCAACGGCAAAATGAGAGTTTTTTAAACCTCATTAAGAAACAAGAGTGGCAGGATGTATATAGTCCCGATAACATATATGACAAATATAATGCATCCATTAGTACATTTCTCATGCTATTTGACAATTACTTTCCATTAGAATATTCGAAACAGGGTACTAGCAGTAAAAGGCAGCCTGGAGGCTGACTAGGGGGATAAAGATGTCTTGTAGAACAACGTGGGAATGGTATCAAAATGTAAGAATTAGTCACAATCGAGCTACAGTAGCCCATTACAAATAGTATTGCAAGGAGCCTAACAATGTTATTAGGAAGGCAAAAAGTATGTGGTACGCAAATAGATCAGTTATATGACAGGATAAAATTAAAACATATGGTCAGTCCTGAAGGAAGTGCCTGGTCAGCAGCACAAGGTCGACGATATAAGGTCAGTACTTAGTAAAAATATTTCTGTTACTGTTAAGTCAGATATAGAACAGCATTTAACAATCACTTTTTGAGCATTGCTGATGAATTAAATAAAAACTTAATTTCTACAGGTAATCATATAACTCTCTCGGAAGATGCCTTTCCGAGAGTGATGTCTGAAATACTCCTCTGTGATACTGACAAGTGGCAGATTGAGTCAATAACTAAACCACTGAGGACTAAGGACTATCATGGACATGATTGAGCGTCTTGCAGAATATTAAAGTACTATGCTGCACATTTATGACGCAAGGTATTATATTTTGGGGTCACTCTTCCCATTCTTCAATTATGTTTTCGCCCCAGAAACTGGTGGTTCGGGCAATAAGTGGTGTAATTTCACCAATCTCTTGTCGACCCCTGACATTGGCCTCTCAATGTATTTATTCTTTACTGTCGTTTCTTGTAAACAATATGAGCTTATTTCCAAGAATCAGCAGCTTTCACTCAGTTAACACTAGGCAGAAATACAATCTGCATATGGGTCGCACTTCTTTGACTCTTTTGGAGAAAGGTCTGCAGTTTACTGCTGCATCCATTTTCAATAACCTGCCATAAGAATTCAAAAATCTTAGCAGTAATCCACGCTCTTTCAAATCGAAACTGAATAACTTTCTCATGGGTCACTCCTTCTACTCTGTTGAGGAGTTATTTGAAAAATTAAGCTGATTCCTTTTTTTTAAATTGTTGATTGCGTTTACATAAAATTATGTCCTTCTTTAGGGTCATAAACATTTATTTTATCTGTTATTACCTTTTTATTGTAGTTTCATGTACTGACACGATCCAGTGTATAACATACATAGGGACAGCGTGTGAAAACTGGTTTAAACTCTAGTTTTGGTAAAATTTTAATATTCTTAACCTCAAAATAATGGGACTTGAGTTACCGAGGCTCTACTGTATTAAAAAAAAAAACACTTCCGCTCACTCCTACAATGTATTGAACGGACATTTTGAGTTGGCTTTGATGCAGAGCTTGTCGTATGATTTAGTCACTGAGTTTCGTTCTGGCCGTTTGGAGATCGAATGAAGGAAACGAGAAAACGACTTACAAACCACAATGTTTAACCAGCAACATGTGAATTAACTTGATCAACCAGCGCATTGGAAATAGAGTGTATTGCTGCTACGTCAAAATGACAGTGCTGCAGTATGTCTTTTTTTATTACATCCGTATTTCCTAATGTAGATTACTTGGAACATGACTTTAGAGAGGAATCGTAGCTTAGGTCCAAACGTCAAATCTGGATTCAAACAATGAATTTTGCTTACTCAGTGTCACATCTTAAATGTCTCAAAATCTCATAAATTATGACACTGAACACAGATTTATACCTAAATTAACCAGAGCCTTATCAGCGTTGCTGACTGGTTATCTGCCGTTACTCTGAAGAGAAAAACTTAAAGTAAATACGAATATCCTGTATGGCAATGATCCAGTGTTACCATTCTTCCAGATCCCTTATTCTCTTCTTATTGTGCAAATAAGTGACAGGGAATCACCTATGAATCAATAAATAATAATCAGTGAATGTGACATACTCCATCAGTCATCTGACGATTACGAAAAACTGCTTTTTGACGTCCGCATCACTGCACTAAAACTTAAGGGTTCCGTAGGAATCTGTTACTTAAATTCGTTGCAGTCTTTAGCAATTAAGACAGAAGAGGGGGAAGAAGTCTGACTTTAAATAAGTTTCAACGGGATTTGAGCCTATGGCTACAGTTTTAATACAAGTAGCGCTCAGCTGATAAGGATTAAAGAATGTGAAATTCTCTCACTGGTGTAGTACGGACTATGACAGAGAGAAGCAGTTCAATTACTTATTTTATTTTGAATTAACATATTTCAACGCATTCAAAGTATGTTTTGCTCGTCTTCTGGTTCTAATGCGTAAAGAAAACTGCCCTGGAGGATCTATTTTGTAACATTACGCTGTTGCACTGCTTAATCTTACACTGAATGGATATAATTATTCCACGGCATACTGGTTCCTAAACATAGCAATCGTAGCAACAAATAATGAAGAAATAAGCAGGTTTTCCACAAAGTAAATGACCAAAGACATTGTAATTTTCCCGTTCAAAAATGGTTCAAATGGCTCTGGTCTCTATGGGACTTAACTGCTGAGGTCATAAGTCCCCCAGAACTTAGAACTACTTAAACCTAACTAACCTAAGGACATCACACACATCCATGCCCAAGGCAGGATTCGAACCTGCGACCGTAGCGGTCTCGCGGTTCTAGACTGTAGCGCCTAGAACCGCTCGGCCACACCGGCCGACAATTTCCCCGTTCAACAAGCTTCTTGCAGTCCAAAATTTAAAGTTACCAACCGTGATACGCATTACGCACGAATTGTTCACAACATTTCATCAAATTCCATGTAAATATCAAGTGAACTGAGCAGAATAATTTAGTGCCAGTCCTGGAAGTCCGTCCACTGACAATGAGTGGCCAAAATTTTTCGGATGGCATTTCGTATGTAACTGTTCTCTGAGAAAATACAAGTGATCTGCGAATATTTGTTTTGGAATCTGGGTAATGGGACTTTAACAGATCCTTTCCTTTGGCTTTGTTTTGTGATGGCGCTAAAACAGATACATGTTGGTGTGTGTGAATTCCTAAGGGACCAAACTGGTGAGGTCATCCGTCCCTTGACTTTCACACTACTTAAACTAACTTATGCTAAGAACAATATACACACACGCATGCCTCAGGCAGGACTCGAACCTTCAGCGGAAAGGGCGGCGCAATCCGTGACACGGCTCCTCAAACCGCGTGGCCACTCCGCGCCGCTGTCAGCTACATGTGTCCCTAATTCTTGAAATAACAAATGGTCGGTATATTTCAGAATCTTAGAAACAACATTGCAGCAAGCTTGACATGCAACTGACTATAACATATAAAACCATAAAACCTGGATAGAGGCTGTAGTTTCACTTGCGTAGGGGACGGTGATCAGTTACGCAAATATTTGCACAATTTATTTTTATTACGAGAATGAACTCTGTGCCTGCTTAGCGCTAATGAGATAACTGTTACATATATTAGACTGACAAGACTAGCGTGCGTTTCCTTTCTGATTTTAGGTGTTTTGAGGGTAACATGAGGCAGCATTATCAGGGCTGATGTTCATAGTCACACTTCAGTACATAGTGTGTGTTAGCTTGTGGAACAGGATGATATAGGTACGTACTAACATAACATAAAACTTATTCTGCTGTAAAACTTGGTGTTCGTAAGTCCGTCAATAAGGATCTGCGAGAGGCGGTAATGATGAAGGGAAAGAGATTGTTGATCCTTGTGAAATTTCCGATCGGGACTGTGATAAGAAATTGGTGTCATATTACGCTTCGGAAACCTAAAAGGTTTATTTTCTCAAATTATATTAAAATAAATGGTTTGATATGAGAGGAAAAAATGAATTATACGCTTCTTAGAAAAAGTATTTCCTTGTCTGCTACAATCAAGTGCATTGGGTAAAGTTTGATGTCTACTTACCTTACTCACTGAGAAGGTTCTTTTTTTTATGGGATAGAAAGAGAGTGGACGCTATTACTGATTTAATTTTCTGATGACTAATGACATGATACTGGTACCACTTGCTCCGTCCGATATGCGACTAGAGTTTCACTTTTGCTACTCGAAGAATGTGTAGATAGTGATGTCAGCACACTACATTCGGAACCACGTTGATATCTTTCTGCTTCTGTCTTAGCGTCTACCGCAGTGTATGACAGTCAGCCAATGTAAACTCATTGGCAAGTGTCTACCGCTGCATTTGTCGCGAGTCACGACCTCAAGAGCGGACTGTGTATGCTTACACACGTAATACATCTTCCAAGAATTTAATTAACGTAATATGCAGGAAGAAGGTTGAGTGAAAATTAATTTTAAAACTGGCTGTCGCAATAAAATACAGCATACTGATACTTAATACAGTTTTTATTGCTGTTTGTTTTGTAAACACAAAGAACACACAAACACAAAAGCACCCGCACCCACAGCCATTGTGTTCTGTGGCAGAGACAACCATGTCTGTTCGACAACATATGCAGCAATCCATTCTTCGGTTGCCGTCAACTGTGAGAGAATTATCTGTTTCCTGGCAATGCATGAACTGTGAGGAGACTAGAAGACGCTTCACTTTTTATATATTTTGCTGAAGATTGTGCTTCCAGTAACTGATCCACGCACCAACATTGGTTAGGATTTACCGATGTCGTCATGGCACTCATTCCCGCCAAGTGCCACGATAGTTTTTAAAATTTTATATTTGTGGGATCCACAGCCTCCAGATGCTTAATAAACGTAAACATGGTTCGCAGTAGGTAGTAAGTCCAGAGTACATTCTGAAAAGGTGTAATTGTAGTGTAGGTCCTTTCGTAAAATGACGGAATGTGGCTACATTTTACTTGTAAAGAAGAGTGATTTGAAAACGACCTGAAATACAGATGTCACAAATGTGCTTGCCAACGACGTTTAGTCGAAATAAGCTAATCGCACGATGAAATAATTATCTCACTACAGCCTACTATGGACCATGTTTAGGTTTATTATGCCTCGATAGTGTAGCGTGGTCCGCAGCTCGTGGTCGTGCGGTAGCGTTCTCGCTTCCCACGCCCGGATTCCCGGGTTCGATTCCCGGCGGGGCCAGGGATTTTCTCTGCCTCGTGATGACTGCGTGTTGTGTGCTGTCCTTTGGTTAGTTAGGTTTAAGTAGTTCTAAGTTCTAGGGTGCTGATGACCATAGATGTTAAGTCCCATAGTGCTCAGAGCCATTTGAACCATGGCCCGCACGTTCATCGGATCTGACGTCCCTGGATTTCTTTCTGTGGGGAAGTTGAAGGATATTTGCTATCGTGATCCACCGACAACGCCTGACAACATGCGTCAGCGCACTGTCAATGCATGTGCGAACATTACGGAAGGCGAACTACTCGCTGTTGAGAGGAATGTCGTTACACGTATTGCCAAATGCGTTGAGGTTGACGGACATCATTTTGAGCGTTTATTCTAGGGGACTGATGACCATAGATGTTAAGTCCCATAGTGCTCAGAGCCATTTTGAAGTGTAGCGTGATGGTTTATCTCGCACCGCCCGTCTTCCACATTCGTCCACAAGCCATGTGCGTTTGTGGTGCCACATGACAAGAACCTCGATAACTCCGCCCACATATTCTCTGCTGTCTTGAGGTCCGATGGTGGAACGAAAGTGAATAGTTTTAATCTGTCTCGGCCCTGAAACCGATCCCGAACAGCCTGCTCTGATGGATGGGGCTGTGGTCCGGTAAATAAATTGTCATCTACTTATTTCATCTATTTATATTTAAACAAAGTATTTGTAATTAGTACACGTATTACTATTTTCATAGCGTTTAAGAATTCAAGTCCGGTTGTAGCTGATACTTTTATCAATCCGGTTAGGAGGGTGGTTTTCTGGTCCATCGTATGATGATAACCTTTGCCTGAAAGCCACGTTAAGACCGAATGGCTGAATTAAAGATAATCTATGTGGTATCGTACTGAAATACGGAAAACATTGGCCAGTTTGAGCTCTCGCGTTCCAACAATGCTGCGGAACAATGCCCTGTGGAGTGACAGGCACAACCGCTCAAGGAAATTTAAGAAATATGAGATGGGACCAGGATAAACTGACTAAACCAGAGGTTGTACAGAGTTTCAGGGAGAGCGTAAGGGAACGACTGACAGGAATGGGGGAAAGAAATAGAGTAGAAGAAGAATGGGTAGCTCTGAGGAATGAAGTAGTGAAGGCAGCAGAGGATCAAGCAGGTAAAAAGACGAGGGCTAGTAGAAATCCTTGGGTGACAGAAGAAATATTGAATTCAATTGATGAAAGGAGAAAATATGAAAATGCAGTAAATGAAGCAGGCAAAAAGGAATACAAACGTCTAAAAAATGAGATCGACAGGAAGTGCAAAATGGCGAAGCAGGGATGGCTAGAGGATAAATGTAAGGATGTAGAGGCTTATCTCACTAGGGGTCAGACAGATACTGCCTACAGGAAAATTAAAGAGACCTTTGGAGAAAAGAGAACCACTTGTATGAATATCATGAGCTCAGATGGAAACCCAGTTCTAAGCAAAGAAGGGAAAGCAGAAAGGTGGAAGGAGTATAAAGAGCGTCTATACAAGGGCGATGTACTTGAGGACAATATTATGCAAATGGAGGAGGATGTAGATGAAGATGAAATGGGAGATACGATACTGCGTGAAGAGTTTGACAGAGCACTGAAAGACCTGAGCCGAAACAAGGCCACGGGACTAGACAACATTCCATTAGAACGACTGACAGCCTTGGGAGAGCCAGTCCTGACAAAACTCTACCATCTGGTTCGCAAGATGTATGAGACAGCCAAAGTACCCTCTGACTTCAAGAAGAATATAATAATTCTAATCCCAAAGAAAGTAGGTGTTGACAGATGTGAAAATTACCGAACTATCAGTTTAATAAGTCACAGCTGCAAAATACTAACACGAGTTCTTTACAGACGAATGGAAAAACTAGTAGAAACCGACCTTGGGGAAGATCAGTTTGGATTCTTTAGAAATATTGGAACACGTGAGGCAATACTGACCCTAAGGCTTATCTTAGAAGAAAGATTAAGGAAAGACAAACCTACGTCCTGAGCATTTGTGGACTGAGAGAAAGCTTTCGACAATGTTGACTAGAATAATATTTTTCGAATTCTAAAGGTGGCAGGGGTAAAATACAGGGAGCGAAATGCTATTTGCAATTTGTATAGAAACCAAATGGCAGTTATAAGAGTTGAGGGGCATGAAAGGGAAGCTGTGGTTGGGGAGAGAGTGAGACAGGGTTGTAGCCTCTCCCCGATGTTATTCAATGTCTATATTGAGCAAGCAGTGAAGGAAACAAAAGAAAATTTCAGAGTAGGTATTAAAATACATGGAGAAGAAATAAAAACTCTGAGGTTCGCCGATGACATTGTAATTTCGTCAGAGACAGCAAAAGACTTGGAAGAGCATTTGAACGAAATGGATAGTGTCTTGAAGGGAGGATATAAGATAAACATCAACAAAAGCAAAAGGAGGATAATGGAATGTAGTCGAATTGAGTCGGGTGATGTTGAGGGTATTAGATTAGGAAGTGAGACACTTAAAATAGTAAAGGAATTTCGCTATTTGGGAAGCAAAATGACTGACGATGGTCAAAGTAGAGAGGACATAAAATGTAGACTGGCAATGGCAAGGAAAGCGTTTCTGAAGAAGAGAAATTCGTGAACATCGAGTATAGATTTAATTGTCAGGAAGCCGTTTCTGAAAGTATTTGCATAGAGTGTAGCCATGTATGGAAGTGAAACATGGATGATAAATAGTTTAGACAAGAAGAGAATAGAAGCTTTCGAAATGTGGTGCTACAGAAGAATGCTGAAGATTAGATGGGTAGATCACATAACTAATGTTGAATAGGATTTGGGAGAAGAGAAGCTTGTGGCACAACTTGACTAGAAGAAGGGATCGGTTGGTAGGACACGTTCTGAGACATCAAGGGATCACCAGTTTAGTATTGGAGGGCAGCGTGGAGGGTAAAAATCGTAGAGACCAAGAGATGAATACACCAAGCATATTCAGAAGGATGTAGGTTGCAGTAGGTACTGGGAGATGAAGAAGCTTGAGTAGCATGGAGAGCTTCATCAAACCAGTCTCCGGACAGAAGACCACAACAACAACAACAAGAACAACAACATGACTACTGTCGGCTGTGTAATGTTACCGTAAAGTATTTTATGTGGTACTAATACAGGACACTGTACAAACATAAATATGTGTATGCATAGATCATCTATAGGTTTTGATGAGTGAGTTTTTAAATATGAAAATATGTGAAACATACGGCTGTATCTTCTCATTACAGCGACTTTAAATCTTAAATTTTGTACACTGCCAAGGGCTGCAAACCTTAGTTTTTGACATGAAATTTCAACTTAAAACTTCTACCCATTCCTGCGAAAAAGAGATACTGACTGACAGACGGACAATAAAGTTATCCGATTAGGGTTCCATTTTTACAGACTAAGATACGGAACCCTGAAAACGACTATGTAGGTGCTGCCCATTGCATTACGAAAGGGGAAATTCGAAGTGACTTCTAAGAAACTAGAGCATTAAATTAATTCCAGTAAGGAAAAATAGGGAACCGAACATCATAAATATATAAAAGTTGGGTACTAAAGTAAATCACGTTGAGCTTGTCAACTATTTCAGAGTTAGTTCTACAGCTAAACGTAACAGATGCTCAATCCAAGTGAACAGAATAATAGTAATGTCGAAACAAGCACTCCTCGCTAAGACATTCCAGCATTGTATCAAATCAAAGAGGAAATACGTAAATTCAACGCAAAAATCAACTGTATGTGATTTTACATCTCTATGAACCGTGACGAATCATGCAGGGAACTGTCGGGAAGCAGCAATAATTTACATGTAGTGGACAGATAATTCCTTGATATGAATAGAAACAATGGAATATCTGAAAGTTTTACAAGAAGAAAAGGAATGCATATATTCAAAACTAAAAGAATGAAGTTGCAATTCATTCAGTGCATTTTTAGACGCGGCACAGGCTGATAGGTACGAGGGCGACAGGGGAAACAACTTCAGGGGGATCATGATTAGAAGACAACGCAACACTAATGTTGGGCATATCAGGAGAATACCAAACAATGGAGTAGAATGGCTGCTTTGGAGGGTTGTCACCTTTAGGAAATGAATGGATGAATATTTGAAAGCTGAAAAGATATTATTACCCTATTTACCGTTGATACCACAAGAAACTTATGTCTCCTTGAGGTACAGCGTCTCAACGCTTACCTTCATATTATATTCCAGAATATTAATATAGGCCTCTCAGTTCAGAGCACCCTGAGCTCTTCACAGCGGCCCTGTTCTCTGATCCGAGATACACTCCTGGAAATGGAAAAAAGAACACATTGACACCGGTGTGTCAGACCCACCATACTTGCTCAGGACACTGCGAGGGGGCTGTACAAGCAATGATCACACGCACGGCACAGCGGACACAACAGGAACCGCGGTGTTGGCCGTCGAATGGCGCTAGCTGCGCAGCGTTTGTGCACCGCCGCCGTCAGTGTCAGCCAGTTTGCCTTGGCATACGGAGCTCCATCGCAGTCTTTAACACTGGTAGCATGCCGCGACAGCGTGGACGTGAACCGTATGTGCAGTTGACGGACTTTGAGCGAGGGCGTATAGTGGGCATGCGGGAAGCCGGGTGGACGTACCGCCGAATTGCTCAACACGTGGGGCGTGAGGTCTCCACAGTACATCGATGTTGTCGCCAGTGGTCGGCGGAAGGTGCACGTACCCGTCGACCTGGGACCGGACCGCAGCGACGCACGGATGCACGCCAAGACCGTAGGATCCTACGCAGTGCCGTAGGGGACCGCACCGCCACTTCCCAACAAATTAGGGACACTGTTGCTCCTGGGGTATCGGCGAGGACCATTCGCCACCGTCTCCATGAAGCTGGGCTACGGTCCCGCACACCGTTAGGCCGTCTTCCGCTCACGCCCCAACATCGTGCAGCCCGCCTCCAGTGGTGTCGCGACAGGCGTGAATGGAGGGACGAATGGAGACGTGTCGTCTTCAGCGATGAGAGTCGCTTCTGCCTTGGTGCCAATGATGGTCGTATGCGTGTTTGACGCCGTGCAGGTGAGCGCCACAATCAGGACTGCATACGACCGAGGCACACAGGGCCAAAACCCGGCATCATGGTGTGGGGAGCGATCTCCTACACTGGCCGTACACCTGTGGTGATCGTCGAGGGGCACTGAATAGTGCACGGTACATCCAAACCGTTATCGAACCCATCGTTCTACCATTCCTAGACCGGCAAGGGAACTTGCTGTTCCAACAGGACAATGCACGTCCGCATGTATCCCGTGCCACCGAACGTGCTCTAGAAGGTGTAAGTCAACTACCCTGGCCAGCAAGATCTCCGGATCTGTCCCCCATTGAGCATGTTTAGGACTGGATGAAGCGTCGTCTCACGCGGTCTGCACGTCCAGCACGAACGCTGGTCCAACTGAGGCGCCAGGTGGAAATGGCATGGCAAGCCGTTCCACAGGACTACATCCAGCATCACTACGATCGTCTCCATGGGAGAATAGTAGCCTGCATTGCTGCGAAAGGTGGATATACACTGTACTAGTGCCGACATTGTGCATGCTCTGTTGCCTGTGTCTATGTGCATGTGGTTCTGTCAGTGTGATCATGTGATGTATCTGACCCCAGGAATGTGTCAATAAAGTTTCCCCTTCCTGGGACAATGAATTCACGGTGTTCTTATTTCTATTTCCAGGAGTGTATAAACCCAAACGCCAACACAACAGCTTCCACTTCTCTCTCTGTAGGGGCCACACTTCGGACTGAAGCGCTCTCCTCGTGGCTGTTACTACTAGTAATATCAAAACCATTAACCTTTTAATAATGCCCTCTCTCAAATTCTACAAAACCATTTATTTAAAAAATGTGGTATCAAACCTGTGTAACTATAAAAAGGCAGAAAGTACATATAACGAGTGTACTGTGAAACAATAACGTAAAGTTAGAGTGAACTAAAACGCCTATATTTAAGACACGATGCACGGTCTGTTGATTGATAACTGATCTTAATTTGGTCATTGTTCACGGAAGAAAGTATTTTATCATCAGAAAATACGACCCTGCTCCAGTCATAGCCAATATATTCTTCTGCAAAAGCCGTGTGGTCTGTGGTCTGACAAGGTCAAACGTTGCTTTATAGCAGCTCCTAGGTATTAAAGTCCGTGATCTTTCCATCTATTCCTGCCGGCCGCTGTAGCCGAGCGGTTCTAGGCGTTCAGTCTGGAACTGAGCGACCGTTACGGTCGCAGGCTCGACTCCTGCCTCGGGCATGGATGTGTGTGATGTCAAAACCGTTCAGATGGTTCAAATGGCTCTGAGCGCAATGGGACTTAACATCTGAGGTCATCGGTCCCCTAGAATTTAGAACTACTTAAACTTAACTAAGCCAAGGACATCACACACATCCATGCCCCAGGCAGGATTCGAACCTGGGAGCGTAGTGGTCGTGCGGTTCCATACTGAAGCGCCCAGAACCGTTCGGCCACACGGGCAGGCTGTGATGTCCTTAGGTTAGTTAGGTTTAAGTAGTTCTAAGTTCTAGGGGACTGATGACCTCAGATGTTAAATCCCATAGTGCTCAGAGTTATTTGAACCATTTGATCTCTTCCTCACAGTACTTGCACTACCAGGAAACAGATAATTCTCTCCGAATTAACAGCAACCGAAGAATGGATTGCTGCATATGCTGTCGAAGAGATATTGGTCATCTCTATCATTGGACATAAGGATTGTGTGTGCTTGAGCTTTTGTGTTTGTGTGTTTTTGGATTTACAAGAAAAAATGGCTCTGAGCACTATGGGACTTAACTTCCGAGATCATTTGTCCATCAGTCCCCTAGAGCTTAAAACTACTTAAACCTAACTAACCTAAGGACAGCACACACATCCATGCCCGAGGCAGGATTCGAACCTACGACCGTAGCGTTTGCGCGGTTCCAGACTGTAGTGCCTAGAACCACGCGGCCACCTCTGCCGGCGATTTACAAGACAAGCGGTAATAACAATTGCATTAAGTACCAGTGTGCTGTATTGCGACAAGTTTTAAAATTAATTTTTACTTAATCTTTTTCGTGCATATTAAGTTAAATTCTTGGGGGATGTTTTACGTGTGTAATTATACGCAGTCCGCTCTTGAGGTCATGACTTGGAACAGATGCACTGGTAGACACTGCCCAATGTGTTTATGCCGGTTGGCTGACGTTCACTGCAGTAGACGCTAGGACATAAACAGAAAGATATCAACGTGGTTCCGTATGTAGTGTGCGTTCTTCGTGTAGCCAAATTAAAACTCTAGGTGCACATCGGACGGAGCAAGTGGAGGCAATATCATCTCATTAGCCACCAGAAAATTAACTAGTGATAGTGTCCACTCTCTTTTGACTCACAAGAAGAAAAGGACCTTCTCACATAGTAAAATCAGTAAACACCAAAATTTAACAAATGCACAAAGACAACTGAGGAACTTTTCTGCACTTGAAGATAGCACAAGAAGAAATGTTCATATGTTCAAATTTGTGCGAATTCCTAAGGGACCAAACCGTTGAGATCATTGGTCCCTAGAATTACACACTACAACTAACTTAAACTAACTTATGCTGAAAGCAACACACACATCCATGGCCGAGGGAGGACTCGAACCTCTGGTGGGAGGATCCCGCGCAATCCGTGACGTGACGCCTGAAACCACCCGGCCACTTCGCGCGGCAGTACTGGGAAGCATACAATTCATTTCTTCTCATCGTATCATATTTTTTGTTTTAATATGACATGAGAAAATAAACCTTTTAGGATACTGAAGCGTACTATTGGCCAACCGGTGTGCCGAACGGTTCTAGGCGCTTCAGTCTGGAACCGCGCGACCGCTACGGTCGCAGGTTCGAATCCTGCCTCGGGAATGGACGTATGTGATATCCTAAGGTTAGTTAGGTTTAAGTAGTTCTAAGTTCAGGGGACTGATGACCTCAGATGGTAAGTCCGCTAGTGCTCAGAGCCATTTGAACCATTTTTGAAGCAACCGCACTATTCTTATCAACAATCTCTTTCCTTTCATGCATTACTGCAGCTAGCCAGATTCTTACTCAGGACTTGCAGGCACTAAGTTCTGCAGCAAAATCTACCTTACTATTTACGGCATTGGGAACATGTGGAAAAAGAGTGTAGCCCCTATAGCGGTAAAGCTCTTTGTGTATGTCTGCATTCAGCACTGCCTCACAGCTGCCAAAACCCTTTACAGAAGTGACACGGCAGGGGACACCATTATCACAGCATTCCAGAAATCTTCAGTAAGTCGTCAGCAGAGGGACTAAAGGCAAATTAACTCCGCTTTTGAATTCATATTCAGCCCATAATGGAGTATTACTTAAGGTAGTTGCATGTTTCAGCAATTACACTTTCATAATTCCAGTACGAATACTTTGATGGCCGAAAGGAACGATAAGTGTGTGAAACCGTCAGGAATTAATTAAGGTCAAAATGCTAGAACTCTAGGGGTACACTGCAAATGGAAATTCTCGTTCAAAAAGCGCTTATCGCTATTTTTTTTTTTTTTTTTTTTTTTTTTGGCAAAGCATTAACAGAAAATGTATCGTAAACGTCACGAGCAGATGATAGTAACAACTGTATGCTGAGAAAGGTATGTGCTCTCAGAGAATGTGGTGGTGGTACCGGTTCTAAATTACATAGTGTTTGTGCGCTCACAGCTGCAATCGGCGCTGACTTTGGTCGCGCAGCTTGAGGCTGTTGCCAATGGGCACCACTGTGGGGAGCCGGACTTGGGTGTCACGGGGATGTCAACCTCGTCCCGTCTGTCCCCAGATCGGTCTGCCACTGTGGTTGCCCCGGTTGCTGCCCGCAGTGGGGCTGAGCCCTCGCCTGTGGTTGACTGGGAGGTCGTTCCAAGGCGTGCCAGGCAGCGAAAGGCGTCCCCGGAGGCTGATCAGAAAGCCTCCCCGGTGCGTCTGACAAACCGGTTTCAGGCACTGTCTCTGGCTGAGCCGGATGCAGCTGCCTGCCCTGTTTCAGAGGATCATTCTCAGCCTTCAAGGTCCGGGCAATCGCAGAGGGTGGGCTTACTGGTAGTTGGGAGCTCCAATGTTAGGCGCGTAATGGGGCCCCTTAGGGATACGGCGGCTAAGGAGGGGAAGAAATCCAGTGTGCACTCCGTGTGCATTCCGGGCACTAATGACGTGTGTCACTTTGGATCTGAGGAAATTCTCTCTGGATTCCAGCGGCTATCTGATTTGGTGAAGGCTGCCGGTCTTGCTTACGAGATGAAGGCAGAGCTCACCATCTGCAGCATCGTTGACAGAACCGACTGCGGACCTTTGGTGTAGAGCCGGGTGGAGGGTCTGAATCAGAGGCTCAGACGGTTTTGCGACCGTATTGGCTGCAGATTCCTTGACTTGCGCCATAGGGTGGTGGGGTTTCGGGTTCCGCTGAATAGGTCAGGAGTTCACTACAGTCAGCTGGCGGCTACACGGGTAGCGGAGGCTGTGTGGCGTGGACTGGGCGGTTTTTTAGGTTAGAAGGCCTCGGGAAAGTGCGGGATGGGCTGCAATGTCAAAGGGTGCTTGGCAATTACAGGATGTGCTTGGATCAAGGAACAGTCGGAATTATGGTTGTAAATTGTTGTAGTTGCGCTGGAAAAGTCCCTGAGCTTCAAGGGCTAATAGAAAGCACAGAAGCTAATATCGTTATAGGTACAGAAAGCTGGCTAAAGCCTGAAATAAGTTCTGCAGAAATTTTTACGATGTCTCAGACGGTGTTCAGGAAAGATAGATTAGGCAGAATTGGTGGTGGAGTGTTTGTGTCTGTCAGTAGTGGTTTATCTTGTAGTGAAATCGAAGTAGATACTCCGTGCGAATTGGTGTGGGTGGAGGTTATACTTAACAGCCGAATTAAGTTAATAATTGGCTCCTTCTACCGACCCCCAGACTCCGATGATACAGTTGCGGAACAGTTCAGAGAAAGTTTGAGTCTCGTAACAAATAAATACCCCACTCATACGGTTATAGTTGGTGGGGACTTCAACCTACCCTCGGTATGTTGGCAAAAATACTTGTTCAAAACCGGTGGTAGGCAGAAAACGTCTTCCGAGATTGTCCTAAATGCTTTCTCCGAAAATTATTTCGAGCAGTTAGTCCACGAACCCACGCGAATTGTAAATAGTTGCGAAAACACACTTGACCTCTTAGCCACAAACAATCCAGAGCTGATAGAGAGCATCATGACTGATACAGGGATTAGTGATCACAAGGTCATTGTAGCTAGGCTCAATACCATTTCTCCCAATTCCATCACAAGCAAACGCAAAATAATTTTATTTAAAAAAGCGGATAAAGTGTCACTAGAAGCCTTCCTAAAAGACAATTTCCATTCCTTCCGAACTGACTATGCGAATGTAGACGAGATGTGGCTCAAATTCAAAGATATAGTAGCAACAGCAATTGAGATATTCATACCTCATAAATTGGTAAGACATGGAACGGATCCCCCGTGGTACACAAAAAAGGTCCGAACGCTGTTGCAGAGGCAACGGAAAAAGCATGCGAAGTTCAGAAGAACGCGAAATCCCGAAGATAGGCTAAAATTTACAGACGCGCGAAATTTGGCACGTACTTCGCTGCGAGATGCCTTTAATAGGTTCCACAACGAAACATTGTCTCGAAATTTGGTAGAAAATCCGAAGAAATTCTGGTCGCATGTAAAGTACACAAGCGGCAAGACGCAGTCAATACCTTCGCTGCGCAGTGCCGATGGTACTGTTATCGACGACTGTGCCGCTAAAGCGGAGTTATTGAACGCAGTTTTCCGAAATTCCTTCAACAGGGAAGACGAATGGAATATTCCAGAATTTGAAACACGAACATCTGCTAGCATGAGTCTCATAGAAGTAGATACCTTAGGGGTTGCGAAGCAACTCAAATTGCTTGATACGGGCAAGTCTTCAGGTCCAGATTGCATACCGATTAGGTTCCTTTGAGATTACGCTGATACTATAGCTCCCTACTTAGCACTCGTATACAACCGCTCGCTCACCGATAGATCTGTACCTACAGATTGGAAAATTGCGCAGGTCGCACCAGTGTTCAAGAAGTGTAGTAGGAGTAATCCATTTAACTACAGACCTATATCATTGACGTCGGTTTGCAGTAGGGTTTTGGAGCATATACTGTATTCAAACATTATGAATCACCTCGAAGGGAACAATCTATTGACACGTAATCAGCATGGCTTCAGAAAACATCGCTCTTGTGCAACGCAACTAGCTCTTTATTCGCACGAAGTAATGGCCGCTATCGACAGGGGATCTCAAGTTGATTCCGTATTTCTAGATTTCCGGAAAGCTTTTGACACCGTTCCTCACAAGCGACTTCTAATCAAGCTGCGGAGCTATGAGGTATCGTCTCAGTTGTGTGACTGGATTCGTGATTTCCTGTCAGGAAGGTCGCAGTTCGTAGTAATAGACGGCAAATCATCGTGTAAAACTGAAGTGATATCAGGTGTTCCCCAGGGAAGCGTCCTGGGACCTCTACTGTTCCTGATCTATATAAATGACCTGGGTGACAATCTGAGCAGTTCCCTTAGGTTGTTCGCAGATGATGCTGTAATTTACCGTCTAGTAAGGTCATCCGAAGACCAGTATCAGTTGCAAAGCGATTTAGAAAAGATTGCTGTATGGTGTGTCAGGTGGCAGTTGACGCTAAATAACGAAAAGTGTGAGATGATCCACATGAGTTCCAAAAGAAATCCGTTGGAATTCGATTACTCGATGAATAGTACAATTCTCAAGGCTGTCAATTCAACTAAGTACCTGGGTGTTAAAATTACGAACAACTTCAGTTGGAAGGACCACATAGATAATATTGTCGGGAATGCGAGCCAAAGGATGCGTTTCATTGGCAGGACACTTAGAAGATGCAACAAGTCCACTAAAGAGACAGCTTACACTACACTCGTTCGTCCTCTGTTAGAATATTGCTGCGCGGTGTGGGATCCTTACCAAGTGGGATTGACGGAGGACATCGAAAGGGTGCAAAAAAAGGCAGCTCGTTTTGTATTATCACGTTATATGGGAGAGAGTGTGGCAGATATGATACACGAGTTGGGATGGAAGTCATTACAGCATAGACGTTTTTCGTCGCGGCGAGACCTTTTTACGAAATTTCAGTCACCAACTTTCTCTTCCGAAGGCGAAAATATTTTGTTGAGCCCAACCTACATAGGTAGGAATGATCATCAAAATAAAATAAGAGAAATCAGAGCTCGAACAGAAAGGTTTAGGTGTTCGTTTTTCCCGCTCGCTGTTCGGGAGTGGAATTGTAGAGAGATAGTATGATTGTGGTTCGATGAACCCTCTGCCAAGCACTTAAATGTGAATTGCAGAGTAGTCATGTAGATGTAGATGTAGATGTAGATGTAACCTAACGCTTAACCTAAGTGAAGATGGTGTGGTAGCGTTGTCGCTTCTTATGACCAACAACTCTGATTAAGCTCTTCCTAAATCAACCTGTTCCGAAAGATAGCATACTATTGCATGAAAACCTTGTTTAGGGCGTTAAAACAGGTAAAATTTTCAAATTCCCAGAGCAAAGATATCTCGCTACATTACGGTAATGTTGACACGAGACGGCCACAATGACAACATTTCAGCACAGAGACTGGGTCAGGGCAAAACGCATCGGCGTTTCTGGCGACCCAGGCAGCAAACTTCAGCAGAACATAGTGGGTCAGAGCAACCAAACAGGGTCACGTCACCTCCGTTATGTGACGAAAGAAAGGCTAAGGCGAATCTAACAAACGGTAGCAAAAGCTTTTATGAACCAGTCCTATACTATAGCAAACTCATTAAGCAAGCACAGCAGAAGGGAAACGGCTGGTACCTTCGTAATAGGATGTCCAATGTGGTCATGACGAAAGTCGTGGACTAAACATTAGCTAGTACTTCGCTCCGTAAATAACCCAGCAGATTACCTCACGAAGCAGTCAAATTCAAATGGTTCCAAGCACAATGGCACTTAACATCTGATGTCATCGGTCCCGTAGTCTTAGATTTAAACCTAACTAACCTAAGGACAGCACACACACCCATGCCCGAGGCAGGATTTGAACCTGCGACTGTAGCAGCAGTGCGGTTCCGGACTGAAGCGCCCTCAGCGACGAAGCGCCTAGAACTCCTCGGTCACAGCGGCCAGCACAAAGCAGTCGGTCAGACAGATAAATAGCATATGTGACGTTCGCATTAGATTCACTGATTGCCAGGACACCAGCGTTCCCGGCATCCCGGCGGACTGAATAGGGCCTACCTGGACGGCAGGCCAATATCGTCGAACTTCATGGCTACACGGCAAGAGTCATCGCGGAACGACGGCTGACGAAGAAGGGTAGTGAGTGGGACGGAACAGAGCAGCCCCCAAGTCTGCCTGTGTAACTTCAATATAAACGTCACCGTCACTTACTACCGTGACGTCGCGGTACAGCCGAAGCCACCACAAGCGGCGAACTGCTGCGCACCAGCTGGCTGGAACGAAGTATGTAGTGTCAGCTGGCTTCAGAGGGCTGAAGACCGCTTCTGACGCCATTCCCCAGTAGGTATTGGTAGACGATACCAAACGTGAGTCAAGACGCTATCTGTATTTTTCTGGAAATAAATAACTAATTCTGAATCTTCTTTCACTGTGCCTAGTAGCGACGAAGAGCGACACATTTCGTTAATGGCTCATTCAGTAAGCACGAAAGCATACGAAGATGATCAGCCAACTACAGAGCAAACACTGCAAGAGAGGCGTTCTACACCACGATGTGATGTACTGTTGAAGTTACGAGAGGATACGATACTATAAGGATCAACAAGTACAATGCTTCGTAGTACATACACTCCTGGAAATTGAAATAAGAACACCGTGAATTCATAGTCCCAGGAAGGGAAAACTTTATTGACACATTCCTGGGGTCAGATACATCACATGATCACACTGACAGAACCACAGGCACATAGACACAGGCAACAGAGCATGCACAATGTCGGCACTAGTACAGTGTATATCCACCTTTCGCAGCAATGCAGGCTGCTATTCTCCCATGGAGACGATCGTAGAGATGCTGGATGTAGTCCTGTGGAACGGCTTGCCATGCCATTTCTACCTGGCGCCTCAGTTGGACCAGCGTTCGTGCTGGACGTGCAGACCGCATGAGACGACGCTTCATCCAGTCCTAAACATGCTCAATGGGGGACAGATCCGGAGATCTTGCTGGCCAGGGTAGTTGACTTACACCTTCTAGAGCACGTTGGGTGGCACGGGATACATGCGGACGTGCATTGTCCTGTTGGCACAGCAAGTTCCCTTGCCGGTCTAGGAATGGTAGAACGATGGGTTCGATGACGGTTTGGATGTACCGTGCACTACTCAGTGTCCCCTCGACGATCACCAGAGGTGTACGGCCAGTGTAGGAGATCGCTCCCCACACCATGATGCCGGGTGTTGGCCCTGTGTGCCTCGGTCGTATGCAGTCCTGATTGTGGCGCTCACCTGCACGGCGCCAAACACGTATACGACCATCATTGGCACCAAGGCAGAAGCGACTCTCATCGCTGAAGACGACACGTCGCCATTCGTCCCACCATTCACGCCTGTCGCGACACCACTGGGGCGTGAGCGGAAGACGGCCTAACGGTGTGCGGGACCGTAGCCCAGCTTAATGGAGACGGTTGCGAATGGTCCTCGCCGATACCCCAGGAGCAACAGTGTCCCTAATTTGCTGGGAAGTGGCGGTGCGGTCCCCTACGGCACTGCGTAGGATCCTACGGTCTTGGCGTGCATCCGTGCGTCGCTGCGGTCCGGTCCCAGGTCGACGGGCACGTGCACCTTCCGCCGACCACTGGCGACAACATCGATGTACTGTGGAGACCTCACGCCCCACGTGTTGAGCAATTCGGCGGTATCCACCCGGCCTCCCGCATGCCCACTATACGCCCTCGCTCAAAGTCCGTCAACTGCACATACGGTTCACGTCCACGCTGTCGCGGCATGCTACCAGTGTTAAAGACTGCGATGGAGCTCCGTATGCCACGGCAAACTGGCTGACAATGACGGCGGCGGTGCACAAACGCTGCGCAGCTAGCGCCATTCGACGGCCAATACCGCGGTTCCTGGTGTGTCCGCTGTGCCGTGCGTGTGATCATTGCTTGTACAGCCCTCTCGCAGTGTCCGGAGCAAGTATGGTGGGTCTGAAACACCGGTGTCAATGTGTTCTTTTTTCCATTTCCAGGAGTGTATATCTCGCGGAAAGACCTTAATGATAAAATCGAGAGATTCGAACCGACACGGAAGCTAACGGCCAACCGTTTTTCCCATGAACTATTCCGACTTGAAGAAGACAGGGAGCAGTGAAGTGGTACACGCTTCAGTCAGGAACCGCGCTGCTGCTGAGGTCGCAGGTTCGAATCCAGCTTCGGGCGTGGATGTGTGTGATATCTTTAGGTTAGTTAGGTTTAAATGGTTTCAAGTGTAGGGGACTGATGACCTCAGATATTAAGACCCATAGTGCTCAGAGTCATTTGAAACACTTGAAGTGGTACACAAAGTATTCTCCACCACACACCGTAAGGCAGCTTGCGGAGTAGAAATGTAGGTGTAGATGGAAGCGACGTTCAAATTATTTTTTACAGAACTGACGCCCATCTTAAACGATTGGTCCGAGAAGTAAGACATTTTGTATGATTATTCATTTCTTACGTAGGTTGATAACTAGTTTCTTCATTGAACAGTGTAGGGAGTGATATGTATATTAATAAAGTTTCACGTGATGTGACATAGTAAAATATATTAACCAATGCTGGCTTTAAACTTTTTGTCCTATAAATATTAAAGTGTGAGGCAACACTCATTATGTGACGTAGGCAACCACTGAGCAAAAATTTTGCATGTTCCTATTCCGAAGGCATGAAATCGGTAGTGAATTTTCTTCTGTGCGGGTACGTTCCGTATCCCCTATTTGGGCATAGAAAAATGGAACTTTGATGCAATTTTCGTCGTACAGCGTGATGCTTATTAACGTTTAAAAACTTCCGAAGAGTCGTAGATGACAGAGAAACCACTAATTTGACGTAAAACACACTGGGACGCAAATGTCGGGAAATACCCCAAATGTGGATGACAAATGTTGAACACATAACGTCAGCAGGCTTCGTGCAACGGTTGAGCGTATCGGTCGGTCGCAAGTGATCATCCGTCCGGCCCCGGTAGCTGAATGGTGTACAAATTGATATATTGAGACTGAATTTTTGCAACGTTTGGATCTAGTGATCTGTGCCTCAGGAAACAATTAGTGTGTTAGCATTTGTAGAAACTGAAATAAATCATCGAACTAAAAAAAAAGGTCAGTGCGACAGAATACCAATCCTAAGGGCCCGGGTTCGATTCCCGACTGTGTCGGTAATTTTCTCCGCTCAAGGAGTGAGTGTTGTGTTTTCATCATCATTTAATCTCCATTGAAGCGCAAGTCGCCGAAGTGGCGTCAAATCGAAAGACTGGCACCCGGCGAACGGTCTACCAGACGGGAATTTCAAAATGGTTCAAATGGCTCTGAGCACTATGGGACTTAACTTGTGAGGTCATCAGTCCCCTAGAACTTAGAACTACTTAAACCTAACCAACCTAAGGACATCACACAAATCCATGCCCGAGGCAGGATTCGAACATGTGACCGTAGCGGTCGCGCGGTTCCAGACTGAAGCGCCTAGAACCGCTCGGCCGGCTCCGACGGGAGGCCCTAGTCACACGACATTTATATTTATCCCAGCCCAAGTCAAGCATTCACGTCGGTGTGACTCTGCGTCTACGTGCGCGATGTTAATGGATGGGACACAGGGTCTAGCAGGCACTATCTTTTTTTTATTTCATTGCGTGAGACAGTTATGTGCTTACATAGAGGTATTACTTTATTTACCAGTCTCGTGTCATCCGCTATAGGTGAATTTCGCATTTTCGACCCCATGTGTTTTGTATTAAATTACTTATCTCAGCGTCACCTACCTCAGCGTCATCTATTTCAGCGGCATCTATGTTAATAAGGATAAAGCATGTTTCAGTGTTAATACTTAATATTTAAACTGGGTACTAAGTCCTATTTTTCTTCATGGGCTTTATTCCATTTCTTCACGGGGTCGGCATGGTAATTTTCGAATTTGGCAGTGTCAATGGTCGATGGTAGCCGCTTATTCTCCCCCCTCCCCCCTCGCACTTACACCTTCATTTTCCCCGGCACTGAATTTGTGTACCCCAAATCTATGTGTCTAATGCTATTCCAAGTGGGAACGGTTTCTAAGTGTTTGCGAACTTTGTAATTGAGGCGGTACTAGGATACCAAATCGGTATTCAACTCGTCAGATGTAAGAAAACGCCTAAAAACGACGTTGAGGATAGATGGCACTGCGGCACTCGCCGTCAATCTGCCAGGCGGACTCAGTCCGGACTAGGCGCGGCCTCTTCTTCTTCTTTCTTTTTATTTTCATTTTTTCCTTGTCAGTCTTTGACTGGTTTGATGCGGCCCGAGACGAATTCCTCTCCTGTGCCAATTTTTTCATCTCAGAGTAATAATTGCAACCTGTGTCCTCAATTATTTGTTGAATGTATTCCAATCTTTATTCTTACAGCTCCCTCTAGTACCATGGAAGTCATAAATGCCCTATCATCCCGCCCCCTCTCCTTTTCAGTCTTTTCCACACATTCCTTTCATCTCCGACGCTGCACGGAATCCTCTTCTTCCTTATCTTGTCAGTCCAGTTGACTTTCAACATTCGTCTGTAGCACCCCATCTCAATTGCTTCGATGCTCTTCTGTCCCGGTTTTCCCACCGTCAATGTTTTACTACCATACGATGCGGTATTTCTGCCACAAGTTAAGGGGTATATTTGATAGTAGTAGGCTTCTGCTGGCCAGTCATCCCCTTTTTGCCAGTGCTAGTCTGTTTTTTATGTCCTCCATACTCCGTCCGTCATGGGTTATGTTGCCACCTAAGCAACAGATTTCCTTGACTTTATCTACTTTGTGACCATCAATCCTAATGTTAAGTTCCTCGCTATTATCATTTCTGCTACTTCTCTTTACTTTCGTCTTCCTTCGATTCATTCTCAGTCTATACTCTGACTCATTTGGCTGTTCATTCCAGTCAGCATATCCTGTAAATCTTCTTCACTTTCACTGTGGACAGAAATGTCATCGGCATATCTTATTATCATATACAGAGTGGTCCAAAAAATGTATCCACTGTTTAAAAGTCCATAACAGGCAAACTAAGTGACGGAGTTTTATCATCTTTGGTAGTTTAATAGTTTGTAGTTCCGGCAATCGCCACACAAGCGTTGTATTGCGTTGTTTTGTTTTGTCAGCTGACACTCGCCAGATAGTCAGTGTTTTGTTCTTAGTTGCACCTAGTTACATGGCTGGCGTAAGGCTCACATTCGATGAATGGAAGTCAGTTTTGAAGTGGTATTTTAAGTACGAAAACATTATTAACGTTCAACGGCGATGGCGAAATGAGTATAAAGCAGAGGCACCGACACCTTTACCGATTCGTCGCATTCGAGACAAATTTGAAGCCGAAGGCTGTGTTCAAGATGTACGCAAACAACGTTCTGGACGACCTGTAACAGTAACAAGTCCAGCTAACTCCCGTCGTATGTTACAACAATTCACTCACTCACCACAGAAGTCTGTGAGACAGTGTTCCCGTGAAACTGGAGTGAGTCACTCAAGTGTTCGGCGAATTTTGAAGACAGCAATGAACGAGGACGACCCATATCGTAGAATGGAGGACTGCGAGTGGTTTACTAACATGGTGTGCAACGATGAAGAGTTTGCAGAGATGATTGTGTGGTCTGATGAGGCACAGTTCAAACTCAGTGGTACAGTAAATCGCCACAATTGCATCTACTGGGCCGCCAAAAACCAGAACGTCCATGTAGACAAAGCCGTGAAATTGCCAGGAGTAAATGTGTGGTGTGGGTTGTCTTACCGGGTCTTGATTGGGCCATTCTTCTTTGACGGCACAATTACCGGTGAGGTGTACCTTCAGAAGCTTCAGACATCCATTTTACCTGCCATCCGAGACTTTTATGGAGACGGAAGAGTTTGCTTTCAACAAGATGGTGCCCCAGTCCACTATCAAAATCGTGTTAGGGCGTATCTTGACGAAAATCTACCAGGAAGATTGATAGGCCGTTTAGGTGCTGAGGAGTATCCACCACGTTCCCAGACCTAACTGCTCTGGACTTTTACCTGTGGGGAACACTAGAGGACGTCGTTTATCGTCAAAAGCCACGCACATTGGATGAACTTCGAGAATCCATCGTACATTCATGTGCAAATATCCAACTGAACACGTTGCAGTCAGTAGTTCGTGCTGCAGTTCGGCAGCGGCATCGTTTGTGTGTGGATGTTAATGGTGACCATTTCGAACATCTACAGTGATATCCTTAAGTTGGACTTTAAGCTACACTTTCACCAAAAATGAGACAACTCCGTCAATTAGTTTGCAAGTTATGGACTTTCAAACAGTGGATACATTTTTTGGACCCCTCTGTTTATCCTTCCACCTGGATATGAAATACGTTTTTAACATTTCCGTTCCACAGCTCTTCTTGCCGCGGAGAATCAATCTACAATGAGGATTGCAGTGACGAAAATGATGAAAGTAAAAAAGAAAAAAAAGCGACAGTACGCACAGACCCTTCTTTAACTACTGTTGCGGAGCACGGGCACACAGGTCGTACATGATACGGCAGAGGCAACGTTCTTACGGCTAGAGCTTAGGCGCAAATCAGTGAGGGTAATAGCAGTGATGCGCGAAGCAGCGGTCTGCAGGCAGCGGCCGTGAGCGCGTGGCTCGCGGGCTGTCGGGGAACCCCCGGCTGCAGGGGCGGCAAGTGGCGGCCGCAGCTCTTCTGCCGCGCGGGCTGTCAGAAACAATGGCTGCGCGATACACCTGCTCCGCGCCGCGCCGCGCCCATCTGGCGACCGGCGCCGCCATGAATAATTGAAGGGCGCGCCCACTCCAATTATCGACTGGGGCGGCGCCCGTTTGCCAGCTGTCCCCCTCGATAATTGATTTGTTGCGGTGATTCAGGAGCCGCCCAGTCCCGCGAGCTGTTTGTTTATGTTCCGCAACAGCTGATTGCCGGCGGCGCGTCCCCGCGATCCGGTTAAAAACCTGCCTATCCGCCGTCGCGTCGCGCTAACGATAATTGATGTCGTTGCCGTCGCGCGCTGACTGTCTCGAGCTCAAACCGCTGCTGCGCCCGGTCCTCGGACGGTACTTAGTTAAAAGAAACCTCAGGCGGAATGCCAATACGGATTCAGAAATTATCGTTCCTGTGAAACAGGGAACTATGGGACTTGACATATGAGGTCATCAGTCCCCTAGACATACAAGGGAACCTCCCCATCGCATCCCCCCCTCCCCCCCCCCCCTCAGATTTAGTTATAAGTTGGCACAGTGGATAGGCCTTGAAAAAGTGAACACAGATCAATCGAGAAAACAGGAAGATGTTGTGTGGTACTATCAAAAAATAAGCAAAATATACAAACTGAGTAGTCCATTACCATGATAGGCAACATCACATAACATTGGGAGCTCAGAAGCGCCGTGGTCCCTTGGATAGCGTGAGCAACTGCGGTACGAGAGGTACTTGGTTCAAGTGATCACTTCACTGAAAAATTTTTCTATCTTTATTTTCGCAACGTTATGATCTGTCCGTTCGTTCATTGATGTCTCTGTTCACTGCAATAAGTTTAGTGTCCGTGTTTTGTGACCGCACCGCGAAACCGTGCGATTAGTAGACGAAAGGACGTGCCTCTCCAATGGGAATGGAAAACATTTGATCGCAGGGTCATAGGTCAACCATTCCTCCACAGGAAAACACGTCTGGTATATTCTATATGACACTGGTGACGGCATGTGCGTCACATGACAGGAATATGTTGTCTACCCACCTAACTTGTACACTTGGCGCTTGGGTAAAAAGATTCTTCTACCTTGCCCGATTTAGGTTTTCTTGTGGATGTGATAATCACTCCCAAAATAGTGATGAAAACATAAGAGTTGGTCACGTAAATTAAAACAAATGAATGCAACAGTTTCACAGTCACACAGTTTTCCCTGTGCTCTGGCAAAAAATATGTTTTTAACGTTTTCAAATTTTTCCGTGCGAAGACTGTCAAATCCTGCATACGTCCAAGAAAAACTGAACATGTCCTGGAATTTTGGAGAGCGAAGTTGATTATGTGTGAGTGCCTAGAACTTCGATAGTTGTCTGAAAATAAAAAAATGAAACTTTTCACTCGAGGGAAGACTTGAACCAAGGACCTGTCGTTCCGCAACTGCTCACACTAACCACGGGACAACGGCTCTCCTGTGCTCCACATCTCCTGAGATGTTGCCTGTCTTAGACATGGACTACTCAGTCTGTATATTTTGCTTATTTTTTTAATAGTTCCACACAACTTCTTCCTGTTTTCTCGATTGATCTGTTTTCAGTTTTTCAAGGCCTATCCACTGTGCCAACTTATAAATAATTCCGAGGGGGTTGCGATGGGGAGGTTCCCTTGTTAGAACTACTTAAACCTAACTGACCTAAGGACATCACACACATCCATGCCCGAGGCAGGATTCGAACCTGCGACCGTAGCAGAAGTGCGGTTCTGGACGAAAGCGCCTAGAACCGCTCGGCCACAGCGGCCGGCTATTCACACAAATCAAAGGGTGCTATCAATAGCGTATCTGAAACTGATTCCCTGTTTCTAGATTTCCAGAGGTCTTCTGACACCATTCACATGAGCGACTTTATCAAATTGTGTGCCTATGGAGTATCGTCTCAGTTGTGCGACTGGATTCGTGATTTCCTGTCAGAATACGTTTGATACTAACTAACGGGAAGTCATCTAGCGAAACGGGTTCGGTACCTGGGGTCCCCGAGGAAGGCCCTCTGCTATTCTTAATCTGCCTGAACGATTTAGGACACAAAAAAACAAAAATGGCTCAGAGCACTATGGGACTTAACATCTGTGGTCATCAGTCCCGTAGAACTTAGAACTACTTAAACCTAACTAACCTAAGGACATCACACACATCCATGCCAGAGGCAGGATTCGAACCTGCGACCGTAGCGGTCGCGAGGTTCCGGACTGAGCGCCTAGAGCCGCTAGACCACCGCGGCCGGCATTTAGGAGACAACCTGAGTGCCTTATAAGGTTGTTTACAAGTCGTTTACCGCCTAATAAAGACTTCAGAAGCTCAAAACGAATTGCATAATGATTCAGATAAGATACACTTCTGGAAATGGAAAAACGAACACATTAACACCGGTGTGTCAGACCCAACATACTTGCTCCGGACACTGCGAGAGGGCTGTACAAACAATGATCACATGCGCGGCACAGCGGACACACCAGGAACCGCGGTGTTGGCCGTCGAATGGCGCTAGCTGCGCAGCATTTGTGCACCGCCGCCGTCAGTGTCAGCCAGTTTGCCGTGGCACACGGAGCTCCATGGCAGACTTTAACACCGGTAACATGCCGCGACAGCGTGGACGTGAACCGTATGTGCAGTTGACGGACTTTGAGCGAGGGCGTATAGTGGGCATGCGGGAGGCCGGGTGGACGTACCGCCGAATTGCTCAACACGTGGGGCGTGAGGTCTCCACAGTACATCGATGTTGTCGCCAGTGGTCGGTGGAAGGTGCACGTGCCCGTCGACCTGGGACCGGACCGCAGCGACGCACGGATGCACGCCAAGACCGTAGGATCCTACACAGTGCCGTAGGGGACCGCACCGCCACTTCCCAGCAAATTAGGGACACTGTTGCTCCTGGGGTATCGGCGAGGACCATTCGCAACCGTCTCCATTAAGCTGGGCTACGGTCCCGCACACCGTTAGGCCGTCTTCCGCTCACGCCCCAACATCGTGCAGCCCGCCTCCAGTGGTGTCGCGACAGGCGTGAATGGAGGGACGAATGGAGACCTGTCGTCTTCAGCGATGAGAGTCGCTTCTGCCTTGGTGCCAATGATGGTCGTATGCGTGTTTGGCGCCGTGCAGGTGAGCGCCACAATCAGGACTGCATACGACCGAGGCACACAGGGCCAACACCCGGCATCATGGTGTGGGGAGCGATCTCCTACACTGGCCGTACACCTCTGGTGATTGTCGAGGGGACACTGAATAGTGCACGGTACATCCAAACCGTCATCGAACCCATCGTTCTACCATTCCTAGACCGGCAAGGGAACTTGCTGTTCCAACAGGACAATGCACGTCCGCATGTATCCCGTGCCACCGAACGTGCTCTAGAAGGTGTAAGTCAACTACCCTGGCCAGCAAGATCTCCGGATCTGTCCCCCATTGAGCATGTTTAGGACTGGATGAAGCGTCGTCTCACGCGGTCTTCACGTCCAGCACGAACGCTGGTCCAACTGAGGCGCCAGGTGGAAATGGCATGGCAAGCCGTTCCACAGGACTACATCCAGCATCTCTACGATCGTCTCCATGGGAGAATAGCAGCCTGCATTGCTGCGAAAGGTGGATATACACTGTACTAGTGCCGACATTGTGCATGCTCTGTTGCCTGTGTCTATGTGCCTGTGGTTCTGTCAGTGTGATCATGTGATGTGTCTGACCCTAGGAATGTGTCAATAAAGTTTCCCCTTCCTGGGACAATGAATTCACGGTGTTCTTATTTCAATTTCCAGGAGTGTATATGTATGGCGTGAAGGGCCTGCCCGGTTAGCCGTTCGGTGTAACGCACGGCTTTCCGGGTTTGGAAGGAGCGCCTGGTCCCCGGCACGAATCCGCCCGGCGGACTTGTGTGGAGGTCCGGTGAGCCGGCCAGTCTGTGGATGGTTTTTAGGCGGTTTTCCATCTGCCTCGGCGAATGCGGGCTGGTTCCCCTTATTCCGCCTCAGCTACACTATGCCGTACGCGTACACCACCATTACTCTACCACGCCAACGTAGGGGCTACACTCGTCTGGTGTGAGACGTTCCCTGGGGGGACCACCGGGGGCCGAACATCTCAATAACCCTGAAACAGTGGTTCGGTGTGGGGCGGCGGACGGGTGAAGTGGACTGCGGTAGTCGTCGTGGACTTGTGGACCACTGCGGCTGCATACAATACAATACAATATAATGGTGTGAAAGGTCGAATATGACCTTAAAAAATAAAAAGTGTAATTTCCTTAAAGAAAATTTGCTAAAGAAAATTCATTGTATTTCAGTTACACCATAAATTACACAGATTTAAAGTTTGCCGACTGAGCCTAATAACCAGGGGCTGCAGATACAAACCACTTAATTCGAGCCTATCAAACAAAACATATTGTGGGGAAAGCGAACCAAAGGCTGTGTTTTAAAGGCGAAACACTTAGAAGATGCAAGAAATCTATTACAGAGACAGCCTACAGTATACCTGCCCATCCTCTTCTGCAGTCTTTCTGCGCGGCATGGCATCGTTATCAGATAGGATGGTCTGAGGACATTGAAAAAATTCAAAGAATGACAGCCTGTATTCTACTACACGGAAACGTGGCAGAAGGTGTCACGGATATGATACGTCAGCTGGGGTGTTAACCATTGAAACAAACATATTTTTCTTTGTAGCGAGATCTCTTAACTCCTGTTTCCCTTGACGCTTGATATCTTTTCGTACGGTGTTGACAGGATAAATAACCCTGTTACAAGAGCAGATTAGTGCTACATGGTTTCAGAAACTAGACAGGGAATTCACGTTGAGGACTTGGTCAACAAATTCGTTCAATATGAACTGAACGGAACACATCTGGGACGCATTCTCACCAGCTCTTGTTCCACAATAAAGCACTTCGTCTTTTTCTTTGACCGGAGACGCTACGATTCGGTCGAGTACCTCCTCAATTGACACGACGAGACTGAGTGCACACCTCAGTCCTAAACAGGTCGGCCCTGCGTGACCTGTGTGTAGACATCTGGTCCCGCATACTTCTGGAAACCTTCCAAGGACTTGTCGAATCCATGCCACGCAGAGCTGATGCTGTATTGCGTTCCACAGTGGACCAACACCCTATTAAGCTGCTGCTCATGATGGTTTGTGTCATCAGCATATCTACTGAATATTCTAGCTATATCGTGAATCTGTGTTCATACTGAGCTGTAGGGGCCATTATAAACAGCAGTGTGTGACAGTATCTGGGCTGGAGCAGGTATGTACCACTTACAGTGAGACCATGCCTAAAAAAGCAATTTCTTTTTGTGACAACTCTTCAGACTGATTATATTTATCTTTCAGCATTCTTCCGCCGAGTGAAGGAGCGCAAAGTAAGGAACCAAAGCTGACGACGTTGGAATACTGCATCTCAGGTAATTCGAGGCGCACACTCTACTTGACTGTGCTGTTGACGGCGTGTCGTCCTTCCATGGACTCCTGTAAATGTTCACATACGGCTCCAGAAATAAGAAATCTGTTTTTTTGTTATGTGATGTCCCAAAAACGAAGCAGTATTTTTCCTTGTTATTTACCGAGATATTTATGTAGACTCTAAGACAAAAAAGAGACGCAGCACTAAGGAATTATGCGAATGGGACAGACACCGGTAGATGTGATTTAAATTTACTGACGAACAGATGACTACAATCATAGAACTTGAACTTTTACAAGTTGAGCAAGTCATAGACGCGTTGCTTCATCCATGGTCTGTATGCAGGCAGTTATTCGGCTTGGCATTGATTGAAAAAGTTGTTGTATGTCTTTCTCAGGGATACCATGTCAAATTCTGTCCATTTGTCGCGTTAGATAGTCAGAATCCCGAGCTCCATACGTTCTCAATTGGGAAGATACCCAGCGACGTTGCTGATCAAAGTAGGATTCGTCAAGCCCAGGATTGCTTGCCATGTAGGGCAACAAAACGGAGCGTAGCATACCGTCGACGTACTTCTGTGCTGCAAAAGTGGCGCGGGTGACGCTCAAAGGGGCCCTGCTATGAAATGAAATGATACCCCAGACCATGACTCCTGGTAGTGGGCTTAAGGCCGCTGACAGTCAGGCTGGTACACCGGCGTTTTCCCAAGGGTCTCCAGATACTGGTCACTGGGGTTCAATTCGAAGCAGGACTCATCTCCAGTCGAAGAGATTACACGCTGATCATCTGTCCGGACGAGACCTGGACAGTGGTGGAAAGCTACCTTAAATGTGGTGGTGTCGGACTCATTCGGCCTGGGATATCACTGACTGGAGTAGAATTACCTTCAGTGATGAACCCCGCTTCGAATTAAGCTCCGATGAGAGCGACGGTGTGTATTTTAGACGCCTCGAACAGTAGTGGGATTCCAACCTGACTGTCGCACGGCCCGACAAACGGGAGTGATGGTCTGTGATGCCATTTTATTTCATGCCAGGACCCCTTAGGCTAACAAGCGCTGCACTCTTACAGCATAGCTGTACGACGTCGATATTCTATGCTCCATTTCGTTGCCCTTCATGGCAAGCTCTACTGGGCTTAGACTTCAGTGAGATAACGTCCACCCGCACACGGCGAGAGTTTCCATTACTTGTCTTCGTGCCTGCCAAACCCTGTTTTGAGCAGCTAGGTCGTTTGAGCAGCTAGGTCGCAGGATCTCCCCCCCAGTTGGGAACGTTTGGTGCATTATGGACAGGAACCTCCAACCAGCTCTAAATTTTGGCCATCTAACGCACCAATTGGACAGAATTTGGACGATATCGCTCAGGAGGACAGCCAACAATTTCAATCAATGCCAAGCCGATTAACCGCTTGCACAAGAGCCAGAGTTAGACCAACGCATTGTTCACTTGTTCAGCTCTTTCTCTTGAATATATCATTCAATTTTTCTGAAACAGTAATCACTAATTTATCGGTACGTGTACATCGAATCTACCGATTTCCGTCCCATTCGAATAATTCCTTCGTGATACGTCTTTTTCTTATCTTAGAGTGGATATATTCTCTTCTAAATAACTGTTCAATGTACTTACTAACTACATTGATTAGAAAATTGCACGAAAGCCTGACTTCACATATATTCCCACGTAAATAAACCACAGCATATGGGAAGCTTCAATAAATAGCAGTCTTGGTTTCCGCATTTACAGAATTTATCACATTTCTTGCTTCTTTTAGACAAAAATAGCTAATTTTCTCCACTACATTTCAGTCGCTTTGGGATATTACTTTTATTTTATTGGGGAATTAAGTTATATATTAAAATTCCTGTGTGTCTTCGAGACGAGAATGCGAGGGGAATTACTTTTTTCCCTCTGTACAGGAGTTTTTGGATCTCTTTAATTATAAAGCTACGCCTTTCCAACTACAATTATTGGTGGTCACCAAGATGGTGACGAGCGTCAGAGAAGCTCCTTGGTTTGAGGAAGCGTAGGGATAGATTTCTAGGAGACAGTTAGCGGTTAGGACCAAACAGGTAATGGCAACCTGATAGGTCTGGAGAATTCCCTCAGATATCGCTGGTAACACACACAGCTTTTTGCAGGTACCGCCGCTGTAGTGGCCATCAGAAAACAATGTCCACTCTGATAATTTGCTGCTTTCTTGCTTAGACGGAGTTTTTAAAATAGGACCCGGGCGGGTCACTCACCCTTACTTTTGCCGGTTTCGTGGATTCCGACTAATTTCAATGCTTCATATTCGTTTTATACTGTCTTGTAAATCCGGAACGCAGAATATTTCTCACTTGTGGAGTCGAATATGAGCTCTTGCCATTGCTGTGACTGTGGCGCTGCGCTCCCTGTGCACCTACATCTTCATGATTATCTTCGATTAATCAGTGTCTAGAGTAGCTGTTTGATTGACGCCTGTAAGCAGGATCGAGCCACATACTTCCAAGGTGCGGCCTACATGCCTTGGATGCCATTTGCCAGCAGAAGTGGCGGGTAGACGAGGTGTAACACCACAGCTTCCATTCTCTTCTGTTTCACTTCAGTGCAGCGTTAGATACAGGCCTTATGTAACAACACAGAACACACAACAGAAAATACACTACAAAGATACATGGGCGCAACTGAACACAGTCGCTAACAGCACCTCAACATCAGAACATGATACATATAAGCAGACTCGTCGATACAGAAGGCGTAGGCGACAACGGCAGGGCGCCGCATAGTAGTGAGACGAGGTGCACACAAAACACTTTCAATATAACATACGTAAAACATGGACATTAGTCACAGATCGTAAATCATATCTCATTATGATTGACTGTAATTAAAAGTAGAAGTAATTAGAAAAGACCGTGTGAATATATTTTTCTGGAATCCATGTTAAACCTGCATATCATTGTAAAAAAGTAATATAAATGAACACGTTATTTTAAAAGTAATAATATGAATGTAATACAAATGCACTATAAAGGAACATAAAAACACAGAACAATATTTCAAACAGTGTTAATATACGACACTGACTCATCATGATAGTATTCAATAAAAAAAATTAACAAGTACGCTACTCAAGGAAACTGTTTTTATTATATAAGCTTGTACTTACAAAATTATTGATTAGATTAGCTGTGGCTTGTTCTTTTTTCTATAGCCACGTAAGATCTGTACATAATTCAATCAGATTAGATCGTGGTAGTAAATTTTTCCAAAACCACTCAAAATTTGTTTACTTACTACCCTCGTAGTACAAATTATTTTATAATCTACGAAACATTAACATATACTGCACACTAACAAACAACGACAATTATATTAGGTTGGATCCTCACTGACTGAAAATATCGAACTTTTTTAGGAGTTTAGTTCATTCATTTAATATTAACACGGGTAGCACCACAACGCAGACGGCGGACTTGAAGATCAGTACAAAGCCCTCTTTCCCCGGGTTTTAGTGAAAGTACATCTATATCTACCCTTTCCTGTCTTCCTTTTGTTCTGTTCTTAAAATGTGGTATAAATTTATAATGTCCTATTTCTTAAGCCATGCATCTTTGTTTAAAAAACATGTACAATTGCTGCAAGTAAATAAAATACGTATAAAAAGAACAGACAAAAAATCTCCACGCGCCACCGCCACGAGGTGCTCCTTACCGGCAGTCTCCGCAGCGTAGCACAGTTCCGCAGCGCGAAGAGGGCCATGGGTTCTGGCTAGGGAATCTGTGTGGAGCACTACAGCCTGCTCAGAGCACACGGTGATTCAGAATGAATGGGACAAAAAGAAAGAATTCCTGTCACTACAACAATTACTTTATTTCAGCAGTGCACACGTGGGCTGAAATGTTAACTGTCGCAGTTTAGGTTGGCGACAATGAAACAACGGAAAGTCGCCGTTGTTATTCATGGCTGTTGCTAGTGTTGAAAATGGTGGCATCAACAATAAAGGCGTATTGTGTCATAGAATGTGGATAATTCTTGTTACAAGACTTATCAGACGAAGTTTGGTAAAGTGCTACCACAATGTCACAGCATTTCTAGGCGGGCAAAGCAACTCGATGAGACAAGATGCATATGCAAGAAGGAAACCACAAGATGGCAATCTGTCGCGAATGAGGTGATGGAAAACAATAGTTCAGTCTACAAAGAAGTCCCAACAAATCCGCGCGTCGCAATCAACAACGTGGCGTGTGTTGCACAGGCACCTGCAGTTCAAAGCTCACAGAATTCAAATGTATCAGGAGCTAAAACCAGCCGACAAACCGGAATGGAGACAATTATACACTGGAAATGAAATGGTCGTATGGAATTGATGGCCGGGAGTCCACTTGGGCAAGTTCGCCCGCCGAGTTAAAAGTCTTTTCAGTTGGTGCCATATTGGGTAACTTGCGTGTCGATGATAATGAAACGATGACAAGGACAACATAATACCCAGTCTCCGAGCGGAGAAAATGTCCGACGCGGCCGGGAATCGAACCAGTGTCCACTGCGTGACAGACAGACCCACTGATCATGCAGCTAAGCGGGCAGACAATTTCGCATTAATTTGCAAGCACAGATAGAGGTGGATGATTTTGGAGACAGAGTTTTGTTCTCTGACGATGCCACATTTCATTCAAAGTGGACATGCAAAATTTGAGAGTACGGGGTACACAAATCCAGCATGGATCTTCGGAACATGAACTCGTGTCCCAGAAATTCAATGTTTTCTGCACGATTATCAACCGCATCGTCCTTCGTCTTTTCTTCTTGGCAGAATCTATCTTTACAGGCATAACTTATCTCGATATGATTTCCCTCTGGTTATACCCTCAGCTGACAGTACAGGAACCACACTTCATTTTGCAGAATGGCAGAGCCCCTCATACGTAGTCGTCTCAACAAATATCTTCCATAGTGCTGGATTGATGACGCTTGTGCCGCCCCCCCCCCCCCCCCCCCCCTGCAGGTCACCTGACCAATGGATTTTTGCATTTGGGGATGTATGAAGGGCGTGGTTTAGGCATGCCCATTCCTGAAGGGCTTACAGCAGCTAAGGCACAGACAATCGGCACCATTAATTGGCGAGATCGGACTACGTTGAAACGAAACTGGCGGGAAATGCCATATCGGGAAGACATCTGTTTTGTCACAAATAGAGCCCACATCGCTTTCGATCTATATGCCGTGGTGACAAAAGTCATGTCGTACCTCCTAATATTGTGTTGGACCTCCGTTTGTCCGACTGAGTGCAGCAACTCGACGTGCTATCGACTCAAAGAGCCACTGCTACTTCTAGTGCGATCCATGAATTGCGGAAGTGTTGCCGGGGCAGGATTTTGTGCACGAACTGACCTCTCTATTATGTTCGATGGGTGGCTAAATCACTCGTTCGAACTATTCAAAATGTTCTTCAAACGAGTCGCGAACAATTGTGGCCGGTGACATGCTGCACTGTGATCAAGAAAAAATCCATCGTTGTTTGAGAACATGAAGTCCATGAATGACTGCGAAAGGTCTCCCAGTACCCAAACATAACCATTTCAGGTCAATGATCGGTTCAATTGGACCAGACTACACCGTCCATTCCATGTAAACGCAGCCAGCGCCACTACGGATCCACCACGAGCTTGCACAGTCCTTTGTTGACTGCCTGGATCCATTGATTCGTGGCGTCGGCGCCACACTCGAGCCCTGTCGTCAGCTCTTACCAATTAAAGTCGGAACTCATCTGACCAGGCCATGGTTTTCCAGTAGCAAAGGGTCCAACAGCTATGGTGGCGATATAAGGAGAGCCGCTGCAGGCGCTGTCGTGCTGTTAGACGAACTTGCGTCGTTTGTCTGCTGCCATAGTGCATTAACGCCAAGTTTCAAATGGCTCTGAGCACTATGGGACTTAACATCTGAGGTCATCAGTCCCCTAGAACTTAAACCTAACTAACCTAAAGACATCACACATGCCCATGGCCGAGGCAGGATTCGAATCTGCGACCGTAGCAGTCGCGCAGTTCCGGACTGAAGCGCCTAGAACGGCTCGGCCACCGCGGCCGCCTCGCCGCACTCTCTTATCGAATACGTTCTTCGTACGCGCCACATTGACTTCTACTGCTTTTTCATGTAGTGTTGCTTGTCTGACAAATCTACTCAAACGCAGCTGCTTTGGTCCGTGAATGAAGGCCGTCGGCCACTGTTTTATTTGTGGCGAGACGTCGTGACTAAAATTTGGTGTTCTCGACACACTCTTGATACTGTGGATGTCGGAATATTGAATTTCCTAATTATTTCCGAAATGGAAAGTCCCATGCGTCTAGTTTCAGCTACCACTCCCCGTTCAAATTCTGTGAATCATGTCAGAAACGTTTTCACATGAATCACCTGAGTACAAAAGATAGCTCCGCCATGGACTGCTCTTTTGTCCCTAGTATACGCGATACTACCGCCGTCTGTGTACGTGCATCTCGCTATTGCATGCCTTTTGTCACCTCATTATATGTGTATTTCGGAAATAATGTGAGTACAGTACTCACAGAAATACTTTATTTTTGTTCCATCCATCTTTAATCACCCATTAATAAGATGACATAGCCGGCCTTTATGGCCGATCGGTTCTAGGGGCTTCAGTTCGTCACCACGCAGCTGCTACGCTCGCAGGTTCGAATCCTGCCTCGGGCATGCATGTTTGTGATGTCCTTAGGCTCTGAGCACTATGGAACTTAACGTCTATGGTCATCAGTCCCCTAGAACTTAGAACTACTTAAACCTAACTAACCTAAGGTCATCACACAACACCCAGTCATCACGAGATGTCTTTAGGTTAGTTAGGTTTAAGTAGTTCTAAGTCTAGGGGACTGATGACCTCAGATGTTAAGTCCCATAGTGCTTAGAGCCATTTTTTAAAAGATGGAATGCCCTATGCACTGCTTCCTCAGGCCACAAGTGGCCCACCGGGACCATCCGACCGCCGTGTCGCCCACAGCTGATGATGTGGATAGGAAGGGCGTGTGGTCAGCATACCGCTCTCCCGGTCGTTATGATGGTTTTCTTTGACCGGAGCCACTACTATTCGGTCGAGTAGCTCCTCAATTGTCATCACGAGGCTGAGTGCACCCCCAAAAATGGCAACAGCGCATGGTCACCCATCCAAGTGCCGGCCATGCTCGACAGCGCTTAACTTCGGTGATCTGACGGGAACCGGTGTATCCACAGCGGCAAGGCCGTTGCCCCATGCCCTACTGATAATGATAAATCTTTGGTATAGTTAAAAAAAATTCGTTTTATATTGGCACATGCTCAAGCTAGGAGTAACAGCATCCGCTAGAAGCGCGCGTTGCGAGATATGGTATGGATGACGTTAGTTGCGTCAGGGAGGAGCAAACGTTTTCTGCCGCATTTGTGGGTCTGCAGCTGTCGTACCTCAAAAATGGTGAAGGGCAGCGAGCGAGCGTCAGGCGGCGAGCTTCCGGGAAGGGGCGCAATCCGGTTAGCAGCCCGAGGCCGGGGCCGGAGGCGGCTGTTTTATGCCGGTATTAATTGGATCCGATCGGCGGGAAACGTTTAATACAGAGCCGCAAGTGTTTAGCGCCTGCCGGGGGCCGGGAGCGGCAGGGCCGCGCTGACAGCCGGTCTAATCCCGCCGGGCGGCCCCTTTGTGATGGTAAACCGGCGACTTCATTTGCCGGCTGCGCGCTGCAGGGCTGGCGGGCTAGACTGCTCGGCTAGCCAGCAGGCGCGCCGTAATCCGGCGCCGCGCACGCGCCCACAGTGGCGCCACCGTCGTCGCGCAAACACGCGACGCGCGACAATTAATTCACTCCCCGCCCGCCGGGACACTTTGTCCCGCGTGTTCCGCCGCTGCCGGAGCGTTTAATGCGCTGTCGGATAGATATCTGCGTCCCGTCTCGCATTTGTGTTGCCGTTCCTCTCTGCTTCCCTCCCATCAGGAAGCAGTGCGGGTGTTATGCTAATACGACGAACTGCTATATAGGCACTTGCTTTTGTGACACGGATCACTGCGAGCGGACGTGTGATTCTAAGAATTGTACATATGGTAATAACCCTCTCTATTAACGGGGAAGGCAGCTTTCTACAAAAGGGTACCTGCTGAATTGGAAAAGAAAACCTGCATCAGTGTTATTAGCTGAAAAAGCCTGCTTCCCTGCGGCTATAGATTTCCTTGGACCATTGCGAACCTTCTTTCCAGTGGAAGCTCTTTGCTTTTCGTATTTTTTGTGGACGTAGTTGTGGTGTGCGTACTGTAAGACCTTCGGTACACACACCATCAGATTATTTGACTTGTCGCTCTAGCGAAGTAGGTGAGTGTCAGCAATATGTCTCGTGGTCTTATCGTGGCGTGTTTATCTTCTGCCGTTAGGTCTGACGATAGAAATGCCACTTGCACGCTTAGAGTAGCAGATTGACGGTGACCAACTTCAAACAGAATTTGATTAATTTTCACACATATCTATTAAAATAATAAAACATAGATATTACGTAACTTGATTCTGGATGCTGTTTACAATTGACAATCTGATGTTCCTTTGGCCTTGGTACGTTAATCTAATTCTCACATATCTCTGATACTTGACAAAGTGGCTATCCATTTCTCTTCATGGCTATGTACAGGAATATGATAATCTTATTAGGCGCAGACTGAAGCTTGACTGCAGACTAATGTAGTCTAACGCAGACTAATGCAGACTGACTAATCGGAGGTCTGTACACTCGTTATAATACCTCGCGCGTTCCGGTATCACTGCGCGAGTGTGATCCGCGAGCAGAAAAGGTTCTACGTTAGCAGCAATCTTATTGGCTGGGTTACATATTAATACGCGGATCGGCGGAAGCAGAATTTGGTCCGTCTTTATGACAGCGCCACCTCGTAGAGTGGAGACGGACGAGCGCTGCGCCTGCGCTGTTGTGCTTAGCGGGGCGCGCTCTATTGGTTAAGTTGTGTACGCGCTGACTACGCGGAACTATGTACACAACAGTAGTAGAGACCAAAACAATAAAAAAAAATCCCAGTAACCATGGGCTCTAAAATATGTACCTTAAGAGATATCAGCACTTATTCAGTGAAAGAGATTTGTTTCACTAGTGAAAATGAACAAGTGCTCACAGCTCTTAGGGTATTCATATTTACTAGGCATTTTTTTCTTGTTTTCGTGAAGACTTCGTCCTCCCAAATTATGGAAGGCAAAGAAAGACTGTGCTGTAGAAGAGATCTGTTTCATAGCATCGAAGATGAGCAAGTGCTCATACCTCTCGAGGTAAGCACGTTAGAGTCCATGTTTACTAGACTCCTTTTTCTTGTTTTTGTGAAGGGAACCCGTCCCTAAAGTTTGTCAGCCTTTTTTTTTTCGGGGAGGGGCTGTAACACTTTTTGCTCTTCCAGCCATCATTATTATCAAGTAAAGCATCTTATCTAGCATAACGGCATAACGGGCAGCTCACATCATTGGAGATTATTGATCCATGTATGTGACCTATTAACGCAACACATGTCGTTTGCACACGGCACAGTAGTTTGGTCGGCGCCTTTATTTGGCTGACATGAGTCCTGCGGGGTGATTCTACATTCCGATTGTCCACTGAGATTCGCATGTGCGTCAAAACTTATAACTTCAGTTCTTACTGTTCATTAAATAAAACGTCAAATATGCATGTGTGTAAGTATAAAAGATCTTTCAGCAATGTAGTCATTAGAAGGCAACAATGAAAATAGTCTATGGGTAACAGTTAAACCTAAGAAAAGTTAAGAACAGTCTGAGTCACGTGATGATTGTCGTATTGTTAGAAACGATGCACCATGTTAGTGATCCCCACTGAAGGTGGTGGAGTTCTAATCTTGCTGGTAGGCAGTAACGAGGGCTAAGCAGATCAATTTCAGATTTCGTCGGCAATTTGTGGAACCATATTTTATGCCGAAAGACTACCAGCAACACAACACTTACATACTAGAAAAGCTATTAGCTATTGCTCATGAGTGTGTGAATAGCATATTTATTAGATGCCTAGATTATTTTACGTGTGGATTTGTAGGCCAGATGCTGATTTGCACACACAGCTTTGTAATCCTTCTCTGTCTCTCGCACATCAGGACCATTTGATTGTAGTCGCTATAGTTCATTCCACTGACAACAGTTTGTGTTCTGGGCGTCTTTCTTCATTTTTTACCAACAATTTTTCTTTCCATTGTGTTTTTTATCGTGTCGAATTACCTGTACAATTTAGTTTTACTTGTACGGTGTTAATCGACATTGTTTCCTCGGTAATTTCTTCATTAGATTTCCAAAGCCCAGGAATTTTTTTTCTCTTCTCAACACACACATCTCTCTTGCTTCTAATTCTTTTCTTTTCTTGTTTGCCCGGAACTCCCTCATCACAACTATAGCTTTAAATGTTTCTATGAATTCCTTTCTTGTCTCTATGTCAAAACAGTTGCTTATTAATAAATTACTGTGAACGCTTGTTTAGTCATTACAAGTCTTCTTTTAATATCCATTATATTTCTGTTGTCATCTATTATATTTCCCACATTTACCTGCAGTAGCATTTTATTTCCTGTGTTAATGCACGCATTTCTTTGTCTGTCTGATTTATCATTCAGCATTCCTTTAGTCTTTTTGTTGTTTATTTTCGGTTTGTGCTTGACCAAAGCGTTATCGACTATGTAACGTAATTATTTGCCTGGGCCTGAAGATCCGAGACACACGTAGCAACAGTTTGTTTTAGTTCACCAGCTAGCGCATGCTGCTAGATAAATCGTCGGTAACCGTATCGATAACGGTATCTTTATAACGCAGTTTCTTCACAATTCCCAGCGTTCACAAGAATTAGGGGAACACTTGTATCAACTTCTGATACGTTAGACCTATAGCGATACAGGCGGTACCTGTCATCTTGTTGCATGGCTTGAGATCTTCGCTTTCAGCGAAGGCAACAGCTAAAATTATTCACCGTCTGTTGGGTGTATTATGCATTACCGGCTCAGGTGATGGCGTGAGTACCGGTCTCCTGGTGTTTTCTACTGAGGCACACAGATGTCAGTTGTGGAAGCTGTATTCAACCAAGCACCAGCAATGCGACAACTTAATACAGAGCAAATTGTTAGGGCGGTCTGTTTGGTCAAAGAAGGATGAACTTCCGGTCGTGTTGCTGCAACCTCTCCACGCGTCGTCCTTAGGTTGTGGACACGCTACAGAGAGGCAGGTCAGTACAAGTAGCTAGTTGGCCAAAGTCACCGACGCATCACAACCGCACGTGAAGAACGATATCCTGCCACCTTTGCGTTGCGACCTCGTACTGATACTGCTAGAGCACTGCAAAACCATCTCATAAGGGCGACTGAAGCGGTTGGTTCGATCAGACTATAATGAACAGGTTACGAGAAAGGATCTTACAATCCACACGTCATGCTCGAGTACCCCGTTTGACACGACGATATCTTCCAGCTCTGCCTTTTCCACGCCAGCTGACAACTCCGCCACTGGTAAAAGTGTTATACACAGGCGAGTCCTGATATCCTCTGACGCAAGGTGGTGGCCGTGTTCGTGTGCGAAGAGCCTTGGTGAGCGGTACCCGTCAAACGTTGTAACGTTCTGTGGTGATGTGGGGAGGCTTCAATGTTAACAGCCATACGTTGCCCATGGTCGCCTTACCACCAGGAAGTACATCGAACAGATGTTGTTGGAGCATGTAGTGGCTGTGGCATACGGCGGCGACCCTGAATACCTTCTAAGGCCACGCCCCATGTGGCGAGAGTCAGCAAAGATCTTGCGAGGCCTGGACATTGAAGTAATGGAATGGCGGCGGTGAATCCCGACCTAGGCCCCATCCTGGATAAGACGTACCTGAGAGTCGTACATATTGTCGTCCTGTTTCAAAACATACTCTCCGACTCTCCAATAACTTTCATGGGCTCTCATTGAAGAATGAAAATGGTTACCATGACCTCTGTAGACTTATGAGAAGCATGCCACGTAGGTGTCAGGTAGTAATAAACGCTCACGGATGGTACATGCGCTACTCAAGCTCTCAAAGTCTAATGAAAAGCAGCCATCACTGGGTGTGCTGTGCGCAGTCTGTGTTTAGTTTGCATTGTTGTCTGCCATTGTAGTGTTGAGCTGCGGCAGCTGGATGCTAACAGCGCGTAGCGTTGCGCAGTTGGAGGTGAGCCGCCAGCAGTGGTGGACGTGGGGAGAGAGATGGCGGAGTTTTGAAATTTGTAAGAATTGGTGTCATGAACTGCTATATATATTATGACTAGTGAGGTAAATACAATTGTTTGTTCTCTATTAAAATCTTTCATTTGCTAACTATGCCTATCAGTAGTTAGTGCCTTCAGTAGTTTGAATCTTTTATTTAGCTGGCAGTAGTGGCGCTCGCTGTATTGCAGTAGCTTGAGTAACGAAGATTTTTGTGAGGTAAGTGATTTGTGAAACATATAGGCTAATGCTAGTCAGGGCCATTCTTTCGTAGTGATTTTTGAAAGTCAGATTCCGTTGCGCTAAAGATATTGTGTGTCAGTTTAAGCACAGTCGTGTACAATTTTTCTAAGGGGACGTTTCAATACTACTGGCATTACTGCATGATCGATGGGATTAAAAAGGGGTGGGAGATCACTTTAACCCGTTCCTGACCAAACTATGAAAAAGTGTACCAAGAGATTTAATATTTGGAAAAGAAAGCCACTAATAACAGAGTATTACATATATTTATTTTAACTTATGTATAAAACACAAGTAGGACTTCTGTGCCTAGTCGGCACTTATACTTACCGCATTAGTAATATAACTTTACATCAACTAAAACGATTCGAAACTGGATTATAAACATCAGAGCAGTCATTATAATGCCCTTTCATGCCAGCAGTGCCTGTAAACTCTATGACGTAATGAACAACACAGTAGCAGGGCAGCCTCTCATCATCTTCTGTCCTCTGTGGGCAGAGATATTGAACTGTCACAACCGTAGACTTTCCTACGCTGCAGCAGAGGTACACAGACGTCCCGAAAGAATGTCAGTGCCTGAATTCAACTCCATGCTGTGGCAGGACTCTAGGAAACCACGGGACTTGTAAGTCCTGTCGTGGAGGAAAAGATTAAGAAGTCATGTCGTACAGCCAAAAAACAAGAACACTGATCCTCAGTTGTCCCTTCTGTCGTCCTTGGACTCCTACCTTATCTGTGGTCACTGCCTTAGTATGGCGTATTAGCCATCGATTGAGCTAACAGACTATTTTTTTATCATTACTTCAATGGGAATTGTCTGATCACATTAATAGGCTGCTCCGAACAGATATTGTTTTCATCAACGTTTTCTGTCGTATTCGTTGTCTCTGTTGTGCGAGCATTCCCATATGAGCTTAGTTTGTATTTAATTCACAAAACGGAATAAAATATTTTTATCTACACTCCTGGAAATGGAAAAAAGAACACATTGACACCGGTATGTCAGACCCACCATACTTGCTCCGGACACTGCGCGAGGGCTGTACAAGCAATGAGCACACGCACAGCACAGCGGACACACCAGGAACCGCGGTGTTGGCCGTCGAATGGCGCTAGCTGCGCAGCATTTGTGCACCGCCGCCGTCAGTGTCAGCCAGTTTGCCGTGGCATACGGAGCTCCATCGCAGTCTTTAACACTGGTAGCATGCCGCGACAGCGTGGACGTGAACCGTATGTGCAGTTGACGGACTTTGAGCGAGGGCGTATAGTGGGCATGCGGGAGGCCGGGTGGACGTACCCCCGAATTGCTCAAAACGTGGGGCGTGAGGTCTTCACAGTACATCGATGTTGTCGCCAGTGGTCGGCGGAAGGTGCACGTGCCCGTCGACCTGGGACCGGACCGCAGCGACGCACGGATGCACGCCAAGACCGTAGGATCCTACGCAGTGCCGTAGGGGACCGCACCGCCAATTCCCAGCAAATTAGGGACACTGTTGCTCCTGGGGTATCGGCGAGGACCATTCGCAACCGTCTCCATGAAGCTAGGCTACGGTCCCGCACACCGTTAGGCCGTCTTCCGCTCACGCGCAAAACATCGTGCAGCCTGCCTCCGGTGGTGTCGCGACAGGCGTGAATGGAGGGACGAATGGAGACGTGTCGTCTTCAGCGATGAGAGTCGCTTCTGCCTTGGTGCCAATGATGGTCGTATGCGTGTTTGGCGCCGTGCAGGTGAGCGCCACAATCAGGACTGCATATGACCGAGGCACACAGGGCCAACACCCGGCATCATGGTGTGGGGAGCGATCTCCTACACTGGCCGTACACCTGTGGTGATCGTCGAGGGGACACTGAATAGTGCACGGTACATCCAAACCGTCATCGAACCCATCGTTCTACCATTCCTAGACCGGCAAGGGAACTTGCTGTTCCAACAGGACAATGCACGTCCGCATGTATCCCGTGCCACCCAACGTGCTCTAGAAGGTGTAAGTCAACTACCCTGGCCAGCAAGATCTCCGGATCTGTCCCCCATTGAGCATGTTTGGGACTGGATGAAGCGTCGTCTCAAGCGGTCTGCACGTCCAGCACGAACGCTGGTCCAACTGAGGCGCCAGGTGGAAATGGCATGGCAAGCCGTTCCACAGGACTACATCCAGCATCTCTACGATCGCATCCATGGGAGAATAGCAGCCTGCATTGCTGCGAAAGGTGGATATACACTGTACTAGTGCCGACATTGTGCATGCTCTGTTGCCTGTGTCTATGTGCCTGTGGTTCTGTCAGTGTGATCATGTGATGTATCTGACCCCAGGAATGTGTCAATAAAGTTTCCCCTTCCTGGGACAATGAATTCACGGTGTTCTTATTTTAATTTCCAGGAGTGTATTTTGCACTTTACAATTAGACTTTGCCGATATCGATCTCTTAAAAAGGAAATCTAACATTTTAAACACCAGCTGGTTCACAGGAAATATGTAGACTCACCTGACAATATAAGCCTACAGAGAAGAAATCTAAGCAACGTCGGAAATAATTTAAATGTTGTTTTGGGCAAAGTGAGTTTGACAGAGCACTGAAAGACCTGAGTCGAAACAAGGCCCCCGGAGTAGACAACATTCCATTAGAACTACTGACAGCCTTGGGAGAGCCAGTCCTGACAAAACTCTACCATCTGGTGAGCAAAATGTATGAGACAAGCGAAATACCCTCAGACTTCAAGAAGAATATAATAATTCCAATCGCAAAGAAAGCAGGTGTTGACAGATGTGAAAATTACCGAACTATGAGTTTAATAAGCCACGGGTGCAAAATACTAACGCGAATTCTTTAGAGACGAATGGAAAAACTGGTAGAAGCCGACCTCGGGGAAGATCAGTTTGGATTCCGTAGAAATAATGGAACAAATGAGGCAATACTGACCCTACGACTTATCTTAAAAGATAGATTAAGGAAAGGCAAACCAACTTTTCTAGCATTTGTAGACTTAGAGAAAGCATTTGACAATGTAGACTGGAATAATCTCTTTCAAATTCTGAAGGTGACAGGGGTAAAATACAGGGAGCGAAAGGCTATTTACAATTTTTACAGAAACAAGATGGCAGTTACAAGAGTCGAGGGGCACGAAAGGGAAGCAGTGGTTGGGAAGGGAGTGAGACAGGGTTGTAGCCTCTCCCCGATGTCATTCAGTCTGTATATTGAGCAAGCAGTAAAGGAAACAAAAGAAAAATTCGGTGTAGGTATTAAAATCCATGGAGAAGAAATAAAAACTTTGCGGTTTGCCGATAACGTTGTAATTCTGTCAGAGACAGCAAAGGACTTGGAAGAGCAGTTGAAAGGAATGGACAGTGTCTTGAAAGGAGGGTATAAGATGAACATCAACTAAAGCAAAACGTGGATACTGGAATTTAGTCGAATTAAATCGGGTGATGATGAGGGATTTAGATTAGGAAATGAGACACTTTAATGTAGTAAAGGAGTTTCGCTATTTGGGGAGCAAAATAATTGATGATGGTCGAAGTAGAGAGGACATAAAATGTAGACTGGCAATGGGAAGGAAAGCCTTTCTGAAGATGAAAAATTTGTTAACATCGAGTATAGATTTAAGTGTCAGGAAGACATTTCTGAAAGTATTTGTATGGAGTGTATCCATGTATGGAAGTGAAACGTTAACGATAAGTAGTTTAGACAAGAAGAGAATAGAAGCTTTCGAAATGTGGTACAGAAGAATGCTGAAGATCAGATGGGTAGAAGTGAAACGTTAACAATAAATAGTTTAGACAAGAAGAGAATAGAAGCTTTCGAAATGTGGTACAGAAGAATGCTGAAGATCAGATGGGTAGATCACATAACTAATGAGGAAGTATTGAATAGAATTGGGGAGAAGAGGAGCTTGTGGCACAACTTGACTAGAACAAGGGATCGGTTGGTAGAGGGAGACCTAGAGATGAACACACTAAGCACATTCAGAAGGATGTAGATTGGAGTAGGTCCTGGGAGATGAAGAAGCTTGCACAGGATAGAGTAGCAGGGAGAGCTGCATCAAACCAGTCTTAGGACTGAGGACCACAACAACAACAACAACAGCAACAACATTAGGGTAACATTTGCAAGATGATTATTAAACGTTGAGGTTTTTCAACAACTCAATCCTGGGATGCAAATTGATAGCTTCAGAATCAATGCAAGAATAACCAATAGCATTCGCCATTTTTCCGCCAATTGCGCTTATATGCCTTCTGACTGGATGTCTCGCATTATTATTTCCTATATCATGTTTCTGGGAGAATACTTGATATGACCCTGAGGTTTCTGACACTTCAACGAACTTATTGCGATTGTACAGCATTGGTTGCCAATTATTAAAATTCCACGAGCTTTAGACCAAGCATTCCTCGGCCATTGTCAAATAAAATGACTACTGATTCGCACCTGGTCGCCCTTATATACTGTAGCTGCCGACTGTGACGTCATCTGTGCGCACGATATCCCCACATGTGCTTATGTGGATATGGTGCCTGTTCTTTCGGACATGTCCGAAAGAATACAGGAATGCAAGAGGACGTGCTACTGGGTTTTAGAGGTACCAGTGTGTACAGCAGCCTGGGCCACCACCTCTAAACGTCTCGTGGTATGGTGGTACAACAGACAATGTGTCGTTTTCATGGGCAGTGAAAATGGCGGAAATGATGTTTATGTTTATGTCCATTCCAATTTTCGATACAGGTCCCGGAATTCTCGGAACCGAGATGATGCAAAACTTTTTTGATGTGTGTATGTCACTCCCAGCCATTCCTCACCCCACCAACTTATGACTCTGTACGTGAACAGCGAGTCGAGGCCTGCCGGGGGACGACACGCTGAACTCAGCATCGAGACGTTCTGCTTCTGCTCTTCACCTAAATGGCCGCTTCACTCACAGGCGCTAAAACAGGTGTAGCGTGTGACGACGATCGATTTGCAAGGGTACTGCTGTAGTGTAAGCTACTGCTGTCTCTCTCCATGTTTCTACGGTGTATAACGGTAGTGCTATTACTGCGTCTGTATTACCAATTTGGTTTGTCGGGTAATAGTTGAGTGGATCTGACTAGCGCTATCGTTTCTATTTTTGTAGGCAAGAAACGAAACTTTTGCAAAGTTATTCTTCGTTATTTATAAAGTTAGAAAACACCTCAGTTAGCATGCAGTACCGGAAAAAATGGAACACTTTGAGGGACTGTGTTCAGTGACATTGACATTTGAGTATAATGTGTCCATACTGAGGAGTTGTCGTGAAAGTGGTTTATTTGGCAGGGTCATCGCTGATCAGGTGGCGCTCAAGCAGCCTGTCTGTGCACACTGTGTTTTGACTTTGCAAGCAGTAACTGTCCCGAGTTTAGAAGTGAATAGCGTCTGCAAAATTCTTGCTACTGTACAACCATGCTCCATCAACGAATACGTACTCCGATTGAAGAGCTTCAGCTATTTGCAAGGAGTCGCAATGTTGGCCTCCGGGAAGTTGGACGTACGTACCGACGGATTGCTGCATATGTTGGGGGAACATCTCCACGCCTGTAGACCACATTATGGAAGTCCACGTTGTGCAGACGCACGCCTGCGAACAGTGGCGTCTGGCCGATCATCATCCAGGGCGCACCTTGCACACGCTGTGCCAGCAGGATCATTCGAAAGTGTCTGCTTGCAGCAGGATTAAAATCACTTGTGCTTCTGGCCAGGCTACCATTGACACCGTCAAGAGCGGCTACTCTGGTGTCTTGAAAGAACCGACTGGGGAGTGGAACGTCCCTCTGCTGTCGTCAGTGACGAGAGCAGGTTCTGTCTGTATGTGAGTAATGGACGTACACTTGTACGGTGTAGGCCTGGTGAGCTGCCTATTCCAGAGTAGATAAACCCAAAACATAGCTCCCATTCCAGGCTGGGTGGTGTGAGGGGACATCAGTTACAATTAGCCGTCACATCTTTTGCTCCTGCAGGGTGCTCGCCACATTACACAGTCTGCTATTTCCGTGCTACTGCCGTATCTTCCTGTTTTCTTCAGCAGGACAGTGCACGTCCACCTACTGCCGCTGCGATGCAACGTGCTCTTCCTGGTGTAAAACAGCTGCTCCGACTAGCGAGATAACCAGATCTCCCACCAGCTGAACATAAATGGGACAAAATGAAGCAGGAACTTACTCGTTGTACACAGCCTGCAAGAGCCATTGCCGATGTTACGCCCAGCTTAACACTCAGGGCAGGACAGGTAGTTTGAATTGTGGAAAGAGTCCAAAATAAGCGGCTGTCACTTACACTCGTAATACATCTTTATTATTTGATCAAATATTACAAGATCCCCAAAAACCATTTTTTTAAACATACAGCTTGAGACTTAATTACCGGATGAAAGCCACTTTAATTTAGAAACGGCTGAAGGCCAATAACTTAAAACGCAAGCGTAACCAGAAATTTAAAAGGCAAGCCTTATCTTACAACAGTTCTTTATTTATGGTGGAGGCCCAAAGAATCTGATATTTTCATAGCAAACAATTTGAATTCAAAATCGGCTGAAAGCCCAACACTTAAGGCTGAACATTATTATTCTTATTATTTTAAATGCCTTTCGTAAAACAGTTCTTACTTAGGGAAAACTCAACCAAAACAGAATTTTAAAAGGCAAAGCCTTATCTTAAAAAAGTTTTTTAGTTAGACTGAAAGCCCAAATAATCAGACACTTCAAGAGCAAACAAGTTAAATTCAAATCGACTGAAGGCCTAACACTTAAAAATCCATAACATTATTTTTTTTAAATACAAAGGCCTTACGTGAGACGGTTCATGAATGTAGGCTGAAGGCCTTAAGAGCAAAACAGCTCAAATTCAAAATCGGCAGCCGGCCCGTGTGGCCGAGTGGTTCTAGACGCTTCAGTCTGGAACCGCGCGACCATTACGGTTGCAGTTTGAATCCTGCCTCGGGCATGGATGTGTGTGATCTCCTTAGTTAGATTTAAGTAGTTCTACGTTCTATGGGCCTGATGGCTCAGAGCCATTTTTTTTTTCAAAATCGGCTGAAGGCCCAACACTTATAATTAAACAACATTAAAATTTTAAAATGCCAAAGGCCTTACGTGAAACAGTTCTTTGAATTATGCTGAAGGCGTTAAGAGCAAAACAACTCAAACTAAACATCGGCTGAAGGCCCAACACTTAAAATTCAACAACATTAAAATCTTTATATTGCCAAACGTCTTACGTGAAACAGTTCTTTAAATTAGGCTGAAGGCCTAATGAATCTTATGCCTTAAGGGCAAAACAACCTTAATATTTAAAAAAATCGGCTAGAAGCCATACAAGTACAAACAACAAGAACAAATAAAAAAAGGCAGTACACCCAAGGACACCCCAGGGTCGGCCTTTAATTCAAACACTAACGCTCGCTTAGTCACTTAGGTGAGACAGGCAGTCGGGCCAACCATTCACGATCCGACGACAACCCAACTGACCGACAGTCAACGGAACCACCAACAAGACAACTTCCACTTCACCCGACCAGAGCACAACAGGGAGTTCAACGGAACAACGTAGAAGGTATTGGCGCCCACAACCAATCATACATGGAGCTGTCAAACTACACACCATGCTGGACAGAAACAAAACGATGAGGAAACTACACTGCCTGAAGCTTATGTCAACGGGCAGGGCAGGTAACCGGAACGTTAACGGCCACACGGCAGAAGATTCCGCTGGTGCACTTCAATTCAAGTCACTAAATACAGTGAAACTCCACCAGAGGGTGGCTAGAATTTTCCAACTTCAAAACCACGTTGTTGTTTGCGGGAATATCCCAAAAGCCAACAACGATCTCCAAACGACACAATGTGAACAGTCTTGACTTGGTGGTAGATTAAATCAAAACTCAACCTTCGCGTCTAGGGTCGGTGATCCACGGACCTCGTAGCAATGGGAACAGCGGCACACCCTACGACACCGCGCAGAGACCACCAGCGGGCCCCGGCCAAACTACGACCCGCGGAGAATTCCTCCCTGCTCCACGCCAACCGACCAACTGATCGCACACCGCCCAGCTGGGAACTCGAAGCGCCAGGTCAAAGATAGTCCAAGGTGCGAATATCGATACACAACGCTGCTGCCACCTGCGGAAGGAGAGGATCACAGCATAATCGCGATAACCGCGGGAAATTAAACATCGAATCGCAACGAAGGTTTAATCCAGCACATTGCATGAGCCAGTCACGGCTCAGATGAATTGTAACTAAAGGCGCAAGGTGCTTGGGCCAGTCTATCGCAGATGCGAGACGATTCATTTATGATTATCTGCATTGGGAATACACGCCTACGTTGCCGCCAGAGAGTGGCGCATTACGTACTGATGCGATTATTTGGACCCCATTACGGTGAAATGTGTAATTCATTTGGTCTGAATTTGGTATCATATACTCTCACAATGATGAGCCACCTTCTTAGGAGAAGAACAACTTCTTAGCCAAGATCGCAATAAAGCTCCATATTGTGGACGACCGGTTTCGGTAAACTATGTTACCATCACCATATCTTCGTAACATAGTTTACCGAAACCGGTCGTTCACAATACGGAGCTTAATTGGGATCTTGACTAAGAAGTTTTTCTTCTCCTAAGAAAGTTACTACAGATCGCCCTTTCACACTCAGTATGAGTAAACTGATGAGCTACATGTCACATCGCTTGTCAAGGAAGTCACCTTGTCCTCAAGGGTGCTGAATTTTTTTCCGTCAGTCTATGGAGCCATGGAGATGCAACCATGGACAGTGAACAACCACAACTATAGCTACTGGAATTGTGGGTTTTCGAATATCTATTATTAGTTGGAGCTCGCATTAAGACTACTGGTTCGTGAACACTAGGGGAAACCTTCAAAAGTTTGTCAGTTTTAGAAATAGTGTAGCTCAAAGTATAAGAATTGTAAGCCCATTTAATACTTACCATCTTTTAACACATATTTTGGGAACAGTTTAATGTACGAAACACAGTTTTTGGTCTCACACATTTTTCTGAATTGTATTTTTTGTTACAAGAAGTAAGCCGCGTTAATTATTTATGTGCAACGTAGATATACATGACTCGAAGTAAAGAGAAAGTAGAAGCTTGATATTTTTCTGGAAGTTCTTTGCACTTTTACGTTTATAGCAGACGTTTAAAAAAATTTCGCTGTTGTACATTACGGTTCAAAAATTGTTTTAGCAATGATTATCCAAAACTTCAGCAACTACCTCATACCTTTTCATAAGGACAGTCTATTTTTTAGTTGAGTATGTTTGAAGACACTGTACAAAATTTTAGCTCCCTATCTTTAATAGTTTTTAACCAGCGTTTACAAAAACAAAAAAGTAAAATTCCGTGAAATTCGAATTAAAGTTAAACCTTACTCTAGTGTATTTCTCCTTCACTTTTCCTTTTCAGATGTCTTCTTATTCTACCAGAACAGTTTTTGGTGTCAGTTCCGATTCAAAGTTGTTAAAACTCGTGTTTGGCTTTGGAGTCCTAACCTGTCATTACTTCTCTAACAATCTTGTTTCATTAAGACATTGAAGGTTAAAAGTCATGAAAACAAACAATTGAGAATAAAATACTTTTGTTAACAGAGTTGCCTGTGTGACATGCCGTCATCATGTGTGTAGACACTTTTAAATTCCGCTAATTTTGGAACTTTCTTCAGTCCAATTTCCTCGAGACAAACCTTTTCTTGATTAGAAAACAACAGGGAATTTTATAAGAGAAAAATCAAAAAAATACATTTTTTTAAGTTTATTCACGAGAAATGTATTCGAAGTTACGAACGTGGACAAGCATCAGGTATACAATGGAAAGGCGACAGTAAAAATGTTTGCCGGACAGGAATTGAAACCCGTATTTCCCACCAATCGCGAGCGGCCACCTTACCATTTTTTTTATCTAATAGGTATCAAATAAGATGACTAGTGTTGAAAAAATATACCAAATTAAAAATAGACATGAGCGGAACTCTATCAGCGATCCACTGATTACGTTGCATTTCTATATATATTCTTAATTTTTTTTTAATTCTTAGCAGTATGGGTTATGCAGAAGGTGGTAAGGGGAAAGGAGGGCGGCCGGCCGTGGTGGCTGCTACGGTCGCAGGTTCGAATCCTGTCTCGGGCATGGATGTGTGTGAAGTCCTTAGGTTAGTTAGGTTTAAGTAGAGCATGCTTCATGGTCAGACCCACTGTTCCATACGTCATCAACAAAGTGTCTGCAACCACACTCGTACATCCAGTATGTAAATTCACATACAGAGTAGACATTGTAATTTATTGGAAGTCGCTTGGCCGTTGTCGGGGGATACATGCGATATTTCAGTGCCAAAGTACGATGCCTCCATGGTTCAAAATTGCTCTGTAACCGTAGCGGTCGCGCGGTTACAGACTATAGCGCCTAGAACCGCTCTGCCACCCCGGCCGGCATGCCTCCATGGCTACATGAGTTACCAACGGACCATCACAGTGGAAGCAGACAGATGGACGTCGAGAAGAAAACTATCCATACTGTCACAGTAACTACGAAATTCTGTTTTGGATCCAAATCGGCATGTAAACAATAATCATGGCGACACATTAAAGCATGTTCCATCTTCTTGTCACAGAGCCAGGACCCGGTTTTACGCTTTGAAATAGCTACGTATCCTTGTGCACCATCTCACAATGGGCCTGAAAAGGTTCGAAAACCGGTTCATGGGAAAAAATACCTGCTTCAAAAAAGCCACATTGCAGTTTTCTCTACTTATATCGTACTTGTTTACGTTGTAAGAGGTCCATGATAAAGGAATTTGTTGGTAGCGCACTCGAGCAGATGTAATTTCGATGGACTGCTCACGCGCTGCCTACGATATGTAAGCTATAAGAGTGTCTCAGACCAGAGAGCAGTGTTGACTGCAGTAGGAGCTGTGTTAGTTGTAGTAGTAGTAGCTAGCTATCAGTCTGGTGTATCGTGTTGGCTGGGCCGGTCGTGGGGAGCGATGGCGGAGCCTGAGCGATATAATAAGGTAAAAGCAGCCTCGCGCATTTGTACTATTGTTATGTCAAGCCCCATTTAAATGTTTTTTAAAAATCTCTTAATAATAATCTTTCTTATAAAGAATTGACTTTTGATAATCATTTATCTCAATTTTAAAGAACTTACTAATTTCTCCAATCCATGGTCATCCCGATTATTGTAAAGAAAAATCAGTTGTTTCTTTTTATACATGACAAATCTATCGGCCAGTGTTGTACAGGGCTGTTCCAGAAAAAGTTCTTATAGGAGCAGATATATACGCTTTATCCGGAAACCTTATTGAGGTATGAATTTTCAGTTTATTCAGAATGATCTTTCAGGGCCATGACGCAGCGCTGCTGACGTCCAAAGTTCACCAGTTTAAATTCACAGTCAATTATTGAAAGGTTATAAGTGAGCCACAAATTTTTTGAGATTTTAGTCACATTCTATTATGGTAGGTTTCGAAATTTTACTGTTGGGAGGTTTTGGAGTGTATCTGTTGGAAGGTTACGCTGAATGTGAATTATATTCTTTTTACTGTGGGGAGGTATCACTAAATATGAATAATATATAATATTATTTTACTGTGGGGGGGTTTCAACGTAGACCTCGAAGTCAGTCGGCAGTCTTATCGGTAAAGTGGAGTAGAAAGCCGCGGTCACGCGTGCAGGTGCTAACTAGGGTGTCCGGACAGTGGGGCGTCGCCTCACACCTGCGGAGGTCTTCTTCGGTTCCAGGAAGGCGCGTCCTGTGCGGGCGACGCGACCTCAGCTTCACTTTACGACGCGTTAACGCGGGGACAAAGGCGCTGCTATCTGCCGCCCCCCGGCAACAAATCATAGGCGCGAGGAAGAAAGTGGGAGGCGGGAGGCAGAGAGACGCCGACGAAGAGCTGCGCGAGGCGGAGCGCGCGACGAAGCAGCGGCACGGCGGCCGCGCGCTGGCGCCGGAGCAGCGCCGCGCCGAGGGCATAATCTCTCGAGATTGGAATATTCTAATATCGCAGCTGTGGCTCTGTTTGCGCAAGGCTTCAAGTGAAATATTAAAACGGACGGCGGAGCTGCGGGCCTGCGTTTCTCCGCTTCCTCCCTCCCTCCCACCATCCCGCTTCCACTCCGCCCCGGCGCTGCGTCACTCGGCGGCGGCGAAGACAGCGCCAGCGAGTCGCGGTGGCTGCGAGGGGGGAGGGGGACGGTGGGTGGGAGAGCAGAGGAAGAGGAAGGAAGAGAGGGAGAGTGAGAGAGACGACAGGAGAGCGCCTTCATCACATTACGGCATTAGCGGCCGCCGCTGCACCAGAATCAACACCGCTGCCTATCAGATGTCTGTTCCGTGTTCCGTTTTTCGCCCGGCGCGGCCCGGGCCGGCGGTAACCCCGGCGGGCAACGGGCGCTCTTTTGGTTTCACACCGGCTAAACCACAAAAGGAGAGTGCAAGCCGAGGACTCTACTCGAGGGCTTCGCCTCCCGCCGCGCCACGCCGTCCCATACCACCCTTCCTTTAGCTTTTCCTCCTTTCTCTTTTTTTTCCTTTTTTCCCCTCTCCTCTCTCGTTTTAGAGAGCGGGCAGCGGCGGCAGTCGTGCAGAGGAATTTTTCAAGTTTGCCGTGGGAGGGAGCCCGGTATTTGTTCCAGCAGGGAATAAATTCTCCGCGGTGGGAAGAAGAGGGAAGGCCGGCGAGAGTCAAACGCGAGCGTCGTCCGCCAAATGAGGAGCATTAGGGGCTGCCGAGTTCAAACTTGCGCCGCCACTTAGCGGGGATTTACAAATCCCGCCGCGGAACCTCTGCAACTTGTCACCTCGCGCCTCCTCCGCGCCCGCCGGGGAATTACCGAATGCGCTGCTCGGATAAATTTTTACTTGCCGTTGCGTCTCTTTTTCCCGCGTATACGTCCTTCGACTGAGATTGTTTCCTAATACTTTGTGGTTATCTTTGCATTTCGCTGTTACGTTTTACGATAACACTACTAAGAGCGTCTCCCGCAAAGTTGTGAAACAGCGTAGACAAGAAATTTCTCATGTTGTCACAAACAATTCAGTGCGAAAGTTGTCATTGGTACGCCGAAATAACGAAATACTTACTGACACAATTTCCATTCCTTCTCCTTCTGTTTGCCGGCCGCGGTGGTCTCGCGGTTCTAGGCGCGCAGTCCGGAACCGTGAGACTGCTACGGTCGCAGGTTCGAATCCTGCATGGATGTGTGTGATGTCATTAGGTTAGTTAGGTTTAAGTAGTTCTAAGTTCTAGGGGACTAATGACCACAGCAGTTGAGTCCCATAGTGCTCAGAGCCATTTGAACCATTTTTTTCTCCTTCTGTTTACTTACCGTGATACGAAGTCGAATATCTCTTCAATGGTACTCTGACGCTGCTCTTGGTCCTTCACACAAGCTCATTCTGCGGTGGTGTCGAAATAGGTCCTTGTCAAGGAAACAGTCATAGAGGGAGCGCAAAATCTGACCAAAAAAAGTCTAAGAATTAACTTAGATATGTAAGTGAGTTCTCGTTCCCCCACCCCCGTTTTCCGTTTTCCTGTCTCTGCCTTCTGCATTCCAGGTGAACCCTGAAGCCTTCCCCTCGGCCTACGACTGTAAATCTATTCTTGTGACTGTCTTATTTGTAAAGTGTTGAAAAGCGTCATTCAGTCCATCTGTTGCATGCCACCCTTGTGCAAAGAAGCAAACTCCCAGAGCGAAGCTATTCCCCTTACGTTACGGTGATGTCGACATGAGGTATGTACATAGTAGAACAATTCACCGTCAAGAGTGAGTTAGGGGAAAACATAACATCGGCGCTTGTGAGCCAGACAGCAGACCTCACTAGAAATGTAGTGGACCAGAGCAGCTAGACATGATCGTGTAACCTTTACGTGCAGAAACAAACGCTATTGCTAATGCAACAACACATAACAAGAGCTTTTACGAACCAGCCCTATCCTATAAAAACTTTTTATGTAATAACGGCAGAGTGAGAACTGATTACAAAAAACCAATGCGGTCACGACAAATGAAGTACGGTAAGCCGGCCAGAGTGGCCGAGCGGTTCTAGGCGCTACAGTCTGGAACCGTGCGACTGCTACGGTCGCAGGTTCGAATCCTACCTCGGGCATGGATGTGTGTGTTGTCCTTACGTTAAAAATGGTTCGAATGGCTCTGAGCACTTTGGGACTTAACATCTATGGTCATCAGTCCCCTAGAACTTCGAACTACTTAAACCTAACTAACCTAACGACATCACACAACACCCAGTCATCATGAGGCAGAGCAATGTACTTAGGTGAGTTAGGTTTAAGTAGTTCTAAGTTCTAGGGGACTAATGACCTCAGAATGTAAGTCCCATAGTGCTCAGAGCCATTTGAACCATTTTTTTGAAGTTGGGTAAACATTAGCCACTGCTTTGCTACATAAACACTCCAGCATTTAAGCTTGTAACACAGATGTTCAGACGAACCGGTAGTGTACATAACACTGACACTGTCGGCTGGACAGTGATCAATTAATTCAATGCAAAGAAAGCTTCTGATACGAAGTTTTTCATTGCCATGCCCATGCGTCTCTACATTGGATTACTAATTTCGACAGGACTAAGCTGCCATCTTCAGATCCACAGAGTACAGGTTGTGAAATCACGTTGTGCGATGAACCGCACGTTTGTTTTTGTATCGTCGTAATGGGCTCATAATAAAAATAGAGTAGGACATGTGCCTCCATAAGTGTGGCAGATCAAGAAGTACCATACCTGTATGGTTCTGCCTTGCCATGAAGACACAGCTCCTGTTTATTTGTTAATGCTCTGTTCTCTTTTTTAATGAGCCCGTTATGATGGTACAAAAACAAACGTGCAGTTTATTGCACGGCGTGATTTCATTGCCCGAACTCTGTGGATCTGAAAACGGCAGCATAGTAATGTAAAAACTAGTAATCTAGTGTACGCACAGGTAATGAAGGCAATAAAAAAAACTTCGTATCATAAGCTTTGTTTACGGTGTTCGCACTAAATTGCCTATTGGCGATAAAGTGATGTCTCGCACAAGTGTGGCGTAGATTTCTTGTACACTACTGAGCAATAACAGCCTGTATTGGCAGAGATGGCTACCTCACAGTAATCACCAGATATTTCAACAGAACAGCCTGCTGCTTTCACAGATGGGTGAACCCTATGGTTCAGGTTCAGGAGACCAGCGTCCCTGGCACTTTGGCGGACTAACCAGGGCCTATCTGAACACCGCAACTGTCATCGCCGTTCATCACGTGACAAAGAACTGCGGTGCAGGGGAGGCGACAGAGCACCTCCCAAAGCTGTGTGTATAAGTCGAACACAAGCCTTCGCTGAGTGCCGCTGCATCACAATATGTCCGCAGCTCGTGATCGTGCGGTAGCGTTCTTGCTTCCCGCGCTCGGGTTCCCGCCTTCGATTCCCGGCGGGGTCAGGGATTTTCTCTGCCTCGTGATGACTGGGTGTTGTGTGATGTCCTTAGGTTAGTTATGTTTAAGTAGTTCTAAGTTCTAGAGGACTGATGACCATAGATGTTAAGTCTCATAGTGCTCAGGGCCATTTGAACCATTCTTTTGCATCGCAATACTGCCAGCGCCGAAGCCATCGCAGGTGGCGAACCACCGTAGCAGCAGCCGGCCGTGAACGGCGAGTGCGGCGTCAGCAATCTTGAGCGGGCTGAAGGCCTTACGACGCGAGTGTTCGTCGGGCATCGACAGCCGGTGTCAACAGCGAGGCAAGACAGTGATTGTAATTTATGGAAATAAATAACACATTCTGAGTCTTCTGTGGCTACACCGATAAACAGGTCAGCACCATCCTTCCAACTGGCAAGAAGCGAAGTGGGAGAATATCTCCTGACACAGAACCATCTCGATTACCATCCTCCCAAAAGTCGTCCTCGGCGCACAAGATTAGCCGAGCGGTCAAAGGCGCTGCAGTCATGGAGGTCCCGGCGGAGGTTCGAGTTCTCCCTCGGGCATGGGTATGTGTGTTTGTCCTTCGGGTAATTTAGGTTAAGTAGTGTGTAAGCTTAGGGACTGATGACCTTAGCAGTTAAGTCCCATAAGATTTCACACACAACAAATAGTCGTCCTCTTGCACATCTTTCACAATGGTTCAAATGGATCTGAGCACTATGGGACTTAACATCTGAGGTCGTCAGTCCCCTAGAACTTAAAACTAGTTAAACCTAACTAACCTAAGGACATCACACACATCCATGCCCGAGGCAGGATTCGAACCTGTGACGTAGCGGTCGCGCGGTTCCAGCCTGTAGCGCTTAGAACCGCTCGGCCACCCCGGCGGCCACATCTTTCATTTAATTTCATAGTTTTATAAAGTTTTCGAGAGTGTCTTTTCTCTGATGTGTCTCCTTATATTTTTCCATGGCAGTGAGGAAAATCACGCTGGAAATCGACATTTTCATTTCCACTACATCTGATATTCAGCCCACCATGTGCCTGTAAGCACCTTTCTTAAGCGTTGTTGATCGCTGCATTGAATGCATGTGGGGTTCATTGCAAATGCAGGCAACCTGGGGAATTCAGGTGGAGCTTTTGGCCTCAGCTCTACAGTAGAGGCCTGAGAATAGTTCGACAACTGGTTCGAGGCATCACTCAGGCGGAACATCGGAAGGTTATCTGCGCTGGTTTTAGTAACGGATACCCTCGCGATTAGCTGCTTCAAACGTGTGAGTTTGTTCAGATTTTAGAAGCTGATGGAAAATTTTGAGAACGAGTAAACAGGCGTCGTGTTTATTGTCTTCCGATTGGAGGCGTCTGCCACCACTGAAAAATTCGTCTTGTTGACTGGTCACTCCAACCCCTTCAAGTTTTTTAGTCTATGTACTCAGATGCGAGGAAGGTGGCTTTTGTACTGAGCTAGTGAGTCGTGAAAGAGTTACTAAGCCGTGCTTACGGTGAGCATGCTGTGCCGCTATAGTGCGCATTTACACTATGGTATTGGATCGGAGTTAGCTCAAATTTTTCGAAGTAAGAACTTTCTTTAACTGTAAATTCATTTGTTAGAAGCGTTATGGGGTTGTCGCTGGTGGTAATTTTATCATCAGTTAACTAAATTTAGATGGGGAGTACTTGTTCTTTACTTGGTCACGATTCACTTCATGCATCGTGGTTCCTCTGCGAGGCACAAGTCACTTTCAAACTTTATTGATTAATACAGTTTGCTCGTATGGAACCATGGCGTTAAGATTTTATACGTGTTACACGTTTAATGATGTTCAGGAGTGCTCTCCACTTTATGAACAAACGCCCTTTAACAATCTAGTTGGTTAAACTTTTCCTCAACGTGCATATCAGCACGCCATCCTCCCTTCTTTGATCACTAACTTCGTGCACCTTGTAAGAGAAAGATACTAAGGAACTGTTATAAACTAGGACCCAAGTCATTAAAAATTTCAGAGACTTCAGATGACATATCCCTCAAGGATAGGTAAAGGCCGGTGGCGGTGGCCGAGCGGCTCTAGGCGCTTCAGTCCGTAACCGCGCGACTGCTACGGTCGCAGGTTCATATCCTGACTCGAGCATGGATGTGTGTGATGTCCTTAGGTTAGTTAGGTTTAAGTAGTTCTAAGTCTAAGAGACTGATGATCTCAGATGTTAAGTCCCATAGTGCTCAGAGCCATTTGAACCATTTTTCTGATAGGTAAAGAATGTTAAGCAGTGTATCTGTTCAATAGGAAGCTTGCTGCTACCAAAAGGGTGGAAAGATCATCCTACGAAAGAATCAGCTACAAATATTTGGATACTCAAGAAACAGTGGGCGTTTTTCTGTGTCATCATGTCCAAGTAACAACATGAAGACACGGCATCTACTGAACAGAGATGTAACGTCAACATTGTCTATGTGGCAACAGTGCGCTCGGTTGACACAGCTGCCACCTACAAAGCTTAGCCTTGTTCAAAGTTGGCGTTCTTGCTGTTACTTTGCCACAGAATTGTAGGACCTCAAGGTTGGCGAACGGGTGCGGAAGCATGTACGTCATTTGACCGAATGACTCCGACTTTTGCTGATTTCTGTCGACTGAGGATAGAACCAGATGCGATTGCAGAGGCAGCGAGCAAAAGTGAACTTACTCGTGCTTGCAGTCACTGCTTTTAATGCTCACAAGTTGCCGTTGCTGCGATTGGCTGTCTAAACAAAAACGAATAAAACTTCTGATTAATTACGGGAGTTGGCAGTCTTTGTGACTATAGATAGCTGTATTCTGCTTATCTAAGCTGAATCGTTTGCATTTTACATCAGGCATGGACAACCTTTGGTGACTCGCGGGTCTCGTTGACACTTACCTAAACTCACAGGCCACTTTATCAGGTGGCGCGATAGCAGCGCTCCTAGCGCATAAAACCAATACTACAGCGTCTGTGACGCTAATGTTTATGAAGTAACGCACCGATATGGATGGCACCTCATCCAGACACTTCACACCAACAAAATATGCCTCAAGCCGCGCGTTTTAAAGATAACATTCACTTTATGTTCACCCCATCTTCAAATGTTTGCATTTACTGACGCTCCGTGAACCTTGCATCTTTACTTAGGACGTTTCACAATAGCTGTCTTTTAATGCTGTAACGCCATTAGCATGGGAACAATGTTCACGACACCTAAGTAAATTAAAAAAAAATCTGAATATAGTTCGTCAGGCATCTTGAAATGTCATTATGGGAAAATAAAGGCCTATATAAGCAACTGGTTGCAGCTAGTTCATTATTAATTGTCAACAGTTGCAGGGTTATAACACGTCGACAGCAGACAAGAATTATTTACTAATTTTAATACGAGAAAGACTAGAAGAACAAAATAAGGGAATGAGATAGCCAGTCCCAGTAGAGAAAAAAATAAGGAATTTTACTGATTACTAGGACTACAACGACCGGCAGTCCATAATGATTTGTAACGGCTGTACTAACTATAATGAAACTATAATCATGCCAAAATAATTATCATGTGTGAAACGACGATTCTTAAGCAGAAGAGTCTGAATGTTATAAACAAGCCGCTGTACTATTTATGTCGAGCGTAGATCTTAAATTATAACATAATGCAAAGCTGTGTGTTTCGTTGTACTTGTAATCACTGAAACTACGTAATACCGGGTTCCAGTAAAAGATGAAATTCTCGTTTGTACGTAAATATACAATTGCGATTTAGCAAAATTATAAACGCAGTTCGCTTTCTGAGCGAACGGTCTGTCTGCCTCGCGGGTTTACGGACGTACATGGGGTCTCGGTATAGTGTCTTCCGGCTACTTGTCTCCACATTCGTGAGTGGAACTGCTATTTCTCGTTCAGGTAGCCCTCAGGAAGGCCCAGTGAATCCCATCCTAGTCATCTTTGTATAGAGAAATTGTTGGTGCTCGATCCCGTAGACTGTGTGTGGAAGATACAGACGACAGACATGATTAAACCGCTATATTACCAAACATATACGTTTGGATTTGATGGCAGGGCAATGTTCGGCTTCCGGCCATGGATTGTCTTCTCTTAACATATGCCTCTTTTTTGAAGGTTTCAGATGAAGAGCGTTAAAAAAATTAATACTTAATGACTATTGTGATTATTTTAAACGAAAAAGGTTTTTCAAACTGTCGCGAACCTTTGTTACTTTAACAGTGGATAAGGAGCTGTTTTTTTCATTTTGGACGAATGGAGGTATTAGTTGATAGTCTCAGCGACTGTTGGGTCAACAGAGAGTTGAAACTCTGGGAAGAAACGATGGAGAAGGCAGTGGATAGAGGCCTTTCTAAACAAACCGTTCTAGTATTAGCCTTATGTGTTTCAAGTAAAACACCGAAAATGTGGTTCAGGCTGCCTGGACTACGATTTGAATTAATTGCACGCATAATACCAATGTCTCAAATATTATGCCACATTTATCAATGTATTATACAAACAAGGAGGTGGTTCCCTTCTGAAAAGTAGTCGATGTCGAAAGGACGTTAACTCTAATGACATTAATTGTAGCCTTCCGCATGTTGGTAACAAAGATTCTGTGCGAATGCTCAGGCAGGTTTGTAGGTTTTGGACGTGTTTGTTAAGTTTTTGTCTTATTTGAGTGTACCAAATTAAGGACTTATGTGTCAAACCAATAGAAGCCCACTGTAGTTAATGTTGAGTTAGTGTTGTGCTGATGTGTAACTCCGTGGCAGATTAAAACTGTATGCCGGACTGATACTCGGACTTGGGAAACTTGGAACTTTAGCGCGTAAGTGCGCAACCAACTTTTTTCTCCACTCATCTTGTTCGTCGTTCTTCTCATCATTTGGTCTGCGCAGACGTCACATGAGACTCATTCAAATTCATTGATTCTTCATTCTTTATTTATTTATTTTTTTTTTATTACAGAGGGCAGCCGGCCATCTGACCAAAAGGCTGAGCGAAAATAAGACGTCATGCATGAATGACTTGTGAGAAAAGATTATGAAATTTTCACTCTGCAGCGAATTGCGCGCTGATATGAAACTTTCTGGCAGATTACTACTATGTGTTGGACCGACACAAACTTGGGACCAATTGAACCACGCAGGCACGACTTACAGCCCGTCCTCACAGCCTGACTTCCGCCAGGCCTCATCTCCCATTTTACAAATTTTACAGAAATTCCGCTTTGAAATTTGTGGTACTGGCACTGCTGGAAAAAAGCTATTGCTGAGATATAGCTTGGCCACAGCGTGGGAAAGCTTCTGTGAAGGTAGGAGATAAGGTAATGGCGTAAGCAAAGCTGTGAGAATGGGATATGAGTCGTTTTTGCATAACTCAGTTGTTAGAAAGGCAAAGGTCCCCCCGACCTCGATCCGGTAGACAGTTTTAATCTACCAGGAAGCTTCGATAGTTTCGTGTTTTTTTTTTTTTTTTTTTTTTCAATTTCATGTACTTAACTAGCAGGGTTTTTTAAACTTTGTTTGCAGTGTCTTTCCGAATTTTGATTTTAATTAGCTTATTTTAAATTTACTTCCTGCTCCTCAGATGGTTCAAATGGCTCTAAGCACTATGGGACTTAACATGTAGACTTAGAACTACCTAAACCTAACCAACCTAAGGGCATCACACACATCCATGCCCGAGGCAGGATTCGAACCTGCGACCGTAGCAGCAGCGCGGTTCCGGACTGTAGCGCCTAGATCTTCACGGCCGGCTCCTGCTCCTCATCATTGCTTTTTTGTATCATTTATTTGTTGCCACGTCTAAGTAAATTGTCTTTTCCAGTTTCGTAGCTCTTTTGCTCGTGCCTCACTTACAGACAGAAGAGCACTGTTGTCTGCAACACCCATATTCCTCACCTCTCCCAGTGCGCTTTTGCGTCTTGTCCGCAGTTCCCTTACACTTCTTTCATTGTCTCATGAATTTGTAAATTGAACCAGTAAGTTTCTTGTTTCTACTCTTTATACAACCAATACAATGGCTTCGTGTGTTATATGTTTCAAGTCTTAGAGGTGGTACTTTAGCTTTTTATTCCTTCTTGGGTATCAGATCACTTCGAGGCCCCATGCTTTTTAGCAGCCAAAGCTGCATCGCACGCGCCGTGTAGAATAAGCCAGGAATGAGGGGAGACTGCCAGTTTTTCCTCTGAGCCGGTAGGATGTGTTCGTGTTAGCGTCTTCTGGCTTCACAGTGCCTATGGAGGCCTCCCTGTCCCATTGGGAGGTGCAGGGGTAGACATTAGAAGAGAAAATACTGGGCATGGGTGATGCACGTCTTTAAGCTACTCGATCCCCGAAAATACTACCAGGAGTAAAGTAAGGAAGTGCACTACGTCAATGTGATACTCTGGACCCTCGGTTTGCTTGCCTGATCGCTTTCCAGCCCACAACCGTTCGCTCGACGAAAGATCCGTATCCAAGAAGTGGAAAGCTGCACAGGTCACACCAATATTCAAGAAAGGTAATAGGAGTAATCCACTAAATTACAGGCCCACTAATCCACTGAATACAGGCTCATATCATTAACGTCGATATGCAGCAGGATTTTGGAACATATATTGTAGGGGGTTGTTTTGGGGAAGGAGACCAGTCAGCGAGGTCATCGGTCTCATCGGATTAGGGAAGGATGGGAAGGAAGTCGGCCGTGCCCTTTTAGAGGAACCATCCCGGCATTTGCCTGGAATGATTTAGGGAAATCACGGAAAACCTAAATCAGGATGGCCGGACGCGGGATTGAACCGTCGTCCTCCCGAATGCGTGTCTAACCACTGCGCCACCTCGCTCGGTAGACATATATTGTGTTAGAACATTATGAATTACCTCGAAGAAAACGGTCTATTGACACAAAGTGTTGACTGCTATTGACAAGCGATTTCAAATGGTTTCTGTATTCCTGGATTTCCGGAACGCTTTTGACACTGTACCACACAAGCGGCTTGTAGTGAAATTGCGTGCGTATGGAATATCGTCACAGTTATGTGAGTGGATTCGTGAAGTTTTGCCACAGAGAGTGTTTTGGGACCAAACTACTCAGGTCATAGGTCCCTAGAATTGACACTAAGGACAACACGCATGCCCGAGGGAGGACTCGAACCTCCGACGTGGGGAGACGTGCGAACTGTCACAAGGCGCCTTGACCACGCGGGTACACCGCGCGGCGAGAGTTATCGAGTAAAACAGAAGTGATTTCTGGCAATCCCGAAGGTAGTGTTATACGCCCTTTGCGGTTCCTTATCTGTATAAACGATTTGAAGACAATCCGAGCAGCAGTCTTAGGTTTTCTGCAGATGACGCTGCCGTTTATCGACTAGTAAAGTCATACGAAGGTCAAAAAAAACTGCAAAACGATTTAGAAAAAGATATCTGCATGGTGCGAAAATTGGCAGTTGACCCTAAATAACGAGAAGTGAAGTCATCCACATGTGTGCTGAAACGAATCCGTTAAACTTCAGTTACACGATAAATCAGTCAAATCCAATGGCCGTAAATTCAACTAAATACCTAGGTATTACAGTTACGAACAACTTAAATTGGAAGAACACATAGAAAATTTTATGGGGAAGGCTAATCAAAGACTGCGTTTTGTTGTTACTTAGAAAATGTAACAGATCTACTAAGGACACTGCCTACACTACGCTTGTCCGTCCTCATTTAGAATACTCCTTCGCGGTGTGGGATCCTTACCAGATAGGACTGACGGAGCACATCGAAAAAGTTCAAAGAAGGGCAGCACGTTTTGCAGTATCCCGAAACATTGGAGAGAGTGTCACTGAAATGATACTGGATCTCGGATAGACATCGTTAAAAGAAAGGCGTTTTTCGTTGCAGAGGAATCTTATCACGAAATTCCAATCAACAACTTTCTCCTCCAAATGCGGAAATACTTTGTTAACGCCGACCTACACAGGGAGAAACTCTCACCATGATAAAATAAAGGAAATCGGAGCTCGTACAGAAAGATACAGATGTTCGTTCTTTTCGCGCGCTGTACGAGATTGGAATAATAAAGAATCGTGAAGGCGGTTCGATGAACACTCTGCGAGGCAATTAAATGTGATTTGCAGAGTACCCATGTAGATGTAGGTGTACTGGGAAGAACTGGGGCATGTGCTCGCGAGATACACTACTGATCATTAAAATTGCAACACCCCGGAGGAGGAATGTAAAAAACGTCAGAATCCCATATAGTGTGCTGCATGCCTGGATATGCAAACGATTATCATTTCATCTCAACTTCACAAGGCAGATAGGAGTAAAGTTCAAATGGTTCAAATGGCTCTGAGCACTATGGGACTCAACTGCTGTGGTCATTAGTCCCCTAGAACTTAGAACTACTTAAACCTAACTAACCTAAGGACTTCACACACATCCATGCCCGAGGCAGGATTCGAACCTGCGACCGTAGCAGTCGCACGGTTCCGGGCTGCGCGCCTTAGGAGTAAAGTCACCTGCTTTCTATATACGAGGAAATATTATGCAAAATTAACATTTAAATGATAGAGACATAATGCGTTATGTCTCTTTTTTAAGGAGCACCTCAGGTAGCAAGTGTCGGGATTCGACACCGGCAGGACGGTGGTGGTCGAGACCGTGGTTTACCGTCCCGCGATATAACTGCTCGCATTGGTCGGGAACCAAAGACTGCCATGCCAATATACGAGGGGCGTTTGAAAATTACGTGCAAAAATAAAAACTACTTACGTGTTTGGGGTAAATCTTTTTTATTTTTCGACGTAGTCTCCTTTTAGACTTACACACTTCGTCCAACGCAGTTCTAATTTATTGATTCCTTCCGAATAACAGGAATCGTCCAAGTCTGCAAAACAGCTATTAGTTGCTGCAATAACCTCCTCGCTTGAATAAAATCTTTCTCCCACTAGCCATTCCTACAAATTAGGGAACAAACAGTAGTCCGATGGAGCCAAGTCTGGAGAATAGGGGTGATGTGAAACGAGTTGGAATCCTATTTCCATTAATTTTGTGACCACAACTGCTGAGGTGTGCGCTGGTGCATTGTCGTGATGGAATAGGACTTTTTGCGATCAAATCGCCGGAGTCTTTCTTGCAGCTCGGTTTTCAAACGGTCCAATAACGATGAATAATATTCACCTGTAATAGTTTTACCCTTTTCCAGATAGTCGATGAGGATTATAAGTCGCGGATCCCAAAAGACAGTCGCCATAACCTTTCTGGCCGAAGGAATGGTCTTCGCCTTTCTTGGTGCAAATTCTCCCTTGGTAACCCGTTGTTTAGATTGTTGTTTGGTCTCAGGAGTATAGTAATGTATCCATGTTTCATCCAGAGTGACGAAATGACGCTTAAGGTCCTGCGGATTCTTCCTGAACAGCTGCAAACCATCCTTTGCAACACTTCACACGATTCCGCATTTGGTCAAGCGTGAGCTTGCGGATAGCTTTCTCGTGTCCAAATGTTTATGCAAATTTATTATGTACCCATTCATTCGAGATGCCCACAGCACTAGCAATCTCACGCACCTTTACTCTTCTGCCATCCATCACCATATCATGGATATTATCAGTGATTTTTGGAGTCGCAACCTCCACAGGGCGTCCAGAACGTTCAGCATCACTTGTGCCCATATGGCCATTCCGAAAATTTTGAAACCACTTCAAATGGTTCAAATGGCTCTGAGTACTATGGGACTCAACTGCTGTGGTCATTAGTCTCCTAGAACTTAGAACTACTTAAAAATAACTAACCTAAGTACATCATACACACCCACGCGAGAGGCAGAATTCGAACCTGCGACCGTAGCAGCAGCGCGGCTCCGGACTGGAGCGCCTAGAACCGCACGGCCACCGCGGCCGGCTTCAAACCATTTATGAACTGTTCTAATCGAAGGTGCAGAGTGACTGTAATGTTTATCAAGCTCCTCTTTAGTCTCCTGAGGCGTTATGCCTTTCATAAAGTAATGTTTAATAACAACACGAAATTCTTTTTCGTCCATTTTTTGACAATCAGTCGACTTTCTTGATTCACACGAATGCCAAACACAAAGAAATAGACCAATAATACTGAAACTTGATGTGCGTTCTTTCCAAAGATCTAAATATTACCTCGATACGCGCCGATGGTGCCATCTCTCGGACTTTGCACGGACATTTCAAACGCACCCTGTATAGGGTAATTCCGTGATAATGTTACAAAGTTTCAGGGATGACGGGAAAGCGTAAAATTTTCCATGTGAGATAAAGGATTCTAATCCGGAAGTGATCGTGTCGAAAGTTCTAAGCGAAAATCGTTCTGATATACACTCCTGGAAATTGAAATAAGAACACCGTGAATTCATTGTTCAAGGAAGGGGAAACTTTATTCACACATTCCTGGGGTCAGATACATCACATGATCACACTGACAGAACCACAGGCACATAGACACAGGCAACAGAGCATGCACAATGTCGGCACTAGTACAGTGTATATCCACCTTTCGCAGCAATGCAGGCTGCTATTCTCCCATGGAGACGATCGTAGAGATGCTAGATGTAGTCCTGTGGAACGGCTTGCCATGCCATTTCCACCTGGCGCCTCAGTTGGACCAGCGTTCGTGCTGGACGTGCAGACCGCGTGAGACGACGCTTCATCCAGTCCCAAACATGCTCAATGAGGAACAGATCCGGAGATCTTGCTGGCCAGGGTAGTTGACTTACACCTTCTAGAGCACGTTGGGTGGCACGGGATACATGCGGACGTGCATTGTCCTGTTGGAACAGCAAGTTCCCTTGCCGGTCTAGGAATGGTAGAACGATGGGTTCGATGACGGTTTGGATGTACCGTGCACTATTCAGTGTCCCCTCGACGATCACCAGAGGTGTACGGCCAGTGTAGGAGATCGCTCCCCACACCATGATGCCGGGTGTTGGCCCTGTGTGCCTCGGTCGTATGCAGTCCTGATTGTGGCGCTCACCTGCACGGCACCAAACACGCATACGACCATCATTGGCACCAAGGCAGAAGCGACTCTCATCGCTGAAGACGACATGTCTCCATTCGTCCCTCCATTCACGCCTGTCGCGACACCACTGGAGGCGGGCTGCACGATGTTGGGGCGTGAGCGGAAGACGGCCTAACCGTGTGCGGGACCGTAGCCCAGCTTCATGGAGACGGTTGCGAATGGTCCTCGCCGATACCCCTGGAGCAACAGTGTCCCTAATTTGCTGGGAAGTGGCGGTGCGGTCCCCTACGGCACTGTGTAGGATCCTACGGTATTGGCGTGCATCCGTGCGTTGCTGCAGTCCGGTCCCAGGTCGACGGGCACGTGCACCTTCCGCCGACCTCTGGTGACAACATCGATGTACTGTGGAGACCTCACGCCCCACGTGTTGAGCAATTCGGCGGTACGTCCACCCGGCCTCCCGCATGCCCACTATACGCCCTCGCTCAAAGTCCGTCAACTGCACATACGGTTCACGTCCACGCTGTCGCGGCATGCTACCAGTGTTTAAGACTGCGATGGAGCTCCGTATGCCAGGGCAAACTGGCTGACACTGACGGCGGTGGTGCACAAATGCTGCGCAACTAGCGCCATTCGACGGCCAACACCGCGGTTCCTGGTGTGTCCGCTGTGCCGTGCGTGTGATCATTGCTTGTACAGCCCTCTCGCAGTGTCTGGAGCAAGTATGGTGGGTCTGACACACCGGTGTCAATGTGTTCTTTTTTCCATTTCCAGGAATGTACACTGGAATACACTGTTGTTTCAAAGTTTGTAGAATAGGCAACTTTCAGAGGTGGTGGTATGGAACAAAGCGAGAAAAAAATGTCTAGTAAATATGAGCTCTAAAATGCATACCTTAAGAGTTACGGGCATTTGTCCAGTAGGATGGACGTGTTGCAATGGGACGTAGCAAGTAAATAAGGAGGCAGCCAGTTTAACGACAGGCGTTATGGCGACGTGTGAGTTGGTTCAGCAGAGGGTCGGTAGGAAACAGGCCGCCAGGCCGTGCGTGAGTGAAGACACGGCAGCCCTTTGTAAAACTACGGGGAAACGGCAACCTCACGCCAGAGGGGCCCTGAGAAGGCGAGTGGTTGTCCCGTGGGCACAATGCACTCGTTGCAAACGGTCCTGCGTTGCCCGGCCTGCAAGATGGTGCTCGCCAGGAAACGAAATTGACCAATCACAGCCCTGAATTTGTATTGTGTGCGCTCTGTTTACAATAAAGAATAATTAATATATTCAGTACTTATTGGGAAAGAGGATATGTCTTCCATCACGTCACTTTCCGTCAATACGCGCAAGACTTCGTCATCAGTAAGTTTCAGTATAGTGATGTAAAACATTAGTGAGATGTTGAATATCGATTACCTTATTGTCTGCGTTGGGTCTTCCTCTTCTAATTTCCCCATTGTTTTAAAAGTGCCTTAGTTTTGAGTCGTGAAAGAATTGACTAAAGTGACGTATGACGTTACCGAGAACTTCGTGTCCATCTCGGAGTGGTTCTGCTGTATTATCTCCAGTTCTGAACCGTACTGGATAGTAGGTGGAGGAGCATTAGCGTTCACGTATCAGTTACTTGAAAAATTAAGAAATTTCTCTTGTACTTAATTTTAGCAACGTGTTTCATTGTAGTTTTCTTCTTAGTAATGGCTCCATTGTCCGAGAGGGCTTCAAGTTCCTCATCGTTGCTGGAAACGACCGTACGTGTTCTTTGATTCGCAATTTTAATATGTTATTTGAAATGTGCAGAACTTCACGAATTAATTTCTCAATTTCACCTATCCACAAATTATCATTGTTTTGATGTTAGTGTCTCTCCACTTCTAGAAGAATTTCAGAGTTTGATGGAGATAGTTTGAACGCATTAATCCTCAATGAGCATCATCAGTATATTCGAAACTGACAGTGTGATTAACTGTGATCAGTCCATCATCGTGCGAGATTTTCGTGCAATGGGGAAGGTTCAAAAATCAGCTGCATGGGTAGCTCATGCTCTAAGCCAAAATGACAAAAATTTAAGGGTGGCCATGTTTGCACCTCTGCTTGCTCGTCATCAACTGGCTCGTCAGCGATACCGACCATTTCTATCCTGGATCGTTCCCGGTGAAGGGAAATGGTGTATTCTTGCTAATGCAAGGAAAAGATAGGAATGGTTGAGCCCAAAAGAGGTAGCAACCTTCCGTACAAAGTCATGTGTGCATCCCCAAAAGAGCACGTTATGCATTTGGTGGAGCAGCTGCGGTGTGCTGTAGTACGAATTACTTCCCCGAGGTGTAGCCGTCACTGCTGACATTTACTGTCAATAACTGGGACATCTTGCAGACGCACTCCGAGAACAACGACCAGGAGGAATGCATGAACTGTTGCTGCGTTCGCCAGCATTCTGCTACACTGACAAGAAACACTATACAGGAGTTGTGTTGGGAGCTCATTCCGCACCCACTTTACTGACCTGATCTCGCGCTCTCAGAAATCTGAGAGTGTGAGATCCGCTCTCTATGGAACAACTTTCATGGAGATTCCCTTCCGGATGAAAATAAGCTACGAATACGGCTCTACGAGTTCTTCACCTCAAAATCACGTGACTTCTTCAGCCGCGGAACCGAAAGGTTGCCGCAACGTTGGCAGACTATTGCAAATAGTGAAGGAGAACATATTACTGATGACTAAAGTTTCTGTTATACGTATTTGTTGTGTTTATTAAACTTATGGAAAAACGCTACGAACTTATGCACCAACCTGATACATTACTGGGATAGGCCTAAATTATTGCTCCACGCGTTACTCTTTTGCCTTCTACGTTACCTTGGTACCGGCTGTGATTCTGCACTGTGCAGGCGCGTGTTGACCAGTGACCTTCATTTTCGTAGTTGCGTGTAGGTTGGCGTCGAAATCTGCCCCACCAGTTACGAACTTTACTTTTCTTATTAGTAATGACAAATTGGCTGTAATTGTTTGAGGCAGGATGGAGCTACGTATGAACTATAATAAAATTTCGGAGTTATTGTTTGCTAAATAAAACTGCTGACTCATTGGATACATGCGATTCTTTTTAAAATGTAGCTGAGTTCAGTGACAATGAAATGGAAGTATCTAATCGTGAAAATGACAGCCAAATAGAGGTCCATGAAGTGGCAGAAGATAAGGTTGCGGAGAAAACCAGGAAATAGTAAGATAATCTGACTTTTTTTTGGAAAAAAGAGTTATAAATACGAGCAGCAAGATGGTGCATCGAAATTTTGTGAAACAGCTCGCCGTGACACTGATAAAAGCCCATGTCAAAGAGAAGAAAACTAATTTCAAAAATTTTTCAAGGAACTTGCAGAATGCAATGAAAAAAGTTCTTTGTAAACATTTTGAAATAAATACTATGGTTGACGAATCTGCAAGGTAAGTCCACGCGGGACCGAATCAGCCAAAGAAGTCAAATGTGTCCACGCCGTAAAGACACGAAAGTTACCAAAACATACCCTAAATGTAAAAACATGTGTGAAAAATGTGTTCTATCGTCTTAAAGGTTTATCTTGACTGTGATGGACGAAAATAAGTACTTAATTGATTCGTTCACTTAGCTACTGTCATTTTTTAGATTGAAAGTTGTTCATTTTTTTCTTTATAAGTTACTAATTAGTCATATATGAACTTAAAACATGATTCTGAACAATGTTGAAGTATCTCTTTTTGTTTTCTAACTCCAAAATCTCTTAATTGTTTGTAAGATCATGCTTTGGTTCTTAATAAAGACTGATTTTCATAAATAGAATCGTTTCTTTTATTAACTCTTTAACAACAGTTTAGAGAAACATAAAAGTAAATAAGTTGTGGATGATTCTTGTTTTGGGGTCGTAAAGCACCCATGAAGCTACTAACGTAACTCCAAATAACGAGCGTAGTTATGGGTTAAAGAATAAAATGCTGAATAAATTTGGTATCAGCTGTCTCCAGTTGACCACAGGAACCATTTTATAGAGAAATAGTTTTACACTGGAGCAACCTGCATAGCAGTATTTAGCTGTTGCTTTTCGAGAAGTGTAAGCGAACGTGCGGGAAAATGCGTTGTTGGACACACGCACACATAGCCGCACGCAATACGAAACGTCAGTCATGACGCCAGCGACCAAATAAACCACGGTCCGTAGCGTAATCTGCTGTCGAAAGCCACGCACTGATCGACATCTGTGACCGACCGCCGAATACTAAAGGCAAGTTTTTCTGCAATTAAATCCAATTACTCTTGCCATAAAGTACACATGAGCTGCAGTGTAAAGTGTATCGCTGCGGCTTAGCGTGTTTACAATTCCCTTTGATAGGGTCTGCGTGTTTATCGTGCGCCCGTTGTGTTGTCTTAGCGCTGATGGCTCGCGCCCTGGCAATTAGCGCCGGTCCAGAAAGAAACGCTCATACAAGAATGTAAACGAAAACGTGGCTTTTAGCCGAGTGCTCGGAAGCGTCAGAGATACCGAGTCAACTTCGGATAGAATGGACTATTCTCCTGAACACAACACGGTTTACAGATAAAGAACGATCACGAACATAATTTAACGATGATTTTGAGCATTGTTTTAAATATTTTCCAGTTTGATTGTACTTAGACCTGCATGCGTGAGCACGGTGGCTGTTGGTGATGATGCAGAAATATGATAGGCGCATTTGCATGACATAGTCTTGAATATCCAGCCAAATTACGTCGCATGAGGACTTTATACGAACACTGAGTACCTGGCGTCGATCGGGTATATATTTATTCCAGTGCTCTATTAGTCCGTCTCCTCTTTCCCCACCCCTCTGTCCATCTACTTCTCCACGTCTCTTTATCAACCCACTTCTCCCCCTCTCTCTATCTCCTCCTCTCCCATCTCTCATCTTCCTGTCCATCTCTTCCTCTCCCCTTTCTATGTTCATATCCTCCCCTTTCTGTGTCCATTTCTTCCTCCCCCTCTATCTGTTTATAGCCTCCTGTCCCTTCTCTATCCCTGCATCTTCTTCCCCTGTCTCTGTCCTTCACCTCCTCTTTCCTCTTTCATTTCTCTATCCATCTCCTCCTCTTCCGTCTCTCTCTCTCTCTCTCTGTCTCTCTCTTTCTCTCTTTCCTCCTACCTTATCTCTGTCCATCTTCTTCTTCTCCTCCTCCTCCTCCTCCTCCTCCTCCTCCTCCTCCTCTGTGCCTATCTCCTCCTTCCCCTTTCTGTCTGTCCTCTTCGTCCTTCGTTTCACTCTACGTTATCACACTCACGCCGATAGGAAGCTGGTGGTTCTTATCCCTAGAGTACTTTCCAGATCGTAACTAATACGTGTACCAAATATGACTGACATTGTTTTAGGGGTTTAGAATGAGTTTTTTCATGACTTTGTCCGCATACGCAATTGTCAAATATAATTCTCCCGTATTTAACCCGCACTAGCCCGTAGAATCTTTAATTAAGAGTCCGAAAACTTCACATAGAAAGCTCTTTTATTGAGCATACTTGAAGTAGGAGCTGAAGTCAGTGTCAACAGAGTGTACTCCTGTTTACAAAAGACATTGAATATTCTTGAAAATTACAATACGCGAAAAAATTCGTGTTACCACCATAATTTGCTCTTAGTGAACAATGTTTTACTAAAGGCTAGTTAGGAAGTACGAGGGAACTTGATAACCTACGTTAGCACTGTTACGCCAGGCCAAGTAACTTCTATTGAATGTTGCACTATACTTCAAAATTGGCAAAGGTACAGGCGGTGGACAAAAATATGGAACCAGCAAAAATGCATTGCCTAATACGGTGTAGAAAACCCGTTGGCATTCAAAACAGATTATTGGAATGGATAAATACAGATCCTGTATAGTTTTCAAGGGAATATTATGCCAATGCTTCTGTAAAATAGTAGCAACAAAGATGGACGTTAATAGCGATAACGCAACCATCTCTTCAAACCACAAAGGGTGAATAATATTCAGATCTGGTGTCTGTGGAAGCGGTAGGAGGTACGACAATTCGTCGTCGTGCTTACAGAACCAGTCCTGGACGATGCGAGCTGCGTGAAGAGGGAGCTTGTCGTTTTCGAATATCATCTTGCGGAACAAACGTTGTGCCATGGGATGGAGCTGATCAGCCAAAATGGTCACACAATCCTTCGAATTAATGAGACATTGCTGTGTAACCATGGAGTCCATTGAATGTCACGATGTAGCTGCTCAATTCATCACTGATCCGCCGCCATGCATCACTTTTGGGACGTCAACTTGATCAGAAACTGGGAATTGTGTAAAATGAGACTCGTCCTACCAAAGTACTTTCTCCCATTCTTCACATTCAAGGTTTTATGGCGTCGGCACCACGTTTTCCTGTTACGGGCGTTTTCATCACTGACGCGGTTACCGAACTTCAGTTCGCTGTGCAATTTCCAGGTTTCTGGAGCTCCCTCCGCGTTGTTTTGGTGCTGGCAGGATTCACGAGAGCGACATTCCATTATGCAGTGACTATTTCAGCTGTCGTTCTCTAATTTCTGGCACAATCCTCTTCAATGACGGCCCGTCTCTCTCACTCGACAAACACATTCGACAGGGTGGTGACGTAGCGGATGATGTTTTCCGCTCTCCCTGTATGCGGTATAAATCTTCGATACGATACATTAGGTTGTAAAGCTCTTCTTCTTCAACAAATCTTCCAATTTTTCTGAAATTATGATCACCCGTTTGTCTGCACACATTCATTTCCGTTCCATTCGAATAATTTCTTCGTGGTGCGTGTTGATCGAACCTATCGGTAACAAATCTTGCTTCGCTGTCCTCCTTTAATAATCCGGAACACTCAAGCAGTAGTCAAGAATGGGTTGCACTATTGCTCTATCCGCCGTCTCCTTTACATGTGAGTTACACTTTTACACTTTCCTAGAATCCTCCCAATAAACCAAAGTTGACCATTCACCTTCTTTACCACCATGTTTATGTGCCCATTCAAATTCATATCACTTTGCGACGTTCCGCCTAGACATTTAATCGACACGACTGTGTCAAACAGTACACTACTAATGCTCTGTTCGGACATAACCGGATTGTTTTTCCTTCTCATCGGCCTTAACTTAGGCCAGAAATTACTAGAACACATAAAATATTAGTTCATTGTATTACATAAATAACTAAATAACTTATTTAACTTTGACTTAGGCAACTCGTTGGTCCTGCACAACGGTGGTGACTCCTTCAGATGAGATCACTAATTGGGCTGAGTTCTTGCAAGCTCGGCACTATAATGACTTCGGCGTGAGGGCGATGCTGAGTTGAAAGGGGAGACGTGGACTTGTGGAGGGCCTACCATTGGTCGTTACGGACTACAGTGAGCCCTTGCAAATGTCGACTTTGATGCGGCAACCGCGGTCTCTTGATCACAGTATCCTCCTTTCCTTTTCCTTGGGTTATCAATCAGTCTTCTAACTGGTTTGATGCGACCCGCCACGAATTCCTCTCCTGTTCCAACCTCTTCATCTCAGAGTAGCACTTGCAACATACATCATTAATTATTTGCTGGATGCATTCCGGTCTCTGTCTTCTTCTACAGTTTCTGCCCTCTACCGATCCCTCTAGTGCCATGGAAGTCATTCCCTCATGTGTTAATAGATGTCCTATCATCCTGTCCCTTCTCCTTGTCGCTGTTTTCCACATATTCATTTCCTCTCCGATTCTGCGCAGAACCTACTCATTCTTTACCTTACCAGTCCACCTAATTTTCAACATTTGCCTGTAGAACCACATCTCAAATGCTTCGATTCTCTTCCGCTCCGGTTTTACCACGTTTCACTACCATACAATGCTGTGCTCCAGATGTACATTCTCAGATATTTCTTCCTAAAATTAAGGCCTGTGTTTGATACTAGTAGAATTCTCTTGCCCAGGAATCCCCATTTTACCAGTGATAGTGTGCTATGTCAGTTATGTGTTATTTTGCTGCCTTGATAACAGAATTCCTTAACTTTATCAACTATGTGATCATGTCATTCTTCTTCACGTTAACTCAGGATAGTAATGTCATCAGTGAATCGTATCATTGATATACTTTCACCTTGAATTTTAATTCCGCTCTTGAAACTTTTTTATTTCCATCATTGTGTCTTCTATATACAGATTGAATAGTAGGGAGGGGGGGGGGGAGACTATGGAAGACTGTGTCTCTGTCTCACACCCTTTTTAATCCGAGCACTTCGTTCTTGGTCTTCCAGTTTTATTATTCCCCCTTGGTTCTTGTACGTATTGTATATTACCTGTCTCTCCCAATGAATTACTCCTATTTTTCTCAGAATTTCGAATATCTTGCACCATTTTACATTGTCAAACACTTTTTCTGTTTGACAAATCCTATGAATGTACGGGTACCTTGATTTTCCTTTAGTCTTGTTTCTATTATCACCCCCAAGGTCAGTATTGCCTTTTTGGTGCCTTTACCTTTCCTAAAGCGAAATTGATAGTCATTTAGCACTTCCTCAATTTAATTTTCCATTCTTCTGTATATTATCCTTGTTAGCACTTGGATGCATGACCTGTTACGCCGATTATGCGACAATTCTCGCATTTGTCGGCTCTTACAGTCTTTGGAATAGTGTGGATGATATTTTTCCGAAAGTCAGACTAATACATTCTACACACCAACGTGAATAGTCGTTTCGTTGCCACTTCCCCACAACGACTTTAAAAATTCTGATGGTATGTTATCTACCCCTTATGCCTTCTTTGATCTTAAGTCCTCCAAAACTTCTGATTCCAATACTGGATACCGTACCTCTTCTAAATCGACTCCTGTTTCTTCTTCTATCACATCTGACAAATCTTCCCCCTCATAGAGGCTTTCAATGTATTCTTTCCACATATCCGCTCTCTCCTCTGCATTTAACAGTGGACTTTCCGGGGCACTCTTAGTGTTATCACACTTGCTTTTAATGACACCGAAGGTTGTTTTCACTCTCCTGTATGCTGAGTCTGTCCTTCTGTCAATCATTTCTTTTTCGACGTTTTCACATTTTTCCTCCAGCCATTTCGTCTAGCTTCCCTGCATTTCTTATTTCTTTCATTCCTCAGTGACTTGTATTCCTCTGTTCCTGGGTTTCCCGGAACATTTTTATACTTCCTCCTTTCATCGATCAATTGAAGTATTTCTTATTTTACCCGTGGTTTCTTCGCAGTTACCTTCTATGTACCCATGCATTTGTCGACCCTTGCAGTCTTTGGAATAGTGTGAATGATATTTTTCCGAAAGTCAGATTTGGTATGTCGAAACTCATACATTCTACACATCAACGTGTTTCCATTTCCCCCAATGATTTTAGTAATTCTGATAATATGTTTTCTATCTCTTCTGCCTTCTTTGATTTTAAGTCCTCCAAAGATCTCTTAAATTGTGATGGATCCCCTATCTCCTGTAAATCGAATCCTGTTTCTTCTTCTAACACATCAGACAAATCTTCCCCCTCATAGAGGCCTCCAGCGTCCTCTTACAGTAACTCAGCGGCGACTCTTCCCCGCCCACCACAGCGTCATCAACAAACAGTCGCAGACATCTGCTCACCCTGCCCGTCAGACCATTTATGTATATTGAGGACAAGAATAGTCCTATCGAACTTGGGATGCTCCTAACGATTGTCATTATCTCTTATGAATCATTAATTGAACTAAAATGAGGGAAAGAATGACTGAAACGCTTGTTCAGTGTTTAGGATTGAATGTCGAAAGCTCTATTCTGTGATCAAGTTAGCATCTACTGACCTACACAAAATGTTAGCCAAATTACATAATTTTCTTCCGCAGTTCTTAATAAGTTTAGCAGGACTAACCCAACGAAAATGTACCTGTAGCATGTGAATACGTCACGAATGATTTTATAGTATGCCTTTGCATGAGGTCTCTTCAAATATGTCAATAACTAGAACAGTCTCACCAACAGAAATGTAAGCTAGCGGTGGCCACATCTGACACCATGAAGCTAACCGCACGAGGCTCCGAGAAGAGGAGCGATGGTTGGCAGTTTCGCCGGTACGTGTAACAAAAGTTTGCCCAAGTATTACAGAGAGAGACACGTTATTGGTAGATGATTATCTGTAGTTGATGCTGGCTACAGAAATAGTTTGCAAATTACACAGCCGGAAAAAGAATAGTCGATTTTGATCTGATGACAGCTAAAGCCACCTGGGAGATAATAGAATTACTGATAATGTTTTCAACGTCCTACGCCAACAGCTAGCGTAGTGGCATAGCTACGAGAGTTTCATTTTGTCTGCATTTAATAGAGGAAGTTCATAGCCATAAGGCTATGAACAGGTGCAGACATGTGAAGGAAGCAGGCAGCCATGCTATGGAGATGCACTCGTCCTTTCTACAGCCGACTGAGTGGGTTTGAAAGGGCTCAAACGGAGGCCCTCCGAGTGGCGGGATGGTCCTTTCGGAGAGCTGCCACACACGTTGTACGTGCTGCGTCAGGTGTGCAACGATGCCTTTATCAGTGGTCACGTGAATATTATCACGAGGTTCTGTGCGTCCATGCAGCACAGACGCCCGCCGGAATCGTCGTACTGTAAAGGCAGCAGTGGCAGATCGTACTGATGCCACAGTACAGATAAGAGTGTTCGTGAGGCCAGACGTTTGAACACGAACTCTTGCGAACTATTTATTAGCACACCTGTACCCCTGTACCCCGTCTTCCACTGACGCCACATCATCGACGTGCACGGTTGTGTTAAAAATGGTTCAAATGACTCTGAGCACCATGGGAATTAACATCTGAGGTCATCAGTCCCCTAGACTTAGAACTACTTAAACCTAACTAACCTAAGGACACCACACACATCCATGCCCGAGGCAGGATTCGAATCTGCGACCGCAGCAGTAGCGCGGTTCCGGACTGAAGCGCCTAGAACCGCTCGGCCACAGAGGCCGACACGGCTCGGTTAACACCGTCACATGACCACTTGGAAGGTGGAATGTCGTGGCGTGGTTTTCAGCGATGAAAGCGGATTCCACCTGCACTCAAGTGATAGTTGTTGACGCGTACGACTTAGCCATTGTAACTGCTGTCTCAAAGACTGCATTAGTTCAAGACACACTGGTCCGATTCTAGGCCTTATGGTCTAGAATGCGATAGGCTGAACCTCTCGTTCACCTGTGGCATTTCTAGAAAGGACGCTAACCAGCGCTAAGTACGTGGAGAATGATGTTATATCGATTCTTTTACTGTTCTTGCGAAAGTGGAGCGGCGCTCGTAGAGCTGCACAACGTCGGCTAGAGGGCGCTGTGGTCGGAGAAGATCTTCCGCTCTCGTAGTGCCAACCTACGCTGTGGTTCAAATGGTTCTGAGCACTATGGGACTTAGCTTCTAGAACTTAGAACTACTTAAACCTAACGACATCACACACATCCATGCCCGATGCAGGATTCGAACTTGCGACCGTAGCGGTCACGTGGTTCCAGACTGAAGCGCCTAAAACCGCACGGCCACACATGCCGGCAGGCACGTCTCAATCTTTATCGGCGACGAACTGTACCCGGGACTGCAATTATAAAACCACACAAAGGAAAATGTCCTTTCACTCTTAAGACCAAACGCCAGCATTTTCGTTGAGCTCCTCAACTTTGAATGGTCAATACTGTAACATGTTAACGTCTAGAGAATTTCCCCGCGACTCGTTTGCTAAGTAAGGCCCTCCGGTAACGCGCAACAATCCGTTAGAATGAACAGTGTGACTGTCCCAGTGGCGCTGAGTTGAAAAGATCTCACGGGGCTGTGTGCCACACTGGATATAAACGCGAGCGTCACAGGAAGTGAGTACTGTATGAACAGTAAATTAAGCTTTCAGATCGGTAGGTTGCTCCTAACCGAATAAGCCTACCGACGGATTCACAGCCGCGTGTCTCGTTCGTGAGTGACGCTGCGTCCGGCGTTTCCCCTGTCTGCGGATTCGGACGTGTTGATAAACATGCAAATTCGGACGGCAGGCAGCGTGAGACGTGTAGCGGCGCGGCAGCGATGCAAACGAGGCGGCCGCTACCGCCGCGGTCGCCGGGGCTGTGGGAGTGGTGGAGCCGGGGCGGGCTGCGATTAACATGCTGGCCGCGAGCGCCAGCGCCTCTCAATTCTCGTAATGCATCCGCCGCGCCTGCCTGCTAAGTGCCCACAGCCGTACGGCACCGGCGAGAGAGGCTGCCGCCACACACGCAGCCACTGGATTAACGGCCCGGGCACACCTGCTGCGGGGAAACGCCACAGCTGGCAGACGTCAGCACACACTACTTCTTTATTCAACTGCTACTATTGATTTGATGTGATTTTAACAGGAGAGCTAAAACACCTTAGGTCTAACCCGCCACTGCCCGCACCGAAACTAGGTTTATTGTGCGGTATCGCTCCCTGTGTATCTAGTAAAGTCAACCAGTGCCCTTAAATAGTGCAAGGAGTCCCTCTACCAGTTTTTTGTTAGACACAATTTCTTCAGGTCTAGTTGTCCCGAAGATTCTGTATCTTTTACTCTCCAATGCCATGCATTCAAAGATGAAATTTGGTGCAGTTTATTCACCCTCATCACATTTATTTATTTACTTAGCGTATGGCTCATAACATCACAGTAAAAATTACAGAAACAACACGATATAAAAAAATCACTGATGTATCAACAGAACAATAAATAACAGTTTATACAGGGTGTTACAAAAAAGGTACGGCCAAACTTTCAAGAAACATTCCTCACACAAAGAAAGAAAATATGTTATGTGGACATGTGTCCGGAAACGCTTACTTTCCATGTTAGAGCTCATTTTATTACTTCTCTTCAAATCATATTTATCATTGACTGGAAACACACAGCAACAGAGCGTACCAGCGTGACTTCAAACACTTTGTTCCAGGATATGTTCAAAATGTCCTCCGTTAGCGAGGATACATGCATCCACCCTCCGTCGCATGGTATCCCTGATGTGCTGATGAAGCCCTGGAGAATGGCGTATTGTATCACAGCCGTCCACAATACGAGCACGTAGAGTCTCTACATTTGGTACCGGGGATGCGTAGACAAGAGCTTTCAAATGCCCCATAAATGAAAGTGATGAGGGTTGAGGTCAGGGGAGCGTGGAGGCCATGGAATTGGTCTGCCTCTACAAATCCATTGGCCACCGAATCTGTTGTTGAGAAGCGTACGAACACTTCGACTGAAATGTGCAGGAGCTCCATCGTGCATGAACCACATGTTGTGTCGTACTTGTAAAGGCACATGTTCTAGCAGCACAGGTAGAGTATCGGGAAGCAATCATCATAACGTGCTCCATTGAGCGTAGGTGAGCGAAACTGAAATGAGCTCTAATATAGAAATTAAGCGTTTCCGGACACATGTCCACATAACACCTTTTCTTTATTTGTGTGTGAGGAATGTTTCCTGAAAGTCTGGCCGTACCTTTTTGTAACACCGTGTGTATAAGGACACCACCAATTGTAAATTTACACTCACAGAAGAGCAATCACAAACAAACGTCCAGCTTAGATAATATATAGTCGATTGCCTCTGGGGTCGCCATTAGGAAATCCTGTAGGTCACCCTCATATGTTCTTAGTGGGCATTCCTGCACGATGTGTTTGACCGTCTGTCTCTCAGCGCCACAGTCGCAAGCGGCCGAAGGAAGTTTACCCCATCTGTGTAAGGAGTCGGCGCATCTCCCGCACTTGGTTCTGATGCGATTAAGTGTTGACCAAACTTTGCGAGGGCAATCAAATCCTTTTGGCGCTTCAGTCTGGAACTGCGTAACCGCTACGGTAGCAGGTTCGACTCCTGCATCGGGCATGAATGTGTGTGATGTCCTTAAGTTAGTTGGGTTTAAGTAGTTCTAAGTTCTAGGGGACTGATGACCATAGATGTTAAGTCCCATAGTGCTCAGAGCCATTTGAACCAAGCCAAAACCTTTTGGTTTACTAAAGATGCATGGCATACTGTGGCAGTTTACTGTTGTTCTGCTCTCCCATTCCTCTTTCCACCGGTCATTTATTTTAAAGTTGCTTTGGTGCAGCGCCTGTGCGGTCTTTAGTGGAGGATGCTTAGACCGGAGTCGGTTTCCTTGGATGTCGTGAGTATCTTCATGGATTTGTAATTGAGGGTTGGTCATGATTTTTGGAAGTTGTCTAACCAGAGCGTGTTCTCGGCGCAGGTTAGCAGGGTCTATGTTACGGAGAACAGGCAGCCACACTGTAGGAGTTGGCCTGATTGTGCCTGATATAATACGCATTGTTACATTAAGTTGGCTATCTACCATGTGTGTGTGTATGCTGTTGAGCCACACTCGGGCACAGTGTTCTGCCACTGGATACACCAAGCCAAGTGCGGATGTTCTTAAGGTAGATGCTGTGGAGCCCCAAGTGGTGCCACAGAGCTTCTGCAATATGTTTTTGAGCGTTTTCACTACTCAATAATGGACTCCCACAAGGCTCTGTCCTTGCGCCCATACTTTCCCACCTTTACATCGCTGACACGCCTGCAACCAGATCCCGTAAATTTGGTTATACTGACGACTGGGCTCTGGCAACAGCCCACAGAAATATAGAAACTGGCGAAGATATCCTTACGAGTGGCCTAGGGATTCACAGCGAGTACTTTAGAAAATGGAGGCTACAACCTAGTGCTACAAAGACAGAAGTATCTGCCTTCAATTTGAACAACAAAATGGCCAACAGAGAACTACATGTATATCTAGACGGGAAAATACTAAATCACAGCAAACACCCGAAGAACCTTGGGGTTACCCTAGTTAGAACACTAACATTCAACGAACACCTGACGAAAACTGCAGCGAAACTGAAAACACCCTCATCACAGATCCTACATTTAGGGTCCTCTTCCATTATACCCAGTGTGTTTAGGTCTTTTTTGAAGTTCCCATGGCCGGTCATCAGTCCAGTCATGAGCTTGATCTCTTTCCTGTTCAATCCCAGGATTACAGAGCTTCTTTTAAAACATGGCTTGGGCATCATTACCTTACCATGTTTTTGTTTATGGACATTGGTCCAATATCATACGTGCTGTTTCCTAAGCCAGTTCCGTTGTTCTAATTTGATCATAGCCTTAGTGATTGTCAAGACAGGTTCCGATCCAATAAATGGAGTTGTTCCCCCCATCCTAGTCAACCTATCGGCTTGTTCATTGTCACAGATCCCTGTTTGGCCAGGGACCCACATCTTCTACTATTAGGTCGATGCATAAGTTTTACCGTTTTGGTTTTCATGTTGGTATTCAGGCTGGTACGGGTTTATTTATCATCTTTTATTTGTAGTTCACTGATCTGGAGACAGCGGAGCTGTGGGCGCTAGAAAACGGAGTGCCGAGTGGAAAAAATCGAAACATTACCGACATATTGTTCCTGTTAGAGTTCAGTTAAACAGTGAAAAGGCAGCCAAAAACACTTCCACCATACTGCCACTCCACAGAACACGGCAAGAAAATGTTTTCCACATTTTAAGGAGGATCGCTTTCACTCTACACGTTCAGGAAGATCATCGGGATTCGACGAAGATCGTTTAAACGCACTATTACACTATGACCTTCATCAGTGTACTCTAGGAGTGGTAAATGTCATGAACTATGATCATTCCACCATCGTGTGACATTTGCATGCAACTGAGATGTACAGTGTATTGGTACCGCACGCTCTGAGCCTAAATCACAAAAGTCATGGGCATCTCTGCTTTCTCATCGTCAATTGGCTCGTGAACAACACCGACCATTCCTATCCTGTATCGTTACTGCTGACGAGAAATGGTTTATTTATGCTAACACAATGAAAAGAAAGAAGTGGTTGAGCCCAAACAAACTCCCCACATTTACATTTCTGTTGGTGAGTTGGTCTAGTTATTGACATACACTCCTGGAAATGGAAAAAAGAACACATTGACACCGGTGTGTCAGACCCACCATACTTGCTCCGGACACTGCGAGAGGGCTGTACAAGCAATGATCACACGCACGGCACAGCGGACACATCAGGAACCGCGGTGTTGGCCGTCGAATGGCGCTAGTTGCGCAGCATTTGAGCGCCGCCGCCGTCAGTGTCAGCCAGTTTGCCGTGACATACGGAGCTCCATCGGAGTCTTTAACACTGGTAGCATGCCGCGACAGCGTGGACGTGAACCGTATGTGCAGTTGACGGACTTTGAGCGAGGGCGTATAGTGGGTATGCGGGAGGCCGGATGGACGTACCGCCGAATTGCTCAACACGTGGGGCGTGAGGTCTCCACAATACATCGATGTTGTCGCCAGTGGTCGGCGGAAGGTGCACGTGCCCGTCGACCTGGGACCGGACCGCAGCGACGCACGGATGCACGCCAAGACCGTAGGATCCTATGCAGTGCCGTAGGGGACCGCACCGCCACTTCCCAGCAAATTAGGGACACTGTTGCTCCTGAGGTATCGGCGAGTACCATTCGCAACCGTCTCCATGAAGCTGGGCTACGGTCCCGCACACCGTTAGGCCGTCTTCCGCTCACGCCCCAACATCGTGCAGCCCGCCTCCAGTGGTGTCGCGACGGGCGTGAATGGAGGGACGAATGGAGACGTGTCGTCTTCAGCGATGAGAGTCGCTTCCGCCTTGGTGCCAATGATGGTCGTATGCGTGTTTGGCGCCGTGCAGGTGAGCGCCACAATCAGGACTGCATACGACCGAGGCACACAGGGCCAACACCCGGCATCATGGTGTGAGGAGCGATCTCCTACACTGGCCGTACACCTCTGGTGATCGTCGAGGGGACACTGAATAGTGCATGGTACATCCAAACCGTCATCGAACCCATCGTTCTACCATTCCTAGACCGGCAAGGGAACTTGCTGTTCCAACAGGACAATGCACGTCCGCATGTATCCCGTGCCACCCAACGTGCTCTAGAAGGTGTAAGTCAACTACCCTGGCCAGCAAGATCTCCGGATCTGTCCCCCATTGAGCATGATTGGGACTGGATGAAGCGTCGTCTCACGCGGTCTGCACGTCCAGCACGAACGCTGGTCCAACTGAGGCGCCAGGTGGAAATGGCATGGCAAGCCGTTCCACAGGACTACAATCAGCATCTCTACGATCGTCTCCATGGGAGACTAGCAGCCTGCATTGCTGCGAAAGGTGGATATACACTGTACTAGTGCCGAGATTGTGCATGCTCTGTTGCCTGTGTCTATGTGCCTGTGGTTCTGTCAGTGTGATCATGTGATGTATCTGACCTCAGGAATGTGTCAATAAAGTTTCCTCTTCCTGGGACAATGAATTCACGGTGTTCTTATTTCAATTTCCAGGAGTGTATTTGAAGAGACCCCATGCAAACACCTGCATTGCACCCACAAAAGATAGTGTTAAGCATCTGGTGGAACAGCGACTGTTCCGAGGTATAGACGTAACTGCTGACACTCTCAACAACTGAGGCGGCTTGCAGACGCAGACCAAGAACAACGACCAGGAAGACTGCGTGAAGTGATGCTACTCCACGATAATCCCAGCCCGAATTGTACAAGACTGACAAAAAATACAAGAGTTGAGTTGAGAAGTCGTTCTACACACACACACACACACACACCTTATTCAACAGATTTTGTACCCGCAGAGTATTCACTTTTTTTTCGCACTCTATCGAACAATCTTCGAGGAACATCTTTTCCAGATGAAAATATGTTCCGAACATGGCTCGATGAGTTCTTCACCTCAAAACCACGATTTCTACAGTCACGAAATCGAAAATTACCCCTGAGTTGACAGACTGTTGTAAATAGTAAAGAAGAGTATGCTTATGTTATACTTAAGTCCCTGTTGTTTCTGTTGTGAATATTCAGCTCACGGACAAACGCCGTTAAGTTACTCACCAATCCTACATCTACACCCTAAAACCAAACTGTTGTAAAAATGTTAATCCCAGACGGCTGGGATATCCCACTGCAAGGGCTCAGCAGCCTGTCGGAAAGAGTGTTCTTCCTTCGAGTACATTGGCCCATTTCCTTGGGAAAGTGTGACTTGAGTCGGACGTGTATTAGTGGATAAACAAGTGTGTGGCACAGTATTATGTTTGTAATGTATGATAATGAGAGAAGGGAGAGGGTCAAACCTGTAGAATAGCAACGAGGGAACCGCCAAGCTTAACGTCCCTACGTGACTGGCTGATCATCAGCAGCTGCAACACCCTAGTGATGAGATTGCCTGAACCCTCCTACACTAACTGTGGGCAATCCACCTCTTTAAGAACTAACCTCTAAATGCTTGTGCTCAAAGTCACATGGTTAACTGCAAAATTACAACCCTAGGCACAGCTCTTAAAATGGGGAATATGGAAACAAATATCTGTGACTGGTGTAATATGTCGGTGAAGATTTTGAGCTGATTCCTAATATCTTTCTGGTTATAATTTGGAAGCCTACATTTTAATGTATCTGAAGGGGTCGAACAGAATGAGTGATTAACTCAATATTCACATTTATTCATAAACAGATTTATGGGACTAACAATTATGGGACTAACAATGAATAATCAAAACCTACGGTAATTGACTCTAACAGAGTTACAAAATAACGATTTAGTACAGGATGAGATAAACCACACTGAGCAATCAGCAACTAATAATATTTACTTAAAAGTCAGTACCGGCGTTACACTGTTGTTTATTTGCAGTGTTACATTTACAATTACACTATCATCATTTCACCTTCAGAGTGCCACTATCAAGTGTTTTAAGTGTTATACAGTGCCTAAGATGGCACTCTCGTATTTAAAATACACTATTAGATACATTGTCTGACTATATATGGACGCAATGAAATAGATGGCGATCAGTGCGGTGATGATCTTGTGGAAGAGTCTGTGACAGTCGAAGATGAAGTGATATTTTAAGAAAAGAATTTGAAGTTGCACCCCCACAAAACACCCCAAAAAGAATACTGCTGCATCATGAAGCTGCTGAGTTTGTCCCAGCAACAACGACACTAAGTTTAGTAATGCAGCAGAGAATTGTTGATGGCATGCTGCTTGATATTTTATTTCAGTAACTAAGCTTATTTCGGCTTCATTGCGTTCATCAGCACACGTCCGAACGTTGTAGATGGACATATGTCAACTTTGAGTAAACTATTATTGCTGTCCGTAGTCATTGGAAGTTATATAATTTTTAGTAACGTTTTAAAGTTGTTCCCCATTTGCTGTTGTATATACACTGAAACGCCATAGAAACTTGTATACGCATGAGTTTTGAAGTAGAGAGATGTCTATGGAAGCATAATACGACGCTGCTGTCGGCAACGCGTATATAAGAATAGTGTCTGGAGCAGTTGTTAAATCGTTAAATCGGTTACTGCTGCTACAATTGCAGGTTATCAAGATTTGATTGAGTTTGAACACGTTGTTATAGCCGGAACACGAACAATGGTCACAACATCTCCGAGGTAGCAATGAAGTGGGGATTTTCCCGTACGACCATTCCACGGGTGTACCATGAATACCAGTACTCAGGAAAAACATCAAATCTCGGTAATCGCTAGAGCCGGAAAAAGTTCCTGCAAGAACATGATCAATGACGATTGAAGACAATCTTTCAACGTGACAGAAGCGCAACCATTCAGCAAATTTCTATACATTTCAATACTGGGCCACCAACAAGTGTCAGCGTGCGAAACATTCAGCGAAACATATTCGGCATGGGCTTTCTGAGCTGAAGGCCCACTTGTGTACCCTCGAAGACTGCACGACACTGAGCTTTACGCCTCGCCTGGGGCCATGAACACCGACATTGGACTGTTGATAACTGGAGGCATGTTGCCTGCTCGGACGAGGCTCGTTTCAAATTGTATCGAGCGGGTGAACGAGTACGGGTATAGAGATGACCCTCATGAATCCACGGACCCTGCTTGTCAGCAAGGTACTATTCACGCTGGTGGAGGCTTTGTCATGGTGTGGGGCGTGTGCAGTTGATTAAATTGGGGACTCCTGATATGTCTAGATACGACCCTTACAGGTGACACGTACTAAGATCATGTCTGATGACCTGTATTCATTCATGTCCATTGTGCATTCCGACAGACTTGGGCAATTCCAGCAGGACTATGCGACACCTGACACGTTAAGAACTGCTAAAGAGTGGCTTCAGGAACAATCCTCAGAGTTTAACCACTTCCGCTGGCCACCGAACACAAGAACATTATTGAGCATATCTGGGACGTATTGCAACGTGCTGCGGAGATGAGATTCCAATCCCTCGTACTCTTAAGGATTTATGGACAGCCCTGCAGGATTCATGGTGTCAGATCCCTCCAGCACTACTTCAGATATTAGTCCAGTCCATGCCACGTCGTGTTGCGGCACTTCTGCCTCCCCGCGGGGGCCCTACACGATATTAGGCAGGTTTAACAGTATTTTTGGTTCTTCAGTGTATATAGTAATACGTTTCTTGTTATCTGATAGTCGTAACTGTCAATATTGAATTTCTACAACTGTCGTATAGTAAAAAATGTATTATAATACACTTGAAACAGCAAATTATCGAACAGCATTAAATGGTTTATGAAAAAAAGAAAAACTACATTCAACAAGTGTTGTTGTTGTGGTCTTCAGTCCTGAGACTGGTTTTATGCAGCTCTCCATGCCACTCTATCCTGTGCAAGCTTCTTCATCTCCCAGTACCTACTGCAGCCTACATCCTTCTGAACCTGCTTAGAGTATTCATCTCTTGGTCTCCCTCTACGATTTTTACCCTCCACGCTGCCCTACAATACTAAACTGGTGATCCCTTGATGCCTCAGAACATGTCCTACCTACCGATCCCTTCTTCGAGTCAAGTTGTGCCACAAACTTCTCTTCTCCCCAATCCTATTCAATACCTCCTCATTAGTTATGTGATCTGCCCATCTAATCTTCAGCATTATTCTGTAGCACCACATTTCGAAAGCTTCTATTCTCTTCTTGTCCAAACTATTTATCGTCCATGTTTCACTTCCGTATATGGCTACAATCCATACAAATACTTTCAGAAACGACTTCCTGACACTTAAATCTATACTTGATGTTAACAAATTTCTCTTCGTGAGAAACGCTTTCCTTGCCATTGCCAATCTACATTTTATGTCCTCTCTACTTCGACCATCATCAATTACTTTGCTCCCCAAATAGCAAAACTCCTTTACTAATTTAAGTGTCTCATTTCCTAATCTAATTCCCTCAGCATCACAGGACTTAATTCGACTAAATTCCAGTATCCTAGTTTTGCTTTTGTTGATGTTCATCTTATATCCTCCTTTCAAGACACTGTCCATCCCGTTCAACTGCTGCTGTCTGTGACAGAATTACAATGTCATAGGCGAACCTCAAAGTTTTTATTTCTTCTCCATGGATTTTAATACCTACTCCGAATTTTTCTTTTGTTCCTTTACTGCTTGCTCAATATACAGATTGAATAACATCGGGGAGATGCTACAACCCTGTCTCACTCCCTTCCCAACCACTGCTTCCTTTCATGCCCCTCGACTCTTATATCTGCCATCAGGTTTCTGTACAAATTGTAAATAGCCTTTCGCTCCCTGTATTTCACCCCTGCCACCTTTAGAATTTGAAAGAGAGTATTCCAGTCAACATTATCAAAAGCTTTCTCTAAGGCTAGAAGTGCTAGAAACGTAGATTTGCCTTTTCTTAAACTTTCTTCTAAGATAAGTCCCGTGCGGTTCTAAGCGCTTCTGTCTGGAACCGCGTTACCGCTACGGTCGCAGGTTCGAATCCTGCCTCGGGCATGGATGTGTGTGATGCCATTAGGTTAGTTAGATTTAAGTAGTTCTAAGTTCTAGGGGACTGATGACCACGGATGTTATGTCCCATAGTGCTTAGAGCCATCTGAACCATAAGATAAGTCGTAAGGTCAGTATTGCCTCACGTGTTCCAACATTTCTACGGAATCCAACTGATCTTCCCCGAGGTCGGTTTCTACCTGTTTTTCCATTCGTCGGTAAAGAATTGACGTTAGTTTTTTGCAGCTGTGACTTATTAAACTGACAGTTCGGTAATTTTCACATCTGTCAATACCAGCTTTCTTTGGGATTGGAATTATTAAATTATTCTTGAATTCAACAACTACACATAGCAATAATAATTTGACTTATGTCCATTTACAACGTTAGGAGATGTACTAATGAAGGCAATAAAGCCGAAATGAGCTTAGATACTGAGACAAAATATCAAGCAACATAGTATCCTCCAGTTCTCTGCATAATGTCTTGTGACACATTATACTCGTATGCTGCAAGTCCCACACATGGTTAAGAAGGGCGCAGCTGGAACTTCTTCAAAGGCCAGTGGCCCGCCATATGCGGCTGCGGTGAGAAACGCGACGGAGTAGCGCGGCAAACAGCGTGGGCCCTGACTGAATGGAAGACGGCTCTCGAGAGCCGGCACGCAGGTGAATGGCTGGGCAGCGCCGCGGCGCGCGGCGTCCAGTGTCCGGCGGTGGTCGTGTCGTGTTTCCCTTCCCGTTGCGTGTTTTACGACGACTGGCGGCCCGCCCCGTCCCGTCCCGTTCCCAGCCGGTACTTTACTCTGTTTGCACACGCTAAAGGCTTGCCCGGCTGCTGCTTACTATAAAACGAAAGCAAACATGTCCAGCGACCGGCCGCAGAATACTGCCCGGGATCTTCCCCGCTGTCGATAAACACGCCGGCCTCAGCTTCCGCCAGCTGGCTCGTCGCCGCCGCCCACTGCCGCTGACCAGTGACCCCGGGGCGACGCGAGGTGGAGGGTTGGCAAGGAGGCCTCCAGCCCGCTTTTCTTATGTCACGTGTCTCTGGAGAAAACCTCACTATTCCAGGTGCAAACTTATTTATCCGTCCAGAATGAGATTTTCACTCTGCAGCGGTCCGGCACACAGTTTTAATCTGTCAGGAAGTTTCATATCAGCGCACACTCCGCTGCAGAGTGAAAATCTCTTTCTGGAAACATCCCCTAGGCTGTGGCCAAGCCATGTCTCCGCAATATCCTTTCTTTCAGCAGTGCTAGTTCTGCAAGGTTCGCAGGAGAGCTTCTGTAAAGTTTGGAAGGTAGGAGACGAGGTACTGGCAGAAGTAAAGCTGTGAGGACAGGGCGTGAGTCGTGCTTGGGTAGCTCAGTTGGTAGAGCACTTGCCCGCGAAAGGCAAAGGTCCAGAGTTCGAGTCTCGGTCCGACACACAGTTTTAATCTGCCAGGAAGTTTCTTATTTATCCGTCGCTGACATAGAAGACCGCAAACCTTCTTTCCTTCCCGTCTGGGCAAGCCTGGCAGTGATTAATGTAAAGCTGACTGGGACAGGGTAAATTCTAGCTACAATGAAGTCGATAATTCGATTGTAATACTGGCATTTTAATTTGATATCCCCCACAACTGACAAAATTTACAAAAAAAAAAAAGTGAATTTCTTTGTCCACTCACACACTCTTGAGAATGGCACATTAACAACTTGCACTTACTCGCCCCTATTACAAGCAGCTGCGTTGATAAATACTCGGCATCCCGCAAGGATTACTACCAGATCAAGAATATTAGGTAAGTTGTTGGAAGTGGTTAAGCGTTGGTGAAAATCTCGCTTCTGAGCACACAAAGAGCTCAAACAGCAGAACTCTGCACGGAACACGCGTTGGTGCAGTGCTGCGGTACAGACCGTATGTCTCGCTTCGAAGACGATGGCCAAGACGCCGTCTCCAAGTCCGTAGCGCTCGATGGCTGAAGGCGAAGTCCACTCTCTTTACAATTCTCCCGTCTCCCCGCGTACGAAAACGTGGCGGAATAACACTCAGTTTCAGCCAATGTCGAACGCTCTTTCATCACCGAAATCCCTCCAACGGCATTTCTGAGATCCACCCAATGATCGAGTAGGTCATAACGCCCCTAGGCAAACGATATTCCCGTCTTCGGCACGTGTTGCCCAGCATAGGTGGCTCCGGATGCCGGGCTATCCCCAAAAGCGCCGTATTGTCCCGAGTTTCCGGTGATCGCTACCTGCCACCCACGGCGGCCCGGCGAGCTACGGCCAGCTGCAGACTTTATATTCCACAATTCTCAACTTCCGACACTTTCCACCAACGCTTTAAGTTAGTGACTTAATCATGCAGACGTGCAGCGAATACTGCTCGAGAGTGCTTCATATTTAACATAATTCAATAGAGTCACGATCTGATTCCCTTACCAGTCCTTTTATTACTAATGCTAATGTTGGTAAGCTAACGTGTAAGTCCCCTTCTCCTGCCACCTTACACAGGAGCTGACGAAAAATGCTCATCTGAAGCCCGAAAGTTCTTATTGACGTATGCTCCGTTTAGAACGGCTGTAACCGCCCCACTATATTTGTTTTTGTATGAAATTTAGCCCAGCTTTACCATTCTCTCATTAAAACTCTACGTACTACCATATCAATGTACTCCCAAACTGTTATCCAGCTTAAACTTGTATGCTAACATTTAACTGAACAGAACATAATGTGAACTGAACTGTTACTGGTCTGAATACAACATGTCAACTGAAATGAAACAATTATCTGGCCCTAATCCAAATTTCCACTTACTTCGTGCCTATATAACATTGTTGTAGATCTCTCGGAAGCACAACAGTAAACAGCAAGCAGCCAGCGGCTAAGCTAGATTTCAATATCTAAATAAGTATTCAAAATGTTGCACACCATGGTGCAATGTTGTAATGCGTCCTTATAGGACGAGTAACTATTCCTATTAAATGATATTGCAAAACAATGATTTTAGAATGAGGTATGTATTCAAAAAGACAGTAAAAACTTCGCGTGAACTTCACACTTTTTTTTGTTTGTTAGCTGGCTGTATATCGATCTTTGTCTTCCTCTACAGTTTTTGCCCTCTACAGCTGCCTCTAGTACCATGGAAGCCATTCCCTCGTCTCTTAACAGATGTCCTATCGTCCTGTTCCTTCTCCTTATAAGTGATTTCCACATGTTCCTTTCCCCTCCAATTCTGCGCAGAGCCTCCTCATTCCTTACCTTATCAGTTCACCTAATTTTCAACATTCGTCTGTAGCACGACATCTCAAATATTTCGATTCTCTTCTGTTCCGGTTTCCCACAGTCCATGTTTCACTATCATACAATGCTGTACTCAAGACGTACATTCTCAGAAATCCCTTCCTCAAATTATGGCCGATATTTGATGTTAGTAGACTTCTCTTGGCCAGTAATGCCCTTTTTCCATTCCTAGTGTGCATTTGATGTCTTCCTTGCTCCGTCCGTCATTGGTTATTTTACTGCCTAGATAACAGAATTCCTTAACCTCATCTACTTCGTGACCATCAACCCTGATGTTAAATTTCCAAGTATAACTCCTCCTCTTGTGATTCCTGAACAGAGGATTCGCTATTACTAGCTGAAACTTGTTACAGAACTCATTTAGTCCTTCTCCTCTCTCATTCCTTGTCCTAAGTCGATATTCCTCTATAATCTTTCCTTCTACTCGTTCCCCTACAACTGCATTCCAGTCCTCCTTTACTATTAGATATTCATCCCCCTTTACGTACTGTATTACCCTTTCAACAGCCTCATTCACTTTCTCTATGTCTCCATCTTCAGCTTGAGAAGTCGGCATGTATACCTGAACTATCATTGTCGGTGTTGGTTTGCTGTCGATTCTAACAAGAACAACCCTGTCACTTAACTGTTCACAGTAACTCACTCTCTACCCTACCTTCCTACTCATAATGAACCCTACTCCCGCTATACCATATTCTGCTGCTGTTGGTATTAGCCTATACTCAACTGACCAGAAATCCTTGTCTTCTTTCCACTTCACTTCACTGAGCACTACTATATCTAGATTGAGCCTTTGTATTTCCCTTTTCAGATTTTCTAGTTTCTCTACCACTTTCAAGCTTGTGACATTTCATGCCCCGACTCGTAGAACGTTATCCTTTCGTTTATTATTCAGCCTTTTTCTCAGGGAAACCTTCTCCTTGGCAGTCCACTCCCGGAGACCCGAATGGGGGACTATTTCGGAATCTTTTGCCAATGGAGAGATCATCATGACACCTCTTCAATTACAGGCCACAAGTCCTGTTGATACACGTTACGTGTCTTTAATTCAGAGGTTTCCATTTCCTTCTGCATCCTCATGGCACTGATCATTGCTGATTCTTCCGCTTTTAGGTGCAGTTTCCCGGGACCGAAGACGTTTTGATTATGAATCAAAAGGACGCTATCCTTTTTTTTTTGGGTGATCTCATTTCTTTCTATACTGTTCGTTGAATTTGTTAGGGGCGGATGTCCGATGACACCCGTTTAGGCTCTTCGTTGATCTATCCACTCAGTTTTTTGCTAGATAGGGTGGCTACCCCTCTGACCGAACACGCTGAGCTATCGTGCCGGCACCCTTAGACCACGGTACTTCACACATAACATTAGTCCAAACGAAACAATGCTTAACAAAGTGAAATTTGATTTTAAAAGGGTAAAATGTTAACAGCGAATCTCTATAAAAAGCCCAACAGCTTAATCATTTAACGTGTTAATACATGTGTCAGGGGAGTGGGGTGATCTTTCTCTCAGCTCTGAGCAAGTGAACAAAGTTAACTTGTCGACAGTAATCATTTCCACAAATCAGGTCTGCACTACTCTGCACTCTTACCTCAAATTTCTTGCAAATTTTGGGAGAGAGGTTTGTTGAAAAGGGAAGAGACTTACATGTGAGTTACAGGCCCGTAAAAGACATCTGCTAATATGGCTTGAGATGAGCTTGCAACTATAATGAGGGAAAAGAGAGTGGACTGAAAAACCAGACGACTTATATACTCATTACATTTAAATCAAAAGGTGTCAGTGAAAGTGCGAGAAGAAAGTACCAACGGCACAGAGCTAGTAAAAGAAGTAAGACAAGGATGTTTTTTGTTTCCTGCTATTTTCAATCTTTACTTATAAAATATGACTGACCGCTGCACATTCTTGTCAAGGGGGTCCTTTTAGCAGCAAATGGAAAGTAATTACAGGATATTCTGGATACCTTTGAAGCTAAAAGAAACGTTTATGGAATAAAAATCAATACAAAGATAATAAAAGTAATAGCGCTAGGAAAAAAGAAAAGGGTAAAGACGTTGCTGAACGGATAAATATGGAACGTGTATAAAGCATTAAATATATCAGAATCAGGACAGAAACCAACTGGAAGAGCAGTACAGAAATTAAAACCTGAATATCAATGTGGAGAGAGGAGTATTATAAGAAAAGGATAATTTTCTGCAGAAACATGGACAAAGACTTGAGGAAGAGACTAACAAAAGTTTTGTATGGTACTAAAATGTGGACGCTGGGGGGGGGGGGGGGGAGGGGGAGAAGAAAAACGGAGTAAGGTTGCACGCCTTTGAGATGCGAACATGACGGAGGATGGAAAGATTAAGTTGGATGGATAGAGTGAAAAATGAAGAGCTACTGAGAAGAGAAGGAAGGCAAAGATAATTACTGGATATAATAAAAATGAGGAAATGAAACGGTATAGAAGAAAGAAGGAGGGGCTTTAAAAATAGCCTTAAAAGGGTATGTGGAAGTGGAGACAAGGGAGGAAGAGATTTCAGATTCTGGATGATGTGATGGATGGCAGCACATTCGACAGCTTTAAGGCCGAAGCAATGTATCGCAGGAAACGGAGACGCAAAGGACCCGCTAATATAGCAGACAATTAATGACGGTGACTGATGCGTATTGGCACTTGCGTTCTTCATCTGAGTGGTCTCCCCCTACCAACCTCGGTGAATAGCTAACTTCTCCAGCAACCAGAGCAAATGCTGCTGGGAGAATAGGTGAGACATTTTTGCCTTTAGTGTTATTTCAGTTCCCCACGAACGGATGCGCTTGGAATGGATAAACCCGCTCTTTAGGCCAGGTTCATACATACTTATCAGGAATGTTAAACAATATAAAAACAGCTGAAAATGTATGATCAAAATTTGCTTTGGTGGACAATATTTTTGCCTTTTAAAACTTTTTAGACGATTTTCTGTTATTGTTAACACACAATTACATGACTATGTTGCTGTGATATAATGATATTGGTGGTGTTTGAAAACCGCCATGTTTATGATGGAGGTGGAATGAGCACTGTGATTCTGGGTCATTGTTCGTAGAACGACAGGCAATGAGTAAAAGAGATTGAGGCGAAGAAAGAGGGGGGTGGAAAATTGAAGGATGTCTTGTGGTGGAGGTTTGTGATTACGACTGGAAAGAAGAAGATATCTCATGACAGATTTCATCGATGGGTAGAGAGAGTTGGCTGACGCTCTGGCAGGATAGGAAGAATATTGCATGAAGGTGCATGAAAAGTGTGTTATAGGTGTAGTGGTGCAACAAGATACTTTGATTGGTTAGAGGAAACGGTATTGTGTGCCAGGTCTGGGTTTCGCAGTTAATTTGGTGCTCCAAGAAGAGAAGAACGTGTGGGAAGTTGATAAGTTGGTATGGAGCGTGAGTTGGGAAAGATAGCCGGATTCTGAAGTCCAGGTGGGGTGAATGTCTTTCCAGGATGTCAAGTGGATTGTAGAATTTAGGGGATGGGCAATGACGGTATATGTTAGGATTGGGCAGAAGACGGTTTGTAGATGAAGATACTGATAGAAAAATGTAGAAACTATGTATGGCGTGTAAGAAGTTCTGGTTGGTTTTGAACTTTGTGTTGGATGGTAAGGATGTATGCTTCGATGTTGTGTTGTTCTGGTCTTCAGTCCTGAGACTGGTTTGATGCAGCTCTCCACGCTACTCTATCCTGTGCAAGCTTCTTCATCTCCCAGTACCTACAGCAACCTACATCCTTCTGAATGTGCTTAGTGTATTCATCTCTAGGTCTCCCTCTACGATTTTTACCCTCTGCCCTACCCTCCAATACTAAACTGGTGATCCATGGATGCCTCAGAACATGTCCTACCAACCGATCCCTTCTTCTAGTCAAGTTGTGCCACAAACTTCTCTTCTCCCCAATCCTGTTCAATACTGCCTTCAATGTAAGTTTTTTTTGTTTTTGTTTTTGTATAAAGTTTAGCCATAAATTAATTTCTGTGTTAGTCAGAGGGATGGGTTGGTTGTAAATAGAGAAGTGAAAATGTGAACGACAGAAATGTGGAGTGGTGCGACCTGAGGTAGTGGCGTGGCTGTTCTGTGCGTTCACTTGAAGTTTCCACGTAATACGCTTCTCGACCAGGATATTCAAGTGGCACTGGAGAAAGGCATGGGAGAGCCGTGACGTACGGAGGGAAGTAGGCGCTGCCGTCAGTACATTGCAGAAGGTCGTTTGGGGAAGGGGGGGGGTGAGGGGGGTGAGGGGGTCTGGTTTGGTAATGCAATTTACGGATGCAGAGGAGAAGGAAGAGGAGGGAGCCTCTAGACATGTCATCTTTCTGGAATCTCAATTAGTTATTGCTGCTGTACTGTTCTTCAACGTAACACATTCAAGTCATTCTTAGTTATGTAACTTTCGCCAACGGTAGTTTTTTTGTGTTACTCATTCAGTCTCGCTTCTTTTCTGGCGAACTCTGGCACAGAAGAACCTCTCACAACTGAGCCACTCCGCAGTAGTGGAACAAAGCCCTGCTGGCGTGTATTCCCGCTGTTGATCTGACTGCAAGGAGGAGATTCTTTGCACAGATGTGCGTGAGCAGCAGCAGACGCCTAGTCGAGACAGCCGTGGAGAGCGCGGGGCACCGGGAGTGCCCGTGTGTCTGGCCGTGACGTGCGGCGCGTGATGGAGGGCCATCGGCGCGTTATTAGAGCTCTCGTGGCGCCGGAGCCGGCGCGGCCGCAGAATGCATCCGGACTCAATAAGGACGCGCCGTCTGGCTGACTGACTGACAGCGCCTGAGTGCGGCGGCTGGGAGCCGCGGAGGGGGCGCCGTGCTGCTCAACACTCGCCGGCTGGCCGAGGCCCTCTGTAGTCCAGTCGGAAAAAAATGGACGTCACGCGAACCAGGGAGCTGTCGACTAATACACTAATGAACCAAGACGTTACGACCATCTGTTGAATAGCGTTTTGGGCCATCTTTGTAATGCAATGCAGCAGCGGTTCTGCACGTTGGTGCGACAAGTAATTGCTAAGTTGTCGGTTTATGTGGTACCAAATGCCCGTCGGCGTCGGGCAGACATCAAGCATGGAAGAACGCAGGTGGACGCAATAATGTTCACGTGATCCACAGCTGATGTGGTGCCTCCGATTACTGCCCCATGTACTATGGAAACGCAGGTGAATATCCCTCATACTGTAACACGGGGTGCGTTCAATAAATAATGCAAGACTTTTTTTGTGAAAGCAGACTGCTTTTATTCAGGATTCGAATACACTTTCTTATTCCCCACGCTTTTGACCACAAAACCCTATTTTTCAACGTAGTCTCCATTCCGTGCCTTACGCCACCTTACTCTGAGGGGTTCTGGTCCCCTCAACTTTTCAATTCTTTTATCTTGGCGGTTCGCGCATGCCCGCCCAGACGCGGGAGATTCCTGCGTTGCCAGTTGTACGCGCCAAGAAAAGCAGCGCCGAAGTGTAGTTCGCAAACTTAAATTTAGGGGGGAGTGCGCAGTTTATGAAGTAAAGCCACCACATCCGCATTAACCCTCTCGCTGCTACAAAGACGTGCTCCCCGCATTCCGCGATGTGCGCGATTTTGTCTTCATTGTACTGCTCGCCTGTGCAGACACATGGTGTTTCGACTGCTTTCACACGCTTTATCTTTCGATTTCACAAAAACTATTTGGCCCAAAAATTTGATTCTTACACATCTTCTTGACTGATACCCTCCCCCCCCCCCTCCCCCCCCCTCCCCCCATAAATGACTTAATTTTGTTTCGATATTCAACGCAGTTATTGTGCAGCATTAGATGTAGTAAACCTTTGCACGAAATTTTGAAGAGTTTGCACAGGTAAAAGTCCATAGCGTATACTTTCCGTATGGTCGATTTTAGTTGCCACTAGAAATTTCAAAAAATTACATTCAAACGAATAAAATAATGAAGTAAGACACTTCGATATTTTTTTTAAATAAAGAAAATATTTAGCATCGATCAAGGTTTGAACTCAGAACCTTTCACTTAGCAGCCATACATTTTAACCATTACGCAAACACAGCTCTTGGTTCTAAATTTTTCCCAGAGGACTTGCAAAATGTCATGCAATATGTCATGCAAAATACCGACAAACACTGTTGGTATAATTATGAATTACTCACGTGTTGTCGAAGTACAATAGGAAATAAACAATTACCGCTTTTCTTTATTGCGAATAAGCGATTAATGAAAAAGATACACACACCTTTCCTTGCTATCGCCTGAATTAGGAGGCTTATTGCTTGTTTGGTTTAATTAATTAATAGAATATGAAGCAACTGGTATAAAGAATGCTTTTTCCAAACTTTCCATAAAAGAAAGTCTGCTATGAAGATATTGCTTTTGTTCAATTACTTTATTTATGACTGAACGTTTCTAAAACTGAAGATTTCTGTGCTCTGCACTGCAGTCGAGCTCTGGTAACGTCGTTCTCTGTTCATTGGCCGACTGTGTTTTGTGACGTCAGATGTGCAGAACGAACCTAAACTCGGCCGCCGTCATAAATGGCGCGCACTTTAGTCGACGTCAGAGCCAACTTTTTGCTGAACCAATAATCTCCACGTCAACCACGTACTGCATCCCGCGTAGTGCATCCTTCATTGTACTAAACACAAGGGAGAAAGTGCGACATCCGGGCTGCAGGGTGGATGAGGAAGAACAGTCCAATGAAGTTTCGTGAATTCCTCTAGGGTGTATAGATTTTTGTGAGGCCTTGCGTTGTCATGTACAAGGAGAAGTTCGTTTGCACTTTTGTGGCGACGAACACACTGAAGCCGTTTCTTCATATTCCTGAGAGTAGCACAGTACACTTCGCAGTTGATCGTTGCACCATGAGGGAAGACATCAAAGAGAATAATCCCTTCAGATCTCCAGAAACCGTCATCATGACTTTAGTCGAGAGATAGTGTGACGTCACTCCTTGGATTGTCGTTCTGTTTCCAGTTTGAAGTGATGAATCCATGTTTCAACGCCTGTGACGATGTTCGAAAAAAAATGTTACGATCAGCCTCGTAATGTTCAAATAGTTACGCACAGGCGGTCCTTTGTTGCTCTTTGTACTCTTCCGTTAGGCAGCGAACAACCCAGCGCACACACACCTTTGAGTACGTCAACTGGTGAACCAGTTGTCAGCACTACCAAAAGAGACGTCCAGCTCTGCAGTGAGATGTCTGATTGTGATCTGTGGATCACCTCGAATGAGAGTGTCCGCACGTTTCGACATTACAGGTGGGAGAAGCGTGCAGCCGGCCGGAGCGCGGGAGATGGGACAGGTTTGCTCGAATTTGTTGCGATGATGGCAGATGCCTCACCCAACGACTCACCGTGCTTTTTTTCACTGCCGGGTCTTCGTATTTTCAAGCTCCTATCAATGACAGCTCTCTCCTTGGACCGCAGCTCCGTTACAGACGCCATTCTGAAGGCTACTTATAACGTTACCAGCTATAGGAACTTAACCAAACTATAGTGGCTGAAGCGAGAATATTCCTCGATGTTTCACAACAAATCCCGCAGTTTTTCTACACAAATTTGCCGAGAAGAAAAAGTGTTGCATTACTTATTGAACGGCCCTCGTAGTACTCGCGCTGGCCTGAGTCTGAGGCGCGGTACAAGTTTCGTTCGTTTGGACGGGGGAATGTCTGGACGCGATCATCACCTTGGATTATCAAGAAATGGGATTTATGCGACCAGGCGACACATTCCCATAGATCCACGATCCAATCTCGACGATTCCGTACTCACTGCGATCGTAGTTGACGAGATCGTTGGGTCAAGGTGGCAACAGTTGGCGGTCTTCTCCTGAGGAGCCCCATGTTCAGCGGTGTGTGCTGAAACACTGTGCCACCTGCAGCAGCATTGCACTCTATCGTTAGCTCTGCCACAGATACACTACTGGCCATAAAAATTCCTACACCACGAAGATGACGTGCTACAGACGCGAAATTTAATCGACAGGAAGAAGACGCTGTGATATGCAAATGATTAGCTTTTCAGAGCATTCACACAAGGTTGGTGCCGGTGGCGACAGCTACAACATGCTGACATGGGGAAAGTTTCCAACCGATTTCTCTTAAACAAACAGCAGTTCACCGGCGTTGCCCGGTGAAACGTTGTTGTGATGCCTCGTGTAAGGAGCAGAAATGCGTACCATCACGTTTCCCACTTTGATAAAGGTCGGATTATAGCCTATCGCGATTGCGGTTTATCGTATCACGACATTGCTGCTCGTGTTGGTCGATATCCAATCGATATGGAATCGGTGGGTTCAGGAGAGTAATACGGAACGCCGTGCTGGATCCCAACTGGATCACTAGCAGTCGAGATGACAGGCATCTTATCCGCATGGCTGTAACGGGTCGTGCAGCTACGTCTCGATCCCTGAGTCAAGAGATGGGGACGTTTGAAAGACAACAACCATCTGCACGAACAGTTTGACGACGTTTGCAGCAGCATGGACTATCAGCTCGGAGACCGTGGCTGCGGTTACCCTTGACGCTGTATCACAGACAAGAGCGCCGACGATGGTCTACTAAACGACGAACCTGGGTGCACGAATGGCAAAACGTCATTTTTTGGGATGAATCCAGGTTCTGTTTACAGCATTATGATGGTCGCATCCGTGTTTGGCAACATCGCGGTGGAAGCGTGTATTGGTCATACCCATAGTGGCGTATCACCCGGCTGGATGGTATAGGGTGCCACTGGTAACACGTCTCGGTCACCTCGTGTTCTCATTGACGGCACTTTGAACAGTGGACGTTACATTTCAGATGTGTTACGACCCGTGTCTCTACTCTTCATTCGATCCCTGCAAACGCTACATTTCAGCAAGATAATGCACGACTGCTGCCCTGGCCAGCACATTTTCCAGATCTCTCACCCATTGAAAACGTTCGGTTAATGGCGTCGGAGCAACTGGCTCGTCACTATACGCCAGTCACTACTGTTGATGAACTGTAGTATCGTGTTGAAGCTGCATGGGCAGCTGTACCTGTATACGCCGTCCAAGCTCTGTTTCACTCAATACCCAGGCGTATCAAGGCCGTTGTTATGGCCAGAGGTGGTATTCTGGGTACTGGTTGGTTCAGGGTCTATGCACCCAAATTGCGTGAAAATGTAATCACATAGCAGTTCTAGTATAATATATTTGTCCATTGAATACCCGTTTATCATCTGCATTTCTTCTGGGTGTAGCTATTTTAATCGCCAGTATTGTAGCTGCTATAGTGTTTTAAAGAGCGGAAAAGCCTGTTACCGCCACGTTCTATGGTGGAGAGTGATGTTCTACATCTTGTCGCCTTCTCATTGTTTCATTACTTCTAGACCAGTTTCCAAAGATGCTCGTTACAGTAGGTCGCATACTGCCGACCAGCTCCGTTTCCGATATGCGTTGAACCATAATACTCTGCCCTTTGTCAAAGTCGCTTATGTCGGTAAGCTCCTCACTTGCGTCACTGCCCGTATCTTTGGAATGGTTCCCCATTCTCCTCTACTTCGCTTACACACTTTTCTTACAGCGTCACGTGTACGCAATGCCAAAAGGTGATATTCGATCTCGTGTTGGGAGCTAATCATTCTTATCATTTTGTTTCGGCTCATCAGTGTATCTTGCGCGTAAACTAACTGATTTTCCTCTTTCAGTTCTTTCCATTCCACTCCAAAACAGAATATAATCTCCAGTCACTTAGTGACCACTTTTCCTTCCTGTCACTAGGAGGATATCCATTTTCAGTACTTCCATTTCTTCCTACAACCACACCTCCTTGTACATCTGCAAAGATACTCCGAAAGCCACCGTACGGTGCATGGTGGAGGGTTCCTTGTACCGCTACTAGTCCTTTCCTTTTCTGCTCCACTCGCAAATGGAGCGAGGGAAAAACGACTGTCTATATGCCTCCGTATGAGCCTAATCTTCTTATCTTCGTAGTCCTTACGTGCGATGTACAATGGCGGCAGTAGAATCGTTAGGCAGTCGTCTTCAAATGCCTGCTCTGTAGATTTTCACAGCAGTGTTTCTCAAAAAGAACGTCGCCTTTCCTTCAGGGATTCCGTTGAACCCAATCTTCCTTCCTTCGTTCCTTACTTCCAGGGATTTCCATTTGTGTCGTTCGGACCTACCGGTAACAAATCTAGCAGCCCGCTTCGGAACTGCTTCGATGTCCTCCTTCAATCCGACCTGGTACGGATCCCAAACACTCCAGCAGTGTTCAAGAATAGGTCGTACCAGCGTCCTATATGCGATCTCCTTTACAGGTGAGCCACTCTTTCCTAAAATTCTCCCAATATACCGAAGTCGACCATTCGCCTTCCCTATCACAGTTCTCACAGGCTCGGTCCATTTCATATCGCTTTGCAGCGTTACGCCCAGATGTTTTAACGTCTTGACGTTGTCTGACAGGACACTTGTAACACTGTATCCTAACATTACAAGTTTAATCTTCCTACTCATTTGCATTAACGTACATTTCTCCACATTTAGAGTTAGCTGCTTTTCATCACACCAACTGGAAATTTTGTGTAAGTCGTCTTGCATGTGGAACTCACTCAACCTCAACACTCTACTGTACACCACGGCATCATCAGCAAACAAACGCAGATTAGTTATATTCTCAAATTTTCTTGCTAACCTCTGTACATTCTATGTCCTAAAAATAAGAGTCCTTGTTCTTAGCCACATTCGATGCCTTTTTAGCCGTCCTGTGTTTTTCTTTGTTTGGGAGACGTAGAAAAACCTGTTTTGCTGGAGTGGGACCCCCCTGAACCTCCAGCCTGGAGGACCGTGATATTTTCCCAGGGTTTACTCCCAAAAATAAGCTAAGAGTTCCGCGCACCCTATCTTACTGAAGATCGTATAAAGGAGGACATGGAACGCTGAGGGATACTCTTTGCCTGGCTCGTATGGAAGAACTATGCCACCGCCAGTATACTCTGCTGCATGCCCAAACCCTTTCGCCCGCATTGACAGTGACGGCTTAAGACAGTGTCTCCTCGAGAGGGCCTCATGCTCGTACGGTACGAATTTTAGAGCTCATGTGTGCTAGACTTTTTTTGTTTTCGCGAAAGGAAGCTGCCGCTGAGTTTGTACAAACAGTTTTGAAAAATCCTGTGTAGTACATCGTTTTAGTGTTAACCTGAAAATATTTTTCGTTTATTTGTGTCATCCTTAGTCGCGTGTGCTATTAGCAAATATAAGAACGCTCTGAAAGAAAGAGAGGTTTCAAATGGCTTTTCAGGTAATTGCGATTGTGAAAAATTTCACACAAATCTCAGCAACATTTTTGTCTGTCTAGCGTATGTTTCAAAATTTGAGCCAAGACAATGAAGAATGTATTATTGTCGCTCGTTCATCGACATTCCGTATGCGAAATATCTTTGGGACAAGCTCGATTTTATCTTTATGACCTTCTATATTTATACTACGTATAAAGTAATGTTCAACCTAATAACAATGTATACATAATTACATATTTTTAACTAGACTTCAATAGTCTTGCCGCTTTTTGTTCAGCTACCATAATTGGTGCCACACTACCTGATATGACATTTCTAGCTTCAGGAGCCAAGGTTTTATTCCCACGTATCATATCTCACGTAAGAAAAGATACAGTAATTGACGTATGAGGCCATAAGGTAGAGTGAGGCAGGAACGACACCCGTTTACAGCATTCGTGGGAAACTGCGTCACCTGAATCACTTGTGTTCTGATTGATTGCTGTAATAAAAGATGGAAGGATTATCCTCTGGCCTACGCAACAAAACTCTTTATTTCTATTGTTAACTGTATCTAAATTAAAATTGTGATTTTGTTCATAATACTGTGGGAGAACCTCTTGATACCGCACCAACACTAGGTAATCACAACATAATAACAGATGATCGGCCATCGAGATGGCTCACACCGAACCGTTGAGTGTTACGTCGGAGAGAATAGACAGCTCCTAAGTTCGATGGACTGCAGTGCGTGTCTAAGACAAAGTATCTGCAGGAAATGGAGATTGTTGTTGAGTTTACGAAACTGTGATTTGGAGTGAGAAATGTTAATAATATTTGCACCTCGGCTGAAAAATAAGACAGACTTGTATTCTTCCCAATAATAATGACTATTAACTTTCCTGTGATTGCTAAAGGCATACGCAATGTTAGACAACATCGTTGTTCAGTATGCTATTTTATCTGAAGAAATAATCCTAATAAAAAAGAGCTGGAATCATTATAAGCTACGGATCTCATTATTTGAGTGAGAGACAGAGACTTAGCCTGGTTCGTGGTAGTTCCGTTAAAGTCTCGCAGCAAAAGCAGTGGACTCAATATCTACGTGCTACCTCTGTGGTGAGACGATATCACCTGAAGGCCGAAGTTGGTGGACATAATTAGAAATTTCTGTTTTTCGTTGACGTGGCAAAAGACAACTATGCTCCACACACGCCCTGCTACTCCAGCACCAACGGAGGCAGCTACGTGCGACGTGTGAGAACACAGAGAAGGGAATCGCTCTGATGCGATTCAAAGATCGGCGTACTGATTTCGGCGACACACTCTAGATTACTGGGAGGATAATATAATTTTATTGTACAGGGAGCAGTCAGAAAGTAATGCATTCTATCTCATAAAATATTTTAAAAACCTGTAGCCTCGACGATGGATGTAACCTTATATTATTCATCAACATTCGTTAGAATGTCGACGGAAGTTAAGGAGAGGAATTGGATTTTAAAATAAATTTTTAAAAAATGTAAATTTCGTGTAACCCTGTTGGCTGAGATACCTCACGGGGTGGCTTCAGTTGCCTGTTCTTTCTCCGTGTGCACTGCCCTTCCCATGAGTTGTGCTGCATGTGTACTTGTGGAGTCTACGAGGGGCGTTTGGAAAGTCCGTGCAAAAATAAAAACTACTTACGTGTTCGGCGTAAAGCTTTTTTTTATTTTTCGATATAGTCTCCTTTTAGACTTATAAACTTCGTCCAACGCTGTTCTAATTTGTTGATCCCTTCCGAATAATAGGAATTGTCCAAGTCTGCAAAATAGCTATTAGTTGCTGCAGTCACCTCGTCGTTTGGATAAAATCTTTGTCCTGCCAGCCATTTTTTCAAAGGGAGCCAAGTCTGGAGAATAGGGGTGATGTGAAACGAGCTGGAATCCTGTTTCCATTAATTTTGCGACCACAACTGCTGAGGTGTGTGCTGGTGCATTGTCGTGATGGAAAAGGACTTTTTTGAGGTTCAATCGCCGGCGTTTCTCTTGCAGTTCGATTTTCAAACGGACAAGTAACGATGAATAATGTTCACCTGTAATAGTTTAACCCTTTTCCAGATAGTCGATGAGGATAATCCATTGCGAACCCCAAAAGACAGTCGCCATAACCTTTCTTGCCGAAGAAATGGTCTTCGCCTTTCTCGGTGCAGATTCTCCCTTAGTAATGCATTGTTTTTATTGTTGTTTGGTCTCAAGAGTATAGTAATGTATCCATGTTTCATCCACAGTGACGAAACGAGGATTAAAGTTCTGTGGATTCTTCCTGAACAGCTGCAAACCATCCTTGCAACACTTCACACGATTCCGTTTTTGGTCAAGCGTGAGCAATCGCGGAACCCATCTCGCAAATTGCTTTCTCATGTCCAAATGTTTATGCACAATATTATGTACCTGTTCATTCGAGATGCCCACAGCACTAGCAATCTGACGCACCTTAACTCTTCTGTCATCCACCACCATATCATGGATTTTATCAATGATTTCTGGAGTTGAAACCTCTACAGGGCGTCCAGAACGTTCAGCATCACTTGTGCCCTTACGGCCGCTCCGAAAATTTTGAAACCACTTGTAAACTGTTCTAATAGAAGGTGCAGACTCACCGTAATGTTTATCAAGCTTCTCTTTAGTCTCCTGAGGCGTTTTGTCTTTCATAAAGTAGTGTTTAATCACCACACGAAATTCTTTTTCATCCATTTTTTTACAATGACTCGACTTTCTTGATTTACACGAATGCCAGACACAAAGAAATAGACCAATATGGCTGGTGTGCGTTCTTTTCAAAGATGCTACTAACTAATGATCTCGATACGCGCCGGAGGTGCCATCTCTCGGACTTTTCAAACGCTTCTCGTAGATGAGTGCAACCGATGCGTGTACAGTGCAGTGTTAGTTCGTATCGTGCGATATGGATGAGAGAAGGGAGAGAATGATATCCGATGACGGCACATAAGGTACTCCTATCTAATGGCACCAAAGGGGCCGCCAGACTTAGCGTCCCCATTCGACTGGCGGGTCACCATCAACAGTTGTCACACGCCCTCACTCCAGTAGACGCTGCGGAGAGGCCATCGAGGGGGCGCGATGTTTGGCAGGTTGGACCAGCATTTGTAAGGACGATCATTCATATCTTCGTTCGATCCTTCAAATGTAGATTTTCCTTGATTTCCCCAAAACTCGGAAGGCAAATGCCAGACGGTTCCTCTGAAAAGGGGCACGGTCGATTCCTTCCCCACCATTTCCTAATGCGAGCTTGTCCTCTGTAGTCATTTTTTTAAACTCAGTAATGAAGACAAACTGCATATCAAAATTCATGTAAAGTGGAAGATTTTTTTTTTTGCAATGGTACGGTGTTATTGTTGTTGTTGTGGTCTTCAGTCCTGAGACTGTTTATTTGCAGCTCTCCATGCCACTCTATCCTGTCCAATCCCCTTCATCTCCCAGTGCCTACTGCAGTCTACATCCTTCTGAATCAGCTTAGTGTACTCATCTCTTGGGCTCCCTCTACGGTTTTTACCCTCCACGCTGCCCTCCAATACTAAACTGGTGATCCCTTGATGCCTCAGAACATGTCCTACCTACCGATCCCTTCTTCGAGTCAAGTTGTGCCACAAACTTCTCTTCTCCCCAATCCTATTCAATACCTCCTCATTAGTTATGTGATCTGCCCATCTAATCTTCAGCATTATTCTGTAGCACCACATTTCGAAAGCTTCTATTATCTTCTTGTCCAAACTATATATCGTCCATGTTTCACTTCCATACATGTCTACAATCCATACAAATACTTTCAGAAACTACTTCCTGACATTTAAAGCTACACTCGATGTTAACAAATTTCTCTTCTTCAGAAACGCTTTCCTTGCCATTGCCAGTCTACATTTTATATCCTCTCTACTTCGACCATCATCAGTTATTTTGTTCCCCAAATAGCAAAACTCCTTTACTACTTTAAGTGTCTCATTTCCTAATCTAATTCCCTTAGCATCACCCGACTTAATTCGACTACATTCCATTATCCTCGTTTTGCTTTTGTTGATGTTCATTTTATACCCTACTTTCAAGACACTGTCCATTCCGTTCAACGGACGCTGTTCCGAATCTGTTGAGCTAAAACTGTTGGTCGATCAAAATCTAAGGAAAGTTTCAATGAGCGAGGAACAGGTAACAAATTGATAAGCTGTGCTGCTAGTTTTTCATCAAATGTGATCACTGCAGTGCATAATTTCAGTTGCTCAAAAGTCTGTCGGTTTTCTGGTCTTATTTACATGATTAGTTTGCAATTCTCACTTCAGTGTTTGCAGAGCGTTCTTAGAACCGCTTTATATCAGGACCGTTCGTCTTTCGAATAGCACGCGAGAAAAATGGACATCTAAATCTTTTCCGCGAGCTCTGATTTCTCTTATTCTGTTATGATGTCAGCTGTCTCTATGCAGGTGGGAGCCAACAAAATACATCGAGTGGGAAAGTTGGTGACTGAAATTTCGTGGAAAAAATCTCGCCACAACGAAAGCAGAGTTCTTTTTTAATGATTGACACCCGATCCTGCGCATCACGGCCTTCACACTCTCTCGCCTCTTTGTCTTAGCGCAGAAGAGTAGAAGAGTGGCCCTCGTTAGAGCCTTTGCGCTGTCCTCCGTCAGTTCAATACGGCAACCAACCCATACCGCCCTGTAATACTCTAGAAGGGAACTGACAAACGTACGCAGTCTCTTTAGTAGATTTGTTACATCTTTAAGTGTTCTGTCAGTAACACACAGTCTTTCGTTCATTCGCCCCTCCCAGCATTTTCTATATTATGGTTCCAATTTAAGATGTACGTAACTGTAATCCACAGATATTTAGCTGAATCGATAATCACCAATGTTTACCGGAGAGAGTCCGCAGCTAATGCTCTAGTGGCTAGCGTTGCTACCTCTGGTTCACGGGGTCCCGTGTTCGATTTCCGGTCGGGATGCCGGCCGAAGTGGTCGAGAGGTTCGAGGCGCTTCAGTATGGAACCGCGCGGCCGCTACGGTCGCAAGTTCGAATCCTGCCTCGGGCATGGATGTGTGTGATGTCCTTAGGTTAGTTAAGTTTAAGTAGTTCTAAGTTCTAGGGGACTGATGACGTCGGATGTTCAGTCCCATAGTGCTCAGAGGCATTTGAACCATTTTTGAATCGATCGGGTTAGGGATTTTCCCTGCCCGGGGATTGGTTGTATGTGTTGTCCTCATTATTTCATCATCACCCTCATCATTAATTCGTGACACTGGTTAGATTGGACTGTGAAAATAATTGGACTGTGAAAAATTTGGGACTTTGTACGGGCGCGGATGACTACGCAGTTGAGAGCCTCACAAACCAAAAATCATCATCGACAGGAAAGAATAAAGAGGAAAGGAAATTAGGATCCTCCAATCTTCTGCAAATTTTGCAAAGAGTGTGGCTGATAGGAAACATAATTAATTTCTTTTCACTTGAGATGAAGAGGCAGTCGACGGAATGGTGTCTGGGTTGCGATGTGGATGAATCCACAATTTTGCAATACAGGGGATCAGACATGGTGACTGTATCTTAGGGTCGTGAGGGTGTCATTTTTGAAGAAGTATTTGAATCAAGTATCAACAGTGGCACAGTAGGGTGAGAACGCTTGTCTCGGTCACTACAAGGTCCGAGTTCAAGTCATCCGACTCATACGTGTTCTGGCCACTAAACAAAATTTCATACACCAGTCTGTGAACAAGAGCGGTTCTCATCTATTTATCTTGCAGGAATACGTATTTTTGTTCTAAGGTAGAAAAAAGCTGTTTGAAAGAAGAGAGATTAGTCTCAAAAGTGCAGAACTACCAGCGAACGCTGTCGCAATATACTGAGTAAATTTCTCTTCGTATTCTTTTGCGTTAAAAGAGAAATAAATCACGAGTCTTTACTTTCTGTCGGTCCGTACGCTATGCCCTAATCCTCTTTTGTTGTCTTAAGAGTTCATTCCCAAGAATCAGTGTGCTGACAGCTGCTGCGGAGACCAGAAGTGTAATGAGAATTGTTTGCCTCTCATTGTTCTAGCGTCTGAAATATCAGACGTGGAAACGAAGACTGAACTGGAATTATGGAGCCCGATCAGGCACACACACACACACACACACACACACACACACACACACACACACACACACTGGCTGGCGGGCGAACTCGTGTTGGTGAGCGTGTGTACTTTCATAATGTGTGCCCGCGAGCTCACTTGCCCGATTATTGGCTTGGGCAGTGTTGTTCCTGATTGCTTTATACCGGCAATGTGCCGGCGGACAAATATTTTCATATCCGTTTTGACGGGATGTTTGCCCGTGGCAAACAGACGGCTTAAAATCAGATTATTTATCCAGACTGCAATAACTGTCCTTAGGAGCTGCAGTCGGTTCTTGCCACTAAACGGACCGAAATCGGCTTCCATTTAATCAACGTGTGCCGACAGCCGGGTGGAAACCAACAGATGTTTGACTCGGACTGGAAGACTGCGCCGTTTCCGGGAATGAACGCAAGAAAAATGAAAATAGATTTCGTGGTACTACTTAAACTTTTATTATCCACAGTGTACGTAGAACTACAAAATGATGCAGCAGTTTTAGAAACGGCGACCGTTTCCAACAGGTCAGTTATTAAATGTATTTCTTTTCTTAAATACGAAATTTTCCTACGTCTGGCATTAAATATCAATTTATGTGACTTTTAAAAGTTAGTTAACTGGTGCTACATTGTAAATTTAAATCTATTTCAATAAATATATAGTTAGTGTCTAATCTATATTGCCTAAGCCCTTTCTTCCTTTTCCCACGGGTTTGCCCCATGTGTAGGTGAAGTGACCAAAAGCATATCAGATACATTTTGTTAAATTGTTTGGTAACTTAATAACTCGCTTTTTAAGCGTGTACTACCAGTTGTCATCCTTTCTTATGAAACGTGTTTGTAATCATTCGTTAACGTTCTCTGCGTCTCTTCCATTACATAGTTTCAAAATAATAATCTCCTTGCTTGATGCTATTTGTCGCATTCAGTTTAGCTTGGGGGTAACCTTTTAGCCAGCCTATACGTTTTCTGATTCCCTCACTAATGATAGTTTCGTCATTTTATTCCAGACAAAAGGTTCGTTCTTAAGTACACACACAATTTGTAAACATGAACGAAGAAGTAAATTGAAAGCTACTTTTTGACGCTAAGTGAAAAGCAAAGATCGAATCAATAGTAACAGTGACGATTGACGATAACGTGACGCAGACAAAAATAGCAATTTAATGCCATCGAAATATCGTTTGTTTTCGTTCAGAATTGAATCAGCCTGGGATCAGGGGCTTCTATTGTCGTTCGAGGCGTTCCAGATAGGAGCGAACTTGGACTGTTTACAGCAGTGATCGCCAAACTGCGGTCCGAATCGTGTATTCTTGCGGCCCGCGGTTCTCACCCGTATTTTGTAATAATACGCTTCTAGCGACTAACAGCAGAATCTAAAAATATCAACTAACGTTAACAGTTTCTTAAGACAGCATTTTTTTTCTCAGTAACCAACATAAATACTTACAGAGACAGTAATATTTTAAGACGCGCTTAATTTAAATAGTATTTTAAGATGTGCTTAATTTAATTGACGTTGGTGAAATCGGTCGTGACCTAAGTAAATATAGCCACTTATATCAGGGGTAGAGGGGTAAGCAGTACGGCCATTGTAGGGTTAGAGGACATGAGCGGATGTATACTTTATTCTTTGTCGTCCAATGATGACAACTCAGGACGTGCGCAACAAGCACCGATAAGATGCTGTTGTATAAATGTCAAACGGAAGTGACACAGATTCTTGAAACCACATCTCAGAGACTCATATTCAAGTATGATACATTTTTGTAGCAAGTAATATTAAATCAAATTGGGGCTGTTGTAATACGATGCAATGAGTTAACGAATAATGGCACTAAAAGCGTGCAGTAAACATTTGTGGTTGTCTCTCATATTGAAATTACTATTATTAATTAATATAACATAATAATTTATGCCGGTAACCAATTAATGGTAAGATCGATGGGGGAGGCTGTAGTAAAGTGGCAAGGATGGGAAAAGCGGCCACTGCATGCTTTAAGCCCTGAACTGCGCTGCTGCCTGCTGAGAAGTGGTCAGTAGCCACGGTTTGGAAAAAATGAATTTGTCTTTAAGGGGCCAGTTTACCCTCCCCCCCCCCTTTCACGACCCTTCCTCAGCAACTCGAAGTGTCGTCCTACAATGTCAATATTGGCTCTGACGACCACTGGTCTATTATATTGGTTACAGATAGACTTAACTGTGAAACTGAGGTATCAAACCGCGAATCCGCGAAATATTAATCCTTCTAATTCTCATAGGCTGTAAAGTATAAACAGGTTTATTCTGTCCGTCGATGTGATTTGTGCTTACGTAGTCTGAGACGTAATTTCATTTGCAAAACATTTAGCTTTCACAGGGATAAATGGCTTTATGATTCCAGTAAAACGGAATATATGCTGTCGCTAAAATATGGCAATGTTCATTTCTTTTTTATGTATCTCTACAGGAACTTTCACGTTCGACTAAACATATCTACATCTACGTCTATACTCCCCAAGCCAGCTTGTGGTGTGTGGCGGAGGCTACTTTGTATACCACTGTCACTCCCCCCCCCCCCCCCCCCCTCCCGACCGCTACGGCCGCAGGTTCGAATCCTGCCTCGGGCATGGATGTGTGTGATGTCCTTAGGTTAGTTAGGTTTAAGAAGTTCTAAGTTCTAGGGGACTGATGGCAACGGAAGTCCCATAGTGCTCAGAGCTATTTGAGCCAACGCACGCCCCCCCCCCCCCCCCTCCATCCTGATTATTGGTACCTTAATATGTGCTGCCTTCAGTACGTTTGTTGTTTTTTTGTGTGGTTATGTACCAGTCCTCCTGTAAATACGTCAGTTAAGTTATTACCTGATGTTTCCTGCACGATCGTAAGTGCATCCATAAGTAGACTACGCCTGTCAGTGCAGACTAACTGTTTTGCGTCCACACATCTACAAATCACCTAACCTGCTTCCAAGGGGAAAATTAGCTTGCTCTTACCACTTGTTCAAATGGCTCTGAGCACTATGGGACTCAACTGCTGTGGTCATCAGTCCCCTAGAACTTAGAACTACTTAAACCTAACTAACCTAAGGACATCACACACATCCATGCCCGAGGCAGGATTCGAACCTGCGACCGTAGCAGACGCACGGTTCCGGACTGCGCGCCTAAAACCGCGGGACCACCGCGGCCGGCCACCACTTGTATTTGGAGGTACTAACCAACTCACAAACTATGAACTATGTCCTAATAGCTGCAGTTATAAGTCTGCAAATGAAATAAATCCTGACGTAATGTTCAGTACACTGTCCTTGGTCAGCAGAAAGAATGCCCGCACTTACATCCCTAACACCTTGTATATGACAAATTGTCCTCGGTCGCACAATGGACAAATGGGTAGAGTAGCGGCTTTGGTCCTAATGTACGTCCTCATACATCACATGTCGGTGACGATTAGTGAGTATTACGTGGTATTTGAAGAGCATTCCATAATTCTCAGTCTCTTGTACTGAGGTTCGATACACAAGAGCTTTCAAATAAACCCACGTATCTACCGGGTGTACTTCCGGAGAAATTGGAAGCTTGGAACATGATGCATATCTTCCTATCGATCTGCCACGGAATGTTTTTTTGGAAGCCAACGGTCGTTATCGCGGTACACGGCTTTTTTATGTTCTTTTACTTATCGCGGTACTTAATAAAAATAAATATTTATTAAATACTGTAATATCATTTACTTTGTTAAATATTGTGGGCTAGCATGAGACTTTGAAATAACCCAATACCACGATAACATACGTTTGGAACACGGCAATTCCGAAGTACGTACGGAATAATATTTTAAACGCAAAGCGCGACTCACCGCGTTCTAATAGGTGGTTCGCGTGAGCGGTGCTATTTTGAAAAGAAAATGTGCGTGCTTTTACGCAACCTCTAATAATTAATTTGGTTCTCAGGGGGCTACTGGTCACTATGTACCAAACTCCATAAAGTTACTGAGATATTGTTATGCTCGTTGAATGGAATATTTTTCATTATTTATTTTCGTTATTTGCAAGGCAAAACTGGAGAGAATCAGATTTGTCGTTAAGTGGCCAAACTTCAAACATACTGAAATCATTCTTCTAAATATTAATAAATGAAATATATTTTTACTCTGTTTGCTCTGAAACTATTGGAAGAGAAATCTCTCACATTTACATTTATTGTTATTACATGAATTTCTAATTATAAAATATCGTCAGCGTAATGGCCGACCATAATTAATTATTACTATCATGAGAGGTGTCCACTAAATCAATAATACACACTTCCTCATAACAATTATAAGTATATTTTGCTAAATTACAGCCAAACTTACATTAAATACCAGCCGGCTATACAATGGCGGCCTTCCGCTAGAGGAAACAAAAAAGGAGAGAGAGTTCAATAAAATGATAGTCTCTGGTCATGCTCATTTTCATTACACAGAGATTGAAGACAAAAAATGTTCTTTGTTAATCACATCGCTGTTTGTGAACTTTGGTGGTAATAATTACACTTTTTAATATTTATTATACATCGCGCACATGTACGCCAGTCTTGCAGTAATTTATAGTTCACACGTCACACAAGCAAAATCCCTTTCCTTTTTCAAAATGTCAGTTTATGTGACGTGCCGTCACAGCGTTAACAATACAATGAGGAGTATCTCCATCGCACCTGAAGTACATGTTTCATAGCACTGACAACGGTATACCTTCTAGCATCATAAATTCTGTTGTCTTTGCTGCAAGAGTCTGCTTGGTGAAACATTATTATAATGGAAAAATACACACTTTTCCTCCCACCTGTTTCACTGACAGTTTGTTTTTACACTGTAGGTTTCCTGTTTGTACCCTAAGGTGACTCAGCTCAGCTGTTAAAAACGAACATTTTCGGGGGGTTTCAGATTTCGTAATTATGTTTTCACTTATCGAATTGCGAAAAAACATTATAACTGAAATCTAGTATCGAAGTTCTAAACAAAACGTCCAACGACATTTCACTCTTCAAAATCCGATTCCTATTTCGGAGTGCTACAATAGTAAAACTTAGAATTCAAGAATTAAACCGACTGCTGTCATATGAGGAAATTGATGTTATAATGAACTGTCCTCTCACGCTGTCGGGGCGCTCTTTCTTGATGCAGCTAAGGGTCTGCTTACAAAAGTGGAATAATAGAGAGAAACTCATTTTGGTACTGATACAACATACACTTGTCTATACGTATCGGATCGACACATGAATTGAACGACAAGGGGCGTAGGATGGATCACCAGTTTATGTTCCGGATGAATCAGAACTCATCCAACAAACGTTCAGAGACTGTTCAGGGATACCACAATCTCTGGCGGCTCGTTATAGGGTATTAATGTAATTGCGATTTATTCAGTTTATTAATCCAAATTACCTTTGTTTATATGAAACTATCTTCACAACACTGAAAAGTTTTGTAATACATAACCACCTAATTGAACAACACTCAGTACTGTGGTGTGGTTGGTGTCGCTGAGGGAACGGATCGTTATGCCGCTCTTCCATTGCGTTCACTGAAGCTGTACGCGAGATCCGCACCGGGCAACTGCTCGCCGGTAAACCTATTTACGCTGCTGTGTATCAGTGTCGCCGTACAACTAACCCTGCCGGAAAAATGAAACCGAGACTGGAGCGAGCAGTAATGAATGTAAGCTGGAGTGGTGAGGATGATGTCTGCAGCAAGCACAAGTTTGTTTCCAAACAAGACACACACCACGTGCCATCGACTTTTGCACTATTGTGCACTTTTTGCAGTTCAGTACACACACATAGCTAACTGGCGGCAGAAAACAAGAAATATGCAATAATTCTATGCGGAGCCGCTGGAGGCCAAAATACTCATACAGTATCCTCGAACAACCTCTGAAACTTTATGAGTTCTGGTTCACCATGTCTGTATATACAATCTCTACAAGGTGGCTGAGCTACACCTAACACTCAGCACGCTGCAATCCACAACCCCTTCACATACCACATGCGAGATTCTCTTATTCTCTCGCTCTTTACGTGCAAACTATTAGTCCTACAGACAAAATCAAGCAAGACATTTTTTGTAGCAAATTTGATGCAGTTAAATTGTGTGCAGGTACGCGGTCTCGATAGAGGGCACAGTTTTCGCATTATTGAAGAAAAAGTACAAAAGTGACTTCCATTCGTATTTTTCTTGAATAGCTCGAAAACCGTGGTGTCCACCAAAAACCTACCCCAGTAGAAAATTTAACTGAATTAAATTTCCTACAAAAATGTGCCATTCATTTTATTTCTGTAGGACTAATAGCTGGCAGGTACCGAGTGAAAGAATATGAAAATCTTGTGCGTGATATTTGAAGGCGTTGTGGGTCTGCATAAAACCCAGCGGTAGGGGCAGTGTAATCACCTTTATACACGGAATGTCCCTCCTAAGAATCGTCATGCGAATTTTCTCTCGTGTTTTGGCAGATATTTTTGTACACGTAGCTTGAGTCAGCCCTCGAAAATACTGCTCATCACGTCCTTCAGGCGGGTGTCGACTTCGTTTTCTATTATAATCAGAATGATTTATAAAGCGGAATTTTACGTTTCCGTTCAACAGAGCAGTCCAATATTAAACTAGTCCGACAGCTATTTTATCGACGCGTATTAAGAGGCACAGTGAAACATAAAGGATAACCAGTACTGCCACAGCGACAGTTCCACCCTGATCTCTCAAATGGCTCCAAACACTATGGGACTTAACACCTGAGGTAATCAGTCTCCTAGAACTTAGAACTACTTAAACCTAACTAACCTAAGGACATCACACACATCCATGCCCGCGGCAGGATTCGAACCTGCGACCGTAGCGGTCGCGCGGTTCCAGACTATAGCGCCTAGAACGGCTCGGCCACTACGGCCGGCCCTGATCAGTCGCTACTGCTTGCGCCATGCAGAAGAGCTTCTCATTCGCTGCTGGATACTGGGTTTCACATGAAGGACGTGATGAGCAGCATTTGTCTGGCCTGATTCCAGCTACATACTGCAAAAACGAAATTGCTTATATCAGCTGAAAGGCCAGTGAAAATACACCCGTCTAGTTTTAGAGGGGCACCAAGTATAAAAGGTAACTGTTTACAACTTATCACAGTGCTGTTGGTGACGTCGAGATCAACGAAACGGTATAGAATACGTGTAGAGTATCAAGCACGCAAACAGACTCAAATCTCTATCTTCGAGGGTTGGAACTTAAATAGTGGCAACTATTTATTCACAACCATGGTAACATGTTTGCACCTGTTACTGTCTTTCAAAGTAGTCACTACCGTTGTGCAGAACCCGTTGCCAGTGACGTGGAAGGCGTCGTATACCGTTAACAGAGCCTATTCTGTTGATGTTGCGAATGTAGCGGTCTAAAGTTATGGTGATTCTCGTGTACGACTGTGATGGTGTTATCCTAACGCATTACTTTCCTCCACGGCAGACAGTCAATTCACAGTATTACTGCTCGTTTTTGGAGCATGGCCTGCACGAGCTTTGCAAAACAAGCGGCGACACTTTCTGCACAAACCACCCATCATTTTGCACGACAATGCACGGGCGCATACACCGCAAGCTCTGGCTGCTCTGTTCTGTCGATGGGACTGGGAAGTACTGTAACATCCACCATACTACCCGGATTTGAGTTCCTGTGACTTTGGTTTGATTCCACAGATGAAGGAACCACTTCGTGGCATTTGCTTCAGAACTGTTCCAGAGATTCGACAGGCAATAGACTGCTCCATTCACACCGCAGAACAGGCACTACTAAAGATATACTACGCCTTCCACATCGCTGGCAATGGGTTCTACACAACGCTGGTGACTACTTTGAAGGACAGTAATAGGTGCAAACATGTAACCCTTTTGTATCGGTTGTGAATAAATAGTTGCCACTATTTAAGTTCAACCCTCGTACGCACATGCTCCACAAGCCACAGTATGGTGCACGGCGGAGGAATATCCCGTGCCAGCATTACTCATTTCCTAGCAAACGGAGCAAGGGTAAAGCTACTGTGCATATGGCTCCATACGAGGCTTAATTTCCCTTATATTGTCCTCGCGAGCGAGAGGCTGAAACCGTCACTGAATATTGCAAATCACTTATTCTTGCACTTACAAATTGTAAAATTGGCATTTACGTTGAAAGTTACCTCAGAAAATAAAAAAAAAAGATAAAGAAGACTAGGCGAATGTGTACCTGTTTGCTTTACTTCTGGACTGTCTCTTTCTGACTGTGTACTCACTTTATGAATAGATGTGGTTGCATAGCATGTCTATCTTAGTAAATGCATTTCATTCGATGCATAGTGGTAACATTCCTTTTCCACTAATAATATCTTATAAATTGATAGAGTTAACGAAACAGGTGACTAAATCAGTAGCGTAAGAGAGCAAGAGAATATTGAAAATCGCAGGCGGCGCTCCTGCGCTATAGTAGCTTAAGTGGCTTTATATATATATATATATATATATATATATATATATATATATATATATATATATATATATATATATTCTTCTGCTTCATCTGGACCCTTCAGGAGTACGTGTGGCTTGTTTTGCACGTCTTCTTTCTCTACCATACCTCTTCACTCTGCCGACCCTTTCTGACCGAGCGGTTCTAGGTGCTTCATTCCGGAAGCGCACTGCTGCTACGGTCCCAGGTTCGAATCCTGCCTCGGGCATGGATGTGTGTGATGACCTTAGGTTATTTAGCTATAAGTAGTTTTACGTCTAGGGGACTGATGACCTCAGATGTCAAGTCACATAGTGCTCAGAGACATTTGAACTTCTTCATTCTCTTGCTTCTCTGTTTCTTTTTTCTTCTGTTATGACAACTTTGATTTTGATGTCCGACCGACTGTGACCATCGATCAATCCTTTATACTTCTCCCTGTTCTTTACTACTGCCTGCAGATGTCTTTCTTTTATTCCTACAGTCATCTCTGACTTCCTTCACCCAGTTGTTACCCGTATCACATGGTGCATTTCGTAACTTCTTAGTCAAACTCTCCTCGTCCACCCCATCATGTGCCCAACAAATTGTAACCTCCTCTTCCGTATCTCGCTCGATATGGATTCAATATTTTCATACAGTTCCTGTCGTTTTCTGTGTATCCAAATATTCCCATGCTTTTTGGTACCCTATATGTCATTCAAATTTTTCCGTTCCTCCTGTATACAAGCTCTCTTGCCGAGTTTGATCGTTTCTGATGCATACAGAGCAGCATTTCTTACAGTTGCTGTGTAATGTCGCAATTTGGCATTCCGTGACAGATTTCACCACAAACCGATGCTTCTGCAAGAGCTGTGCCCTGTCTACTGCGCTACTATTGCCTGTATGCCACCAGTTATCTTCTCCCGAAAACTGTTGACTTTCTCAACCACTTGGCCATCTATCTTCCAGTCAGACTCAGTGTTCAATGTCTTGGTCCTCTTATATGCAATCTTCAGTCCAACCTTTTCTGCTGTTTCTGCGAGATTTTTTAGAGCTGTCTGTCTCATTTAAGAGTGTCATGTCATCTGCGAATGGCAGGCAGTCCACTTGTAAATTATGTTTGACCTTGTAACCTATTTGCACACCTTTGATCTTCATGTTTCTATTTTTCACGGTCTCACTACTTCATCCAAAACCAGGTTAAATAAAATTGGCTACACTCCATCCCCTTACCGGACTTCTGTCTTTATTTCGAAGCTGTCTGACAGCGTATTACGATGTCTGATCCTGGCAGTAGTGTCGCTTAACATTTCCTTTACTACTGCGTGTGTTGAAGCATCCAGTGTTCTATCTTCTAACACATCAAGCAGAGTACTTCTGTCAACTGAATCGTAGGCCTTTTGGAAGCACCTAAATGTCACTATTATCTTTTTCCCTTTCCTGGGTCTGCGTTCTATTATCCTCTTTATTCCAAATAGCTGTTCTGCACAGTTCCTTCCTTTGCAAAGCCACACTGGTACTCTCTTATTGTCGGACACAGTTGTTCTTCAGCTCTGTTCAGCAAGATTCTCGACAAAACCTTGTACGCTATGTTTAAGAGAGAGTTGGCACTGTAGTTATCCAGTACTTTCTTGTCCCCTTTCTTATGGATTCTTTCGAGTCTATGGGTACTTTCGTATTTCTCCAGATATCCATTATTATATTGTACATACTTATTTCTATTTCAGCCCCCCCCCCCCCCAATTGATCTCTTCAGCACAGATACGATCATTGCCTAATGCCTTGTTGTTTTTGAGGTTTTTGTTGCCTCTGCTACTTCTGCCCTGGTGGATGCATTGTCTAGACTATCCTGACTTTCGTCCCTATAGCATACGTCTGTCCACTTTACAGTCGATGCTTCTGCTTTCAGAAAATCACTAAATTGCCTTGCCATTCCTCACACACCTCTTTCTCTTCAATTTGTATTGTGCCATCTTGTCCTATTACGAGAGCTTCTTTTGCCTCGAAGCCTTTAATTCTGCTCTTCATTTCTCTGAAAAAGTCTCGTGATTTGTGTTTCTTGAAGGCTGTGTTTGATTCTTCAAGTTTCTCATTCCATCTACTTTTCCTGGAATTTCTGATCGGTTTGCTAGCAATTTTTCTCGCATTGACATATATGGTAATAGCAAAGACCCATCACCGAAATGGGAACTGAACCTGCCACTAGTAAGAAATAACGGCGCCACCACCTAACGGCGGAGGATCCCTCTAGCCTAGTTTAAGATACTCTGCTTCCAGTAACACACATTAAATACGATGCATGTATTTAGTATTCGAAAGACAGGTCAAAAATCGACTCAGTCGCTTTTTAAATGGTTAAATGGCGACATCCGCTCCGCCAGAAATCCGCCCGTGTACGTGGGCAGCAGATGGCGTGTACGCAATCGATGAGTCAAATTATTTCCTGTCACGACAGGGGTATCCCGGAAAACAAATGTGCAGAGATCAATACAGCTCCCTCATGAGTCCTGTACTACGACAGGATGCACGCCGCTTACCGATGAGTTGGTCTTCGTACTACACTGTCAGTCACTCTATCTGTCCTCACGACCATCTCAGTTAAAAAAAAAAAAAAAAAAAAAAAATTCGTATCATGATGGTCAAGACTTTCAAAAAGACCACGGAAAAGTATACGGAGCAGCATATTGTGCTACATGTGTAGCTTTGTGGTAAAATCATTCACTGCTGGTCCTAACAAATGCGGCTCTATGGTTTTATGCGTAACATGTCATTTTTTGATCTTGATTGGTCATGTATCAGACTTAGAGCTGATTGCAGTTCATAATTCATTTTTTCTTTGATACCCTCATTTATTGTTCAAATGGCTCCGAGCACTATGGGACTTAAGGCATGAGGTCATCAGTCCCCTAGACTTAGAACTACCTAAACGTAACTAACCTAAGGACATCACACACATCCATGCGACCGTAGCAACAGCGCGGTTCCGGACTGAAGCGCATTTATTGTTCACCGAAAAGCATCCCCGTTATCCACATTCGTTTGAAAGGTGTCATTTGAGAATTAATCGATTGTACAATAATGTCATATCTTTGCTCTCGAACTGTTACACTTAAGCGACCAGCTATGTTGTAAGCTGTATCGCAAGGTTAGGTTATTATCTTCGGTGTGCGCGTAGGCGTAGTACCAGATAGTGGTTAGCGGTGTTAAAGTGAGGAAGCACTTGTACTTTTATGTTTCAAATATAAAGTCTCAATTTTCCATGTGTTTAATTATAATGATTATGCAATGATAACTGATCTGAGAAGGAGGAAGTGTGACGGGTTCCTTTACTTACATGAAGAGAAATTATACTCCTTTGATGTTTTCGTGCCATTTTTCACTTACCAATTTTTAATAGATCCTGTTTTTTCCAAAGTAGAAAAGGAATTAAGTGTGTTCCGAAAATACTTCGATTTGCAACTAACAGAGAACCCATTCCACCTCACGAGTGTATCTGTGTAGATATAGCAATTTACAGCTTTAGCACAGCGGCGCGCAACACAGAGCAGCACTGCAACACGTTATCCAGATTCGCGCAGAATAGAGATAAGGACTAAATATTTTGATGTTTTTTTTTATTCAGTCAGGATCAACTTACGTAATTCAGAGACAGTTAGATTTTTCTGTTTTGTGTATCAGTTTTATTTCTCGGATCTGTGATCAGTTTTGCAAAACTAATTATCGCAGGTTTTATGTCAAAGTTCATTATTCAGGTAGTTTATACTGTTCAGAATTCTTGTAGTCAGATTATTCACATTACCAGTACTTAAGGCTTGCCTATGATAGCTCAGTTTTTAACTGCGATTCATTATTACCTCTGCACAGCTGTTATTATTCAAAACAGAGTACGGCAGTCATATTTTTATTATTTACAGAGAACTTTCACGTTGACTATCGAGGATGTCTTGAGAGAGCAGTAGATGGTAGGGGTTGGAACGGGTGATGCGGCGCATTAGATAGTTTATTGAATTCATATTCGAGGAACGGTGTCCGCCCCCCCCCCCAAAAATGCTGGTACCATTCTGACTTAAGTTTCCGGTACTTCCTTTGACAAGGCTGCGTCATTACCCTACAACATCAACATGAACTATAGCTCAGTATCTGATGACTGATGACATCCACGTTGTGGGAACGTTTTCTAACTTCATTTTATTTGGGTTGACGGAAAAGGGAGAGTCTAGTTTTTCCCTAAATATCCATGCATTTTTAGGACACGAGGACGATCCGTCTCGCACCACTGACGGATTTGTCTTTCTTAGCCATGTTAATTCGAAACACCAAACCGTACTATGAAAAGACAGTTGTGCCGACTTATAATCGTCATAGAATCTCCGTTATACTGAGAAGGTAATGTGATATTGTTATGAGTCATAGCACAAACATGATGAAGCAGATTTTTTTTCAGAAAACGTCAGAATGTGTTCTCATGTCATATTTCATACAAATTTTGAATGGTTGCCAATTCTGTCTCATCGTAAATACAGATGATTCTGAACAGCGGGATTCCCTTACGGCCCATCTGCATTCTTTGTGTGTGTCCTCTAGGGTCGTTTGAGAGACCACACTGAGTTGCATGCGATCTTAAGGTCTCAGGCTTAGAAGAGACGACACTGCGCCAAGAAATTGGTCGTCCGCTGCAAGTTCTCGCCTGCCCTTCGGATTGTTCAAAACATGTTCCCAGCAAAGAAACAAAGTAAAGAGCACACGTGGACTCTGCAAAACTGACTGGCTGACTGTACACCAGTAGATGCTTAAACCAGAAACAGATTGTGAATATACGCTCCCTCTGCACGCCATCAACGCGCTGTTGAGATACACGATCATGCCTGATTAGGAGAAAAAGTGGTCAGAACTGAATGCAGTCGGTGAATTAGACTGTGTGGCCGTGACGCGTCCCTTCCCGCCAATGAAGCAGACGAAGTTCCCTTAAGACGCCTATGCAATGTACTCTTGACGCTTGAATTCCTTGTCAATGGAGAAGACCTATCCAGTGCATAGTGCTTGCAATGTACAGGTATCCGTACCTCACATACAGACACAACGTTCAATATTTGAAATACGAGAGTAACCCATAGTTTATGTGAAGACTTGCCCGCGATTTTGTGCAAAGACAGTAAGTATGAAAACCGTTATAAATTTTGTATTCAAGAAATCAAATTTTCTCTAACATTTTCAAAATAAAAGCACAGCCATATTCTGATTCTAATGAGGTGAGAATTTCCGACATTCCTCTGGATACTTTTATTTTTTATATTTATTCCCGATACATTCTTATTCATCTACTGTAAGTGATTAATTATTATTCAATTCATCTAAAATTTAACTACCTAATGGCATTAAGGATCTCCCTGTCGTGAGCTCGTAGTTCCAAGAGCAACAGCAAAGTGTTAACTTCCTGTGCAGCTAAGACTCCGGAATGACTATCATATCGGTTCTGGAATGTGATATTGTGACGGATAGCGCGGACGAAGCAAATGAACACTGCTCGATTTTCTAATATATACGGAGACGACTTTACGACACATTTCAGCATAGATTGTGTACTGGACTCCGAAATTACCGTCTTCATAGTAAGATTAAGCTTCTATCTTTTGCTTATAAACAGCATACTTGCTATACAAGGCGTTAGATAAATCATGGCGAAAACTTTGAAAGACTCTATCTTAAGACTAAGAGGAATGAACAGCTTTGAACAAGCATCCCCTTCCTGTATTTAAAACATACTATTTCAACACTTTAAACATAGTCACCACCATTTTAAAATAGCTTTTAGAAGTATACTCCATTCGTTTCATTACTAGCTTCACAACAGCTGTGCGATAGTATTCAAGGAATATTCTTACCTTTATTTGTGATCCACGTTTACGTCATCGCGCTGACAAATAATACGTACTCTTCCATGATTCACCACGGATCTTATACTTCTCCTCTCCTTTTTCCACGGGCGGTTATCCTACCCCGTCCCGCATAGTTAGAATTTTACTACGAAATGTCCTTTCTTTTACTCATAATGAGATTTTACAGAATGTTACTTTCGACATAATTATCAGAATGCATTAGGACAACTACACATCGTTTGAGAAGAGCATGGTGAATGTATTCACCTGGTAACCAGCGAAGGCGATCTACAGATTTCTGTTAAAATAGAAATATGACGGACGAGTCTTTTGCACCCCAGTTGCTCCTGTATAGAACTGTAGATTACGTAGCAGCTGAAGCAATGGAAATACGTTGCTACAAGCTCACTTCGTAAATACTGATTCGATTCAGAATCGAAACAACAGCTTGTGGGCTGTATGTACATTTTATGATGGAGCCATGTTTCATGCGTCAAGTTGAGTAAACAAGTCATAAAGACGGGACCTGCACACTAGATCAATAACAACTTGTCACAGGACCATTCGATAGAATCGTAAACTCAGCGTTGTGGCTTATGGGTAACGTAAGTACTGTACTGTGATAATTTATGGAAAAAAAACAAGAAAAAACTGTTTGAATTTTTTTTTAAATATGCCAGTGCTGGAACGCTACCGGTTGTACTCCGCATGGGTACCTGCAGCAGTCTCTCATTCCAGGTAAGGCGCTCTTCGCTCTCATTGTGGAAAGCTCTGGAAGTGAAGGAATGTTCTGCGAATGAAATCGTAGAACAAAGAAAACGGATTATATAAGCTAAATACTTTTATTTGACTTTCAAGGCCATAACACACTACATTAATGAGATTATTGTGGTCGCTGTTCAGCGGTTTTTTTTAATGCAACCTAATAAAAACAATTTAAGTAAGTACGTGCGACAGTCAGCAACCCTAATTCATGCACGACATATCCACGTGCTGGAACAATGTGAAATCGATCTGCGTGCTGTTCTGGAAGCAAACGTGCTGCCGCTCCTGAAGAAAAGAAGACATAAAAGAAGTGCACCAGCACACAGTTTACTAATAAAACATATACCAAATCAAAAAGTGCCACGACTTTTTATAATCTGAAATTACAATTTGTAATGTAATAAAATAAAAACAAAAAGTGCTAAATAAGTTTATGCTGTAGTTAGATAGCAGTGTGTGCTTCTTAACGAAATTTGGCAAATGCATGTAGTAAGGTTGACTCATAATTTACATTTCTTCCGTTGCACACGAACGTAATGTCGACGTGATTGAGTCATGAAAGACGTCAAAATTCTGCTTTTTGTAAAACGTAGTATATCTTCTAATGGTATATCATTCTACCGACCAACTTGCCCTAGTCTTCAGAAAGGTTGTAGCATCTCGCCTATCTTGTAGCATGGAATACCTCCGTTCTATTTGTCGTGATTCACCATATCTGTTCTTGAGACAATTTACTAATTTACTGATTTTTAATGTGGAGTATACTTGGCAATTGCTAACGGATAACTGTAATGAAGTGCTGTTTTGCCGTTACTAATCCCATTCCAAAGGGAGAAATCATGATAGGGGCATTTATTTATCTATTACAGATCGCCATTTTGTTTAATGTATTTAAGATCAGCGGATACGTGCGCAAAAGATAATACAAAAATGATTTTAATTTAACATTAAGTGAAACACAAACACTTGGTAGTTAAGTTTCATTAAGTCAAAATTTATTTGAAAACTAGGGTGAATTAATGAACGGAAACACAAGATTTCTTGATGCATTGTTTTTATTCATATCCGGCTCCTGCAGGGGGGGGGGGGGGGTGTACCCCTCACGCACCCTCCCCCCCCCCCCCCCCAACTACCACCAACAACAACCATTTTCTTCTTTTTTAAAACTTTTGCAGAAAGTGGTTGCTGTTTTAGAAATTGTAGCAGCAAATTGTTATTGTCGGTCAAAATGTTGATATTCTCGTGCTATCTATAGCTCTTGCTCGAGACGACAAAGACGTTATCAACAATAAGTAAGGTAATCACAGCGTCAGAATGAGTTACGACTGCAAGGAATCAGTCCTATTTCTTTACGCAGTAAGTGGTTCCGACAGCACTTCCGCCGTGTTTGGAAACGGAAGCTGCAGACGTTTGCAAGTATTCAACCCATCCTCCCACTTTCATAATATTCCACGAATATTCAGCGATCCAATTTCGTCTCCTGAAAAAGTAGGAGAAAAGGTCTTCGTCTCTCTCTAAACAAAACAGGAAAGAGTCCTGGCGATGACACCTTAAATGGTATCCGATGTCACTGGTTTGAAGTACTTGTGGGTCAGGCAAGCAATGCTGTCACACCTCTCTTTTGCCATCCATTACTGACTTAGTACTCCTTAGTATTCCATCGAATGCATCTACAAGCACAGCTATGGATGGAGAACACCTTGGACCTCAGAAACTGGGGTTGGGGGATTCAAATACACCCTTGTCTCCATTGCATGTGAAACGACCACCAGTTCCTTGCAAGATATTACTACTGATTTCATGCGGCTGCACTCATGGTTTCGGAAGAAAGTGTAAATGCGTGAAGGGTGACTTAAGGCTGCACAACAACGTACAAAAGTGATCGAGGACAAATATATGGTAACTTGACTCGCAGGGATTTAACAGAAGATTTGGAGGATGGTTTTCTGGGAATAGTTATACACAACAGCTTATTTGTTCAAGAGATATTGTGGTGCTAGTTGTGTCGGTGTTGTACATACAGCAAAATTGTTCTGAATCAACAAAAGTTAATTTTAAAAGTAATATCAACCGCTCTTTTTTTACCTCACATGTTAGTACTAACATTCACATGCTGCATACATGTTTCTATACGTATATGAGCCAAGTAGATCTTTAAAAAAAGGGAGAAGATGGAACTGAATTAAAATCGAAATTGAATATTATGCCAAACCTTAGGTTAATGGCTTTTTAATTTTTTGGATTGTCTCGAAGATTGGTTAGCTTGCTTAAAACATGTATATGACTGTCTATGAGCAAAACTTCACTAGAAAAAGAAAAAAAGTGTTGGGTGAGTAAGGTGCTCACCCAATAGAGGAGCGAACTTTTCTATTTCTTACTACTACATCCCCTATAAGTGTTTTACGAAAGTTTAAACAGTTTGTAAAAATATTTTCCCCATTTTTTCCAGTTTCCTATGTAACGTGGTCCTATAGTTATGTACAGAAGTTACTTTGGTTTGCAATTCATTTTCTTAATATTTTGTAATCCCCTATCCTTTCTATTTTAAAAATCATTTTCTGATGACTTAGTAGTAAGTCAAAAGCGGTGATAACCCGAGACTGAAATATGTAATTAAATTTTTTTACATGTGGGTTACACTGTAGTACGCCTAGTCTCTGTCAGAAACATTTATGACGACGGCCTCCAATGGTCTTTCCCAATGTTGTCTCCTCTTATAGAAGGAAGAACTGGATTTCAAACCTCAATTAGTTACAACAATTCCTGTATAATTAGCCGTCAAAAACACTAAAAAAGTTTACGTATCACACATATGGGAGTTTAGCTTGATCTAGAAATTCAGTGTTGTCATGGTAAGGGGATGCCCTAGTCTGCGAAGAGCTCTAATTATGGCGAGCACTTGAGAGTCATGGTATCGAAGGCAGACTTCACTAGTCGACTTCTAAGACGAAGCGAGGCCTTTGCTGACGCTGCCAGGCACACCGGTGGAATCTCGTCACCACCGCAGGAGTTGTCATGCGGGCAGCTGGCGGTGGACTTTTAAGTGCCTGCCGTGGCTGTCACGTTCTGACTCACTGTGAACACAGGACTATTTCGAGACAACGCGCCGTCACGCCGTAGCCGAGACTCAGGTGACTAACCAGGTGCATCCTACGGACTGCAACGATTCCGATGTCAGTTCTTTCAGGAGAGAGGAGAGGTCGGGGGACCACAGTTCGCATCCCTTTCAAATGGTTCAAACGGCTCTGAGCACTATGGGACTTAACATCTATGGTCATCAGTCCCCTAGACTTAGAACTACTTAAACCTAACTAACCTAAGGACATCACACAACACCCAGCCGTCACGAGGCAGAGAAAATCTCTGACCCCGCCGGGAATCGAACCCAGGAACCCGGGCGTGGGAAGCGAGAACACTACCGCACGACCACGAGATGCGGGCTTCGCATCCCTCCTCATTCCCCTTCCATAATATAAAATCCCATCCCTTCTCCCTCCTTCCCATTTTAAAGACGCACAAACGCCTAGGATTTTAATGACAGCAGCAAGTATATAAACCTATTTAATATAACAATGATAGTAATTTGCTTGCATCAGGGCTTAGTACACTGCCGTAGTAAGACTTTCAATAAACTGCAAGTCAGGAAAATATATACTTTGAAAATCATTTGTCCGCAAGCTGAGAAGTACAGGGTGGGGCAAATGAAAGTGGCCCGGGGAACAGAGTTCCATGGTAAAATGAAATGCAGCAGACGAAAGGAAATACGGTACTAATCTGACTACAGCAGATGTTGAAAGTGACCATCACTTTTGGGCCCTGGTCAGCAAGTTGCTGAAGGCGGATCGAAGCTGGACTGCTGGAATTGCGGCTGTCTTTTCCTAAATGTTCTGCTGCAGTTTTTGAAGCCTATGAGGGTTGTTGCGATACGCCTTAGACTTGATGGTTCCCCATAAAAAATACTCACACTGACAGATGAGGTGATCTGGACGGTCAACTATGGCCGAGACCCGACTGACCTCTGCTAACAACTCTACTAGGCGTGAATATTGTGTAAATGTGCTCCAAGGTTCGGTCGGCTGTATGGGCAGTTGTTCCATTGCGTTGGAAATAACTTTAGGCCATTTCCTCCTCCGTTAATGCTGCCACAAATGGTTTCAAAATGTTGGCAAAATAACGCGCAGAATCAGCATCTGCTGAAACAATGTGGGACTAAAAATGCGGAGCGCAGAAAACTGCAGATAAAACCCCAAAGTTCTGATCATGCAAGGGTGTTTTGTGGAATTTCTGCGGATTCTCCGCTGCCCTGAAATTGTGATTCTGTGCGTTGGTATAACCGGTACAATCATACATAAAGAACAGATCCATATCCAAGCCATTCATTGTTATCTCAGTGAAGAGTGAACAGCTGGCCACAAACCTGGAGGCGCTGGGTAGTATCTGCTGGTTTTAATCGATGAACAACAGACTATCTGTAGGGATGCATTCGCAAGTCCAGGTGGAGTATTCGTCCAGATGATCGACGTAAAATGCCGGTCTCTAGTGACAGACATCGGGTTGATTTGGTAGGACTCTCAAGCATTTTCTGGTGAAATGCAGCCGCATTTTCTGGTGTGCAGGTACGTTTCGGTATGTTTTTTAACTTGTTCAAAACATATCCTGTCTGATACCATTGTCGGACTAAGCGTTGCACGACCCTCTTTGCTGGCACTTTGACACCATTAAACTCCTCACCAAACAACTGACCACATAGTTTCCTTGTTGTCTTGTAACGTCCCACAACGAACACCCGCTGCTCCACTATGAGTACCGCCGTCCCCTTTGCACTGCTCCACTCACAGTGACACAGACTACAGTACGCTCCGAAATCGTGTGGATCACTCGGCGATCGTGCAAGTGGTGTGTGCGTACGGGATGTGATTATATGCGTAAATTCACATCCAATCGTATCCCCTCGTCTGGGCTACTTTAATTTGCCCCACCCTGTACTTCCGTCATCCTATAGATTGAAGAAAGCTACAGATTCCCACAACTTCGGAATCGTCTTAATTTCCATAGTACAAAATAGATGTGTGCATTCATAATTGTCGTTATTTTGCTTAGCACAACAATTGTCAAGACACGTCTGCAGACTATGAGAATGAGAGAAAGTAAATGAGTTCAATGCAATTTTTTTCAGGGCTTTCCGCATACGTTCCAGAAACTGAGTATAAATGATGTGACAAAAGTCACGGGATACACTTATGTACTTATATAGATAATGGTAGTTCCGCTTACACGAGATATACAGGGGCAATCCACTGTCATTCGTACTCAGGTAATTCATGTGAAAGGGTTTCCGAAGTGGCAATGGACGGGAGTTAACAAACTTCGAAGGCGCAGTGGTAGTTGAGGGTAGACGCATGGGACATTCCATTTCGGAAATCGTTAGGGAATTCAATATTCCTATTCACAGTGTCAAGAGTGTGCTGAGAATACCAAATTTCAGGCATTACCTCTCACCACGGACAACGCAGTGGCCGACGACCTCCCCATCACGACCGAGAGCAGAGGCGTTTGCGTAAAGTTGTCAGTTCTAGCGGACAAGCAGCACTGCTTGAAATAACCGCAGAAATCAGTGTGGGACATACGATGAACGTATCTGTTAGGAGAGTGCGACGAAATTTGGCGTTAGTGTGCTACGGCAGCAGACAAGCGAGGCGAGTGTCTTTGCTAACAGCACTACATCGCCTGCAGTGCCTGTCCTGGCCTCGTGACCATATCGGTTGGACTCTGAACGACTGGAAAACCGTGGCCTGGTCAGATAAGCCCAGATTTCAGGTAGTAAGAGTTCATAGTGGGGCTCGAGAGTGGTGCAGGCCTCACGAAGCCAGGGACACAAGTTGTCAACATGGCACTGTGCAAAGCTGGTGGTGGCTCCATAATATTATTGGATGTGTTTACATAGAATTTAACCGATCACTGAGTAGAAATGATTATGTCCAGCTGTATCAGGACCATTTGCAACCATTTATGGGCTTTATGTTCCCAAACAATGATGAAATTTTTATGAACGATAATGCGCCATGTCATGGGTCACAATTGTTCGCGACTGGTTTGAGGAACATTCTGGACTATTGGAAAGAATGATTTGGTCATCCAGATTGCCCGACATGAATGCTATAGAAAATTTATTGGACGCAATCGAGAGGTCAGTTCGTGTTCAAGATCCTGCGCCGGCAACACTTTCGCAGTATGAACGGCTCTAGAGGCAACATGGCTCAGTGTTTACAAAGACTTGTTGAGTTCTTACCACGTCGAGCTGCTGCACTGTGCCAGGCAAAAACTGGTCCGAAACGATGTTAGGAGGTACCCCATGACTTTTGTCACTTCGTATATATATTAGAGGGTTTTCTCATTTCTATTGTATTTACCTTATTGAATTTCGTATGGACTGCCTGTTGTACCTAAGGGGTCACGAATCGTGTGAGATTTGTCGTTGACAAGTATGGCCACGCAGTGAGTGTGCGTCTTTACTTCGCTGTTCACTGTAAGTGACCAGGCCGCAAGCCCATCTGCTTGGCAATACCTCTAAAATCCCTCTGCAATGAGATACCATCTACCAACTGAGGCATCTGCATCTGCATCTGCAACTAACTAGAAGAAAAAAGAAAGAAAAGCACATGATCGCCAAGAAGATGCAATATGACTTTTTATCCATTGCTAGTAGAAATAATATTATCCTGGTCGACCTGTTAACACAGTTTGTAATTAAGCAATACTACCATGATAGGGTCTGCCATTCTCTCTATATATTAAGAATAAGTAAGAACTGAACAATTTTTTTGTTAATATACGTGCATAATGGGCAGACATCAGCGAAAGCTTTGTACGGCGTTTAATGTTTCACGTTTTATGACAATAACTCGCCCTAGAAAACAAGCATGACTTGCTTAAACGTTGTGTAAATAAGTCGACCTCAGTATGACACTATCATATGAGAGTAATGATTTAATGAAATTATATTCCAGCTTCTAGGAGCCATGTCTTCTTTTTTTGAAGTACAGAGGAACACCACTCCTAAAAAATATGTAATATTTAAGTATGTTACATCTACCATATTAATTGTTATCCCATTATATTCACGGTCAGAATGGGAAGAATAACAAGTAGTGGGCTATGGGCATTTCACCACAAGGGATCCTTTGTTCTCCTTTTCTAAACATCCCGGCCACTTTCTCTATCGTCCTTATGGATACAAACCACTCACTTGGGCTCTTAGTTTTCTTTGCTTAGGATCTAATTAATGATCCGCAACTGTGATCTTATTTACCGTAATTTATGGTACTTTTATAGATTTGCCAATTTTCCCCCACTTTTTAAGAATATACACATAAGTACAAGACTCTCATTGTTTAACAAATACCACCAGAGTTCAATAGTTAAACAAATTGCACCGATTCCCTAATAGTTAATGTTTAGTGCAATGCAAAAAATACGCTACTGCTAATTTTTTTCTGTATGGAATTTATTCCTTCGTTATTAGTGTGTGACGTCAGTGTTAGGTACGCTAAGATGGGTCGGACAATCTAAGATTCTGACACTCTAAGAATAATGTGGAATTGGAAAGTAACGATGGGAAATCCGAGTAGGCATGTATACACACACACACACACACACACACACACACACACACACACACATACATTACACATCACTACAAAGCTAACATTGACAGCCCATGCTTCCTTGCCGCAGCAATTACAGCACACATGATCCTGATAGTAGTAGGGAGAAAGGAGGGTAACGATTATTTCTTTATTTAAAACAAACAAAAACTGTAGCATGGCGTCTCCACAACATATTCAAAGTGGACCCATCCATAGCATGCTGAACGCTGACAACATTACCTATCTCCAGTCACTGCAACTATCGCCTGAGGGTTAACTAGCCACTGCGGCGAATAACAAGGCCTGGTGCTAGCAACACACGGGGATAAACACATTAAGAGGATAGGTCCCACATTGTCTTCTCCAGACATAGCACCATGCACCCCACCCCTTTCCTAACCAACACCCTGATGCAGATAAGTGAGACGACTCACTGTAGCCAAGTCCTGCAGCAACCAAGTCTCTATGAGATCCTTCTATACATATCGTGATAAAATGAGCAATGACGGCTTTGACCATTTCCTTGTGCAGTTCTCTTGGACAATTATCTTCTCTCAACACACAAAATGTGCAATACTTATTAAAGAGACAAATATTACAGAGTGCCTATCAAATGCAGTTTTGAGCAGTAGAGTAATTCTATAACTTTATCTTAGTGGAGCACATTAGATAGCCATTGGCTAAAACCTATATGCTAATGCACAGATGCATAATAAAGACTTAATCCAGTCGAGCACCTTAACAGCCTATTGGTACACTATTTACAAAGAATACAACACTAATTCTATGTGACGCAAAGCCTGTGTAAGTTTCCAGAGCTATCACTTCACATTTTCAAAAAATTCACTTCCAATTAAAGTTTGACAATTCTAGTGTATTTCTCTTATTCCTACAGAATGATCGTCTATGAATATGTCAACCATGGACTGGCGTTCTAACAGTGACAGTTGACTCACCCTTCATTTGAGTTTCACTATCACAGTGATCAGAGATACAGTGTGTCATTCCTGAAAGATGTCAGACGTACTTTCCTCTCCTGCTAGAGTCATCTGTCTGTAAGACATTTGTGAAATCTCCATTATTTCTCATTGTGTTTATTTCACAAGACTTGTGTAGGATGCTGTAATCAGGGGAAATATGTGGATGACACCTCTTTTTCCCACGTTCTTGCATTTAACAATTCTTCCATTCCTCTTTATATGCCCTAATTTCATTTGTCATATTCTTTTTAAGATCATTGCTGCGGATATATGATGGTGGTGGTATAATAGTGTCTGAGTCTTAGTTGAATGTGGTTTATTTAAATTTACCCAGGGTATTCCGCAAGAAACGCACTATCTGTGTTCCAGTGGGACATAGCTACGTAATATAATCCTAACACTGTCACATAGCTTCCAACACTATCCACTGGATCATTTACATAGGTGCAGCTGCTTCACATATCATCCACAACCAATTGCATACAATGCAACATCGTTCATCTTTTCCAACATGCTTTTTGAGAGTGACATGATCATGATAGCGTATTCAGGCTGGAGCAGCATATATCTTCTTCTCCGACATGGGAAATGCGCATACATATAGTGGTAGTTACTTTAAAAACAAACCCAATACTTACACTTTGGTGCAAATTGTAGTGTTCGACTCTCTAGATGACATACATATACATGCTACACTTACAATATTGAAACGTTCCCTTTGAAAAATTGTACACGACTGTGCTTAAACTGACACACAATATCTTCAGCGCAACGCAATCTCACTTCCAAAAATCCCTACGAAAGAATGGCCCTGACTAGCATTAACCTATACGTTTCACAAATCACTTACCTCACAAAAATCTTCGTTACTCAAGCTACTGCAATACAGCGAGCGCCACTACTGCCAGCTAAATAAAAGATTCAAACTACTGAAGGCACTAACTACTGATAGGCATAGTTAGCAAATGAAAGATTTTAATAGAGAACAAACAATGTACACTCCTGGAAATTGAAATAAGAACGTGAATTCATTGTCCCAGGAAGGGGAAACTTTATTGACACATTCCTGGGGTCAGATACATCACATGATCACACTGACAGAACCACAGGCACGTAGACACAGGCAACAGAGCATGCACAATGTCGGAACTAGTACAGTGCATATCCACCTTTCGCAGCAATGCAGGCTGCTATTCTCCCATGGAGACGATCGTAGAGATGCTGGATGTAGTCCTGTGGAACGGCTTGCCATGCCATTTCCACCTGGCGCCTCAGTTGGACCAGCGTTCGTGCTGGACGTGAAGACCGCGTGAGACGACGCTTCATCCAGTCCCAAACATGCTCAATGGGGGACAGATCCGGAGATCTTGCTGGCCAGGGTAGTTGACTTACACCTTCTAGAGCACGTTGGGTGGCACGGGATACATGCGGACGTGCATTGTCCTGTTGGAACAGCAAGTTCCCTTGCCGGTCTAGGAATGGTAGAACGATGGGTTCGATGACGGTATGGATGTACCGTGCACTATTCAGTGTCCTCTCGACGATCACCAGAGGTGTACGGCCAGTGTAGGAGATCGCTTCAAACACCATGATGCCGGGTGTTGGCCCTGTGTGCCTCGGTCGTATGCAGTCCTGATTGTGGCGCTCACCTGCACGGCGCCAAACACGCATACGACCATCATTGGCACCAAGGCAGAAGCGACTCTCATCGCTGAAGACGACACGTCTCCATTCGTCCCTCCATTCACGCCTGTCGCGGCACCACTGGAGGCGGGCTGCACGATGTTAGGGCGTGAGCGGAAGACCGCCTAACGGTGTGCGGGACCGTAACCCAGCTTCATGGAGACGGTTGCGAATGGTCCTCGCCGATACCCCAGGAGCAACAGTGTCCCTAATTTGCTGGGAAGTGGCGGTGCGATCCCCTACGGCACTGCGTAGGATCCTACTGTCTTGGCGTGCATCCGTGCGTCGCTGCGGTCCGGTCCCAGGTCGACGGTCACGTGCACCTTCCGCCGACAACTGGCGACAACGTCGATGTACTGTGGAGACCTCACGCCCTACGTGTTGAGCAATTCGGCGGTACGTCCACCCGGCCTCCCGCATGCCTACTATACGCCCTCGCTCAAAGTCCGTCAACTGCACATACGGTTCACGTCCACGCTGTCGCGGCATGCTACCAAGGTTAAAGACTGCGATGGAGCTCCGTATGCCACGGCAAACTGGCTGACACTGACGGCAACGGTGCACAAATGCTGCGCAGCTAGCGCCATTCGACGGCCAACACCGCGGTTCCTGGTGTGTCCGCTGTGCCGTTCGTGTGATCATTGCTTCTACAGCCCTCTCGCAGTGTCCGGAGCAAGTATGGTGGGTCTGACACACCGGTGTCAATGTGTTCTTTTTTCTATTTCCAGGAGTGTATTTACCTCACTAGTCATAATATATATAGCAGTTCATGACACCAATTCTTACAAATTTCAAAACTCCACCATCTCTCTCCCCACGTCCACCACTGCTGGCGGCTCACCTCCAACTGCGCTACGCTACGCGCTGTTAGCATCCAGCTGCCGCTGCCCAACACTACAATGGCAGACAGCAATGCAAACTATCCACAGACTGCACACGGCACAGCCAGTGTTTTTTTTATACAGAGCGCTACGTGGCGGCGGCATTACCAATAAAAAACCTAAACAGCCTACTTACAGTATGTCAGCCTGTCAGTTCTTAGAACGTCCACAGATTTTTTCCGGATGATGCTAGTGTTTGTATCAAAATGCATAACACCTGCATATCACCTTACAGTGTGTGATGAGAGAATATCTGACATTTAAACCACATCCACACTCCACCCAAGTGTAAAGGATAACTGATGGTTAGCTACTCCTCGTGAGACGTATATGCAAGTAAGCAATATATCGCCTGCAACATACTCCTCAGATTTACAGTAGTAAAACTGTATTGTAGTGGCTAACACATAGGGGTACGTTAAGCATCTTCCTACGACTATTCAACAACTTAATTGCCATTTTAGATGGATTTCCTATTATACATACTGGTAAGAGTCCCAGGCTGAAAAGCAATACCCAGAAATCGTTTGCAAAAATGTTTTTGTAAGCCACTTCCTCTTTGGTGGATAAATTACAGCTATATTTCACTCACCAATAGGAAGCGATCCTGAATTAGATGCGTCAGAAGCTTATTCAAATTGACTCATCTGATTGGCAATCACAGCAAGCTTTCCCCATTGATTATCAGTTGGTCACACAAGCTACTGAACACGTTCAATTGCTATGAATGCTCAAGTATTACATTTGAACGGATCGATCTCATAATCCAAAATCAGTCTCGGATGAATTAGCGTGAAAACACCATGAGCACCGCAATAGTCTTTCTCTTCATAATGGTGTGATTTTGTTGCATATTGCTAATGAACAAACATTACTCGTGACTGTCACAACATTGGATCAACAAGTTGACTTTTACACAGAAGACATTAGGAAATCGTTAAAACTTTGCAAATGGAGCGCTAGCATCGTTAGTGATTGAATCATGTGAGGCAGATTGAACAGAAGACTGCCCACTGCCACGCATGCATAGGTAACAGACAGCGCCATGCCACGGATTGTACAACTGGCCTCGTCTTGACGGTCCTTGACAATGGATCCATGTTGGTTTTACTAGTTCCTTCTGGAACATACAGTACTAATTGTTGTGGATGCGCACAGCTCATATGCTTTTGTCATTCCAATGAATTCAGCACCATCACTAGCTTTATAAGAGCTCTCCCTTCTGTTTCGGTTAGCCACTGACAATCGTTTCGGACAATGGTCTGCAGTTTTCCTCTTTGGAGTTTCAACAGCTCACCAAGAAAATGAGATTCAGCATGTTCGAATGGGTTTGGTCTATCCTCAATCGAAAGGTGTAGCCGAACGTTTCGCTCGCACTTTCAAGACTCAGATGTTCCAACTTCGTGCTTCACAGTGGAGGCAAAATGCTTTGTTATTGTCTCTCAGCTACTTTCACACTATGTCTATTCAAGATGTTCGACAGCTGAATTGTTACATGGTTGTCGTTACCGTATCTCGCTGCTTGTATATATCCCTCGAAAGCACCAAATTTCTACGAAGTCCCTCTCGAGGGAAGTTTTTTGTCGTGTTTATAACGAACGTCACAAATGGGAATCTATCGTTGTCACTGACGATTCATGGCAGAACAGCCACCCATCGGTGGCATCAAAACCAACTTCGTTTTCGTCATTATTGTGATCCCGCGGTAGATCTTCATTTTTCAAAAACGTTCTCAGCAGCCCAGCCCGCTGCCCCCGACTGCAGCGTTTGCCAGCTCCTGACGTTCGAGCGCATGGGTCAGTGGATTACTCTACGGTGGAGTAGACTTCTGCCCTCTTAATGTAGCCTCTGCCGCAGCCACTACATCCGTCACCGTTCATTGCTATGACAAACGAAAATGCGACGTTTAATGGGGCAGCAGTGTCCACCACACTATGTACAGTGTTCGCCATATTCCTACCGTTGGCACAAATGACGCCTTCTCATCTATTCACTGCATGCAAATTTGTTCGTTCACTAACATCTCTGATAACCTAGAGGAGTCTTAGCGAGAGTCATTGAACGATGTTATTGCTCCAAATATTTACAAGACTGTACAGTGCAAAATACATAAGAATCATTGGCGTAACGGGTACTTGCAGCGATCCAAAGTTACGTTTTATTACCCTGTTTATGTTCTGAATAGAAGTGTTGATATTTTGTTGGTATATTAAATGTTTGGAGTGGTATAGTTTCCCCAATTACCACGCACCAACTATGGATACAACGTCACTTGCCCGGTTAGCCGTGCGGTCTAACGCACTGCTTTCCGGGCGGTCCCCGGCACGAATCCGCCCGGCGAATTAGTGTCGAGGTCCGGTGTGCCGGCGAGTCTGTGGATGGGTTTTAAGGTGGTTTTCCATCTGCCTCGGCGAATGCCGGCTGGTGCCCCTGATTCCGCCTCAGTTACACTATGTCGGCGACTGCTGCGCTATCACGCGGCGCCACAATTACTCTACCCCTCAAACACTGTGGTTACACTCGTCTGGCGTGAGATGTTCCCAGGGGAGTCCACTGGAGACCGAACCGCACGATAACCCTGGGTTCGGTGTGGGCCAGCGGCGGGAGGGGGGGGGGGGGAGGGGGGGGTAGTGGACCGCTGTAGCCTGTTGCGGGGTTATGAACCACTGAGGGCTACGGCAGGGACGAAGCCTCTCCGTCCTTTCTAGCTTTACAGTTCGAATACAATACAACACAAATGGATACAATAACAGGTGACAAGAGTTCAAAAGGTACCTCATTGTGGGTCCCCATTTGGCTGGCTGATCAAATCGTGCAGTGGCTTGATGTTCGACTGCATCGGAGCATGTCGGCGGTCAACTAGTTGTGGAGATTCTGGTGGACCGTGTCTTGCAACCAAAAAGGAGAGTCACTGCATAGTGCACCAAACTCCTCGTAATACCTTCATATCTGCACTTCCTTGCAGAACAAGTAATGGACTCCCTGCAGCAGCCTGCATCTTATCGCAGCACTAACTGAATGGAGACATGGATGGCACCGTTTGGAGTGGTGCCGCTATTAGCATGGACTGCTAATGAATGGCGCTGTATTGTGTTCAGCGATGAATCGTGGTTCTTCCCGACTCCAGATGACCATTGCCGCTTAATATGGCAGCGAGGAAGGAAGGGGCCCCATTCTCACATTCCCTTTGGAAAGTTACGGGTTCTTCCTAGTGTTCCTTGGCGTGCGGAGCTATCTGGTATCACTTACGGTCACGACTCGTAGTGACTGAGGGAACTCTAATGGCACAAAGGTGTGTCACGCATGTCCTACGTCCTTATGTCCATTAATCAACCAAATACTCGACTGTTTTTTCGCTTTCCGCCTTTCCTTAATTGTTCAAAATTCAAGGAGGTATGTTCCGTCTTTGCAACTAAATGAAAGACAGTCTGTTTTTTACTTAGCAAGTTTCGCTTTTATTTACGAAGCATCTTAAGTGGCGATTTCCGAAGTGCTAATGCAGACGTGTGGTCTTGGAGATGTGTTCATTCGGTCCCCATCATTACAACCCATTACTTTCATTTTTCACTGTGTGATCACATCACCACTAAAAATGCATCATAAATAACAGAGAATGCTAAAGATTAGATGAGTAGATCACATAACTAATGAGGAGATATTGAATAGAATTGGAGAGAAGAGAAATTTATGGCATAACTTGACTAGAAGAAGGGATCGGTTGGTAGGGCATATTCTGAGGCATCAAGGGATCATCAATTTAGTACTGGAGGGCAGCGTGGAGGGTAAAAATCGTAGTGGGAGACCAAGAGATGAATACACTAAACAGATTCAGAAGGATGTATGTTGCTGTAGTGTAAGTAGGCTGTTTAGGTTTTTATGTTGGTAACGCCACCGCCACATAGCACTCTGTATGAAAATCACTGGCTGCTCTGTGTGGAGGCTGTGGTTGGTTTGCATTGTTGGACTAATATTCGCCATTGTAGTGTTGGGCAGTTGCCTGTTAACAGCGCGTAGCCTTGCGCAGTTGGAGATGAGCCGCCAGCAGTGGTGGATGTGGGGAGAGAGATGGCGGAATTTTGAGAGCGGCCGATCTGGACGTGTGTCCTTCAGAAAGAGTAAATTTGGAATATTGGATATCATGGACTGATATTGATATGAAGACTTCTGAACACTATTAAGGTAAATACATTGTTTGTTCTCTATCAAAATATTTCATTTGCTAACTATGCCTATCAGTAGTTAGTGCCTTCAGTAGTTAGAATCTTTTATTTAGCTGGCAGTAGTGGCGCTCGCTGTATTGCAGTAGTTCGAGTAACGAAGGTTAATGTTAGTCAGGGCCATTCTTTTGTAGGGATTATTGAAAGTCAGATTGCTTTGCGCTAAGAAATATTGTGTGTCAGTTTAGTGTTGACCAGAATAGGTAAAGAGCGAAATGTCTGAGAACGTTCAGTTTTGCTCAGCTGTCTGAAAAGCAAATAATGTAAGAGGTTTATCAGCACAGTCATTCATTAAGTTGTCTAAGGGGACGTTTCAGTAGGTAGTGACAGATGAAGAACCTTGCACAGGGTAGAGTAGGATGGAAAACTGCAACAAACCAGTCTCTCGACTGAAGACCACAACAAAAAATAAATACATAAATAAATAACAGAAGCAAAACGCACAAAACAAACTGGCTATGATTAGTAGCGAAGACTCGAAGTACTCCAGTGGCCAGCAGGATTCCCAGGTCCGTCCCCGACATAACATGTATGGGACAAACTCAGGCAATATGCAGCATATCAAGGACCGGTTACTTGTTGGCCGGCTTGCCTCAGGAGAGGATAGGACGGTTTTATGATATCCTCCTCAACTGTATCAGTGCACGGATCCAGGCCAGAGTGTGTGGAAGGTCACGCTGATAACTGGGCTCATTTACAAAGTTTTTTTTGTAGAGTTGGCTCGATTTTTAATCACTCTCTCAGCTCGTGAAACTTAATTTCGTTCGATCCTTCTCTTCCGGTAGCTTCACATTTTTATTGGTCAGTCTGTACGGAAATGATTTTCTTCTTTTCACCAAGTGATCCATGGATAAATAAAACTTCTAGGCCTAATGCTGCAATGTGAATATGGTATCCGGCAAATCGGTGCCCTTGACGATATAGCGCAGTCCAGGTTATGACTAACGCACGGTGTGTGTGTGTGAGAGAGTGAGTGCGGAGCGATAGCGTGATGGCGCTTGACCGGGTCACGCCAGGCCAGCATGAAAGATTCAGGGGGTCAGGTGTCGGGGGCGTGGAGCAGATGTTACCTGTTAGGTGGCGGGCACGCCAGGCCGGAAGCACGGCCGGCTGCCGCCGCCCCCGCCCTGGTACTTGAGCCGTCGCGTGCTGGCGCGCCAGCGGCGGCCGCCGGTCTAGGCACGCGTCCGCCCACGCTTACGGCACGGGTAGCGGACCCACTGCCACACGGCCGCTGATAAAATATGTCGTGCCGGCGGCCGCCTCGCTTCGTAGCGTTTTATGACCTCTGCTCGCCACTCTTTCTCTGCTGTACACCAAAACGACCGTGTTCCTGTATTCATTACTTCTTTCCACCTCTCGCCATATGAGTGTACCTCCAGCATTGTCGAATGGTCCTGGTGTTATTGTGTGGGGAGACATACACTGAGGAGAGGAAAGTTGTGGGATAGCGATATGCACATATTCAGATTGTGATAGTATCGCGTACACAAGGTATAAAAGGGTAGTTTATTGCCGGAGCCCATTCGTACTCAGGTGATTCGTGTGAAAAGGTGTCCGAAGTGATTATGGCCACATGACAGGAATTAACAGACGAGGTAATTTTAACTAGACTCCGGATAGGGCACTGTCGTTTTAGCCATCGACATCTTTTAAGCGGCGATCCTAACCCACTCTGTCCCCACTGCTTTCAACTGTGGACGGTGAGTCACCTTTTACTTGAGTGCCCCTATTTTACTCCGTTACGCGCCCGTCTACAGCTGTCGCCTGATATATCTTCCATTTTAGCAGATGACACGCGCTCAGCCGATCGCGTTCTCTAGTTTATTAAGTGCCAGTGAGATGACGTCAGTCATTTGAAGCTCTTTTTGGGGACAAACAACCCCTCTTCTATAATGGTTTTTTAAGCTTTCCTTCTGTTTTTAGTTTCCCCACTTTTTTTAGTTTCGCTGCCATTGCTACTGGTTTCCAGTTTCGTTTTTTTTACCCTTTCCTAAGTCACAGACCGGGCGCTAATGACCGTAGCAGTTTTGCGCCCTAAAACCGTAACAAAAAAAAAAAAAGAAAAACGCAGAATAGCAGTTGCAGCTAGACGGTTGCGAATTCCATTTCGGGAAACGTTAGGGAAGTCAGTATTCCGAGATCTACAGCGTCAAGAGGGTGGCAAGAATATCAAATTTCAGGCATTACCTCTAACCAAGAACAACGCAGCTATGTTATTGTACAGTTGTCAGTGCTAACGGACGTGCAACATTGGTTGAAATAACCGCAGAATTTGGCGTTAATGGGCTATGGCAGCAGGTGATAAACGCGTATGCCTTTGCTGACTTCGCGACATAGCTTTCAGCGCCTCCTCCGGGCTCGTGACCATATCATTTGGACCCCATAAGACTGGAAAAAGCGTGGCCTCGTCAGATGAGCCTCGGTTTCCGCTGATGAGACTTGATGATAGGGTTCGAGTTTGGAGCGGACACCACGAAGCCATGGATCTAAGATGTCAACAAGGCATTGTGCTAGCTGGTGGTGAAATGGACTGTGCCCTCTGGTCCAACTGGACCGATAATTGACTAGAAATGGTTGGCTTCAGCTACTTGTTGCCAGACAAGAATGGAATTTTTATGGATGACAGTGTGCCATGTCAGTGGCCCAAGTTGTTCACGATTAAAAAGGACAATTCTGCCAAATGATTTGGTCACCGATATCGCCTGACATGAATCACATCGACCATTCATGGGACATAATCTATAGTAAGTTCATACACAGAATCCAGTACTTGCAACACATTCACAATTAGGAACCCCTGTAGAGGTAGCACGGCCCTATATTTCTGTAGGGGATATCCAATTACTTGTTGAGTGCATATCACGTCCACCTGCTGTACTAAGCCGTGTTAGTAGGTATCGTGACTTTTGTCACCTCAGCGTATATCAAAGTATGGTGTCTGTTCTTTCGGACATGTTTCGAAACAACATACAGCACACGGGATAGCAAGCTGTGATATACGAGTATATCCGCGAGTGTGCGTGGCGCAGTGGTTAGCGCAACTGCGTTGTAAGCTGATTCGGAACAATGCAGCTGCTATCATTCGTTCCTTCCCTTTCCTGTCCTTTTTGCCCTCCCTCCTCTTTCACTTTACAAAATATTGTTGTAACACTGTACTCTTTCCCCTTGTGCCTCTTTTCAGGGGTACGTTCTTTCCTGATTTCATTTTTAAGCATCAGAATGCGCGACCGTACCGAACTGTGCAGGTGGTGAATCTCTTGGTACGTGAGGTATTCGAAGGATGGACTGGCCTGCCCGTTCTCCGACTGAGTCCAATAGGGCACGTGTGGGATGTGCCATTGCAGAATCTACGCATGCACCAACGAGCATCCAGCAGTTGTGTGGAGGATTGGGTCTCCCTACCACAAGAACGCTTTACCAATCTTGTGGCCAGCATGAGAACATGCTGCAAAGCATGCTTCGCTATCCGTGGTGATTACACACTCTATTAAGAACCATGTCCCGCCTTTTGTAATGTCCAGTGTAAGTGGTGGTGATGATGATGATGATGAGATCCCATACCCCGAGGAGCGTAGGGGACGATGCGGGAGACCCGCACCGCTGTATTAGCCAAGGTCCTAGTGGAGGTGATTATCCATTGCCTTCTTCCGACCATGATGGGGATGAATGATGATGGTGAAGACGACACAAAAACAACACCAGTCATCTCGAGGCAGGAAAAATCCCTGACCCCGTCGAGAATCGAACCCGGGATCCCGTACGCAGGAAGTGAGAGCGCTATCGCAAGACCACGAGCTGCGGATGTAGTGTAAGTACTGTCTTTGAATAAAAGTGTCATTTTGTGTTTGTTTCGCTGCGTATTTGTGTCACATACCTCCCGTACGATAATATTTCTGTTCTTTCTGCGTATAGTCCAAGTTCCCTTGAGCTATATTACTTGGTACAGACATCATTCGAAAGTTACTTTTATCCTTCTGCTTTGTGTAGCAGTGTAGTGTGGGTAACTGGGTAAAGTTTCTCCTTGCAGATTACAGTGCCTTGGTGAAGTGAGATTGTGAAACACGTATTCTGTCTACATATCTATTATTTGCTGGATAAAATTTATTGTTTACACTTTAGTTTGCTATGTCTGTGTCTTACACAAATTTTGATGTCTCAGTAATAAATAGTAAAGACGACGTCAATTTGAATTCTAGATTTGCGAATCAAATTTTGTAAAAAGTGCGTTGTTACTTGCTTTCAAACAGAATCTTTCAAACGGAATTCTATGCTTTTCTCGGCTTTAACCGAATTCTAATGGTGAGAAAGAGGTGTGGAGTAATAGTAACTGGTGAAAAGCGTCGCTAATTAGACAATTAGTACTTATCATTTATTATATGTGCGTCAGGTTTCGGCTTGTGGAGAAATAATATCTCTGAATGGAGAGATAAGACTAGAGGTAAAAAGTATCCACTGCAATACTGGTCCATTAATTTTCACTTTTTATTTTTTACAGTAATGTAAGCAGTCATGCTTTGTAAATTTAGATGCGTTGAACACGATTATCAAGCTTAAAATTGTCTTATAGCTCAGGGTTACAAGTAAATGAGGTGCTTACGTTTCACAATCAAACTTACGGGACATTATGAGAGCCACATGTAAGGGCATTGTGACAGGGGTTCTTCTGCCGCAAGTGAGTGGAACGGATGATTCCAGTGCAATTTGGCAACACTGTTTTAAACCACGGTTCACGTGTGCGCTCATCCAGTCATGTGGTATTGCCGAACATAGAAACCGGAGCTACGTTTGTCGTTTGTCATGGCTCCGTGCTCTAGTGCTGTTCACTTGTTACTGAAACGAGTGTCTCGACTGTTGGCAGCGAATTTACAAGTATATGAGATGAAATACTGAAACTAAAGAATGTTGCTATTGTGCTCGTGTATGGTTTCAGAAAACTGCCCTACAGCTGCAGTAACAAAGCTCATAACTTGTATTACATCTGAGCAGATATTATTTGTGGTTCAAGAAGGCGGCCGTTGACTGTAGCACTGAAACAAGCATACGCCTTGTATTAAGGATATCGAGTTGGAGACAAAGATAAGTTATCGGCTCCACACCTGTGTTGAAGTTCATGTTCTTCTCCACTCAATACTTGGATGCCTGATGAAAGCCTGCCGTTGTGACAGAGCGGTTCTAGGCGCTTCAGTCCGGAACCGCGCTGCTGCTGCGGTCGCAGATTCGAATCCTGCCTCGGGCGTGGATGTGTGTGATGTCCTTAGGTTAGTTAGGTTTAAATAGTTCTAATTCTAGGGGACTGAAGACCTCAGAAGTTAAGTCCCATAGTGCTTAGAGCCATTTGACTTGATAAAAATTTTCACAAAGTTTGGTTTGCCTGCTATTTGGTGTGAACCCACAAATCACGCATCGGACTGCAATTTTTGTTTGGTACCTCCATTACGGAAAGGAGTCAATACGAAGAGGAAGACGAATATTTAGTGCCCTGACGTCCCATCTGTCATTCGTCCAGCAGCTCATGTTCCCCACATGTATCACTATCGAAAAATACAGCCGAAAAAGTGTTATCATCCTCCAGTGACACTGACCCAGCATTTACACCAATATCATCATCTGGAGAACCACACAAAATCACACAGTGTAAACTCAGTCATTTGATTAGGAATTTAGATCTTCCAAACTCTGGAGTGTGGCTTCACGACTGCAGCAACGGACTCTCCTCGCTGTCCAAGACATGTGCGTGTCTGTGGTTCACGAGCATCAGAAAGAAAGAGCTGAAGGTGACATTACATTTTGCAGTGATATTGACGGTTTGTTGAAGATCTGAATATTACACACATGCCAGACGAATGAAGATGATATAGGTGCCTCAAAAACGAGCCAGAAGGCTGTACTGTTACGCAACGGTAATGAAGGTTCATCCATCCCTGTCACATATGCTGCCATAGCTAAATAAATCTATACCACGTTGAAATCCGTTGTAAAGTGCATGTCTGGTATGTGAAGATATCAAAGCCACTGCGATGTTTTGGGTGTTCGAGGGGGTTACAACAAGTATTGCTGCTGTCTATGTGAGCTGGAGAGTGCCGGTGATTCAGTCAAAAATATTGCGCTCACGAGAACATTTGTTAAGACTATGCACAGAGATGAAGCAGCATTTAAGTTTTTGTTCAAGAGGCTTCCAAGATTCAGCGCAGAGAAGATCACAAAGGGAATATTCAGTAGTCCACAGATACTCCAGCTGTCAGGAGGCACGCATTTTGTGTTCACTCTAAATCCTGGTCAGATGTTGGCATGGCATTGTTTTCAAAATATAACAACATTGTTCTTGGGAAACAGGAGATCCGATAATTACTGGTACCTTGTGGACGAACTCACTGACGCTTATAAGGTCACTAGTTGCAACATAACACTGAACATGTACTTACTTTAGTCCCTCATCTAAGTGTTCCCAGAGCGTTGTGATGAATTCGGCGACGAGTACTCGAGCGATTCTAACAAGCCCTCCCCCCCTTCCTCCTCCCCACCCCTGAAACAGCGGCACACAGGACGGTGGACTACAGTTCTGTTGGTTTATTTCTGTTGTATGCTATAGAGAGATGCTCGAGGCATCACTCACAAGAGGAAGGCAAAGAAAGGATGCGAATAAACGAGGTAACTTTAATTAATGTATATGTCCTGCTGATAACTGTAGCAATATCTGTGAAACAAAAAATCCTATCTTACTTGCAACCCTAAACTACGAAACAATTTTAATCATGATATTTGCTTTCAGCGTATAAAAGTATATAAAGACCGTATATTTGGGTTCCTGCAAAAAAAAAAAAAAAAAAAAAAAAGGAAACTGCGGACCAGTTCTATTGACATGTGCATCACATGTTTTTCCGAAGTATAGTAAGAGTAGTTAACACTAATAGCCGAGCAAATTCTTCTTGGTTTACACAAAGAAATACTCTAACGTGCAAAACTTATGGACGGAAGAAACTTTCCCATGATCTGTCATTACCAAGAAACATAGCTCGATGAAACACGGACCATAGGAAGAACTGCTACAGTATTGCTCAGAAAGTATGTGGAAGAAATACGCAACGAGACGAACCCAAATGACACTTTCATTGGTGAGGATTTCTTGTGGTAGGGGCGTTCCTGTGCCGGCTACTGTGACCGAGCGGTTCTAGGCGCTTCAGTTCGGAACCGCGCTGTTGCTACGGTTGCTGGTTCGAATCCTGCATCGGGCATGGATGTGTGTTATGTCCTTAGGTTAGTTAGGTTTATGTAGTTCTAAGTCAAGGGGACTGATGACTTCAGATGTTAAGTCCCATAGTGCTCAGAGTCATCTGAAGCATTTTTGGGGCTTTCCTTGGCTGCACCAGCGCTGTTGACAACTGCACGATGGTTCTGGTGCACGTAGACGTCCTTCAATATGTCTCTTCAACATTTCCCTTAAGGGCTCGACGATACACTATGTGATCAAAATTATCCGGACACCTGGTTGAAACTGACTTACAAGTTCGTGGCGCCCTCCTTCGGCAATGCAGGAATTCAGTATGTTATTGACCCATCCTTATCCTTAATGACAGCTACCACTCTCGCAGTCATACGTTCAATCAGGTGCTGGAACCTTTCTTAGGGAATGACAGCCCATTCTTCACGGAGTGCTGCACTGAGGAGAGGTACCGATGTTGGTCGGTGAGGCCTGGCACCTAGTCTGCGTTGCAAAAATCCCAAAGGCGTTCTGTAGAACTCAGGTCAGGACTCTGTGCAGGCCAGTCCATTAGAGGGATGTTATTGTCGTGTAACAACTCCGCTACGGGCCATGCATTATGGACAGGTGCTCGATCGTGTTGAAAGATGCAGTCGCCACCCCCGAATTGTTCTTCAACAGTAGGAAGCAAGATGGTGCTGTGCTGTGATTCTGCCATGCAAAATAATAAGTACTAGCCCCCTCCAAGAAAAACACGACCACACCATAACACCACAGTCCCCGAATTTTTCTGTTAGCACTACACACGCTGGCGGATGTTTTTGTTACGTTGTCAAAGATTTGGGAGTCAGTACGCCCATACAACATTGTCACCTAGACCAACAAAAGTAAGAAGTGCGACCATGTTGGACGTACCCTCATAAGGAAAGAGATGGGAGCACATAATGTACACAGTAACACACAGTCTTAAATTAAGTGAGAAACATATTTCTGAGTTTCTTTGAGAAACCAAGAAAGCAAGCGGAATGAGGTCCTTTGTACCTTCTGAGATGACCGGTGACATTTGTGTCGGACTTGAATAGATTTGTCACATATTATTTTACTAAAATTGACTACTTTTTTCGGATTTGCCGCCATCGGATCCAAGACGCCTACAGAACGCTGCTAAATTTTCAAGTCTGGTGATGGCTATAGGGCCGAAAATGGTAATCAGTTTTAATAAAATATTATTTTACCAACACACTGATCTCTATGATGTAATAATGTAAGAAAATAAACTGCGAAAGAGGGCACACTAAGTGAATACTATAATAACTTTACAAAGAAAAAAAAATCAGTTTCAAAAAAATGGTTCAAATGGCTCTGAGCACTATGGGAGTCAACTGCTGTGGTCATTAGTCCCCTAGAACTTAGAACTACTTAAACCTAACTAACCTAAGGACATCACACACATCCATGCCCGAGGCAGGATTCGAACCTGCGACCGCAGCAGTCACACGGTTCCGGACTGCGCGCCTAGAACCGCGAGACCACCGCGGCTGGCAAAATCAGTTTCGTACGATGCCATATTTGGTGCAATATCCAATGAAAACCGTGTTAGTGGGGAATTGCGACAAGCGAACTGCCTTTCTCATTTTACTAATAAACGGAGCCTCTCTGTTACACCTGTGAATCCTGTCACTTCTTTCGCTCGCAGGAAATGGAAAATTTCCACGTTAAGTAAAGAAAATCCATACGTGGTTGCCATCCTGCAATGTTTACGCGTTTTGTTGGTATTCGAGTAGCGTCAACAGCGGAAACAAATATTTGAATACTCACTGCTGTAACAGACTAGAGAGCGGACTTTTATCCTTCACTATCATTACAAATTTGAAAAATATTATCCCGGAAGGATGGAAAATTCATACGCTTCCACCCCTTTGGCCCTTCAGTTACTTTTCTCCTCATTCACGCGCTCAAACATAGGCACACACAAAAGGCGAGGGAGAGAGGGAGAAAGAGATGTCTGCGTACTCTTCCCTGTGGACACGGCGCACAAAGAAGAGCAAACCAGAAAATAAATATGTACGAAAGGCGCCCGCGTTCAAACAGAGGACACGCAGCGGAGTTGCGCTCTGAATTAAGTATGCGCGTCCGTAAGAAGCAAACAGCTGGGAGGGACGAGGCGCGGGGGTGGCAGCTCGCAAACAGCGACCCGGCCCCCGGCCCCGACCAGCGCTTAATATATTAATAGGCCTCCAATAAAAATCTCGCGGGCCGTAATGAGGTGTTTGCACACGGCTGGAGCTGTTTTGTCTGCGGCGTCGCAGAAGAGTTTCCCGCCGCTCCGTTCTTGACACGTTAAGGGCTGCCTGGCTGGCAGGTGCGCCTCGGAACGAAAACACTTTGCCCCACTGCGTGCTCCATTTTAATTGTTTGTTACCTCAACACATGGGCGGGGGTAAACACCATCCTCGTTCCCATTAAGGAACCCACTCCGACAGTACCTTACTTTCACTGGTGGTTCAGTCGAACATCTAGATGTTTATTATTATTTTCGATTATTCCCATTTAAAGAGAGCGTTTGACCTTGAATCATTTATGATAATTGTCTATGTTTTTTCTGAGCCCAAATTTTCTTCATGTGTTCACTGTGTTGTTTCTTTCGCTCCGCTCTCCATTTGCATCCTGGTCTCTTCTGCGTTGTTGTTGTTGTTGTTGCGGTCTTCAGTCCTGAGACTGGTTTGATGCAGCTCACCATGCTACTCTATCCTGTGCAAGCTGCTTCATCTCCCAGTACCTACTGCAGCCTACATCCTTCTGAATCTGCTTAGTGTATTCATCTCTTGGTCTCCCTCTACAATTTTTACCCTCCATGCTGCCCTCCAATAGTAAATTGGTGATCCCTCGATGTCTCAGAACATGTCCTACCAACCGATCCCTTCTTCTAGTCAAGTTGTGCCACAAGCTCCTCTTCTCCCCATTTCTATTCAATACCTCCTCATTAGTTATGTGATCTACCCATCTAATCTTCAGCATTCTTCTGTAGCACCACATTTCGAAAGCTTCTATTCTCTTCTTGTCTAAACTATTTATCGTCCTCGTTTCACTTCCATACATGGTTACACTCCACACAAATATTTTCAGAAACGACTTCCTGACACTTAAATCTGCACTCGATGTTAACAAATTTTTCTTCTTCAGAAACGCTTTCCTTGCCATCGCCAGTCTACATTTTATATCCTCTCTACTTCGACCATCGTCAGTTATTTTGCTCCGCAAATAGCAAAACTCCTTTACTACTTTAAGTGTCTCATTACCTAATCTAATTCCCTCAGCATCACCCGACTTAATTCGACTACATTCCATTATCCTCGTTTTTCTTTTGTTGATGTTCATCTAATACCCTAGTTTCAAGACACTGTCCATTCCGCTCAGCTGCTCCTCCAGGTCCTTTGCTGTCTCTGACAGAATTACAATGTCATCGGTGAACCTCAAAGTTTTTACTTCTTCTCCGTGGATCTTAATTCCTACTCCGAATTAGTCTTTTGTTTCCTTCACTGCTTGCTCAATATACAGACTGAGTAACTTCGGGGTTAGGCTACAACCCTGTCTCACTCCCTTCCCAACCACTGCTTCCCTTTCATGCCCCTCGACTCTTATAACTGCCATTTGGTTTCTGTACAAATTGTAAATAGCCTTTCGCTCTCTGTATTTTACCCCTGCCACCTTTAGAATTCGAAAAATATTATTCTAGTCAACATTGTCGAAAGCTTTCTCTCAGTACACAAATGCTCAGGATGTAGGTTTGTCTTTCCTTAATCTTTCTTCTATGATAAGTGGTAGGGTCAGTATTGCCTCACGTGTTCCAACATTTCTATGGAATCTAAACTGATCTTCCCCGGGGTCGGCTTCTATCAGTTTTTACATTCGTCTGTAAAGAATTCCTGTTAGTATTTTGCATCTGTGACTTATTAAACTGATCGTTCGGTAATTTTCACATCTGCTTTCTTTGGGATTGGAATTATTATATTCTTCTTGAAGTCTGAGGGTATTTCGCCTGTCTCATACATCTTGCTCAGCAGATGGTAGAGTTTTGTCAGGACTGGCTCTCCCAAGGCTGTCAGTAGTTCTAATGGAATGTTGTCTATTCCGGGGACCTTGTTTCGACTCAGGTCTTTCAGTGCTTTGTCAGACTCTTTACGCAGTATCATATCTCCCATTTCATCTTCATCTACATCCTCTTCCATTTCCATAATATTGTCCTCAGGTACGTCGCCTTTGTATAGACCCTCTACATACTCCTTCCACCTTTCTGCTTTCCCTTCATTGCTTAGAACTGTGTATCCATCAAAGCTCTTGATATTCATACATGTGGTTCTCCTTTCTCCAAAGGTCTCTTTAATTTTCCTGTAAGCAGTATCTATTTTACACCTTGTGAGATAAGCCTCTACATCCTTACATTTCTCCTCTAGCCATCCCTACTTAGCCATTTTGCACTTCCTGTCGATCTCATTTTTGAGACGTTTGTATTCCTTTTTGTCTGCTTCATTTACTGCATTTTTATATTTTCTCCTTTCGTCAATTAAATTCAATATTTCTTCTGTTACCCAAGGGTTTCTACTAGCCCTCGTCTTTTTACCTATTTGATCTGCTGCCTTCATTATTTCATCCCTCAAAGCTACCCATTCTTCTTCTACTGTATTTCTTTGCCCCATTCCTGTCAATTGTTTCTTTATGCTGTCCCTGAAACTCTGTAGAACCTCTGGTTTAGTCAGTTTATCCAGGTCCCATCTCCTTAAATTCTCACCTTTTTGCAGTTTCTTCAGTTTTAATCAACAGTTCATAACCAATAAATTGTGGTCAGAGTCCACATCTGCCCCTGGAAATGTCTTACAATTTAAAACCTGGTTCCTAAATCTCTGTTTTACCATTATATAATCTATCTGATACCTTTTAGTATCTCCAGTGTTCTTCCATGTATACAACCTTCTTTCATGATTCTTGAACCAAGTGTTAGCTATGATTAAGTTATGCTCTGCGCAAAATTCTAGCAGACGGCTTCCTCTTTCATTTCTTAGCCCCAATCCATATCCACCTACTATGTTTCCTTCTCTCTCTTTTCCTACTGACGAATTCCAGTCACCCATGACTATTAAATTTTCGTTTCCCTTCACTACCTGAATAATTTATTTTATCTCATCATACATTTCATCCATTTTTTCGTCATCTGCAGAGCTAGTTGGCATATAAACTTGTACTACTGTAGTAGGCGTGGGCTTCGTTTCTATCTTGGCCACAATAATGCGTTCACTATGCTGTTTGTAGTAGCTTACACGCACTCCTATTTTTTTATTCATTATTAAACCTACACCTGCATTACCCCTATTTGCTTTTGTATTATAACCCTGTATTCACCTGACCAAAAGTCTTGTTCTTCCTGCCACCGAACTTCACTAGTTCCCACTATATCTAACGTTAACCTATCCATTTCCCTTTTTAAATTTTCTAACCTACCTGCCAGATTAAGGGATCTGACATTCCACGCCCCGATCCGTAGAATGCCAGTTTTCTTTCTCCTGTTAATGACGTTCTCTTGAGTAGCCCCCGCCCGGAGATCCGAATGGGGGACTATTTTACCTCCGGAATGTTTTACCCAAGTGGAAGCCATCATCATTTAATCATACAGTACAGCTGCATGTCCTCTGGAAAAATTACGGCTGTAGTTTCCCCTTGCTTTCAGCTGTTCGCAGTACAGCAAGGCCATTTTGGTTAGTGTTACAAGGCCAGATCAGTCAATCATCCAGACTGTTGCCCCTACAACTACTGAAAAGGCTTCTGCCCCTCTTCAGGAACCACACGTTTGTCTGGCCTCTCAACAGATACCCCTCCGTTGTGGTTGCACCTACGGTACGGCTATCTGTATCGTTGAGGTACGCAAGCCTCCCCACCAACGGCAAGGTCCATGGTTCATGGGGGGAGGCTCTTCTGTGTGTGTGGTGTCAAATTTAGTTTTTTGATAATGTACCTGAATTCAGTTCTATTTTCTGCATCGTTTACTGCTATGTGTGCTTGTCTGAGGTCCTCTTCAACTTCTTTTACCCATTTTGTTTTCCCCCTGCCTGAGTTGATGACTTTAAGAATTCGCTTTGAAATTCTGTTTTCATTCATCCTGTGGAAAGGTCCGTAGAACTGCATTCTTCTTTTCCTTATTGTATCCGTAGTCATGTCTGTGTATTTATATAATTATGATGTTGGTCTCTTCTTCCAGGTCCTTGCTCTTGTATCGGGCCAAAAATTTTCCTGAGTATTTTCCTTTCTTGTTTCTCTATCACTTGGATTTTAGTTTGTCCACCTATTTGTGTTGTTTCAGTTGGATACAGTGCCTCCGGAAATACGACAGTGTTGTAGTGCGTCAATTTTGCGTTAATGGATATGGACTTTTTGTTATAATAGTTTCACGTGAGTATGTAGGCTTTCTGTAGTTTTTTTATTCTTTCCTCATTGGCCTTCAGGTTGATCCCTGATGGCTAGATGATCTCTCCCAGGTACTTAAAATGTGGTACTTGTACGATTTTCCCATGGGTTGTCACAATAGGCAATTCGTCTTGTGGCACTCTTTCAATGTACTGGGTTTTCCCATACGAAATTTGCAGGCCAGTTCTTTGTTCAATTTCGTGTAACTTCTCTATGGCGTTAGTGGCTTCTTTTCCATCATTTGTGAGGATTGCAAGGTCATCTGCAAAAGCTAAACACTTCACATTGAATCTATTATCTTTTCTAATGCTAATTTGGATTCCTTTGACTTCTTTTTCCCATGTCCTGGTAATTTTTTCAAGAATAATATTAAAGAGTAATGGTGAAAGTCCGTCACCCTGTCGCACTCCAGTTTGGATTTCAAATGGTTCAGAGATATCCACCATAAATTTAACCTTGGAGACTGTGTCAGTTAATGTTTGCCGAATGATTGCACTTGTCTTTCTGTCAATGCTGAATTCTTCCAGCGTGTTGCAGAGCGCTACTCTGTCTATCGAGTCGTAGGCATTTTTAAAATCTACAAAAGTGACCACTGTGTTTCGGGTGTTTCTCATCTGGAGAATCATTTTCAGATTTCAGATCTGTTCTACGCATGATCGTCCCTTGCGAAAACCAGCCTGGTATTCTCCTATTTGTGGGTCAGCTTGTTCTTCTAATCTATTCATGAGAACTTTTGATAGGGTTTTATATGTGATCGGCACGAGTGAGATATTTGGTTCAGTTTTGTCCCCTTTTTGTGGAGTGGATGGATGAGTGCGCATTTCCATTCAGAAGGGATCTGTTCTGTTTCCCAAATATTTAATATGATTTTGTGGATTTTTGCTGTTAATCTTTCATCGTTTAGTTCCCATAGTTCTGCAATAGTTCCATCTTCTCCTGATGCTCTATTGTTTTTCAGTGTCTTGATAATTTCTGCTACTTTGTTGATGGTTGGTGGTTTAGAGTCGGGATTTGGTGTAGACGTCTGGTAGTGAATATCCTCTGTAGGTCTTTCGCAGTTGAGACGTTTGTTGAAATAGTCTGCGAAGATTTGGCAGTTATTCTTCGTGTTGGTTTCTAGTGAACCATTCGGTTTCTTGAAGCAAAGATTGGGTGGCTGGTATCCTGCAATATGTTCTTTAAACGTCTTATAAAAATTTCTGGTGTTGTTCTTCTTAAAGGCTTGTTCTATCTCATCTAGTCGCCGTTTGTCATAGTTTCTTTTTCCCTCCAAATTGTTCTCGATGTTTGTTTTCGGGTTACTAGAAATTGTTGCCATTTTCTGATGTTTTGTGACTATTGAAGTTTTTATTATTTCTGCGGTTAAAACTTCCGGGCAGAGAGGCCGTGGTCGATATGTAAAACCATTCTCAGCGTTTCATCTCCGACTGGGGGAGACAGACATCTTCGGAGATAAAACAGCTATTGCACCTAGGGCAAGCAAGCTGGTTTAATGATGGGTTTTCACATGTTCACCGATTTGTTGTGGAGTTCAAGCACTCGTGACTGTGCTGTGAACTAGCTTCCTCATTGTTCTCTAGTACTGCTCTCCTGCTTGTGTTTCCTAGTTACCGGTGCTGCCGAAGCTTTAGTTCGGCGCTGATGGGACCATCTCGTGGTGCTGCACGCATATCCCAAGCGTGTGTATATAATTTGGTGATCGTGCTGTCTACCGGCAGAACTGGCAATTCATTCGAATCTCCCGCGGATGAGAGGCACTTCGTTAATTTTGTGAAATTCAGCGGATGCAAAATCTCGCGGCAGATGGAAGACGTGAAGGAACGCTTTGTTCTGGCGTCCTCCGAATCGCATCTCGTGCGTCTGTGCAGCGTTTCCCTATACGACGTCTTCATACTCAAGGAATGGATGGATTAGTGTCACGTACATGGGCTGCTAATTGTGGAGGGAATAAAGATTGTGGGTTGAGAAAGGGCCGGAGTAGAGGCAGTGTGCGTGCTGTCTTTTTGTGGTTCCCACTTGAGGTGGTGGTGAGGCCTGCCAGTTACAAGGGTCTGTGTCTTTACTTCGTTGAACTTAAGTCGCCACTGCGTTGTCCCCTAAGTCACGACGTCACAGAATCATTGGAGGTGGCATATAAAGGGAGCGACATCCATGCTCCTCGAGTAGATCACCGTGTCGTCGCCGTAGAAGCCCAGCTGGGCTTGGAGGGAGGGAGGGAGGGAGGAATGGGGGAGGGATCCTTGGTGCATCAACTGCGTACAAAACTTATAAGCACAGCCCAAGATTGGATCCCTGTGGCAAATTGTCGAAAATGTGGCGCTTTGTCGATGTGCCTTCGTGGTGAATGTAGAAGGTGCACCTTTCTGCTTGAGACGTGCATGTGTGACATGGACTCGCCCATGATGAAGACTATACAAAGCAGCCCCTCATGTCATACTGGACACGGAGAAGTACTTCCCCGAAATACTTCCTCCTTTCAAGAGAATCCAACGCCTTCTCCACTAGGTACAGCAGGTGGTGGGTCGTCACATGTCCCCTGCGAAATTTAAACCATTCCTCTGGTAACAATTGCTCCTCCACAGTGGATTGGAGCAGACGACCTGTTGATGGCTGACAGCAAACTGATAGACCAGTAGCTGTTCGGGAGTTGTAGGTTCTTCCCAGGCTTAGAAATGGCCACGACTTCTAGTTTTCTGGTAAACACTCTGTTTGGCGAGTTTTGTTGAAAATCTCTGCTAGATGATCTGTGACAGTGGGAGCCATCTGGCACAGAAGTGAGCAGGACTGCTGTCTTGCGAACTTTGAGGCAGCACACTGATTATGCTACCTCTTCTTCCAGATGTTGTCCTGCTACGCTTTGCGAAAACTGGAAGCTATTACCGGACGAGAGTGATGTGCTCTGGATCCACAGGGTCCTCTGTCGGAGTGAAATTGGCCTCAAAGATGTCTGCAAGGATGTTGGCTTAGGCTACCATCTCGCAGACAATCTCTTGGCCCACTTGCAGTGGTTGTAACCATTGTTGTCTACCCTGGAACGTCTTCATAGCCCCCCCCCCCCCCCCCATGGTTCCCCATCATGACCAGTCCCGACAGCACAGCAAATTGATGGTGGCCTTAATCTCGCGCCACATCAGAGTTAGCAGCTGCTTTGTTGCCCAGTGTCGCGTTTGCTGCCACTCCCACAAGACTCATTTAGTGCCACCAGTATATGTGGAGGCAATTGCCGAGTAAGGTCTGGTGGTTCTCGTCTTTCTTGTGGTGTTACAGTCATGTCAGCCTTTAGTTGATGCTTGGTGAGATAGCGAATTGATGTGTCATTGCCAAACTCTTCAGATGCATGGGCTGAAGCCAGTACCTTGCGAACTGTGTCCTGTACTGCTCCCAGGTGGTACAATGATTGTCTAGACGCTGGCGGTTGAGATAAAGAATGATAGGCACATGGTCTGAGATGAGGACAGTCTACAAGCAAACAGAGATACTACAAGGTAGTTCTTTGATAAGAGCCAAATCAAGGACATCTCGTAGGCAACCAGCCATTGGATATATTATGGGCTCATGGGGGCCCAGGGTGACTGCACCGTCTCTCAGTAGTGTGGAACAGTCGCCTTCTATTGTCAGTAGTGAGGCGAGAGTCCCACATCTCGTGTTTGGTATTAAAGTCGTTTATTTGAGGTTCACTTTCCGGAATAAACGTTATTCCACGTAAATATCTGCCATCTACTTGAATTATAGACATTATAATAGAATCATTTTTGTTAAATTAATCATTTACTTTTATTTCATATTTCTGTGTATTCACAGTTGTAGCCAATGCTTTGCCTGTTTTAGTGCAGGATTACAGCTATATGTTATTATTTGCAGAAGTTAGCTGGTGGGCATGAAAGCAGACGTGTGCGGCTCAACCCTGTCACTACATCGAGCTATTCTTTTTAAACAGAGCCGTGCGTAGCCAAACTACCTAAGACACGAACAACATCATGTAAATTAGCAACTGGTTTGCTCGTTTGGGATGCTGGTTAGATAACAACTAAGCAGCAGAAAACCCTTTAGGTAGCGTCGAAAACCGTCTGCGAGTTAAAAATAGAATAACATGAAATAAACAAATGTGCTGTAAAAATGTGCGGTTTCGTTTTCGTTCTCGCAGTCGGTTTGAACTGTGATATTAGTGCGTTTAAGCTGTTACACAAAACTGATTGTCCGTCTACAGGGTATGTCTCCTAAGAGTCGTCAGACACATTTTCTCTAGAGGTTCAGAAGAGACATGCAGCTGCATTTCTGCACTAGCCATAGGCAGCCAAAACAATTCGTGGTCATCATGTCTATAATGCGACACCCATTGTCGATGGAAAGTGTCGGTTTTTTTCACGTTAAACATAGAATGATTTTTAAAACGGAATTTTAGGTGCCCATTCTACAGAGCGGTGCCAGATTAGTTCAAATGGCTCTGAGAACTATGGGACTTAACATCTATGGTAATCAGTCCCCTAGAACTTAGAACTACTTAAACCTAACTAACCTAAGGACAGCACACAACACCCAGTCATCACGAGGCAGAGAAAATCCCTAACCCCGCCGGGAATCGAACCCGGGAACCTGGGCGTGGGAAACGAGAACGCTACCGCACAACCACGAGCTGCGGACCCCAAAGTAGTCTAGTGCCATATTTGTTTAATCATTGTGTATTAACAGTAAAATGCGAAGAATAATCAATACTCCAGCAGCGAGAGTACTGGCCTGGCCCTTACTGATTGCTACTGCCAAGCGTCGTTACTGGACTGTTATTTATTCTTTGTGTTTTACTGTCCCTGTTTATACATATCGATAAAACAAACATCGCACTGAACTAATTTCGTACCGCTCTATCGAATGGGCACGTGGAACACCGCTTTAAAAATAATTTTGTTTGAAACGAGAAACAAACCGACGCTTTCAGTCAACACTGGACGTCACATGAAAGAAATGACGAGTAGCCCCGTGTCTATCATATTTCCGCATCGGGACCAAAACCTGGTAGTGGCGCCCCCTTCCCACCCCTCTCCTCGAGCGTTTCAGATTGGACCTCAAAAAATTTAAAGAATCGATTTTACAAAAATATGTCCATCTTTTAGCGCAGATCATTCTGAAGAGTTTGATGTATAAAACAAATATGTTCGAGGAAATCTAAGACATTTTATTTGGTCTTAAGTGTGCCAAAGTACAGTGCCACGCCTCTTCACACAGCATTCTTCTATTTCCTGTCGTAGTACATCGCTCTGTGGAATTCAAAGGTGTACATTTTGTGGCGAAAGCTATCAAGCCTATATTCAGGACAGTGGAAATTAAAATGTCCTGTGGCGCCTCTCTCGCTCCCAGACGGCCGGTTTGTATCCCCTCCTCCCTTAAAGAAACTTACAATTAATATTGCGTAGGATTATTAGTGGCCGGGAGAATAAGAACTCCTCATAAAATCTGCACGCTTTATTACCTATTAGCTAATACCTCTCTTCTCTGTGACGTAAAATCAAATATGGGAAATATAGAGCCACTAAAAACAAGAGACAAGAAAGATAGTACATATTTCTTTAGTCCTTAGGTCCCAGCATTTTTTCTCTTTAATCTTGTTACAGCTTTACACGGCGTGCTTTCCTTTCTGCGAAAGAATCTGATACCTCATCAATGTTCGTCAAACATTTTGCTACATTAAAAAGCAAAATGTCATGTCGTTGTCTAATACTGGGAAAGCTGTCAACATGAATAGAACCCAAGTGGTTTCTCGATTTGATTACGTCTACTTTGGCACTGTCTGCCAAATAACAGAAATAGACCTTTCTAATATTGCAGCAATTGTAACACACGTCAAATAAGAGAGACTGTTTTCGCTCAAATGCTCATTTTTATCTACTTCATAAAGATAACACAACAGAAGACAGTTCACGAAGTACTAATATCAAATGGCTATTAGGACTATTGCAAGCAAAAATTTTATGTTAGGAAATAGTTTCACATTTTATTCATAAGCTCCAGTTTCTCAAGCAGTAGCACGAAATTTTTGCATAAATTTAGAATCCTCATATTCTTCTAAATAATTGGTGTCATGTCATCGTTTCTTCCTAACAAACAATCTTCTTATCACTAATTCTTCAACTATTGCTGCTACTGCCAGAGCCTATTATCCAGTTAACTTCGCCAACTCTGCCAGAACACCGGTTCAGTTATCCCGCGTTTATTCTCCGGTTAGGTTTTATCACCTATTCGTGTAACGCGTTTTCCGCGTGCTATTCTGAGAGCAGAACTTATGCGAGACTGTACATCTGGCCCTTAGAACTTTATCTGGCAAACATTTTCTGTCAGAATTTCATTTCCTTGGATAGACCAAGAAGATAGCATGTAATCTTCCTTAACTGTTAGTCGTTTATTCCCACTCTGGTAGTCTGAATCTATGGATTTCGCTAATAATTATAACAACGCTTATCATTCGCACATTTAGTCAAGCATATTAAAGAACAGCGATTGGTATTCAAGCGTTCGGATTTATTCCACTCAGCTCGTCCCATTTTGTCTGCGGGGAAGTTTTTTTTATTTCTTAATGCGATGGGGATTCCCCTGGCAGAGACATCACGTACATTATACGCATTCAAAAATGAACTTGCGAATCGTTCAGCAGTCAACTCTGAGTGTCTTAAGAAACGTTAAAAAACTAACAGGGATACGTTTCAGAATCATATCAATAATCGATAGACCAAAGTGGGCTAGATGCTAGACGCTTTGTGAAGCAAGATTTTTTTTCGTCAGTAACATGAATTTGGAACCCCCTGATAATTGTAAATTGCTGAGCTGACTCCAGCTACACAATGCAAAAGGGAAATTGCAAGTACCTGCTGAAACACCGGAGAACTGCGCCCGACTGCTCTTAGGGGAGACATGTTGTATGGCCTTTCTCCTTATACATACTTGTAAACAAAAACTGTATACACACACAAATGTGCTGCTTCGTTTTCTTCCTCGAAGTCGGTTCTAACAGAAAACAGCAAAGTGGAATTTATGGGTCATAGGTTTATAATTAGAATAATACTATGCAATGTGAATCGTCCAAGACTTTGTAATCCCATCCGTTTCCGGATAACAGCTACGCGAAACCCTTCTGTCCTCACGTATTCAGTAGATGGAGAGGCCCCTCTCACGGTCCGTATAATCAACGATCGCAATCGATTTACCCATTTGCGGCTTCAGTTCCCAATCAAGGCCTTGTATGCAATAATAATAATCAACGCTCAAGCGCAAAGTTAGGGTGGAAGAGGAGGTGGACAAGGAGAGGCAGAAGGAGGAGGTTGACAGAGAGAGAGAGGAGAGAGAGAAGGGGGGAGGGAAAGAGCAGATGCAGAGAGAGAGAGGGGTGAGAATGCGATTAGGACATATATCTAAATCACATGCATGTTTAGCGATTGCGAAGCATTCGTGGGTTTGCTACTTTCGTATACACTCAGTCACCAACAAATTTAATCATATACTGTGTGATCAACAGTATCCGGACACCTGGCTGAATATGGCTTACTAGTTCGTGGAGCCCTCCATCGGTAATGCTGGAATTCAGTATGGCGTTGGCCCGCCCTTAGCTTTGATGGCAGCTTTCACTCTCTTTCAATCAGGTTCTGGAAGGATTCTTGGGGAATGGCAGCCCGTTCATCACGGAATGCTGCACTGAGAAGAGGTATAGATGTCGGTCGCTGAGACCTGGAAAGCAGTCAGCGTTCCAAAACATCCCAAAGGTGTTCTACAGGATTCAGGTCAGAACTCTGTGCAGGCCAGTCCATTAAATGAAAGTTATTGTCGTGTAACCACTCCGCCACAGGCCGTGCATTATGACCAAGTGCTCAATCGTGTTGAAAGATGCAATTTGCCATCCCCGAATTGCTCTTCAGCAGTGGGAAGCATGAAGTTTCTTAAAATCTCATTGTAGGCCTGTAATGTGATTGTGCCATTCAAAACAATAAGGGGTACAAGCCCCCTCCTTGAGAAACACGGCCCACCACAACGCCACTGTCGGCATTACACACACTGGCAGATGACGTTCACCGGGCATTCGCCACATCTACACCCTGCCATCGGATCGCCACATTGTGTACCTTAATTCGTCAGTTCACACAACGTTTTTCCACTGTTTAATCGTCCAATTTTTACGCTCCTTACACGAAGAGAGGCATTGTTTGGCATTTACTGGCATGATGTGTGGCTTATGAGCAGCTGCTCGAGCATGAAATCCAAGTTTTCTCACCTCCCGCCTAACTGTCATAGTACTTGCAGTGGATCGTGATGGAGTTTGGAATTCCCGTGGGATGGTCTGCATATATGTCTGCCTATTACACATTACGACCATCTTGAACTGTCGGCGGTCTCTGACAGTCAAGAGACCAGGTCGATCTGTAAGATTCTGTGCTGTACGCGCCCCTTCACGTTTCCACTTCATTATCACATCGGAAGCAGTGGACCTAGGGAGGTTTAGGATTGTGTAAATCTAGCGTACAGTCGTATGACACAAATGACACCAAATCACCTGACCACGTTCGGTGGTGGTAGTGGTTAGTGTTTAACGTCCCGTCGACAACGAGGTCATTAGAGACGGAGCGCAAGCTCGGGTAAGGGAAGGATTGGGAAGGAAATCGGCCGTGCCCTTTCAAAGGAACCATCCCGGCATTTGCCTGAAGCGATTTAGGGAAATCACGGAAAACCTAAATCAGGATGGCCGGAGACGGGATTGAACCGTCGTCCTCCCGAATGCGAGTCCAGTGAACCACGTTCGAAGTCCATGAGTTCCACGGAGCGCCCCATTCTGCTCTCTTGCGATGTCTAATGACTATTGAGGACGCTGATATGGAGTACCTGACAGTAGGTGGCAACTCAATGCACCTAATATGAAAAACGTGGGGCTATGTTTCAAGGGGCGTCCGGATACATTTAATCACATAATGTATTTCTTCGCTCTACAGGGTGATCAATGCTTAAAGCAACTGTCTGGTGGAGACTTTTGCCCCTGGAGGCCGGCGCTGACAGGAAGTATATTTCATCTCCGTGGCGAGGCATTGATTTAGAAATCTTGCGCAGATAACACACGTTTGTTAGGCGACGTGATTCAGGGTATTGTGTTTCAAGTGCAATGGCGAAAATATCTATTCGCCAAAGTGCATTGATGAATATTTAATACGTGCGTAAAAAATCAACGAGTGATTTTTTAAGACACATTTCCTGATATTCAGCTTCCCTATCAGACTACGATTCTTGACAGGAAATGTGGACGGAAGAACCTCTGGATATCTTAGGGCATGCTCTGTAACAGGTCTGCTAGAAACTGAGCTCTCTATCTCTCTCAGCAAATGGGAATTTTACTGTGGCTCTGTTGAAACAGCTCAAAGTTACTGCAGTTACAGCCCTATAAAATAACTGCAGTGCAAGAACTTAAGCCGGGTGACCCTGCAGAAAGATTGCGGCTTTTTGAATGGATTTTGAATAGGTTGCATGACGGAGAAATTGATCCTCTCCTACCTTTCTTTTCGGGCGAATCATGTTTCCACTTAAGTGGATATGTTAAGTCACAAAATAGCCGTTATTGGAGTTCTGAAAATCCTAGTGTAATACAGAAGGCACTCATGACCAAAAAATAGGAGTACGTTGCGCTACTAGCGGTGAGAGAATAATAGGCCATTTTTTACTAGAAACAATTAACATTGAGAAATCTGTTGAAAACATTTTGTGGCTCTTTTCTGCCATTTAACTGAGAGAGAACGTGCTTTCGCGAGCCTTCAGCAGGACTGTCCAACGGCAGATACAGCAAACCCCTCACTACTGGAATTCATGACGTGTTTCAAGATAGAGGTATCACGGACAACATAACGACTCCCTCGTTCCCCCCATTTAACCCGCTGCGATTTTCATCTCTGGGGGGCATTAAAACAGAAAGTATACAAATGAAATCGACACACTTTAGTTGAACTTTCAACTAACATTCGTCAAGAAACTGCTGCCATTTTCAGAGGGAACTGCAGTGTAATGACCATTTCCTGAGCAGATGCCAGAAAAACTTTAACAATGAAGGGAGGCCACAAACCATGCTATACGAGGTGTGTGAGAAAAGTAATGAGACTGACAGCACTGCGAGCGATCTGGCAACACTGTGTTGTTCTACTTGTGCAGCCCGGCATGTCCATCTCTTCCATATGCTCAGTCCCAGTTTCAGCACCGTGCAGGCACCACATGATTTTTGAGAGCGCCGTCATTGACGTTAAGTTTTAAGAAAAGGGAGCAGCGGAATTTAGAGCACTTTTATGCCGTCAAGTCTTGAGTTAAAATTGGGGGACCCGCGAACATGACCTTTCAAAAGTTGTAACAGGCCTGTGGAGAACATTCCTTATCAAGAGCACCACAACTTTTTCTGTGGCACAAATCATTTCTGGAAGGCCGAGACACGTTGAATATTAACTTCATTCACGAGATCTTCAACTTTGAAAAATCAACGGAAACGTCGAAATTGTACATGAGATTGTTTCTGCAGGACAAACTGTAAATCAATTGTTTTAAGTAGGTGTCCGTGAAACGTTCAGGAGAAGGGTGACTCGAGTGAGACGGAGTACTGCTGCATCATAACAATTCCCCCCCCCCCCCCCCCCCTCTCATGTCAGACAACCTCTTCCATCACGGAATTTTGGACCTCAAAAGTTATTCCTGTTGTATTACAGCCCCTCTATTCACCTAATCTGAGTCCTATTGACACTTTTCTTTTCCCGAAATTGAAAAATGTCTTGAAACAACGTCACTTTGGGACTTTGGAGAACATTCAAAAGAATGTGACCGACATGTTAAAGGCATTACCAGTTGAAGCCTTTCGGCATTGCTACCAAGACTGGTAACAACAACTCCGCCGGGATATAGCAGTCTAAGAGTACTATTTAACTCCTTCGTCAGGCCACAAGCGGCCGACCGGGACCATCCGACCGCCATGTCATCCTTAGTGGAGGATGCTTACAGGAGGGGTGTGGGGTCAGCTCACCGCTCTCCCGGTCGTTATGATGGTATTCTTGACCGAAGCCGCTACTATTCGGTCGAGTAGCTCCTCAATTGGAACCACGAGGTGGAGTGCACTCCGAAAAATGGCAACAGCGCATGGCGGGCTGAATGGTCACCCATCCAACTGCCGACCACTCCCGACAGCCCTTAACTCGGGTGATCTCACGGGAACTGGTGTATCCACTGCAGAAAAATGGCTCTGAGCACTATGGGACTTAACATCTGAGGTCATCAGTCCCCTAGAACTTAGAACTACTTAACCCTAACTAACCTAAGGACATCACACACATCCATGCCCGAGGCAGGATTCGAACCTGCGACCGTAGCAGTCGGGCGGATCGCGATTGAAGCGCCTAAAACCACTTGGCCACCGCGGCCTACCTTTCAGCATTGCTACCAAGTCTGGGAACAACTACGCCGCCGGGTATAGCAGTCTTAAGAGACTTCTTTATTGCCCCGTAAGAGGACGACTGAACAGTGGAAAAACGTTGTGTAGAGAGACGAATCAAGGGGCAATAAAGGCCTACAATCATGTTTTAAGCAGCTTCTTGGTTCCCACTGTTGAAGACGAATTCGGGGATGGCGATTGTATTTTTCAACACCATCGAGTTGTTTGGGAAAAAAAACTTCGGCCGATAGAAATAACCTTTCTTACAAAGCTCGTATTCACTACGAACTTCCGGTCACCCGCACTCCGCGCACAGCAGCCGATCTCGAAGGCCGGCCGCAAGCCTCGGAAGCGGTTGCTTTAACAGTTGATCAAGCCTTACACTGTATGTGCAGAAAAAGGGGAACCGTGGTGTTGCAGTGTTAATTGCAATCTGTGTACATTTATAGGACGATTACTTTCTTTTGTGTTAGCAGAAGAGCCCAACAATGTCTTACGAGTGGAGGCCGAAATGCACACGTTTTAGCTCACGCAGGCTGGCGTGAGGAGGGAAGAACTATACTGAAGTGAGGTCTGGAACATGACAAGGAATTAGACTTCAGAAAGCGGACGTAATTAGTTTGACATTTAACTTTAATCCATTAATGATGAACGTCGCTCTTGACGGTATGTGATTCACACCTAACTGAATATGGCGCCTTGCTAGGTCGCAGAAAATGACGTAGCTGAAGGCTATGCTAAACTGTGGTCTCTGCAAATGAGAGCGTATGTAGACAGTGAACCATCGGTAGCAAAATCGGCTGTGCAACTGGAGCGAGTGCTAGGGAGTCTCTCTAGACTAGACATGCCGTGTGGCGGCGTTCGGTCTGCAATCACTGATAGTGGCGACACGCGGGTCCGACGTATACTAACGGACCGCGGCCGATTTAAAGGCTACCACCTAGCAAGTGTGGTGTCTGGTAGCGACACCACAGTTTCAGTTAGAAATTTGAGTGGCCGAGCGGTTCTAGGCGCTTCAGTCCGGATCCGCACTGCTGCTACGGTCGCAGGTTCGAATCCTGCCTCGGGAATGGGTGTGTGTGATGTCCTTAGGTTAGTTAGGGTTAAGTAGTTCTAACAAGATAACCTCCCCATCGCACCCCCCTCAGATTTAATTATAAGTTGGCACAGTGGATAGGCCTTGAAAAACTGAACACAGATCATTCGAGAAAACAGGAGGAAGTTGTGTGGAACTATGAAAAAAATATGCAAATTGAGTAGTCCATGCCGAAGATAAGCAACATAAAGGATGGTGCAGGCTCAGGAGCGCCCTGGTCTCGTGGTTAGCGTGAGCGAGTGCAGAGGGAGAGATCGTTGGTTCAAGTCTTCCCTCGGGTGAAAAGTTTTCTTACTTAAGTTATGATCTGTCCGTTCGTTCATTGAACTCTCTGTTCACTGTAATATGTGTAGTGTCTGTGTTTTGCTACTGCACCGCTAACTTACAGTTCGGAAAATATTCATTGACCTTGTTACTGAAGTCGCGAGCTATATTTGCTGGATTCATATTGCCCACGGAATACACCTCACGTATGTAATGCACTCTCGTCCAAAGTAGCGAACAGTCAACTGCCAGCCAGGGAGCCTCTTCAGTAGGAATACTGTCTCTTCCGTACGCTGTAGTCGACTGACATGTGTTTCGATGTTTGTTTAGGTGTAGCGTCCTTATGCTACGGCACAGTTACCTCGCATCGGACGGACGGACGGACAGATAATAACTGTCTGAAAATAAAAAATTAAACTCTTCACTCGAGGACCTATGGGGTAACGTCTCAGTTGTGCGACTGGATTCGTGATTTCCTGCCAGGAAGGTCGCAGTTCGTAGTAATAGACGGCAAATCATCGAGTAAAACTGAAGTGATATCAGGTGTTCCCCAGGGAAGCGCCCTGGGGCCTCTGCTGTTCCTGATCTATATAAATGACCTGGGCGATAATCTGAGCAGTTCTCTTACGTTGTTCGCAGATGATGCTGTAATTTACCGTCTAGTAAGGTCACCAGAAGACCAGTATCAATTGCAAAGCAATTTAGAAAAGATTGCTGTATGGTGTGGCAGGTGGCAGTTGACTCTAAATAACGAAAAGTGTGAAGTGATCCACATGAGTTCCAAAAGAAATCCGTTGGAATTCGATTACTCGATAAATAGTACAATTCTCAAGGCTGTCAATTTAACTAAGTACCTGGGTGTAAAAATTACAAACAACTTCAGTTGGAAAGACCACATAGATAATATTGTGGGGCAGGACACTTAGAAGATGCAACAAGTCCACTAAAGAGACAGCTTACACTACTCTCGTTAGTCCTCTGTTAGAATATTGCTGCGCGGTGTGGAATCCTTACCAGGTGGGATTGACGGAGGACATCGAAAGGGTGCAAAAATGGGCAGCTCGTTTTGTATTATCGCGTAATAGGGGAGAGAGTGTGGCAGATATGATACGCGAGTTGGGATGGAAGTCATTAAAGCAAAGACGTTTTTCGTCGCGGCGAGATATATTTCAGTCACCAACTTTCTCTTCCTAATGCGAAAATATTTTGTTGAGCCCGGCCTACATAGGTAGGAATGACAATCAAAATAAAATAAGAGAAATCAGAGCTCGAACAGAAAGGTTTAGGTGTTCGTTTTTCTCACGCGCTGTTCAGGAGTGGAATGGTGTGGAGATAGGATGATTGTGGTTCGATGAACCCTCTGCCAAGCACTTACATGTGAATATGTAGATGTAGGGAAGACTTGAACCAAGGACCTCTCGTTCCGCAGCTGCTCACGCTAACCACGAAACCACGGCGCTCCTGAGCCTACACCATTATTGATGTTGCCTATCTTGCACATGGACTACTCAGCTTGTATATTTTGCTTATTTTTTTCATAGTCCCAGACAACTTCTTCCTGTTTTCTCGATTGATCTGTGTTCAGTTTTTCAAGGCCTATCCACTGTTCCAACTTATAACTAAATCTGAGAGGGGTGCGATGGGAAGGTTCCCTTGTAAGTTCTAGGGGAATGATGACCTTAGATGTTAAGGTACATAGTACTTCGAGCCATTTGAACCATTTTGAACTGCGCAGAGAAGCTGCGGCCGTCTGGAAGGTCTGCACGCAGACCACCGTGGCAACAGCGGCGCGTCGCCGGGGAGAGCAGAGCGGCAGTGAATCAGTGCCTCGCTGCCGCACGCTCGGCCGGCCGCTCGCCCACCCCTGTCGCCGCCGGCGGGCGCGGCCACCCTCTCTCCGCTTCGCCTCGTCCTGCTGTCCCGCCGTGGGACATTAGCAGGGTTTTCGCTGCGGCCGGTGGAGCGCGGCTTATCGCTGATTGGGCCCATTGTGCGAGCAGGGGGCCGCCGCATAGCTACAATCTGCTCCCTGTTTTATTGCCCGATGAATTAATTACTATGTTATGGGGGGAGGGCACCGCCTCGGGGAATTTTCCGCGCCGCGAGCTGTGATTGGGGGTCGGGCTGCGCTGCGCCGAGATTCGGCCCTTTTTGCCGCTCGCCGAGAAATCCCGTTAAGGCCGGCCCCGGCCGCGGGCGGCCCTCCGTTTAATCACGGGCCAATCGGCGCCGCCCTAATAAACTGAGCGCCGGGCGCGCCGCTCCATATTGCGTCCCGTCAGGGAACAGGGCGCCGCGCGCTCGCCAGAGAGAGTGCGAGAGGGCAGCAGGGGGCTGGAGCAGGCCCTCAGTCACCAAGGCAGCAAACTGTATCTATGTAACATCAAAAGAAGTTTCAGTGAATAAAGACGTGTGTCAATGGAAACATGGAATGAGGTTAAGTAAGGTTTGATTTGGACATGCTAATAAATCAAATGTCCTAACTGGTGGCATGCCGAAAGACGCGAGAACTCCACAGTTACGTGACGTTAGCGAAAACCGCCGTGTCAACCTCAGCCCACAGGCGTCACTGGATGCGGATATGGAGAGGCACGTGGTCAGCATATCGCTCTCCCGGCGGTAGGTCAGTTTACGAGACCGGAGCCGCTAATTTTCAATCAAGTAGCTCCTCAGTTTGCCCCACAAGGGCCGAGTGCACCCCACGTGCCATAGCGTATCGCAGACCAGATGGTCACCCACCCAAGTGATAGCCCAGCCCGAAAGCGCTTAACTTCGGTGATCTGACGGGAACCGATGGTGCCACCGCGGCAAAACTGTTGGCACGAAACGTTAGCATGACCCACATGAGATCAGAAACGTAACGGTACACGGGATACCGTGGGCTGAAGCATGTAGGCCTACTAACCATAACAGTTGCAGCTATAGAAGAACACGGAAATTACAGTTGATTAAAAAAGGATGCAAATCAAAATAAATATACTTGTGAATGTAATTAATCTGAATGTTTAAGCCGGCCGGGGTGGCCAATCGGTTCTAGGCGCTACAGTCTGGAACCGCGAGACCGCTACGGTCGCAGGTTCCAATCCTGCCTCGGGCATGGATGTGTGTGATGTCCTTGGGTTTAAGTAGTTCTAAGTTCTAGGGGACTGATGACCTCAGATGTTAACTCCCATAGTGCTCAGAGCCATAAATACTTTTTTCTTTTTTTGCACAAGAAACAGATTAAATCTTCAGCTACGCTGGAACTTGCACGACCTCAACAGTATACTGAGGCTGCAACAGACGAGTTCTTACCATCCACACGTTTCCAGGCAGAGCCAATCAGTAACTCCTTCAGCTCCCACTACAATCGGAGTCTACCCAGGTAGCTGAGAGAATTAACCTACCACAACAGCGTCCTGACCAAAGGAAAGCAAACCTCTTTGTCTGACTATCCCATAGTTGGCTAGACTGCACAACCACCAGACCGAAATGAGACCAAAGACAACACTCTAACAGCACAATGCGCAGACACGTTCACCCACTCTGTCATTCACGGATGGAATGAATAGTAAACAAACATCGTAATGTAACATCAAACTATTATAAATAAACTTGTGCCAGGTCAGCGAAGGCACATAACCTACATATATGTGTGTGTTGCTAAGCAGATATGAAAGTGTAAATGAATGAATTCTAGCTGACGAAGCTCACATAGCTTCTCACTCTAGCTGCTTACTCAATACACTTGCAAAAAACCTCATGAAACGGCTTATAAAGACACTTTCCGTTTTCACTGATGTTCTTACTTTGTATGTACAACATTACTCAGAACAAGAAATTATCCATGTCCGATTATGGATGTCGTTTTATGCGAAGGTATTTGATTACACAGAGCCGTACATTACACAGGAAAAGGAATAATTTCTATTTGCAGTTCTGTTCGGAAGCAGCAATGGACGATGAACCTTTAACAATGCCAGCCATTCACCTCGGCGAAACGTCACAAAAATCGTTACACCAACGTCGACCGAAGATCCTGATACAGAAGCCAGTTGGAAATTCGTTTTCAACTGGCCACTAAAGCCTCAACAATTGTGTATCTACACTTTCTTTTCGATTACAGGAATATACGTTGACGAAGAAATCGCAACACAAAAAAATAATTAATTTGAAGTAAAGAAATTTCGGGGATACATTTGTCTAGGTAACATATTTAAGCGAGCACAGGTTAATCTAAGTGCGGGCTAAGCCAGTGCAAATGTGAAATGCTGGTACATTAATAACCGGTGTAACCGCCAGAATTTTTAATGCACGCATGCACAAGTCCTTTCATTGTGTTGTACAAGGGCCGGATGTCAGTTTGTGGGTTGGAGTTCCATGCCCCTTGCACTTGGACGGTCAAAAAAGGAGCAGTTAATGTTGGTTGCGGTTGATGCTAGAGTTGTCGCCCAATGACATCCTATATGTGCTCGACTGGAGACAGATCTGGTGATCGAGCAGGTCGAGGCAACATGTCGACACACTGTAGTGCATGATGGGTTACATTAGCGGTACGTAGGAAAGTGTTATCCTGTTGGAAAACACCCCCTGGAATGATATTCACGAATGGCAGTACAGTAGTTCGGATTACCTGACGGACATGCAAATTTGCAGTCAGGGTGCGAGGGGTAGACGAAAGTGCTTCTGCTGTCATACGAAACCGCACCCTAGCCGTAATCCAGGTGTTGGTAAAATGTGTCTAGCACTCAGACAGGCTCACTTCTAACCAATACACAGCCATCACTGGCAACGAGGCACAACCAGCTTCCATCAGAAAACACAACAGACTTCCACCCTGCCTTTCGTTAGCTCTCGTTTGACACCACAGGAGTGACGAATGGCGTCCGCGGAGTGCACGCTACAGGGAGTCCGGTTTGAAACAGTTCGTTGTGATAATGTGGTGCCAATTGTTGCTCAAATTGCTGTCGCAGATTCAATACGTTGCGCCAGACCCACAGACCGAACGCAATGGTCTCTGCTCTCGGCAGTGCTGAGTGGCCGTCCGGAGGCCGGTCTTCTTGCGACCGTACCTTCTCGTGACCACCGCTGCCATCAATAATGTACAGTGGCTACATTCCTGTCAAGTCTTTCTGCAGTATCGTAGAAGGAACATCTAGCTTCACGTAGCCCTATTACACGACCTCGTTCAAACTCGGTCAGGTGTTGATAATGGCATACTTGTCGCTGAAAGCTGTTAGTCAAGGAAAGGGAGGATTCGGTTACGATTGTGGACGGGGCCGTAATCAATTACTATTTGTTGCCATTAACAATTACGCACATTTATATTTTAAAACAGTTATTCCAGACTCAACAATAAATAAAAAATAGACACGTTATTAATGAAGGAAAAGCATCTGTGTAAATAATAGTGTTTTCAGTGCGTTATAATTTAGCAAATCACCATAAAATACAGATACACACAATGTTTAGAAAACAAGCCATTTTGATCACGGCTGGAAGCCTTACACGCCAAGAATGGTAATAAATTAAGAATGTTTCAGAACTCGCTGCAATTACAACTTACAGGTGCTGAAACATTAAAAAGTAAGTGGGCACAAACACAGCAGAAGGTATCAGACGCCAGGAATGGCCATAAATAAGGTTCTACATCTACATCCATACTCCACAAGCCACCTGACGGTGTGTGGCGGAGGGTACCCTGAGTACCTCTATCGGTTCTCCCTTCTATTCCAGTCTCGTATTGTACATGGAAAGAAGGATTGTCGGTATGCTTCTGTGTGGGTTCTAATCTCTCTGATTTTATCCTCATGGTCTCTTCGCGAGATATACGTAGGAGGGAGCAATATACTGCTTGACTCTTCGGTGAAGGTATGTTCTCGAAACTTCAACAAAAGCCCGTACCGAGCTACTGAGCGTCTCTCCTGCAGAGTCTTCCACTGGAGTTTATCTATCATCTCCGTAACGCTTTCGCGATTACTAAATGATCCTGTAACGAAGCGCGCTGCTCTCCGTTGGATCTTCTCTATCTCTCCTATCAACCCTATCTGGTGCGGATCCCACACTGCTGAGCAGTATTCAAGCAGTGGGTGAACAAGCGTACTGTAACCTACTTCCTTTGTTGTCGGATTGCATTTCCTTAGGATTCTTCCAATGAATCTCAGTCTGGCATCTGCTTTACCGACGATCAGCTTTATATGATCATTCCATTTTAAATCACTCGTAATGCGTTTTACGGCTTACTTCTAAAATACAAATATAGAATTTTTTTTAGTGCAAATGACCACAATCACGGCTGAAGGTCTTACACGCCAGGAACGGCAATTGTATAAAAAATTTAGAAACCTGCTGTAATGATAATCTTCCTAAAGCTACTTGATGTCAAACAAACCAAATGCAAGAATGTAGCAACACGCCAAAGCCGGAACTGGCGGACTGCACTAGGCCCCTGAATGCTGTCCTTAGAGCGCCCGGAACGAGCAAGGAACCACTACCACCAGAGTAGAAGAATAACAAAAGGCCTGGGATCAAAACACGCCTTGCCGGACAGCAGCGGCAAGGCGAGGAAACGTATACTGCCATTACATACACTAACCCCCAGGGCAGGTAACTAGGGCGTTAGCGGCCACCAGGCAGGAAAAATACCGCTGGTTGACCTTAACTTTTAACAAGCTGAAAACAGTAAACAGTAATAAGAAGTCGAGGAAAGCTAATCAAATCCGCTTTCCCCAAGCACTCCACTCGCTGCTCTTCGCCTCAGCGACACTACGAGCAGCAACACGAACCCAAGTCACTGGAGAATCTCGAGATGTCACAATGGTGGAGGTTTCTCTACTTCAATTGAAATGCACTCATATTAAATCCTGCAGGATCTGGTTTACAACGAGGTCGTGCACCCTCGTAACCACAGCCCTTCCATCCGGCAGTCCATGCGCGCCGCCAGCGGTCCTGGCGTGTTCTGGCACTGCACAGATCTGGCTCCTCCTGCGTCCTCAACCGAACTGCCACACTCACATGTCCCGGAAAAACAACGACGTCGCTTCAAAGATAGGGCAACAGTTACTACCTATCGCTAACCACCGCTGTTGCCACTAGTGAACAGGCAACGCTTGCGAAACTAGTGGCGCCAGTCATGACGAGAAGACAAACAACCGCAACCATGCCAACAGAGGGCGGAAACCTACAAACAACACCAACGCGAGCCACAGCACGGCTCAGTCACCTTAAAAGTATTCTTGACTAGCACCCACTCTCCAAGTCCAATCTCAAAGTTAACAAACAGTCACAACCGTCACAGCGTGTATTTGAAGCAAATCTGATTTGGATTATTATAGTGGCGCTATTAGTGACTAGAAATCATTTTCAGGTGTAGAAACACCCCTAGCCACTTACGTTTATGTCGCACAACCCCTTCGTGGTGCCGGCCTCTGTGACCGAGCTGTTCTAGGCGCTTCAGTCTGGAACCGCGCTGCTGCTACGGTCGCAGGTTCGAATCCTGTCTCGGCCATGGATGTGTGTGATGTCCTTAGGTTAGGTTTAAGTAGATCTGCGTCTAGGGGACTGATGACCTCAGATGTTAAGTCCCATACTGCTTAGAGCTGTTTGAACCATTTTCCTTCGTGATGTTCTTTCTTTTTCCGTCAGTGTATAATGTTGTGAGGGCTCCTATCGATCTTGTTTTCCGAAATGACTTTGGCTAAGAGCCACACCAGAACAGCAAGAGAGTGTGGGCTGACGATGCGAGGGCTGTAAGCGGACAATGTTCGAACTGCCAGGGGCAGCCAGGGAATGATGGCTGGGCCAGGCACCGTGAAGTGAACAGCAATACCGAGGGCAAGCATGGTGAGCAGTGGCGCGTACGTCACAGCACGTGACACTGCAGGTCTTACTGGTGCCAGTAGCCGTCTGTGCCGGGGAGCGAGTAACTCTTTCAGACGAGTTTAATAATTCTTGACTGCATGTTTAAATTCCTCTAAGTTCTCGATACCACATGACAAAATTAAGACCTTTAGCGTGATCTGTCACCCCTAGACGTTTAACACAAATATGTTATTATTATATATTTGCACGGTCTCAATGGACCACTGTAGTCAATCACGTGATGGTCATGCTTTTTGGTAAGTGCATGTTTCGTTCCTTCCGAATTGTCCAATATCTTTTCACTCGTTCCAATCTTTTCCGTATTTTCTTATATGTAAATAGCCTTCTCAGTTTGTGTCGTTTGTGTATTTCTGATTTAAATCTTACTCTCCTGTGTTTCAGATTCCTGAGGTTTTCTGTTTCATTTTTCAGATCATACAGGCATTTTTCCAGTTCTTCCAAATCCTCTCTACTTTCCTTGATCCATCCTGTTATTTCAGTTTCGAGAATTTCTCTATAATTCTTGTTAATAACGTTTCTGGTGTCCTGATGGTGCAACAAAATAAAGAAATCCTCTTCTTATATACAGTACCTGTAATAGCTTCCAGTTCCCTATACATCATTTCATTTGGCACAGCCCTCCATTGTCCTTCTTTTTGATATATCTAGCTGTTCAAATCTCTACTTTTAGGATTTCGTCGATTGTGTTCTCCTGATGTACTTTATACAGAGATTCATCTGCATATCTGACTTCGGGGTGAACCGCCGTCTTGCAGTGTTTTAATCTTCTTTTTATTGACAAACATTTCTTATTGTATGTTGACCATATTAGTTTCTGAGCCTAAATTAGTTTGTTACCTTATACTTGTCAAGTAAGTTTTTCATTCACGTTATATGTTTTAATGTCTCCTAGGCATTGAAATTGTTACCTTATTTTTATTTTTCTGTTACTTACTGGTATGTGGTTAAGTATCAGCGGGACTGGTACCATGGCCTCACTCTTTTCAAATGATACCTGCAGTCCTATTTTTTGTGCAATATTCTGTGAGTTTATTATTTCATTTCTGGTTTCTTGTATATTAGTAGTTAGTAACGCTAAGTCATCTGTGAATCCTAAGCACTTTATATTTATTTGATCTTTCTTGGTTTCAGTTTGTGTTATCTTCGGATTTTTTTTGTACTACCATTCCCTCCTCAACTATTCCAGAGCCCCACTGAAAAGTGATGTTAACAAAATAATAGACCGTCATTCTGTCCTACTCCAATTTGAATTGTCGGCGGTTCAGACGGTTCATCTCTGAACTTCATCATGGATTTGGTCTTTGTGAGAATTAATTTTATTATTTTTATGAATTCGGGATGACATCCGAAACTGCATAATTTGCTCAACACTGAAACTCTCTAGAAACAACAATAAGCTTTTAGAAGTCTACAAAGGCTATGATTCATGTTTTTGTCTTATTTTGTAGGCATTCGTTACGGTTTTTAAAGTGATTAGCTTCTCCAGTACCTAAATCCTCAGTGGTAGTCTCTTAGTTCCTGTTCATGTACGTCTTTACAGCAATGGTACAGAATTCTCAACAAGAATTTATATGTGCACTCGAAGAGAGAAATCTTTCTGTATTTATCCGGATTTGGTTTTTCTCTTTTTTTAAGCAATGAATGGATTACAGCAAATGTTTGAACTTCCTTACATGTTTTGTACATCTAGTGCTATCTCAAAGCTTTGTAATCTTCATGGATGGTTGACGGGTTTATATTTTTATGTTTATGTTTTTATTGGGGTTGATGGTGTTCCGACACCATCCAACCACAAATTTACTTTCAGTTCCTTTATTCAAAGCGTACCGTTACCTGTTTCGAATCGTTGTGATTCATCCTCAGACAGTTTACACACTTTATTTGTGACATGTGGTGTATTTTTTACAGATTAATTGTCGTGAAATGTCGGTTTGGAGTGTTTGTTTTCATAACATTCGTCCAACAGATGTGAATACATTCCCACTGCATTCTTAGTGTTGGACGAATGTTGTGGTTCAAATGGCTCTGAGCACTATGCAACTTAACTTCTGAGGTCATCAGTCGCCTACAACTTAGAACTAATTAAACCTAACTAACGTAAGGACTTCACATACATCCATGCCCGAGGCAGGATTCGAAACTGCGACCGTAGCGGTCGCTCCGTTCCAGCTGTGGCGCCTAGAACCGCACGGCCACTCCGGCAGCCAATGTTATGAAAAGAAACACTCCAAACCGACATTTCACGACAATTAATCTGTAAAAAACACACCACATGTCATAAAGAAAGCGTGTCAACCGTCTGAGTATGAATCGTAATGATTCGAAACCGGTTACGGTATACTTTGAATAAAGGATCTGAAAGTAAATTTGTGGATGGTTGCTGTCCCAACACCATCAACATTTGTCTTCAAACAACAGCCACGGTCTCCACCATATCATCATAAGACAAAATCGCATTTTATTGGGTTTCTGTGTATAGTTGAATAAATTCTGGGGTATTTGCACACTTTAATAAGTTGTTAAATGTTTCTGTTAAAATGTCTCTATTTACTCTATTGATATGTGCCATCTTACTGCTTTTATATCTAAGGATTAGTGTTGGAGAATCATATGTTTGAAGTTGTCTACTAAATATTCTGTAGTAATTACGTGAGTTTGTTTTCTCGCTACTTCTTTGTACCATTAGATGTTATGTTGTTGGTATTGACTTTTAACGGTCCTTATAAATTTTTAGGCTATCTTTCTTTGATTTTTTGAGTTCCAAGTTCGAGTCTTCCGTTTTATGACTCTGATATCTCAACCAAGCGTAGCGACCATCTTCCAGTGTTTAGTCACATTTATCATTCCACGGCTGATTTCCTTGAGTTTATTGGGGTTCTTGTTCAGCTAGTTGTTTCAGTGAGGAATTATTTCCTCTAGACCGTCTGTCAGCTTTATATTCCTAGCTTTCTCTTCATATTCCTTCTTATTTGTCAGTTTCTAAGAGTCATTGGTTCTCTTTCCGAAATTTTTCTTTGTCACTGGGATGAATTTCATTTCTGTTTAGATGTAGACTTGTGTTTTTGTTCCTCTCAGGACTTTTACACTGAAAATTTCCCTTGTAGTAGATCTTAACAAAGCAAACATGATCTGGCTACCACTCTATATTCTCCAGTATGTTTCCAGGTTTTAAATTTATTTGGTTTTCTCGTGAAGTATGTTGACTGAGATTATGTCACGGTTCCTGTAGAATTCACACAATCTTATTTGTTCTTCTTTCATTGGCCACTTCCTGATAACATCTCAGCATATTTTTCCCCTTCCTACGTGGGCGATCTCCAACTAAAATTTTGGTATGATTTTTGTTGGTATTTGTTGCCGTCTGATAGGAAACCTCCCAAAACCCATCAACGTTTTTTCTATCTTTTTTCCTATTATTTTCATTAGCAGTAGTAACGTGTATATCATATTAGCAGAGCAGCCTATAGGCGATGTTGTAAGACTGGGGGACATTGCTGTGAATTGTATTATGGACACTGATATTTTGAGGACGACCACGAATACTGCTTCGAATTGCGAACATTGCTCGATCACTCTTGTCCCTAGTATTCCTTAATTAAATCTATATTCGTGTGATTCTATCTATTCCTGATCAGCGTTCCGCGTTTTTTGGTCTCCATTCATCAGAAACCTTTGTCGATCCTAATCATCTGTTAAAATTTTGAATTTCCCTAGTTGTATAAGGGAATTGCCACTGAAGCACCAAAGAAACTGGTATAGGCGTACATATTCAAATACAGACAGAAATCGGCACTGCGGTCATCAACACTTATATAAGGCAACAAGTGTCTGGCGCAGTTGTTAGATCGTTGCTGCTACTACAATGGCAGGCTGCCAAGATTTAAGTGCGCTTGAATGTGGTGTTATAGTTGGCGCTCGAGGCATGGGTCACAGCAACACCGAGGTAGCGACGAAGTGGGGATTTTCCCCAACGAGCATTTCACGTATGTACCGTGAATATCACGAATCCGGCAAAACATCAAATCTCCGACAACGCTGTGGCCGGAAAAAGATTCTGCAAGAACGGAACCAACGACGACTGAAGAGAATCGTTCCACATGACACAAGTGCAACCCTTCCACAAATTGCTGCAGATTTTAGTGCTGGGCCATCAGGTGTTAGCGTGCGAACCATTCAACGAAACATCATCGATATGGGCTTTCGGAGCCGAAGGCCCACTCGTGTACCCTTGATGACTTCACGACACAAAGCTTCCTAAGCGTCCCCTGGGCCCGTCAACACCGACATGTACTGTTGATGTTGCCCGGTCGGACGAGTCTCGTTTCAAATTGTATCGAGGGGATGGACGTGTACGGGTATGAAGACAGCCTCATGAATCCATGGACCCTGCATGACAGCAGCAGACTGTTTAAGCTGGTGGAGGCTCTGTAATGGTGTGGGGCGTGTGGAGGTGGAGTGATATGGGACCCGTGATTTTCATGCAGCTCCTACTTAATTTTACTATAGATCTACACTCCGCAAGTCACAGTACGGTGTGTGAAGGAGGATACTTCTAGTACACTATCTTTCGTCGCCTTTCCTGGGCTTTTCAGGAATGGTACGTGGGAAGAATGAGTATCAGTGCAGCTCAGTGTGACATACAATTTCTCTTATTTTCTCGTCGTTATCATTTAGCGAGACGTACGTGGCTGGAAGTAAAATATTGACAGATTCTTCATGAAACTCACTGCCCTCGAAACTTTAACAGTAAACCTCTCCGTGATCAACAACACCTCAATGTCTCTCCTGCACCAACTACCACTGGAGCTTGTTGACTGTCTCCATAACCCTCCAGCAGTCTCGGGATGTTGGCAATCTAACGCGCCAACTGGACAGAATTAGGCACGACATTTCTCAGGACATCCAACAACTCTATGCATCTGTGAACAGCCGAATAATTGCTTGCGGAAGGGCCAGATACTGGCCAGTGCATTATAGGCTTGCTCAGTTTATGGAGCTCTTCTTCTTGAACAAATCTTTCAATATTCCTCAAACTGTAACCATTTTTTATTCTGTACACGTACAGCAGATCTACAGATTTCCGTCCCATTTGGATAATTCCATCGTGGTGCGTCTTTTTCTTTTTTATTTCTCCTTAGAGTGAATTTTGCGATACTTACCCTTTTCACCAACAGTGCAATCAAACAATAGTGGATTTCTTCGCCTGTTTATGCGCAATAAGCTGCATTTATGCAGATGCTTTCTTGAATTTTCGCTGGTTTGCAGTTCGTTCTCGTAATGTTATGAGTGAGGCACCAATCGCCGAACCTCTGCAGATCAACCTTCCTGTAGGTTACAGCACAGTTCGCGAATAGACGAACAGAGCGTCCAAAGCTATACGTTAGATCATTGATGTAAACTGTAAACAGCAGCAACCATAGAGCACTTCCTTAGGGTACTCCCGAAATTGCTTTTACATTTGTCGATTTTGTCTGCATAAGCTGCCTGTTTCTTTGCCATAGTCACGAATAGTTCTATAGCTTTCCATTTCTCTTCTGTCCTTTCCTATCTTGTCCAATTTAGTCCGCTTTTCAGAACAAATAAATTATCGCCAGAGTGCCCATCTGCCCCTGAAAATTATTGTAGTTTAAAATACGGTTTCCAAACTTCAAACAACTTCTGGTGCCTTCAAGACTCTTACACGTGGTCAGTCTTTCTCACGTTTCTCATACCAATATTTGCAACGGTTAGATCCTACTCTGTAGAAAATCCAAGTTGCAATAATCACATATGTGAACATTCAGTGACATCTTGAAGTGCCCTTATGTACGAACGTCGCAAGTAACAGACTTCCCTCGTGCCACGCCATAAATCAGTACTGTTAGTGCTGCCGTCGAAGAGAATTCCGCACATGGAGACGGAAGCCGCATAACGGTTCCCCAGAGTGCGCACGTTCGGTCCTAGGAGCGGCTGGGCAAACAAGCCGCCTCCAGAGCTGCTGGCGACGGGGCGACCGAGACGTCCAAATGGAAGTCCCAAAGCGCGCGTCGTGTGCTAGCTGTCAACAGCACAGCTTCCTTATGCGGCAATAGGCATTTAGTGTTGTCCCGGTTTGTCCTGAGGAAACACAATTGTAAAACGGGCCTACACTCTGACGTTTTACCTTCGGCTGTCACGAGAAATCTCAAACTCCGCAATATAAAATAGTAGTACCAAAATATTCCAGATAATCTTCCCACGCGAATGCAGACAACCAGGGCCTACGCTCCAAACAAACATAGAGACGTGGCAATGAGATGACGTTGGTATCTACCAAATTTTAATTTCAATCGGTTATTCTGTCGCGCACTAACGAAGACAAGTGCCAACTAGGTCTACAAAGTACACTGATGAGCCATAATACTTTAACCAGTTAATTGTTGAACCACATCTGGAAATCAACACAGTAGCGTTTAAGCCTGACATGTATTCGGTAGCCACCTGGTAAGTTTCTGAAGGTGTTTAGCACCAGGTATCTACGTAGAGGCTACGTAGTTTCCATAAATTACGGGCTGGTGGTGCATTTGCGCGGAGCGAGACATTAGTGTGTGTTCACTACCAGCCTCATCAAATCACTGTATCAGCCGCGCGGGGTGGCCGAGCGGTTTGAGGCGTCATGTCACGGACTGCGCGGCTCCTCCCTGAAAAGGACCGATGACCTCAGCAGTTTGGTCCCATAGGACTTCACACACATTTGAACATTTGAAACCACTATCACGATAATGCCCTTGTGACGCAGACAGTTGTCCTGCTGAAGATACCATCGACATAGCGGAAACAAGAATGGATGCTGATGATCCACAGTAATGTTCACACGATTTACAACAGTGCCGGATGAATGCTCCCATAGCATGATACTGCCCCCAGCATCTGTGGCGCGTTGGTCTCGATGTTGGCGTATCTGAAGACGAACGTTGACCTGACGTAGCAACAAATGTCATTGATGAAATATTTCATGTTTTCACTCAGTTTCATGAAAAAATAGTGTTAATTAAATAAATACAGAACAAAAATAATGAAATGAATTTCCTTGATCTTACTGTGGTCGTAAAAGATAGACAAAACTGACTTCATAATCTTTCGTAACAAAACTTCTTCAGAACATTTTATGCCGGTTGATTTGGCTCACCCCAAGGACAAAAATTGGTCTTTTTCCATTCTCATATTCATCGTATTTTTGTTATTCTGCTGTCCCTGGAGAATTTTCGGGAAGAGATATTATATTAAAAGCATAGCCAGTAATAACGGATACGAAATGTCATTAGTAGGCCGAATTTTGGATACTAAAACTGCTAAAAATGTTCCACTCCCGGACATTACAAGCTGGAAGAAAGAAGGCAAAGGGAAGGGAATTTCTTTTCCGTTTCTAGGAAATATTTGATATAAGGTAAGCCGCCTTTCTGCTAATAAATATGTCTGTAAACTGTCGTTTTCAACTAACAACGGTGTGGGAAAAAATTTAATTCACGTCTTAAAGCGTAATGGCGCACTATTTTCCCATTCTGAGGTCTATAAAATAAGACGTAACCAATGACCCTGTTTCTATATAGAGCAGACAGGAAGAGCAGCCAAAGTTGGGTTCAAAGAACATGTATTGGGTAAAGGAGGTGACGTTCATGGCTCTGCTTATGCCGATTGTCTCATACACTGTGCACACTCCCCTGTTAAATAAGAATACCTGATTTTTTGCATATGGAAGGGAAGGGTTTTAAATTGGACTTGTTGGAAAAATTTAAAAATTTTGAGCACAGTTTCAGTTATAGCGACTTTATTCTTAACGATCATTTAGATCTCAAAAAGAGATATTTTTCTATCAATTTCGACCTATTCTTAAATTGATGTAGAAGCTATATCGGGTTTTCCACGCGATTTAGAGATGTTATTTTGATTAAAGATGCAGTCTGCCATTATCCTACTTTAATGTACTTCGTAGTTATCTTCATCATTTGGATAGGTTTATACTTTTTATGATTTTTTTAGTATGCTAATGTTCCTATAAAGTAATTTTTTTACTTGTCAAGTGTCTTTTGTGGTTGGTACTGCTTCTTGTGTGAGCGCCATCTGGGCATAAGTTTCCTGCTCGTTAGTTCCTTATATCCAGTTGGTTGTCTGTTTGTGTGTATGATGTACGTCTGCCTTAGATTTTACATGGATCATGTTATCTAAACGTTATGTGGATGCCAAATATATACATGGATCATTTTATTGTTGCCTAAACCTTCTGACTTCGTTTCTCACAATATGTAACACGTAAGTTTATATGCGATTTTTGATGTGTCTTTTGCTGCACAACTTCCGTGTACTAGCCTTAACATATCCGGTTTTTAGGTGTTATTACTTCTCCTGATAAACACGAGTTTATTTCTGTCGAAACTTCGCTGAAGGTTTGAATAAACTTCGGACGTGCAACTGCCGGCCGCTGTGGCCGAGCGGTTCTAGGCGCTTCAGTCCGGAACCGCGCGACTGCTACGGTCGCATGGATGTGTGTGATGTCCTTAGGTTAGTTAGGTTTAAGTAGTTAGGTTTAAGGACTGATGACCTCAGATGTTAAGTCCCATAGTGGTCGTCGTCGTGGTTAGTGTTTAACGTCCCGTCGACAACGAGGTCATTAGAGACAGAGCACAAGCTTGGGTTAGGGAAGGATTGGGAAGGAAATCGGCCGTGCCCTTTCAAAGGAACCATCCCGGCATTTGCCTGAAACGATTTAGGGAAATCACGGAAAACCTAAATCAGGATGGCCGGAGACGGGATTGAACCGTCGTCCTCCCGAATGCGAGTCCAGTGTGCTAACCACAGTCCCATAGTGCCCAAAGCCATTCGAACCTTCTTTTTTGTGGGGGGGGGGGGGGGGATGTGATGCCACACAACGTGGCACTACACAAAACTGGCGCTAATAGCATAGGCACATAGAGAATCCACAAGACACAGATCTGTGTCCACAGTATTGGTGATCAGTTGAGAAAAGCGTTCGAAACACACGTGCTACAAAACGCCACTGTTTCCTGCGCATTTGGGATATGATCACCATGCACACATACACAGGCCGCACAATGGTTTGGAATTCTCTGGATCGGGTGGTGGAGCAGCTGCTGGGGTATAGCCTCCCATTCTTGTGCCCGTCGGAGCTCCTGAAGTGTCGTAGGGTTTTGAACACGTGCAGCGATATGTCTATCGAGAGCATTCCAGACGTGCTCGATGGGGTTTCGGTCTGGAGAACCGGCAAGCCACTCCATTCGCCTTATGCCTTCTGTTTCAAGGTAATCCTCCACTATGGCAGCTCGGTGCGGCCGTGAGTTATCATCCACTGCACCCCTGAAAAGGCGGACGTACTGGTGAAAAATGACGTCTCGATACACCAGACCTCTTACAGTACCTCTGTCAAAGGTATACAGGGGTGTAGGTGCACCAATCATAATCCCACCCCACACCTTCAAACCACGACCTCCATACAGTTTCCTTTCAAGGGCATTAAGGGGTTGATATCTGGTTCCTGGTTCACGCCAGATGAAAATCCGGCGGGAATCACTGTTCAGACTGTACCTGGACTCGTCCGTGAGCATAACCTGGGACTACTTTCCAATGACCATGTACTGTGACCAGGGAGCTGTGGAGTGCACCTTGCAGGTTTCCGGGAGAATAAACCATGTCTGTTCATTCGTCTGTAGACTGTGTATCTGGGGACAACTGTTCCAGTGGCTGCGATAAGGTCCCGAGCAACGTTTAATGCAGTACTCTGTGGCCGTCTGCGGGCTCTGATGGTGAGATATAGGTCTTCTTGTGGTGTTGTACACTGTGGACGTCCCGTCCGAACACGTTTACTGTCAGCTGGAATCATTGCTATAACCTTGAGATTACACTTTGTGGCACACGAAGGGCCTGTGCTACGACCTGCTGTGTTTGACCAGCCTCCAGTCACCCTAGTATTGTACCCCTCATAACGTCATCAATATATGTTCTTTGAGCCATTTTAGACACACAGTCACCATTATCGCATCTGAAAACGTCTGCACACTTACTCGTTGCACTGTACTCTGACATGCTTCAACACACCTCTGCGTGTGTGGACTGCTGCCAGCGCCACCGTGGGACGACCGCAGGTCAAATGCACCGCATGGTCACACCCCGAGGTGATTTAAACCCTCAAACCGCCGACTTCTCCCCATATATCAGCATTATCATTAATTTATGAGCATGCATGTGTATAGACGTGTTCATGGTTATGACAATTGCATAATTACTAATATGTCATTTGATATATATAGAAGTGTCCATTGATTATGTCTATTGTATCAGCGTGTGTCCATTTGAAGAGCGATCCACTTTGCAATAATAGCCTTATGACGGTTTTCCTGAAGGACAGACGAAAAAAGCGTATTTGTAATCCGACATAATTTGTATTTCTCTATAAAATGCATTTAATGACAAATGAGCTTTTTGTGGTGGTTTTTGATGTATTTTCCAGATATTGGTATCCAAAGGCCACAATATTTTGGCAGTCGATCCTGACACCATGCCAGCAGAAGCGCTGATGAACTGACGGTCCACTCTGATCTTTTTGTTGTGCCACTGAACTACTGAGAGTAGCAGAACAAGACATGAGAAGAGCATGGACCTCGGTAGGACAAAAAACTGGTGTCATCAAACATGTTATACTATCGGCCTGAAAGCCAGGAATATATCCTGTTGCTAACTTCAGTCGACGTCCGCAAAAAGCTAAATAATCTCCTATAAATGCTTCGCAGGTTATAGTAGGCGTTACACGACATTGGATGTAAACAAATTGAGAACCTCGCAACGCTTACCTCCTCCTTTGGCAGGCACACAGTTCACGACCTTGTTCGCAGAAAGAAGGAGAGAGGATAGACGAAGTAAGGAGAAAAGAAATGTGCGAGGAGAGGGATTACGGTGTGGGCGATTGGTGGGAGCAAATATTTGCGGTGGGAGGCCGGGGTGGGCGGCACCTGCGCGGCCATCTGAGTCAACAGCTGGCGTCGCCTGGCCCAGCCCGGCCGTGGCGCTTGTTAGGCGCCATTGTCGCCACCACTAATTGCCGCCGTTTGTTTCGGCCGGTAAACAGCCCGACAGCGAGTGTTGCGCGGCCTTGCAGCAGTGGCGAGCCGGCCAGGTGCGCCTCACGTACCTACGTCCCCCATCCTGTGCTCTGCGGGTACACCAAGTAGGCGTTTGCTCTGCATTTCTATGAAGGCTTTTCTGTTTGCTACGCATACTACAAGATCGTTTTTGGCACATCACCCCTCGTTTGTCACCATAAACCAGACCCGACACCCAATTCTTTACCACTACGTCCATCTGCAGTACTGGCATCCCCCAAGGATGTCGGGCATGGTGGTCTAGAGGTAAGTGCTTGACTGGACACCGAGAGGTCGCGGGATAAAATTCCAGCCTCTCTTTGGATTTTTCAGTCTGAGTTTTCATCCAGCCTTCACCCCTGAACGACGTAAGGAGTAACCAGAGACGACATGTTAAACTGTAGATCCTCTTTCTCCAATTCGATAATTGAAATAGGTTAGCGGCACACAAGTCACTGAAGTGGCGTCCTATAGAAAGAATTGCACCAGGCTAGTGAGCCATACAGGATCAGTGTTACCTCCTCTCTTCATCTACACGGAGGATATGTCCCTGCCACCTGCTTCCAAACTTCTAATATTCCGATTACACGACCTTCCTTGCCTCCATTGGAACCTCCAAGCTTTTCAGTGGTCCCTCCATAACTGCATATTCTGGGGAAACCATGGGAACTTCAGAATCAACCCCATGAAATGTCAAGGAATAATCGTATGGCGTACTATCTTAAGGTACTTCATCATGCGTCTTACATTGGAGCTCAGAGCGACCATAATCCCACTCTATGAAGGCTGAGTGACTTCTTCAGAACGAGGGAAAACTACTGACCATGGCTCAGGATTTTTATCAGCCACAGATCACGCCTGAAATCTGTCAGGCAAGTGACCATTCGTTCAGCCCCCTGGAAAGTCTTTCGCCACATTCCAGATCTTGTAACCACCTTCCACCTGATCACAGTTGAGGTGTCAGCCTTAGATCCCCATAATCCCCCCTCTCCCCCCACATTGGTGATCATTGGTAGCAGCTCAAATTGCGTAACAATAGTCAGAACCGCCTGGAGATGTGAGTGGAGGGTTTCCAACTCAGATCGCATCCGAACACAACATGTACGGTCCTATTCATACCAACGCTGCATGAAATCTACACTGCACAAACACAGCAGAAATTTAAGATTAAGTTACAAAAACACACAGATAAAGCTAAATAAGTATATTGTGTGTGCTTATAAGCTCAAAATAAAGTGTCCAAACAAACAATCTAACCTCCCAAAGCTACTTGGATTCAGTTTAGCGCCTGGCTAAGTTGTTTACAATTGTCATTGGAGGTTCAGAATAACCAGCAGCCTCGCTATGGTCAGTGTAACTCTAATCTACCCTGTTACTACACGAAAGTATGCCTCACAAAAAGAGTAAGAGTAACTGTAAAAGTACACAGGGAGAGATAGGTATGTAACTCGCTTCTGTTTAGTATGTCGTAATATAATCTACAAATAAATGGCGCCTCCCCCTTCGAAGACTATCCTAAAGAAACGTATAGGGGCTCCCTTTTCAAATCCGGTAAACCTACCCGCTTCGCCGCTACTATGCAAAAAGATCAGTTCACTTGTATTGCTCCTTGACTCTCCATCTTCTTTCCTATCCACAACTTTTAGTGGGGCTGACATTCTAATATCCACCGCCTCAAAATACACTATATATCATTAAAAATTCAAGATATTCACAAACTCCGTACTTCAAAACGAAATGGTTCGGCTTAATTTTCTTTGAGTTCATAAGCAACTGAAGAATAGGGATGACAGATTAGAAATTGTTTGACACTTCCAATATCAGCATTTAAAAATAATTATTTTTGCCTCATCATGTTTCTTAGTGGTGGATACGTTTTTTTTTATATTGCCGTCAAAGCGATCTTGAGGTACTTAAGATTCCTGATGAAATGCAGAGAGATATTGCGTTTGTCTACTGTTGAGTTTTAATACCAGTAATGAAAGTCACTGCTGTTAGTAATCACTGTTAACGTGATCGCATACTTTCCGAATAATTTCCCTTCAAATAAACAATTACAGACAAAACATAAAATGTGCGAGAAACAACGCAAATTTTCCTATCTCTCAGCCCATTGCACACCGTGTTGGGATTCATCCTCATTCCGTTCACGCTTAAGTGTACTTTGTAACCTCCCCACAAAATAAAATATTATGAATAATGTTCGCATTTAGTGTAACCTCAAAACAGAAAAATTCCTAAACCTCTCAATAGTAAAAAATATAATTATGTCGTTCACATTCAGTATAACCTGCCAACAGGAAAATTGCGTAACCTATCAATAATAAAATGTGACTAATCTCTCAATGATAAAAATGTGACTCACTTATAACCTTTCAATAATTGACTGTGAATTTAAACTGGTAAATTTTGGACGTCAGCAGTGCTCCGTCATGGCCCTGAAAATTCATTCTGAATAAATTGAAAAATCTTACCTCAATTAGGTCGCTGGATAACGCGTATACATCTGCTCGTATAAGAAATTTATCTGGCACAGCTCAGTGCAATGCTGGCCGATAGATTTGTCATGTATAAAAAGAAAGAACTGATTTTTCTTTACAATAATCAGGACGACCAAGGATTGGAGAAATTAGTAAAATCTTTAAATTGAAATGAATGATTGTCAAAAATTACTTTTTATGAGAAAGATTATTATTAAGAGATTAAAAAAAAACATGGGACTTGATATAACAATACTACATATGCGCGACGCAGCTTTTACCTTGTATTATACCGCTCAGGCACCGCCATCGCTCCACGACCGGCCCAGCCAACTCCACACACACAACTGCTAGCTACTTCTACTACACAGTTCCTACTGCATACAACACTGCTCTTTGGTCTGAGATTCTCTTATAGCTCACATATCGCAGGCAGCGCGTGAGCAATCCATCGAAATTACATCTGCTCGAATGGGCTAACAACAAATTCCATAATCATGGACCTCTTACAACCTATGCATGCTGTAATTTTTTTGTTTCACGGTCCGTACTGCAACGATGAATAGGAGGCACATACAACAACTTCCCGCAACTACTCGCCAAGAAGAACAAAGATTATACATGTATCAAAGAAATCTTTTACATAACAAATGAATTACTCATCGATAATCATTTCGTTGAAGTTATTTTTTTAAAATTTATAATCAACAATTTTAATGGCAATGACTTCAGACAGAAATATAATTGAGTAGGTAAACTTCGAAATAAATCAGATATAGGAGAAATAGTTAAGCTTTCCGTAAAATAATAAAATTATTTTTATTATTATTGGTGATCCATTTTTTGAATATGTACAAGTATTATCTGTTTAAGTGTACAAAACTATTTAATCGATATCATTAAAATTACACGACATGGGAAATTACGAAATTGGCCAGTTCAGTTACGATCTCCACGAGCTTGCCAGGAGCTGCATCGTCATCTACAACTTTCACTTGCCATACCACCACCATCTGTATGTTTGCTGTATATCGCCAAATCATCAGTATTTAATTTTAGTCATATTATTTTAACAGTTTTTAAGTGAAATAATCTATACGTGCATTTTACCACCATTTGTCTGAAGAGCAGCAATACAGTTGCTACCAGAACCTCGAGTTCTTGCTCTCATTCATTTTTGCGCTTGTATAACAAAAAAAATACTTGCATAAAATTGCAAATGTCGACTGTGTGTACTGTGTCTCTTGCTTGGGAACACTTATTCTATTCACTCTTGGTACTTGTAGTTGATAACAGTAAAGTCTACTTCACTCTCAGACATCAAGATTGGATTAGGTACCTTTTGTCCAGCAGTTAATAGTGACAGGCAGCACTGTGGGTTTACCGAAATGCAGCACATGTCTGGGTACACTGAACGCCATGCAAGAGCGGCACATCGACGCTAGAGTGAGATATTCTCCCGTTGGCGGCAGCGTTAATACACTAATTTTGCACCTGTTGACGGTTGATGCATTATCTGTGTTGTCGTATTAAAAATTTTTTCATTGTTGCGAAAGTATTTTTTATAAACATTTTCGTGTTGCTAAGGTGTTTTCGCATAAATAAAGGTAATTAGAGTGACAAACTGAATAAATATAGTTCCATCGTAACGAACCACCGGAGACCACAGGTACGTGTTCCAAAATACTCAAAAAATGTCGCTGAACAGCCTAGAAATTTTGTGCTGGTGTTCTGGTGCACAAATGGTAGTAGGTTCGTTTGACTCGCGGGAGAGATGTCTTTAGCATCACAGAGATGCTAAAGACACTGAATTGACACTTGAAGATAGACGAAAATTGTCACCAGAAGGCTTACTTACAAAATTCCAAAAACGAGCTCCAAATAATGGCTCTAGGAATACGCTAGACTTGCTACGTATCGCTGCCATAGAGACAGTGAGGACGATTAATGATAGCGCTCGCGGAGACGTTTAAGCAGTCGTTCTTCCCATGCTGCATATGTGAATCGGTCGGGAAAAATTCCTTATAACTGACATAGTGGGAGGAACCATCTGTCATGTAAACCTCACTGATTTGCAGACTAATGATGTAGAGGAGACTGTAGGTAGAAAGAGAACAAGAATGAAATAATAAGTTGGTGAAACTTAACAAGACCGTACTTGGAATAAAAACTGGGTTTTCTTTTGAGTCATCAGTCTTCTGACTACCTGGTTGTAAGTGGCCCGCCACGAATTCTTCTTCTGCGCTGACCGATTCATATCAGTGTATACCTTGCACCCTCCATCCTCATCATTTTCCTAGACATTTTCCAGTCCGTCTTCCCTACATCCCGCGCCCGGGTTCCCGAGTTCGATTCCCGGCGGGGTCAGGGATTTTCTCTGCCTCGTGATGGCTGGGTGTTGTGTGTTGTCCTTAGGTTAGTTAGGGTAAGTAGTTCTAAGTCCTTGAGGACTGATGACCATAGATGTTAAGTCCCATAGTGCTCAGAGCCATTTGCACCATCTTCCCTACAGTTTTTATCCTCTACAGATCCCACGAGTACCAAGCAGCTTATTTTCTGATGTCTTAACACTTCGAACACCTGTAAATGGAAGTTCATGCCACCTTTTTGATCTTCGTTGACCTTCAAAGACCTTACTGTTACACATCGCTGGATTCGTCTCGATAGCCGCTATCAGAAAATAAGTACCGAACTACAGCATTCCATTAAAAAAAAACAAAGTTGACCTTCATATCTCTGATGCCACCCGACCCAGCAACAAAAAGTCAACGTCATATTATGCCCCCCCCCCCCCCCCCCCCGCCGTTGCTTTATGCAACATTTGTCCCACAATCTTTTCAGCTACTATCACACTCACACTTTTGATTCTACGTGGCTATAGTTAGTGATTCAGTCTGTATGGCAGTACACAAAAAACGGTGACGTGTTGTGACGGATTCTGTATTCCTATTTCTTAACATTACAAATTTTTTGTGTTATGATAATTTTGTATACTGTACGTCTGTATTTTACACGTATATGTAATTACATTGTAATTTTATACTTCGGCCGAATATTAGAATTAATATCCATGCTTAGTGTTAATAACGCAGAGAGAGAGAGAGAGAGAGAAAGAGAGAAAGAAATAGAGAGAGAGAGAGAGAGAGAGAGAGAGAGAGAGAAAGAAATAGAGAGAGAGAGAGCGAGAGAGACAGACAGACAGTTGAAGGGCAGTGGGGCAGTGTAGGAAGTTCAGCGAAAGATTAAGACAAAATTATATTATAGGAAAAGGTCTCCAATTTTATCGAGAAGAGAACTGTCCATCGGTAAAAGAGCAAGGAAGAGTTGTGATCAATGTGGTTTGTTGAAGATATAAGACGAGAACAATAGTAATGAGAGATAAAGAGAAGAGATTGGGGAAAAGTCATTGTAGATGACGACACAATATACTGTGAACATACGAAATCCTCAAAACGTGTCAGAGACAGCTAGTGGTAAAGTGGAATAATTCAGCTATGACACGAATCTTCCCACAGTATGAAAAAACAGATATATAAATGTAGTTTGCATTAGTAAAACGATTCTGAACTGTGTTATGCCACCGAGACAAGTAATGTGAACTACTGTCGTTAATGTAGTACGAGTAGTGAACTGCACTGTATGGTTAGATGTAATCATAAGTGGTATTGTATCTACGAGCCGGGTGTCAAATGTGTTTGGTTTAGAGTAAGAATAAATGGGCGAGTTGTATTATAATGGCCGGCCGCTTTGACCGAGGGGTTCCAGGCGCTTCAGTCTGGAACCGTGCGACCGCTTCGGTAGCAGGTACGAATCCTGCCTCGGGCATACATGTGTGTGATGTCCTTAGGTTAGTTAGGTTTAAGTAGTTTTTTTTTTTTTTTTTTTTTTTCTTTTTACAGCTTGAGTCTTGGGAGCAGACGTCGCAGTATTATTAGGTTCTGCAGTCGCTCTACACGATTTATGGGATTTAGTGAGGCTGCATATTGATCCAGACCAGCGATGAACAAGATAAAGAAGCGTGAGCACCAAAGATATGTGCAGCAGTCAGGTAGGAAGCAGCCAAAACACATCTGTGCAATCATACCGTCAGATGTTAATTGGCATTTGTCGACACAAAATTGCCGAATGTATATTTAAACTGCGCCAAAAGAAAAAGGGTTCATGTCAGCGCACTGTTTATCTCTGTGATAATTCTCTCTTAGTAATTCGGCAAGCCGGCCAGTGTGGCAGTGCGGTTCTAGACGCCTCAGCCCGGGGCCGCTTGACCGCTACGGTCGCAGGTTCGAATCCTGCCTCGGGCATGGATGTGTGTGATGTCCTTAGGTTAGTTAGGTTTAAGTAGTTTTTTTTTTTTTTTTTTTTTTTTTTTTTTTTTTTTTTTTTTTTTTTACAGCTTGAGTCTTGGGAGCAGACGTCGCAGTATTATTAGGTTCTGCAGTCGCTCTACACGATTTATGGGATTTAGTGAGGCTGCATATTGATCCAGACCAGCGATGAACAAGATAAAGAAGCGTGAGCACCAAAGATATGTGCAGCAGTCAGGTAGGAAGCAGCCAAAACACATCTGTGCAATCATACCGTCAGATGTTAATTGGCATTTGTCGACACAAAATTGCCGAATGTATATTTAAACTGCGCCAAAAGAAAAAGGGTTCATGTCAGCGCACTGTTTATCTCTGTGATAATTCTCTCTTAGTAATTCGGCAAGCCGGCCAGTGTGGCAGTGCGGTTCTAGATGCCTCAGCCCGGGGCCGCTTGACCGCTACGGTCGCAGGTTCGAATCCTGCCTCGGGCATGGATGTGTGTGATGTCCTTAGGTTAGTTAGGTTTAAGTAGGTTTTTTTTTTTTTTTTTTTTTTTTTACAGCTTGAGTCTTGGGAGCAGACGTCGCAGTATTATTAGGTTCTGCAGTCGCTCTACACGATTTATGGGATTTAGTGAGGCTGCATATTGATCCAGACCAGCGATGAACAAGATAAAGAAGCGTGAGCACCAAAGATATGTGCAGCAGTCAGGTAGGAAGCAGCCAAAACACATCTGTGCAATCATACCGTCAGATGTTAATTGGCATTTGTCGACACAAAATTGCCGAATGTATATTTAAACTGCGCCAAAAGAAAAAGGGTTCATGTCAGCGCACTGTTTATCTCTGTGATAATTCTCTCTTAGTAATTCGGCAAGCCGGCCAGTGTGGCAGTGCGGTTCTAGACGCCTCAGCCCGGGGCCGCTTGACCGCTACGGTCGCAGGTTCGAATCCTGCCTCGGGCATGGATGTGTGTGATGTCCTTAGGTTAGTTAGGTTTAAGTAGTTGGTTTTTTTTTTTTTTTTTTTTTTTTTTACAGCTTGAGTCTTGGGAGCAGACGTCGCAGTATTATTAGGTTCTGCAGTCGCTCTACACGATTTATGGGATTTAGTGAGGCTGCATATTGATCCAGACCAGCGATGAACAAGATAAAGAAGCGTGAGCACCAAAGATATGTGCAGCAGTCAGGTAGGAAGCAGCCAAAACACATCTGTGCAATCATACCGTCAGATGTTAATTGGCATTTGTCGACACAAAATTGCCGAATGTATATTTAAACTGCGCCAAAAGAAAAAGGGTTCATGTCAGCGCACTGTTTATCTCTGTGATAATTCTCTCTTAGTAATTCGGCAAGCCGGCCAGTGTGGCAGTGCGGTTCTAGACGCCTCAGCCCGGGGCCGCTTGACCGCTACGGTCGCAGGTTCGAATCCTGCCTCGGGCATGGATGTGTGTGATGTCCTTAGGTTAGTTAGGTTTAAGTAGTTTTTTTTTTTTTTTTTTTTTTTTTTTTTTTTTTTTTTTTTTTTTTTACAGCTTGAGTCTTGGGAGCAGACGTCGCAGTATTATTAGGTTCTGCAGTCGCTCTACACGATTTATGGGATTTAGTGAGGCTGCATATTGATCCAGACCAGCGATGAACAAGATAAAGAAGCGTGAGCACCAAAGATATGTGCAGCAGTCAGGTAGGAAGCAGCCAAAACACATCTGTGCAATCATACCGTCAGATGTTAATTGGCATTTGTCGACACAAAATTGCCGAATGTATATTTAAACTGCGCCAAAAGAAAAAGGGTTCATGTCAGCGCACTGTTTATCTCTGTGATAATTCTCTCTTAGTAATTCGGCAAGCCGGCCAGTGTGGCAGTGCGGTTCTAGACGCCTCAGCCCGGGGCCGCTTGACCGCTACGGTCGCAGGTTCGAATCCTGCCTCGGGCATGGATGTGTGTGATGTCCTTAGGTTAGTTAGGTTTAAGTAGTTGGTTTTTTTTTTTTTTTTTTTTTTTTACAGCTTGAGTCTTGGGAGCAGACGTCGCAGTATTATTAGGTTCTGCAGTCGCTCTACACGATTTATGGGATTTAGTGAGGCTGCATATTGATCCAGACCAGCGATGAACAAGATAAAGAAGCGTGAGCACCAAAGATATGTGCAGCAGTCAGGTAGGAAGCAGCCAAAACACATCTGTGCAATCATACCGTCAGATGTTAATTGGCATTTGTCGACACAAAATTGCCGAATGTATATTTAAACTGCGCCAAAAGAAAAAGGGTTCATGTCAGCGCACTGTTTATCTCTGTGATAATTCTCTCTTAGTAATTCGGCAAGCCGGCCAGTGTGGCAGTGCGGTTCTAGACGCCTCAGCCTGGGGCCGCTTGACCGCTACGGTCGCAGGTTCGAATCCTGCCTCGGGCATGGATGTGTGTGATGTCCTTAGGTTAGTTAGGTTTAAGTAGTTTTTTTTTTTTTTTTTTTTTTTTTTTTTTTTTTTTTTTTTTTTACAGCTTGAGTCTTGGGAGCAGACGTCGCAGTATTATTAGGTTCTGCAGTCGCTCTACACGATTTATGGGATTTAGTGAGGCTGCATATTGATCCAGACCAGCGATGAACAAGATAAAGAAGCGTGAGCACCAAAGATATGTGCAGCAGTCAGGTAGGAAGCAGCCAAAACACATCTGTGCAATCATACCGTCAGATGTTAATTGGCATTTGTCGACACAAAATTGCCGAATGTATATTTAAACTGCGCCAAAAGAAAATGGGTTCATGTCAGCGCACTGTTTATCTCTGTGATAATTCTCTCTTAGTAATTCGGCAAGCCGGCCAGTGTGGCAGTGCGGTTCTAGACGCCTCAGCCCGGGGCCGCTTGACCGCTACGGTCGCAGGTTCGAATCCTGCCTCGGGCATGGATGTGTGTGATGTCCTTAGGTTAGTTAGGTTTAAGTAGTTGGTGTTTTTTTTTTTTTTTTTTTTTTTTTTTTTTTTTTTTTTTTTTTTTACAGCTTGAGTCTTGGGAGCAGACGTCGCAGTATTATTAGGTTCTGCAGTCGCTCTACACGATTTATGGGATTTAGTGAGGCTGCATATTGATCCAGACCAGCGATGAACAAGATGAAGAAGCGTGAGCACCAAAGATATGTGCAGCAGTCAGGTAGGAAGCAGCCAAAACACATCTGTGCAATCATACCGTCAGATGTTAATTGGCATTTGTCGACACAAAATTGCCGAATGTATATTTAAACTGCGCCAAAAGAAAAAGGGTTCATGTCAGCGCACTGTTTATCTCTGTGATAATTCTCTCTTAGTAATTCGGCAAGCCGGCCAGTGTGGCAGTGCGGTTCTAGACGCCTCAGCCCGGGGCCGCTTGACCGCTACGGTCGCAGGTTCGAATCCTGCCTCGGGCATGGATGTGTGTGATGTCCTTAGGTTAGTTAGGTTTAAGTAGTTTTTTTTTTTTTTTTTTTTTTTTTTTTTTTTTTACAGCTTGAGTCTTGGGAGCAGACGTCGCAGTATTATTAGGTTCTGCAGTCGCTCTACACGATTTATGGGATTTAGTGAGGCTGCATATTGATCCAGACCAGCGATGAACAAGATAAAGAAGCGTGAGCACCAAAGATATGTGCAGCAGTCAGGTAGGAAGCAGCCAAAACACATCTGTGCAATCATACCGTCAGATGTTAATTGGCATTTGTCGACACAAAATTGCCGAATGTATATTTAAACTGCGCCAAAAGAAAATGGGTTCATGTCAGCGCACTGTTTATCTCTGTGATAATTCTCTCTTAGTAATTCGGCAAGCCGGCCAGTGTGGCAGTGCGGTTCTAGACGCCTCAGCCCGGGGCCGCTTGACCGCTACGGTCGCAGGTTCGAATCCTGCCTCGGGCATGGATGTGTGTGATGTCCTTAGGTTAGGTAGGTTTAAGTAGTTTTTTTTTTTTTTTTTTTTTTTTTTTTTTTTTTTTTTTTTTTTTTTACAGCTTGAGTCTTGGGAGCAGACGTCGCAGTATTATTAGGTTCTGCAGTCGCTCTACACGATTTATGGGATTTAGTGAGGCTGCATATTGATCCAGACCAGCGATGAACAAGATAAAGAAGCGTGAGCACCAAAGATATGTGCAGCAGTCAGGTAGGAAGCAGCCAAAACACATCTGTGCAATCATACCGTCAGATGTTAATTGGCATTTGTCGACACAAAATTGCCGAATGTATATTTAAACTGCGCCAAAAGAAAAAGGGTTCATGTCAGCGCACTGTTTATCTCTGTGATAATTCTCTCTTAGTAATTCGGCAAGCCGGCCAGTGTGGCAGTGCGGTTCTAGACGCCTCAGCCCGGGGCCGCTTGACCGCTACGGTCGCAGGTTCGAATCCTGCCTCGGGCATGGATGTGTGTGATGTCCTTAGGTTAGTTAGGTTTAAGTAGTTGGTTTTTTTTTTTTTTTTTTTTTTTTACAGCTTGAGTCTTGGGAGCAGACGTCGCAGTATTATTAGGTTCTGCAGTCGCTCTACACGATTTATGGGATTTAGTGAGGCTGCATATTGATCCAGACCAGCGATGAACAAGATAAAGAAGCGTGAGCACCAAAGATATGTGCAGCAGTCAGGTAGGAAGCAGCCAAAACACATCTGTGCAATCATACCGTCAGATGTTAATTGGCATTTGTCGACACAAAATTGCCGAATGTATATTTAAACTGCGCCAAAAGAAAAAGGGTTCATGTCAGCGCACTGTTTATCTCTGTGATAATTCTCTCTTAGTAATTCGGCAAGCCGGCCAGTGTGGCAGTGCGGTTCTAGACGCCTCAGCCCGGGGCCGCTTGACCGCTACGGTCGCAGGTTCGAATCCTGCCTCGGGCATGGATGTGTGTGATGTCCTTAGGTTAGTTAGGTTTAAGTAGTTTTTTTTTTTTTTTTTTTTTTTTTTTTTTTACAGCTTGAGTCTTGGGAGCAGACGTCGCAGTATTATTAGGTTCTGCAGTCGCTCTACACGATTTATGGGATTTAGTGAGGCTGCATATTGATCCAGACCAGCGATGAACAAGATAAAGAAGCGTGAGCACCAAAGATATGTGCAGCAGTCAGGTAGGAAGCAGCCAAAACACATCTGTGCAATCATACCGTCAGATGTTAATTGGCATTTGTCGACACAAAATTGCCGAATGTATATTTAAACTGCGCCAAAAGAAAAAGGGTTCATGTCAGCGCACTGTTTATCTCTGTGATAATTCTCTCTTAGTAATTCGGCAAGCCGGCCAGTGTGGCAGTGCGGTTCTAGACGCCTCAGCCCGGGGCCGCTTGACCGCTACGGTCGCAGGTTCGAATCCTGCCTCGGGCATGGATGTGTGTGATGTCCTTAGGTTAGTTAGGTTTAAGTAGTTTTTTTTTTTTTTTTTTTTTTTTTTTTTTTTTTTTTTTTTTTTTTTTTTTACAGCTTGAGTCTTGGGAGCAGACGTCGCAGTATTATTAGGTTCTGCAGTCGCTCTACACGATTTATGGGATTTAGTGAGGCTGCATATTGATCCAGACCAGCGATGAACAAGATAAAGAAGCGTGAGCACCAAAGATATGTGCAGCAGTCAGGTAGGAAGCAGCCAAAACACATCTGTGCAATCATACCGTCAGATGTTAATTGGCATTTGTCGACACAAAATTGCCGAATGTATATTTAAACTGCGCCAAAAGAAAAAGGGTTCATGTCAGCGCACTGTTTATCTCTGTGATAATTCTCTCTTAGTAATTCGGCAAGCCGGCCAGTGTGGCAGTGCGGTTCTAGACGCCTCAGCCCGGGGCCGCTTGACCGCTACGGTCGTAGGTTCGAATCCTGCCTCGGGCATGGATGTGTGTGATGTCCTTAGGTTAGTTAGGTTTAAGTAGTTGGTTTTTTTTTTTTTTTTTTTTTTTTTTTTTACAGCTTGAGTCTTGGGAGCAGACGTCGCAGTATTATTAGGTTCTGCAGTCGCTCTACACGATTTATGGGATTTAGTGAGGCTGCATATTGATCCAGACCAGCGATGAACAAGATAAAGAAGCGTGAGCACCAAAGATATGTGCAGCAGTCAGGTAGGAAGCAGCCAAAACACATCTGTGCAATCATACCGTCAGATGTTAATTGGCATTTGTCGACACAAAATTGCCGAATGTATATTTAAACTGCGCCAAAAGAAAAAGGGTTCATGTCAGCGCACTGTTTATCTCTGTGATAATTCTCTCTTAGTAATTCGGCAAGCCGGCCAGTGTGGCAGTGCGGTTCTAGACGCCTCAGCCCGGGGCCGCTTGACCGCTACGGTCGCAGGTTCGAATCCTGCCTCGGGCATGGATGTGTGTGATGTCCTTAGGTTAGTTAGGTTTAAGTAGTTTTTTTTTTTTTTTTTTTTTTTTTACAGCTTGAGTCTTGGGAGCAGACGTCGCAGTATTATTAGGTTCTGCAGTCGCTCTACACGATTTATGGGATTTAGTGAGGCTGCATATTGATCCAGACCAGCGATGAACAAGATAAAGAAGCGTGAGCACCAAAGATATGTGCAGCAGTCAGGTAGGAAGCAGCCAAAACACATCTGTGCAATCATACCGTCAGATGTTAATTGGCATTTGTCGACACAAAATTGCCGAATGTATATTTAAACTGCGCCAAAAGAAAATGGGTTCATGTCAGCGCACTGTTTATCTCTGTGATAATTCTCTCTTAGTAATTCGGCAAGCCGGCCAGTGTGGCAGTGCGGTTCTAGACGCCTCAGCCCGGGGCCGCTTGACCGCTACGGTCGCAGGTTCGAATCCTGCCTCGGGCATGGATGTGTGTGATGTCCTTAGGTTAGTTAGGTTTAAGTAGTTTTTTTTTTTTTTTTTTTTTTTTTTTTTTTTTTTTTTTTTTTTTTTTACAGCTTGAGTCTTGGGAGCAGACGTCGCAGTATTATTAGGTTCTGCAGTCGCTCTACACGATTTATGGGATTTAGTGAGGCTGCATATTGATCCAGACCAGCGATGAACAAGATAAAGAAGCGTGAGCACCAAAGATATGTGCAGCAGTCAGGTAGGAAGCAGCCAAAACACATCTGTGCAATCATACCGTCAGATGTTAATTGGCATTTGTCGACACAAAATTGCCGAATGTATATTTAAACTGCGCCAAAAGAAAAAGGGTTCATGTCAGCGCACTGTTTATCTCTGTGATAATTCTCTCTTAGTAATTCGGCAAGCCGGCCAGTGTGGCAGTGCGGTTCTAGACGCCTCAGCCCAGGGCCGCTTGACCGCTACGGTCGCAGGTTCGAATCCTGCCTCGGGCATGGATGTGTGTGATGTCCTTAGGTTAGTTAGGTTTAAGTAGTTTTTTTTTTTTTTTTTTTTTTTTTTTTTTTTTTTTTTTTTTACAGCTTGAGTCTTGGGAGCAGACGTCGCAGTATTATTAGGTTCTGCAGTCGCTCTACACGATTTATGGGATTTAGTGAGGCTGCATATTGATCCAGACCAGCGATGAACAAGATAAAGAAGCGTGAGCACCAAAGATATGTGCAGCAGTCAGGTAGGAAGCAGCCAAAACACATCTGTGCAATCATACCGTCAGATGTTAATTGGCATTTGTCGACACAAAATTGCCGAATGTATATTTAAACTGCGCCAAAAGAAAAAGGGTTCATGTCAGCGCACTGTTTATCTCTGTGATAATTCTCTCTTAGTAATTCGGCAAGCCGGCCAGTGTGGCAGTGCGGTTCTAGACGCCTCAGCCCGGGGCCGCTTGACCGCTACGGTCGCAGGTTCGAATCCTGCCTCGGGCATGGATGTGTGTGATGTCCTTAGGTTAGTTAGGTTTAAGTAGTTTTTTTTTTTTTTTTTTTTTTTTTTTTTTTTTTTTTTTTTTACAGCTTGAGTCTTGGGAGCAGACGTCGCAGTATTATTAGGTTCTGCAGTCGCTCTACACGATTTATGGGATTTAGTGAGGCTGCATATTGATCCAGACCAGCGATGAACAAGATAAAGAAGCGTGAGCACCAAAGATATGTGCAGCAGTCAGGTAGGAAGCAGCCAAAACACATCTGTGCAATCATACCGTCAGATGTTAATTGGCATTTGTCGACACAAAATTGCCGAATGTATATTTAAACTGCGCCAAAAGAAAAAGGGTTCATGTCAGCGCACTGTTTATCTCTGTGATAATTCTCTCTTAGTAATTCGGCAAGCCGGCCAGTGTGGCAGTGCGGTTCTAGACGCCTCAGCCCGGGGCCGCTTGACCGCTACGGTCGCAGGTTCGAATCCTGCCTCGGGCATGGATGTGTGTGATGTCCTTAGGTTAGTTAGGTTTAAGTAGTTGGTTTTTTTTTTTTTTTTTTTTTTTTTACAGCTTGAGTCTTGGGAGCAGACGTCGCAGTATTATTAGGTTCTGCAGTCGCTCTACACGATTTATGGGATTTAGTGAGGCTGCATATTGATCCAGACCAGCGATGAACAAGATAAAGAAGCGTGAGCACCAAAGATATGTGCAGCAGTCAGGTAGGAAGCAGCCAAAACACATCTGTGCAATCATACCGTCAGATGTTAATTGGCATTTGTCGACACAAAATTGCCGAATGTATATTTAAACTGCGCCAAAAGAAAATGGGTTCATGTCAGCGCACTGTTTATCTCTGTGATAATTCTCTCTTAGTAATTCGGCAAGCCGGCCAGTGTGGCAGTGCGGTTCTAGACGCCTCAGCCCGGGGCCGCTTGACCGCTACGGTCGCAGGTTCGAATCCTGCCTCGGGCATGGATGTGTGTGATGTCCTTAGGTTAGTTAGGTTTAAGTAGTTTTTTTTTTTTTTTTTTTTTTTTTTTTTTTTTTTACAGCTTGAGTCTTGGGAGCAGACGTCGCAGTATTATTAGGTTCTGCAGTCGCTCTACACGATTTATGGGATTTAGTGAGGCTGCATATTGATCCAGACCAGCGATGAACAAGATAAAGAAGCGTGAGCACCAAAGATATGTGCAGCAGTCAGGTAGGAAGCAGCCAAAACACATCTGTGCAATCATACCGTCAGATGTTAATTGGCATTTGTCGACACAAAATTGCCGAATGTATATTTAAACTGCGCCAAAAGAAAATGGGTTCATGTCAGCGCACTGTTTATCTCTGTGATAATTCTCTCTTAGTAATTCGGCAAGCCGGCCAGTGTGGCAGTGCGGTTCTAGACGCCTCAGCCCGGGGCCGCTTGACCGCTACGGTCGCAGGTTCGAATCCTGCCTCGGGCATGGATGTGTGTGATGTCCTTAGGTTAGTTAGGTTTAAGTAGTTTTTTTTTTTTTTTTTTTTTTTTTTTTTTTTTTTTTTTTACAGCTTGAGTCTTGGGAGCAGACGTCGCAGTATTATTAGGTTCTGCAGTCGCTCTACACGATTTATGGGATTTAGTGAGGCTGCATATTGATCCAGACCAGCGATGAACAAGATAAAGAAGCGTGAGCACCAAAGATATGTGCAGCAGTCAGGTAGGAAGCAGCCAAAACACATCTGTGCAATCATACCGTCAGATGTTAATTGGCATTTGTCGACACAAAATTGCCGAATGTATATTTAAACTGCGCCAAAAGAAAATGGGTTCATGTCAGCGCACTGTTTATCTCTGTGATAATTCTCTCTTAGTAATTCGGCAAGCCGGCCAGTGTGGCAGTGCGGTTCTAGACGCCTCAGCCCGGGGCCGCTTGACCGCTACGGTCGCAGGTTCGAATCCTGCCTCGGGCATGGATGTGTGTGATGTCCTTAGGTTAGTTAGGTTTAAGTAGTTCTTTTTTTTTTTTTTTTTTTTTTTTTTTTTTTTTTTTTTTTTTTACAGCTTGAGTCTTGGGAGCAGACGTCGCAGTATTATTAGGTTCTGCAGTCGCTCTACACGATTTATGGGATTTAGTGAGGCTGCATATTGATCCAGACCAGCGATGAACAAGATAAAGAAGCGTGAGCACCAAAGATATGTGCAGCAGTCAGGTAGGAAGCAGCCAAAACACATCTGTGCAATCATACCGTCAGATGTTAATTGGCATTTGTCGACACAAAATTGCCGAATGTATATTTAAACTGCGCCAAAAGAAAATGGGTTCATGTCAGCGCACTGTTTATCTCTGTGATAATTCTCTCTTAGTAATTCGGCAAGCCGGCCAGTGTGGCAGTGCGGTTCTAGACGCCTCAGCCCGGGGCCGCTTGACCGCTACGGTCGCAGGTTCGAATCCTGCCTCGGGCATGGATGTGTGTGATGTCCTTAGGTTAGTTAGGTTTAAGTAGTTTTTTTTTTTCTTTTTTTTTTTTTTTTTTTTTTTTTACAGCTTGAGTCTTGGGAGCAGACGTCGCAGTATTATTAGGTTCTGCAGTCGCTCTACACGATTTATGGGATTTAGTGAGGCTGCATATTGATCCAGACCAGCGATGAACAAGATAAAGAAGCGTGAGCACCAAAGATATGTGCAGCAGTCAGGTAGGAAGCAGCCAAAACACATCTGTGCAATCATACCGTCAGATGTTAATTGGCATTTGTCGACACAAAATTGCCGAATGTATATTTAAACTGCGCCAAAAGAAAATGGGTTCATGTCAGCGCACTGTTTATCTCTGTGATAATTCTCTCTTAGTAATTCGGCAAGCCGGCCAGTGTGGCAGTGCGGTTCTAGACGCCTCAGCCCGGGGCCGCTTGACCGCTACGGTCGCAGGTTCGAATCCTGCCTCGGGCATGGATGTGTGTGATGTCCTTAGGTTAGTTAGGTTTAAGTAGTTTTTTTTTTTTTTTTTTTTTTTTTTTTTTTTTTTTTTTTTTTTTACAGCTTGAGTCTTGGGAGCAGACGTCGCAGTATTATTAGGTTCTGCAGTCGCTCTACACGATTTATGGGATTTAGTGAGGCTGCATATTGATCCAGACCAGCGATGAACAAGATAAAGAAGCGTGAGCACCAAAGATATGTGCAGCAGTCAGGTAGGAAGCAGCCAAAACACATCTGTGCAATCATACCGTCAGATGTTAATTGGCATTTGTCGACACAAAATTGCCGAATGTATATTTAAACTGCGCCAAAAGAAAATGGGTTCATGTCAGCGCACTGTTTATCTCTGTGATAATTCTCTCTTAGTAATTCGGCAAGCCGGCCAGTGTGGCAGTGCGGTTCTAGACGCCTCAGCCCGGGGCCGCTTGACCGCTACGGTCGCAGGTTCGAATCCTGCCTCGGGCATGGATGTGTGTGATGTCCTTAGGTTAGTTAGGTTTAAGTAGTTTTTTTTTTTTTTTTTTTTTTTTTTTTTACAGCTTGAGTCTTGGGAGCAGACGTCGCAGTATTATTAGGTTCTGCAGTCGCTCTACACGATTTATGGGATTTAGTGAGGCTGCATATTGATCCAGACCAGCGATGAACAAGATAAAGAAGCGTGAGCACCAAAGATATGTGCAGCAGTCAGGTAGGAAGCAGCCAAAACACATCTGTGCAATCATACCGTCAGATGTTAATTGGCATTTGTCGACACAAAATTGCCGAATGTATATTTAAACTGCGCCAAAAGAAAATGGGTTCATGTCAGCGCACTGTTTATCTCTGTGATAATTCTCTCTTAGTAATTCGGCAAGCCGGCCAGTGTGGCAGTGCGGTTCTAGACGCCTCAGCCCGGGGCCGCTTGACCGCTACGGTCGCAGGTTCGAATCCTGCCTCGGGCATGGATGTGTGTGATGTCCTTAGGTTAGTTAGGTTTAAGTAGTTTTTTTTTTTTTTTTTTTTTTTTTTTTTTTTTTTTTTTTTTTACAGCTTGAGTCTTGGGAGCAGACGTCGCAGTATTATTAGGTTCTGCAGTCGCTCTACACGATTTATGGGATTTAGTGAGGCTGCATATTGATCCAGACCAGCGATGAACAAGATAAAGAAGCGTGAGCACCAAAGATATGTGCAGCAGTCAGGTAGGAAGCAGCCAAAACACATCTGTGCAATCATACCGTCAGATGTTAATTGGCATTTGTCGACACAAAATTGCCGAATGTATATTTAAACTGCGCCAAAAGAAAATGGGTTCATGTCAGCGCACTGTTTATCTCTGTGATAATTCTCTCTTAGTAATTCGGCAAGCCGGCCAGTGTGGCAGTGCGGTTCTAGACGCCTCAGCCCGGGGCCGCTTGACCGCTACGGTCGCAGGTTCGAATCCTGCCTCGGGCATGGATGTGTGTGATGTCCTTAGGTTAGTTAGGTTTAAGTAGTTGGTGTTTTTTTTTTTTTTTTTTTTTTTTTTTTTTTTTTTTTTTTTTACAGCTTGAGTCTTGGGAGCAGACGTCGCAGTATTATTAGGTTCTGCAGTCGCTCTACACGATTTATGGGATTTAGTGAGGCTGCATATTGATCCAGACCAGCGATGAACAAGATAAAGAAGCGTGAGCACCAAAGATATGTGCAGCAGTCAGGTAGGAAGCAGCCAAAACACATCTGTGCAATCATACCGTCAGATGTTAATTGGCATTTGTCGACACAAAATTGCCGAATGTATATTTAAACTGCGCCAAAAGAAAATGGGTTCATGTCAGCGCACTGTTTATCTCTGTGATAATTCTCTCTTAGTAATTCGGCAAGCCGGCCAGTGTGGCAGTGCGGTTCTAGACGCCTCAGCCCGGGGCCGCTTGACCGCTACGGTCGCAGGTTCGAATCCTGCCTCGGGCATGGATGTGTGTGATGTCCTTAGGTTAGTTAGGTTTAAGTAGTTTTTTTTTTTTTTTTTTTTTTTTTTTTTTTTTTTTTACAGCTTGAGTCTTGGGAGCAGACGTCGCAGTATTATTAGGTTCTGCAGTCGCTCTACACGATTTATGGGATTTAGTGAGGCTGCATATTGATCCAGACCAGCGATGAACAAGATAAAGAAGCGTGAGCACCAAAGATATGTGCAGCAGTCAGGTAGGAAGCAGCCAAAACACATCTGTGCAATCATACCGTCAGATGTTAATTGGCATTTGTCGACACAAAATTGCCGAATGTATATTTAAACTGCGCCAAAAGAAAATGGGTTCATGTCAGCGCACTGTTTATCTCTGTGATAATTCTCTCTTAGTAATTCGGCAAGCCGGCCAGTGTGGCAGTGCGGTTCTAGACGCCTCAGCCCGGGGCCGCTTGACCGCTACGGTCGCAGGTTCGAATCCTGCCTCGGGCATGGATGTGTGTGATGTCCTTAGGTTAGTTAGGTTTAAGTAGTTTTTTTTTTTTTTTTTTTTTTTTTTTTTTTTTTTTTTTACAGCTTGAGTCTTGGGAGCAGACGTCGCAGTATTATTAGGTTCTGCAGTCGCTCTACACGATTTATGGGATTTAGTGAGGCTGCATATTGATCCAGACCAGCGATGAACAAGATAAAGAAGCGTGAGCACCAAAGATATGTGCAGCAGTCAGGTAGGAAGCAGCCAAAACACATCTGTGCAATCATACCGTCAGATGTTAATTGGCATTTGTCGACACAAAATTGCCGAATGTATATTTAAACTGCGCCAGAAGAAAATGGGTTCATGTCAGCGCACTGTTTATCTCTGTGATAATTCTCTCTTAGTAATTCGGCAAGCCGGCCAGTGTGGCAGTGCGGTTCTAGACGCCTCAGCCCGGGGCCGCTTGACCGCTACGGTCGCAGGTTCGAATCCTGCCTCGGGCATGGATGTGTGTGATGTCCTTAGGTTAGTTAGGTTTAAGTAGTTTTTTTTTTTTTTTTTTTTTTTTTTTTTTTTTTTTTTTACAGCTTGAGTCTTGGGAGCAGACGTCGCAGTATTATTAGGTTCTGCAGTCGCTCTACACGATTTATGGGATTTAGTGAGGCTGCATATTGATCCAGACCAGCGATGAACAAGATAAAGAAGCGTGAGCACCAAAGATATGTGCAGCAGTCAGGTAGGAAGCAGCCAAAACACATCTGTGCAATCATACCGTCAGATGTTAATTGGCATTTGTCGACACAAAATTGCCGAATGTATATTTAAACTGCGCCAAAAGAAAATGGGTTCATGTCAGCGCACTGTTTATCTCTGTGATAATTCTCTCTTAGTAATTCGGCAAGCCGGCCAGTGTGGCAGTGCGGTTCTAGACGCCTCAGCCCGGGGCCGCTTGACCGCTACGGTCGCAGGTTCGAATCCTGCCTCGGGCATGGGTGTGATGTCCTTAGGTTAGTTAGGTTTAAGTAGTTTTTTTTTTTTTTTTTTTTTTTTTTTTTTTTTTTTTTTTTTTTTACAGCTTGAGTCTTGGGAGCAGACGTCGCAGTATTATTAGGTTCTGCAGTCGCTCTACACGATTTATGGGATTTAGTGAGGCTGCATATTGATCCAGACCAGCGATGAACAAGATAAAGAAGCGTGAGCACCAAAGATATGTGCAGCAGTCAGGTAGGAAGCAGCCAAAACACATCTGTGCAATCATACCGTCAGATGTTAATTGGCATTTGTCGACACAAAATTGCCGAATGTATATTTAAACTGCGCCAAAAGAAAATGGGTTCATGTCAGCGCACTGTTTATCTCTGTGATAATTCTCTCTTAGTAATTCGGCAAGCCGGCCAGTGTGGCAGTGCGGTTCTAGACGCCTCAGCCCGGGGCCGCTTGACCGCTACGGTCGCAGGTTCGAATCCTGCCTCGGGCATGGATGTGTGTGATGTCCTTAGGTTAGTTAGGTTTAAGTAGTTTTTTTTTTTTTTTTTTTTTTTTTTTTTTTTTTTTTTTTTTTTTACAGCTTGAGTCTTGGGAGCAGACGTCGCAGTATTATTAGGTTCTGCAGTCGCTCTACACGATTTATGGGATTTAGTGAGGCTGCATATTGATCCAGACCAGCGATGAACAAGATAAAGAAGCGTGAGCACCAAAGATATGTGCAGCAGTCAGGTAGGAAGCAGCCAAAACACATCTGTGCAATCATACCGTCAGATGTTAATTGGCATTTGTCGACACAAAATTGCCGAATGTATATTTAAACTGCGCCAAAAGAAAATGGGTTCATGTCAGCGCACTGTTTATCTCTGTGATAATTCTCTCTTAGTAATTCGGCAAGCCGGCCAGTGTGGCAGTGCGGTTCTAGACGCCTCAGCCCGGGGCCGCTTGACCGCTACGGTCGCAGGTTCGAATCCTGCCTCGGGCATGGATGTGTGTGATGTCCTTAGGTTAGTTAGGTTTAAGTAGTTTTTTTTTTTTTTTTTTTTTTTTTTTTTTTTTTTTTTTTTTTACAGCTTGAGTCTTGGGAGCAGACGTCGCAGTATTATTAGGTTCTGCAGTCGCTCTACACGATTTATGGGATTTAGTGAGGCTGCATATTGATCCAGACCAGCGATGAACAAGATAAAGAAGCGTGAGCACCAAAGATATGTGCAGCAGTCAGGTAGGAAGCAGCCAAAACACATCTGTGCAATCATACCGTCAGATGTTAATTGGCATTTGTCGACACAAAATTGCCGAATGTATATTTAAACTGCGCCAAAAGAAAATGGGTTCATGTCAGCGCACTGTTTATCTCTGTGATAATTCTCTCTTAGTAATTCGGCAAGCCGGCCAGTGTGGCAGTGCGGTTCTAGACGCCTCAGCCCGGGGCCGCTTGACCGCTACGGTCGCAGGTTCGAATCCTGCCTCGGGCATGGATGTGTGTGATGTCCTTAGGTTAGTTAGGTTTAAGTAGTTTTTTTTTTTTTTTTTTTTTTTTTTTTTTTTTTTTACAGCTTGAGTCTTGGGAGCAGACGTCGCAGTATTATTAGGTTCTGCAGTCGCTCTACACGATTTATGGGATTTAGTGAGGCTGCATATTGATCCAGACCAGCGATGAACAAGATAAAGAAGCGTGAGCACCAAAGATATGTGCAGCAGTCAGGTAGGAAGCAGCCAAAACACATCTGTGCAATCATACCGTCAGATGTTAATTGGCATTTGTCGACACAAAATTGCCGAATGTATATTTAAACTGCGCCAAAAGAAAATGGGTTCATGTCAGCGCACTGTTTATCTCTGTGATAATTCTCTCTTAGTAATTCGGCAAGCCGGCCAGTGTGGCAGTGCGGTTCTAGACGCCTCAGCCCGGGGCCGCTTGACCGCTACGGTCGCAGGTTCGAATCCTGCCTCGGGCATGGATGTGTGTGATGTCCTTAGGTTAGTTAGGTTTAAGTAGTTTTTTTTTTTTTTTTTTTTTTTTTTTTTTTTTTTTTTTTTTTTTTTTTTACAGCTTGAGTCTTGGGAGCAGACGTCGCAGTATTATTAGGTTCTGCAGTCGCTCTACACGATTTATGGGATTTAGTGAGGCTGCATATTGATCCAGACCAGCGATGAACAAGATAAAGAAGCGTGAGCACCAAAGATATGTGCAGCAGTCAGGTAGGAAGCAGCCAAAACACATCTGTGCAATCATACCGTCAGATGTTAATTGGCATTTGTCGACACAAAATTGCCGAATGTATATTTAAACTGCGCCAGAAGAAAATGGGTTCATGTCAGCGCACTGTTTATCTCTGTGATAATTCTCTCTTAGTAATTCGGCAAGCCGGCCAGTGTGGCAGTGCGGTTCTAGACGCCTCAGCCCGGGGCCGCTTGACCGCTACGGTCGCAGGTTCGAATCCTGCCTCGGGCATGGATGTGTGTGATGTCCTTAGGTTAGTTAGGTTTAAGTAGTTTTTTTTTTTTTTTTTTTTTTTTTTTTTTTTTTTTTTTTTTACAGCTTGAGTCTTGGGAGCAGACGTCGCAGTATTATTAGGTTCTGCAGTCGCTCTACACGATTTATGGGATTTAGTGAGGCTGCATATTGATCCAGACCAGCGATGAACAAGATAAAGAAGCGTGAGCACCAAAGATATGTGCAGCAGTCAGGTAGGAAGCAGCCAAAACACATCTGTGCAATCATACCGTCAGATGTTAATTGGCATTTGTCGACACAAAATTGCCGAATGTATATTTAAACTGCGCCAAAAGAAAATGGGTTCATGTCAGCGCACTGTTTATCTCTGTGATAATTCTCTCTTAGTAATTCGGCAAGCCGGCCAGTGTGGCAGTGCGGTTCTAGACGCCTCAGCCCGGGGCCGCTTGACCGCTACGGTCGCAGGTTCGAATCCTGCCTCGGGCATGGATGTGTGTGATGTCCTTAGGTTAGTTAGGTTTAAGTAGTTTTTTTTTTTTTTTTTTTTTTTTTTTTTTTTTTTTTACAGCTTGAGTCTTGGGAGCAGACGTCGCAGTATTATTAGGTTCTGCAGTCGCTCTACACGATTTATGGGATTTAGTGAGGCTGCATATTGATCCAGACCAGCGATGAACAAGATAAAGAAGCGTGAGCACCAAAGATATGTGCAGCAGTCAGGTAGGAAGCAGCCAAAACACATCTGTGCAATCATACCGTCAGATGTTAATTGGCATTTGTCGACACAAAATTGCCGAATGTATATTTAAACTGCGCCAAAAGAAAATGGGTTCATGTCAGCGCACTGTTTATCTCTGTGATAATTCTCTCTTAGTAATTCGGCAAGCCGGCCAGTGTGGCAGTGCGGTTCTAGACGCCTCAGCCCGGGGCCGCTTGACCGCTACGGTCGCAGGTTCGAATCCTGCCTCGGGCATGGGTGTGATGTCCTTAGGTTAGTTAGGTTTAAGTAGTTTTTTTTTTTTTTTTTTTTTTTTTTTTTTTTTTTTTTTTTTTTTTACAGCTTGAGTCTTGGGAGCAGACGTCGCAGTATTATTAGGTTCTGCAGTCGCTCTACACGATTTATGGGATTTAGTGAGGCTGCATATTGATCCAGACCAGCGATGAACAAGATAAAGAAGCGTGAGCACCAAAGATATGTGCAGCAGTCAGGTAGGAAGCAGCCAAAACACATCTGTGCAATCATACCGTCAGATGTTAATTGGCATTTGTCGACACAAAATTGCCGAATGTATATTTAAACTGCGCCAAAAGAAAATGGGTTCATGTCAGCGCACTGTTTATCTCTGTGATAATTCTCTCTTAGTAATTCGGCAAGCCGGCCAGTGTGGCAGTGCGGTTCTAGACGCCTCAGCCCGGGGCCGCTTGACCGCTACGGTCGCAGGTTCGAATCCTGCCTCGGGCATGGATGTGTGTGATGTCCTTAGGTTAGTTAGGTTTAAGTAGTTTTTTTTTTTTTTTTTTTTTTTTTTTTTTTTTTTTTTTTTACAGCTTGAGTCTTGGGAGCAGACGTCGCAGTATTATTAGGTTCTGCAGTCGCTCTACACGATTTATGGGATTTAGTGAGGCTGCATATTGATCCAGACCAGCGATGAACAAGATAAAGAAGCGTGAGCACCAAAGATATGTGCAGCAGTCAGGTAGGAAGCAGCCAAAACACATCTGTGCAATCATACCGTCAGATGTTAATTGGCATTTGTCGACACAAAATTGCCGAATGTATATTTAAACTGCGCCAAAAGAAAATGGGTTCATGTCAGCGCACTGTTTATCTCTGTGATAATTCTCTCTTAGTAATTCGGCAAGCCGGCCAGTGTGGCAGTGCGGTTCTAGACGCCTCAGCCCGGGGCCGCTTGACCGCTACGGTCGCAGGTTCGAATCCTGCCTCGGGCATGGATGTGTGTGATGTCCTTAGGTTAGTTAGGTTTAAGTAGTTTTTTTTTTTTTTTTTTTTTTTTTTTTTTTTTTTTTTTTTTTACAGCTTGAGTCTTGGGAGCAGACGTCGCAGTATTATTAGGTTCTGCAGTCGCTCTACACGATTTATGGGATTTAGTGAGGCTGCATATTGATCCAGACCAGCGATGAACAAGATAAAGAAGCGTGAGCACCAAAGATATGTGCAGCAGTCAGGTAGGAAGCAGCCAAAACACATCTGTGCAATCATACCGTCAGATGTTAATTGGCATTTGTCGACACAAAATTGCCGAATGTATATTTAAACTGCGCCAAAAGAAAATGGGTTCATGTCAGCGCACTGTTTATCTCTGTGATAATTCTCTCTTAGTAATTCGGCAAGCCGGCCAGTGTGGCAGTGCGGTTCTAGACGCCTCAGCCCGGGGCCGCTTGACCGCTACGGTCGCAGGTTCGAATCCTGCCTCGGGCATGGATGTGTGTGATGTCCTTAGGTTAGTTAGGTTTAAGTAGTTTTTTTTTTTTTTTTTTTTTTTTTTTTTTTTTTTTTTACAGCTTGAGTCTTGGGAGCAGACGTCGCAGTATTATTAGGTTCTGCAGTCGCTCTACACGATTTATGGGATTTAGTGAGGCTGCATATTGATCCAGACCAGCGATGAACAAGATAAAGAAGCGTGAGCACCAAAGATATGTGCAGCAGTCAGGTAGGAAGCAGCCAAAACACATCTGTGCAATCATACCGTCAGATGTTAATTGGCATTTGTCGACACAAAATTGCCGAATGTATATTTAAACTGCGCCAAAAGAAAATGGGTTCATGTCAGCGCACTGTTTATCTCTGTGATAATTCTCTCTTAGTAATTCGGCAAGCCGGCCAATGTGGCAGTGCGGTTCTAGACGCCTCAGCCCGGGGCCGCTTGACCGCTACGGTCGCAGGTTCGAATCCTGCCTCGGGCATGGATGTGTGTGATGTCCTTAGGTTAGTTAGGTTTAAGTAGTTGGTGTTTTTTTTTTTTTTTTTTTTTTTTTTTTTTTTTTTTTTTTACAGCTTGAGTCTTGGGAGCAGACGTCGCAGTATTATTAGGTTCTGCAGTCGCTCTACACGATTTATGGGATTTAGTGAGGCTGCATATTGATCCAGACCAGCGATGAACAAGATAAAGAAGCGTGAGCACCAAAGATATGTGCAGCAGTCAGGTAGGAAGCAGCCAAAACACATCTGTGCAATCATACCGTCAGATGTTAATTGGCATTTGTCGACACAAAATTGCCGAATGTATATTTAAACTGCGCCAAAAGAAAAAGGGTTCATGTCAGCGCACTGTTTATCTCTGTGATAATTCTCTCTTAGTAATTCGGCAAGCCGGCCAGTGTGGCAGTGCGGTTCTAGACGCCTCAGCCCGGGGCCGCTTGACCGCTACGGTCGCAGGTTCGAATCCTGCCTCGGGCATGGATGTGTGTGATGTCCTTAGGTTAGTTAGGTTTAAGTAGTTTTTTTTTTTTTTTTTTTTTTTTTTTTTTTTTTTTTTTTTTACAGCTTGAGTCTTGGGAGCAGACGTCGCAGTATTATTAGGTTCTGCAGTCGCTCTACACGATTTATGGGATTTAGTGAGGCTGCATATTGATCCAGACCAGCGATGAACAAGATAAAGAAGCGTGAGCACCAAAGATATGTGCAGCAGTCAGGTAGGAAGCAGCCAAAACACATCTGTGCAATCATACCGTCAGATGTTAATTGGCATTTGTCGACACAAAATTGCCGAATGTATATTTAAACTGCGCCAAAAGAAAAAGGGTTCATGTCAGCGCACTGTTTATCTCTGTGATAATTCTCTCTTAGTAATTCGGCAAGCCGGCCAGTGTGGCAGTGCGGTTCTAGACGCCTCAGCCCAGGGCCGCTTGACCGCTACGGTCGCAGGTTCGAATCCTGCCTCGGGCATGGATGTGTGTGATGTCCTTAGGTTAGTTAGGTTTAAGTAGTTTTTTTTTTTTTTTTTTTTTTTTTTTTTTTTTTTTTTTTTTACAGCTTGAGTCTTGGGAGCAGACGTCGCAGTATTATTAGGTTCTGCAGTCGCTCTACACGATTTATGGGATTTAGTGAGGCTGCATATTGATCCAGACCAGCGATGAACAAGATAAAGAAGCGTGAGCACCAAAGATATGTGCAGCAGTCAGGTAGGAAGCAGCCAAAACACATCTGTGCAATCATACCGTCAGATGTTAATTGGCATTTGTCGACACAAAATTGCCGAATGTATATTTAAACTGCGCCAAAAGAAAATGGGTTCATGTCAGCGCACTGTTTATCTCTGTGATAATTCTCTCTTAGTAATTCGGCAAGCCGGCCAGTGTGGCAGTGCGGTTCTAGACGCCTCAGCCCGGGGCCGCTTGACCGCTACGGTCGCAGGTTCGAATCCTGCCTCGGGCATGGATGTGTGTGATGTCCTTAGGTTAGTTAGGTTTAAGTAGTTTTTTTTTTTTTTTTTTTTTTTTTTTTTTTTTTTTTTTTTTTTACAGCTTGAGTCTTGGGAGCAGACGTCGCAGTATTATTAGGTTCTGCAGTCGCTCTACACGATTTATGGGATTTAGTGAGGCTGCATATTGATCCAGACCAGCGATGAACAAGATAAAGAAGCGTGAGCACCAAAGATATGTGCAGCAGTCAGGTAGGAAGCAGCCAAAACACATCTGTGCAATCATACCGTCAGATGTTAATTGGCATTTGTCGACACAAAATTGCCGAATGTATATTTAAACTGCGCCAAAAGAAAAAGGGTTCATGTCAGCGCACTGTTTATCTCTGTGATAATTCTCTCTTAGTAATTCGGCAAGCCGGCCAGTGTGGCAGTGCGGTTCTAGACGCCTCAGCCCGGGGCCGCTTGACCGCTACGGTCGCAGGTTCGAATCCTGCCTCGGGCATGGATGTGTGTGATGTCCTTAGGTTAGTTAGGTTTAAGTAGTTTTTTTTTTTTTTTTTTTTTTTTTTTTTTTTTTTTTTTTACAGCTTGAGTCTTGGGAGCAGACGTCGCAGTATTATTAGGTTCTGCAGTCGCTCTACACGATTTATGGGATTTAGTGAGGCTGCATATTGATCCAGACCAGCGATGAACAAGATAAAGAAGCGTGAGCACCAAAGATATGTGCAGCAGTCAGGTAGGAAGCAGCCAAAACACATCTGTGCAATCATACCGTCAGATGTTAATTGGCATTTGTCGACACAAAATTGCCGAATGTATATTTAAACTGCGCCAAAAGAAAATGGGTTCATGTCAGCGCACTGTTTATCTCTGTGATAATTCTCTCTTAGTAATTCGGCAAGCCGGCCAGTGTGGCAGTGCGGTTCTAGACGCCTCAGCCCGGGGCCGCTTGACCGCTACGGTCGCAGGTTCGAATCCTGCCTCGGGCATGGATGTGTGTGATGTCCTTAGGTTAGTTAGGTTTAAGTAGTTTTTTTTTTTTTTTTTTTTTTTTTTTTTTTTTTACAGCTTGAGTCTTGGGAGCAGACGTCGCAGTATTATTAGGTTCTGCAGTCGCTCTACACGATTTATGGGATTTAGTGAGGCTGCATATTGATCCAGACCAGCGATGAACAAGATAAAGAAGCGTGAGCACCAAAGATATGTGCAGCAGTCAGGTAGGAAGCAGCCAAAACACATCTGTGCAATCATACCGTCAGATGTTAATTGGCATTTGTCGACACAAAATTGCCGAATGTATATTTAAACTGCGCCAAAAGAAAAAGGGTTCATGTCAGCGCACTGTTTATCTCTGTGATAATTCTCTCTTAGTAATTCGGCAAGCCGGCCAGTGTGGCAGTGCGGTTCTAGACGCCTCAGCCCGGGGCCGCTTGACCGCTACGGTCGCAGGTTCGAATCCTGCCTCGGGCATGGATGTGTGTGATGTCCTTAGGTTAGTTAGGTTTAAGTAGTTTTTTTTTTTTTTTACAGCTTGAGTCTTGGGAGCAGACGTCGCAGTATTATTAGGTTCTGCAGTCGCTCTACACGATTTATGGGATTTAGTGAGGCTGCATATTGATCCAGACCAGCGATGAACAAGATAAAGAAGCGTGAGCACCAAAGATATGTGCAGCAGTCAGGTAGGAAGCAGCCAAAACACATCTGTGCAATCATACCGTCAGATGTTAATTGGCATTTGTCGACACAAAATTGCCGAATGTATATTTAAACTGCGCCAAAAGAAAATGGGTTCATGTCAGCGCACTGTTTATCTCTGTGATAATTCTCTCTTAGTAATTCGGCAAGCCGGCCAGTGTGGCAGTGCGGTTCTAGACGCCTCAGCCCGGGGCCGCTTGACCGCTACGGTCGCAGGTTCGAATCCTGCCTCGGGCATGGATGTGTGTGATGTCCTTAGGTTAGTTAGGTTTAAGTAGTTTTTTTTTTTTTTTTTTTTTTTTTTTTTTTTTTTTTTTTTACAGCTTGAGTCTTGGGAGCAGACGTCGCAGTATTATTAGGTTCTGCAGTCGCTCTACACGATTTATGGGATTTAGTGAGGCTGCATATTGATCCAGACCAGCGATGAACAAGATAAAGAAGCGTGAGCACCAAAGATATGTGCAGCAGTCAGGTAGGAAGCAGCCAAAACACATCTGTGCAATCATACCGTCAGATGTTAATTGGCATTTGTCGACACAAAATTGCCGAATGTATATTTAAACTGCGCCAAAAGAAAATGGGTTCATGTCAGCGCACTGTTTATCTCTGTGATAATTCTCTCTTAGTAATTCGGCAAGCCGGCCAGTGTGGCAGTGCGGTTCTAGACGCCTCAGCCCGGGGCCGCTTGACCGCTACGGTCGCAGGTTCGAATCCTGCCTCGGGCATGGATGTGTGTGATGTCCTTAGGTTAGTTAGGTTTAAGTAGTTTTTTTTTTTTTTTTTTTTTTTTTTTTTTTTTTTTTTTTTTTTTTACAGCTTGAGTCTTGGGAGCAGACGTCGCAGTATTATTAGGTTCTGCAGTCGCTCTACACGATTTATGGGATTTAGTGAGGCTGCATATTGATCCAGACCAGCGATGAACAAGATAAAGAAGCGTGAGCACCAAAGATATGTGCAGCAGTCAGGTAGGAAGCAGCCAAAACACATCTGTGCAATCATACCGTCAGATGTTAATTGGCATTTGTCGACACAAAATTGCCGAATGTATATTTAAACTGCGCCAAAAGAAAAAGGGTTCATGTCAGCGCACTGTTTATCTCTGTGATAATTCTCTCTTAGTAATTCGGCAAGCCGGCCAGTGTGGCAGTGCGGTTCTAGACGCCTCAGCCCGGGGCCGCTTGACCGCTACGGTCGCAGGTTCGAATCCTGCCTCGGGCATGGATGTGTGTGATGTCCTTAGGTTAGTTAGGTTTAAGTAGTTCTACGTTCTAGGGCACTGATGACCACAGATGTTAAGTCCCATAGTGCTGAGAGGCATTTGAACCAAGCCAATTCGGCAAATTAAAATTATGTGGTACATATTTGTTATAACCGACTATTTCAATACAGGGATTTTACATAATTTCTCAAGTTGAAAGTGATGTAGTGATTTACGTGAAAAACGCTAGTTTTACTACTTTATTATTGTGCATACTTTACAAAAGTGAATTATAAATAGCGTGTTTTTTTTTTTTTCATTTTTGGGGGTAGACTGCTTGCTCGCTTTATTGACATACTTTGCAAACTGCCCACCTACATTCCCAGGAACATTTATTATCACTTGATCACTTACTTTCAAATATTCAAATGTTCAGATGTGTGTGAAATCTTATGGGACTTAACTGCTAAGGTCATCAGTCCCTAAGCATACACACTATTTAACCTAAATTATCCTAAGGACTAAGACACACACCCATGCCCGAGGGAGGACTCGAACCTCCGCCGGTACCAGCCGCACAGTCCATGACTGCAACACCTGAGACCGCTCGGCTAATCCCGCGCGGCTCGCAAATATTGCTACTTGTGTGAACAAATTGTATGTATTCATTTTGTGGGTGGTATCTGTGATTTGTGGTCGCAGCCTCTGTGAAACGACGAAACGTACAGAAATGACAGAAGTTTGTCTGCTTGTAGGGCCCTATAGAACAGTATGCGCTGCTGGGATGGGCAATACCAAAATTCTATTCGTATATCCGAATAGTAGCATCAATGGGAAGCAGTTAAAGAACATCAGAAGCAGGTATTACCGTTACAATCTGCAGGCGTTATCAAATCATTCAACGAATGTTGTCGGCAAGTCGTTAATACCCAATGTGTTACGCTTCATTGTTGTTTGTAAAAGCGAAGGTCACACACTGGCCCCGCTAAAACCAAATCAGCGCAGCCTCCGTCTATAATTACGGAATTTTCTGTCTTGCTTGTGCATGTGCTCTGCCAAAAAAAAATAGGAATAGGGCGAGGGCCGCAGTGAAAGAACCGACTACTCGGAAGTGTCGTGTACGCGCCAGTGAGGACGCACGCTCCTCAAGCAGTGCAAAGCCGGTTTACAGACTGCGTTTGAAACCCAGCGTGTCGCTAACCGACGTCGGAAAATAGAGTGAGGGCCCTGGCTGAACTGGTGGCTGTATTTTCGCAGGCCGAACAACGGGCGAAGTATCAACTGAGAGAGCGGCGGCCGCGCACGCCTCCGCCCTGCGTTCAGCCCTTTCCAAACAGAGACGCGCGCCCGCCGACAATTGCAAAACACTCACCCTGCGCACCCCAGGCTCCAACCCCTGTTCCTGCTGCAGTCTGGCCGCGGGCACGCTCCCCGTCCCGAGAGGAACACCCTCCCCGCTATCTGCTGTCTCCCGGGCTACGAACTGGCGACAGATGCGCGTGCAGAAATGTTGCCGCAGCCACCACGGGGACTGCCGGTGATGCGAGTGGCGGGCGTAACAAAATGAAATGGTAAAATACGGTCTCCACTACACACGTAAATGTCAGGCTCAATAAGCGGCAAAAAAAAATTAAGATATGTAGATGTATGTATAATCACCGCCTATTACGGCCGTGTCCTCTACCAACTGAGCTATCAAAACACGGCTCAGTTACCGCCTTCAAACCTCTACCTCAGCCAGTAAGTCTCCTACTTTCCAAACTTCTCAGAAGTTCTCCTGCGAGAGGAGCACTCCTGGAAGAGAGGATATCACGAAGACATAACTCAGCCACAGCCTAGGAAACTGTTCCCAGAATGGATTATCGCTACCGGCCGGGGTGGCCTAGCGGTTCTAGCCGCTACAGTCTGGAACCGCGCGACCGCTACGGACGCAGGTTCGAATCCTGCCTCGGGCATGGATATGTGTGATGTCCTTAGGATACCTAGGTATAAGTAGTTCTAAGTTCTAGGGGACTGATGACCACAGATGTTAAGTCCCATAGTGCTCAGAGCCATTGGAACCATTGGATTATAGCTCACCACTTGCTCGCGAAAGGCAAAGATCCCAGGTTTGAGTCCCGGCCCGGCACACATTTTCATTACCAATTTTATGTCTTTATTTGTTGATTTTCGCAACCACGCTTTTCTCCGTATAAGTCGCAATTTCCGACGTTAGGCTAGGACCTAATAGTACAGCTTAAACTTCTGTGAATGAAACGAGCAGCAGTAACATTTAAATTCGTGATTATTGATTATCGTCCGGTGGTGACCCTTTTCCTAAACCGCATCCTTCCTTTGAAACCTTGCGACAGATTCGTCTGTAGCGAGGCCTAAGGTCAGTTCAAAAAAATGGCTCTGAGCACTATGGGACTTAACACCTGTGGTCATCAGTCCCCTAGAACTTAGACTACTTAAACCTAACTAACCTAAGGACATCACACACATCCATGCCCGAGGCAGGATTCGAACCTGCGACTGTAGCGGTCGCGCGGTTCCAGACTAAAGCGCCTAGAACCGCACTGCCCTAAGGTCTGTGTTAGGTTGGAATGTGATAAGTTTATTCTAAGATGCCGAACCCGACGAACGTAAATACCATCTACACCTACGTAGATACTCTGTGAATCTAATTTAAGTGCCGGGCAAAGGGTTCAACGAATCACCTTCACAATTCTCTATTATTCCAATCTCGTATAGAGCGAAGGAAAAACGAAAACCCATATCGTCCCGTGTGAGCTCAGATTGCCCTTATTTGATTATGGTGATCGTTTTCCCTCTTTGTAGGTCGGCTTAACAAAATATTTTCGCATTCGGAGGAGAATGTTGATGACTGAAATTTCGTGAGAAGATTCCACCGCAACGAAAAACGCCTTTGTTTTAATGATGTCCATCCCAAATCCTGCAAAATTTCAGTGACGCTCTCACCCCTATTTCGCGATAATACAAAACGTGCTGCACATCTCGGAGCTTTTTCGATGTACTCCATCAACCGTATCTGATAAGGATCCCACACCGCGCAGCAGTATTCTTATAGAGGACGGACAACCATAGTGTAGGCCGTCTCTGTAGTTGATCTGTCACATTTTTTAAGTGTGCTGCCAATAAAACGCAGTCTTCGGTTAGCATTCCCCACAACATTTTCTGAGCGTTATTTCCAATATAAATTGTCCGTAATTGTAATTCCTAGGTATTCCGTTGAAATTAAGGCATTTAGATTTGACTGATTTATTGTGTAACCGAAGTTTAACGGACTTATTTAAGCACTCATGTAGATGACCTTACGCTTTTCGTTATTTAGGGTCAACTGCCAACTTTCGCACCATACACATATCTTTCCTCAATCGTTTAGCAATTTGTTTTTATCTTCTGATGACTTTACTAGTCGATAAACGACATCGTCATCCGCAAACAACCTAAGCGGGTTGCTCAGATTGAGTTTGTCTCTCAAATCGTTAAATAACAAGTTTGTTTGCGTGGCCATCATCCACACACACGCATGTACACGAACACACACACACACACACACACACACACACACACACACACACACACACAAATATAAAGAGAAGAGAAAGAAACAAACTTTACTTTGCAGAATATACTTTGTTAGTTTGGCAACATGTACGCAAACAAACAAAATAGGAAGAGACGTAGGTGAACATGAAGTAGTTACGACTATTAATCATAGTTTTCGGTATATTATCAACAGCCAGTGACAGAAGTGCTCCACAGTAATTAGCGCAGAAAACAAGAATTGTGAAGAAAACAGTTCGTAACTTGAAAATGTGCGTACGTTTTGTGAGTAAATAATAATGCGACCGCCAGGATGTAACTGATGTCAGGAAATGCAGATGCCAGCTAAAAATTCGAATAACTGTAAATAATAACCTATTTACGTAAAAAATAAGATCTGAACTGTTTTATAATCTACAAAGATCGCATATCAAAACAAATTTGTATCATTATAGATTCCAGTGAACATGCCTTAAAGGAAAAGACGAAACGCTCCTGGAACAAACGAAATAAATTGAACAAAGAAAAGGAAAAATGATTGTGATAACAGATTAATTTGAATCCTACTCTGTGGTCTACGTTTGTCATGGCAATGACCTACTTGTATGTCTCACTACCGATTTTCCACAGTTTCTGAGGACTCAGTTAACGTAAGACCTAATAGCATAAAAACCACTTAACGTCATGATGCATGTTGTCGCAAATGCTAGTTCTCTAAATTTCCTTAAGTACGTTCATCAGTCCAAGGGTGCCCATCTACGTTAACGAAGCGTTTCCAAAACGGTCTCGTACTGTTCAGAGCGACCACTGTAGCAGAACGTGCCTGAATCGCTTCAGTGTGTTTCTTTAATTCAACCTGATGTATATCCTAAACATTCGAGGAGTATTCAACAGGCAGACGCTTCAAGATACCCGGTAAATACTTCGCGAAAACGTATTTACAATGTTCGAAAACGTGAATTTATGTGGTAGCTCTCTTTGAGCCCATGAAAAATCGGCGATTTTAGTGACTTATTTCAAGTAAAGTAAAATATAACGCAAAATCCGAGGATATTGTTTAATTCCTTACTCTTGTGTCTTTAAGAACTCAACTTTGTGTCCACATTAAACTCTCTGTGTAAACGTTGAACCGGGTGGAAGGACCCTTGCAGCCGGAACGTCGGTCATCGGCGCGAATTCCAGAGACTCTCCTACTGGACAAATATTAAGTTCTTACATAACGCTAACGTTTTCAAACAAACATCATTTTCTTCACTCACGAAATCGAGACAAAAGCGTCCACCGAAAATAGAGTTTTCAAGATATAGCAAAACGGCTACGTAGAATTCTGGCATCAAATTCCGAGCAAAATCGTATGTACCGTTCTCAAGTTATGTTTCCAGCCAGTTTTAAATATACTGTTTCAAGGAAAACGCATTCATACCTCTAGTCAGTGATGCGTGAACTGTACAGGAATTCTTTGAGATCCAAATAAAGGTCCTCTTCCTCATTCTTCGTGACCAAGGTGGTCCTACGATCCTCTTTGGCAACTTCTGTCATCCACTGCTCTGTTCACTCGACATGCTTTTCGTCCACTTTTGTGCAGAAAGTGCAACAGGCTGTTCTGAGTTCAAGTTCGAGCACGTTCATAAATTCCACACTGCCCGTCAGGCCGTCGTTGAAATCAGGTATCGACTATTTTGTTCTCGGTGTGAATGGTTTTAACCAGAATACGGAGTTTATGGAAAACTTGTGACGAACACAGCAATAAAGGAGACATCACAGAGAACATTTCAAGCCGAAAAAAGAAAAAAAAGAATGGCTTTTTAAAATTTTCATACCTCTATGAAAATCTAGGAAAATATTTCAGCCTCCTATTCATTACGTACGGACCGCGAAACAAAAAAAATTACAGCGTGCACAGGTACATTTAAGCAGTCATTCTCTTGCGTTACATACGTGAACGGAATGTGGAGGAATCCCAACACGGTGTGCAATTGGATCTACCATCTGCCATCCAGTTAATAGTGGTTTGCGGAGTGGGGGATGTACTCGTAGAAGCAGATGTAGAAGGGTGCGCCGTACGAGTTTTCTGTACACGGTATTATTTGTAGGTACGGTACACTTCGTAGGATTCTTTCAATACCCCGTTATTGACCATTAGCCTTCGCTGTAACCGACATTAGGTACCCGCCCCATCTTACCAAATTACGCCTATATGTACAAATAATGTAACTGAGGCAAGTAGTACGTGCCAATACTACGTTACATTACAACATTTCGCTACGTAAAGCTGTTAAGTCTCGGTCGGCAAAGAAGATATTGACTGGTAAAACCGAATCAACCAACTGCACTCCTGTACTTACGGGATTGTGTCACTGATTGCCAACCCCATACTCACTTTCATAGTGAGACATAATAGTCTCAGCTGCTACTCCATGTGATAACATTTGAGGGGTTTCTATGCCGAAATACGTACCCTGTGAATTTAAGCAGCCAAATTGTTCTTTGCACTTCCCAGACTAAAATATGCAGGTCTAGTGTATTTCTTGTTGCATGTAAACTTCGTTGACAAGAAGCTCAGTTTTATATTCGGTTAAATCTTCCTGCAGCTCCTCAACAGGCTGCTAGCCTTACACCACGGTCAACTCTGATCAGATGGATACTCCTCAGCAGCCACCTAGAATGGTAAATGTTGCAGCAATTTGCTGCCGATTATCCGCTCTTAAAATGTGGGTCTTCCAATCCCTATCATAATAACTTCCACTTCGGGGGAAAGAAAAACTGCTGAAAGTGACCTTCTTCGCCCTGTTCTTACAGGACACCGAAGCCTAGCCTCCGCGCTTCACAAGGTCTGCCAAAAACGAATTTTTCAAGACGAAAATCACAGTACCAAAGACTGCGTCATCGTGATCTATGAAGGCGAATTGTCGCGTTTACTAGAAACTGTTCCAGTTGTTCAACATTTCTGCCTTTCAGCCATCCAGTGCTGTTGTTACTGATTGGTTGGCTTTTGCCTCATAAGTGGACATTACATCCGATCGGTACCCTGCGCGCTCTTTTGTGTTGACTCATAGTAATTCAGAAATAGTTTCCCTTTGATACTACGCAAAACGTTCTGGCAATTAAGATGAGACCATCCAGTTTCTAAGGATAGTCTGCAAGCACTGCAACCTCCAGAAGTTCACAGTGTGCAGAGAAAATGCATCCATCGACAGAAGGTAAAACGTCGGCAAAAAGAGACCCTTCTAACTGATGAGGATGCAGTTCACACAGACAAAATTTCACGATTCGCCTTCCGCGATCTGGACGTCTCAGTCATGAGTGCGTCCCCATCGCTCTTATAAAAAAAATTCACATTGCCCAAGTATTACTATGCAAGTTCGTTCTCTCCAGCCTTAGAACCAATGTGAAAAGAAAGTAAGAGTATTGTTGTGTAAGCGCAGAAGCGCATTTGGCGATCCAGGCATAGAGACGCCGCACTCGTATTGTATTAGAGGCGGCATTAGACTCGCAACTCGCCATCGAAATGCAGCCTTTTCCTTAGTTTCCCTAAATTGCTTCAAGTTAACGGCATAATGGATCCTCAAATAAACCCAAAATTGATTTACTAGTCCATCCTTTTTTATCCGAAGATTTGCCGCGTCTCTGGTAATTTCGACATCGGAGTTAAGCGTAAACTATAACTTGTCCTACCCCATATGAGGGTTAATACCGACTGTTTTCACCATCGATAATTTTCATAGTGGCTTTGTCACTCCCTTCATTTGCAAATTTGTGTACTGATAAATGTACGGGCTTAAAGTAATGTTAGAATTTTGTCTGTGAGTACACCCCGACTCACAGGTTGAAGTACTAAAAAACTTCTGCATCTAAGCAATTGTGTCATGGTATCATAAGCGGGAAAAAGGGATTGTAAGTCCGCCATTATTGAAAAAATAATATATATTAATATATGCGCAACATTTAAATACAACGGATATTTGAGTAATAGATTGCAATCTTTTGCTCTACTCTGAGGCGACCAGGTCGCTCCGCTGACATTACATTCATTTGTATGTGTGAACCGTTCTTCTTCTGCGTCAATAAGCGCTGCGCACTGGTGTGTACAATAAGAAAAACAACAGCTATATCTGTGGCGACCAAGAAACAAAACCACTCGTGATAATTCAGGACAAAAATGACAGGAATATCGAGGAGTTTTTGCTGTTTTGCAAAAGGCAAATGGACTTACAATAAGACCAACAACAACAGTTCAGCAGAAACGTAAGGAACAACACTAACGCCAACAACGAGAAATGCAGCAGTAGATTCTCGAACACCTAAAGCAGCAGAAGGATAGACCATCGTATCACTTGCCGACTTTTCCACGTCTGCAGACCTTTGAGGAAGGATGGGAAAGTAACCAACGTCGATTTCTGCTGCAATTTGAAATATGTAAGGTACACACATAAAAAATGCATCATCTCGGCTCCAAGAGTTTCGAAACCTGTACGGAGAATTGGAATAGAGATCAACATAAACATCATCTCCGACCTTTTTATTGCTCATGAAAACCACACTTTACATGTTCTACCACCATTCAGCGAGACCTACAGAGGTGGTAGTCCAGATTGCTACGCATCGGTACCTCTAATACCCAGTAGCACGTTCTGTTGCATTGATGATTGCATGTATTCATCGTGGCATACAATCCATAAGTTCATCAAGGCACTGTTGGTCCAGATTGTCCCTCTCCTCAAAGGCGATTCGGCGGGTTACGTCGTCCATAAACAGCCCTTTTCAATCTATTCCATGCATGTTCGTTAGATTTCATGTGTGGAGAACATGATGTCCACTCTAGTCGAGTGATGTCGTTATCCTGAACGAAGTCATTTACAAGATGTGCACAATGGGGCGCGAATTTTCGTCTATTAAGACGAATATCTCTCCAATATGTTGCCGATATGGTTCCACTATTGGTCATAGGATGGCATTCAAATATCGTACATCCGTTACGGCTCCTTCCATGACCACCAGCAGCATACGTCGGCCCCACATAATGCCGCCCCAAAACAGCACGGAACCTCCACCTTGCTGCACACGGTGGACAATGTGTCAAAGGCGTTCAGCCTGACCGGATTGCCTCCAAACACGTTTGCGGCGATTGTCTGGTTGAAGGCATATGCGACACTCATCGCTGAAGAGAACGTGACGCCAATCCTGAGCTGTCCATTCGGCATGTTTTGGGCCCATCTGTACCTCATTGCATGGTGTCGTGTTTACAAAGATGGACCACGCCATGGACGTCGGGAGTGACGTTGCGCATCATGCAGTTTATTGCGCACAATTTGAGTGGTAACACGACGTCCTGTGGCTGCACGAAAAGCATTATTCAACATGTTGACGTTCCTGCCAGGGTTCCTTCGAGCCATAAACCGAAGTTAGCGGTCATCCACTGCAGTAGTAGCCGATGGGCGGCCTGAGCGAGGCATGTCATGGACGGTTCCTGTCTCTCTGTATCTCCTCCATTTCCGAACAACATCGCTTTGGTTCACTCCGAGACGCCTGGACACCTCCCTTCTTGAGAGCCCTTCCTGGCACAAAGTAACAATTCGGACGCGATCCAACCGCGGTATTGACCGTCTAGGCAAGGTTGAACTTCAGACAACAGGAGCCGTATACCTCGTTCTTGGTGGAATGACTGGAACTGATCGGCTGTCGGACCCCATCTGCCTAATAGGCGCTGGTCGTGCATGATTGTTTACATCTTTGGGGGGTTCAGTGGCATCTCTGAACAGTCATAGAGAATATGTTTGTGATATAATATCCACAGTCAACGTCTATCTTCAGAAGTTCTGTGAACTGGAGTGTTGCAAAACTTTTTTGGACGTGCGTATTTTCGCAGATTGAACTGATGAGCGAAAACTTGTACAGGGCGAGGATTCTAACCCAGGTCTACTGTTCACTAGGCAGGTTGGCTAACCACAACGGCACCCAACAGAGTAGCTTCACGCAACTGCATGGGCTACCCTAGCATGCCTCCCTACTCAGTCCAAATTCCCATTCAAGGTTCAGACCCCGTGGTATCCCTCTAAACTCGCACAGCATTACAGAGGCCCTCGTATTGGAAAAGCACCTCAGCTTCGAACGAAACGTGGATTTTTGCCAAAAATCCAGGCGTAGGTGCTTTAGTCAAATGAAACTGTCGATTCCAGAGGCCGTTTCAAGTTTCAAACACCTATGATAATACAGGGTGAGTCACCTAACGTTACCGCTGGATATATTTCGTAAGCCACATCAAATACTGACGAACCGATTCCACAGACCGAACGTGAGGAGAGGGGCTAGTGCAATTGTTTAATACAAACCATACAAAAATGCACGGAGATATTTTTAACACAAACCTACGTTTTTTTAAATGGAACCACGTTAGTTTTGTTAGCACATCTGATCATATAAACAAATACGTAATCAGTTCCGTTTGTTACATTGTAAAATGTTAATTACATCCGGAGATATTGTAACCTAAAGTTGACGCATGAAACCTTCGACGTTCAGTTGCGTACTGTAAGAAACACGGGCCACGGTCGGCGAGCAGCATCTGCAGGGACATGTTTACGATGACGACCGTGTTTACGAGTGTGGCTGTAGTGCAGTGTTGTGGTTTGGTCTAGCTGTCGCAGTGTCCGCATGTAGCGCTTGCTGCTATTGTTATTCTGCATTCGTCTCCGCACGCAGACCAACTGTAGTACATCGTGTTACCAGACGTCTGTGATGTTGTAGTGTTGTAGGAACTGTGACCATGTTGTGTTCGAACTCTGAAGAGGCGGAGATGATACTCATCTATGGCGAGTGTCGACGAAACGCAGCTGAAGCCTGCAGGGTGTATGCAGAACGGTACCCGGACAGAGAGCATCCAACGTACCGCACATTGCAAAACATCTACCGCCAACTGTATGGAACAGGTATGGTCGTAGCACGCAAACGGGTCCGTAACAGGCCCGTCACAGGAGAAGCGGGTGCAGTTGGTGTGTTATCTGCTGTTGCCATGAACCCACACATGAGTACACTGGACATTGCGAGAGCCGGTGGACTGAGTGAAAGTAGTGTCATGCGCATACTGCATCGTCACCGCTTTCACCCGTTTCATGTGTCGCTACATCAGCAATTACATGGTGATGACTTTAATCATCGAGTGCAATTCTGTCAATGGGCATTAACAGAGAATGCGTTGCAGTTCTACCTGTTTACCGATGAAGCGGGTTTCACAAACCACGGGGCAGTGAATCTACGGAACATGCATTACTGGTCCGTGGACAATCCTCGCTGGCTCAGACAGGTAGAGCGACAGCGACCGTGGACTGTAAATGTATGGTGCGGAATCATTGGCGACCTCCTCATTGGTCCTCACTTCATTGCAGGGGCCCAAACAGCTGCAATATACATCGCGTTTCTACAGAATGATCTGCCAACGTTGCACGAAAATGTCCCACTGGAAACGCATCGACGTATGTGGTATCAGCATCATGGTGCACCTGCACATTCCGCAATTAACACTAGGCTGACCCTTGACAGGATGTTCGACGGGCGTTTCATAGGACGTGGAGGACACATAAATTGGCCAGCCCGTTCTCCTGATCTTACACCTCTGGACTTCTTTCTGTGGGGTACGTTAAAGGAGAATGTGTACCGTGATGTGCCTACAACCCCAGAGGGTATGAAACAACGCATTGTGGCAGCCTGCGGCGACATTACACCAGATGCAAGGCGGTGTGTACGACATTCATTACGCCAGAGATTGCAATTGTGTGCAGCAAATGATGACCACCACATTGAACATCTATTGGCCTTACATGTTGGGACACACTCTATTCCACTCCCTAATTGAAAACGGAAACCACGTGTGTACGTGTACCTCACCCCTCATGGTAATGTACATGTGCGTCAGTGAAAAAGACCAATAAAAAGGTGTTAGCATGTGGACGTAATGTTTTGTTCCAGTCTCTTCCGTTCCTAAGGCCCATCACCGTTCCCTTTGGATCCTTACGTGATTCGGTGCTCTCCGATACAAGCGATCGAACAGCGGAGGAGTGGTACTCAAGCGTCAACTTTAGGTTACAATATCTCCGGATGTAATTAACATTTTACAATGCAACAAACGGCACTGATTACGTATTTATTTATACGTTCAGATGTGCTAACAAAACTAACGGGGTTCCATTTTTTAAAAACGTAGGTTTGTGTTGAAAAACATACTTCCGTGCATTTTTTTATGGTTTGTATTAACCAATTACACTAGCCCCTCTCCTCACGTTCGGTCTGTGGAATCGATTCGTCAGTATTTGATGTGGTAATGTTAAGTGACTCACCCTGTATATGCGGACTGATGCTAAAAGTAAATATTTGCACCAAGGCCAGGGTTCAAACCCGGTTCTCCTGCTGACTAGGCAGATGTGTTAACCAGAAAGGCACCCTGGCACAGCAGCTTTGCACAGCTGCGTGGACTACCCCGCATGCCACCCTCCTCATTTCAAATTCCCACTGACCAAGGTGCCGGAGTGGTTACCACACTGGTCTCGCATTCAGGAGGACGACAGTTCAAACTTATGTGTCGCCATTCTGATTTATGTTTTCCGTGATTTTCATAAATCTCTTCGGGTAAATGTTGGGATAGTTCCTTTGAAAGAGCACGGCCCATTTCCAGAAGAATGCTGAAGATTAGATGGGTAGATCACATAACTAATGAGGAGGTGTTGAATAGAATTGGGGAGAAGAGGAGTTTGTGGCACAACTTGACTGGAAGAAGGGATCGGTTGGTAGGACATGTTCTGAGGCATCAAGGGATCACCAGTTCAGTACTGGAGGGCAGCATGGATAGAGTAGCATGGAGAGCTGCATCAAACCAGTCTCAGGACTGAAGACAACAACAACAACAACAACAACGTAAAGAAATATGACTGTTTTAGTTGGATCACTTTTTTCGCTTTGTGATAAATGGCGCTGTAACACTAATAAACATATGGCTCATTATTTCAGACGAACAGTTGGTGAGAGATCTGGAGAATGTGATGGCCAGGGCAGCAGTCGAACATTTTCTGTATCCGGAAAGGCACGTACAGGACCTGCAACACGCGGTCGAGCATTATCCTGCTTAAATGTAGGGTTTCACAGGGATCGAATAAAGGGTAGAGCCACGGGTCGCAACACATCTGAAATGTAACGTCCACTGTTCAAAGTACCGTCAATGCGAACAAGAGGTAACCGAGACGTGTAACCAATGGCACCCCATACCATCACGCCGGGTGATACGCCAGTATGGCGATGACGAATACACGCTTCCAATGTGCGTAAACTGCGATGTCCCCAGCACGGATGCGACCATCATGATGCTGTAAACAGAACATGGATTCATTCGAAAAAAATGACGTTTTCCATTTCTGAAGCCAGGTTCGTCGTTGAGTACACCATCGCAAGCGCTCCTGTCTGTGATGCAGCGCCAAGGGTAACCGCTGTCATGGTCTCCGAGCTGATAGTCCATGCTGCTACAAACGTCGCCAAACCGTTCATGCAGATGGATGTTGTCTTGCAAACGTCCCCATCTGTTGACTGAGGGATCGAGACGTGGCTGCACGATCCGTTACAGCCATGCGAATAAGATGCCTGTCTTCTGTACTGCTAGTGATACGAGGCCGTCAGGTTCCAGTACGGCGTTCTGTATTACCTTCCTGAACCCACCGATTCCATATCCTGCTAACAGTCATTGGATCTCGACCAACCCGAGCATCAGTGTCACGATACGATAAACCGCAATCGCGATGGGCTACAATCCGACGTTTATCAAAGTCGGAAACATGACGGTACGCATTTCTCCTCCTTACACGAGGCATCACAATAACGTTTCATCAGGCAACGCCGGTCAACTGCTGTTTGTGTATGATATATCGGTTGGAAACTTTCCTCATGTCAGCAAGTTGCAGGTATCGGAACCCTCGCCAAACTCGTGTGAATGCTCTGAAGAGCTAGTCATTTGCATATCACAGCATCTTCTTCCTGTCGCTTAAATTTCGCGTCTGTAGCACGTCATCTTCGTAGTGTAGCAATTTTAATGGCCAGTAGTGTAGAAAGCGCAGTAGGATTGTGGCCTCTCCGGTTTTGTATTGGATGTCTGCGTTTCGCTGCTCTGGTGATAATACAGGCCACTTACCTGTAAACTGCCTTATGCTCTAAAGATATCATTGATTTTGCTATTTTTCTTTGATTTATACAGGGTGGTCCATTGATAGTGACCGGACCAAATGCCTCACGAAATAAGCGTCAAACGAATAAACTTCAAAGAAGGAACGAAACTTGTCTAGCTTGTAGGGGGAATCCAGATGTCGCTATGGTTGGCCCGATAGATGGCGCTGCTACAGGTCAAACGAATATCAACAGCGTTTTTTAAAAAATAGAAACCCCCATTATAATTACATATTAAAGTAGTACGTAAAGAAATATGAATGTTTTAGTTGGACCACTTTTTTCGCTTTGTGATAGATGGCGCTGTAATACTCACAAACATATGGTTCACAATGTATGAAATATGACACAGGTAGGTTTTTTAAATTAAAATGCAGAACGTAGGTACGTTTGAACATTTTATTTCGGTTGTTCCAATGTGATACATGTACCTTTGTTAACTTATCATTTCTGAGAACGCACACTGCCACAGCGTGATTACCTGTAAATACACCATTAGTGCAATAAATGCTCAAAATGATATCCGTCAACTTCAATGCATTTGGTAATACCTGTAACGCCATTCCTCTCAACAGCGAGTAGTTCGCCTTCCGTAATGTTCGTACATGCATTGAGAATGCGCTGACGCATGTTGTCAGGCGTTGTCGGTGGATCACGATGGAAAATATCCTTCAACTTTCTCCACAGAAAGAAATCCGGGGACGTCAGATCCGGTGAACGTGCGGGCCATGGTATGGTGCTTTGACAACGAATCCACTTGTCATGAAATATGTTATTCAGTACCGCTTCAACCGTACGCGAGCTATGTGCTGGACATCCATCATGTTGGAGGTACATCGCCATTCTGTCGTGCAGTGAAACATCTTGTAGTAACATCGGTAGAACATTACGTAGGATATCTGCACACATTGCACCATTTAAATTGTCATCGATAAAATGGGGGCCAATTATCCTTCCTCACATAATGCCGCACCATACATTAACCTGCCAAGGTCGCTGATGTTCCACTTGTCGCACTCATCGTGGATTTTCCGTTGCCCAATAGTACATATTACTCCGGTTTACGTTACCGCTATTCGTGAATGACGCTTTGTCGCCAAATAGAACGCGCGCAAAAAACCCGTCATCGTCCCGTAATTTCTCTTGAGCCCAGTGGCAGAACTGTACACGATGTTCAAAGTCGTCGCCATGCATTTCCTGTTGCATAGAAATATGGTACGGTTGCAATCGATGTTGATGTAGCATTCTCAACTCCGACGTTTTTCAGATTCCCGATTCTTGCGCAATTTGTCTGCTACTGATGTGCGGATTAGCCGCGACTGCAGCTAAAACAACTACTTGGGCATCGTCATTTGTTGCACGTCGTGGTTGACGTTTCACATGTGGCTGAACACTCCTTGTTTCCTTAAATAACGTAAGTATCCGGCGAACGGTCCGGACACTTGGATGATGTCTAGAATACCGAGCAGTATACATAGCACACCCCCGTTGGGCATTTTGATCTCAATAGCCATACATCAACACAATATCGAGCTTTTTCGCAATTAGTAAACGGTCCATTTTAACACGGGTAATGTATTACGAAGCAAATACCGTTCGCACTGGCGGAATGTTGCGTGATACCACGTACTTATACGTTTGTGACTAATACAGCCCCATCTATCACAAAGCGAAAAAAGTGGCCCAACTGAAAGATTCATATTTCTTTACGTATTACACTTATATTTAATAAAAATTGGGGTTCCTATAAAAAAACAACGCAATTTATATCCGTTTGACCTATGGCAGCGCCATCTAGCGGGCCATCCATAGCGCCATCTGGTTTCCCCCTTCAAGCTAGACGAGTTTCGTTCTTTGTAGTTTCTCCTTTTGATGCTTATTTCATGAGATATTTGGCCCGGTCACTATCAATGGACCATCTTGTATATGTAGATGCACACAACGGAAAACATAGGACGGCGTCAACCCAGTAGTAAACGTGACGGAAATAAAAGTAGATGCAGAGCGGCTAGCGTTCTGGCATCGCCGGTCGAAACCGTGTGTTCGCCGCTCAGGGACTCCCGCAGAGCGTGCGCGGATCGGAGGCGGTGGTGGTGAAGAAACGGCGGTTTTCCTTTTTTTCCAGCCTGCGGTGCATATTAGGCCAGATAAAGCGGCCGGCCGGCATTAGGCGGCGCGGACATCCGTGTTTATTGCGGGCAGGGAGAGGCAGGCGAGGCGCGATATTAAAACGGCGGCCCTGCTCTGGTGTGGCCCGGGCCGCTAATGAAACCGCGACAGGCGCGCCGGCGGCGGCAGCCGCGGGGGGCGGCGCGTGCCGCCTCGAGGGCCGGCAGCGGCGGGGGCGGCGGGGGCGGCGGGGGCGGCGCCGGCCACCTGCGAGGCGCGTGGCGCCCGCGACGCCGCTGCCGGCCATCTGCAGGCGCGCGCTAATGACGCACAGGCCGCACACGCGCAGCTGTCCGCTCTGAACATTGTACGGCCAGAGTAACGCTGCTAATCTACCACAGCCTTAAATTATCCTCCATTATTTAGCATCAAGTGTCCCTCAACGATCAGTGTTAGGTCCAGTAGTTTTCTCGTTACACAGCGTGTCCCAGTATGAAACGATAGTATTGTGAGGAGAAATGTTCGTTAAGGTGTTGCGGACAGGTAGTTCAATCCGTCTCTTAACCAATGTAGAATTTATTCATATAAAGGTACCTTTTCTCAAGAACTATGCAAATAAACATTTTAAAAAATGTCACTTATCGGTTACACATTTCTATCCACTTTAACAGAGGGATTTATTAAAGTACTGATTACTTTAAAGATAATAATTATTTTTGTAAAAAGTGAGATAAAATGCTGTATAAACTTTTCTACGCGTGTAAGGCTCTAACCGCTTTAAGATTGACAAGATAAGAAAACCCCTGTCTTAAAAAACGCACAATACTCCAATGAGCGAACCCTGTAAGTTTGAACTGATTGTAGGAAGAACGAGATAACAAAAAGCAAACTATATTCTTAAAAAATATAACTTACGGGAAACAGATATTAAAGTTGTCAATGTCTTCCTGCTCCGTATGATGGATTGACCACTACCTCTTCCATCTCGTCTTACAATTTTATTTTTACTACTCATCTGCGCTGTCTCGCTCTTGCTTCAAGGTCTCTGACAGCTCCATCTGATGGCCTAAGCCTTTCTCTACCTAAATTTAACATTTGTTTCACTATGAAACAACCATCAATTTGTAACGGTCTTTTCAGGACTACACACATCGTAATATTTCCTTCAGTGAATGTTGCCACAGCGCAAAGACACCAAAAATGCAGTGTACTAATTGACGTAAACATTGTCTTGGGAATTATGACCCAGATTATGCCACTGTTAGGATTATAAGTGTGATCACAAAGACAGTTCTCCAGTGTCTTACATCTACAAACCTTTGAAAGTTTCGTTAAAGACCTCCGCTATAAAGGTATTTCCCATCAGTTTACTGTTCTCTGTTGTATTTACAACTTCCTGGAGGGCCTAGGCCATGAACGGGTTTATCGACTGATGAAGATAGGTGAAACAGAACTGCCCATACAGTTTCTCTCACACCTTCTACACTAACATTTTGCCTCATGGCCATACCATAATAATTTTGAATTTGATCTATGAGAGATCCTGCGAGTCTGTTCTTATCATGTAATCCTCTGCCATTTCTAATTTCTTTCCCTTGTTTGCAATTTCCACTCGTCGCAGCCTTGACCGCATTTGGTTTTGAACGTGAGCTATGCACTTCTGCTTAGTGAAACTTACATTTTCTCCATATGAATTCTCTTCCTCGTACGCGTTAAAAGCTTTTGAACCCCCATATTCTAAATAACTGTTCTCGGAGGTGAGTGATTCAAAAAACCAAATTTCCGTTTGAGAATTGTCAAAAACGACTACAAATGACACATTAATCATACAACAATGCCTAAGATGTACGTCTGACGTTAAACAACGTTCAGTAGTCAGTGTGCACGAGTGTACAGGTGTGATATGTTAGTTAGTAAGCCCATCAACCACGGCATGGTCATATCAAATCTGATGGAAAAAATCGGTTTTTAATAGTCCTGAGGCCAAAAACCGCATAAAAAGCACCACTCACATAGGTTTTTAATTGTTCTGAGGCTAAAAAGCGCATAAAAATCATCAATCAAAATTAAATCGGATTATTAATTTCCGTTTGACTGGCAGAAAACATGTTCAGTATGCCGTTTTCTGCAACAAGTTGAAATCGAGAACAGCATGATCCACAACTGATCGAAGTGCTCCTAGTGTCACGTTCAGAATGTGTTGCGCACTGTGAGCCTTCAATGCTGCTATGTTTGCAATCGTTATTCTGAACACAACATCTTTCAGATAGCCCCACAGCCAGAAGTGACATGTGATCGGGACGGCAAGGCATTAGCGAAACGGCTGCTGACATTTCTAGCATTTCCGAAATGGCGCTTCTTCAGCTCCTTAACAGGATTTTCAATGAGCAGAGGAGCGCCATCTTGCATAAAAATGATCTCATCCACACATCCACGATGCTTGGGAGCTGGAATGACGTGGCTGCGCAAAAGACACTTATAGCACTTACTAGTGACCGTACAGGTACCAGGACCGGAAGCACCCGTCTCTTTGACAAAATATGGCCCTGTGATAAATGATGCCGTAAACTCGCACCATACAGTGACTATTTCAGGATGAAGTGGTACTGGTTGATTTGCGCGTGAATTTTCCTTTGTCCATATTCGAAAATTCTGCCAGATGGAAGTGGGCTTCGTCTGCCCAAAAAATCTTCCGCAGTCCATCATTGTCAACCTCCACACGAGCAAAAATTCTAAAGCAATGGTCTCTCTTGCTGGCAGGTCAACAGGAAGCAACTCGTGCATATGGGTAATTTTGAATGAATAGCAAAGAAGGATGTTTCGTAGGATTTAATGCACCGTGCTCGCCATTATGTCCAACGTTCTGGCAATTCTCGGTGCACTGCACGTTTGCACACCACCACTCGTCTCCGCCTGCATTGCTGTGGCCACTGCTTCCACTGACGTCGAATCAATTCGTTTCCTCCCTCCCTTTGCACATCAAAAGAACCCGTCTTTTCGAATGTCCGAATCATTCTCTCCAGACCCACGGCAGTCATCGGACGAACGCCTTTTATTAAACCCTTCAGCGTCCGTAACTTCTGCAGAGCGACGTGTGCACAGTCATAATTCTTGTAGAATAACTTCACAAGCAGAGCGCGATCCTGCATTAAGATAGCCATGGCGAACGTCGGAGACACGATAGGAGAAAAAGCCGTGTATCCGGCATGTTTATACCAACTTCAATGAGCCGTGCGCACGACAAGTGTTTTAATTTGCGTATTCTGACGCATACAGCGTCATCTACTGATCGATTTTCAGACTATTTTTTTTTGTTTTTGTCATGCGTTTTCCCCTTCTCCGATAATATTCCGTTGCAGTTTGACGTTGTCATTTAGTTCATTTACATGAAGTGTAACACCAAAATTCGTTATAGAACATTTTAATATTTCGTCGTATTCTACTGATGTAAGGTCAAAGAGTGAAAATATTAGCTTTCGAATGAGTCTTTGGGACGTTGTAAATAGCATCTAACATACACTCCTGGAAATTGAAATAAGAACACCGTGAATTCATTGTCCCAGGAAGGGGAAACTTTATTGACACATTCCTGGGGTCAGATACATCACATGATCACACTGACAGAACCACAGGCACAGAGACACAGGCAACAGAGCATGCACAATGTCGGCACTAGTACAGTGTATATCCACCTTTCGCAGCAATGCAGGCTGCTATTCTCCCATGGAGACGATCGTAGAGATGCTGGATGTAGTCCTGTGGAACGGCTTGCCATGCCATTTCCACCTGGCGCCTCAGTTGGACCAGCGTTCGTGCTGGACGTGCAGACCGCGTGAGACGACGCTTCATCCAGTCCCAAACATGCTCAATGGGGGACAGATCTGGAGATCTTGCTGCCCAGGGTAGTTGACTTACACCTTGTACAGCACGTTGGGTGGCACGGGATACATGCGGACGTGCATTGTCCTGTTGGAACAGCAAGTTCCCTTGCCGGTCTAGGAATGGTAGAACGATGGGTTCGATGACGGTTTGGATGTACCGTGCAGTATTCAGTGTCCGCTCGACGATCACCAGAGGTGTACGGCCAGTGTAGGAGATCGCTCCCCACACCATGATGCCGGGTGTTGGCCTGTGTGCAGTCCTGATTGTGGCGCTCACCTGCACGGCGCCAAACACGCATACGACCATCATTGGCACCAAGGCAGAAGCGACTCTCATCGCTGAAGACGACACGTCTCCATTCGTCCCTCCATTCACGCCTGTCGCGACACCACTGGAGGCGGGCTGCACGATGTTGGGGCGTGAGCGGAAGACGGCCTAACGGTGTGCGGGACCGTAGCCCAGCTTCATGGAGACGGTTGCGAATGGTCCTCGCCGATACCCCAGGAGCAACAGTGTCCCTAATTTGCTGGGAAGTGGAGGTGCGGTCCCCTACGGCACTGCGTAGGATCCTACGGTCTTAGCGTGCATCCGTGCGTCGCTGTGGTCCAGTCCCAGGTCGACGGGCACGTGCACCTTTCGGCGACCACTGGCGACAACATCGATGTACTGTGGAGACCTCACACCCCACGTGTTGAGCAATTCGGCGGTACGTCCACCCGGCCTCCAGCATGCCCACTATACGCCCTCGCTCGAAGTCCGTCAACTGCACATACGTTTCACGTCCACGCTGTCGCGGCATGCTACCAGTGTTAAAGACTGCGATGGAGCTCCGTATGCCACGGCAAACTGGCTGACACTGACGGCGGCGGTGCACAAATGCTGCGCAGCTAGCGCCATTCGACGGCCAATACCGCGGTTCCTGGTGTGTCCGCTGTGCCGTGCGTGTAATCATTGCTTGTACAGCCCTCTCGCAGTGTCCGGAGCAAGTATGGTGGGTCTGACACACTGGTGTCAATGTGTTCTTTTTTCCATTTCCAGGAGTGTATTACACAAGAACTCTGAAACTGTAGTTATGAGGATGTTGTGGAATATTGAAGAAATAACATGTAAACGCCATAACGCGATTGAGAACACTTTGAGTGTGTGGGTTTTATTCTGTCAAGTTACGCAATGGATTGATCCAAGTACCCTTTGACTCCTGCAAGAAACAATTTCCAACCCACACTACTACAGAAGTCAGACAGACGCTCCTAAAATACCAACAAGAACTGCTTGAAAACATTCAGCAACAAATATCGTCTTGAGTCGTCCGCTTTAAAGAAAAGACACAAAAATATTCTATATATTCTTACGTAACTAGTGGAATGCTTGGGTACGGGAGTATTGCTAGTTACTATAAGAAAAACATTGAACGAACGAAAAAAATTATTTATTACAAAAATTCTGAGAAATCAAGTGAAATTTTTTCTTATAAAATGATAATAAATTTCCGGGTTCTTTCCGGAACAGTAGATTGCATCATATGGATAGGAATGCTATTATTTTACAAAGTATGGAAATGTTCTTTTCTCCCTTTTCTTTAAGAATGTTATTTACTCGGCAGAATGGCTGATAGCTGCACCAACACAACTTGAATAACTTTTCCACGTACGGTCAAGGCTGTCGTGTGAGAAATGTAGTGGAGTGTATTGTTGGGGAGGACAGATGGGGCTTGCATACGCTGTAGCGCCTAATACCGTGACCTGTGACGACTGCTGCCTGCGTCGCTTGCTGCTAACAAATAGCACAACTATCTCTTTCTATCTGGATTGACCTTCACCAATCACACTCTCCCTACGCCTTGATGAAGTCAAGGACTCCTATTCGCCCCTAGTCTAACTATTGGCGTGGTACACCAGTCAGATAACCAGTCCACCGCGATGCCTCTCAATACTCGCTCACCGGTGTTTAACTAGTACTCTGTCCGTGTTCACACCGCACAATAAGTGTCGTGGCCAACACAGTGAACAACGCTTAATCGCGAGCGACTCAATATAGTGTATCACTCCGATTCGCTAACGACAGAGGTGCTCTCCCAGTGAAGTAATGAGGAGAGACTTTTTTCCCCTCTCTTTGCGTAGACGTATGAGCGCACTCGCTCTCGTTATGTGTTACCGCTTCAAGAGCGACAACGGAACGGCCCCTTTTTCTGGAAAAGCTGCAAGGGTATATAATTCGTTGCCTTCCCTCACTCCTCTGACTCTTTGCGTCAGAAATATTCCGCCAATCAGCGTTGCTCTTTTAAAAGGGAGAATGACGTTTCGTTTAAGTCGACCAATGCGGAACTTTGTAGCATCTCCATTAGGTATACACTGTCCTCCTGTGAGAACTCCGTAACTACGCAGTTGGTCCATGAAAAAATGCGTCTTCTGGGCGCTCCCACACAATGTAGCGGAATTTGCTTTTAAGTCGAACACAGGGTTGTTATCTCTTCGCTCCGGCAAAAGCTGTCTTCTCTCTGGGCCGTCGCTTCGGCCAAAGTATGTTGTTGATGTAGCCCTCTGAAGTGATGGTCTTCCCAACAGGCTGGTTTCCTCTTTAGAACGAAAATTAGTGTGGCCGTCATGTTGTGTACGGCAGCCTCGACGTTTTTCAACCTTGGTGCGCACTTGCGATTTGAATATCGCTTACATGAATTCATATAAATTTGACTGTACCTTATCGAGTTTGGGTTTGAATGAAGCGTCTTGATGTGCAGAGTACGTTTGTGAGGACGGAATATGTAAGATATGAAGGTCAGGAGACCACGCACCTTACAACACCAGTGTCTTAATGAAACTTGACACTGTTGAGAGTGGGGGTGAGTGGAAGGGGGGGTACGGAGGGGGGGGGGGCGATCTTTATATAGTTTCCTGAATAAAATTATTAAAAGTAAAATACTTTGGTGCCTAATCCAGAATTTTTCTGTTACAATTAAAGTACGATAACTAGCTTTAGTTGCTTCCTACAACCATCTTCACATCGTTCAAAATGTAAACGAAGCGGTGAATATGCATTGGAAAGCATCATTACCTGTAGTCATGCAGTGATATGGATTCGCGGATACTCAAAAAATGAGAGTATTTAAAAACATCACTGTCAGCAAGCCGGTTATAGACCGTAAGAATGCAGGACGACGGAAATAATAAAGGAAGATGACCTGTTGCTTGAGAAAAAGTTGCATCAAAAGCTCATGCCACTGGTCATTTTCCTTCTTTATTATCGTCATCTTGTGCGATAATGGCCTACAACCTTGCTCAAGGTGATGTTTTTGAGCTACATACTGCCATTGTCTTGGTATTTACGAAGGCTTGCCATTACATGACTGTACACAAAAAAAACAACAGAAAACACAAGCCAAAGTATGGCCAGAGCATGAAAGTAGCGATGGGCAGTGCAGCACATAACAATCACTGACAGTAACACTATGGACAAGTCCAGCACACAATTAAAATCACAGCTATTGACGTCATGGGAGAACAGGACCAAACACACCACTGATCTATCACACCGACGATGAGCAAACAGAGAATCTGCCAGGGGTATGGAGACGAGGGAGAAGGGAACGAAGGGGGGAGAGGGGCGAGACAGGCCTGCTATTCGATGTCTATTCAACTGTCCTCTGGACTCAGAATCCGAATGTTGGACTGGGACTTGGACTTCAACGTTCACTAGGCTTATTAGTAAGTCAACGGACTTGTGATTTTCACCAAAGGGGCCAGGGAGGGAAGGATGTAGGAGGGAAAAAGTCGAGGAGGGGATGCAGACTCTCAGGGTGAAGGGAGGAAAATCTTCTCTGGGAGAAGGAGGGGAGAGGAAAAAGGGGGAACCCTGAAGAGGGGGGAACAAGGCCAGGCTACATTTAGTAGGAAGGGAAGACGTCATGGCGAAGTTCAACTTCCGGAAGTGGGAGGTGCTGGTAATTACCCTGATGAAGGTGATGGTGTGGAGGTGGAGAGAGGGAGGGGAATGTGTGGAGGGGTGTAGAAGAAGGAGGAAACCAGGGGGTGGGGGGATCAAGCCTGTGGAGGATGCAGATATATGTTGAAGGAAGAGGGAGAGATAGGTGAAGGAGATGAGGTCATACAGGAGTCTTGTGGGGGAAGGAAAGCAGATATGGAAGGGAAGGAAGGTGGAGCGTGTGGCGTCCTAGGATTTGGAGGGCCTTATAAAAGTGGGGTGGGGGGCTGAGATCAAGGCAACTCTGGCATAACAGAGGATAGGGCGGATGGGGGATTTGTAGGTGTGGAGGATGGTGGAAGGATGCAATTCCCACATCCGGCCAGACAGGAGTTTCTAGAGGCAGAGGCAGGAATGGGCTCTCTGCTGGATGGTCAGGAGATGAGACATCCAGGAGAGGTGACAGTCGAGGGTGAGGCCAAGGTATCTCAGGGTGGGGGTGAGCTGGATGGAACGACCATACATAGTTAGATAGAAATCATGGAGACAGAAGGATTGGATGATCCAGCCTATGATGATTGCCGGGGTTTTGGAGGGGCTGATAGGAAGGAACCACTGGTTGCACCAAGTGGTGAACTGGTCAAGGTGGGATTTGGAGGATGTGTTGGGACCATTGAAGGGTAAGACAGACAGCCAGGAAGGCAGTGTCATCAGCAAGCATATTGGAGGAGGTGGACATGTGGGGGTGGCTTCGGCATATCTGTGGTGTACAAGAGATACAGGGGAGGGGAGAGGATTGGTGGATGGGGGACGCCAGCAGTGGGATACGTTCGAAGTATCAGAAACCTGTAAACTTTCATGGTTTTTCATTTAATTTATTAGGAATTTAATGAGTGTGAAACACTGGGATAGGTGTGTATACATTTAAAGATCAAGTACTTTGGCAAGACCTTAAAAATATACTTAGTGGTTCAGTGTAAATAGTATACAAAAACTTAGTATGCAGAATTGTAGCTGAGACAGGAAATAACTGGGATCGCACCCAGGATCTTTTCGTAGTCGTAGTTACTAACCGCGAACGCTACCTTACACCACAGCTAGCTCGTATTTGCTGCTCTCATTCTTTATTTAGAATGGTCAGACACTCTTCTTCATTTATCGGCTGTTAAAAGGTTTTGATCATGTAAAAAACATTCGTCTTTAGTTTAGTGGCGAAACAGTTGAATGCTACTCTGTTCATTCACGTCAGAAACCTAGCCTTGTTTTTATTTAGCCTCATTGATGCAGAAATTTCGATAGATAGCTTAAAAAGGAGGCTGAATGAATAGGCGATAGGTATTGCGATTGCATAATTACTGATAATACATAACCTCCTAAGCAAAGACT